>NW_024466307.1:4045000-5353333 GCF_017591425.1 Ochotona curzoniae | reverse complement strand
TCTACATTCCTTAACTTCCCTGTCTTCAACATCAGTTCTGAATGGGGAGGCCTTGGTTTTTAACTATGCCTCTCCAAGGCAATTAGGCCATCTGGTGAGAGGCCGAAGCAGTTTTCTCAGTAAAGCAGGTATTTAGGCCCTTGAAGCCCAACTTCACTATAAGCTATGGCTACAAAAACTCCATGTAATAAATTTACTCATTAAATGTTTTCCGAGTGCCAGGCTTTGTTCTAGCTCTTGCGATTCATCAGTTAACAAATCAGATCCTCATGGAACTCACACAAGGGCTCTTCAAAAAGTTCGTGGAAAACCTAATGCAACATCATATATAGATTCTAAATACTTACAAACCAGTGAAAGCTTATCTTTTAAGTCCAGACTGCCTAGACTTTTAGAGTATGCCCATATTCATGCCAGGGAATGAAATGATAAAGTAAATAAATTGTACTGAATGTTCTAAGGTGGTTAAGCCCCTTTCAAGCAGCAGAATGTTGCAGTCTTAGGTAAGGTGTCTAGAGTTAACTTACACTGTGAATTTAACTTGGGAACAAAATCACAAAAACTTGAAGACAGATAAACAGATAGTCAGGAGCAAATCATGTTGAGCCAACCTAAGAAACATAGCAAAGATGCTAAAGATGAAAAGAACCCAGCACATTTTTCAAATAATAGCACGAAAGCAAATGCAAAAAAGCTTAGTGAGGGGAATAGCAGATAGAGTTCCTATAACTAACATAACTGCCACTGTAAAGACTCCATTTTCCTCTGAATGAAATCTGGAACATCTTCCAAGGTTCAACAGGAAGGACATGATTTGACTCATTTCAAAGGGAACCCTCTTATAGCTGTGAGGTGTAACGGGCAAACTGAAGACGCATGGAGATGAGTCAGCTTCACTCACATTCCCGATATGCAGATATATTCTGAAGAAGAGGGACTTAAAATTCCAGATGCAATTTAGAGTGAGAGAAGGAGGTGAGAAGGTGGGGGAATAAAGAAGAGAGGAGTCCAGCCAGGGATTACTTAATGCCTAAAGGCATTTACTCCACCATTTTGGTCTTTCACCCAAACACTAACAGTCCTAATGTCAACCTCATTAAGCTGAGAGAAAAGATTACTGTACTTTTAAAGTGAATAATTTATAGTACAGAAAAATGCGAACTGTTTCTATTGAGGTGTGTGGTTTGCAGAGAATCCTTGCTGTCTACAGGTTTTCTCAAATATTTGTGTGCAGCGGTAAGCTGACACTGCTGGGACTCCGCGGACACTAAAGTCACCTCACAGGACTGATGTTATTTTGCTAGACAGTCAGCTCGTCTCTTCCCTAATAGAGCAGAGTGGAATGCTACTGGAAGAACAGTAAGTGTTTTTAACTCTCTAAACTTCTCCTATGACACTTTCTGTGCAATAAACAAATGGTTTTATAATTAGTATTAGCTGTAATTTTTAGGTATTCAATGCATTTTAAGGCACAACTGCAAAGGGCAACATTCTGAAATTCATTTCAGCTTCGAAACAACGAAAGACTGAGGTACACTAAGTATTTAGGTCATTCTCAATGTGACCTTATAACACTTAATATTTCATTGCAAGGATAGGCATGTAGCATAGAGGCTAGGACGTCACTAGGCATGCCGTCACTCCATCCTGGGGGCCTGGCTTTGAGTCCTAGTTCTGATCCCAATGCCAGCATCTTGCTAATGTACTCCCTGGAAGGCAGCATTCCAGACAGTAGCACAAAATCTTGGATCACATGGATCACCTAGATGGAGTTCCAGGTTCCTTGTCTCCAGCCTGGCCCAATTCTGCTGTTGCCAGCATTTGGGGAGTGAACCAGCACACAGACACACCTCTATGTGTATGTGTGTGTGATTTTTGCACTATCATCCAAAAATCAAACTATAACAAATGTTAAGAATGTGAAACAAGGGGCACTCTAATACATGCTATGGGAACAAAGTAGTACAACCAGAAACCTGAAAATTTATCTACCATGGCCTAGAAGTCATCCTATGCTTGGGAAACTACCCAAAAGAAATAACTCTCAATCCTCTATTGCTAAGATATGGAATCAACCCAGATGCCATCAAGTTACTACTGGGTAAACAAAGTGTGGTATATAAGCATGATGGAACACCACTTAGAAGAATGAAACTTTTCTATTGTCTTTCACAACAAAATACATGCAACTACCATTAGTGAAATAAATTAGTTCCAAAAGACAACTATGTTTTCTCTGATCTGTTGTGTCTAACAGTGTACAAGAAAAAGTAACATAAATGAATTAGACTGATATTTGGAAACTTGTGTTTATAGCTATAGTCTATACTCCTGAGGAACAGTTCTTCACTTTATACTTGAGTTCTTCATTTAGTAGAAGATGGCGCTTCTGATTCTAAAGTAAACGGAAAGTGTATTACAAAATTAAAAGGAGGTGAAGGATGGGAACGTGAAAGAGAGTAGGCTGCAAAGCATTATCTTCTTAAAGATGCAAACACGAAGCATGGAATTTGTCCTCTTTATATAAAACTAAAACGTTAAAAACATGCAATTGATTTCTGTAACTACAAAAACTAAATTGTAAAATTATAAGCAGAAATTCAGGATAGGAAAATTTTCAAATTAGTTTGTTGAAAATATTAATGAACTTAGGAACAAAACTTTCACTAACTCAAACAGCCATTGAATTAGGAATGTAACAGTGGTATTCTGATACAATCTATATGGAGGTAAAGGCTCTTCTGACTCCTAATAAAAAACACCCTTCTAGAAAGTGAATACTACCTTATATTGTTGCTTTTACCATGTTTTACAGATCAGAACTACCAACAAAAATGGCTGATTTGTGTTGACTAGTTATTAAGAGGTTGTCAACCAGAAAGTGAAAGTTGGGATGATTTTTAACTGAGAATTTCCACAGAGACTGACAAAGAGAAAAGTTCACACTGCAATATAACACAACACAGGCAGGATATGGTAGGTGCGTTCTGCTGGAGAGCAGTTATTCATTCAATTAACATCTACTAAAGACTTAATGTCAGGTACTATTTCAAGCATGGGGAGGAAACAGCCCAAAGGAAGCAAAACCTCTGTTCACATGCCTTACGTTCTACTAAAAAAGCATGAGAAAATTAAGACACTAAAAATGTGACAGAATTGTGATGATTCTTGAATTCATGTTCAGTTTCAGAATGATTTTTCCCTTCAGTCACTGCAACAGACTATACATATAACCACCAAAAAAAAAAAAAAACTTGTAAAGAGGACAAAAAAAATTAAGACACTAGAGACATTAAAGACATCATCATACAACTTTAACTGGGTACCAAAAACCTCTTGGATGATTCCCTATACACCTGAGATATCAACACCTTCATTTCCTACATGGGAACAGCCTTAATCCCCTTTTCTAATTCCCACTGCCTGCTCCCCGACAACTCCATACACGATGAAAAGGAAACAAAGGCCAGTCAATTTCTCTTCCGACCTGGACTGCATTCACTTCGTGTTCTCTCCAGAATCTGTACATGTGAGAGTGCGGCCATCCATCTCCCTGCCCCTCCACCCCATCCCACGACCACTCGGCTTTTTGCCAAACTTTAGTCAAAGGATGCACGCATGATCAAACTCTCAATCACACTACTATAGGCAACTAAAGGGAAAAACAAAACATAGTTTAAAATTCTTTTGGCCCTAATCCTCATCTATAATTATGTTTATTTTTTTCTTTACTTACCAAGCTTACCTAGATAAGCTTGGCTGTGATTTATCCCTGTTTCTTCCAATTTTGCCTCCAGCAAACTCATTCCTTGACTTAGTGCAACTTGGCAATACTGTTTATTCTCAAAAAGCCACCAAAGACTGCTAATTATCTAGAATCAACATATACAAACACTAAGAGATTCTCTTACAATTATTATTCTG
The DNA here is from genome assembly GCF_017591425.1 of Ochotona curzoniae. Classification (NCBI taxonomy): domain Eukaryota; kingdom Metazoa; phylum Chordata; class Mammalia; order Lagomorpha; family Ochotonidae; genus Ochotona; species Ochotona curzoniae. The sequence continues at coordinate 5,349,409 of NW_024466307.1, read as the reverse complement.
AAATAACCCGAATAATCTGAAGCTTTAATTTTTATTCAATTCTAATTACATGAGTAAACACAGCAACCATCAGAGTGGATTTTAAAACTAAAGATTTTTAATTGTGAAAAAAGCCAAAACACTGACCTGCATTGGCACAGGGTCCTTTAGATAATACCCTTCAACAATCTGTTCTTTTCGATAATGATCTATGATGTCCCCAATGCTGTTAAAATGAAAATTACTATATTGACATAATCTTACAAAACTGCAATATATAAAAATACATAAATCCTGTTACCAAGATCATCAGGGTTTTTTTTAAGGCAAATAATGTGAACATAAACAGAAAAAGTGAATGTGAGTCATGTTATTTTAGAAGAATAAAGAGTCATCATAAACTGTAAAAATTATTTGCAGTCTACCCTTTTTTTTTTCCTTTTGACATAAGAGCATTTCTGAGATCCTGAGATGAAATAGTAAAAAAAAAAAAAAAAAAAAATCACATTTATTTACGAAGCAAAATTCAGGTAAACTAATGCTTGTTTTGGAACGTTTCCACGTTGTTGTATCAGATGCACTTAGGTAGGAAAAGACAGGACATCAGGTGACAGCAGGGAAGGATGGTGGAGAAGCAGGAGGAAATGGGCTATGACAGCAAAGAATGGCAGCATTAGATATACTGAGTAATCTTATTTTCCATAAATGTATATAAATAATAACAATCACAAAAGTACATCTTTCCTGGGAATTACTACTAAACTATTACTAACATTAATGTTGAAGCGGAAGTCTTTGTTTCAAGAACTAAAAAAAGGCCATTTTGACAGCATCAGAACAAAATTTAATCTTTCTTAAGAAAGAAGTTTACTATTATTTCACATACAATACACTTTAAGAACGCTGAAGATCAACGTTGTGAAACAATGGTTAAGGTCATTTTACTAGCATGTGTTTAATCAGCATATACAATTTCTAAAATTACATAAACTTTGATGTTTGTCATTAGCAAATTCATAGACATGGCTATCATTAATTACATTAAATGTTATACTTTTAAGAAGCTAGGAACTTTCAATATAGATGTAAATCCAATGTAATATAGAACCAAACATCTCAATTATTTGACAAAAGGTAACTAAACATTCTCATGACTTACCTGTTGTAATATCGACCTCCCATCATAAACTGATTATTTGGTGTTGGGCATATTTTAAATCGTTGAATGTTTTCATTGGTCCGAAAATAAAGTGAATAATCCCCAGGAGTATTATCTGAGGGCCTCACAAGAAAACTGCAGACTTGGCCAACTGTAAAAATTAAGCTGTTAGTTTTATTTCCTAATTATAAAGTTAAAAAGAAAGGGAGTTAAACAGTGTAATAAAAAAAGCACACAAAATAAACACGGAAATTTTCACCAATAACTTTTTGTCTTCTAAGACAAGATCTGTATTTTCTAATTTGGGATTTGCAAGTATTCATTCTGTTTCTCTGTCTTACCAGCTTAATGACATAAACATGCAAAGCAGAAATTTTACAGCAATTAATTCTGCTCAACAATGTCTATATTTGTCATAAATTAGGAAGAATAAACACTGCGGCTAGCATATATTGCTAAAACTGTTTTATTCTGCTAGTAATTTCCTTAATAAGATTCTAAAAATTAAAATCAGTTCTGTTTAGGACAGACCAATCAGTGTTTTCAGTTAAGTTTAAAGTAATGACTAATAAAAATATAAAGTTTACAAAGGTAGACTAAGATATTTGTGGAATTATCAAAATCAGTGTTCATGTACTATATTTCACACAACAGCCCCAATCCTATAAAGAAATGCAGAAGCAAATTATCATAAATATTTTCACATTAAGTATTTCAGGGTCCAGTGCAGTAGCCTCATGGCTAAAGTCCTCGCCTTGCATGCACCGTCAGGATCCTACTTGGGTGCTGGTTCATGTCCCGGCTTCCCGGCTTCCCGGCTTTCCATCCAGCTCCCTGCTTGTGGCCTGGGAAAGCAGCTGAGGATGGCCCAGAGCCTCGGGACCCTGTACCCACCCACAGAGGAGACCCCAGAAGTTCCTGGGTTCTCAGGATTGGCTCAGCTCCAGCCACTGTGGCCACATGGGGAGTGAAACAGCAGACAGATCTTTCTCTTTGTCCCTCCTTCTCTCTCTATATATGTATATACACGTTTTCAATAACAATAATTTTAAAAAACAACAACCTTCAAAGCTGAAAACACAGTGGAAACAAAAGCTGTAAAAGTTTTAAGTTAATTAGAATAAAAGGAATCTGTTTCTAAGCTGAAAGAATAAACCATATTTCTTGTATAATGGAAAACAGGAATTATACCTAAAATTATATATAAAAATGCTTATGTATATTTTTCAGGGAAGAAAAAACCTACTAGTAGATTTTCAAAATGGCTTGTGACCAAAAGAAAATAAATGGAAAAAACTGAAGGATAGCCTCTTTCAACTTTACATGTCTACAGCAAGAGTGCATGACTCGACTACCCAAAGCAACAAGTTTCAAAATTAAACTAATTTCCAAAATTCAGCAAAGTCACTAAAATGCACACTTTTGTTCCCATTTCCTAAGCTGTATTTCTGGTTTAACAATTGGTCTCTGCTACTACCATATTGAATTACCATGTTCTAGCTTTTAAAACTATTTAACATAGCTTAGTAAAATTAAGCACTTAAAAAACCACTTCTAATCCTCTGGAAGAGTGAAGTGTTAAAGCACAGTGCCCTTTGCTCTGAGACAAACACGCAGATCTCACCTGGGCTTGTCATCATCAGAATTTATTTTACTGAACAGAGAAATTTTTAAATAGTCATCTTTCAAAAACTAAGAGTCTTGAGCTACACATTACAAATTAAACTTGGCTCAAACTTTTGTAAGATAACAGTTAACTAAAAAACTATGTGGTGCTTAAATCAGCCCAAATACTTAGTTAGAATATATGACTTTTTGTTTTAGAATGGCTTTTTGTTTAAAGTAACATACAATAGCAGCCAATTTTCACTTTTCTCTATAACCACAAATTTTGGCAAACATGGAAATTAATAGATTCTAAGTAACATCCAATTATATAATTCCGCCAGTTCACAAAGACAAATTTGAGAATGTTAGTTTGCTACAGTTAACTGGACGAAGGATAAAAACGACACAATATATCTCCAAGAGGCGCTAGGTTAGTTTAGTTGGAGTGTTTATCGCCATTAAAGAGAACAAATGAAACTTTCTACCTGCACATATGCAGCGATTCCCACTACATACACTAACAAACGCAGTGCACGGTGCCATCCTGGGCACGTGCCGCGAGAAACGCAGACAGAAAACGTGCACAAACACGCAGAAGAAACGAGAGACCAAGGGGACAAGGTAGCCAAGGCAGCACCCCTTTGTTTTATAACAGGTTTGTTTCAACTATACTCTAAAACACCAACTTCTGAGAACTCTGTAAGACATTAAAATATCCATGAACGTTAACTGAAGAGTAAAGGCAAAACAGCACGATAAATGTTTAACTTTTTTACTCTTTAAAATGAAGACATTGGAAAAAGTAGAAGTACGTACCTGTCATTAGTAAATTATAAGCTTCTTGTTTGGAAATCTTCCCGTGGAACCATCTTAAAAAGAGAGCAAATTAATACATATAGAAATCAAAAGCTGTTTTGCTGTTACCTTAAGATCAAAACTAAGCAACAAATCCAAACTGAAAATACAACTGATCAAATTATCCGATTGCTGTAGCTTGTTACAATTAGTAAACATACTCAATTGCAACAAAGTGTAAAACATTAGGAATGAATACAAGCTACAATTTTCATAGCAATTATGAGTAAAAATGGCAACAATTTTGATCCTGATTTGCTTCATAGCTGGCTCTTTTTCATTTTTCAGTTGAGAGGCAGTATGGGTGGGGGCAGAGAGTACAAAGGCAAGTGAAGGTAAGCCCACTTCCTTGTAAAGTGACAAATTCATTTTTCATATTGCTCTCAAAACAATTTCCTATGCCATATAGGAAGTCGTCTTCTCAAATGAAATCATGAGGCTTATGCATTCTCTATGAAAACCTGAGAGTAGGGCCTGGCAGCGTGGTGACCTAGCAGCTTAAGTCCTTGCCTTGAACCCAGGCTGGAATCCCATATGGGCGCCGGTTCTAATCCCAGCAGCTCCACTTCCCATCCAGCTCCCTGCTTGTGGCCTGGGAAAGCTTTGGGACCCTGCACCTGTGTGGGAGACCCGGAAGAGGTTCCTGGTTCCCAACTTCAGATTGGCACAGCACCAGCCGTTGCGCTCACTTGGGGAGTGAATCATCAGACGGAAGATCTTCCTCTCTGTCTCTCCTCCTCTCTGTATATCTGACTTTGTAATAAAAATAAATAAATCTTAAAAAAAAAAAAAACCTGAGAGTAGACTGAGTGATGAGCATGGAACTATACCAACCTGACAAACTCAAGGAAAAGGACAGTGTTCATTTTTTGTTTGAAGCAGTACCTATTAAACTACTAACATACTTTATCTTTTGTCTTCTTAAACTAAGGAGTTAGGGCCCAGCATGTGGCATCTACATCCTACATGGGTGCTGGCTGGAGCCCCGGATGCGCTGTTCTGATGCAGCTCCCTGCCAGGGTGCCCAAGTAAGTGGGGCCTTGAACCCCATGGGGGACATTCCAGGCTCCTGGTTTTGGCCTGCCTAACCCTGGCTGTCAGCCATCTGGAGACTGAGACAGTGGATGGAAGATCTCTATGTCTCTGTCTCTTTCTCTAACTCTTTCAAGAAAATTTTTAAAAATCTTTATTTTAAAAAATAAAAACATCATTTCAAAAAATGATTGTGGCATTGTTGTAAATGTAAATGACATGACAGTTGACAACAAAAACCTGAACTGTAAAATTTATTAAAGATGTGCTTACAATAAAAGAAAATATGAGAAATTGTAACAATAATGTTATTCATGTAATATTTATCAGAAAGTCTTCAGTTGGGTGAAACATTTCTGTACACCAATCCAAATGTAGGTCACCACTCTTGGTTTTAAAAATAAGACTTTATCAAAGTCCCTAAGAAAATATTTAGATCTTCTCTGGACCAAATTAAAAAAATTAAGTATATTGAGAAAACATTTAGCTTTGTAATCAGTAGGTTTACTATATTTTTTCCTTTAAAATTAACACAAACTTACATTTTGCCTTCATGTGGATCTTCTTCTCGACCCTAAAGGGAAAACATTAAGAGAGTATATTATACAATTAACTATCTCCTTTTACTAAAACTTAAAAATGTACTTCCAACCACATTGTCCTTAATATTTATCCTCATGCAAGGAAAGATCTGTCCCAGTCGTGTTTCCATCACTCTCCTTTACTCTTCCCTTCACTTGCTGCCTTTGCTCCTTCACATCCCCTCCCCTTTTTGCTAAACTGTACAGACAGAGCTGACCTCTCTGTCCCAGCCCCACTCCCCAACTCCAGCCTGGGTTCACCACGGAAGCTTGCCTGCATTTTGATAAAACACAATTAAAACAAATTCTTTAAACTAAACTTGTAACATCTCCTTGTTATCAATAAAGTCCTCATTCTACAACCCATGTCCCTTACCAAAACAAATGTTGCTCATCTGATGTCCCCAACTATCTGTACACATCTGCAGGAGGTCACACAGAGCCAGCGACAGGCTTCTCCACACTCCCTACCACTGCAGCCTGTTCTTTCTAGTCACTTCTTACTACACGCTACAAGAAACCAACCATCTGAAATGCAATCTCCCCAGATATGTAGAACTCCTAAAAACAGAAGTATAGAAAAGGCATCCTTTTTATTATCCTTTTTTTTTCTCTATTTCCATTTTTGAGATGCATTAGTGTGTACCAGAAAGCGGCTATAAACATCTTAAGGTCTTAGTCATTCTTGGTTAATATCCACCACCACAAACAATCATTACAAGCATGGGACAATGCTGAGTACACATTTCACTGAGTTATTTGCTGTCCTAACATAACACCTGGCGCTGAATTTCCACTGAACACACAGTGAAGAATAAAAAACCAATTAACTACACATGTATTTAATTCTCAATTTTGTCCTCACTCATTTAAATATCTAACCAAATTAAAAGCAGTCACAAAATACCTACCATATCCAAGGTAGCATGAAAAAAAAAAAAAAACACCTCTGAACTGAATAGAAGGCTAGCACTGAAGTGTGCTGGGTTAAGCTGCAGCATGCGAAGTTGCCACCACACACCAGACTGCTGGTTTAAATGCGGGCAGCTCTGCTTACACTCCTGGTTCTGCTCCAGTGCCTAGAAAAGCAGCTGAGTTTGGGCCACCTGCTTGGGCCTCAGACAGCACATGGTAGACCTAGAAGTTCCTGGTCCCCAGCTTCAGCTCAGCCTAGACATGGCTACTGTAGTAATCTGGGGAGTGAACCAGCAGATGGAAGATTTCTGTCTGTCCCTCTGATACTTTTCTGTCATTTCCCTTTCAAATAATATACTTTCTTCAAAAATCCAAAGAAATTCACATATTTGTTACACAAGAATTTCACATGATGCAAAATAGACGTCACAAAGTGTTATATGAACATATGACACAAGTTAGCCCCAAGAGAATCTACAGACATAAAGCCTCTATAAAGGTGTGACAGCTCAACTGAGTCACTTAAAAAGGAATCACATTTTACAAGGCAGGCATTAAAAAGGAAGATGGAAAATAGAGAGGCATGATTCCCTCAACAACATCTAACCAATGCCTATTTTTTTTTCAGTGCAGACAATTAAAAGCAGTGGGGTACAATAGCAAATCACACACACACAAAAATTCACCCTCAAACATTTTCTGAAATTTATAAAGGCTCTTAAAGAACAGTAATCTAAATTCAATAGGGGAAACTTAAATCCAACCATTAACACAATTGCTTGGAATATATTCACAATCTAGATAAGATCCAAATGACTTTTCAACCTACAAGAAATTGACATCTTTTAATGAATCCCATTTTCAAAAATCACTCTAAATTGGAACAAAACGGGTTCAGCACTCCGACTTGACACTCTCTCACTAGTAATCCAGGTAGGGTCATATTCATTTTAGCAGCCATTCCACACTGCTCATTTATACTGAGCTCTTAACCCACATTGTTTTTCATGTCTCCTTATCCTAGACTGGGCTGTTAATTAGTATTTTTCTGCCAACACTAGGCACTATTCAATTACCCTTATTACAGCTTATCTTATTATATCTGATCTAGAATTCTAAGAGATCAAGGGTAGTTTAACTATACTGTAATTTCCTCTAAGTAATCAGGATCTGGAAGAGGATGGTATAGCGAGATGAAAACACAACACTGAGGTTTTAACTGTATTCCCTGAACTCCCTTTTTAAATATTTTTTTAAAAGACAAAATCTGTGGGAAAATCAACAAAGGGAATAAGCTGTCTTCGCTTCAATACTTCTTGCCTATATGTAGTAAGTATCTCTCCCACTATTAGGTGCAGACTATTAATCCAACAATTAGGAGTATTAACCAACTCTTCTATGTGACTATGAGTGTGGAATATATTACATCACTTCCTTAGCCCCTCCCGTCTTTCCTCAGTATGTTTTTCTTCTGCACAAGATCTGACTGCCACAATAGGCCAATAATTTAAAATACACACACACACACACACACACACACACACACAAAATATTCTCTGCTGCTTTCTTTCTAGAGAAAATCAGAGCATGGGTTTCAAAATGTTACCAATCCATAGTGTAATTTAAAAACAGTGCCTTTGAGAACTACAAAACAAAAAGCCATCCCTCATGCTAGACAAATCCGAGGAAAGAATTCCAAAATTGTAATGTTTGGCATATCCTGGTAGTACCAAACCCTATCTTTGATGCACAAATATTGCTAAAATGTTGACATTATTTAAAAATACACATGTGATCATTTGTACAATGAGATGATTAATAACAAATTATGTAATGGCAGCAAAAGGAGGAGTTAAAAAGACTGAACAGTGTGTGATAATGAGGATTATAAACTAATTTTTCCAAGGTTGCTAGAAAACTATACATTTGGAAGATAAAGAATCTGGAGGTTGGTGCAGTAGCTTATCAGGCCAGTCTTCACCTTGCAGTGCCAACATCCCATATATACTAGTTCGAATCTCAGATATTCTACTTCTGATCCAGCTCCCTGCTAATGGCTTGGGAAGGCAGCAGAGGATGGTCCAAGGCTTTGGACACCTGCACCCACATTGAAGACCCAAAGCTCCTGGTTTCGGACTATTTGAGTAGTGAACCAGTGGATGAGAGATATCTCTCACTCCCTATTAACTCATTCAAGTAAAATAAATAAATCTTAAGCAACAAAAAACCCCTAAAACCAAATATACGCTGAAATCTGAAACAATTTCAGTTATGAGTAAGACTAAGAGGTTAATAAAAACTACAAAATTGTAATCCACAGAAATTCAAGAAAACTTTCTGAAAACTGGCACTTACATATTATAACAAGTTGGCATGGCTATTTTATTTACAAATAAGCAGTAATTACTGAAAGTATTAACATATCAATGCAAAATTTCTTAAAAAGTCCTTAAAGAGGAATTATTCATAGTTTCCTCAATTACGAAGTTGTTCAAATTCTTACAAAATATTTAGGATCCCAAGTTGAAAAGAACAAAACTTACCACTTCTTCGACTAAGTCTTCAACGATAAGGCCTTGCTCATCTGTTCTTAGATTTGTTACCCACATCCATCCATCTTCTAATTCATTATGAACAATGAACATATCTCCTTTTAAGAAACTGAAAACAGGAATTATGAAATTATTAAAATTAATAATTTTAAATACAGAGTTCTGCATAGTCATTTACCACAAGCAGAATCATTGCAATACTGGAAAAACATGAAGAAATTACAGGCAAGTTACTGTCCTTCTTTTAGCATTTCACATACATATAAAACTTTAAAGACAACAATCTGAATTGATACATTCATACATGAAATTCGTAGGATAAAGTATACCTACACTATCTTCATCATTGGATTATTACTAGATTCAAATTAGAATTTGTGAGCCTCCCGGCTGCTGGTGGGTCTCAGGACAAGGCGTCTCATGCCTGGATCCCAGACAGCCGCCATGTGCACGTGTTGAGCTGTTCCCAGGCGGCCAGTGCGCCATTTGGTGCCACACTCCACCTGCTGGCCGCCCGGCTAGGGAACTCTGGGGATTTGGTTCTTTGAGTCGCTGCTTAATTAGCTCCAGGTTGAACCCATTGTGCTTCTAGGACCTGAAACATGCGTAAAGATTCCCACTGGCAGTAACTCTTCCTTTGTAAAACTTGTAATCACTGAACAATGCCGACCACCAAATGCCAGGCCATGCAGAAGCTATGGCGTGGGGCTTGTCCTGCAAAAGTAGCTCCAACAGCTGGCTAATGTGTCAACTGGTAATGGAACAGAGTAGATCAGGCAGGTCTGAGCAAACCTTAGCCCACAAGCAAAACTAGACCCAGGAGGGAGCACAGGTCATGCTGAGCTAGGCTCTTGTACCTACTGGTCTGCGGGAGCCAGGGACGCTAAGCTACAGTGTCTAAGGCAGAGGTCGGGACAGGTGAGGGGCTGAGCCAAGCTGAGTCAGAGCAACCACCAGCATGCGAGTGAACTATGGCTGGGAACAGCCCCGGTTGGGGAGCTAAGGGGACAACCCTAGCTGGGTTGAGGTTCCTGCCAAGGGGCGTGTGACCTGGAATGGGGGCTGCATTCTGATCTGGAAACGGTTGTAGTCTCCCTTGGCACAAGTGTGTACTGGGATTGGATGCACCGAACCGGGCCAGACCCCAACACCGCCTGGTGTCCTGGAGGACCAGGGCAGATGTGCGATGGACTAGGCAAGGTCTCAAACCCCTACTGAGCCATGTGTGAGCCATATGTGGGTATGGACAAATAATGGCTGGGCTGAAACATCCAATAGCAAGAACCAGATTGGGTTGAAGGCCAGTCAGGAAAAGCCACTGTTCCTGTTAGGACAGGAGGTGAACTGAGTAGGGCTGGCACATGGACCCCCTGGTATGCGCAAAATCAGGCATGGGAGAGGTTCTGATGGAGGAGCCTGGGCAACTCCTCTGGCAGGACACAGACCCAGCAGGTAAGCGCAAGAAACATGATAGGAAACAGCGCAGAACAGGCCACAGAAAGTTACCCCCTGGCATACAATTGGCATGGGCCGGGGGAAGACCAGGCTGAATCTGTCCACGTCATCCACTGGCAAATCCAAGCACCAGTGTGGGTCGAGCCAGGTTCGGTCACAACAATGACTAGTGCACAATACGGAATGCCAAGGTGAGGTTGCCTGTACAGCAAGGGACCGCAGCGCCCAACCAGCCTGAGAACAAGAAAGGAAGTGGGCAGAGCCGGCAGGGGAATAAAGGAGGATTCCTATGCTGGACAGCTACTCCTGCAGGAGAGCATAGGCTGCAATGGGGGCAGACCAGACTAGGCAGGGATACCACACCTGTGCGCCTCATGTGGCCTGGATCAGGGAAAAGCCGGGCTGGGCTGATTATTCCTACTGGTGCAAACAAAATTAGAGTGGGCGAGGGTTGTCTGGGCTTAGCCACAGCATCAGCTGGAATCTGGGAGTGGGAGAGGCCTGGGAGGGAAATAGTGGGCTCATCCCTCTTGGGTTTCCACTTCCACAGGAGGACATAAAACTAAGACAGCGGTTGGGGTGGAATGGGGTTTGGGACAGACTGGATTACTGCTGCACATACTGGCAATCCAGGGTAGGGGGTGGGCCTGGTGGGGGTTATTGCAGGTCGCTCCAACTAGGCTGCAGCTCCCACTGGTTTATGTGAGGGCCAAGTATGTGCTGGGCAGAACCAGGCTGGACTGCAACACCCATTGGTTCGAGGGGAAGTCAGGAGTGAAAACAGAACCAACTGAGCAATTGCAACCACCAGCTGATTGGGGCAATGGATGGTGCTGGGCCCTGTACTTGCTAGCACATACAAGAAGTTTCTTTGGAGATCTTCCTAATCTAAATGCTGGACTCAGAACCCCAACCAAGAAAAAAAAGACAAAACGAGTCAACCAACCAGCTCAGCTATGATGGACTATGTCAATCAGTGGATTTTTCAAAGACCTCATAGTGCTTGGAGTGGCAAGATTGGCAGCAATTCATAACTGTTAAAATATCAAAACCACTTGAGCAAGAACCTCAGAGCATACCCTATATCCGGGACCTAGGGAGGGTGGGAAACTGGGTGGGCCTTCTCCCTTAATGCCCCCCTTTAAACATGAAGGAAACAATATGGAAAAAATACTAGTCTTATCCACTTTCCTGTAGCCCTTGAACATTTTTACCCTAATTAACTATGTAAAGATTGTCAAAATAAAATAAAATAAAATGAAATAAAATAAAACAAATTAGAATTTGTGTAAGCTAATTTGACTAACTGACAGGTAAGCAGTAGGCTTTGGGGTACAACTCCAAGAAAATGGGAATGAAGCATCTAGGTTTCAATGGTATTAACCTTTCATATATGCATTATATATAAAATAAAAAAGAAAATAAATACAATGAACACATTGCACTTTATACAAGACAGTTAACTTAGAAAAGTCTATTTTAGGTAGCACAAATACTTTTATCATATAAATCCTTATGTCAAATTAACCTTCATATCACTGATGAGAGTTTAAGTCATTCACTCAATCACCTCTCTTTCAATGAGTATGAAATTCTTTCTCTGAATGTGGCATCAAGTAATGTATTACTAAAAGATGTGCATTTTTCAATTTTAGAATATAGCATGCATGCACAACTTAGTCTTCCCGTTGCAACCTGTGTTTTCAATATCCTCACAATCCTAAATTGTTCACATATGTCCTCAATACAGAATCATCAGGAATTCCGTAAATCTTTCATTTCAGTCTTGAAAGAAACATGTAATGCTTCAAGATCTGTAGGATGCTATGTACCTACATACATACTGTCATATTCCTTTAGCAATTTTCCTGTTTTAATATTAAGAAGCTGCTATTAAGTAAATCTCTCCTCATATCCTTAAAGTTGTATTTTCTGTATACCAGCTCTTAACTTTCACTGTTTCTTCAACAAATCTGAGAAATTAAAACTCACACACAACTTCCCTGTAAAATAGAATGATCACAAAGTAACACATGCTCTCTTGATATACTAGTTTTCTCAATGGTGGCCACCGTATCACCAACTGAATGGCAGCAGACATTATTCCTTAACAAGATAAATTATTCCTCTTGAAAACCACATAAAAAGCACATTAAAACACCTACTACATGTAAAAACAAAGTATATAAACAACAACTGAAATAGACATGTAATAATTTTTTAGTGAGTCATATTTAAGCTCCATTACTATTGCTATACCAACATTTTATGATGCAAAACCAAAAAATTAAAAAACATCATCAGTTCCAACACAAACTAAGATTCATTCATACTACTTTATATTTCCCCAAAAGAAGTTAAAGTACTTTGCTAAATATCATTAATTTCCAGATATTTTTACCTTAAAAGTATTTCTTATACAAAATTTCTTAAAGTCATCATATAAATTAATAATATCAAAATTTACACATTCTAATTATTTAAATTCCCATCTTATTAGATAATCAGTTCTAATTGTTTTTCTGAATCTTAGGACTCATCTATATTCTGAAACACTGATATCCTAAATCGCTTTTATCTACCACATATGTGCTGATACTCATTCACATCAGAATTCAAAAGTTTTAATTATTTATTCATCTCTTTTTATGTATCTTCTTACATGAAGAACATGAGTACTACAGGATTTACAAATTCAGTAACATTACGTTTTTGCAAATCTTACTTGAAAACTGATTCTCATATGTTTCAGCATTCCATCTATTACTATAAAATTTTTCTTAAAGTAGATGAAGAAAATGTGGCGTCACACAAATATGTTGGCAGGACAAGAATAAGTATCTTAATAACCTTTTCAATTAGATATTCCATGATATCAAATATAAATATTCTATATTAAACTAACACAAGCAGTATTTTATCTTAAAGCTTAGTTGTAACGAGCTCTCTACAGCTTTGTTATCAATGAACATTTTGTATGCATTACAATGACATCAATTAGACTATTTTATACTCTGGATTTGTTCCCTACATATAATTTTAAGCAACCTTCTCTAATCATTCAGAAAACCCTGGCTCACTGAGCTATGCGTATCTTACAGTTAACAAATTAAACACCATCAAAACATCTCATTCTTTAATATTACAATTGACTGTACCAGAAAGGCACTGCTGGGGAGATGTCAAATTCTTGATGCCTGATACAAGGTTTCCTCAACTTGAAATTTTGCTCAAAAACTCACATTTTGTCAATGGTAAGAACATTGTCAGTTATTTTCTTGACATAAAATTCTCATTTTGTTCTTATTCGTAAAAGATGTCAAAACTGGAATCTGAATAACCATAGTTTGCCTGTCAGTCACTCTCTCAAGTAAAAACAGTGTGCAAAAAGTAACAGTTTCAACCTTCTCTTTTCCCTAAGACAGTGAATTCTGTTATAAAAAAGTATACCTCCTATTTCATCAAATATAGTATTAAAAATGTGTAGCTGAAGGTTGAAGTTTACTAAAATATTTTCTCTGCCTCACCAGGATCTTCACTTATTTGAAAGGCAGAGTGACACACAGGAAGGGAAAGAGAAGGTGACAGAGTTATCTTCCATCCTGTGGTACATTCCCCAAACAGCAATACTGAAGAGGTGAGCCAAGCTGAACCCAGGAAATCCATCCAGGTCTCCCGCATGTGAAATAGGAGTGCTAAATACGTGAGCCACTTCCACTGCTTTTCCAGGAACACGAGTGAGGAGTTGCAGTATTAATGAAAGAGAAGAATTAACCAGTGTTCTAATTAGGAGCTCCAGTTGTCCTAAGTGGTGGCTTAATCCACTGCACCACAGGCTGTCACCAAGAACACTTGATGTGCAACTATTCTTGACTGACTGCAAGCCTGGAGCAGTGACGAACACTGTGCACTTCAGTGTCGACCACTGGCCTGATTTCTATCCAAGGGCCAGTAGTTCTACCCTTTGTACCATTACTGCAAACTTCACAGTGGAGGGGCCAGCGCAATGCCTCAATTAGCTGAATCTCCCTCCAGCAAGTTCTGAGATCTCATACGGGCACCGATCGGTTCACGTTCTGGTTGCTTTCCTTTCCATCCAGCTCTCCACTTCTGGCTTGGAAAAGCAGAAGATGGCCAAAATCCTTGGGATCCCATGACCGTGTTGGGGACCCAGTAGGAGTTCCTGCCTCCTGGCTTCAGATCAGCTCAGCTCCAGCCATTGTGGCTACTTGGGGAGTAAACCAGCGGATGTAAGATCTTTCTGTCTCTCCTCTGTATATCTGCTTTTCCAATAAAAATAAATCAATTTTAAAAAATCACAGTGGAAAATGCAAATGGTGTCTTAGAAATAATTTTGATGCCAAGGAGTAGGATGATTAGCTTTACATGTCAAACCGACTGAGTCACAGAGCACCCAGAATAAATACTTTCGCATTTGTCTATGAAGAGTGTAGTGAGTCAACGCAGCATTTGAGTCAGTGAACTACCTATAAATTATCCTGCCCTCTCAGTGTGGCAGGGCATCACCCAGTCCAGTGAGGGCCTGAATGGGACACATGTGGAAGGCAGAACGTACCTCTTTTCTTTGCCTCCCTGGCTGAGCTGGGATATTCACACCATCACTTCCCTGAGTATGAAGCCTCTGCCCTGGATTAAGTTAGATCCCGGCTTTCCTGAGTCTCCAGCTCACAGAAAGCAGACCACAGGGCTTCTCCACGGACCAAGTTACGGGAATCAGATCCTCATAATGAATCTCTAGATAATCCTAAGGGAACTTCAAAGTGTTCATGAAAACAGCGAATTAAAAAGAAAAAAGTTGGATGGGAGGCTAAACTTGAGTTAGGATATCCCTCCCACCTCAGAGCTTCTGGGTTCAGTTAATTGCTTGTGTGCCCCACCAAACAGATCCTAAGAGGCAGCAAGCAGTGGCTCTGGGCTCCTGCCGCCCACTGAAGAGCATTGGACGGTGAATTGAGACATCCAGCTCTGTTCCAGCCAGGCCTGGTCATTGTGGGCTGCTGGTGGGTGAATGAGTAAAAGGGAGAGAAAATAATGCACGCTGGTTCGGAACTTTGTCAAGGCCCTTCAGGCAAGAACCAGCTCAAATAGATCTTGCAAAATTTTCACGGTAACATGGATCATACTTCCAGAACTACTTTCTGAGATCCCTCCGGGAATTGACAAGTTATTTATAATCCCTAAATTGAATTTACCAATGTTCTCAGTTATGATATATACTTTTCTCCTTTCTTTTATTGGAATTTCCAACTTAAATGATGGGACATGAGTTCATGAAATTTAAATGAGAAATAATTACTTTTAGGACAACTATAAATAAATATAATTCCTATTTGAGGGTTAAATCTCTAATTTGATTTTTAAAAAAACACTTCCAGAGATTTTCAGTGTAAAAATTTTTACTACATTTTTAATATTCTCACCAATTTCAAAGAGCAACTCAGAATGAGTAATTTAACCAGATGGTGCCTTCTTATTTTAAGGTTAAGACACAGTTCCTTTGCATTAAATGGCTTACAAAAAGAATGAGAATTTCTCATTTACATGAAAGTCAAAGTGTACACCGCACAAACAACAAACTATCATGTTCTATAATTCCTTGATATTCTTAACATTTAAAATTATTCACCTATTACATCAGAGAAAGCAAATAATTCTCAGTGTCATTTATAGCTGCAGCCCAGGAAGACTCCGCTTACCTGAGACCATGGGAAGAAAGCTAAACCGTTTCTCCTACAGACCATATCTACAGCCTGAACCAACGCAGCACTACAGGCAACGCAGATCCAGTATTAACCTCACTTCACTCTATTTCCTGAAATTTCAAAATTCTCCTACACAAAGATCAAAACAACTTCAAAGCACAGCTTCTGCAATGCCAATTTCAACGCTTATACATGAGAATATACTATAAAATACCTTATTTCATCAGTGTCGGGTACTTTTGTATAAGGCAGAATGGCTCGCACACGCCTTCTATCTTCCACTGGCTAGAATCAATTGAAAAAAAAAATTAGATCTTTCTTTGTCATGTCAAAAGTAGGTCTACAGAAGAGTAAAGTCAGTGCTTCATAATCCTGCAGAATCATCCAGACTAATTTCTACCGAGCCGCTCAGCAGCAACGGCCTAGAAAAGCCCATTCTTCCACTAACAGAAACTCTTTTAAAAGTATTATCAGTGTTTTTATCAGGTAATCGGAATGACCACTGTGGCTTAAATAAACCAATGTAGGAAATACAAATTATCCTATATTTGCAGCATCTTCAGGGATAGGAAATCTCTCTTCAGGATATGAAACCAGTTATTACTCCTCAAACATGAAAAATATTTGCTAAGTCATCACCATACAGTATTACTTTTTAAAAAATCTGCCTGCTTAAATATAAAATTACTGAAAAATTGCCTTCTCTATTTCAAAAAACTCAGTTTTGTTCAAAGTAACATTACAAGCAGAACTTAATGTCACACTTCTCCAAAGAAACTAAAACCCATAATTAAAGCAAAAAAAAAAGTTTTCAATGATATTTTATCCATATTTTACTTGCCTCTGGTGGTGCAACTGGATAAAGTAATTTTTCTCCTTTAAGTAAACAAGAAACATGACTGTAATAACCTATTAGATCTGACAATGAAGAAAAACGCCTTCCACCGATGTAATAATCTCCACACATAGCAATAATCCTAAGTGGATGAGAAAAAAAAATCTCGCATCACCATATAAATTGTTACAGCCAGCAGGAAACTCAATTTCATAAATTATAAATTCACAATTTTCATATTTTCCTTTTACCAATATTCCTATAATAAAATAGCATTAGCATATTCACAATGGGTATTATTTATTATTGCTTTTAAAACACACGAACATAATGTCATGTAACAATCACATATACGAATACTAGTTTGTGTATACATTTAACATGGTTTATGAGACCCACGAACATATATATAATTCAATTAATTCCTGGAAATCTAACCTTATTTCTCTTCATTTCTATAGGAGACTGAATTACATAGCTAGTTTTAAAACGCTTACTAAAAGTAGCTCACATGTTAAAATATCTATACAAAATATAACAATAACAACACATATGTAAGTATATGTATATTTTTTAAACTCATTTTAAAATCTAAAAGTCAAGGGTACACAAACCCTTGGTCAATTAATATAGGCACTATCTTACTTTTTTTTCATTTCTCCCATAAATATGAAAAAGGATATAAGAAATGTAAAGGTATTTACACACAGACTGTGGTATCAACATGTCCCTTTAAAGTTACTGCAAAATTCCAGAATGGTGAAGCTAAGAATTAAAGGCTCAGACCTTGATTTTCAAGCAGTATTTCCTCCTCTGCCATCTAAGAGTTCACACTTCTTTAATTTCTACTTTAATACTCAAGCTTATTTGCAGGTTTTTTACAATTTAAAAGTATGAGGATTTTCAGGTTAAGGTGGACTAATAGTAATGCTTTTAAATTAAAAATGTTCAACAGAAATCACTCTAAATCACTGTAAATCCCTACCTGAGGACAGGTTTCTCTATTGTTTGGTATCACTGGATCATCCACGTTTGTTGAAAGCAGGTATCTTTATGAATATCCAAACAGCTAAATGTACAGCCTTCAGTGAGCACTACAGACTTACCTAAAGTGATTAACGACGTTGGTCTGGCTAAGGAACGAAAGCACAAAGGAGCCCGGCCTCCGATCGCTCTCTCTTATAAGGTAGCTGCCAGACTTCCCTGCCTGCCTGAGGCGCTCTTCTGCTATGGTTCTATCAAGTTTTCCATGATACCACCTAGGGGAAAAAGGGAAATTACTAGAGTTAAAACAGCAACCATAAAATGAACTATGCTGACTCAAAATATATATAATTAGAAGTAGCTGAAAAACAAACTGTACATGTAACATAAGTTATTAGATTTTACTCCAAATCAATTATTAGAATTTTAACTATTTCTCAATCTGTTCACTCAAATTTAAATCTCTTACATAAGCCTTGGTCCAATCACCTCATATATGAACTTCTTTCATTTCTACTTCTAGGATTGTCCAAAAGCACAAACACTGCAATTAAACCCTCTTTTACAAATAACGGGATTGGGGCTAGTACAGTGGCACAGTAGGTTAAGTCTCCACCTACAGTGCCGGCATCCCAAAAAGGCACTGTTTGAGTCGAGGCTGCTCCACTTCTAACCCAATTCCCTGCTTGGGGCCTGGAAAAGCAGTAGAGGCTCATCCAACTGCCTGGGCACCTGCTCCCAAGTGGAAGATGCAGAAGAACCTCCTGATTTCTGGCTGCAGACATGCCAGCTCTGGTTTTCTTGGGCATCTGCGGAATAAACCAGCACATGGAAGATCTCTGTCTTTCCCTTGCTGTAATTCTGTCTTTCCAATAAAAATAAATAAATCCTTAAAGAAAAAAAATAACAGTAGGATGGGCAAATGGAAATGAATAATTAAATCAAAACTTGACCTAATAGGTCACACGGAACCTATAAGAAAACATTTTATTCTGTTACTAAATTATGCCTTTAAGAGCCATAGGCTCTGATCAAAACAAAAGCATATTAGATTGAAACTGTCATATGAGGATAACAAATCCACAAAGTGACTATTTGAATATTTATGTGTTTTGATACTTCAGTTTGAAGCTTCAGAGGAATTATTACATTGACAAATGTTACACAGTAAGCCAGTGGTAGCACTACCATATGAATACAACTGATTCTGTAGGCTAGGTTAAAATAAAGGCTTATTATTCTTTCTCTCCTTTATCAAAAACAAAAGTATAATCTTGAATTATGTTTAGCTTCCTTCAAAAAATAGGCCTACTCAGAAGTCTGTACATAATACTGAAAATAAATAAAAACCTACTCCCAGAGTTTCATTACAACCTAACAGCAAAATCATTAGTATTAGGAGTAGAACAGAAAGAACATTCAATATTGTACTTCTCTGAAATCCTATCTTAGTTAATTGAACCATTATCTTTGAGATAAACACCACAGAAATTTAACTTGCCTCTGAGTTTTTTGTTTTATCTAAAAGGAAAAGTTGGATACCAGTAAAGATCTTTAAAGAACTAAAACTTAATGGCACTTGCCATTAAAATTTTGAAATTTAAGGTTATGAGTTTCCATTTCAGGGGTGCAATTCTGATACCACTAGATGAAACATGTAAATTTTTTATGATCAATGCAGTGCAACATATATATAACAAGAACAAATTTAAGGAGCATTTCACCAAGTTCATATTTTTGTGTGATATTTATTAAAATCTATGTTGCTTAGGCACAATGACAGGCTTTAATCTCCATTTTACAAGGTCACCATAAGATGATACACAAAAAGGTATAGGTAACATTATACAATGATCTTATGATAAATACCTGACCTTCTCTAAAATATAAAAAATGTACTAATTTGTGGATTTCAGTTTTCACATTTATGTATTTTTGTGAGGTTTTAGTGTACTAAAAATGATAATCAACAGAAGACAGACATTATTTTTAAAAACTTGATTTCCTGAATAGTAACAATTCTGTCCTTTTCAAAACAAAAGCTCTTAAGTTTCAAACATAAACTACTATTAATAGATCCAATAATCAACCTACAGTCATGTACATGTATATATATGTTTGTGTATGTATACATTTTATTTATACACACACTACATATATAATTGAGCTTTTCCTGATGTCCATGTTTTGAAGTGAAGATTCAGTGGCATATCTGTTTAATTAAAGAGTTTTTTCTACTCTTAACAGTAGCTTTGAAAATCATCTTTGAAATTTTTTTAAAAAGATTTATTTATCTGAATGGCAGAGTTAGAAAGAATAGATAAGGTAGAGGTCATCTGCTGGCTCACTTCCCAGAGTTACTCATTGGTTCACAACAGCTAGAGCTAGGCCAGTTGGAAGCCAAAGCTAGGATCTTCATCTGGGTCTCGCCAGTTGGTGGCAGGGGCCCACACACTTGGGCCATCCTCTGCTGCTTTCTCAGGCACATTAGAAGGAGCTAGATTGGAAGCAGAGCAGTTGGGACTTGAGCTGGAGCCCACAGGGTATGTTGGTGCCATAGGTGGTTTGTTACAGCACTGGTCCCAATGTTTTAGAAAGTTTTAAAGAAATACTTCCATGAAAGTAACAGAGAAAGAGGAAGACAAGGGGTGGGAGGAAGTGGGAGAGGGAGTGAGAGTTCTCTTCCACCCATTGGTTCACTTCTCAGATGAGAACAGGCCACCATGGTGGCTAAAGCCTGGAACCACATCCAAGTTTCCTGTGTGGGTGGCAAGGGTCCAAGCACTTGGGTCATCTTCTGCTGCTTTTCCCAGATTGTAAACTGGGGCGTGGATTGGAAATGGAGCAGTCTAAACACAAACTGGTGCCCATAGGAATGCTGGTATTACAGAACATGGCTTTACCCACAACATCACAATGCAGGTCCCTGAAAATATTCTTGATACTGTGATTTACCTGATAATTTGAAGTAAACAATGAGTTTGAAAATTAGGAGTCTTAATTAACGCATTGGATTTTTTCCCCAATACAAAGCCTACAGTGTGTAAGTCATTACTATCACTTGCAAAATAGGGAATAAAATCTGTTTCAACTGCAAAGTCATTTAAATAGTACTTCCAAACTTCTTAAACAAACCAACCAACCAAGGACACTACACAGGCTGCCCAATATAATGGTTAAGAGTAGACTCCGGGCCCGGCGCGGTGGCACAAGTGGTTAAAGGTCCTCGCCTTGCACGCCCGGGATCCCATATGGGCGCTGGTTCTAATCCCGGCAGCCCCGCTTCCCTTCCAGCTCCCTGCCTGCGGCCCGGGAAAGCAGTCGAGGACGGCCCAAAGCTTTGGGAACCTGCACCCGCGTGGGAGACCCAGAAGAGGCTCCTGGCTTCGGATCGGCATAGTATCGGCCCGTTGTGCTCACTTGGGGAGTGAATCATCGGACGGAAGATCTTCCTCTCTGTCTCTCCTCTCTGTATATCCGCCTTTCCAATGAAAAAATAATAAAAATAAATCTTTAAAAAAAAAAAAAAGAGTAGACTCCGGTGAGACCAGTGTTAGCACACAGAAGGTTAAAGTAGTTACTTGCAATGCTAATCAGTTCAAGTCCTGGCTCCCTACTTCCCATTCCGCCCCCTGCTAACACACCTCAGGAAGGCAGCAGTGAGAGGTCCCCAGCTCCTGTCACCCACGCGGGGGCTCTGGGATGCAGTCCTAAGCTCCTAGCTTGGTCTGCACCTGCCCTGGCCACTGCCACCTTTTGTGTTGCTTTCAATAATACCCATCCGCTTGGAAAACAAAAAGTGAGGGCTACGAAAAAACAGTAAGCCACACCTTTCCAAAAATGTGCAAAAGGAAAAGGAGGAAACGAAGAGAAGGCGGAATGCTTACTAGCAACACACCAGCATCAGTCCCCAGAGCCTGACATCAATCTCTCCCATCTGTGTGCTTTCAATCCTTCCAACAGCTGGACTTTTCTAAGAACTTCAACCATTACAGTGCCATTACGCTACATGCATGAAATGACGTGTGGCTACCTGGTCCAATGTATTACTTCCACATAACTATAAACTACCTGAAGCAAGCTTGTGCTTTAATGGAAAAGAAAAAGAGGGGGTGGTATGTGGGGCAGGTCAGAGAAGAACAGTGGTTAATTATCTCTTTGGAGGGTACACTAATTCAATACCTACTTAATGTAACAAAAAATACTTATTAACCTCTATTTTGATATATCTTTGAGCCACTAAATCTGAAGGTTAAAGATAAACTTAGTATTTGATCCACCTTCAACAATATACATGTCAAGCATTACCAAACTATATGGTAAAAAAAACACTACAATATTAGATACCACAAGCTGAAAGATTATGATCCAGTGAACAAAGCTTATGAAACAACTCAATCTGGTAATAGAAAGTAGGATGTGGGGCAAACAGATAAACACCTGCAAGCCAGAACTGAGAGCCCCATGACTAAGATGCCTTCATCCCAGGAGATTTGCTGCCCTCAGTTCCTGGCCCTGGCTCCAGACTAGCCTCCTGCTAATGAGGCTCCTGGCTACCTCCTCAGTACCTGCCATGTGCCCGAGAGCCTTGGAGTGAGCTCCTGACTCCCAGATTGAGTCACACCAGCTCCAGCCCTACTAGGCACTGGTAGAGCGAATCTGTGAATTAGCAGCAATGTGCTTGCTTTCTCTCTCACATACACACCTTTGCTCTCACAGGCTCCCTACCTTCTAAATAAATAAATAAAATTAAGGAGAAAAAAAAGAGACTATACAATCTTGACATGATGTAACAACAATACACCATTGTTTCAAGATAAACATTAGAGAAAATTGTTTTAAGAAATTCCTATGCAAGAAGGAACTTCAAATAGTCTAATCCCATAAACTCACAAATAAGTAAAGTGATCCGTGAACTTAAAAATATAGACTCACGTACTCAACTCTCTCAATCAAGTAGTAATCAAGACCAGTAAATGAGGAAGGAAATACAAGTTAAGCCAGTATGTTATTATACCAAGGAAGAGTAGTTACAGACCATACGTTATAAATCTAGAAGACAGGCACAGAACACCCACCAGCCACCAGTAAAAGTACAACTAAAAGTAGCTCAAATTTTTGGTATTCAACTGCACCTTCAGTTAACTTTTCCAACAATTTTGGACTCTGTCACTACAGAATAGTTTTAACTGCTAAAGTTCCTTTCCTATAGGAAAAAAAAAAAAAAAGAATCTACAGATGAACAGAGAAAGCTTTACAGTGACACAAAATGAGAACTTATGTGCAGGAAGCTCAACAGAGATGCAGTAGCACAAGGGAGTAAGACGGACAGAGCAAGGGCCATGCAGATGTCCGTATTCCCACCCTGTGTGCGCAAAGCTGCCAGCACTTCTGACACACGATGGAGTGCTGCAAAAGCTGAGAGAAGTAAAGAATCTCAGGAAGACAGACCCAAAGAAGAGGCAAATGCTTTTCGGTCAGATTTAACTGTGAGTTTGTTGTTTCCTTGGCAATCAGAATAAGCTACTCACTACCTTTGTGTCTCTCCTTCCCTCCGAAAATCTGATCTGCTTTTCCATGAAAATAAACATCATAAAAATTTTTTAAATAGAAGGTAAAGTATTCAAAAAGGTATTGTTTAAGATTGCCAAAACAAAAAGAGGAGCACTAGTTACATAACCTAGGTTATATATATGTCATACTTTTCCACTATCCCAATAAAGATTATTTACCAGGTAAATCATTCTCAACACTCCACTGATTTTAACAGTAGAACTGCATTTCTAACAGCTGCTAGACCTCTCTGGACATCTCAACAACTCAAAAGACACTATTGTTCTTCCCTCAGCCTCTTTGTTAACCTCTATTTTATCCTCTGTTTTTAATACGCACTTGGCAGTAAAATCAATTCAGTAACAGAAGCTATAAGAACCATCTCTCATGAGTACAAAATCAATTAACATGAGGTATGAGTGTAGAACCAACCCACCACCTCTCACTTTTCCATCCTGTTAGTGTTCCATCCAACAATTAAAACACCCTTAACAATTTCACCTCCAATGATCCTTTATCCATCTTTCCCCTTTCCACTGTCAATATCCTTTATCATCATGTCCTAAAGAAATTCTTGCACTGTCTTCTAGTTCCACTGTCTTCGATGTCCTTATATCTCTGCATCATAATATTAGATCTATAAAATCTGTAATATCATAGTTTTAGTTTGTGATTGCAGCACAAATAAAAAAAATTGAAATGGGGTTATCTGGCTGAACAGTTGAGTTTCTGTTTAGCAGCAGCACCCCACACCCAAGCATGTAAGTACGTCCCACTGCATCTCCCACCTCCAACTCCCTGCTAGTGCAAACCCTGAAGCCAGCAGTACTAGCTCCACTAGCTAGGATCCTGCCACTCACATGGAAGTCTGGATGGAATTCCCAGCTCACAGCTTCAGTCCTGGCCAAGGTACCACTTGTAGACATTTGCGGAGAGAACTAGTAGATGCGAGACGCACCTTTTTCTCACAATAAAGAAAGGAGTCCAGGTGCTTATAGATTACAATTCAAATTGCTGGCATGCATTCAATCAAGAATCTTTATCAAACCTGCCAGTCTCCACTGCACCACTGCTTCCTCAGCAAGGAAGCAAGTACTTTCATTCCTTTGTTCATGCCATCCCTTCACTTGAAATAACCTTATGATCATCCTTTTATCTACAGAAATCCACCTCATTCTTAGTGTTCAGCTTGGGTGCCATACCCTTAATCCTCTTATCATAATCTACCACACTCCTAACTTATTTCTTACATTTGCAAGAGAAATTAAAGATACCCAAGGATACTAGATACTTAAGAAACCTTCACAATTCTTTAGTCAACATTTGGCACAAATCCATGAAAACAGCTGGCACGCTAAGTGGGAGGCGAGACATTCGTGCCTACACAGAAATAATAATAATCCCTTCCTGGAACCCATCTGTCTCATGAGATCGGGCCTTCTCCCACGTAAGGTGTCTCCACAGCCCCCAGTCCACTGCATCATTTACTACCCTTTCCTCCAGGAACAGCCAAAATCTAACCTGCTCTAGGATAACCGCTTCAAAACCTCTTGGCCCAAAATAATTTTTATATCTCAAACCATAAGCATAAAATGACCTGATAACAACGTGTTCTCAGAAAAACCAGGGCCGCTAAATCAGTGTGCTCACTTAGGCATCCCAGTTATTTTAATGGTTGCACACTGTACAGTTCAAAATAAAATGTTCATTGGTGCCAGCACAGTGACAGACTAATCCTCCTTACAGAACTGCCGGTTCGTGTTCCAGCTGCCTCACTTTCAATGCTTGTGGTCTGTGAAAGCAGCTGGAGGATGGCCTAAAGACTTGGGACCCTGCACTCACAGTGAGACCTAGTGGAGGCTCCTGTCTCATCTTTGGCTGCTGCAGCCACTTGGGAAGTAAACCAGCAGAAGAAAAGACCTTCTTTCTCTCCCTCTCTCTTTGCAAATTTTTTTTTAATCTTTTTAAAAATATAAAATATTTACTAATTCTAAAATATCATAATGGAGTTATTAATATAGGTAACAATTTTATGTAAAAGTTTCACTTCTAAGAACAGCACTATTTTATACTTTTGTGTAACTATAGTTTCTAATTTAACAGAAATCAGGTTTTAAAAAAAATCTTAAATTTGCTGCATACTATTTGCTTCATAGCATTTGAAAATTATCTTTATATACTGATAGTAATTTTAGAGAATATTGATTCATGCAGAATCTCTGGGGGCCAATTTTTCAAACAGTTTAGGTCTCTGCCTGCAACACTAGCATCCCATATGGGCACAAATTCATGCCCTAGCTTCTCTATTTCAGACACAACTTCCTGCTAATATGCCTGGGAAAGCAGCAGAAAATGCCCCCAGGTACTTTGGCTCCTGAACCCATGTTGGAAACCAGGATGAAACTACAAGCTCCTCCTGGCTCAGCCTTGACTCTTTGGGAGTGGGGACTGAGCTAGCAGACTTAACATCTCTCACTTTGCCATTCAAGTAAACATTAGGTAGGTAGGCAGGAAGGCAGGAAATGACCACCCTAAAAAGGTTACACAATTCCACTGAAATATACTAAGCTATCATTCTTTCTCACTTCACAGCATCATGCAATGATCATTTGAGAAATAGTTTCACTAACCTATTCAGATCTAAAACTGGATGTTAACACATTTCAGTTCTAATTTCAAATTATCACATCTTAATATCAACACTATATATGAAAAATTTAACATGATTAAGCTTTAGGATATTGCAAAAAAAAAAGGGGGGTGGGGGAGTGGAAGGGAGGTTTGACTCTTGTGCAACTTCTAAGGGTGAAGCTCAAGCCCTTGAGATATGCTATCTAAATGGAGCACTCTTGATTACTAGGAGCCCTGTACCCTACTGCCTTTTACACCAACAATATGATTCATGGTGAAGGCCTTGAGCGACACACTATCAGTTTGAATCCAGGGGTTTAAAAAGGCCTTAAAAAGTAAGCCACGCTGTTACTTCAGCCCTAAATAACACATGCCCATTAAAAATCCTGGACACTGGAACAGCGCAATGGCTCAACTCGCTAACCCTACACCTGCAAGGGCTGCACAATGATTCCTGCCCTGCACCTTTCAAAAATGAATAATTGTTTTATTATCAAAAATTGTAAAAATAAGTAAATCACTAGAACATAATTTAATGTAACAGATTCACAAATATATTACCACTGATTTATGGCAATGGTGAGGGTGAAAAAAATAATTTCCCAGTAGATGAAAATTGGTCAACAGGCTACCTTCGTTTTTACTTTCTTTTTTTTTCCTTTTTTTTTTAATTACAAAGTCAGATATACAGAGAGAAGGAGAGACAGAGAGGAAGATCTTCCGTCCGATGATTCACTCCCCAAGTGGCCGCAACAGCCGGTGCTGCCGGGAACCAGGAACTTCTTCCAGGTCTCCCACGCGGGTGCAGGGTCCCAAAGCTTTGGGCCATCCTCAACTGCTTTCCCAGGCCATAAGCAGAGAGCTGGATGGAAAGTGGAGCTGCCGGGATTAGAACCGGTGCCCATATGGGATCCCGGGCGCGTTCAAGGCAAGGACTTCAGCCACTAGTCCACGCCGCCGGGCCCCATTTTTACTTTCTTAAAGATTTATTTATTTTTGTTGGAAAGGCAGATTTTACCAAGAAAAGGAGAGAAAACAGATTTTCCATCTGCTGGTTCACTCCCCAAATGGCTGCAACAGCCAACATTCAGCCAATCTGAAGTCTGAAGCTAGGAGCCTCCTGTCCAATGCAGGTGCAGGATCCCAAAATTTGGGGCCATCTTCCCCTGGTTTCCCCAGCCATAAGCAGGGAGCTGGGTGGAAACAGAGCAGTAGGGACATACACCTGCAACCATGAAATGCACGTGCGTAAGGAGGATCAGCCAGTTGAGACATTGCACCAGCTCTAAATTCCTTATTTTGAAGAAATGAATCCTGACCTCTTCCCAGCACCACACACAACTAGACTTCACTATGAGCGTCTGTATACTCTAAATATACACAAATCTTAAACACCATTTACAAACCTCATATATGAAGGTCTTGGAAATGTTTATAGAAAACTAAAGGACAGGCTTGTCTCAGGCAACAACATCTGATTCATGCAGCTTTACCTTAACATGAATTTTCTGTGAACTTTTGATCACAGACATTTGCGTAAGTACTTTAGTCAAAACCATTTTTGACAATTATAAAACTTCAGCATCACAGTGGATTTTAAAAAGAAAGATGTTAACGTTATTTCACAAAAGGAAACACTGAATCAGGAGAAATGTTAAGTTACGTTTCCAACATAATGATTCACTAAAAGCATTAAAACCACAAAATCAAGTTTTCCAAAGCCTCAACTATAGGTTCGCCTTGTGGACTATGAGTACTTGCACTGCAAGCACCAGGTAGACAAAAACCTACCTGCTTCTATTATTATGTTTTCTAAGACACATCCTGCAGAGGATGCACTGAACACTTCAGTGCAGCCAAAGTAAACAAAAAAGTAAAGATATTAGACTCAGAGCTCCTGTACTAATGTTGCACTCGACATTTCTAAGAACATAGACAGAATGCAGACAAGACATTCTCCAATCCCTCAACCAGCAAAAAGGCCAAAGAACACCAACTCCTCCAACTGAAGAACACTGTTAACTGTTTAGGAAATTCCTTCACGTTTATAAAAAAGGTGACCCCTAGTAACTGGCTTGCAATTGTCCAAAACTGCTTTCTTCTGATAAATTGTCTGTGTTAATTCTTTAGATTTTTGATTCAAATAAACAATTACTGGAAATTAAGCATCACTTTTAAAAAACACTACAATTACAACAAGAAACCTAAGCTCAATGACATTTTAAAAGATGTCTAAGAAATCTTCTACCAGATGGCATCTTTTTGTTATTTTGGAAAAACTGCTCCCTTTTGTGTGCTTGCTATTCCCTTTTAAATGGTCAGCCTCAAATTCCCACAAACCAATCTTTCAACTCCTTTAAAATTTAAAAGATGAAATCTGTTCTAAGCCATTTCCAATGCCCTTCTGGTACATAAGGCAATTGGAAGTCACAGATCTATCCTAACAAATAAAAGCTGAACAAACTTAAAAGTTAACTCTTCTTAGAGCTTTCAGAAAAACCACAGATCAAACCAGTACTCCCTACAACAAAAGGACTAACAGATACGGAAAAATCCTAACTCATCAGGGCAGAAACCCACAACACAAAGCTCCTGGGAACCAGTGACGCAGGAGAGCTCGGACCGAGAAAATGCTGGAGACTCATGAGGGACAGTGCTAGGAGCTAAAACATTGAGTAGAACCCATTCACAGCTGGCTCCTGATCCGACTACCAACTCCAACACTCCCCCACAACAAATACCCGAGAATTTGTTGTGGGGAGGGAGGGCAAAAGAAACATTCTAATCCTCTTAACTAGGTCTGCCTTCAGCAGGCAAAGCTGTCACCCGGCTGGAGGGAGAGGAAAGGGCGACTCCAACCCCGGAAAGCCGCACAAGGAGGAAAGGCATGGTGAGGGCACCAAGCAGCACTGCTTAAGTTCAGTGTCCCTGAGGCACAGGCTCATAAGGACAGACCAGCCAGACACCTACCAGGACACTTCCCTGACTTTCCTTGCTCACAGCATGTGTTTTTACCCAGGACACTGTGTCTAGCTTTCAGCAGAAAAATTTCGTTAGAAGACTGAGCGCAAATATCACAAACACATAGCAGATATCTGGGAATTACCCCAGGGAGCTTTTTAAAAACACGATTAATATTCTGAACATTTTTTAGAAGTATAGATTTGCTTAACATTTATTTGAAAGGCAGAGTTAGTTACACAGAAAAGGAAATAGGAACAGAGGGAGAAGAGGGGGAAGAGAGAGAAAGAGAAAATATGAATCTCCAAGCCAAAGCTGGGCCAGTCTGAAGCCAGGAGCTTCTTGCAGGTCTCCCAGCGGTGTGCAAGCAATCGGGCCATCCTCTGTCACTTTCCCAGGCACAACAGCAGGGAGCTGGATCTTAAGTAAAGCAGCTGGGGTTCAAACCAGCATCCATACAAGATGATGACCCTGAGGGCACAGCTTGACCCACTACACCACAGGTGCTGGCCCAACTAAACATTTTAATGAAAATATATGGATAATGCAGGCAGAGATATGACACTTCCAAGGAAAATAAAGTGCTAAAAATAAGCACTGTAATGGAAATTAGGAGTACCTTGATCAGTTCATTACCAGAATGGACTCAACATAGATAACCATGACATAGATAACCACATGACATAGATAACCATGACAGAAACTATCTCCAAAGCTTAAAATTAATTTAAAAAGAGACTGAAAAAAGAAATGAACAGAACATTCAGGAAATGTGAAACTACAAAAGTATAATTTACAAAATAAAAACAGAAAAGTACTTAATATAGTAATGATTAAGAATTCTATCAAATTAATGTCAGACACGAAGTCATAGGTCCAAGATGTTAAAACCAACAAGACAGGTGCCAAAACCAATTAAGACATATCCTAGTCCAATGTCAGAAACCAAAGACGAGAAAGTCATGGGGCTCATGTTGGGCAAAGCAAGTAGGATGCTGCTTGGGATCCCCACACCCCATGAAGTGCCCGGGGTCACACTGCACTTCAACCCCAGTGCCGCTCATGTCCATGTGGAGGCAGATGATGGCTAAGGCCTACGGTGCCTGTCATCCATGAGGAAGACGCACACTCCAGACTCCCAGCTCTGACCTGGGCCAACCCCCACAGCTGCTACAGCATTTGGAAAATGAAACAACGGATCGAAGATTTCTGTGTTTCTCCCTCTCTCACTCTCTTTGGGTTTTCAAAGGTATAAACAATAAATTTCTTAAAATTAAAAATAGAACAAGAAAATCCTCAATAAAACCTGATACAAAACACATGTTAACTATTTATGGAAGACCACAGATGAAAAATTCCACATAGCTTCTCAGAAACCATTTAAGCAGCATAAAAATGCTGAGGTGGAAACCTCACCAAACTAAAATGGTGTTCCCTGTGAAACTACCATTCAAATGTGTAGGAGAAATACACTCTAGGAATAAAATAAAAGCAGACACTAGCTGTCAGTAGATAACGTTTTGCAAAATCTCAGAAGTAATCCATCAGAGAAGCAAAATGATATAAGTTAGAAAGAACACTGAAGAATGAATAACTGAAGACAAAGCCATTTCTTTTTTTTTTTAAATCGATATAATAGGTAACAGCTTGTTCAGAACAGCAACAATATATGCAATCTGTGCTTACACCTTACATGCATCTAGACAGAAAGGTGACCAATGATACAAACCAGGAACAATGCTGTGACTATGAAGTACCTATGCTACATGTCAGGCATCACAAGTTATTTGAAAAGAAACATTGATAAATTGTAAGCATTCATTACAAATTTCAAAACAAACACTATTTATTTGTTTGGTTTTGGTATTGATGTGCTGAGTCTGAATCTATGGATCAATTGGCAAATCCTCTAGCGGGAAGCATCAGAATCCAATACCAGAATCAGTTCATGACCCAGCTGCTCCACTTCCCATCCCTGCTTATGGCCTGGGAAAGCAGAGGGCGGCTCAAAGCCTTGGGACCCTGCACTTGCTTAAGAGACTAGAAGAAGCACCTGCTCCTGTATGGGATCCCAGCACATTAAAGGCAAGGACCTTAACCATTATGCTATTGTGCAGGGTCCAGCTCTACCTCCCATCCAGCTCTCTGCTTGTGCTCTGGGAAAGCAGTTGAGGACAGCCCAAGGCCTTGGGACCGTGCACCCGCGTGGGAGACCCGGAAAGAAGTTCCTGGCTCCTGGCTTTGGCTCGGGGCAGCACTGGCCGTTGCGGCCTCTTGGGGAGTGAATCATTGGACGGAAGATCTTCCTCTCTGTCTCTCCTCCTCTCTCTATTCTCTATATCTGCCTTTCCATATAAAATAAATAAATCTTTAAAAAAAAAAAAAAAGCAGCAGCACCTGCTTTCAGATTGGCTCAGCTCCAGCCCTTGTGGCCCCTTGGGGAGTGAATCAGCAGATGGAAGATGTTTGTCTCTCCTCTCTACATCTGGTTTTCCAATAAAAATAAATCTTTTTAAAAAGTATTGCTATGCTAAAAAGGAAAAAATGGAGCCATAAATACTCAACTAAAATTAAACAGAAAAATTGTGGAAGACAAATTTTTCACACAAAAAAATAGTAACAAATAAAAAAAAAGTTACAAAGATGAGTCATCTACCATTAATTACTTAAAGATCAATAGTCCACATAGTGTGTCAAAAAGCAAAGCCACAGTATGCGAACAAGAAACCTATTTTAAATACAAAAACAAATAGAGTGCAAGTAAAGGGATGGGGAAAAATTATGTTGACACTAACCAAGCTCCAGGGCAAATGTCTGAATTGCAGACAAGACATTAGAGCAAGGAAACCTGTCAGGAATAAAGAAGAGGTTCCACATAACAATAAAGAAGTCAGTATTTCAGGAAAGCACAAAATGTGTATGATTGCAACAACAGAGTACATGACTTACAGACTAACATGAAAACATGAATTACTGTACAACTGCAGTTGAGACTTGAACATGCCTCTACCAGAAACAGACTAGACCAGCAGGCAGAAAGTTACTAAGGTTCCAGCTGAGTTCAACAGCACTATCCATCAACTGCATGTCACTAACACCTATATACTACCACTTCCAACAGCAGGCCGCACACTCTATGATCACACAGAATACTCACCAACACAAACCAAACTCTGGACTCTAATACACATCTTGACATCTACTATCAGGACACAATGGATTTACACCAGTGATCAGGGAAAAAAGACAGCTGAAAAATCCCAAAATAAATGAAAACTATACAAAACACCTCTAAATACCCCAGAGGATAAAGAGGAAATCTCTAAAGTAATTTAAAAATTCCTGAGCTAAATTAAAATGAAAATACAAATGAACATTTGCAGGATACAGCAAAAAGGACTTAAGAGTTTATAGTTGAATCACACATTAGAAAAAAGAAGTTCCAAGACCAGTAACCTAAACTTAATCTTAGGACTAAAAAAAAAAAAAAAAAATAAGAGCAAATGAAATTCAAAGTAAACACAACAAATACAAACTATATCAGAAATGAACAAAATTGAATACAGGATATCAACAGAGACTTTTAACCAAACCAAAAGCCACTCACTTGTGAAGATCAGTAACAGAGGGTGTACTGTTTAATAATCCCATGCCACTAACAAGATAAATATTATCAATTACTTTATAGTCACAAATTTCATGACCTAGATGAAAGGGGCCAACTCCATGAAAGGCTTACTCTGTCAAGAAACAGTCCATCTGAACAGTTATGTTTTAAATTCAGTCAGCAACTAATTACTCCCCATCAGAAAACACCAGCTCCCAAGAGGTTCACTAGATAAGTGAACATTTAAGCAAGAAACATCATCAATGCTCTCAGGCTTCTTTCAGAAGGCACAAACAGAGGACACCTTTGGTTCCATTACGCCAGAACTTCTCAACACCAAAACCAGTCAAAAACACTGCAACAAAATGCAAACCAATACTAGCAAGTTAAATTTAATAAAGCATAAAGAGAATTACATACAACAATCAAGTGGGACTTATCCAGGCTGGCTCAACACTTAAAAAGCCAATTAACATCTACCAGCCGGAAGAAGAGGCTACAGATTAAGCCACACGCTGTATCGACAGACACAGAACCATCAAATGCTTTTGTTCACTGATGACTAACATAGTAAACTACAAATGGAGAGGGATTTCTTTAGATTGATTAAAAAAAAAAAATCTATGAATATCTTGCTACCAAATAAGAGGGGAACAAGGCAAGAATACCTACTCTCACTCCTGTTTTCAACATTACACTCTAATTTCTAAGAAACACTGACCAGGAAGGGAGAGTAAAAGTGTCTTCATGCTCAAATAAAACAAGTGTCTATGTTAAAAACCTAAAAAGCAGGGCCCGGCGCGGTGGCGCAATGGTTAAGGTCCTCGCCTTGCACGCCCGGGATCCCATATGGGTGCCGGTTCTATCCCGGCAGCCCCACTTCCCTTCCAGCTCCCTGCCTGTGGCCTGAGAAAGCAGTCAGGACGGCCCAAAGCTTTGGGACCCTGCACCCGCGTGGGAGACCCGGAAGAGGCTCCTGGCTTCGGAAAGACATAGCATTGGCCGTCGCGCTCACTTGGGGAGTGAATCATCAGACGGAAGATCTTCTTCTCTGTCTCTCCTCTCTCTGTACGTCCGCCTTTCCAATAAAAAAAATAGTAATAAATCTTAAAAAAAAAAAAAACCTAAAAAGCAAACAAAAACAACCCACTTCATGGAACTAACGAATGATAATAGGTAACAGCAAAGTTCCAAAACAAAAAACTCAATGGTTTTTCTATATACACCAGAAAAAAAAACTACAACTTGAAATTAAAAAACACAGTATCAACTATAACACCCCAAAGTATGAAATGTTTAAGTACAAAACAATGTGCATATACAGATATGTGTATATAGACACATACATAAGATCTACATGATGAAAACAAAATGATGAAAGAAAAAGAACTGAGATTATTTCATGATCACCATATACTCAGATCTGTCAACATGTCAACTACTCCCAACTTGATGTACAGTCTCAACACAATACCACAGTGCACACCACAGCAAACTATGTTTGAGGATATTAACAAACTTACTCTAAAATTTATATGGACTGGGAAAGGCCTGTCTGAGACAACACAATCTTGAAGAACAAGATCAGAGAACTGACAATACTAAACCTCAAGACTTACTACACTACCACAGTAACCAAAACAATGTGGGACTGGCAAAGCAATTGACAATCAATGAGACAGATAATATAGAAACAGATCAAAATAAATATAGTCAACTGATCTTTGACAAAGGAACAAATGCAATTCAGTGGAATAATATTTTAGAATCAATGATGCTAAACAAATGGATACTTGCATGCAAAAAATAAACCTAGAAACACCTTGTAACTTTCACAAATTTTACTGTAAAATGAGTCTAGTAGCAAAATTGAAAACTATATAATTTCTAGAAGATAAAAGGATAAATAAATGACCATGGTATGGCAGTCACTTCTTACATGAAGCACACACACAGATAAAACAGACTGTCAAAAACTTCTACTGTGCAAAAGTCTATCAGAATGAAAAGACAAGCATGACTGGGAGAAAACATGCAAAAAAGACCACATAACTCACAGTTACACAAACTACAGGAAGAACTCTTCTTGGCAAGAAGAAAGCAAACAACCTGATTAAAAAGATGAAAAGACTTGAACAGAAACCTTAGCAAAGTAGATACACAGATGGTAAATAAGCACAGAACATTCACTATTATAGGTGCTAGAAAATGCAAAATAAAACAAACTGAACACCAAGATACAACTACCAGAATGGATAAAAATTTAAAAAACTGAACACATAAAACGCTGGAGATGATGTTGAGAAGCCAAATGGCTCACCCACCTTGTAAGCTTTGGTGGCCTCTTTCAAAATGCAATATATTCTACTATCCAGCAACCAAGCTCCTTTGTATGTACCCATCTGAATTCAAACCAGAAGAGCCTGCGCTCTCAGTACCTGCAGTGCCAGCTCTACCTATGGGCACCAGTTTGAATTTTGGCTGTTCATCTTTCATTCCAACTCCCTGCTAAAGTGCCTGAGAAAGTAGCAAACGATGGTCCATGTACCCGTATTTATGAATCCAAGCAGTAGACCTGGTTGAAACCTCTGGTTGCTGGTGTCAGCCTGGCCCAGCCCTGGCTGTTGAGGACAGTGGAAGAGTGAGCCAGAGGGTCTAATCTGCCTGTCTCTAACTGCCTCTCCAAAAAAAAAGAACCAACCTCCATACAAACCCTGAACATTTTTACTTTTCTTTCAAAATGTGAAAGCAGCCAAAATATTCTTTAGCAACAAAAGAAATTATGATGCACTTACACAATGAAGTATAATTCAGAGTTAAAAAGAAATGAGCTAGCAAGCCATTAAAAGACATGGAAGAATCTTAAATGTATACTGTTCAGCAAAAGAATGTGATTCAAAAAGGCCACATACACCTTTGACATTCTGTAAAGGGCAAATCTATGCAGAGTAAAAAGATGAGTGGTTGCCAGGGGTCACAGGGGAAGAAAGGATGAAAAGGCAGAGTGGAGGAGTTTTAGGCAATGGAACTATTCTGTATGACATTACAATGGGGAAAATGTGTCACTGTACATTTGCCTAAATCCAGAAAATTAACAGCAAGAATAAACCTCGAGGACCACATCATTGTACAACAGCTAAAGCCAATGCCTGTGATGCAAACATCCCAAACAGGGGCCGGTTACTTCCCAGCTACTCCACTTCCCATCCAGCTCCCCGCTACTGTTGCCAATGGCCTGAGAAAGCAGCGGACAATGTGCGAAGTTCCCAGTATCATCCTGGCCTTGTAACCACATGGGGATGAACCGAAAGATGAAAGATCTTTCACTGTAGCTCCGACTTCCAAATAAATCTTTCAAAGAAAATACATAAACTCCAAGGTAAACTACAAACTTAGAAAGACAATGATATACTAAAGCAGATTCATCAATTTCAACAAAGGCATCACTACACTGAATGTCAATTTTTTGACAGGCTGAATGGAGAGCCATACAGGGAATTCTTCCTTAAGAGGAACTCTTAAGCTTAAGAGCTTTTCTGTGAACCTAACACTGTCCTAAAAAATTTAGTCACTAAAAAAGTAAATAAATAGGGCCCGGCGCGGTGGCGCAAGTGGTTAAGTCCTCGCCTTGCACGCCCGGGATCCCATATGGGCGCCAGTTCTAATCCCGGCAGCCCCGCTTCCCTTCCAGCTCCCTGCCTGTGGCCTGGGAAAGCAGTCGAGGACGGCCCAAGGCTTTGGGACCCTGCACCCGCGTGGGAGACCCAGAAGAGGCTCCTGGCTTCGGATCGGCATAGTATCGACCCGTTGCGCTCACTTGGGGAGTGAATCATCGGACGGAAGATCTTCCTCTCTGTCTCTCCTCTCTGTATATCCGCCTTTCCAATAAAAAAAATAAATAAATAAAAAAAAATAAATCTTTAAAAAAAAAAGTAAATAAATAAATAAATAAATAATAAAAACAATTGGAGAAAATAAACTTTTCAAGTCTATCTAGAAGTGTGCACTGTTGTACTGAAGCTGTGTATCACCATTTTAACCATTAAATACAATGCCTTGTTAAGTTTTCCAAATTTCTAATTTTCTAATAATACAACTGCCCTCTCTGCTTTGGAAATCTCAACACAGAAAAGAGGACAAATAAGTTGCTAGGAGGAACATTTTATCCAGAATAAGGCAATTACCTTTCTAGCTATAGACTTCATTAGGTAAGCAACAGCCAGAATAACTGCTGCATGGAGTGCAACCCAGTTGCACACATCACCACCCCCTCGACCCTCAACCATGAGCCAACTCAGAGACGGCAAACTGTAATCACAAGGCTATGTAATGCAGAATGCCCACTAATAAACTGCATGGGAATGACAAATAGGAAAACCAAATCACACGTACATCCTTACAAGGAGGCGACAAATGAATCAGACAAAAAAAATCATCACTGTTTGCTAAAACTGGGAACTTACTATTAACAAGAGAAAGGTAGCTTTAAACAAGCAGGATCTAGTGGGACTGTGCTTACACAAATTTAACTCTATGTGCGCCATCAACAGGACAACTGAGATCTTGTGCCCGCTTTTGCTGCTAGTCCTCACTTAGGACCCCCCCTTACATCACAGTGCCTGCTTCCCGCTCCTGGGCACCAGGAAGGCGGATGAGAGTTCAGGTACAACTGCAGGAGACAAGAGTTCTGAGCTCCTGGCTTTAGCCTAGCCCAGCCCTGGCTGCTGCAAAAATTTGAGGAGTGACTAGCAGATGGAAGATCTCACTCCAATTACTTCTGTCTCTCCACCTTTCAAATAATAAAAATAAATCTTAAAAAGTTTAAAGATATACACAACCTTATTGAGAAAATTTAGGAGAATAGTATTAAGTTCATTACATTTGGTCTGGTAGAGCACTGTGTTTACGCCTATGAAACAAGACATAGTATTAAAGACAAAAGCGTCAAAATGGCTGCATCTGGGCGCTGACACGGTGGCCTAGAGGCTGAAGTCCTCACCTATAGCACCGGGGATCCCATATGGGCGCCAGTTCTAATCTCGGCAGCCCCGCTTCCCATCCAGCTCCCTGCCTGTGGCCTGGGATAGTAGTCGAGGACGGCCCAAAGCCTTGGGACCCTGCACCCACGTGGGAGACCCAAAAGAACCTCTTGCCTCCTGGCTTCAGATTGGAACAGTTTCAGCAATTACAGCTGCTTGGGGAGTAAATCAGTGAACGAAGATCTTCCCGTCTCTCCTCTCTATATAATAAATCTTTAAAAAAAAAAAAAAGGTCTACATTTAACGTTCAAAGATTTTGACAAAAAGAATATACATGTGTATAAAGAGAAAGGGATAAAGTTTAAAAAGGCAAATTTAAAAGTACAACACATTGCTACCTGGCATGATATTACACCAATTCTGCGAATTTCAAATTTTTCAGCATAAAACTTGTGAGGGAATCTGCTTATGCACACAATCTGGACAAAGGTATAGAGAAAACTCTCATATTTTTTTAAACATTTATTTTTATTGCAAAGTCAGATATACAGAGGAGAGAGAGGGGAAGATCTGTCCGCTGATTCACTCCCCAAGTGACCCCAATGTCCAGAGCTGCTTCAATCTGAAGCCAGGAGCCTCTTCCAGGTCTCCCACGTGGGTGCAGGGTCCCAAGGCTTTGGAGCCGTCCTCTACTGCCTTCCCAGGCCACAGGCAGGGAGCTGGATGGGAAGCAGAGCTGCCGGGATTAGAACCAGCGCCCATATGGGATCCCAGTGCATTCAAGACGAGGACTTTAGCTGCTAGGCCACTGTGCCAGGCCTAAAAATCTCTCGTATTTTACAAATATATTTATACAACTGTGCCAGACACAAGCAGGCTTTATTCTTGGACTAAAAAATATTAATTGAACTCAATCATTTTAACAAACACCCTTACCAAGACTCCATTTTCTGAGAATACATGACTATCTTATATCTTCTGCCACAATTCGTATCATTTAAGTATCAGTGCCACCCAGCAGGTTACTGTCAAGTCTTACTAACCACAAGTTTCTGTAATCCATCACACGTTTATTTAATTGAGACATTCTGGCTTAACTGCTTAAGAAAACACTTCCTTACAAGCTTGTCAGACGACATGACAGTCACCGAGAAGACATTTCTATTTGTCTTTTAACACACCACTCTGCAGCAGGGTTTCAGCTGTGTTCAGAACGAATGAGTGTACTTCAAGCAACCAGGATAGGAAGGGCATTCCTCACAGGAACAAAATCTACAGACAGACCACGACACAGCAACCCGAAAGAACTAACAGTACAGTGCTTATGCAACAATCAGCATTATTCCTAAATAAAGTGATACAAGATAGCAGAAAGATAGATTAGTATTTCCTATTCACTTATGTTACTATTTTCCAAAGTGGCTTCATGATACAAAGATCCTGTTTCCAATAATCACAAAAGAGAAATTCAGTTATTCTATTTTCTGGAGGATGGAATTTCAAATCAGTATGAGGTTTCTGCTTCTTTCCTCCAAATTCATGAGAAAGTAATCAAATGTAGGCAAAGACTAAAAGGCAAACATATAAAAACAAATCACACAGCTCTTTAATTGCATTGATAGAGAATTCTCATGATTATGAATTAACAAAATGTCACAATTTTCTATTTGGCATCAACAAACAATATAGTGCCCCAAGAATTACATATAGTAGCAATTCCACCCTATATGTATGGATTAAATTTTTTAAGATTTCTCTATTGGGGCAGCAATATGGTACAGTAGACTAAGCTGTAGCACCAGCTCCACCTGTAGCACCAGCTTTCCCTTACAGCCACTTCCAACCCAGCACCCTGCTTCTGGCCCGGGAAAGTAGCAGCTGATGGCACATGTAGTTTGGTCCTTGCACACATGTGGAGACCCAGAAGAAGCTCCCAGCTCCTGGCCAAGGTTATTTGGGAATCAACCACAGGTGGAAAGATCTTTATTTCTCCTTCTATGCAACCCTGCCTTTAGAATAAAAAAATGAAAATAAAGATTTGTTTATTTTTATTGGAAAAGCAGATTCACACAGAAATCAGAGAATCTTACATCAACTGTTTCACTCACCAAATGGCAACCATGGCAGAAGTTGGGTAGGTTGGGAAGCCAGAAGCCTCACCTGGGTCTGCCGTGTGCGTAAGGGCCCAAGAAATTACATCATTTTCTGTTGCTGCCCAGGCACATTAGCAGGCAGCTGGACTGAGTGGAGTAGTCCGGACTCAAACCAGTACCCATTTGGGATGCTGGCATCATATGCAGAGGCTGAACCTACTACATCATGGCACTTGTCCCTGGATTAATTTTTCCTCAATTAGGAGAAAATGGCAGTAAAACATCTGTAAGAATGAGGGTTCAATTTCTCAACCACCAGTATTTAACCCAGTGATTATGAGTTTCCACTAAACCCAGGATTTAGCAGCTAACTTAAAACTCAACTGAGGGGCAGATTGCTTAGCAAGCAATTAAGATACCTGCATCCCGTATGAGACAGCCTTGGTTTAAATGCTGAAACCTCCAATTCCATTTACTGTTCATAAAACCTCTAGCAGGCAGCAGGCGATGGCCCACGTAGCTGGGTGTCTGCCAAGCGTGAGGGGGACTGGACTGAACCTTAGCCCTGCAGGGCAGCCTGGCCCAGCTTTAGCCACTGTGGACATCTGGGCAGCGCATCAGTGGACAAGGTGCCTGCTCATGCACTTAATAGTTCTCTTTCTCCCTCTGCTTCTCAAATTAAACTCTAAGGTGGTGAACAACACACCTTCCATGCAAGTTCTCTTTCTTGTTCTCTCTCCATCAGGAGACACAAACAGCAAATTAACACAGACCGCTTTTCAATTTCATAAGCTCTTTTAAGAAAGTATATCAAAACCACAGACTGATTTTTTTCTGTATCTATCACAGAGGCTATTTTTTTTAATAATGACACCAAATTCTAGCGAGGGTACAGAGAAAGTGCACCACTCAATACATTGCAGGGAGGGAATGTAAACAGATACAGCCATTCTAGAAAATATACTGGCTATTTCTTACAAGAAAAAAAGTTGTAACTGTTACCAATACTCTTGGTCATCTGACAGAAATTTTATGTTCATGAGAATATACACAAATGCTTATAGCAATGGCTGTGGATCTTCCTGTTGAGGAGTACTACTCAGCAATGAAAAGGAACCATGTACTGATACATACAACTTAGAATGCTGATGGAATTATCTAAGCGACTCTGGCCGAGCTAAACAGAGACTGACAGCATTTTTACAACCTTTGTACATGACAAACTCTCAAACTAGTGACTGTCCAAGAGTTAAAGAAAAATACAAGGCTAGAGGTAGGGGAGCCCAGTTACAAAAGTGCCATACAAGAAATCTGACAAAACTGTTCTGGAGGGTCCTGACATGGTAGCCTAGCAGCTAAAGTCCTCGCCTTGCACGCTCTGTGCCGGTGCTGTGCCGATCCAAAGCCAGCAGCCAGAAGCCAGGAACTTCCTCTGGGTCACCCACACACGGGTGCAGGGTCCCAAGGCTTTGGACTGCCCTCAACTGCTTTCCCGGGCCACAGGCAGGGAGCTGGATGGGAAGTGGAGCTGCCAGGATTAGAACTGGCGCCCATATGGGATTGCGGTGCATTCAAGGCAAAGACTTCAGCAGCTGGGTCACCACGCCAAGCCCCTAAAGAAATGTTTTAACTTAAAAATTAAGAGATAAATATTTAGATAAAGATAAAAGAGGGGTAGAGGGGTTAGGGTTTTAATATTTAACATAAAGCTCTTAAAAGTAAACCCAGTCTAGCACATTATAAAAAGAACTTGGCCCTCAGTTCGGGAGGATATCTAGGTTAGTGGTTTAGCTTGAACCAAACAGTAAAGAATTTTATTTTTAAAGATTTATTTATTTTTATTGGAAAGTCAGAGATACAGAGGAGAGACAGAGAGGAAGATCTTCCATCCGAGGATTCACTCCCCAAGTGGCCGCAACAGCTGGAGCTGAGCCAATCCAAAGCCAGGAGCCAGGAGCTCTTCTGGGTCTCCCATGCGGGTACAGGGTCCCAAAGTTTTGGGCCGTCCTCGACTGCTTTCCCAGGCCACAGGCAGGGAGCTGGATGGGAAGTGGGGCTGTCAGGATTACAACTGACGCCCATATAGGACCCTAGCACGTGCAAGGCAAGGACTTTAACCACTACGCTACCGCGCCAGGCCCTTTGTTAATGCCTAAACATTTTTTAAAAATGTAAATTAAGTTCTAAAAATAAAAAAGTTAACACTGGGCTGGCATAGTTGCACAGCTGGTTAAACTCATCATGTAAGGCCAGCATCCCATATTTGAGTGACAGCTCAACTTCTGACTGACCCAATTCTGACCCAACTTCCTGAGAAGGTGCTCTGTAAAGCTGCACAGGGTGCCCAGTGCTTGTGCCTCTGCCATCCACATGGGAGACCCAAATGGTCTTCGTTCCTGCCCTGTTCATCACAGCCATTCAGAAAATGAACTACTGATAGATTTCTGTGTCATTCTGCCTTTCCAATCAGTTAATAAATATTTATAACATAATAAAGAAGTAATACTGAATGCTAACAACAATGGACACAAATAAGGAAAATTTGCTGGAGAAATATCATCTCATCCAAAGGATTTTTCAGGGTTCCCATGGTCATGATAAAGGAGCCTGCCACACTACAGTAAGTAGATATGCACTATAATATTTTCCACCTTGCAGCAGATATAACCAAAAGAGATGCAAGTCACTAGCCAACAAAGAGCGGAGATAGTTTCTCTTCCATGCAGTGAAAAACAGAAATTGAAGAATGAGGACCCTGCTTCTCAACAAGTTGATACATATTTAATCTGCTCTGAAATCCAATTCTGTTTTTAAAGATGGAAAGTTACCTGAGTGTTCTCAAGTCAGGCTGCCATAATGCATCACCATAGCGTGCATGGTTTAAACAACACAGCTTGATTTTCTCAGTTCTGGAGGTTGGACAGCAACAAGGCAAGATGCTGCCAGGGATGGTTCCTGACAATGCTTCTCTAGTGGCTTACAGAAAACTGTCTTTGCACCACGCTGACACACGGCCCTCTGTGGGTACCTGCACTCCGTGGGTCTGCTCCTACAGGGTGTCACAACTACTGGACTCCCTAAACCCCCTTACCACTTCATTCAACCTTCATGAATTCTAAGGCCCTACCTCCAGATTTGATCACTTGGGGCGGGGGGAAGGGGAGATTAGGCTTCAACCTGTATCTGCTGCGGGCAGATTTCAGTTGATAACATCCAGCAACTTCAAGCTCCAAGGCACACTATTATGAAAAACTACAAACATATTTCAAAACTTCTTTGTACCACATTAATCGTATCTTTTAACTACATTTTCTCATCAACTTTTGGGGGGTGTCTTTTTTTAAGATTTCTTTCTTTTTATTGCAAAGTCAGATACATAGAGAGGAGGAGACAGGAAGATCTTCCATCCCATGATTCACTCCCCAAGTGACCACAACGACCAAAGCTGCACCAATCTGAAGCCAGGAGCCTCTTCTGGGTCTCCCACACGGGTGCAGGGTCCCAAGGCTTTGGGCCGTCCTGAATTGTTTTCCCAGGCCTCAAGCAAGGAGCTGGATGGGAAGTAGGGCTGCCGGGATTAGAACCTGTGTCCATATGTGATCCTGGTGCATTCAAGGCGAGGACTTCAGCCACTAGGCCACCGTGTCAGGGCCGGGGGAGGGTTGTCTTTTATATACAGGAAAGGAGCAGGACAAAGAAAGCACAGAACGGTTGCTGGATCAGGGATGAACAACCAGTAAAGTCTATGCAAATACTGCAACATCTGAGACACTGTGTTCCCAAGCACTGCAGATAAGGAATATTCAACTTTCAGAATTGCAACTGCATTTTTTCAATAACAAAAATGCATATAATACCTCTTTATACTATATAAAATGTGTTATAAATATTGCACAACCTAAACACATCTGAAAATTTATGAGAATTGGATCTATCCCCATACTACTACTACCTGGCCACAAGAGTCTGCTTCTGTCCTTAGGCACTCCGACATTCTCTTCAAAACTTCAAAACTTTTATGACTAAAATCTTGAATATCAATGCTACAAAATCTGTAGGAAAAAATGCCTCTTTAGAACTTGAAAACGAAGACTTGATATCAAGTGTTAACACCATCCTTTCATTTACTCCCATTCCTCAACTCTTCCATGGTTATCCTGAACCTGAACTTAGCAATACAACATTATCTGCAGACTGGCTTTACTGTCTTGATTCCACTAATGATACTCGCCTTCCAACTAATCTGCGTATTCTCTTAATTGCTGACCCTTACATTGGTCACTGTAAATCATGTAATCAGAGTACCCAAAATCACACACCACATTCCGTTCTGATGTGATAACACCTGTGGAAATAAATTATACCTGATACCTATTTACTAGGTACAAAAATTAAAATTAGATTAAAAATAGTGTTAGATTTGGCATAATACAACTCCAAACTCAAACTGAAATGCACTGCAATTTCAAATTTA
Organism: Ochotona curzoniae; assembly: GCF_017591425.1. NCBI lineage: Eukaryota > Metazoa > Chordata > Mammalia > Lagomorpha > Ochotonidae > Ochotona > Ochotona curzoniae. Next base: position 5,305,433 of record NW_024466307.1, on the reverse strand, counting down.
TACATCTATCACTAATGCCTACACATTCAAGCAATGCGCCATAACACTCATATTCAAATATTTCTGGTTCACAAGTAAGATAATGGTAACCAACAGCAACAGCTGCTGCGTGATATTTAAATCATTTAATGAGAGGCATTTTATCCTGTTGGACCTATGGAAAGAATTTACACAAACCTACCCTTTTTCCCATCCCACAATGTTCCAGTATTTTCTGGACTCATAGATAAGTGAGCAATATGTGACACACTCTACTTTGGCACCTCAAGAAGGCTCACCTCCCAACATACACCATTTTTAGAGTTCCCCGGTATCAGTACTGGATCATGGGACCAGCACTAACCTTGAAACATAAGCAAGAATGAGGAGCACAGTGGCTAATCTTGAACGGTTCTCTCCTGAGCCCCATTGCTGAAGAACTCCAAGCTTCTTTGCATGGAGAGGACACAGCAAGGATGGGACATGGAGAAATGCCCAATTGCCCACAGCTGCTCCAGGCAACCAGCTGAGGTAGGGATCTAAGGAGCTACCCTGGGGGTGCTGTGGTGGCACAGCAAGAAAAGCTGCCACCTGCAACACTGGCACCTCACATGGGCAACAGTTTGTTTCAGCTGCTCCACTTCTGAAAGCAGTAAAAGATGGCCCAATTTGGGCCTCTGCCACTTACATGGATGGCCTTGCTTCTGGCTTCCACCAGGCTCAGCCCATTGTGGCAGCCATCTGGGGAGTGAGCCAGTGGATGGAAGGTCTTTCTCCATACCTGACTTTCAAATACACACATAGTCACGCATGTGTGCACACACATATGTACATACACACACACACATCTATAAAAGCCACGTTGGATGTTACAGCCGACCAACGATACACTGAGCAGTCTCTACTCAGCCCTGAATTTTACAATCAAGATCAAATAAATGAATGCTGTCGCTTTAGCAGTTAAGTTGTAGAGTATTTTATTAACAGCAAAAGGTACAACACAATATACGCAAAGCAATCAGAATGTTCTTATTAGGTAGTAAGCAACCAACAGTAGTCAGTGGAAATAAACTACTGTTATCACTATAAGCTTTTTGCTCTCAAAGGTAGTTTGGGGTGTTTCAGTGCTGAGTTCTTGAAGATATTCTGCTCATTTTCCTAAAGCCAGCAAAGAAACAGGAGCAAACCAACCAGAAGGGCCCATTCTTTATTTGCCCTTTCTTCCTGACTCAAGACTGTCCTCCTCCATGTCTCTGTCAGTAACGTCAGCCTGCATTCTCCAGTTCAGCTCACCAACCACCCAGACCAGCTTGAGCCTTCAGCGCTGCTTCAGGCACTGCCTTCCCTCAACAGCGAAGTCTGTAGAAAAGACTCCTCACTAAGGACAAAAAGTTTATATTCACTAAACTAGTAATTCCTTTGGACCTAATGGAATCATTAAGTAAAGGAAATTAAAACAAAAAGCACTTACTCAGAAGACAAATTCAGCAGTAAGAAAAGGACACCTGCTACTCTTGCGATTCCTTCACTTAACCCCATGATAGCTACCTTCATCTAACTGCAATCATATTAATTCACTTACTGAACTGCCTATAGACCTGAACCGCCCAGGAAGAGGCACTCACTAAGAAAGGGGACATCTAACTCCTGGTAACCACTGAAGCACCTACCAGGCACATCAAAGCCCTGCTCAGCAGTCACTCATTCCCCTTTTTATTAAGAAACAAAAACTCACCCATGGCCAGAATGCAAACGTGGTTACAAAGTTAATGAATACTACCTGCCCTAACTTTTTTAGTAATTATTTAACAATTTTATTTTTGTGAAGACAGTAAAATAATAAGAATACTGTCAATACTTCTTACTTTGTTGCTTTCCTTAAAGTTTCAGGCTTGAGAAGCCTCTTAGCTCCAGGTTAAGAACTGTTCCAGGTGCCAGACAACTGCTAGGGGAGGTAGGGAAGGCAGAGACTACGGCAAGCAGAAGAGCCAGGGGCCTGAAAGGGGCAACCACTACTGTACTTATTCTAGCAACGTAGTTTCAGTGACAGCCGCCAGCCACAACTCAACGTTCCACACACCGTAAGGGCGAGCCATCTACCTCTTCTGGTTGGATTCTTACCAAGGACTTCCGCTTCCGCAGGCTAACAGTTAAAAATCTCTCCATATAATGAAAGGTATACTGGGTCCAATACTTCTTTCCCCTAACGCATTTGAAGAAAACAGAAAAGACAAGGACCCTGAAAGCAGCTCCCTCAGCACGCGTCTCAGTGGCCAGCAGAGTCTAAGGCTCTTCAGAAACACTGCATTTCTTAGTTTTAGATACAAAAGCTCTCACAACAGGAAGAAAATGTGAGACATTTCTAATCTTGCAAAAAGAAAAATACCCAACTAAGCAGTTAAAATTATAGAAACTAAGTCTTCACCAAACTGAAGAACATATTCAGCAATAAGCATGGAACTGTGAGGATTCTCCACTCAAAGAAAACCAGACACAAAATCCTTAATGCTAACAGTGTCCACGCGCCCACTCCAACCTCGCTCCCTCTGCACGCATCACACCCACCTGTCATCAGGGCCGTCCAGCCTGGGCTGCCAACAAGGCTCAACTCCCTGATCAGGGAGTCTAACAAACGACTTGTGGACTCAACCCTATGACCCAAGGTGACCAGTAACTGCTAGGCAGACACTAATGTAGTCCAAGGACGTTTGTTTCAGTACACAAGTGTGGGAAACTTCCGGCGCATGGGACACATTAAGGTCTACTGGCCATATAAACCCCACAAGATTATTTAACCTGGCACTGCCACAAGGCACTGACAGGTGGAACTACAAATTCAGAAAATCTAAAGCAAACCGATTTTTAGGCTGCTAGCTTTGTATGGCCTACAAATGGTGCTATAAAAATCCAAAACATTTCCCATCCCTGCTTTTACAGATGATAGGCTATAATTTAGGCAAATTATCAAGGTTTTTTCATTCCATTTAAGTTTATAGAGAACACTTGAATTTTTCCTTTAAAATGTCAACCTACTGCTGGAAGTCCTCAAGAAGTGAAAATTAAAAATGCAATTAATCACAGTTGTGCCACAACAGCGTTATGGCATACTGGATTAAGCCTGGTTCATGTTCTGGCTGCACCATTTTCGACCAAGCACCCCGCTAATGCACTTGGAAAAGCGAAGAGCCCCAAGGCCAACCCTGTGGAAGACTCGGACTCGGGCCCAGGCTCCTGGTTCTGGGGCAGCCAGGTCTGCTCACTGAGACAACCCAGTGCAGACAACTGCTCTCACCTTCCTCTTCTCTAATTCTGCCTCGCAAATAAATAAATCCCAAAAAATGTTTTTTAAAAAATCATGGTTGGCTTACTACGGTGTTCAAAACATTCTCTTCAAAAAGCTACAGGCAGGGAAGTCCTACATCGACAATCAGTAGGCAATTTGACAATACCATTGCTAACACATGGAGGAGGGCCTACTTATTAAACATTCACTCCGGGTCGGTTACTGTGCTGAATATGTCCAAGGTTCATTAAGCCTTAAAACTACCTGTGGGAAGCAGCACTGGCTAAATTCCTGTTTCACAGATGGGAAAACTGACGGTTCCAGGATCACACAGCCAGAAAGGAGCCAAGCATCAGGAATTCAATTCAAATCTCATCTAACTACAGAATTTGCAGCCTGGACCACCACCATATTGCCTCCCAGCTCTGGGTTGACGGCTAAAATAAAAAGTGGCAAACCGTTAAAACAGTGCAGAGCACTTTTAGAACATTTTATTTTTACTTCTAAGTACATAAAATGATGCATACTTCTCATCAACCCATATTTTCCTATGTTTAACAAGAGCACTCTGTACTTTCCACTCAATTTTAAATGTAAGCTAAAGTTGTTCTAAATACCAACGGGTTTTGAACCACAATTTCCTAAATCAATTCTGTTGTAAGACTGGGTCCTTTCAAGATTAAAAAAATATTAGAAATCTGTTTATTATCATCTCTGCAGTAGTAGTGACCTCTGATCCCTGTCATTTCTCCCCTAAAGACTGGAAGGTGTGAAAGTAGTACTATAAAAGCACAACATTCCCCGGACAGTGAGCGAGCCAAAGGCATGAAGTGAATAACTGAACCCTGAATAATACAAAAAGAACACAACATGCCTACAGAACCCTACTTTCCCACCTTAAGTATCAAAAGATACAGCATAAAGTAAAAAAACGTGTTAGTAATACAGAATCTTGTCCTCGTTAGTTTTTCAGTGTTTTCTAAATCTTCTACAGAAGCATATCCAAAAGCAAAGCAAAATAAAACAAAAACCCTCGAATCGTCCTCACTACCATACAACAACCAAACCTTCTTTCCTGACATTCACCAAGGTTGCTGAAATCCTAATCATTGAAGACTGGTGTGCGAAGTTGGGGGGGAGGGGTGTTCTGCCTGCTATATTCCCTTCCCATTCCAACATTTCCCCCACCTCAAGGCCAGCCAGCCATTGTAAATGCAAATTTAGGAAAGAGACACTAGGTTATATTGAAAAAATCATTTCTCCTGTACATTCTAAATGTTAACATTTCCAAACAGAACAGTCTACTGGCCCACCAACAGAAACTCTGAGGCAGAATACTGCTGAAATTTTTAAGCGATCCAAGCGCATTAACAGTGCCAATTACAGCAATCAAGCCCCAGGGCCGCAGGGCCGAGCACCACACGTGTGACTCCTGCGCCCCGGCTCCGGCTCCCCGACCCACGGTCTCCTGGGCGAGCCGCGCACCAGGCGGCATCACCTGCCTCCGCGGGGGCAGAGCGGGGTTACTCGGCGCCAACAGAAACACTGCATCCCGACCAATGGGCTACACCAACACACTGCCAGCTCGGCGGCGAACACACACAAGTTCACGTCCACCGCGCCTGCCTGGGGTTAGCTCCGAGCTCGGGGCAATCTAGTGGGGGACAGACCCACATCCGGTTCTCACTGGACACACCTCAGCCCCGGGGTCCCATCGGAACAACTTTACATCTTTCCATAAGGGGCACTAAACCCGCAGAGACGCCCGGGAGAGCACGCCCTTGGGGACCGAGTGTGTTCGGCGTGCAACACCGAAACGAAGGAAGCCTCGCAACTTTACACAACAAATCACAGCTGCGTTCGTCCCCGGCCCCGCAAACCGCACACAGCCAGCTGACTTACTGGTTCGTCGGAGGAGCGGTCAGCGGGATGGCCACCTCTTCCTCCTCGTATTCTGGTCCATCCAGAGAATCACCTTCGTCCACGGTGCCCAGACCCGCGCCCAGAGGGGGCAGCTGGGGCGGCGGCGGCGGCGGCAGCGGAGGGAAGCCGCCGCCCGGCCCGAGGGTCTCGGCGGCGGCAGGGGGTGCGGGGGTCCCCTTGCCGAAGGCCACGTCTCCCGCGGCGGCGCCTCCCCCTGTCAGCCCCGCTCCCCCCAGAGCCCCGCCGCCTAAGAAGCCCGAGCCCAGGGCGGCCACGCCGGCCTCCAGCGGCCCGGGGTAGGGGGCGGCGGCGGCGGCCACCGGCATCTTGACCCGGCACACCACCGGGAAGGCAGCGGAGCCCGCCGCCGCGCCGCCTCCGGCTCCCGCAGCCACCGCGGGGCCGCCCTCCTCACCGCCGGCCTCGGCGGCCATCATGTTGAAGCCCGCTCCGCTCAGCCCTCCCAGCCCGCCCGGGAGCCCCGGGGGCCGGCAGGCCCGGGCTCCGAGCCGCCCCACCCAGGCGCGGCCCCCCTCGAGCTCCCCAGGCGGAGGAAACAACAACAAAAGGACGGAGCCCGCCGCCGCGCCCCCTCCTCGGGCCACAGCCCCGGCTCGGGAGGCGCCTGGCGTTACGGAGCGCCGAGTGGGCAAAAAGAGCCCGACGCCGGCACCAACGCCGGCCCCGGCCTCACCTCACACACACTCACTCACGCTCGCGCACACACACACGCACACAAGCGGAAAACTTCCTGGCTGCGCCCAAGAGGAAGGGAAGCCCAGGGGGAAGCGGCCGGGGCGGCTGCCGCTCCCCTCAGCCGCCGCCGCTCCCTCAGCCGCCCGCCGCTCCTTCACCACCCGAGTTCCGGCCGCCCCCGCCGCAGCCACCGCCGCCGGGGCCGCTGCCTGCCACCGAGCCGCGGCCGCCGCTTCATCCTCCACCGCGCCCGGAGCCGGGAGGGGTGGGCAGCAGGGGCGGGGACACGGCGGGGCGGCTCACTACCTGCAGCCCTGGGTGAAACCCGAGCGAGAGAGGGGAGCGGGGAGCTGAGGGGCCGGGGGCGGGGGGAGGGAGAGGGAGAGAAAGGCGGGCGGAGCCGGGGAGGAAGGGCGGCGGGGCTGCGCAGGCGCGCTGGCGCGGGGCGGGGCGGAGCGGGAGGAAAGGGAAGAGCGGCCAGGGAAGGAGCGGCCCGCACGCCCCGGGCGCCCCGAGCGCGGCCCGGCTCCCTCGTGGGGCTCCCTGCCGGCGCGCGTGCAGCCCCGCGGGGCTCGGACGGGGAAGGGAGGCGTCCGCCCAATCCTTAACTCCCTGAGGCCGGAGACCCGCCGGTGCGCGGGCCGGCCGGAGGCTGCTGCTGTCAGCGTCCCGGCGGTGGCTTCCCGGGCAACGCTGTGTGACCTCCACGCGGGCAAAATGTGTTTCAAGGCCGGGTTCTGGAGCTCAGGAAGACGCGGGGAAGGGAAGGATCGCGATTGGGCGGACTGGTTTGCACCACCTACACCGGTGCCATCACAGGTGTACTCGGTGAAGAGGTGTGGGGAAGGGCCGCTGACCGCTGCACCTGTGCCCTCACCTGGCCGCGATCCACCGCTGTGGAGCCCCCTCAGCAGGCCCAGAACCGAGGGCATTTCAAAAAAGTCAGATGAAGCATACCCTTGAAACATCCGAAGAGACGGGGTTTTTTGTTGTTGTTTTAAAAATATATACAGATGAACTACTACGTTCTGATTCTGGGACCTCCATCAATACTGCAAAACATACTCAAAAACCTTAAAAAAAAAAAAACGGTGTAGTGGCAACTCCTGTGAATTCCTTGTAACTAACACGATGTAAGTTTATGTAAACAGCTGCTAGACTGTGTTGCTGTGGAAATAAAAGCAAATGTTTGTAAACTATTTGTATTTTTTTTTAATTATTTTTCTCCCAGCATTGGTTGGTTCCTCAGATGTCGAGCCTGCAAATGTCAAAGGTTAATCATACACATTCATAAACATGGAGGGATTACTCTCATTACTCTGAAATTAATGTATGGGTAGCTTTTCCCTTTCGGATTCAAAAGCTGCTCTTCGAATTTAAATTCTCTGCAGGGCAGTGGATCTCTCACTAGTCTGATTGAATATTGTTCTTCCATATCAGTGTTTCCTAAGGATGACCAAACACTAAGGAAGCACATTGGGGAAGGCAAGGAGCTGTGAGACAGAAACTCAGGGAAAAGACGTACCACCTGGCAGAGTAGAGCAGTCAGGGGCTGAGGGCTCAGCGTGGAGGCACAGCCAGCAGCGTCCTAGAGGCTGGTTAGAAATGGACTCCCCATACCTTCTGAATCAAACTGCAGCAATCCGTGTAAGAAGCCCTCCTGTGGATGTCCACTTAAGAACCAATATACTGGGCCCGGCACGATGGCTGCATTAGCTCATCCTCACCTTGCTAGCGCCAGGATCCCTTAAGTGCAATGGTTCTAATCCCGGCAGCTCCACTTCCCATCCAGCTCCCTGCTTTAGACCTGGGAAAGCAGTTGAGAATGGCACAAAGCCATAGGACCCTATACCCTGTTAGGAGACCCAGAAGTGGCTCCTGGCTCCCGTCTTCGGTCAGCTCAGCTCCGGCCGCTGTGGCCATTTAAGAAGTCAACCAGCGGATAGAAGATCTCTGCCTCTCCTCTCTGTAAACATGGCTTTCCAATAAAAATAAAATCTTTTTAAAAACACATTTTTTAAAAAAAGAAGCAATGTACTATAGAATGCTAATCATAAAGGAGATATACAATACCTTAAGAGGCTCCTGAAAGAGAGGTCGCATGTCATTATTATTCCTTAGATGGCTGTTTAAGAGATGCAGGTACTGGATTGCTCAACTGCTCCATTCTGGAAAGGAGGTCAGGAATGAGAAAGAACGAGGTAGGTCAGTAGTACTGAGTGTCGGCCTACCTCTTTCCTCAACCACCTGACAAGAGCTCTCCTTTCCCTTTTAAACTTAGTCTCTCCCAGTTAGACTAGCCCATCACTTAGTCTGCACACTGATGTGTAAACGCCACAAACATCCCCTCCCCCAGCTCCTCGCATAGCCTGCACTTCAAAACCTATGGTAGGTTAGCATCCCAGTCCTGCGGCACTGCCGCCCCAGGCACCGCCGTCAGCCCTGCAGGCAGATAGATCACCACCAGCTCTGCCTTCATTGCTCAACTCCAAAAACGCACACACCAGCATTTTACCTGTGCGCCTCGGTCAGGCTCGCTCTAATTACAGAATTGCCTCCCTTAGTGGAAAGTCTTCGGCACTTAAAGAAGCCTAACATAAATTATACATTGGTATGTTCTAGTTAGACTTTGGAGTATAAGATCGGCAAAACTTGCAGAGGAAAGTTCTTTAAAAAGTTCACAGAAGAGAGGATTAAAGATAAGTTATTTAGGCCAAAAATATTTGCAATCCATGTATATCTTTTTTTTCCATGAATATTTTTGACGCTGTTCATGCAGCCTGCAGTCTCCCCCACTGCCTCAGGCAGTTGTAAGGATCCTCAGCACCCTGCCTTAAGCAGATCTGTGTCCTTCACAAACTGCAAGTAGTAAGCATCTACTGTATACATCTGAATAATGCCAGTATCTTACCTAGTTTACACTCAGCTCTAAAGCTGACACTCTTTTTCATCCAAAGATACTATTGTGTATTTTTATGAGATATTTTCAGGTATTTTGTGTATCTGCATTGTAACATTATAGTCAGATCTTGATTGTTTGCTTTTGTGTATTTCCATATTCTCAAATGAGCCTTCAATAACCGTTCCCTTCCAAAAAGGATTGCCATTTCTACTTCTTTTATTTCTATCTGTTCCCTTTTTTCCCACATACCTTGACTTACCACCCTTTCATTTATAGTCTCGTGCTGTCTTTCTTGCTATTATTTTTCCATCAGATTTTACTTCCATGTTTCCATGAATTCAAGCTCCTAAATTTCCTGATCTAAATACATGTCTTAAGTCTCTAATTCTTAAGGAATTAGAGAGTGAATTACAATTTAGTAAAACCAACTATAATATATCTACTTAGAGGCATCTACAGGAGTTAGTGTTGATATATAACCAAAGGAAATAAATAATTCTGACTAAATTCACAGATAATGTTAAACAGAGAGATGCCAAAAAAGTAAGAAAATACTAAAAAAAGGAAAATTCAAAATAACTTCAGCAAAACAATTATATCTATCATTTTAAAACCAGAACTTAAGATATTCAAAGGCGGTATTTAATAAAGACTTAAATCGTAAGGAATGCTGAACATAAAGTGTGGGTGAAAAGAAACTGAACATTTACGAAAATGAACTTTTTCATCCTGATTTCATTGGCTACCCAAATTGAATGTAGTGCATCCAAAATAACCTGCAGTTGCTCCCTCGTGTGGGTGGGATGGAAATTCTGATGCAGTAACATAACTATGAACGCAGTTTTAAGGAGCTTCTAAGGGCTTCCTGCATATAGATGAGCAGGGCGTGATGGGAGGCCCAAGCATGAAGTGGTTAAGAGTTGATAGCCATATTTCAAGAATTCCAAACTGTATTCCCGGTCCTAATATGTCCTACTCAGCTCTGCAAATCGGCATCCAAGTTTATCTAATTCGTGTCAAAAGGCTTTGTTGACCCCGCCATCATGGAAGGAAGCCTCGACTTGGAGACCTCATCTCCCCACTGTATTTGGCTGACCTCATCTTCAAAGCCTGCAGAGTGCAAATGTCCTTATTTGGAAGATCTTTGGAGAAGATAACACCGAGGAGATGCAGGTTCAAGGAAATATTTTGGTTAAAAAGTAAGCAGATCCGTAGGGATTACAGTATGTGGTATAAAAATGAAATAAGATTTATAAAAATTGTAAACACCACGAAGAAACTAAAGAGGAATATGCGCTCTGAGGCTGTAAAACAGACTTCAAAGGAAATCACCAGGACCTCACTGGAACATTTAAACTTACATAGGGTTAAAGAGGCTTTCAAGGGTTAGATCTAAATACCCTTTCTCTTGAACGATTAAAGAGAAGAAAAATGTCTTCTTTTTCTTTAGTTTATCCTTTCGTCTTCATTTTGCAGGTTGTTCCTTTTCCTTTATTGGAAAACTTCTCTTTCATTATTTCTACACTGTCTTTGTTTTATCATCTTTTTTAAACAGTGACTGATTTGAAAGTCAAAAAATGCAGAGGGAGAGATCAAGATTTTGTCATGATTGGTTTGCTCCCCAGATGGCTTCAATGGCCAGTACTGGGCCAGGCCAAAGCTCTCAGCTGGCAGCTTCATCTGGGTAGCCTGTATGGATGGCAGGGCATCTGAGCGTTTTGGACCCTTCCACTGCTCTCCCAGGCCATTTGCAAGAAACTGGATCCGAAATGGAGCAACCAGAACGTGAACTGGCACCCAAATGGGATGCTGTTGTCAGAGCTGACAGCTTTACCTGCTACACCATAATGCTGGGGCCAATTATTCTGTTCTACACAGGAACATTAATCCATTTCCCTTCATATGCCTTGGTTCCATTACATAATATGCCCCATGGTAGAAGCAAAGCAGAAAAGGAAGTGGAATGGTTTCAGGCCAGGGGAAGTGGTGAGTCAGGGAGGGTAGGACCCTAGTTCATAGTTTCTTCACTGTTACACTCCCTTCTTTGCATAAGTCAGCAACATTTTAAACATCACTTAAAACACAGGCCAAAATCCTACTGAATTGGGGCCTTTTCACCTCAGGGGTTCTGCAAAGTTCCTAACTCAGATAGTTTGCTTTACCTGAGAGTGTCCTTAACCTCTTCACCTCCACACTGAGGAAGTACATTGAACACATGATGCTTTTTAATGACCCTTAAAATGACTATGCAATGAAAGAGTTAAGAAGAGTCTTGACTTAATTATAGATAAACAAGGTATGAGCTTTATATACTTCAAAAGCACGAGTGATGTAACTTTACTAAACTAAAAATAGCTTTCTAAGATATTCCCAACTATAATTATTTCTTGATTCACATGCTGCTTTGAAAATTTTCCAACTTTGCCTGTTAGCAAAACTTTTTCTCAACTTTCTATTCATTCATGTCTCAAAAACAAAATAGAACATGTAGTACTGATATGGAAATATGAGGCAAGAGTTTCCAGATTTATGAATTCTATGAACTTACTGAATCTTCAAGAAAAATTGAGACACTACGGATTGTTGTGAATGTTCCAATTTTGCGAAGTGTGGAGGTTTTTTGTTTCCTTTAGCTACCTTTTCCTGCCACTGTATTTGATAAAAGGAAAGGGCATTTCAAGGCAAGCAGGCAGAGAGGAAGAAGAGAAAAGGGACGGAAATCATTTCAGAAAAAAAAAAAAGGAAAATGCTTTGAATTACATAAATTTAGTTTTATGAAATGTTTGCCATTTGTCATGTCCTTATTTTTTATTTACCATGGATTTATTTTTAAAGGACACGAATGCACAGCCCATACATCTTTCTTTATTTTTGAGACTTGAAGAAATTTTTAATTGATTTGATTATTTTATTTGAAAGGCAGAGATACAGAACTTTCATTTGCTGGTGCATCCCCAGAATACCCACAATAGGAGCTGAACCAAACTGAAGCCAAACCAGGAACTCCACCCAGGTCTCCCACAAGAGTGACAGAGACATCTATTTCCTCCCAGGGTGCACTTATTAAGAAAACAGAATTAGAGGCAGAGCCAAGACTCGAACCCAGGTACTCAGATGTGGAGTATGAGTGTCACAAGTGGCGTTTTACCTGTTACACCAAATGTCTGCTCATAGTCCTCTCAGTTTATCTGAGAATAGGACAGCAATGCCAGGAACATTTAGTAAAAGAGCAGAGAAAAGAAAGAAGCTAATGCTGGGTGTGTTAAAAAGCAACTTATTGATACAAACTACTGGGGCTCAGTCCCACCTGGGAGACAGCACAGGATCCTCCAGGCTGCTGTCATCTTCATGGCAGAAGAAAGTCCTTGGTTGGAGAGCCACTGGTGCTTGCAGGGAGGCCACTGGCATCCCAGGAGAAGGGAGGGACAGGAGAGCGACTGTACTTCCTGTGACAGACTTTGAGGACCCTGTGAGGAAGTCATGCCAGGGACTGAAATTGCGGTACATCAGAAACTACCATGTGATGCCATCATGCCCTAGGAGCTCCCGTTCGTCTCCCAGCTGCTCCACTCCTCATCCAGCTCCCTGCTAATGCGTCTGAGAAAGCAGCAGATGGGCCAAGTGCTTAGCCCCTGCCAGCCCTGCGGAAGATCCAGGTGGAGATTCAAGGTTGAGGCTCCAAGCTTTGCCTGGCCAGAGCACTCACTGCAGCCCTGAAGGGCGTAAACCAGCAGACGGAGGTCTCTGTCTTCTCTTTGTTCCTCTGTAACTCTGCCTTTCCAATAAATAAATGCTTAAGGAGACTCATGTCCCTGTTTTAGGAGTGTTTTTCGTGTGTGTATTGTTTATTTTTGTAGCTGAGGAAGTCTGCCTATTGTCTGTTATTGACAGACCTGTAAGCCTTTTGAGTCCTAATGATGAAGCCAATTCACCTCAGGTTATGAAGCTTTAATAGCAGGTTTCATGGAGAGGTGAGGCGTGACAAGAAAACTGCTTCCCAACAGAAAGGTCTAGTGTCACAGAGAACTGTAACATCTTTCATTGTTCGGGATCCAGAAGCAGCTCCTGGGAACCAACACACCTGTGGTCACGGCTGAGGTATGGGGTCACGTTGTTATCTCCTTCAGGCACTGCACCATTGCCATGACTCAAGCACCCCAACACTGCTTCAATGCTATTCATTCCCCTTTATACATCTCTCTACCTAGCTTCCACGATTCCATTCCCATACCTGTTCATAAAAAGCCAGAGAAAACACAGTGAGCCCAAACAGGCATGGTCTTTGGTCTCAGTGATACAAAAAGAGGCAGATACTTATCTAAGTAGCCGCATAAATAAATGTAACATTTAATACTAAGGCGTATTTGGGAGACAATAACGAATAACAATGTGCCTTGGTTTTGTAGACACCTAACAGTCTTTGCTGAGTATACACAAGTGTTACGGTGTAATAATGTAGTGCCAGTAAATGAGCCCCAAATCTGGCACACTGTGCCAGATAGACTGAATCTCACCTCTGCCCTTTTAAAAATATATATTTATTTTATTTTTATTGGAAAGTCAGATATAAAGAGAGTAGAACAGAGAGGAAGATCTTCTGTCCACTGATGCACTCCCCAAGTGGCCGCAATGGCTGGAGTTGCACCGATCTGAAGCCAGGAGCCATGAACTTCTTTCAGGTCTCCCATGCAGGTTCAGGGTCCCAAGGCTTTGGGCCATCCCTGACTGCTTTCCCAGGCCACAAGCAGGGAGTTGGATGGGAAGTGGAGCCGCCGGGACACAAACCAGCAAACATATGGGATTCCAGCGTGCGCAAGGTGAGGACTTCAGCCGCTAGGCTACTGCTCCGGGGCCACCTCTGCCCTTTCTAATTCTGAAACCAAGTTATTTAACCTCTCTAAGTCTCAGTTTCCCTGTCTGTTATACGCATGGGTAGCACTAACTATTGGCCTCAGCTGGGTTTTGTTGGAGGTAGATTGCATGGTGTTTACTTGGGAGGTGATCCTACTAAGCTCTGATTTTAGAAAGAGGAAGTGGAACAGGGAAGGGAAGGAAGCCAAGAGGGTGTGTCATTCTACTGGGCTACGGGTGGGGTTCAGTCCCGTGAAGACACTCTGGGAGACCCTGTAAAAGTTGTCCCATATGAGGAGGGAGCTGGCCAGACATGCTTACTCTGCCTTGTATCTTTGGCAAAGGCTTCTTTGGGATTCATTAATTCCCTGCTATGCCAGCAGAGGACAATCCTGAGAGGATAAATTGCAGAAGACATACGCTATAGCCAAATATGAGTCACAAGAGGGGCACTTGGCAGGTGTAGCACGTACCTTTATAAGGTGTTGATGAGGCTTTGAAATAAGGAACTAGTGGAAAAATATAGGAGCTCAACAAATTATACTTGGACAAAAGTCTGGTTTGAGAGAATGTCATCCACTTTATGAAATGGTAACACTCAATACATTTTCATGTAAAATGCAGTAATCACTAAGATAAGTTTCATACATTATTGTAGTACCCTTTACTAATTAAAAAATACATCTGAGAGGCAGAGAGACAGAAAAACAGAGAGAACTCTCATTTACCGGTGTTATTCCCCAAATGCCCTCAAGGGCTGGGACTCGGTTGAGGCGAAGGTCAGGGGCTGGAAACTCCTGCGGTTCTCGTGTGGGCGGCAGGAACACATTGAGCCTTCTCCATTGCCTCCCAGGGCCTATACTCACAAGGGGCTGGAATTGAGAGCCGGAGCCGGAAGCAGGAGTCAAGCCCAGCACTCCCCTGTAGGACCCAAGCATCCTGAGGAACACTGGCAGGCTAGCTGCCCACCCCGGCAGTGCCAGCTAAAGAGAGCCAGGCAAGAAAAGAGCAAGGTTTTCTTTTAATTTCTATGAGCTTTTACCATTAACTAACTCTCTCTCATTATATGTGAGAGGCAGAGTGACAAAGAAGAAGATAGATTTTTCCATCTTCTAAGTCATTCTCCAAATGCCTACAACAGCAGACCTGAGCCAGCTCCAACCCAGGAGCCTAGAACCCAGTCTGCATCTCCCACGTGAGTCCCAGGGATTGTGCACCTAAGACATCATGGCTGCCTCCCAGGAGGCACAGGGCAGGAAGCCTCATGTGAACAGCAGGGACCTGGATTCAGGCCTCCAGATGCAGGATATGAACATTCCAAGGGGCCACTTACCTGCTTCACCAAGTGCCAACCCTATTAACGTTGGAAGAAGAGGCGCCGATTCCCTAGGCGAGCAGAGAAAGAGAGGTGAGGAGGCAATGAGGAGGCAATGTGAACATTCTATAGTGGTAGCGACTGGCGATCAGAGCAGTCTTTGGTGGGAAAGACGTAAGAAGCTAGGAGAACAAATTTATGAACACTTGTTTTTCCAAGCTGGTAAGAAATCTTTGGATTTTGTCTGACTACCAAGAGGCAGCTGCTGAAAATTGTTTAATAAGAAAGACCAACATGAAACTGTCAGGATGAGTCTGAAGTCTTAATATTGAAAAGGATGTTGAAGGTCATTTGGTAAGAATTCTGCCCAATGCAAAGCAGCTTTCTACAAACAGGGCCTTGCTGAGAATCTAAACCTTTTTCGTTGTTCAGTGTCCATAGAATTTGGCATTATATATATTATATAGGGCTAGGGTGTACATAATGATATATTAAATAGTGCTTCTGTTGCCTTTCACCCATTGGTCCTAGGTCACGTTTCTAAATATACAGAGCCCTCAAAGTACTTCAATACTTGGGAAATAGCCCAAAATATATTCAATAAGATTATGAATTTGTGCTGAATAAAGAAAAGAATTTTCATATGGACCAAACAGGACAGAGCCCTCATGAATGGAATTAGTGGCCTTACAGCAGTCATGATAAAACTTGCTCCCGCTCTGCTTCCTGTCCCATGAGGAACCCAGGAGAAAGCAGATGTACTTGGCAGGAGCTGAGCCCTCAGCGCGGTCTCAGCATGCTGGCATTCTCATGTGGAACTAGCATCCCTCTCCGATCATTGGTTATGGTCGCCTGAGTTGACTGTTGACACAGCCAGTATTAAGCCACAGTTTTTTATCAATAGGATTTGAGCAATAGAGACAATTTAGATAACTAGATTTCTCTTTCAGAATGGGTAACCTTTGTTCTTTTTGACTGAAGTATTATAATTAATTTTATATGTTCACTTTTTCATTTCTCCATTGTCCTGTGTATGTTTTTTTTAAAAGATTTATTTTTATTATTTTTTTTTTTTGGAAAGGCGGATATACAGAGAGGAGAGACAGAGAGGAAGATCTTCCGTCCGATGATTCACTCCCCAAGTGAGCACAATGGCCAATGCTATGCCGATCCGAAGCCAGGAGCCTCTTCCGGATCTCCCACGCGGGTGCAGGGTCCCAAAGCTTTGGGCCGTCCTCGACTGCTTTCCCGGGCCACAGGCAGGGAGCTGGAAGGGAAGCGGGGCTGCCGGGATAGAACCAGCGCCCATATGGGAACCCTGGGCGTGCAAGGCGAGGACCTTAACCACTTGTGCCACCGCGCCGGGCCCTGTTTTTTTTTTTTTTTTTAAATGAATCTGAAAGAAGATGAGAACTGACTCCCAAATTTGTACTTTGTCATTTGGTATAAATATTTCTAAGTCTTATTTGGTAACAAGGATATTCATCAAGTTTCTGTGCAATTTAGAAATGCTTGAACTATATTAAGTATTTTGGATGAAAAATCAAAAAAATGAGTTTGAAAAATGCCATGACATTTTCCTAGTCAGCTAAAAATATATGACTTATGCACACAGCCTGACTTGTTCAAAATTGTGCTTTCCTCAAGTGAAGTAATCATTCATTTAAGACTTGGCATTAACCAAAGTGTAAGATGATTTTGGCTTCAAGTTTCATCAATGCATTATGTACTGATGTTCTTATTTCCTGAATGTTCTGACTGAAGTCATGTATAATACACTGCTTACATAATCTTCATTCTTAGACTATATAAATCTATTTGGCTTTTTTTGCTCAATAAACCAATCATTATACCTCAGGAATGGACTCACCTAATTAAATAACTGTTGAAAGTTATGTTGTTGTATTTATTTGCTTTATATCTTGTAGGTATAAAAATCTTCATATTATATGATCTGTTTAGTGTGAAAAAAGTTCTCAATATTAAAGGAATAAAATTCCATGATTAATTTCAATGAAAAATAATTTGCTATCCCTCATAGCAATTGTTTTCTTCTTAAATTTATGTTTTGTAAGTTGATATATTAAATTTTTTTCATTTTTATTTAGGCTACATAAACATGTTTCCTATAATTGCATAGGACTAATCCATTTCCATGTTATAACAACAGTACCTGAGGCTGGTGTTCCAGCACAGAGGGTTAAGCCACTGCCTGTGACTCTGGCTCCAGTCCCAGCCTGTCCAGTTCTGATCCCACTCTTGGCAAGTGTCCCTGTAAAAGCAGTAGATGATGTCCTAATTGCTTGAGCCCCTGCCATCCAACTGGGAAACTTAGATGGGGTTAATGGCTACTGCCTTTGGCCTGACCTGGCCGTGGCTGCTGCAGCCATCTGGGGAATGAACAAATGAACAGAAGAGCTCTCTGTCTTGTTCTCTTTACCTCTCTCTATAACTCTGCTTTTCAAATAAAGAAATCTTCAGAAAAAAAAGTTATGTATTTCTAAAATATGTATGCCATATTCTATAGTAACACATGTGATAATTTCTGAGTATTTTCTTTGACATATTACCACTCATCTTCACTTACCTAATTACAATGAAATGTTAGAAGATGAAATCAAGCAATGGCATGACAAGAGGGAGGAATTCTGTAAGGAGTGGACACTGAGATCATAGCAGTTCCTATGAGCTGCTTACCCACAATCCTGCTCCTTCTCCTCTCGCCAACTCAGCTTTTCCCTGCTACCTTTGCAACCGAACATGGACATGTGATCCAGTTGGAATGTTTCACGGATTCAGGACTTGAGTCCTAGTTAAAAGTGCCTTCTCGATTTCCATTACAAGACTCCTTTTTAGAAATTTTCCCAAGTTATCATCTGGTGCTTTTTTAGTTTCAGTTTTTATGTCATTCACATCTCTGATTCATCTGGAATTATTTTAGCATAAAAAGTGAAGTTGGGGTTGGCATTGTGACAAAGTAGATTAAGCCACTACCAGCCACATCAGCATCCCATGTGAGTGCTGGTTAGAATCCTGGCTGCTCCACTTCTGATCCAGCTCCCTGCTCATGTGCCTGGGAAAGCAGCAGAAGATGGCCCAAGTGCCACCTGGCTCCCTGAACTGAGGTGGGAGACAAAGAAGCTCCAGGCTCCTGGCTTTGGGTTGGCTCAGCCCTGGCTGTTGCAGCCACTTTGGGAAGAATCAGTGGATGACAGATGTGTGTGTGTGTACACACGCGTGTCTGTGTGTCCCTCTCTTTTTTTTTTTTAAAGATTTATTTTTATTATTTTTTTTTTGGAAAGGCGGATATACAGAGAGGAAAGACAGAGAGGAAGATCTTCCGTCCGATGATTCACTCCCCAAGTGAGCGCAACAGGCCGATACTATGCCATTCCGAAGCCAGGAGCCTCTTCTGGGTCTCCCACGCGGGTGTAGGTTCCCAAAGCTTTGGGCCGTCCTTGACTGCTTTCCCAGGCCACAGGCAGGGAGCTGGAAGGGAAGCGGGGCTGCCGGGATTAGAACCGGCGCCCATATGGGATCCCGGGGGTGCAAGGCGAGGACCTTTAACCACTTGCGCCACCGCGCCGGGCCCTCTCTAACTCTTTTAAATAAATAAATAAATTTTATTTTTTTTAAAGGAACAACTGGCTTGAAATACCCTTCCCTTCCTCTACTGCATGCAAACATCCACTTTGGGGTGAAATATCAAGGAAGAAAAAAAGAAAACTCCATGAATATATTTGAAATATGATGGACATAAGATTGTGTATCAAAGAGATTTCTGGCACCACAACTTTCCAAAAGTTTAGTAGAGGCCTTTTGCAGTAAACACAGCACACACATGATTCTGTTTGATTTATTTTGGTAGAACTCTGTGGCATGCAAAATTGTAAAAACTTTGCAAATCTTTGAGGGGTGATCAGAATATGCCTGAGTTACTTTTGTTTTCACACCTGCTTATTTTAGATGAGTTTACAATATAACATGGTCTGAGCTTGAAGTAAAATGGATCCAGCTTTATCCAAATTTTAAGTTGTATCAAATGAACTTTACCTAAGTTAACCAATCATGTAAACATCACCAATATAAACACGCTTTGCTAATTTCAGTGTTAGTAACACAAGCATTCGTTCAAGTGAACTTTAGAGATTTGCAGGAGACATTGTATATGGAATGCCCTCATGGCTCATTCATTTGTCCAGTAAGTTCAAGACACACTGCAAGACGAAGGTCACAGGCCTTATCTTTATGTAGAGCAGCATTGGTGTTCTAGCTCCACTATATAAAAGTAGGCTGATTTTAGGCAAATAATACTTACTGAAAATTTACAAATTTAATTTCACTGACAATACTTCTTAGTTCTAAAAAATTCGGGAGTTTTACAAAATTTCCTAATACTGTTTGAATGTAATAGGTTCTTGTTTTTCTTATGTCCTTCTATATCATTCATTATATGAAACATAATTTGTTTTCAAACATCTATTCTACTTTCTAAAGTTCTTAGAGGACTAACCATGTATTGACATCAGCTCATGATGGACCATGTGCATTTCATAGTTTTGGACTGTGAGTTCATTTTATTAACAGCTTTTACTGTGGGAATCCTGCTACCTTCCTGGTGCATTTAGCAGGATGCTGGATGGGAAGCAGAACAGCCAGGAGTAGAACTCACACTCTAACATGGAATTACAGGGATTGCAAATGGTGGCTTAACACTGAAACCATTAGGGACTAAATATTGGGCCAGATATGAATTCTAAATGAAGGAAAGCTCATTCATGCCTTTGTAAACATTAGTGTCTGAGATACTGAGATGCAAGAGCAACCTTTTTTGACCTACATGAGCTGGCAATCCCTGTGATGACAGTAGCTGATTAGATGACTACATAATACATTTCTTTTTTTTTTCAATAAAGGTTACATATAATACCTGGGGTGGATGCTCAGAGAAGGGTAAGCACCTTGGGCTGACATAGGAATGACCACAGCCCCTTTGAGAGGGCATGGAATGAGGCAGGTTGGAGGAATGTAGTGAGAACAGGGGAGACACAGAAGGAATGGTCAGTGTAGGCATTTGGTGCTATTAAGATGTTGCATGGGGTACTTGCACCTATATTTGAGCCCTGGTTTTGCTTCAGATCCTAGCTTCCTGTTAAGTTGTACCTTGAAACACAGTAGGTGATGGCTGAAGTGGCTGAGCCCCTGTTCTCCAGCAGGGGACATGGGATGAGTGTTCAGGTGTTGGTTATGGCTTGGCTTAATGCTGTCGCTGGCATTTGAGGGGTGAACCAGCAAATGGAAGATATCTCTCTCCTTTTCAGGCCTTTTCAGATAAATAAAAACAGATTTACAAAAGATAAATCATGGGTATAGTAGTAGTAAATGGAGATTGTGAACAGGCTAGCCCAACTATAGGAGATAAATTGTAAAAAGAAGTCACCATGGGAGAAAAAGGCAAATAAATGAAGGCTCTGAGTGCCAAAGGCGTCTATTACAAGCATTGAGGAGCAAATAAAAGTTGGGACTGAAACACAAAGAGAGACTTAATGGGATAATTGGGACTCCCAGCATGGCACGATGCATTCCTTTACACACGTGTCGCTCTTCCTGCACTAAAACATTCTCCCTGGGGGAGTGGAGACAGCCTTGGCTGTCTCGTTTGCCACTGCACTCCTAGCATTTTGACCAGTACCTGACAGACACCACTGAATAAAAGGATACATAAATGATTCCTCTAGCAGCACGTGCAGAGAAGCTTAGATGCCTGGAGAGCTGAGAGGCGAGGCAGCTCGGTCTGAGGCTTTTGACACGAAGCAGGTGCAGTGAGAATGGCAATAAAGGGAACGTTGTGAAACCAGGGTCCTCGGCCCTGAGGCCCTGCAAGCTGCACTCGTGACTCTCACACTGTCAGAGTATGACTGGGCCTGTCATCATGCAGCAAACAGCAGCCCATGGCAAATGTTTATTTAATGAGGGGAGAGATCTGACTCAGTGACTCCATTTGTTATGGGGATAAGGAAGGGAAGGGTATGCAGAATGATTTTCAGGTTCCTATTATTAGTGACTGGGAGGATGATGACACCGTGAATAGAAATGAACAAATTAGGAAGGAGTAGCAGTTTCAGGGAAGAAAATATCCCATGTCTACTAGAAGCACTGAGTGTGACTTAAGCTCCAGCAACAAACATAGGAATTCAAAAAGTTCATGGAAAATTTGCATTGTCATAATTCCATTTTTCTGTAAACATTTTGAATTCCTTCCTTTATGAAAATGCTTGTAGCTACTAAACAAATTCATAGACTTAACACAAACAAGCTTGACTTCACATATACATTCATTACAAGAAGTTCATATCTTTTTGCAAATGATTTCTATATTTGTTTTTTATAAAACATAGAAAAGTCAATAATATTTTTTGATTTATTTCTCTCACAGTGAATACTTTTGAAACAATTAGTATATTGGTAGCTGTGAAGGTTTTTCTCCTGTGTTTAAATTCTACACGGGCTCTTAAACTGTATACATATTTCAAAAATGTTTATATCAAAATAAACTCCTTTCAATTTCATTTCTCCATGGATTTTTTGAGGTACCCACATATTGTCTTCAACAGTTGTAACATTTCATTTATGTGCAATGCTATGCCTACAGTTAACACTATACTGTGCAATAACCATTGCTTTTAAATAATTTATTTATTGATTCAAAAGGCAGAGTTACACGCAGAGAGAGGTTAATACAGAGAGACAGACAGGGAGAATCTTTCATCTGCTGATTCACTCCACAAATGCTGAAATGGTTTGGGGCTAGGTCAGGCAGAAGAATGGGGCCAGGTCTCCCTGCGTTTGGCAGGTTCTCTATTTTGGCTTAATGATAACCTTATCAATCTCTCAAATGTTAATTCCCACTTATGATTTCAGATACATGACAACATGTTAGTAAAGTGTTATTCTTTTTAATTTTTTAGATGTTTTGATACTGGTATCGGTGATACTCTAGCTGATTTTAGAAAAAACTTATATACATTACAGGCCTAGAAACATACAAATCATAGTACAAATCAATAAATTTTTCACAAAGTGGGCACTTCCAAGAAGCTGGCAACCAGATCGATGAACAGAATAATAACAGTCCCAGAAACTCCTTTCCGTCTCCTACCCTGCTTGCTCCACTGGTAATCACCAATTTGATTTTGAACATCATGGATAATTGTTGTCTGTTTTTGAATTTTATATGAATAGATACATGCTGAATATTCTTTTGTGAGTAAATCTCTCTTGGTGTCGTGTTTGTGAGATTGATTTATGTTGCAGTTCATTTACTTTAATTACCATATGGTATTTTATTGTATGAATATAGAGTAATTTATTCCATGGTAGATGGACATTTGGCTTATTTTCCATTTCAGGCTGTTACAAACAGTGCTGCTGTAAACATTCATATCCTATTTCTTTCAAGAACAAACCTAGGGGTGAAGTTCCTTGGACTTACGTGTCTTGTATGCCTCACCTTTGAACTTTGTCATTCATTTTGAAAGCTGCATTTGTTTCAAAGTCAGAATTACAGAGAGGGAGAGACAGAGTGATGATATTAAATCTGCTGGTTTTTACCCCAGATGGTCATATTGGTTGGGTTTGGGTCAGGTCAAAGCCAGGAGCCACGAGCTTTATCCAGGTCTCCACCAAGGTTAGTAGGGCCCCAAGCACTTGGGCCATCTTCTGCTGCTTTTCCCAGCCCATCACCAGAGAGCTGGGACATGAACTAGTGCCCACATGGGATACTGGCATTGCAGGCAGCGGCTTGACCCCCATGTCACAAATCTAACCCTGAACTCTCCCAATTTTTTAATTTATATATCCTAAGGTTGTGTTATTGGGTACATATAGGCTTAGAGTTTTAGTATTTTCCTAGTATGCTAATGTTTCTATTGTTAGAAAATTTATTTCTTCATTTCTAGTGATGTTTCCTGCCATTATGGTTTTTGCTTTAGTCTGTTGTTATTATTATTTTTTATTTCATTGGTTGTTGTTTGTTCAAAATCAAAGCAACCTACAGAGAGAGAGAGAGAGAGAGAGAGAGAGAAGCTCATTCACTGGTTTATTCCCCAAATGCCCGCAATGATTGGGACTGGATCAAGATGGAACAAGGAACTTAACCTAGGTCTCCTCTATGGCTGAGAGGGATTAACCACCTGAGCCACCACCCGCTGCCACCCCGGTTGCACATGAGCTGGAAGGTGG
This sequence comes from Ochotona curzoniae, assembly GCF_017591425.1. Classification (NCBI taxonomy): domain Eukaryota; kingdom Metazoa; phylum Chordata; class Mammalia; order Lagomorpha; family Ochotonidae; genus Ochotona; species Ochotona curzoniae. The sequence goes on along the minus strand of NW_024466307.1, from coordinate 5,282,243 downwards.
AATTGGGAGCAGAGCCGGGACTCACACCCAGGAAATCTGATATGGGATACAGGTATCCCAAATAGCATCTTAGCCAGTGTATCAAATGCCTGTGTGATTAGTCAGGTCTACCAGAATAATCTCCCTCTCTGGAGGTCAACAGTGTGGAGCATCAATTATGTCTGTAAAACTCCTTCACAGTCATATTTAGATTAAAGCTTGACTGTATGGAAGGAGGCATGTATGCATCAGGGGATGGGAATCTTGGGGGGCCAGGTTAGAAGTCTGTCTACACCCGCTTCAGCTAAAATAAGTGTTTATTATGTCTCACTATTCAGGACAAATCGACAAAAACACAGGTAAAAATCCAAGCCCATGTGGTATGTATATTCTAGAACACTTAAAGTAAAAAAAAAAAAATCTTCATGCAGTTTATTTGTAGTCCCTTTTCACTTAGGAACTAGAGATATCCAGATACAGTCGTCAGAATATTCTAATATACCTGATTTGCATTTGCTATTATTCCCTGTTAGTTTTCAGTTAACTATTTTTAACAGATGGCCTTTCTTTTCCCTATGTGCTTGCCAATGTGTACACAATGAAAATCCCTGAGCTGTTATCACATACATCTTTCAGATTTTACAGTCACAGAATTTCAGAATGACATCAAGGATTAGACCACCTTTTTTTTTTTCAGTATTTAAGGAAAAGTCATTGAAAAGAGCCTTCTTCTACTTGGGGTTAATAAAATATCAGGTGCTATTCGTTGTTGTTTTTTTTTTTTTTTGCATAAGTATACTTCCTTTCAAATGACAACAGATGTGACCACCCCTGCTGAGTGTGTTTCTTGAAATAGAGTACGAACTTACATAGCTAGAATGGGCAGGATACCAAGGAGACAGGCTAGTTAGGCAGATGGTGGCAGCTCCCTAGGGAGAGTCTGACTACATCAGCAGCTCTTTAGTCGCCATCTGAAAAGAAAGGCATAGTAGCAGGCAAGGAAGGCTCCGTGTGTGTTTGTTTTGCCTTTACATCACAGTAAATCATTAGATTTACCTATACATTTTCATCTATTACCATATATTATGTAATAAAATTTAGTTATCTCCTACATAACAATATTTCCTCTTTGTATCAAAATTTTGTTCAAAAATATTATTTTACAATTGTCCAAAAGTATTTTTTTGCAATTAAGATAAAGCAGCAGATTTCCCATTTTTATTAATTGTTTTGTAATAGCTTGAATATCTGCAACACTTTGGGAGTACTTATATGGGTCTTTCAAAATAAATCCTTTTGATTTAATCTATTTCAAAATTTAACAAAATAGATTTATAAATGATGGGTTTCAGATGCAAAAAAAAAATTGCCACAGTCAGCTGAAATACATTTGGTAAAGAATGAAATTTTGCATGAAAAACAGAGGTTAAAAAAAATTCCTAGCAGGAAGCCAGAAACGGAATAAAAACACAAAAAGGTATCCCTGGCACAATGCCTTGAAGGTCAACAGCCAAAGCCAAGAGCATGAGGTAATGGCAGAAGTAAGAAAACACCCCGGGTTGGATTTTTGCCACTCTGATCTTAAGATCATTGTGGTTGTGTAAAAATGTAATCTGAATGGTGATTTGGAAAGTTGTTAGTGGAAAATCACATTTTATTTCTAATGCAGGACACCCCAGGGAAGACAAAGCAGTGCTTGATATTCCCATTTTACAGATGAATATAGAAATGCTACAGAGAAATTAGTCTGCTGCAATTCACAGAACAAATCAATTGCAGATCAGGAAGTAGAACTGAGTCTGCTAATTTTGAATCCAATATACTCTGAAGAACTGAACAGTCCAGTGGGGTTGTCTAACACTTGAAGAATGAGTTTGTCTTCATTGAGCATCTTAATACATTAAGATACATTCTTAACACAGTCATTTTCTGAATTACAGCCTGGTGTACTGGGTCCACAAAAACAGCCCCGGGGTGGGTTGTGAGGGGGTGTGCGGAGTGGTGTTGTAGCACGGCAATGGAGTGCTGATGCTGCTGCCTCCAAAGCCAGCATCCCATATGGGAGTGCTGGTTTGAGTCCTGGTTGTTCTGCCAGGCTCCCGGCTTGGGCCTGGCCCAGCCCCGCCCAGCTGTTGCTGCCACCTGCAGAGCTAAGCAGCAAATGGAAGATCTCCTTCTCTCCCTCTCTGTCACTCTGCCTTTCAAATAAATACATAGAATAAAAAAAAAAAAAAAAGGTAATGCTTACGGTTAACATTATTAAAAAACAAAACAAAAACCCTGTTCTCAGTATCTTCCTGGAAGCTGCGCAGATTTAAATCGCTTCCTAGAAATTTCTCTGTATGAACTTCTCTGCTTTGCCTAAGTGGTAACAGAAAGAAATCAAAACATGGGAACACGAAACAAAGGACATCTGCAGGTTACCGGGTGGAGCTGAAAGGAATTCTTTTCCAGACTGACAAAGTTATTCCATCGTCCATCGGCAGCTCCCAAGGTTACCCTGGTACAGCACACAGGGAATGAAAAGCAAGCATGACCGTGTGTGCACATTGAGTCAGTTCAACTGAAAATTCTCTCCGGAAGATACTCATGCACGAGGAGCAGTCAAAATTTTCTGGAGATGTTCAAGCCAGAAGCACGAGAGAGCCCAGAACATCACCGGCCTCCACGCTGCTGAGCGCACGCACCGGGCTGCAGACCAGTCCGGGGAGGCTGCAGCTTGGAGCCACCCCTCACACACTCGGGGACCGCAGGGCGATCCTGGAGCGTGACTGCAAGTGCCCAGAAAGAGCTTAGACTGGCATTCCTGATGCCTGACACAACAGGAAGTTCAGGTCAAGCATTTACTTTTGAAGATGTGCTAGTGACACTCCAAAAAGGGTAGCAGACACTGCAGCAGTAAATAAATTCACACACACAAGGCTGATTTAACGATGTGTGAGGTACAGAATGAAGAAAGAGTGGTGTATGAAAATAAACAAAAGAAATACGTTAGACAGAAATTTTAGCAGATTCCATTATGAAGGTTAAAGAGGTTGATTTCTTATTTATAAGAGGATCAATTCACGTTGATAACAAGGACCATTAGGGCCCATCAATATCTATTTTCTCTTCTTATTTTGGCATACAACCAAAATACTTTCATTGCCTTCTTAAAATTTTTTTCAGGACTTTTAGCCAGTGGCAGGTTTACAAGAGTTACTTACCACTGTCCATTTGAGATCCTCCTCCACCCTGGATGACTTGGAAATTTGTTGTTGAGGATGGAACTGCACTGGGTCCTAGCACATGCCTTTTCTTCTCAGCCTTAACAATTAGTCCAGCAGTCCTGGGCTTCCACTACAGCAGAAACCAAACATTCACACTCAGATAAGAGAATACGTGGCTGGGGGATCAAATGTCCTGACTGGAAGGGACTGGACAGTCTTTTCTAAGGAGGAGATTGTCGTATTCTCCATGTGGAAATAAGTAAAAGTATAACAAGATGTCCCTTCCCTCTTTTTCTCCTATGTTACTAAATATATATATACAGATGCAGGCACTGAAGTGGCTGTGCCATCATGCGTTACCCACCAGGCACATTAGCAGAGAGACATACTGGAAGCACAGTAGCTGGGGTTTGAATCTTTGCTCCAATATCACAGGTAGTTGCCTAACCCTCTATGTCGTAGTTTTGGCCCTGGATATATGCACGAGTTCTGAGAAGAAAGTTCTATAATGCTTAGAAGATTATAAATGAAGCAAAGACTATTTCGGAATGGAAAAAATATCATGGTAACAATAAATCACTCACAGATTAATGAAAAAAATTTAACGTTAGTCAACTGAAAATTCTATTAGGATGGACTTTATAACTTTCAGTTTCACTTGATATGAAGATAATCATAAATGAGAGAAAAAGACAGTAAGAGAAAGCTTTTGCTTAATGTGGGCATATTAGCCAGGGTTCTCCACAGAGAAAGAATTAAGAAGATGCATAAATGAAAGCTATTTCACGGGTGGGTATCTGGTGCAGCAGCTGACTCATACATTCCATATCCGAGTTCATGTTTCCAGTCCCAGCTTCCGGTTAATGCACACTCCAGGAAGGTAGCAGATGATGGCTCAACTTCTTGCCTATTTGTTACTCCCAAGGGGGATTCAGGTTGAATTTCTGGCTCCTGACTGTGACCTGGCTCAGTCCTTGATGTTGTCAGCTTTTAGGGAATCAACCAGCAGATGAAAGTTCTCATTTGGCCTGTGTGTATGTGTGTCTCACACACACACATACACACACACCTTTCAAATCACATGCAAAAACAAAACAAAACAAAATATTGCCTGTTAAAAAAAGAGGATTTCAAAAAAGTTCATGGGAAAAAATGTGCATAATGAAGGAGCTATTCATAGATTTGAATTAGAATTTGTAATTCTAAATTTTTTTCCCTGTAAAGTTTGGAAATACCCTTGTGTATGCAAAGAGAGGATTTATTTTACGGAGTTAACTCACACAATGTGGAGGTTTGAAGAGTCCAGGGAAGAGCTGCATTTGACATCATCTGCTGGCCAGATTTCTTCTTGTTCAAAGATATCAGTCTTCATCCAGGTCTTGATCCGATAGGATGAGGTTTACCTACATTAGAAAGAGTAATTGATAAAATGGTTGAAGATTTAACTTACTCTCAATAAGAATATTGCAATCAAAACAGTAAAGTGGAAAACATATGTTTCACTTGTGGCAAAAGACAGAAGAATCAAAGTCACAGAATCATCTCTAGTAATTGACAAATTGAGCAAAATAACATGCGGGTTGAGTATCCCTTATCCAAAACGCTTCAGGACAGAAATGTTTCCAGTTTTTTTCAGGTTTTCCAATATTCATACATACATAGTGACTAACTTGGGAGGGGACCCAAGCCTTAACATGACCTTCATCTCTGTCTCATGAATATCTTAGATAACAGTGTGTGGTGTTTGTCTCCCATGTCCCACTCCAGGTCTTGCCTATAGCTCCTGGATCATGAGAGGTTTGGAGGCCCTTTAAAATCTGGGCTCTTTCTGGCATGGCTGAGAGACTGGGTGAGGTTTCTCTATGTCACCCCTTTCCCCAGATACAGGAAGGAAAAAAGAGAATGTGGAAACAATGGTCTCATCTACTTTCTTCTAGCCCTTGACCCTTCACAGCCTAATCAACTATGTAAAAATCATCTAAAATAAAATTTTTTTAAAATCTGGGCTCTACTCAGAAACGTAAGAGGGATATTACCTGTTTCCATTGGAGGAAAAAAAAAAAGAACTGGAAAATAAATTCTCTTTCATAGCCTCGCTGGAAGATCCAGTCTTCACACAGCCTCTTGTACGCCAATCTTTGGACGTGCGATCAGTTGACTTTGCTAAGAAGCATGGCAAGCTGGTAATGCACTTGCCCTAAGACACCCTGCCTTACCCCCTCTTTCCTCTCACTTGCGTTTTCTTGGGATTGTGCTCCAAGACAAGGTAAAGGTAAAGACATCACAGGCCTTGATTTCCAGAGAATCCATGCTAGGGGAGTAAACTAGTTATAAACAATTATCCCAGATTTGTTGCAGTAAATAATATAAATACTGTCATGAGTAGAGAGGGGAGTGGTTTCAGACTAGAAGCATGTAGACAAATAGAATTTAAAACATCTATGCCATATTCCTTCTAATTGGAAGATGTGATTGAAATGCTGTTTCTACACAACTATTTTTAAGTTAGAGACTGATTATTTTGATACATTTAATTAAGTGGGTGTTTAAGTTGTAATGTTAAACAGTTTCTACTTGTGATAATGATCATGAGGTGGTACCTAGCTGTTAGAATTCTGGCTGTTTTCTGAAGTAAACATTTCCTAAATATCTGTAATGTTTACTAGGAATTAAAGCCACAATATTTGTATGATAACAACCAAATGGATACCTTTTATATAACTGATTGGATATCATTTGTATGAGAACAATTGAGTGGACAGCATGTGAATGAGGACACTTGACGGAATATACAAATCAAGAGTTCCAAACAAAAGTACAGAAACTTTTGATGGGTTTTGTTGATAAGATCAACAGCTCCTCCCTTATCCCATATGACCCTCAGTGTATAACCTCTGATGCCACTGATCAACTTTGGCTTTGACCATCAGTCAGAGTCCACTCGTGTTATTATTGTCTCTGTGCACCAAGTCCATTGCTGCGGGACAGTGACAAGCTTCCTTTTTGTTCCTAAAACAGAATGGTAAAGTCTTGCACAGGGCTTCTCCACTGTCCAGGGTGGGTCAGCAAATGGAAAAAACTTGCAAGAGGTGTATGACTTTGGGACTTCCTTTGGCAGCTGTTAGAAACACTCAGCCTTTTCAAAACAGCCAAACCAGGTTTCAACAGTAAGGTGTGTCCTTCATCAAGAGCCAAGGAAACTGGTCCAATTTCAGCTGTTTTTTCTTTCCTCAACTAATCTTCATAATCATTTCCAATAAAGAATTCCAATGAGTTTTAAATCTATATGTTAAATAAGAATTTAACAGCTTTTGATTCGTTTTCAGGAAAATTCAATGACATCACATAAACTGAATTTTTCTATATAAAAATCAGAAAATCACCATATATGTGGTTAATTAGTACTTTAAAGTGAGTTTTGGAACCTGACTACCATAGTGATATAATTTATTCACTTGAATAAAAATGTTTTGAGGCATCTTTTTCAGTTAGAAAAGGCATTAAAGGCCCATCATCATTTCTCAGTTGTTAAATACTCATTTTATAAATATTGACATCCCATATGGGCATTGGTTCATGTCTGGCTGCTCCAGTTCCCACCTAGCTCCATGCTTGCAGCCTGGGAAAGCAGTTGAGAATGGTCCAAAGTTTTGGGACTCTGCACTCACATGGGAAACGTGGAGGAGGCCCCTGGCTCCTGGCTTCACATCAACTCAGCTCTGTCTGTCCATTGTGGCCATTTGGGAAGTGAATTGGCAGATCATTTTTCTCTGTGTCTCCTTCTCTGTAAGTTTGCCTTTCCAATAAAAATAAACAAATCTTGAAAAAAAAAAGGTATTAAATCATATAATAATATAAACCAAACAATATTGGATTTTTAAGACCCTTCACTATAAAGTTTAAATTAGCGTTTTTAAAAACTCAATTATTTTCAGTTTCCAGTAAGGACAAAACACTCATTAACAACAGCCTTTTGGAATAATGTAGCCTATTTCATATTACATTTGTTATTCCTTAAAGTTGCCATGTTTGTGACTTATAAGTAAATACATGTTATAGTATATGCTCAACATCAGTGACTGGTGAGAATATTTGATTAAAAAATAAAGGTCTTTAAATCAGAGGTAGTAATTAAAATAGTCATATATTTGGCTTTCCCAGCCATGCGATGCTATCTTTGGGACAATATCCTTCTAGCCTTAGCTGAACAGATACACTGTGGGTTCCTGTCTCTCTGATTTTGCCATCTATGTCTTCTTGGTGGTAATTCTTGTTGTCTACCTTCTTCAATATGTCTGCTGCTTGATTTAGCCTTTCGCAACTGACTCATGGCCCTCCTCTCCACCTTGACCCTGAGCACTAGTCTTTGACATCTCCTACACTCTATACCTTAACCCCACCTTTGCCACTCATTAATGATAGCCCTGGGACTTAGCACCATCAATAAAACCATCAGCATTTTCCATTTCTTTGACAACCATCACTTCCTGCTCTTCTCATTCACTACCCACCCATCACTGGCTCTTCTCATTCACTACCCACCCCATCACTGCCACAGTTGTTGAACCCGATTGTGATCACTAAAGTATTGAGCGTCTGCTTGCTTGTTAAGACCTGTGCATTGGTGGAAAACTCAAGACTGATGATAGTTGAAAGTCACGCTGCAACTACCTCAGTTGGTCATTCGATACTACTTAACACTCCCAGGTTTGCCTAGTAAATTTGCTTTTCACTCTCTCAGATGACGACTTGAAAATCTCTCACCTTTTACATCCCTTTCCTGAGCTTAGTTGAGAAAATAGAAGGCATCAAAGTAAACTCCCTCAGGTTCCCACGCTAAAACTAACTAAACAGAACCTGTGCCCTGCATAGTTCAGTGAAGGAAACATCCCTGCCTCTACCAAATGCAAATTCCTCTCCCTTTCTTGGAATGCAATCCCCTCTTGTTTTCTTATGGATTAAGCCTTATCTCTCCTCTACCTGGCAGCCTCATTTGCACCTTTGCCATGGGATAATACTATCCAAATCTAACACTCTGCATGTTAAAAAAAAAAAAAAGACACTTGTGTTGATCTCATATTTTTTCCAGCTATCATCCTATTGCTTTTCATCCTTCTATCAAGCACCTTGAGCACATTATTAATCCTATCCTCTTATTTATTATCAATTTTCCACCCCACTCTAATTTAGCTTCCATTTTTGCCTCTCTCTACATTGAATCGCCCGTTGTAAAGTTCTCCAGCTCCCTGTTTGTGGCCTGGGAAGGAAATAGAGAATGGCCCAAGGTATTGGGATCCTGTATCTGCACAGGAGACTCAGAAGAAGTTCCTGGCTCCTGGCGTCAGATCAGCTCAGTTCCAGCTGTTGGAGCCGCTTGGGGAGTGAAACAGTGGATGGAAGATCTTTCTCGTTGTCTCTCTTTCTCTGTAAATCTGCCTTTCCAATAAAAATGAGTAAATTTTTTTAAAGGAATGCTCATTTAGTTTCGTAGATTTAAATACCATCAGTGGCTTTCAAAATTGATTTCTAGCCCAATGTCCAAGACGGAGTTTATTTTTTCTTTTAGTATTTGGCACCATCATTCATCCATTTCTGGAAGTAAAACTCAGACATCTGTTTCACCTCCTCTCCAAGCATACAAGCCATCACCCAGTTCATTTATGTCTACAACAAAACATATCTCAGGTTTTGCCACTTCCCTGAAGCCATATGCCTCTACCCTAAATTAAATCACCATGACTTCTTTCTATTTCAAGTAAGTTTCCAACTGATCTTGAGGTTTATTTTTTCCTGAAAATTTTTTTAACATAGTAATCAGTTATCATTATTTAAAGATGAGAATTAGACATGTCACTTGTTCCTTAGATTTATTCAATGTGTTTTCACTTTCCTTAAAAAAAAAAAAGTCAATGTTTACGCTGCCCTGCACAACCCTGGAAGTCATGGCTCCAAAATTCTACAATACAACTTCCGGTCCATCCTTCTCTCCTTTGACTGCCTCATGCCAATCCGACTGGCATTGCTGTTGGCTTTCTAATTTCTCAAGTGCTTTCTGATGCCATGGCATTTGCACTTCTGATTGTCTTTGTCTGCAAAGCTTTTCTTCTGTCTGATCTCAGCATCTGAGCTTCTTTCCAGAAAGGTCCTTCCTTAGCTGCTCAGAACACTCTTGGGCTGAATATAATCACTCGTTATTGAACTACCTTCACTGGACTTCTCATTGTCCCTGGCTGTCATCTTGTGACACACTGTATGTAATTTCTGTGTGGGTAGAAGTTATATCTTGTTCTGCTTGTGAGGTCTAGTAAAATCTTTGGCATGAGAAAATTCATCAACAAATGTTCATCAACAAATAAACACAGCCTGTATTCTCTTCATTTTGTGCTGCATTATCTTGGTTTTCTTCTTAAGATTCTCACCGTTCACATTTCCTCATTTTAGCCCCTATTAACCATCTGCATTATTCAGCTTGATCTTTTATAACTAAACTCCTAAGGCTGGCTGTCCTGAACGTGGAAATCTGTTGTCTCATATTCCAGAGACTGGAAAGTCCAACATGAAGGTTCTTCCCGGATTGCAGATGTCACCTTCCCCACATGTCCTCACGTGACCTCTACTTGCTCTGGGTACAAGCAGATGGGGGATGCAGTTAGAAAAGAAGACTGACTCTGGTATCTGTGGGCAAAGTGTCTATCCTGCCGTTTCATTTTGTGAGGAGTAACCTTATTACGTGACATAAGCTCCACACTTAGACCTTATTTAATTACTTCTTTAGGGGCTCCCTCTGCAGATGTAGCCGTACTTAAATTCAGCCTTTAGCATATTGATCAAGTTATAGCAAAGACTGCATCTCTTCTGCAAGTTCCAGAGAGAGAGAAAGAGAGAGAGAGAGAGAGAATCTTCCACCACTGATCTACTTGCCAAATGGCCGTAACAGCCAGGGTTGGGTCAGGCTGAAGCCAGTAGATTCTTCTGGGTGTCTTGCACTGATGCAGGGGCACAAACACGTGGGCCATTTTCTGCTGCTTTCTCAGGCTCATTAGCAGGGAGCTAGATGGAAACTAGATGAGCCAAGACTGAATCAGCACCCACACTAGTGCTGGCCATTGTGGCCACCTGGGGAATGAACTGGAAGATTCTCTACCCTTTTCAAAATAAATAAATCAGTAAGTAAATACCTAAAAAATAATTCCTATAAACAATGTTTGGCATACAGCACAAGAAAAAGTTGCTCCTTTTAAAAAATTTCTTAATATCCCCAGTTTCATGGATCTTTTCAACAGTACCCTAATTATTCTTTTCCCTTATTTTGCTAAAGTGCTAGAAGTAGAAATTAATCTTTTTGAAATAACTTGCATTTTTAAATGGAGCACAAAATTAGCAGTTTTTAAATGTCAGCATTTAAAAGAATTAGCTAGAAGATTGATTAAAAAATCAAATTCTTGGATATTATATTCAGAGATTTTGACTTGGTATATAGAAGGATGAAAGGAGTGGAGTCCAGAAAAGGACTCTTTTTAGCAATCACCACAGCTGAGTCTAACGGCCATGACATTAACAACACACCAGAGGAATGTTCCTCGAGTTAGTCGCACACACCAGTGGTGTTCCACTTTCAGAATTCGAACACAGGAGAGTTGGTATAAACTGAAGATTTGCTCTAAAGAAAAGATTGAATCAGAATGATAAGCACAGTTCTCTAGAAAGGACTATTTATACAGGAAGAGGAGCCACTGGTAGATTTTTAAGATAGTTTTTAAGAGTTTTAAACGTGGAGATATTGTGGCATGACATATAGTTTCACTATAAATTTCAAGAAATTTTGCACCAAGCATACCAAATACTAGGAAAGACAACTAGTATGTAATTTAAGATATGCAATTAAATATTTACTTGGTTTTAAGATTATACTTGCTAAATACTCTTTACTATTTGGTTGGGTACATAGACACATTAATGTAATATATGCTTATTTTTTTTATGCCATTTATATGGTATAGTTAAGTACCCTGTAGTATCGCTCCATATCAGCAACAAAAGCTACAGCTTTGCTTGGGATTAGCCTCCAATCTCCCAAATCCATATTGTACCAAAGAGATTATTTGCTGAAATTTCTATTATTTATAAGGCAAAATCCTGCTATTTCAGGTACAGCTTGTTCTAGTTTAGTAGCATTTTTAGGGGCCAGCATCATAGCATAGTAGGCAAAGCCTCTATCTGTGCTTCTGGCATTCTACAAGGGCACCAAATCATGTCCTGGATGCTCCTCTTCCAATCCAGCTCTCTGCTTACGGCCTGGGAAAGCAGTAGAGAATGACCTAGCACCTTGGGACCCTGTTCCTGTGTAGGAGACTTGAAAGATGCTGCTGGAGTTTGGCTTTGGATTGGTTCGGGTCCGGCCATTGAAGCCATTTGGGGAGTAAACCAATGGATGGAAGATTTCTCTCTGCTTCTACCTGTATAACTATAATTTGGATTATTATTCTGCTGCCCCCTTTTAAAATGGAGATAAGGAATCTTTGTTTTGTTAACTGCTATATTGGCATGGTTTCACAGTTTAGATTGGTGTGAATTTATCTTTAGATTTCCCACAAGGCTCAGTTTCTTTGGAAACTTATTGAAAGATTCCTTCTAAGTATATTGGCAAGGTCCATATGTCAACATTTACTATAAAGTGGAACTGAAAGTATTAGTTCTTTTCTTGCCTCATTTTTAGTGCAAAATTCCAGTATTGGCATGACTTTTATGGCCCACAAATATGCTGGATTTTTTTTTTTCTTTCTTTTAAACAGGATCTCTCTACATCATGAGGCTAATCCTGGCGCTGCCCCATCACACATGTACACCAGTCTGCAGGAATGAGATGGCAAAACATTTGCCAGAAAATCTCCCTGTTGCTTTTGGCATTCAATCTGACCACACCTGTAAAGGACTCATCAAACAATTTAGAGCCAAGCCACTTCCCAGGACCTTCTTCCACTGTCCTGTTCTCTTAGTGTTAGTCAAAAGCTGATTCTGGTACGGAATGTTCCTGCAAATTTCACCTACTTCTGATCAAGATCAACACGACCTTCTTCAACCATATTTACCACGTTTTTCTTGGTGATGCAGAGAGGATTTTGTTTCTACCATGCTATACAGTTGTTATTTCTTCTTGCCTGGCTGGTTTCCCAGTAGATTCTGATTTGGAAAAACAGGTTAGATGAGTTTAGCCCAAGTCTGTCAAGTTAGCTTCTATAGGTGGAAGAAATGTTTCAAAAGAATCTCACCCATTCTGAAGCAGCTCCATCAAGGCTTGATCAAACAAAAAAGCAAATAGTTCTCAAAATTACCATCTTGAAGACAGCTGACATCTTTAAAAATTTCTTTTAAGTTTATTCAAGTCCAAATTGTAGCTTTTTTCCTACCACTTAATTACCAAATTCTATCATGTAAAACTTTGGTAAAAACTAAATCAGCATTATTTGTCCATACAAGTTTTTTTTTTTTTAATTCAAATTTAAGAGCAACACTGTAAGTACAGACCTTCTCAAATATACATTTTTGTGCAAGCATTATCTAAAGGCCAATGACAGTGGAAAACTGGAACCTCTTTCCCTTTTGCATATCCTGCCATGCCAAATGTTCATTTGTTAATGAGTGAACTGTTCTTTCGTTAAAGCTGCATGGGGAGAAAAGTATGGAATGGTTAAAAAGGGAGGGCGTGGAAGCTGGGGACATGGTGTTACACTCAGCTACGACGGTTTCAGATCCTACACGTATTATTTATAGCTTTATTGTTGCCTTGTGTTTTCATTTCAGCCCATTAGTCATGGAATGAGATTTTCTGGGACTGTTTGCATAAGTCAACGAATTCAAGAGAAAGTTGGAGAGTTGTTTTTCTGCAACCTCATGTTTAGTGAAATAACAATGACGAAGAGCTCTGCTGTGATTCGCTGCCTTCTCAATCTCATTCTTTTCGGATGGATGTAAAGAAAGTTAAATACAATTGACTCTAGGAAACTGCTATATTCTGTTCCCGATCCTAATGCACTTTAAAAATCTTCAAATTATATGTGTTGTTCCAGAGACCTGCAGTGGCCATCACTCTTTGCACTCTGTCTTATGATTCGTGGGCTGATTTCCCGGGCCTGGGAGGCTGGAGAGGGATCTTTCTGGGGGCAGATGATACAGTGATTCTAAATACACATCCTGAAGGTCGTCATGCTCCCTGTTTTAGGTCACATTAAACCCTCTCCATCTCATTTGCCTCATTAATAAGATGGAATTTATCATGAAAATTAAAGGTGATATTGATGAGATGCACAGGGCCTGGTGATGTCAGTGTTTTAAAACAATCTTTATTGTAATCACTGTCATCTTTCTTGATGTTAGTAATATAATTATCACTATTCAATTCCAAGCCATTTTTTTTTAGCCCTGTGGCTCAAATTTTCTTCTGGTGCTGTAATCCTATTGGAGCTATAAATCTTCCTTTTAATTATACATTATGCAAGTGAGACAACTGGTAATAGCTTTATAAAGATTACAAATCTGTGTATAAAATAAAAACCACAGAAAAATGATATTCATGTTTACAATAGCTCTTGATTATCTTTAAGGTTCACAACATAACTTCAGTTCAGTGAGTACCAACTAAGGGCATGTGGCTGTGTCTTGGACTCGCAGCTGTTGACATGCATTATTGCAGAGTTCACAAGCCAAGGCAGAGACGACGCAGTCTAATTGTAAAGGCAGTCAATCCAGACATAGTTCATAACAAAGATGGTAAAAGAGAAGTGAGAAGCTGATAGCAATGTGAAATGGTGCCAGGAAGGCCTACGGAAGGGAAAGACCTGGCTCTTGCTAACAAATCTATTTTCAGAGTTTATAGAAGTTCCAGGCACAGACCAGACACTGGGTCAATATGCATTGAGAAATTAAAGTTAGACTTGTTATGACATTAAGAAGTAATCTTTTTAAAAGTTTCTTTAATTGTTATTGTTATTTTCCTTGTATGTTTTTGTAGGTATAAAGAAATAAATTTATTTTTAAAGCCCCCATTAACATATGAATTTGATATTATCACTTGAAGAATCAATGAATAAAAATGATCTTTGTGATAGAAAAATAAGCATTTTCTTACCCTTTTATGTCTTTATATTCCTGAAAAGAATTAGATAACATAGCTTTTCTCTAGAAAAATTATAAAGTTTAAGTAACTTCAATGTATTCAACTTAAACTTATTTGGACGTATACTGTCTCTATAAATAAAATATACAAATTTGTATGTACACACATGCTAATAAGCTGTCTTCAAGAAGTTTGTGAAAATGCATGTTATGAAAAGAACATGTACAACTTTCAATATATCTTGCTCTGAAACAAATTTATCACATAATTCCATTTTCACACAAACGTTTGGAAGTTCTCTCATGGCCTTGCATGTGTATATTAACCAGGTGTATGTATAGAGAATACATAGGGAATGTATATGTGTATATAAATATATTCATCCATCTATTCTTTATATATGTGTACAAACACTTAAGCACAATAATCACTTGATGATGATATTCTCTAAATAAGTAAACAATTCCAACTCTTTGAGATAACGTAGAAGCTCTAATGTATCTGACTTAATGAGATGTTCCTGGGTGTGTAAAATACACTTAGTTTCAGCTTCTAATATACTTGTTTATAATCTATAGGAAGTATATTCTCTGAATACACAGGCTAACTCAAATAATTTCATGAGTAAAACAAAGGCAGAATAATCTAGGACACAGGTTGCATTACATTTGCTTGCTCCATATCCTATCCAGCTCCTTGTTAGTGGCCTTGGATTAGTAGCAGAAGGCCATCCAATCGTTTGGGCCCTTGCCACTCATATGTGAGACCTGGAGAGAGACTTGCTAGTTGCAGCCATCTGGGGAGTGAACCAGTGAATGAAAGATCTCTTTCTATCTCTCCTTGTCTCTATAATGCTGCCTTTAAAATAATTACACAAACAAATATTCAAAAATTTTTTTTTAAAATTAGAATTAAAGCAATTGGAAATATTGTTACCTTTTTGTCTTTTTCATTTCTGCATTTCTAAATCTTATGCATTTTAGATTTGCATCAAACTGTGCTTTTGATGTTCTTGGTAATTCTTTTTCACAAATGTGGGACTGCTTGGCTGAAGTAAGAGAATTATATAGCTTTCTTAAACCAACAGTAACAGTAACATTATGGAAAAAATAGGAAGATTATTTTGAAATAATCCTCAGTTTCTGCATCGTTTGTTATTACAAATCGACTGCTATTCTTGAGAAGGAGCGTGGTGCCCCTTTCTTTTGTGCCAAGGTATGTATGTGTTCCTTTTGTGTACATACACATGCAAGAATGTGTTTCCCCAACCACCCAAATGCACACATTGCTAACTTCCATAGCACTGACAGCATAATTTGGAGTTTACATTAGAAAATGGTAGGAATGTTCTAATCTACAAATCATTGTCTTACAATTCAGACTTCTTGGCAGCCTATAGTAATTAACTCTTTTAGAGGAGAAAACCAGCTTCTTTAACTGTGAAATTGTGTCATCTGATAACCTGCCATCATTATCCTGAGTGTAAAGAACCTTAGTACGGGGAAAATTAGTATACTCAGTTTCCAACCTAACTCTAGGTTGCTGTCAAAACATTTATTTGTCAGTTTGATATCTGAACATGAAACAAAGATTTATTCAGAGAAGTGAGTTCTCTAATATTAACACTGACAGTAGGGGTGGTGGAAATTGAGGATTTTCTTTTCTTTTGTGTGTGTGTGTGTGTGTGTGACAAGATAACCAAATCAGATAGTGGGCTTTGTGTTTCTCAGTACTTGTGTGGTTATTAACACTAAGCCATGACTACAGCGTTGAATTTTTAGTTAGAGCTCTAACAAGGTTGTCTTACAAAGGTTTTCCTCTCAGAAAGAATAGAAAGTAGATTGTTGTGTATAGAAGCTTTCATTGCTTCTTGAAGGTTTTTAGTCACAACCCACCTTGCAATCTTGACATGCCTGCCTCCTCTTACTATTTAGCTTTACATTTAGATACATGTCACAAGGATTCAAGAGTTCATCTAATTTACATATTCAAGAAGGACATTTCTAGATTTGTAAACTTTTGGTTCTTCAGAGAATATAATGGAAAAATCTGTTGAAAACTATCAATACAGCAATTTTTATTAATTTGTATGCCTCGGTTATCAATTATTTTCCAAACAATTTTGTGTCTTTTTTATAATAAACATTTCCCATTGGCTATGGTTTTAGAAAGATTTATTTATTTACTGGAATGCAGAAGGGCAAAGATTTTTCTACCTGCTGGTTCACTCACTAAATGACCACAAATGCTGAAGCTGGGCACAGAGCTTCATCCAGGCCTCTCATAGAAATGGGTGGGTCACCAATACATGGACTACCTTCCAGTGTTTTCCCAGGAGTGTTAGCAGCGAACTGGATTGGAAACAGAAAAGCCAAGAATCCAGCTGGTGCTCGTCTTGGAGGCCAGCATCGCAGGTGGAGGCTTAACCCACAGTGAGCACCACAATGCTGGGCCCAATGTGCCCTCTTTTCATGATGAATAAACGTCCCACCTTATATTCACAGTTTTTTTTGCCTCAATAGTGTTCAGATTTTCAGGGAGCACAGGGGTTTCAGAATGACCACAGCTGGCCTTCGCAGCCACTGAAGAATAGGCTATGAATTTGTGATCCGATTTTGAAGTGTAGACATTCCTGGAAGGATCCTTCAAACAGTGCTCTGGGCCGTTTGCAGTGAGCACTACGATATAAGGGAGTGGATACGTCTACATGCTGGAAATAACACTTCCTCTGCTGTCCTTCGGCAACATTTAGAGAAACGTGATGCTTTCCAGTCTGTAACGAGTAGGAAAGCAGATTCCAATGACAACTCTTCCCAGGGCATCATCATGACCCAAATTGGTATCACAATAGGACATCATTGAAGTGCTTGATTAATCAATGTGTAGGAAAGGGACTGATGTAATAAACCAACTATAAATCTTCAAGATTTAGGAAACACAAGGTAGTCATGGCATATTCTTCAAGAAGCTGAGACCACAAAACCTGTTTAAGAATTCATAGAATATTCATAAACATGGTCTGACAGTCCTAGGTCAATCTCCACAAGTTCCAAATATTAACATCAGATTAGGCTCTGGTACAAAAGCATAGGATAATCAGCAAACAATAAAAATAAGTATCTCTGAAATTTCTGTATGTCTCCGATTTTAGTAGCAACATTCTGTTAGGATGGTGATTTTGCCCAAGAAATTTCAATTCTGGTGTTGCTTTCAGTTTAGTGGCTAAGATGCGACCTGAGACACCTGCCTCCTACAGGGGTCACAGGATCAACTCTCAGCTCTGCTGTCAATTCCAGCATCCCACAAATGCAGACCTTGAGAGCAGCAAGTGGAAGCCCAAGAACATGGGAGAGTTTCTTGGTTTCAGCTTTGACTTGGCCAAACTGTAGCTGTTGTGAAAATCTAGGGAGTGAATCAACAAATAGCACATGTTTGTCTATTTTTGTTTCTATACCTTTGCAATGAGAACAAATCATACTCTTTCTTAAAAAAAAAAAAAGAAATTAAAATTTTAAATCATGATAGGCACTGCTGTTTCAGCTCAGTGAGTTAGGCCAATACTTGCAATGCTAGTATCTCATACTGGTGTGCTGGTTCAGTCCCAGCTGCTCTGCTTCCAGTCCAGCTTCCAGCGCATGTACCTGGAAAAGCAGCAGACGATGGCCCAAGTATCTTGGTACCTGTTCACACGTGGGAGACTAGCATGGAGTTTCCTGGCTCCTGTCTTTGGCATGGCTCAACCTTAGCTGTTGTGGCCTTTTGGGGAGCCAACCAGGGGACACACGTTCTCTCTCCCTGTGAGTGTGTGGACATGCATGTTTCTTTCTTTCTTCTAAATGAAAACAAATCTTTTAAATATAGGTGATAAGTATGTTCTTTAAGAAAATAACAAGCTGGGACCCGGCACGTTAGCCTAGTGTCTAAACCCTAACCTTGCATGTGCAAGGATCCCATATGGGTGCTGATTCATGTCCTGGATGCTCCACTTCCAAGCCAGCTTTTTGCTTATGGCCTGCGAAAGCAGCAAAGAATGGTCCAAGTCTTTGGGATCCTGCAACCATGGGAGAGGCCTGGAAGAGGCTCCTGGCTCTTGGGTTCAGCTGTGGATCAGCTCAACTCTGACCACTGTAGCCATGTGGAGAGTGAACCAGCAGATGGAAGACCTTCTTTCTGTCTGCTTGTAAAATCTGCCTTTCAAATAAAAATAAATATATATTTTAAAAATGTTATTACAAAAGAAAAGCTTATCTCTAATACCGGTTGATAGAATTATCCTGTTCGTAGGATTTAAACAGCTGACTTAATAAGACTACCTATTCAGATTTCTTGATATCAATGAATAATTTCCTTTTTCTTATTTTGTATTTTTAAACTTTTCTGTACTCAACCTGCATGACTCTTGAGATAGAATAGGCAAGATCTAAAGAAATATAAGCCAAGAAAACTTTTCCAAATCTATTCCTGGCAAGCAGTCTAATTTACACATGAACAATCTAATTTACACCTGAAAGTAAAATATTTTTGTAACATAGTATCATGCAGAAAAACAAATCTGATGAACATGCTTTGCTTTGGTTTAAAAAAAAAAGCTTTTGATTTTTATAAAATAGCAAACTTAATACTTTCTTTGAATTCATACGTGACGAGAGTAGCAACTAGATTTATTCAATTTCAACAGTTCAGGTCAATGTCACTCTGCTGCCTGTGTCTTCCTGGCCTACCTGAAGGTCAGCTGCCCAGATCCTGTCTCAAACACCGGTGGCCCAGCTCCAAAGCCTTCTCTTGCTCCCTGGATGAACACTTGGCCTCCTTACGGGGCAGGCCGGAGGTGACTCCCCAAGTTCACTCTCCAGGCAACCCACAAACAGGGAGGATGAGCTGAGAGATTTATGTTCTGCTCCTCCTTGCTGAAGGGTGTGTTCTACATGGTTTCTCAGAAACTCCCCTGTAGGACTGGGTGCCAGTGACACACAAAGAAGACTTGATGATTATTAAATGCTTTTGGACTTTGTGTGCCTTGCTGTCTCCCTTGCTCCTTACTTCCCAAGTAAATGACTAGCATCTACTCCCTGCCCCCCGTATTCTTGAGAATGTGATGTAAGCTTCTGTGCTAGAGACAGCTCCTGAAGGTATGGGCTCATCACATCGACTCCATACATCCTGGCACTTAGCTTGTCTCTGGAACATACGAAAATTAAGTATTCTCCAAGGCCCCAGCTAGATCTGAATCGAGCAGGAAAAGAAAGCAGCAAACTGTACAGGAAATATACTGGATTAGTATCTTTAAGGCACAACCCGGGTGCTATGTCTCATTGTCACTAATCATAGACTTGGAGATGAGAAAAGGTTTGAAGCAGAAGGCGGAGGGAATTGAACCAGGTGTTTGGGGGATGGCTAAGACTGTCCAGTGTGGAAGAAGGACACAAGGTTACCGCACACAAATGAAAGAGCAATGGCAGGGTCACAAAGCCTTCAGGTACAGAGACTGTTGGAAGGAAATTATAGAATCCTTAAGCTGAAGCTTGGGGTTGAGAGGCAAGAGCATAAAACAAATAAATTCAAATTAACCCACAGCAGCCTGCACATTTGAGCAAGCTCTGAGTGGAGGAAGAATGCTTCAGAACTGTCCTTATAGAGCTATTCTTTTTTTTTCATATGACTTCTAAAAAAACCTCTCACCCACGCATTGACAGTCACTTCCTCTGCTGACATTATTCAGAAAAGTCTGACTCACTAATAGGGAATCTTTTCCTGAAACTCAACACCATTAGAATGTGTGCCTATTTTTCTTCTGTTTCTTAAAGAGGAAAAGAAAAACGATGAAGGGGCAGCTCTTCTGAGTTAGGAGCTCAACAAATGTTTCCATCTTGCTTTGCCTGTTTGATAAAGCCCAGCCTGTTTCTTGAAGTACTGCTCTTGCAGACAATCGAGGAGCCATGAACCTCCTCACTTTTTCCACAAGGGGATCAAGATGGGATCATGATTGTGTTCCTTCTCTTTGCTTAACCAAGTTTGAAGAGAAGATTCCAGAAATTAATGTGAGGAAAATAAAATGTGGTGGGTGGGACAGGTGCTGGGCTGCAGACCAGGCAGCCCAGTGTTCTGATCTTGGCACTCCCCTACTTCACGGCTTGTTGGCTTTGTGGGCAGGTCACTGCAGCTTTCACTATGTGTACAGTGAGGGTTAGAATGTCTCCAGGGGCTGTTGTTGTGGCAGCTACAACGTGAGCATCCTGTGTTGAAGCACTATTTCCAACTGAGCTCCCTGTTAATAAACCGGGGGAGGCAGGTGCCCTGATCCCTGTGGGAGATGCAGATGGAGCTCCAGGATCCTGGCTTTGGGCTGCTTCAGCCTTGACCAGAGTAGCCATCTGGACAGTGAACCAGACCAAAGAAGCTTGTTTTCCTCCACTCTAGACAGATACACCCCCATCTTGCTGCTTTCTAAATAAACCAATGTTAAATACATAAAGCAGGAAAATAAAATCTCTTAGATTTTTTTTAGCCCTCAACTTCTTAAACTCAGTTCAAAGGAAAAAACTGACTCTCTTATGCATGACACTAAAACAAGTGTTATTTATATATTGATGACATTAAAGCTTTTGGAAAAACTATACTGCAAATATCATTGACACTAATTCAATAAAAGATCTATTTTTTTTTAGATTTAATGTAAGTCCCATCAATTAAAAATAAGCCCAATAGTATTCATCTAAAATAGTAATTCTTTAAAATGTATCTGATGGCACAAGGCCTGAGGGTTTTATGCTAGTTGCTGAAAAGACGATTGAATTTCATTAAGAAATGTACAGAACTTAAGAACTAGATTCTGAACACACCTGCTGAAGTGTTGACATCATCGATCTGTATGGCTAATAGTATGTTTTTCGGTGCAGTGTTTATTAACATACTATAGCATAAAACATGATGTTTAAATCTCTTGCTAAGGGTTGGGACAGTGGCATAGCAAGCTAATCCTCTGCCTGTAGCACTGGCATCCCACATGGGGGCTGCTTCATGTCCTGGCTACTCTATTTCTGATCTAGCACCCAAATGATGGCCTGGAGAAGCAGCCAGGGAAGAACCAAGTCCTTGGACCCCTAGACCTACATGGGAGACCTGGAAGCAGCTTCTGACTCCTGGCTTCAGATCAGTTTAGCTTTCACTGTACTTATTTATGGAGATCTATGGAGAAAAGGAGAGAGAGAAAAGTCTTCCATCTGTTCGTTCCCCAAGTGGCAGCAACAACTGAAGCTGAGCTGACCCAAAGCCAGGAGCCAGGAGCATTTTCCGGGTCTCCCATGTGGGTGCTCATCTCAAGGCTTTTGGCCATCTGCTGTTGCTTTCTCAGACCACAAGCAGGGAGCATGAAGGGAACTAGAACAGCTGAGACCCAAACCAGTGCACATACAGGATGACTACACTTGCAGGCAGAGGATGAGTCAGTTGACCATCATGTCGGTCACAGGAAAATATCTCTTAACTGCTTGCTTAATTCTCAAATGGCTACAACCACCAGGCCTAGCCTAGTCTAGGTTGAAATCAGATACCAGGAACTCTACCCTTGTTTCCCACGTGAGCGGAAGGGGCCCAGGCCCTCGGGCCAGCTTCTGCTGCCTCCTCAATTGCAAAAGCAGGAAGCTGAATCAGGAGCAGAGCGTCTGGGACTTGAACTGGGGCTTCAGGATGGGAGGCTGACCTTGTAAGTGGTGGCTTAACTTGCAGGGCCACCATACTGGACCCTGTTGGAAAGTTTTTAACATGGAGAAATAAATATGGGAGCATAACTGTGGGAGCTGGCAGCTCAGGGGCAGGCTACAGCCTGAAGGAAGTAGTTCTTTGGTCCAAGGGCAGTTAGCCCTGGTGTGAGAAGACAGCTCAGCAGCCAGCCAGACACTGACTTTTCCATTCAGAACTCTCACCAGGAATCTTAAGGGGGAAAACTGTGTGTTTAACAAACATTTTCTTTTTTAAAGAATTCACATTGGATTTTACAAATCTTCAGGTAGAGTATTGGCTTTTTGGACATCAAACAGTTCAGGGAAATACAAAACAAATTATACTTAGTACTTAGTAGCACATGGAAAAAGAACTATTTCCAGCCAGGAGAATTTATAGATACATTCAATGTACTTTTTAAAGACAAAATCCTAGACCCAGAACTGCTTAGGTCTCAGAAGTGGCTTCTGTGTGACAAGGAGGGTTGAGGAACCCAAGTAGGCATGCCGAGGAGAACGCCCCCTCACAGCATGTTCACTTGCCAGCTGCACTTCATCTATGTTAATTTATGTCACCTGCACAAGCAACTGTGCGAGAGAGGTACTTTATAGTTGATAGACTTACAGTTCACTTAAGTAAATTAACTTGCCCAACAGATCAAAAGCTGTGTTTTCTAACATGATGTTGCTTTCTGCATCACATTATATGCTTCTGTTGAAATTAAATAAAACACTGTACATTTATTTTTCCAAGACTCAAATAACCACTACTTCCTTTAGCACAAATATGGCAGGGGTCCCAGAAAACAAGAACTCTTTATTAAATCACTACAGCTCTGGGCATTATACTAGTCTTTTTTTTTTTTTTTTTTTTTTACTGCAATGAAATACCCAAGCCGGGGTAATTACTGTAAAGAGAAGAGGTTGACCTGGCTGATAATACTTTTGGAAGTTCAAGGATACGGTGCTGACAGGAGCAAGGGGTTGCATACCCAGATAGGAAGCTAGAGAGCAACTCAGGAGCCAGGCTCACTCCCCTGTCCCCAAATCTAGTCAAGGTTGCCTTGGTCATTGCTCACCATCCCTCCCCAGATTGGAACGCCAATGAAACATGATGCTTACTTTGCTTGGCTGTTGTACCTGAAGTGATTAGGAGAGTGCTCGGCTCATGGAAAATACTCCATATATACTTGCTAAAGGAAAGAACTGGTGAAGGAAGTGCCTAGGAAGGGCTAGGATGCCGTAGGTTTTCGTTTCTGGAAGCTGACATTTCTGTTACTCTGACTCAATGTATTCTTTGTTCCCTGAGGTCAGTATGACCTTGGCATTCTGCACCATGAGTGCTACCATTCTTCATTCTTATGAATTTACTCACTCTTATCGAAATATTCAAGCTTGGAATCAATCTACCTTCCTTTCCTGCTGATTTTCCTTCATTCTTTCCTCCCTTTCCCTTCCCTTTCTTTCCTCTCCCTTTCTTTTCCCATCCTCCCCTTCTTCTCTCTCCCTTCCTTCCTCTCTTTCTCCTTTCTTCCTCCTTTCTTCCTTGCTTGTTTCCTTCCTTCTTTCTCTCTCCCTTCCTTTCCTTCCTCTCTTCTTTTCTTCCTTCCTTCTTTCCTTTCAGAATTGGTTGAGTTACTTAAAGTGATTGCTCTTTAACTTGCCTATTGTTTAAATCAAATATGCAGATGCTTCAGTCCTCCACACATGAACACATTAAGTTCTTCATGTAATCCTAATCCTGGAGCACACGGGGATGGGGATGCATTACAAGTGGAAACATAAGGATCACCTTGTTCCCGTCTCATATAATGTACTGAGTAGATCACAAAGATGGGAATCGGGCTGATGTGAAGTGCAGCTGTTAGCTTTCTGTGTCTAGTGTTCAAATAACAGTTTAAAATGGTCTTCCAACAGTGTTCACTCATCCTGCCAGCAATGTTTTTTTCATTACCCTGAAATGGATTCAGCTGAGCTACGAGGCTTATGCTCAGTAGACTGATTTTTAAAACAGCTTAGTCAAAATTATTTGTGAAATATTGTGAATTATTTGTGAAATATTATTTGTGAAGCAGTGTGTGTGTGTGTGTGTGTGTGTGTGTGTGTGTGTGTGCACTCTGGCCTCTAACTAGGTAATTTTTATTCTTCATTGTTTCAGTGCCACACATCTCCTGGCCTCCATCTGATGCAGAATCTGTTATTTTTCCAGACGGGTAGAACAATTTTCAATCTGACTTAAACTGTTTTCTCTTGTCTAACTGATTGTCTTCACATCAATAGTAACCATGGTGATCCGCTGAGAGGTAATCCAGTGAGGGCATGACTGTGCCAATACCTCTACCTACACGGACAAATATACATGGCCGAATCCATTCTATTTCAAATAGTTTAAGTTAGCGACACTGCAAAGTGGATTAATTATCCTTCTTTTGTCCGTGGCTACGCAGGCAGTGGGAGGTGGTGAGAGGTAACAATGGTCTAACTGGTCATTTTGGCTGCATGGTTGATACAGATAACATGCAGCTTTTTGTCAATTTCACGCATGTTCCCTGAGAACCCAGTGGGCTGAGACTGTTATCTTAGCCTCTGGGATTACAGAAATTAATATTCTTTGTCTCACTGTTGAAGTATTTGGTTTCTTAAGGAGATAGCCATGCAAACAAAGCAAATCCAGTATGCTGTCTGTCCTCATTAGTGCATTACAAAACAATCAGGAAATATGAAAAGGATTACCTGACTCTGCCTGTAAGAGTAAGAGAAGGTTTTGCAAAGGAGGCAATGAGTGAGCTGGCCATGATGGATATCTGAGAGATTTTTCCAAGCTGGATAAGTTAGGGGAAAGCATTCCCCTGAGGGGAATAGTATATAAAAGGCAAAAATATGTAGAGTTAGGTCATTCAGAGTGCTACAAGCAGTTCAGTCTTTCAGGACAGTAAAGTGTGCGTTAGGAACAGCCCAAGATTACATTGAACAAATAGGCCAACATCAGAGTGGGAAAATCTTTCACACGCCTTGCAAACAGGATTTAATTTTTATGCTGACAGGTAGTTAGCTTGTGAGAATCTCGAGTATGTCACCCATCCCTTTACAGCAGAATGTCTTTCTGTGAGAACCCTGGAGAATGAATTGAAGGAGGACAATACTAAGGCCTGGAAGTCTGTAATATGGCGATTGGAATCATCTAGGTGAGAAATGATAAATTCCTGAAAACAAAATTAAAGGAGAGAAGCTATAAGATACTTTGAGATGGCATAATGGATCATCTTAGAAATGGGTTTGCTGAATGGATAAGAAAGAAGGAAGTAGGGCGAGAGGGAAGGAGAGAGGCAGGGAAAAGGGAGAGAGGGAGAGAAGAAGGAGGGATGAAAAAGATGGAAAGATGTTCAACTCCAGAATTTCTCTAATTTCAAAATTTTTGGAATACTCAACCTGTAAAATCTATGCAAATATTTTAAAATTGGAAAAATCCCAATCTGAAACACTTTTGTTCCAAAGCACTTTGGATAAGAGTTGCTGAATCGGGCCCGGCGCGGTGGCGCAAGTGGTTAAAGGTCCTCGCCTTGCACGCCCGGGATCCCATATGGGCGCCGGTTCTAATCCCGGCAGCCCCGCTTCCCTTCCAGCTCCCTGCTTGTGGCCTGGGAAAGCAGTTGAGGACAGCCCAAAGCTTTGGGAACCTGCACCCGCGTGGGAGACCCGGAAGAGGCTCCTGGCTTCGGATCGGCATAGTATCGACCCGTTGCGCTCACTTGGGGAGTGAATCATCGGATGGAAGATCTTCCTCTCTGTCTCTCCTCTCTGTATATCCACCTTTCCAATAACAAAATAATAAAAATAAATCTAAAAAAAAAAAAAAAAAAGAGTTGCTGAATCCCCAAGTGAAATGATGCTTGTGGATAAAACTATTCTGGCAGTGTGGAGCGAGAGTAAAAGGCAAGGGACAAAGACTCAGGCTTGTCACCACTTGTGGAGAACCCAGAAGAAGAGAACCATGGACCTGAGACTCAACCCACAAAAACCAGGAGCAAGGAAGCTGCATGTCCCTGGACCCAAAATGGCTCTGTTCCTTTCCCTGCTGTCCCAAAGAGACAAGCATATCATGGCTTGGGGCCCAGCATTATGGTGCCATGGGTTAAGCCTTTGCAATGTTGGCATCCCATATGGGTGTCAGTCCTTGTCTTGGTTGCTTCACTTTTGATTCAATTGTCTGCTAATGTGTTTGGGAAAGCAGTGGAAGGTGGCCCAAGTCCTGGGGTCACTGGGAGTCCCAGAAGAAGCTTCTGGTTCCTGACTTCAGATTGTCTCAGTTCTTGCCGTTGTGGTCATTCTGGGAGTGAACCAGAGGATGGAAGATCATGTTCTCTCACTCTGTCTCTCTCCCTCCCTCCCTTTCTCTCTCATTCTGCCTTTCAAATTAATCAGTAAATTCTTACAGCAGCAGCAGCAGCAGCAGCAGCAGCACTGAATCAGATTCTGCAAACGTCAGCTGCTTCCCAAATACCTCCTCAAGTTCTGATTTTATACTTTCCTTCTTCTGGCATGTTCTTCCCTGTTTCCTCCCCGGTGAGGCTCTCCTGGACCACTGTACCTATAATGAACACTGAATATTGCTGGTCAAATCTTTGTGAGCATTAACAAAAAAATTATAGCATTCAATTTGTAAAGTCTATGTAAATATTCCCAATTTTGAAAAATCCCAATCTGAGACAGTTTTGATCCAAAATATTCTGGGTAAGAAATGCTTAACCCCCAACTGAAGAGATATTTGTAGATAAAACTGTTCATAAATGTGAAGCGAAAGTACAGGATGGAACCAGGAATTCCACCTAGGTCCCCCACATGGGTGTGACTCCAGCACTGGGACCATCTTTCACCACTTTCCATGACACATTAACAGTGAGCTGGATCCAACTTGGAGCAGCCAGGACCTGAACTGACACTGGGATAGCACTGTCACATCCAATAGCTTAACTGCTCTACAATGCCGGTTCTGTGATTTTTTTTAAAAAGTAATCTTGGTGCAGTTAATTTATTAATGTTTCTCAAAAAATAAAATTCAAAACTATCCTAATGTGAACCTGATGGGCTACTAGGTGATTGTATCTGATAAACATAGATGTACATCAGTGATGTAGACTCTGAATTGATGAAGGGAATTGGATTTTCTGACCCCTTGTCCTACTTTCTTGCCTAACTAATTTCTCTCCAGATGTAAATGTCATTTGTTATTCTCCAACATGCCAGGAAAGCCCCATCTTGAGGCTCTGGCTCTGCATATTCCCTTATGGAATATTCTTCCCCTGATATGTATGGGGGGCAATTTGCTCATCCTTTAAGTTTTGGCTCAGATGACCCTTTCCCATTGGGTCCTCCCCACTAGGTGATGCCAGCAGACCCCACCTTGCAGCCCAGCTGAATCTCTGGCCATGAGACCCTCCTTGTCCCCCTAACTGTGTGCTGCTCTTCCTTCCCTGCATTGGTTATGGTCTTCTAACACAATGTATTTTATTGATTTTCAGTATTTATTCTTTATGGTCTGTGGCCTCCATCTCCTCCCTCTGCTTCTATTCCCAAGTGGAAGAGCACATACACATCATGAAGACCAGGAACTTTGTTGTTGATTTTAATCATGGTTGTGTTCCAAATACCTACTACAGAGCCTGACTCTCTCTCACACACACACATACACACACACACAAAACCTACAAAAGCAACTCAGTTCATGTCCATTCAATGAACACACAAAAGCTATACAGTCTGCATGAATCTGGAAGTACACACTCATTAAAAAAAAAATCAACATGGACATGGTAATACACATGTTTTTGCAGGCAGCGGAAGGTACAGAAAGAGGAAGCCAATCAGATCATGGGTTTGATTTGTTTTCTGGGAGAGCTACCTAGAAACTGGTACTTTTACTACCCTTTTCATTGTGTACCTTGAAGTTGATTAATGATATTTTGCATTAGGATGATGCTTCAACATGTTGGTACATGTGCTCATTTTATCAAACAAACAAAAAAGGACAAAAAAAAATCCCCAATAGCTCAGTGTAACATTCAGGTAATGTGATCTCACAGAAGGGTACCCAGACTTCCTGATTCTACATATTCTGTTATTACAAAGAGAGAGAGAGAGAGAGGGAGAGAGAGAGAGAATGACAACGAGGTTGTGAGATGCAGTCTATGATGGCTGCCCTTGGGCAGAAGAAAGGAGAAAATTCTTTTCATAGACATGAAGGAAAATGTTGTCATTTACCATGAATTACATTTATTGTTTGATAATCAAAATATGTCTCAAAAGCTTAAAATCATATCTAAAGTATATTTCACAGAACCCATCTATGCTCTGAATATCATAAAATTTAGATTCTACAAAGGGATTAAGAACTTTCTGGTCCTTCTCATATAGCCACAACCTGTTTGGAAGATTATCATTTTTTCCTCCATAAGTCTTAACTCTGTAGTTGTGAACTCTCACTTTTAGGTAAATTTTCCTCCTTTATCAAGTATTTTTCAGATAGTTTATTTCTGGGACACACAGCTGTCAATTGTAAAATTATTCTTTTAAGTGTCAACCTTCAATCATTTAGCTATTTCATTTCTATTTTTTCCCTTCACAGCTGTTCTACTGATTGCTGAGAAATCATCCCTTCTATGTTTAAAATAAAACAGGAAGCACAAAATAAAAAGATTATCTATTTAAAAAAAAGGATGAAGGAATCATAAGAAGGCAGGTGTTGAGTGTCTGGAAACTCAGATGTACTTCAAAAATTTGTGGACACTAAAATGGAATGCATTCTATAGATTAATCAGCAATTAAGGCCTGGCATGTATTGCCAATTCAAATAATATTCTTATTAACTTTAGAAATGACTACAGATTTTAATTTCCCAGAAAAATTTTATTTCTTTTTCTGTGGATTGTTTACTTGTGTCCTTTCTCAATTTGACCACTTCTATTTATTTATTTATTTATTTATTTTAAAGATTTATTTATTTGGGAGCCAATGTGATGGTATAACAAGTTCATCATTTCCTGGTGGCACTGGTATTCTGTATGGACACCAATTCATGTCCTGGTTGCCAATTCTGATCCTGCTCCAACTTATAGCCTGGGAAAGCAGTGTAAAATGAATCCTTGAATCCCTACATCCACATGAGAGACCTGGGAGAAGCTCCAATGTTTTCCACTTAGGACCAGCTCAGCTCTGCCTGTAGGGGCCAGTTAGGGAATTAACCAACAGATGAAAGATTTCTCTCTGTCTCTCCCCCCTCTCTGTCTCTCTTTCTCTAGTTCTTTCAGATCCAAAAAAATTAAATCTTTTAAAAATTATTTTTTTTGAAAGTCAGAATTATATATAGAGAAGCTGTTTATTCACTTCCCAAATGATTGCAACAGCCAGGGCAGGCATGTGTGTTACTGATGGTACAGAGGTCCAATGACCAAGGCAGCAGCTCACAGGCATAAGGGACGTTATAGAGATCTTCCACCCCAAATACTTCCATTTTCTCCCATGCCTTTATGTTTATAACATTAAAGAAAAAAAAAACTGAATAGAGACCAAAGATAAAACGAGCGTTGGCCATAGAGTGATAATAAGCTTGGCCATGTGCCCCTCTCCAGACAGGAAAGACAAACTTCCCAGACAGAGAGGGCTCTTGAGGCATGGGGGATTTGGGTTTCCTTGCTAGGAGCTCCACATGCTAAAGGCCCTTTTTGCAGTACAATGCAACTAAACTGCCAAGGTGAAGAACTGACCAGTAGGATGGATCTGAGCAGAGTGACAGCTCTAGGAAGCACTGGGCTTGCAGACAGAGGTTGAAGGTCTTGGAATAAGAGAAAATGGGCAGGTGTGCTTTCTCTGGTTGCCTCACTCCTTTGGAAGTGGTGGGTGTTCTATTGACTGTTTTTTCCCCCCAATATTAATTCAGGGATTTGGGGGCACGTGATCTTCTCCAAATTTCAATCCAAAAAAGTTTGCCATGCCTAAGCAATTTATGCCATTGGCCAAAAGATATAAACCATAAAAATTAAAAGAATGCATTTCTAAAAATCCCAGCACCATAAATAAATCTCAGTAGAAATGCTGTTGTAACATATTTGTTTTGATAAGCAGCAAACATTCAGATTTGGTATTCTATTCACTCAAGATCCTAACAAGAAAGAATCAGGAGAGCCTAGTGACATGAATGGATCTTCTAGGAGAAAAGGGAATTGGTGTCCCCAGTTTTCAATTATAGACAAACTCTAGCCATGGAAGAATACAAACAAAGCTCTGGGCAATTAACATGCTAACAGTTACAGCACAAAGGGGATAAGAAAGCTGCCTTTCTCTTTCCAATCAATTGCTTTTTAATTATTGGGAAAGCCGAGCATTCTATTGAACATCTGTCACTTCTATTCTGAGCAGTTCTTTAGAATATTTTTATGATTAATGAGGGGTTTGTTTTCATCCTGCCCTGAACACCCTTCATCGGGGGAAAGACACACAGAATGAGGACTAGAACATAATTAGTTCGTGTGCCATAACATTGAGTGTATTAGCTGAGCCTTCTTGCGGCATAGATTAATCTAAAAATCAACACCCTTTGAAATTCATCCATAAGTTAAAAGAATGAATAACATAGCAAAAATTTAGATTTACTTATTAGTACTCAGAAAATGTAATCTATGAGCAAAAAATTATAAAAACATAAAACAGGGAGTGATTATTCACTTTACAAAAGGAATGATTATTTTAAAGGACAATTAAATGAGGCAATTCACTTACATACTTCTTGTACTATTTGTCTTGCAGATATTGTATTTATGACCGACTACCTTGAACAATGCTAGAATTTCACTCACTCTGAGAGATTCCTGTGCTGAGACAGGAACCAGATATAAAAAAAATTTTTTTTCTTGAGTAAAACTCAAGAATATTTTAATCACAGATTTATCTATTTCTTTTACTTTCAGTGGGAGTGATGACATAAAAAGAATTGAAAAATTTTCCAAAGCCTGTCAAAGCTCTAATTTTTCTAAATATGCTACCTAGATCATTTGTTAATACAAGCTGCTATTATACTATTGCAGTTCAATTTCAAGAATAAAAGGAGAAGTCCCACTGTTTCGTATGAAATGGTGATGGACAACATGCCCTCACGCCACTTACTACTCTTCAGTGAGTCACTGAAAATGCATCCTCAACACTCTGCTGCTCATGCTGCTGCTGTTTTGACCTCCATCACACCTGCTTTCCTGTCCTCTAGCCCCATGTCCTTCACATCTTTCATCCTTGCTACCCATGCTTGGTGCCAGCAAGGACACCCAGGAGCTTTCCAACACGGCCTGGTTCTCTGTCAGTATGTATGACTACTACATTCAGATATGTGCCAATTAGTGTATACATTGGTATTTCAAAAAGTTCATGGAAATGGAATTAGAAGATTTTGTTTTTCAGTGCAAAAATAAAACATTTTAGTAGAAAATGAGTATGATGAAAAAAAAATATGTATTTCCAAAAACTTGCATCAATCTAAATAGCTTTTGATTCCATTTGCCATGAACTTTCTGAAATCCCATGATGCTAGAGCACAGCAATGTGGCCCGTGGAACCGACAAGTTCTCCATCTCCATGGGGACATGAAAAGGCTTTTTGGAAGGCCTTTATCTATAAAACAAGCAGCCACATCCCTATTTTAAGCTCCATATATTTATTTGTCCTAAGAGAGATTTCTTGGAGTGTCATATTATTTTCATGAGATCAACCCAAGAAGAACTTCAAGCTCTGAAAATGAGACTCTTGCAATATATTTTTAAAACTTTCTTGTTTTCATGTTTTACATGAAAGCCTGAGAGAGCAAGAGTAAGCAGGAGAGACAGACCGGTGCCTCGTGCATTGGTTCACTCTCCAAATGCCCCAGATAGCCCGGGCCAGATCACACATACACCAGGAGTTTGGCTCCCAACAGGGGTCTTCCTATAGGTAGCCAAGCAGTGGAGCCATTAGCAGGTACCTCCCTGGACAAGCATTTGCAGAAAGCTGCACTGCAAGTGGAGCCTGGGTCAAACAAGGCACTCTGACGTGGGGTGCTGGCATGCCAAGCTGCTTTTCAATGATGGATTCACATGTATTTGCAAGTCAATGTGGCAGTGACAGGAACAACAGAGAAGGGGATTGTCCATTTGCTGGTTCACTCCCCATGTACCCACAATAGCCAAAGCTAGGAGACTGGCACTCCCTATAAGTGAGTGTGAGAACCTGGCAGGTACTCAGGTACTGGAGTCATCACCTGCTGCCTACTTGCATTTGTGAGAAAACACATACCATCTCTATTAGCAAAGATGCTGCATCCAAATTACTACACCCTGGAAGTTGTTTCCCTTGAAGCACTCCATGAGAAAGAACTCAGTCCAATTACTTCTATTTACTCAAAGCAACCCCAATAGTGGAAGCAATCAAAGTCACACAGTTTGTTAGAACTTGAATAAAATCAAAGCCTTAGGTTTCCTACTCCAGTTCAACATCCCTTTTCCACCGCCACCCAGGTCCTTGAATATATGCGGTACTCGCTATGTCTAGTGTGTATGTATTTATGCTACTTTTGGAGTTTTCAAACAAAATCAGATTCACTCTCAGCTGTTTCTGGTGTCATCAATACCAAGCTGGATTTGAACCAGAGTGGGGTCCTGGATCCAGGCACCCTGATTATATATTGTGGCATCTTAATCACTGTAGCTATAATGCATCTCTAAGTATTAGGGTTCACACTTGTGTGCATGCTATTTCTTTTTACAAAAATGTTCTGACTCAGGACGCATTTATGAAAGGCCTGCGACATGCCAGGCACCCAGCAAGACGAAGATACATAGAACACGGAAAGGTGTTCTTTCACTAAGAAAATTTGAATGCAGAGAGGACTTTCCCTTGTTCTTTGCAAGTGGACATCCATGGTCACTTATTACATATTTCTTTCTTTAACCTTATCATATTGCATGAGGGTGACTTCAGAATATTTTGAGAGAGAAATCCATGCTTTTTTCTCTTTCTGTATTTTTCCTTTTCCTCTCCTTTCTGGGGTTTTTGTTTTTGTTTTTGTTTTTGTTTTTTTGTGCAGGACAGTTTTTTGAGATGGAATCCCTTCCCCTGAAAATAACCTCACAAGCAAACATAAAGCTACTGAGGATATGTTGATATGCGACCCCAGGAAGAACATCAAGATGAAACAGAATCACCTGGAGGGGAGAATCAGAGTGGGGAAAACACCAAACACTGGACCTTACTCTCACACGAGAAGGATTTTCCTGGCCCCGGGGAGGGGAGGAAGAGTAAAACCCCGGCGGTCCCAAGGGCAGAGGGGACCTTTGTGCTCCCTCTGCTTGTGCCCCAAGCCAGTCATAACAACAACAACCAGTACAACAATGATGACAGCAGTTCACTGACCGGACGCCCACTTGGTGCCAAGTGGTGTGCTAAGCATTTTCTATTCAATCACATTTTGCCCTCTCTACAGCTCTGTGAGGTAGGTAATATACACTTCTCTACTTTGCTGATGAAAACCTGAAACTTAGGAAATTTACAAAAGCTTGCCTCAGGTCCCACAGACACAGCGTACCCAGCATGTGGCTCCACGTGATGTCCATGTTGGCCTTTGAGACTCGATCATTCTGCCTCTGTAGAGTGAGCCCTCCTCCAAGGAAGACTGGTGCCTGAGAGACTCAGAGAATACCTGTGCAGCCACTTAAAAGCTTCTAGCGGCTTCTGCAGGACCTAGAGTTAGTTACAGAGCCCTGACCCCCAGGGGTCCTGTGGACAGAACAAGTAGTGAGTAGCACCTGGAGAATGGACCATTTACTCTCCTCTCACTTCCAAAGACCCAGGTGCAAGAATGGGAAGGAAGACCAAAGACACACCAAAATCAATTTTCTACCAGTTCAGAAAATGGGGGCTTTCTCTAAAAGATAAATAGGAATATTCTAGAAATTCATAAGCATCTTTTTTTGTGCATGTACTTTGTGAGATTCATACTTGTCACATTGATTATCCTATTAGCTTCCTTATAAATTCGTGTTATAATTAGACACTTTCCTATTGATTATAAACAAATAGAAGTTATGAAATTTCTGTTATTTGACTATGTTTCCTGCATAGAGCAGTGCACCCTGCATACGGCATACTGGAAGAATACTGGGTTATGGAGAAATACTTAATAAAATTTTCTACAAATTTATATTTTTCTTAGTAAATTGTGCTGGCTTCCAGTGCTGAAGTCTTTATTATGAATTCAAAGTCATTTAGGACAATAGTTTATCATTCAATTATCATTGCTCTTAGAAATATCTGGGGTTTTTTTTTGTCTTTTTCTTATTTCTCATTCTCAAGATACTTTTTTTTGAGAATGAATCACAGAATGTCACATGAAAGTACTTTAGACAAAATATTAATTGAACACATTATGTCATTTTCAAGCGCAAAGGGTACACTTTGCAAATATACTATACTAACAATAGCTGCAGAATTTCTGGGAAAATAATGTTGAGGAATAGCAAAGGGAAACACGTGATTCCCAGAGGAGGATGGCAAACAGGACTAGCAGGAGAAGTTATTACTACTTTCAAGGCCCAGAATTCCAAGCACTGTCAGCCTAACAAGACCACTCCTGGGGTTAAGGGCTGAGTAAGTCAGGCTCTCATTGGTTTCGGTGATAGAATAGCCACCTGGTTAGTGTGTGATCCTTCAACTCACTTCCTTCCTATCCCCCACCTCTTTTGTGGTTCACTGAGCTCAACAATTCCATATAGCCCCATCAATTCAGGTAGATTTTTCCCCCTAATGGATAAAATAGAAGTGTTTTCATCTTTATCTGCATTTCTACAGAATAACTGAAATACATGCATAAACTCACAGGTCTCAGGAAAAGCATGGATTCTGGCTTTCCACCTTCATTTATTCACTGACCACCCAGCCCATGTCTGTGGTCCACTGGTGGGTATTGCTCTAGGAGCTGGGACACACAGGAGAAGTTAGGGTGTGTGGCCAGAGAGACAGACACGGCATAGAGTCAATGTGTAATAGATAGGAATTAGAGCAGAGGCATGGCTCAAGGACATGGGAAAGGCCATACAGAACGAAAGGGGGGCTTCCAGTAAGGGAGTCTTGATCAGTGCTAAAAGCATTGCTAATTGTCTTAGAAGACGCATCCAGAAAAAAGAACAGTGTTTTCAAAAACCGAGAATCCTAGAAGGGTAGAGGGTATTTATGGATTGGAAAGTAGTTTTGTGCCAATAACATGAGAGTGGGATGTGAGAGGAGTGGGAGGGGCAGTGGAGGTAGAACGGGCATCCATGACGGGCTGTGTGTGTTATCCTGTGTAGCTCAGAGACTGCTACACCTGTCAGTGCTGGGCTTCTTTGATGGGAGTTTTGTTGACTGATGTAAATCAACTATAACGGCCTGTAATGCCAGTGCTACCCAGGTTGGTGGCAGCCAAGCCCAGGAGGGGACCTAGCTGGCCACACATTCTAGACACCTGGGAGCTCACTCAGGTTCCTGAAACTCCTAATTCCACCTCTGCCCCTCTTACATGGACACAGTTGTCCTTAAGGTTCCTGTGAGATATGAGTAATAAGTCTACCATGTGAACATGTCTTTGACCCAGCCCTTCCTCTGTTATTGGAAGTATTTTTGCCCAAGAGAAAAAGGGAATTTAAGAGGAACCGGAATGATAGATTTAAATTTTTTTTTCTTAAGGAAAAGTCCTTGTTCATTTTTCTCAACCATTTCATCTTTGGTTTCCAAATTACTCAACGTGTTAGAGTGGCTACTGACCCTCGGTCTTCAGTAGGCAGCTTGGAGGATTCTTGTCCATTTCATTGTCCCTGTCAATGCTGACTGGAAGACCCTCAGGTCACCTGCAGAAAAGTGTCCTGTTATAAATTAGGAAGAGTACGGACAATGTCATGGGTAACATGCAGCAAGTGAAGGTTCAGAAAATCATTTAAGTTTCCTGTTGTCATCTGCGGGGGTTAAGCGTTACTCAAAGCAAGACTGTAGTTTGGAACCTGAGATGTTTTCCAATCCAATTAAAAATGGAAAATGTAGTATAAGACATATCTGTGGGCAGGATGAATGTAAGAACTGGCAGCATGTTGTCCTCCCTTTGTTCCGACATGAGCTGACCTGTAGCATCTTTTCTATTATTTGCCAGTACAAATCTAAATTCTTGGTATCTCAAGAGTGTCTTAATATGCTAGATGTTGGGAGCTTTCTAGAGCTAATTTTTAAAATATGCTAATGCTTCAATTTAATAAGTACACCCACCAATTAATGTAAATATTTTTAGCTTCACTTTTCCTTGTAAGGCTCATATCGTCTTGCAGCAGGTGCATATTCTGTGTTTTCTGAGTTCTTCATGAACAGAAATCCCTGGTGAAGATACTTTTCATTCTCTGCATCGCATTGCTCAGATAATGAGGCCCGTGGAGCAGATCGAGACCACTTCCAGGTTCCAAGGTAAGGCATGTATATAGAGGAAACCCCGTGTCCACGGGGAAATTAAAGCTGACTATAGGTTTTTGCAAACATACGTGTTTAGCTCTAAAGAAGCTTGCCAGAGGCAGAAGTCATTTCCTTTTTCTGCAACCCTCAGGCTTCAGGAAAGTGTGCCAAAATGTGAAGCTGTCAACAGCCCTTGTGTGAGCTTGAAGCACCGCAAAGCTACTAAAATGTAACTTAAAATGACAATTGGCAGAAATCAGCATGACTAGGAAAGTGTTTCAGGGCACTTGCAAATACATATACAACATTTCTAAGTATGCTGCAAAAAATTAATTTCCCAAACTTTATTTAAGAGATATCTAGGGCCCGGTGTGGTAGCCTAGAGGCTAAAATCTTCACCTTGCATGTGCTGGGTTCCCATTTGGGCGCTGGTTCGTATCCCAGCTACTCCACTTCCCATCCAGCTTCCTGCTTGTGGCCTGGGAAAGCAATCAAGGATGGCCCAAAGCCTTGGGACCCTGCACCCACATGGGAGACCTGGAAGAAGTTCCTAGCTTCGAATTGGTTCAGCTCTGGCTGTTAGGGTCACTTGGGGAATGAATCAGCAGATGGAAGATCTTTCTGTTTCTCCTTCTCTGCGTAAATATGATTTTCCAATAAAATATAAATAAATCTTTTAAAGAAAGACACATACACAGAGAAATCTAGAGGAGAAAAAAAGGGGAGGAGGGAAATGAAAGTAAGATTTTCTACTATCAATTATTCTTCACCATATTGTTCCAGAAGGATGCAACAGTTTGCTTTCCAAGAGGTAACATTCTAAATTAGTATAACTTAAGCTCCAAAAGCAAAGCATTGAAAAATGTCTGGATGAGTCCTCAGGATTCCATAAGCACAGACACTGGGTCCTCAACTTCTTGCTGATTTTTAGTTAATAACACACCCAAGTACCCATCTTCCAGTGAGAACACCTTGAGGTCAACAAACCATCTTCCTGCCTCTCTCTCTGATAGATGAAGGTAATGCCACAGCTGCGTGTTCTTTGGGCAAATCACGATAACAAGTTTACCTTCAGTGTACCTTGCAAACTGCGCGCCGATGACGCATTTTAGCCTTTGTAACGTGAAGGCTTAGAAAGCTGGTGTGTACTCGTTCCTGCCGGTTACTCACCAGGAGGGCGATGGGGCTGTGAGCCCGGCTTCTCCCGAGACACATGCTTCTGCTCTGTCTCTGACCTTGCAGCAAGGCCAGCATCACGTTTCCAGCGTCTGCTGGGGCTTTCCGGTGAGGGCATTTGTTACTTGAAGCTCCACATGGCAGAAGCCAACCGGCAAATGTGGCTCCTCTCCTCGCCTGTCTCCCAGGTCCGTTCTCTCCTCACTCACGCACTCAAGCCATCACCCAGATCCAGCAGGAAGTTTCCTTCTACTTCCTCCCCTCCCCCACACCTCCCCACCTTCCTCTCATCCGTTTGCAGATTGTACCCCATGTACATCCCTGCGGACACAGATGCCAACAAGGCAGTCACAGGCTTCTCCCTGTTTTCATTCTTTCCCACTATGAGAAGTTCAAGGGCTCCTATCCATATCCTTGTTTTTAGTCTCTCTTATCTTCCTCTCTGTCTCACCCTCTTCCCCTTGACCATTGTCCAATCATCGTACATCTGTTACCATCTCCATTGCTGGGAAAATTTCCCTGTGAGTCAGTCACCCTTTAACTTCAAATGAACATCCTTTGTCTTTATTTTGCACAGATGAGATGCAAGTTGGGGAGAGGTGGGAGAAGTACTCCTTGTGAGAAGGTCTTTCATTTACTGCTTCACTCTCTAGATGGCTTCCACAGTCCGGTATGGGCTGGAACTCAGGGTCTCCTGTTTGGGTGACAGGGACCCAAACCTTTGAACCATCATCTGCTGCCTTCTTAGGTGCAGAAGCAGGATGGCAGCATTGCAAGTGGCAGCTTAACTCACTTACCACAATGCAGACCCATGCTCAACCACATAAACATGTCAAGCTGGTGTCAGCTCAGGGGTCACACAGATTCGATCCACAGCCTCCTCTGGGCAGGCCCTCACACCATGCCTCAGGGTGAAGTTTTTGGACTGTAGACCTATTCAGGGCACTTTTCACATGCTGACTTGCCGTGGATTTCAAGTATTATTCATTTTACCCCTGTCTGACTCCACAGAGCCACAGAGCAGGGTTTTGTCCAGAATTCTTCCTATTTTCTCAGTCTCTGAAATGGTATGTTTCATGTCAGGAGCGTTAGTGCAAATAGGATGATACATGTATTTCAAGCTATTGCAGCAAGCTTTGTTAGATAGTCACCTGACTTTTCCTGCCTCTGAGTTTAGATCAAAAGTTAAAGAAGAAAAAGAAATAACAACCTCTGGAGATGATTTAATCAATTATTATCTCTTTAGATTTTGTATTAAGTGAATTTTTTAAATGTACCTTGTAAAACAACTAGACATAGACTTTTCTGCTTTGTAACTGGCTTATCATTGATTTTAAAAAGACCTGCTTTCTTTAGAAATAAAATATATCAGGAAAACAATGTGCCAGAAGTCAGGACAGAAGCTCTTAGAGCCTGTGAAATGTGTTCCTAGAAACAGGACAGTTCAGGGGTGCCTCCTTTCACCTCTGGGTTGCTTGTCAACCAGCAATGCTCTGTGCTCGTGTGGCCCGCACCATGGTGCCTACGGAGGTGCTGACATGCCTGGGTATCTGATCTGCTGAGGTTCAGTGGTCAGTAACAGAGCTGAGGCCGCATGACATGGCTTTTGTGGCTTTTGCAAAGTTTCCCTTAACATTAGGTAACATGGGGGATAGCCTTGTGGTGCGTCAGATTAAACTATTGCCTGCAGGGCTAGCATCCATCTGAGTCCTGGTGCAAGTCCCAGCAGCTCCACTCCATCCAGCTCCCTGCTAATGCACTTAATAAGGCAGCAAAGGACGGCCTAGGCTCGTGGGCCCTGGCCACGCATGTGGGAGACCTGGATGGAGTTCTAGTATTGCACATTAGGCCTGGACAAACCCATGTTATTGTGGCAATCTGGGGAATAAATCCACAGATGGAAGGTCTTTCTATCTCATCCAATCTCTCTGTAACTGTGGCTTTAAGATAAATATCTTTTTTTTTTTTTAAATTAGGTGCCAGTTGAATCAGAAGTTGTGTGTTTGGTGGCCTTTGAAGGTATAGAAATATTCCAGAAAGGTTGAAAATGCCTAGATTTTATAGCCCTAGTCTCAAAACCAATGCTAATGATACTTTTCGAAGGCGATGAAGATACAGGAATAAGCTTTGTAAATCCTTTTGGTTCTCATGTTTGTCACAGTTTTTCAGGGCAGCTGGCTAAGCAGGGACTATTTCTAGCCTAAAGGAAGCTCTAAGGAAGACCTTGTGACTTAGTTGCTAAGTAAGTATTTCTGCAGCCACTGTTATCTTTAGGTAATGATGCCCTACTTTGCAATTGAATGATGGATTTATTTTGGAGTGCTAGTGGGGATTCTGAAATGGTGATCTTTCACTGTTGTCCCTGGTGCTTCTGAAGACATGGAGCCACATTGGATCATCAGGCTTGGGCTTGAGTGCCTCCTGGCACTGAACATCCTCTGGCCTGCCAG
The DNA here is from genome assembly GCF_017591425.1 of Ochotona curzoniae. Lineage (NCBI taxonomy): Eukaryota > Metazoa > Chordata > Mammalia > Lagomorpha > Ochotonidae > Ochotona > Ochotona curzoniae. The sequence continues at coordinate 5,242,117 of NW_024466307.1, read as the reverse complement.
GTATCCGGGAGGACAGAATTCCTGGTGTGGTTTGTGGAGTATGGAATGTACTTAGGAGATACTGACATGGCTTTGCTGGCATATGCGACTTGCATGTGGGTAATGTGGCCCCTTGTCACACGCACATTTCGTTCTTGAGAAGTCTGGCTAGTGAAAGGATACAGTTAACTCTCTGGCTTGTCACCAGCAGTTACAACACTTGGACAGCAGATTACTCTGGGTTGAGCAGAATTGAAACATATTACTTTATCTGTGGGAACAAATCATGGATTTCCTTTTAATGGCTTGCTCATCCTCTGTTTTGTGTTCTTTTTCTCCTCATCATATTCCTTTGACATCCCGCTTTGTATCTTACAGTAATGTCAAGAGGTGTGTCAGGCGAGTTGTTTCATCTGTGCAGTGTGGACCTCCTTGGTTCTCCTGACGGCTCCGATCTCACCTGCATAGCAGAACTGCCCCCCCTCCCCCGGCCTAACAGGACACACTGTGACACAAGAGCACCGGGAGAGAGTCAATCTTATTTTACAGTACAACATCTGCTGATGGATGGCTATTGGAAGTCAGGACTTGTTCTAAGTCTTATTTTCCTAATCTTTATAAATAAAGCATACAAATAATCCAACATACACTTTAACTCAAAGTAAAAATATAATTAAGTTACTTTCTATTCTCATTTCTTCACCTGGGTAATTTGTTACTATTTTTGTTGGTGGTATAATGCTGTAACTGGGTGGGTGGTGACTGTAACAATACTTATAGTAGGGGTATCCTAAGAATTGCACAACCTCCCACATACGTGCTAGCAAACTGTGAAACCAATAGCCACTCCCATGCCTTACTTCCTTACAGGGACAGTGCTAGTAGCAAGGAGAGGTAATATTTGTGGCTGCAGAGAGGAAAGGACGCAGGTGGCAGTTGGGTCTGAAATTCTCACTTTTCTTAGCTCTCTGATAAGCATTATGAGGTCTGGTCCTCTGCTCTGGATATCTTATCGCCCATTTCATAATACCTCCTTTTAAAAATTATCCGATGACATGACTTAGCATTTTATTTCAAGACAACTGTTACAATGTTGTAGAGCACAGGATGTTGTGTTTCAATGAGGGAGGTTAAACAGCAAACAGTTAAATAAATAGGCCTGGATTTAATAAATGCTACAAAGCCACTAGCCCTGCTCAATCTTTCAAAGAGAAGTTTCTTATCATTAACAGTTGCCTTCATCAAATTTGGAACAAGTTTCCCTTAAGTAGTGATCATTTACCATCTTTATAACTTTAAAATTTGAATTTTTTTTAAAAGATGTGTTTGTTTGAAAAGCAAAGTTACAGAGAAAGAGAGGGGAGAGAAACAAAGAGTGAGATTTTCTAGATGCTGGCTCAGCACCCCTCCCGCCCTCCCAAATGGCCACAACAGCCTGGGCCAGGTGAGTGTCAGGAGCCCAGCACTCCATCCGGGTCTCCCAGCGGGGGTCAGGGACCCTAGTCCTTGAGCCAGGTTTTGCTGCTTTGCCAGGCACATTAGCAGGGAGCTGGTTCAGGAGTGGAGTAGCTGGGACTTCACTTGGTGCTCAAAGGAGGTGCTGCTGTCACAGTTGGGGACTTCATCAGCTGCACCATGACACCAACCACCATCTTGACTGTCTTTTGGTTTTGTTTATGAAAGTTTCAGTCTCTCTAGTCTGAGTGTGAACATGCCTGAACCACAATCACAGTAACTTCTCCAGCTGCTGCTCACTGATGAACAGAGAAATAACGCAATTTATTGAGAAGTAAATGTAAAGTATATCATGACCTTGACAAGTGTCTTGAAATGTAATGAAATATTTTCACAATTTCCTTCTGTTCTGCCACTACTTGGTCTTTCTTGTAAATAAATGAAGCACATTCATCAGTAGTAAGAAGCCATTCTTTCACGCATTAACTGGGAATGTTACATTGAATTTACGTGTTTTAATTTTGGAATACTGTTGTGCCGTTCATTCTCCATTATTCACTGAACCTTTAATCCACCCATGTCTCCCTAAAAATTTATATGTTGAACTCCTAACTCCGAACTCAGTAACTCAGAAGGCGACTGCATTTGAAAACAGGGTCTTTATAAAATGGCAAAGGTCAATAAAGTCATTAGGGATTGTGACACAGTATAACCACAGTATAAACAACCTAGTTTATATGTTAGGACTTTGAGGGCAGCCCTAAAACACTAATACAGCATCTTAAACTCAGCAATTACGATGACTGACACATTCTACCAGCATTCCTGTTCAGTGTTTCCAAATACCATTAAGATGTGGCCAAATCAGCAAACAGTACACAAGTATATTAGAGTCTCTTTTAGTGGCACACATTCTATAGCTCACGTGTGGGGCTAATCAATTTTTCAATTGTAATGAATTAATGAGTTCTTGCTAATCAGTCACTGAGATAATTGTTACAAAACTGGTTCTAGCACAGCAGCATCCATACTCTAATTCCTAAGTCTTAGTGATTCTACCACCTTTCTCACAGAATGTGGAATCTTCCTACCATACTTAACTTCTACTTTTCACGACCGTAATTGAGACACCAGCGCTGCTTCCGGCTCACACAACAATCCCCTCAATGTTCTCCTCTAAAATATTCATAACAGGGCCTGGTGCCGTGGCCTAGCGGCTAAAGTCCTCTCCTTGAATATGCCGGGATCCCATATGGGCGCCAGTTCTAATCCTGGTGGCCCTGCTTCCCATCCAGCTCCCTGTTTGTGGCCTGGGAAAGCAGTCAAGGACAGCCCAAAGCCTTGGGACCTTGTACCCACATGTGGGAGACCTGGAAGAGCTCCTGGCTCCTGGCTTCAGATCAGTGCATTACTGGCTGTTGTGGTCACTTGGGGAGTGAATCATCAGATGGAAGATCTTCCTCTCTGTCTCTCCTCCTCTCTGTATATCTGACTTTGCAATAAAAATAAATAAATCTTTATAAAAATAAAATAAAATATTCATAATAATGATACCAAAGTAATAATTGTTTCAGAATTTTCTTATGCCAGCGTCTTCAACAGTCTCCAACTGTCTACAGGACAGAATCTAAATTCCTTCATATCACATGAGCCCTTATCTCATGATGTACTTCCTGCTTTCCTTGATGTCTCTCCGTAGCTTCCCAAGCTCTAGCCTTGTCTCACCCTGCATTCCCTCCAGCCCCTAATTTTCCCCAATATCAGTATTGTTTATGCAAGTCTTGTGCTGGCTGCTTATAAAGCTTTCTCAATGCTATCTGACAAACTGCTCTCCCTTCATACCTTGGCTCAAACAGTACCTGATCTTCCAGTGGGCTCGGACGTGCTTTCTCTGCTCCTCTCTCCCCTCGTTCACAGCTCCACCACCAGGACTGCACCAAATGACTCTTTTATCCACCACGTTCCTCATCTCATGCCTTTGTTGCACAGACTCGAAACCAAACTGTCGAATGGCTAAGAAAGAAAGGAATTGTGGCTTTAAAAAGCTGCTTAAAAAGTGTACCAGAAGACCCTACATTTACCACCAAGTTCTATAGAACAGATCATGGGGGAGAATCATGCTAATAGGACCCATTTCCTCCACAGGAATAGTATAACTGGTGGCTGTTTTATCACCAGAAAAGTGTGTGTGAATCATAAGTTTGGGTCACATGTTGAAAAGCAACTGATACAGTTAATGACTTGTAACCTTTTCTCCAAGTTCTGAAAGATGATGCTGCAGTTGGGATGTTTCCCAAGGTCTCCTGGGTTGGCCTTTACTCCCCACTGCTGGGGAGTCACAGCGACGATGGCTTTCTGTTACATTAAATGGTCACTACATCTAGATATGTGTGTCACTGTGTTAGTCTGTTTTCCATGAAATGCCTGAAGCAGGCGACTTTGGAGGAGGTCTATTTCTGGCTCCTGCACCCCAATTGTCATTATTGACTCATAAAGCTGACATTAATGTTATGGAATCTTTTAAAATGAATTTAAGCTTGCTCAGTGGTGTGTTTCAAAGTAAAAACTCCGAGTAAACTTTCAGTAATATCAAGCATTAACAAAACACTCAGCATTAAATGTTGTTTTAATTTCCTCATAATAATTAATTTTGGAATTGGTGTGAAGTGAACCTAGATAGCTTTGCAAAGCATATGAATTTGCATGCACAGTTGGTGGGGATGTAAATTAGAAAACAGATTTGGAAGCAATTTCGCTTTATGTTTTAAGATTCTCCAAATTGTTCTTAGTACTTATAATCCTGGAAGCTGATCTTAAAAATAAATCAGACATTTATAAAAGATTCATGAATAAACATATTTATCATAGCACCATTTATACAATAAAAGACTATCATAAAGTTGGTTAAGTAGCCGTGGTTCATCAAGTGAATGGAATATTTTACTGCTATTAAAATTTTCCAATAATGTGCTAAAACATTAGTGCCACAGTAATGAAAAAGCAGAATACTTTTTTAGTATACTTTCAGTAGGACCTCGATGAGAATATCAAAAACATTGATGAAAACTGGGCAAAGTGTCCTCCAAGCATTAATGATGACTTACTGAGAATTTCTTTTTAAAAGAAAGGATTTATTTATTTTTATTGGAAAGTCAGATATACAGAGAAGAGAAAAAACAGAGAGAAAGATCTTCCATCTGATGATTCACCCCCCAAGTGATCACAATAGCTGGAGCTGCACCGATCTGAAGCCAGGAGCCAGGAGCCTCCTCCAGGTCTCCCACATGGGTGTAGGGTCCCTCGACTGCTTTCCCAGGCCACAAGCAGGGAACTGGATGTGAAGCGGAGTTGCCAGGATTAGAACTGGCGCCCATATGGGATCCTGGTGCATTCAAGGAGAGGACTTTTAGGCGCTAGGCTACTGAGACGGGCCCAAATTAAGAATTTCTAACCTGGATTTACCTTTTCTAGCTTGTACTATCTTTGTAAGTAGGTATTCATCGACTGGCACAATGAGCCACTGATCTGTGACTGCTGCTGACAGGAAGCAGCTTTTTGAGGGAAGGTCTGCCGGTCCTCCTGTTTCCTCAGCACACTTCAGCTTACAAGCCTTTGCTTGTGCTGGCATGGCTCTTGGTTTGGAGCCGCATGATTCGCTCCATGAGAACAACTCTGGCCGCTGTGCTGTGTCACTCGAGGCCGTTGAGCAGAACTTTAAAACATAACTGTAAAAACATCTAAGCGCCTGTTCAAATGTGACTTGGACAGCAGAGGCTTGGAGATGCCCCACAGTGTGTCCTCCCGTCCCTGGCTGTCTCCTGGCTCTGGTGATGCCCAGATGTGAAGGTCGTGCGTCGGCCCTGCAGAGCTGTAGCAGTTCCCCCTCGAGAGGGGTGATGTGACACCCAGGGTGCCAGCTCTTTGCACTTCTTCCACGGCCTCGACTTCCTATCCTGGCTTCCCTCTGGCTGGTTTACAAGGCGCAAACATGTTCTTATTTTATCTCTCTGCTTTTATATTCAGTCTGAAATGGCGCAGTCTTTATTTTCTTCCTAAATATTTAACTATATCCTGAAAACAAATTTATATTCTTCCAGGAACTTCATTTGTTTTCAGTAAATGATTTATGAAAAATATTATGTTTTTTTTCTGAATAATTTTGAACATTTCTTTTCTTATTTTGTGAATTAATTTATTAAGAGGTAGATAGGGGCCAATGTTGTGATAGAGTGAATTAAGCTGCCACACGTGATGCAGGCATCTCCCATGGGTGCTGGTTCAAGTCTTTGCCCATTCACTTGTCATTGCCTCCGTGCTAACTCATGGGAGAGCAGTGGAAAATGGCCCAAGTAAGTTGGGACCTTATGCATATGTGGGAGACCTGGATGAAGCTTCTGGCTCCTGGTTTGGCCTGGCCTGGCACTGGCCATTGCAGCTTTTGGGGGACTAAACCAGAGATGGAAGAACTCTCTCCCTCTCGCTCTCTCCCTTCTGTAATGTTATTTTTCAAATAAATAAATATTTAAAAAAGAGGTAGAGAGACAAGTAGAGCAAAGGGAGAGAGGGAGAGAGAGCAGAGCGAGTTCCCATTCACTGCTCCACTCTCCAAATGCCTGCCACAGCTGGGGCTGGATCTGTCCAGAGCCGGGTGTCCAGAGCTTAGACCAGGTCTCCCACATGGGTGGCAGGAACCCAGTTACTTGAGTCATCACTGCGGCTGCATCAGTAACATGAAGTGAGTCCAGAGCAGAGCTGGGACTCGGTAGATGAGCCGTTGTGCCAGAGGCCCACCCAAGAGCAATCAAAACCCTAGGCAGTGAGTTTCTTTACGTGGAACCAGCATCACAGGCAGATTCCTGCTGTTTCCAGCCTTGGTAATGCCAAACCCAGGGAGTGAATCAAATGCTTGACCATCTGAGGTATTTTTAGATTTATGAAAAATAAAGCATTGACAAGAAAAAGCTATCTACCAACTCTGTCCATTTGCTCCCTAAGTTTTCACCTGTGCTGGTGGCTTCAAGTTGCTAAAGAGAACACGTACTTGACTCTCAACACTATGGGGCTGCTGGCCTTGTTATTAGTGATCTGAGTCGGAACATTTTCAAATCGCCATCTTGGCATGGTAGTTACTGCTTACAGAGGACTCGTCGGGACTGACTCAAGAGGTCAATGTGCCTGTCCTCTTTGGACTGTGCTGACATGCCACATCTAACAATCGCCCATGGGTAGTTCCAGAAACTAATATTTGGCTCTATGAGAATACGTCACACACTTCAGGGCACATTTTAGTGGTTGGAACAGAAGTGTTATAGGGCAGATGTGCCATTGGATCATTTCCCAGGAAAAGGGATTTTGTTTAGCGAGAAGGATTTTCTGCAAGAAATATTTCCTGGAGTGACAGAGCGAGCTTTCCCAGCAAGCCTGACTCACAAGAAATATAGCGTATTAGGAATAATATCACATAAAGATATTCTTAGCAACTGGTCAGTAAGAGACAAACAGGATTTTTGAAATACCAGGAGCAGTATTTGGATGTTGGCTGTTGCACAGATTCTTATAAATAAGAGGAGCTTGAGAAAAATAAGCATGCAATGTGAATGTAGCAGAATATGCAGAAATATCCTAAATTCAGAGGCAAGAGCCCTTCTCTTCTAATCTGTCAAACAAGAAGTAATGCACATTTTTTTTTTCAGTTGAGGGTAGATGGACACAGAGAGACAGAGGGGACTGGGGGAGACAGGCAGAGTCAGAAGGACAGAGCACATCTCTGGCATTCACTCTCCAACGCCTACAGGGAACAAAACTGGGCCAGACCCAAGTCAGGAGCTGCAAGTCCCACCCAGCCTCCGAAGTGAGGGGAGAGACTCAGCCACTCAGTTCACTGCCTGCTGGCTCCCAGGAAGCTGTTGCAGTGCTATTCAAATCCACCCTTGCTGATTGGAGATGTGGCTGTCCTAAGCAGGGTCTTCATCGCCAGGTCAGATGCTAGCTCAAATGAATAATATTTATTTAAAGATGACAGTCTATTGGCTGACTGCTTTTTACTTCATTGGAGAAAAGAATGAGTGATGATGAATGAAAAAGTTTCAGTAATTGAGGAAATAGCAAGTGAAGCCTATTTGCTATTGTGATGTAATACAATGCTTTGTCCTGAAAAACAGCCTAAAGAATGTTGGAGGGCTGGAAGAGGAAGTAAGCCCTTTGAGGTCAATGAGAACGAGTGGGAGGGAGGCAGTTAAAGGTGCTGAGCCATGTGAAAGTCCTGGGTGTGATTTGACAAGAGAGCATTTTCTGTAACACTGAGTGGTCATGCGCAGAGAACCAAAAGAAGAGGTGGGCCTTCATACGAGGAGCTGGCTCTAGCAGTTGGCACTAAACAAGTTCCATGTGCCACAGGGGAAGGGAATCAGGAAGTCAGCTCACAGCCTGGAAGCACATTGCCACGCTGCTCATCCTCAGAATTTCCGTTCGATTGCCTTGGCCTGTCTCATCTCTGCATCCTTAGAATAAATAAAATAATGTGCTTGGTTAAAGAATAAGCTATGTTCTCGTAAGAAGCAGACACTCACAGAAGACTCCCAGGCCTCAGTAGCCATCAAGCCAGGCTGAACGCTGTACCGATAGTTTTCAGGTAAAAGATGCTGGAGGCAAGGTCCCTGATTAAGCGGGCACGGAAGAGGCGGTAAGTTCTCAAAGCTACAGGTGCTTCTTTGTAACACTGGCCAGGACAGGCTCTAACTGTAAGATTCTGAACTTCCTTATCTTGTGTGACAGGATAATTCTGCTCATATCATCCTCTGGTATCCTGTAAGACTTCTTTCCTTCCTACCCTCCCAAACGCCCTTCTTTCTTTCCCATCTTCCCAAATTACTTAGGACTGTCAGGTTTGTTCTAAGCAGCCAGGTGACCCTGACACAAAATCTTCCAAAACAAAACAACAACAACAAAGAAATACACATTCTCTGTCTAATAATGGTACTTTGAAAAGTTGCTACGATGTGAACATTCAGCCGAATCCCGTGTTTGAGCTTAACAGGAGCCTCAGTGAGAACCAAGTCAGCGCTGGCTCAGTGCTGCGTGCTCACCCAGGGGGACCAACTGCCACCAGGATTCCTTTGGCTGCAGTCTGAAGACACACATGCCATTTTGCTTCAGGTGGATGGATATCCACAGGGTAAACTCCTATATGAGTAGCTGCTGTTTGTAATTCTTAAAATGATAATGAATATGATACTCATTGAGCAAGTTGCCTTCATGCAGAGCTTTTATCAAATAATATTTCAGGTTGCAAAATAGTAGAGTTCCTGTTCACTCTCAAGAACTGTGTCTCGACATCAAGTTCTAAGTCTAGGTGATTTTAAAAGTATTTTTTTTTCCAGAATAGGTTTTCAAGTCTGTGATGCTACTGTGATATCTTCTGACTTTGGGCGTTCCTCAGGCTCATAACACACATCTTGGTAGGACCCATTGCAAACTCCTCTGACAACATTAAGTAATAGACATTGATACTTCCTTATCAAGTCAATGGATTCAGTGTTACCTTTACTCACTTGCTCTCCATGTAAATACAGTAAAGAATAACCCTGAAGTTGAAAAGAAATGGAAAACAAGTAAATAATTCAAATATTAAAAAAACTCTAAAAACAAAAACCACAATTTTCGTTCCTTAGGATTAATATATTTTCCTTTTCAGGTTGTAGTAATCTTCTTCTCTCCAACATAGCAATAAAAATTATAGTATCTTGTCAATTATCTTGTAGTATAAGGACAAATAGGACAGTTGGACAAATGTTGAGTACAGCAAAATAAAATTATAAGTTCAGCTTGGTTTGTGATGACAAAAAGCCCTCTAACGCAACTACTACATACAAAGCCAACTTACGGCAATATGCTGAAATCCATTTAAAATCACTTCAGGGGAAATAAAATTTCTCCCTGGATAACTAGATTCTGAGAATCAGACTTAAGGGTAAAATCATTTAATGGTGATAGGGACAAAGTGTGATTTTGTGGCACTCCTGGTCAAGCAGCCTTGGGATGTCAGAAAATGACAAGCTGGCTCCATAAAATGTATAAAATCCAAGAGACACTTCTGGGCTACTCTGGAAGGTGTCTTTTTGTTTGTTTTGTTTGTTTGTTTAAGGGGAATGCAACTACTGAGAAGTGAGAGGTTAAACACAGCAGAGCTTTTTTGCTTTGCAAGGAGTAATTTCGATTTTCTTGTTGGCATCTAAAATTCAACCGTTTACATTTAGGGAAGTATCAATAGAAGTAAAAATGAAGGAGGATGTGTGTAAGCAAAGAATGACTGAAATAATCATTCAGTTATAATGACCATGATATACATGGGTAATATCTAGAAAAATATTTGCATGCTAAACAGAATTGAACAAATTAGTTTTTGATGCAGCTGTGTCAGAACTGGTTCTGCAATGCAGTGGTGCTTTAACAAGTGCTTCCTGAAGAGCAGTGTAGGTGTTTAGGGGAAATGCTGGAGTTAGAGCAGGGCAGGGGAGATGGGACAAAGCAGTTACATCAGGATATGTATTCGGAGCAGACTACTTGCTGAGGGTCTGGATGCAGGGAATGAGGGAAGAGAGAGACCAGCGGTCACTCCCAGGATTTGTTTTGGGCAGTGCGTGACACACACTTAGTGAAAGAAGATTAGGACAGAACGACTTAGAGGAGAACAAATTGGAAATTCTACTTCGGGTGCAATAAATTTACGGTGCCTACTAGACATCTAAGTGGATCTCAACCACACTACCTCAGAAAAAAACAGAGCCCTGTAGGTCATCAACATTATTCTGTTATTGCAGGCAGAAATACAGAAAAACAGAAGTCATTTACTAACTGATTCAAAAATATTTGCTACATGTCTGTGTTGTAGGCATTCAGCCTTGGCGTTCTTCTGGCAGAAGCGGACAGAGAAATAAACAAGATGGAGTTCTGTGTTGTGCTAAACTTTCTTCTCTTTCAGGTTTAGTTTCAACAGTGTGGGCGAGGAGAGGATGACTCATTTCCGTTCTTGACTAGCTGTTCCAGGCTGGCGGTCAGTTTGGTCTCTGTTGCCTCATTCTCCTCTCGCATCCAGTAACAACATTCAGAGAAAGCCTTAGGAGCCTGAATACACAAGGTCAGCTGCCAAAGTCCTCGACTACAAAAGTAATGAACAGAGGATGAATGGAAGGATGGAATGCACATTTCCTCCCACGTCTCCATCCTACTCTTTTACCCTTCCATCACTTAGTATTTCACTAAGCACTAGAACAAAATAAATGTGAGTCTGTGATGATGAATAGAAACGGTTTGACACAGAAATAATTCCACTTAGGTCTGCCAAAGAAGCACTGAAATATTTCTGAGTAATTGGCTAGTGCAGTCTTCTTGGAATTTCGTTAGGCACAAAGCAAGGTTTTACAGCTAAGAAATCACTGGGTGCATTTCAATACTGGCATGGCAGATTCTTATACTGCTTGCTGAACATAGGAACATTGCCTGTTTTTCTTTTGTAGAGTTCTGAACCAAAAAGAGAAGCACAGAGAAAATGAGTTTTCATTCGTGCTTCCAACTAATTCCAATTGTAATTAAAATTATTCAGGCATCCAAATTTGAGCATGCACAGAGGCGGCCTGACCTTTCGGCTTGGCTGAATGCTCCGCACACCCCCTCACTCAGCCTTCCTTAAAACTGGTTCCTCCAGTTGGCATCTGAATGAGGCTCTCATCAGAGCAAGTGCTGCCAAGCTGAGATTACTCCACACTATAGTCATAGTCTGGTTTCCTGTCTGGCGAGGAATTACTTCATGGTGGTTAATAGCACTTGCTGTAGTTGATTAGGATTTGCATTCTGGCACTGCCATTCATTGACTAAATGACCTAGCCAAGACACTGATGCTTGCAGTACCTCCGTTTCCTCCTGTATGAGACCTAAATGAGAGAACACAGGTACTGAGAAACCTTGCCTCATCCTGCTTTCATGCACCTTAACACTCGGGCCTACAGAACCCACAGTTCCCTTTCCTATCTTCTTTCTTTTCAGGATGGCTCCATGCAAAATAGATGTGTTGAAGGCAAAAAAGACTGAAAAGGCAAACACAAGAACATGTTCAGGTGTCTCACCACATTGTTCACTGTGTGTCCTGCAGCCATGTGGCACCTTCCTTCCTTCCTTCCCTCCTCCTCTGCCCTCCCTGCCTCCTCTCCTTTTCTCTCTCTCCATCCTCTTCTTCCACCCTTGTAGCAAATCCTCCTTCTTTCCCCTCTTCTTCCCTCTCTAACGCCTTTCCTACTTCCTTCTTCTTTTCTTTCTATAACTTTTAAGGACACTCAAATCAGGCCCTAATATTGTCCCATAATAAATAATAGTTCTAACTTTTACAATAAAATAAAAAAAAACAGCAACAAAAAAAACTTAAGAGGGAACAAAAAAAAAGGGAAGACCTGTGTTCAACGACTGAAAGAATTAATGTTATTAAAATGTCCATATTAACCAAATTGATTCTCAGATTCAATGCAATCCCCATTAAAATATCAATGATATTTTTTCACAGAACTAGAAGAAAATGCTAAAACTCACACAAAAGACCCCAAATAGCCAAAGCAATTTTGAAGAGAAAGAATGAGGTGAAGGCATCAAAATACTTGATTTCCACTTAGCTACGTATATACAAGTGAAGGCCATTATATCAAGTGAAATAAGCCAGACACAAAACATATTGCATGTTCTCTTCCAGGCATACAAGTTTAAAATAGTCAGTTGGAAATTAAAATGATGATTGCTAGATTCTGAGATGGAGAATTGTAGAGGAGACAGAGAGAAGTTTGAATTATGGATAACAAAAACATAGAAAGAAGTAAAAATGGTTCACTCTAGAATTCCATAACACAGTGAAGTGACTAAATTTCCTAACAATGAGTTACACAGTTTATGCAGAGTTGGAAGAGAAGAACTAGCAGTCTCCAAATATAAAGATAAGGAAATAGAAATGTTGATTGCCTGATCTGATCAGTTCATGGATATATGTGTGTTAAAATATTGTATTATATAAAAGCGTACTGCTATTACAGGTTAATAAATTTTTAAAATATAAATGTTAAGATGTATAAAATAATAATTTACAAAGTAATATAATTATGTTAGTAAGATTAGATCGGGTTTAATTTAAAAAGTCATTTGTGATGCAATAGACAATCTAGCAATGGATTATTTTACAATGAATAAAATCTGAAGTGTATACCAAAGATTGTGACTCAACTAACAAGGAAAAGTTATGGGGAGGATATTTTGAGGCCAGAGGAACAGGGTGTACAGTTTTTTGGCCCACCGGCTATGTTGTCTGGGGACAGAGGTTTTGTGATAGATAAGACCTGCAACCAAAACATTAATTGGATGAGAAAATGAGGAAGATCACAGAAGAAGAGGAAGACACGGAGCAGAAGTGTGGAGAAGGGCAGAGGCAGTGTGGGAATGGCTGTCCATGGAGCTCAGGGCTTGGGCTCAGCACCTGAGTGCCTGGAGTCCAAGGAGCCGAAGAGAAGCCTCCCCACAGCACACCTGGATGTTCCAGTAGTTAGGGGAGGATCTAAAGAAAGAGTCCTGCTAAAAACAAGGCATAATCAATCCTGTTCTTGGAGCAGCTGCTCCCTAAGCAGCCTTGGCCAAGGGAGGCACCACGTCATTGCTGAACCCCTTGTCAGGAACCTGGGCTGCAAGGAGGCAGGCAACAGCGACATGCAGCTCAGAGAAGCAGAAGCGACAGCCTTGGGACCCGGACAGACAACATGAGTTCTCCTGCCTCTTTCATGACTTCACCCCCAGGAATCCTGTTACTCCGTTACTACTTCTCTAGTGTTGATCAAATCTTGGGTTTTATCCATTTCTTTATTTTTAATTCATCCTTTTCTTCAGTTGGTTATTGTGTTATTTAAAGCTTGTGAACATTTGGTATTTTCTAATTCAATAAAAGGTAATCTGAAAATCCAAATTAGACATCACTTTTGCTTTTATGTGACTGTTCATCATTTTATTTGATTTTACAGAGGTGCTACAGACTTTTAACACACACACATTCTCTCTCTCTCTACACACACACACACACACACACACACACACACACACACACACAGACATGTTGTTGCTGACCAGACCCTCTGGATGTACTAGCAGGGAAACTGTGTCTCACCCTGAGAAGCTTCTATGAAACAAAAACTGTGATTTCAAAGCAGAGAGAAATGCAGGAGGGGCATGAATGTGCACCGTGTATAACCAAGCTTTATGATTTGTTCAGCTAGTCAAAACCAGCTGTGTGAGACTCTGCAGAGGGTCACTGAGGACAGGTGCATGTCAAGCCCAACTATGACAATCGGAAGAGCCAAAGCATTAGAAGGACACAAGAGCTGGAGGTGAAACACCTAGCAAGATTCACCCTTGGATAAACAGTGGGTCCAATAATGCCTTAACTTGAGCAAAACTTCTACACTTTTCCAAACTCCAGCATTATTTTTTTTCTAGGTCAGGTTTGTGAACAAGGAGCAGAAGTGTCATGCTACTTGGCTATGATCCCAATCTTCAGGGACGACTGTCCCCCTGGGGGGACGGCAAGGGCCTAAGGTGCCCAGGCCTTCTCTCATCAGACACAGACTCACCTAAGGTTTCTGGTGAGGTTTCACGATCACTGGGAGAGACAGGAAAGAGGGGCTGCTGATGGGAAAGGAGCAGAACCACTTCAGCTGCACCTGCCAGGAATCCTTCCCAGCAAGTCTGAACATTGGCTCCTTGCCCCATCACTTGGGATTTCCAGGCCCATTGCTGTTCAAATCATGTTTTCCTGCACTCTAAGACTTGTCTCAGTGTATGGTTCTGAAGCGTGATTTTCCCTCAGCTTTGACCTTAACATCTGGGAGAGTTCCTTAACTCCTTTGAAGAACGCTTCAGAAGTCTCTGGCCCAGTCTTCTCATCACCTGTGCTGAGTCTCCCTGGCCCTGCTCCATCCCTGTGCCTCTCTGTTTTTTGCCCCTGCCTTTGGTCAGGTATTCCCAGCCTAGATTTCATCCTCTCCTTTCCACCTATCGTGGTGTAAGCTTATCTCACAACGCCAGTGGTCACGCGTTCATTTCAGTTGTTCAGACAGACCTGAGAAGGCTCCAGGAAAGTGGAGGAGAAAAGTTACCAGCAGTATAAAGGTAAGGAATCAAGAGTGCAGGGGAGACACGAACAAGGCCTCCATGCCAAGCTGTGTCCGAGGAGGGCTGACATCATGGTGATGCCAGGGGCTCAGAGGGCACCGCATGCTCATGACCCACAGAAAGCAGTGCTGGGTGAGGAGGAAGTGTCTGGCAGAATGTGGTGAGCTGCCCCAGGTCTGAACCCGGGTTCTCTGGATACCTATATGTATTTCCTGCTTTTGGGTTTAAATACCAGAATGACTAGCAATTTATAATATGTGCCCCTAAGTCTGTACTTCAGATCTTCGCCCGGTGCCCATAGTTTGCTCATGAGCTATCCAGCATGGACCCTGTGTTCCTTTGAGATTCATTTTCACTCAGTCCTAAACAAGCTAAGTGGGCTGGGGGTGGGCAGGAAGGTCTTTCAGTAGAGCAGTCAAAGAGAATTCAACACCATTCTTTGAGGGGTTTGGAGACTTTCTGGATAAAGTATAGCAAACACTGACCAAATACAATCTATCCAAAAAATAATGCTAGATGTGAAACTTGAATTACTTTTAGTGTTGGGTTTTACTGTCATTTTACATGGTGATTTAATCATACATTAGATTCTGTCCTTCAGAAACACACCCCCTCAATATTTTAGAGTGCATGTTCATGTTTTACACTTACAGAATTAATTTTTACAAATCTCAGCATCCATCCCAGCGTATGCAAAGCGAGGACTTTAGGTGCTATGCTACCGCGCCAGGTTCTGCTCTCAATCTTTACTGCACTTTATCTATCCCTCACCAAAGATTTTGTCATTTTCTGCTTTCTTTTCTTTGTTTCTCTCTCTCATGTGTCTGTGAAGTCGTTAAAGGCAAATTCCATGGTCATTTCACTCATTTCCTGGGTAAGGTCTTGCTTCAAACTGATGTGCACAGGGACAAACTGTGTTGTGACATAATATAATTCTTTATTTTGGTATTGTAAGCTTGTTTGAAGTCTGGAGAGAATGTGCCCTTTGTAACTCCAACCAGCACCTATTCCATTCCTGACTGCAGAAATCTGTAAATGGTTGTTATGTAAATTCATGGAGATTGTGTGCAAATGGTACTTTTTGATCTAGTTTGCTGGTTTGTTTAACGGCTTCCAAAAAGAGAGAACTGTATGTGGACAAACCACAGTCGCTGTAAGAAAGGGCTCCTCTGTACTCGGATCCCAACGGAGGCAGCCGTACTTTGTTGCTAGCAGATCAGAAAGTTTCAAAGAAACCTAGGACAGGTGCAAAATTAAAATGGAGACATGGGCTAGATTCTAAAGGATGCTTATACCGTTTCCACATTCACGTTTTGAAAAGAAGGACAACACAAATACATTCATTACCATGCTTAACTGCAGCCATCACAATTAATTTGAAGCCTCTTCACCATTGTTATCCAAGACAGATGGAAGGGAGTTATTTAAAGGTAATTATTTTTGTGATATTGTGGGAACTATATCAAGTGGGTTGGCGTCACCAGCTGCCACACAGTTGAATTAACAGATGAATGTGAACATTCTACCAGAGTCAGTGCTCATGAACTTTTATAAATTATAGTTCAAATGAATAAATATGGTGGGAAATAGCAGAAAATATTGCAAAAGTGGAAGAAAGCTATCATGAATGAGAATTTTGAAAATGAAAAAGAAATCACTTGAAAGAGAGAATGCACCATAATTTTTAGTTTTTGTGATATAATAAAACCCCTTCAAGGATCTTATCGACCAGTTACACACATCATAAGAACTTGTCTTTAGTTTTTAGCAATTGATTTTGGGGGTCTACTATGAGATGTCATATTAACAGCGGGTAAGTGAGCTGGTGGTCATCCCTGTTGTGTTAGGAGGATAAAGCACATGATCCCATTTTGCATATGGCTACTGATTAATAAAAAGCAAAAATAAGGAACAGGCCTGAAGATAATTAATTGTAGTAAGATAATCTTTATATAAAAGCATCTAAGTTTCGTATAGTAGGGAAGAGAATTTCCAGAAACAAGATGCCTGACAAGAGGACAACATAATAAAGCATCTCAAAATCGCAAAAGAAAATTATTTTACTAATTTTAAAAACATTTATTTATTTTTATCTGAAAGGTCAAGTTACAGAGACAAGAAGAGACAGAGTGAGAGAATCTTCCATCCACTGGTCTACTTTCCAAATGGCTGAAATGGCCAGGTGTGAGCCAATCTGAAGCCAGGAGCTTCTTCCGGATATTTTACCTGGATGCAGGGGCCCAAGACCTCGAGCCATTCTCCACTGCTTTCCCAGGTCATAAGCAGGAAGCTAGTTTAGGAGCGGAGCAGCTGCAACACAAACCAGTACCTGTATGGGATGCTGGCACCACTGGTGGAAATTTAGCCGGCTGCACCACCATGCAGATTCCACCTTAATTGTTTTGAAACTATCTAAATTTGTTTCTAATTTGGAGGAAGTGGCAATTAGAGGTCATTTTTCAAATGTTTTCATTTGAAATGTTTTAAAAATGTATTTATTTTTCAGGGCAAAGAGGGAGACAGAAAGAAAGAGTTCAGAAACAGAGGGATAGCTATTGGCATTTGGCCTAGTTGAGAAACTGACTAAAATGTCCCATTCTCATCTGAGTGCATGGCTTGGCCCCACTCATTGCTGCCTGCAGACTCTGGAAGGCAGCACGTGATGATGGTTCAAGGCCTTGGGTCTCTGCCAGCCCCACGAAGGACCTGTATTGGTTTCCCAACTCCTAGCTTCTGGCTTCAGCCTAGCCCAGACCTAGCCACTGCAGTTACCTGCAGAGTGAGTCAGTGGACGGGAGCTTTATCCGTGTGTCTCTCCCTCTGCCTCTGGAATACATTCAAGAAAGAGCAACAGAGGGGCATTGCCTGGTGATTAAGAGAGGCTGGGTTAGGAACCCTGGCTATCCATGCCATCCTGACCTCCTAGACCTCCTAGAACTGCCTCAAGTCTCAGCAGGCAAGCTGCACGTGGGGCAGGGCAGAGCAGCACCTGCACTTCTCTCTGATTTCCGAGGGACACGCTTGCTCCCTGGAGCTAAGTGGGAACATGGGTCTTTCTGGGCTTACTCAGAGATGGAGTAGAGTGGGCAGAACATGGAGAGAAGCCAGCACAGCTGACAGCTGACAAAGGTGGTTTGTGTGCCCAGGGTGGCACTTGGGTCACCATCCTCATGGCAGCTATGCCCTTTGGGCTTGGGCTTATCCCAATGAGGGGAGGAACAGGTCCCAGGAGATTCCAATTCCTGATTCCACATCATCCACACCCCTGTATGCCTACAGGTGCTTTTCGATCCCTTGGGGGTGTTTCCTCTCTTACAAGGAAGCTGTGGTCTTGAGTTATACACTGATGTCAGACTGCGTGTCATTTAATGAGAACTCACTCGTCCTGGCTGAACACTGTTTCTCAGCCTCCACGCTTCTTTCCCATCCAGAAAACTCCTATGTTCTTTAGAATTTCAGGTCTCTTTCCCCTTAAATCTCACCAGAACTGTTGAATTTGGAAAAACAGACCAAAAAAAAAAAGCTTATGAAAGTAAAAAAAATTCATATTTACCCCCCCACCCTCAGTAACAACAGATGCCTCTGCTTGCAGTAACAGATTTCTCCCAAATCTGGATACAATGAACTCTTTATTCTCTTAAATAAGCAGATCTTTTGGGCACATTTGGCAGGATATTTCTCCCTGTGAGTTAAAAAAAATCTTATTTCAGCTTGTATTTTAATGATGGTGAAATGATGGAAATTGAATTATTCATCATTTTCTCCTTATATTATCTATAATATTCTGCTGTATCTGACACAAGGCTGGCTTATAGACCCAAACATTCAGTTATTCTTCCATTTATTCTGGTTTGCTTCTTCAACAAACATAATGTTTTAATAGTCCAATTTTCAGTAATTCAAAACTCACAGGATTTCAGGTTTTAAGATATTCAGGTATTACTATGGGAAATATTTCTGTTAGGTTTAGAGTATTGATCAGACAATAGAAAATCTGAGATATTCCGCTTTGCCCATCAATAGATGGTACCTGGTAAGATTTATATGCATCAAAAACCATGACAGTCAGATGAGAAAAACTGTTTCATTATATATAACATGTTGAATTTGGGGTCAGTGTTGTGGCACTGCACATCAACCTGCTGCCTGTAAATGGGCAACATTCCCATTCTGCATGCTTTATTTCCCACGTCGCTCCTTGTTAACGTGACTGGGAAAGCAGCTGAGACTGGCTCTAGTGTTTGGGGCCGCTGAAAACCACGTCTGATATCTGGAAGAAGCTCCAGTTTCCTGGCTTTGCAACAGGCCAGCTCCAGCCATTGTGGCCATTTAGGCACTGACCGTGGATGAAAGATCTCCTTCTCTCTGTTTCTCCTCTTTTTTGATAAACTCTGCCTTTCAAATAAATAAAAATACATTTTACAAAAGCAAAAAATGTTAAAATCTTGGTGTATTCTCATTTAGGGAATTCAGGGTCTACTCTTTCAGAGAAATATTAGGAATAACTGACATTACCCATCTAACATAGAAGCCAATTCACTTCTATGGTAAATCACACAGCTTTAAAAGGACATGAATGTAAATAAGGGTCTTAGCAAGCTCCAGATCATCAGATTATCTGTTGTCCTATATCCCTCAGGAACTAACAAACCTCCCCTCTTATATCCGGGGTTCCTTTAGGCCTTCCTGTCCTCCCACCTCCCACTTTCCCAGAACTTTACTCAAGGGTTAGGAGCTGTTTCTCCTCTCTTTTTTTTCAAGGATGCACCAATTTCCACACACCATTTAAGCCCTTTCAGTTGGCTTTCTGTTTAAACCCACTCACAAGATATTCTAGCAGGTACTTTTCTAGTAACTGCAAGTTAACTGTTGAAATAATAGACTCCTTTTGGTGAAAAGAAAGCATAAAGTAGAATCATTTGTTCCCGGGCCAATCTGTCTCCCATGTGAAAGGTGCTGCGGCATTTGCTGCAGGAATGGCGGAGACAGCCATGCTTACTCAGGTCTAGAAGCACAAAGAGCATGTCTCAGGGGGCTCTTCACACTTGTGCATCAGTGATTCAGTGAGCAGTAACCATCTGGTGTTCCTTGATTTAGTGCACTGGAGCCATTTGTGTTAAACAACTGTTGTCATCTGTATTGTTTCCCCCTTAAGCTTTTATTTATTTATTTTAAAATTATTTTTATTTCATTGGAAAGGCAGATTTACAGAGAGAATAGAGACAGAGAGGAAGATCTTCCATGCACTGGCTCACTCCCCAAATGACTGCAGTGGCTGGAGCCAAGTCCATCTGAAGCCAGGAGCCAGGAGCTTCTTCCGGGTCTCCCATGTGGGTTCAGGGTCTCAAGGCCTTTGACCATAAGCAGGGAGCTGGATGGGAAGTGGAGCAGCCAGGATACTAACCAGTGCTCATATGGGATTCCAATGGATGCAACGTGAGGATTAATCACTAGGCTATCGTGCTGGGCCCTCCTATGTTTTTAGTGCATGTATTTTATTTCTTTGAAAGGCAGAGAGAGAACGACAAGACATATGTTAGAGAAACAGAAAAATGAAGAAGGATCTTGGCACTCATCAGTTTACACTCAAATGGCTGCAATAGCCAGGGCTGAGCTAGGGCCAAAGCTGCAACCCAGGAACCCAGTCTCGCCTCTCACATGGGTACCAGGGGTCCAACGGCTGGAGCCATTACCTGGTAACTCAGTGTGCACATCAGAAGGAAGCTGGATTCGGAAGTGCAGCGAGGACTCGAGCACAGGGACTCTGGGGAACGCAGGCATCCCAAGCTCGACCTTTGCGGCGGAGCTCCCCTGCCCTCCCCTCCCCCTCCTCCTACCCGTATAAGTTTGTGAGGAGAAAATGTCATCTGTAATTCTTACTTGGTTTAAATACATTTTTTTGCTCTCATGCTTGCCCACCTCTGCCACACTATGTGACAGCCCAAGCTTTCCAGGCTCCTGTGCCAGCAGGCTTCTCACTGCTGGGCCAATGGTGGCGCTGCTGCAGGGAGACCCAAGGGGTTCGTCTGCCCATTCTGTGTCCAGAGTGGGGTCTGCAGCAGGGCCGCAGTTCCCCCCACCCCCGCATGGTGTTGCAGTTCGTCAGAGCAGCACCGCCTTCCTCTGCCCCTTCAGGCCGAGGGAGGTAACGACATCCTGTTGTTGCTCATTTCTGCATTCCTATCTGACGCTACCACTTCCAGTTCACTATTACCGCTGGAAATACTTGGAGTATTTCCCTTTTTGAACCTGCACGAAACCATTTTATTATTCTCCGGAGCATCCTTCCTGGTATCTGCAGGTATTTGTTGTTGCTGCCTGTCCTGCCACTGGTTGTAAATGCACACTCCAACAGAACAGGCTCTGTGTCTTCTGAATGCGCAAATGGCCAACATCATGCACTGTGTGTCACATTTTGGACACAGCAGTTTCTCGTAAATGTTTTTTGAAGTAAATCTGCATGGATTTCAGTAAGCTGCAACCTGTTTATTAGTTTCCTTCACAGTGACATAGTGAAAAGGTCTTTATTTTTGTTTTTCTAATACAAATAGGGCCGTTTTAATACATTTTATAGAAGGGTGAGGAAAAGCATCTAGGCAGTTTGATACTAAGATTCAGAGCTCTAAGCCAGATCAAGAGATTTACAAATCCAATTCAATTTTTCCCATAAACCTCTAGTGCCCCCATTCTTAACAAAATGATCTTTCATTTCTTGGTATGGACGTACTTTTGACTCACAATCCTAATGAGGCACAAATGTCAGATTAATTTGCCAATATTGTTATCTCCCTAAGTTTGGCTAGCATAACAAAAACACAGTGAATTTCTTACTTTGCGAACAAAATTCACATCTTGCTTTTGTTCTAAATGATGCCCCAGTGAATTATTAGACAGATTTTACACTGCTTCTGGCATCAGCGTCAACGATCTTTCAATTGCAGTCTTCCATTTTCTTAAGACAATGCTGCTTTTAGGTCCTCAAATAGTTTGCGTGGAAAAATTAAAATCCAACTATAGTAAGCTGAAAAACTATCATTTGCTGAGTGATTGTAGAAAAACAAATCCTGACATCTATATTCTATTCACCTGTTACCATACTTGTGAATCTACCTGTCCACCTACCCAGTCATAAACACGTATTCCTTAGAAAAATTTCTGCCAAAAATCCAAATACAAAATAGCTTTAGTTCTTACAGCAATATATATAATACACAGGATAAAGAGTATCCAAAGTTATGACAATTAAGACAGAAGTAAACAATGAGCAATAAGGGGGACTTTGATGAGCATCCAGTTTGCAGGAAGTGCTCTCCAAGGGTCAATGGTCCCCAGAGGTCACCAGGCATCGGTTCCGGGATTTCTAGCAAGCAAAGCATAGAGAGAATCGCACAACCCCTAAGTTTCTGATGGTTTTCAGGCTTGAATGGGAAGCCACTCGAGAAGAGCTAGACACTTTCAGGGACTGAGATCTGGAAGGATTTTCCAGTGGGAGAACGACGTACACTGCCTGGGTCAGAAAGCACAGGGAGAGTAGGAGTTGTGAATCCAAGCACGAGCACAGTGGGATGCAGGACCTGGAGAGACGCAGCCTGGCCCTGTGCTAACACAGATGGGGCGAGGACCAGCCTGAGAGGACAGCTCTGGGTCATCTAGCCAAGGGCTGGGGGACGTATCTGGTTCAGAATAGGTTAGTCACTTTCCCCAAAACTTGCCGTATCCATAAAACATTAGCGCTTGAACTCAAATCCAAGTCTCTGACCCTATGGTTGGATTTGTTCCAACAACCTAGTTAAAGCACGAATTGATTTTATTTCCCCAGTTCTATGAGTATGTATCACCGGGGAAAGGCAGAATGCAAGTGTAGTGTGCAAGTCAGCAAACGGTAGAACATGAAGGGCCTACATAGTGTTAGGTTAACAAAGAAGGGCTTCAGAGATTGGCTCAGGAGTGTAGGAAAGAAAACAGATGCTGAATTAAACAGACAAGGTATCAATTATCTGCTCTCTACCAGTTATGCGACCTGAACAAGATATTTGTCTTTTTGGAGATTCCATCTTCTTACCAATGTCACAGGGATAATGATGCACACCTCCAAGGGTCAGTTCTACAAGGCAGCAGCGCGTGATGGCAGCTGGCAGAGAGCAAGTGTTCAGTGTGGTTAGTCTTCCATGTAAGTGCGATCCCTATCAGGTTCATTAAGCAACAGTCCCATGCCATACACAGAACTGGAAGGTCAAGCAAATAAGAATAAAGAAAACAAACAGTAATAAAACATGAAGAACAAATTCAAACTCAAGATTGGGAAGGACACAAACGGCTGCCGAGGCAGACATGCAAGTAATACAGCCTAACCAATGAGGATGAGCAAGGCTTGGTCAGCCCAAATGACTAAAACCACTGCTGCAAGTCTCACTGCAAGTAATCCCATCCCAAATGCTCACCAGAACACCTAGAATAAACGCAATCAAGGAAGCCAGTGGCAGAGCTCACCAGTTCTTGGGGTGCCCTGTCATGCTAAAGTCCAGTTGTCTCTCAAGCTCCAGGTGAAGGAGTCTGACAGGGAGGGAAGGGTACCAACTGGGCACTGAGCCCTGCTTCCATCACTTTAAATTTACACGCTAGATTGCTTTTGTGAATGACATCAAGAAGTTTGATTGCAATTTGAAAGGAAATCTTTATGTAGATTATTTCTAAAATCAACTTGTTAAATGTGATTTTTTTTTTTAGTGTTGCTATTTCTGTTTTTAAGATGAGGACACAGAGCCGAGTATAGAATGAAGAAAAACACTCTGACTAAGCAGTATAAAACCAAGTGCCAGAACTCTTAGTCAGCCAGGGCCTCTACAGCCGCTCTCCTCCCTCAGTTTCCACTTCCTTCCTCTTTGCATCTAACCCAGCACTGCTGGAATGTGTTTTGCATTTGCTCCCTTCTTTGTTTTGCCTGTCAGTGGGGATTCATCCTTTTCCTTTTGTTTCAAATACTGAATTCCTAATTATATATATTTATTTCCTTTCCTCTATGAAACCTTCCCAACATCAATTTATTGCATTTTACTTGTACTTTATTTTCACTTTAACAATTCAATCAAGTTCCTTCCTTCCTTCCTTCCTTCCTCCCTTCCTTCCTTCCTCCCTTCCTTCCTTCCTTCCTCCCTCCCTCCTTGTTCTTTTCACAATAACTAACATGGTATAAAGTTTTGAGTAGCAATGGAAGAAAGGCAAAAAAGGTTTCCTGCTTCCTTGGGACATGTACCAAAGTAGAGGAGACATAGGAACCACATTAGTGGGAATTAAATAGATAATTGAATATTATGGTAAATATTGTAAATGAAAACAAAAGTACAAACATGGTTGAACAAGTTCACAGGAAACAGAATTGAAAGAATTTTCACTTTATTGCAAAAATGTTTTTAAATCCATGCATGAGAGGTGTCTGAAAACTTAATGGAAAATGTATATTGTAAAAAACTATACATGGATTTCAAGATGTTTCTGCACCAAAATACACTTATTTACATTTCATTTTTCAGAAAGTTTTTGAATGCCCCTCATATGTTGAGAGAATGTGGTTAACATCAGAGGCTTATGTAGATGTGGAAAGAGGGGACCTTTCTGAAGAAGTAATGTTAGATGTAAAAATTTAATATTTTTAGGGCAATTATTGGCATATTTTGTCCTTTCCCTGCTAAACCCAAATCCTTTCATGCATATTAATTGATATGCATATTCACAGATATGCATATTCATTACTATCACCTCCAGGACCCTAGGGATCTGATACTGAGCCTTGCCTGTTGAGCTGACCAAAAGAGGTTGCTTGTCTTCAAAAGGATTGGCTCAGTTAGCAAGAGCGTCATTGGACCCGTTTACAGTGGCTCTGCATATGTTTTCTAAGCTCTGTTTGCCTTGAACTTGGAGACCTTGGACTAAATCCTTGGAAGCAGAGTGAGTAGAGAAGCAGTGCTTGCTGTTTGCCAGCTCTTCAACACAAGACACTCAGGAGACAGGTGCTTCGCTGTCCATTCCAAGACAGAGGAAATTCTGTCTTGAGCAAGGATGCAGGGATTCTCTCATCAAGGTAGGGACGATTAGGTAGCAGTATCAAAGTCTACAAACAGTTGTAATCAGGGAACATTTAACATGTGTGGATGTTTTAAAACCTGAAAATTCCTATCTATCTGCTTATATGTGTGAATATTTTTAAAAGCAAAATTGCCAGTGTGATAGATATACCACTATGTGGTATTTAGAAGTCTTTATTCAAACTGATTTTTCAATTAGATACCTCTACAGGCCCAACTTTCTTTGGCAAGAAGATAAGATTGGTTTCAAATTGGAACTGGTAAGTCCTAAATCATTGCATGTGGAAATGATCCAACAGGGAGATGTGCAGTGACTCGTGCTCAATACTAATCTTGCACGGGTTACAGGATGAACCCTGTGTGTCTACACTGGAGAGGCAGGGGCCTCCACTCTCTTCCCTTCTTTTCTCTTTAACTTAACTTTGGCTTTCATGCTAACACATCAGTGCTTCTCTTCCTGGGATTGATGAAAAATACAAGCAAGAAACTTGGCAGAAGCGTCGGAGGCCTTGGAGGTTTACTGCAGGAGCCTGGCTGCCTGTCACAAAACTGTGGGTTGGTGTGTCCCCCTGCAGGGAAGGCACCTGTCCACAGGAAATTCAGCCTCCATTCCCCTGCTACCCAGAGCAGATCTCAAGGCAGAGTTGGAAATAGGCAACTGTCATCTTGAAATCATGCAATACTGGACTACAACAGCATGTTAGCACCCAAGTAATAGAATTTTACTTAAAAAAAATTGTTGGGAGAAAAAAAAATGTTAGACTATGAAAAAAATCAGCATATTGAAAAACTCTCATTGGTTTGTTGAAACTGAGTTGAAAATTAACATTGCTGTCTTTTATTTTTGTCTCACCCAAAAAAACATGGCTGCTCTGCTCACTGTCATTGCCTCACATTGTGATCTTTCTTAAGACATTTTCCAATTAACGCTACTGCTTCCTTAGGTGTGAGCTCTACAATTTCAAAAACAACCTGTGTTCAGAGCTGTATTTCATACCATGTGGCATTTTTTTCTGACAGCCAGTGACTTGGGCTGAATCAGTGATACCTTTAAAAGGAACTCATTATCAGTGTGGTGAACAAAACATGCATTAGGAAAGTAGTGCAAGGTCAGGGTCAGGGTCAGTGGTTTTTTGTCTGTGTAGGTGTGATGGAGGGGAGATCAACTGCTATGTTTCCAACATCAGACATTCTAGGTAAGCCAAATTAGAATGCCAAGTATTCTCTCCTCTCTTGGCCTGAAACAGTCGCTTATTTGAGTGGTGTTATTATGAGATGAAGCTCTGAAAAAAAAAATCAAGCCATATTTCTAAAACCAAGGAGTCATCTTTGAAGCACTAAGGAATCACTAATAAACACGAGAATCTCTTAAAACATTGTTGATATCCTTTCTTTGAGAATTAAGGATGAGTGATGTGTGGACTGTGATATACGGCCTTGATTAACTTTCCCAGGTTCTTCATGGTTCTGTGACATGGCAGGCAAATGCACATCCTGTGAGAAGTTAGCAAACTGCCAAATGCAAAAACCTGAAAGGGAGGAGGTCAGGAGCCCAGCATCCTGCCAGCTGACCTCGGGATGTTTTCAAATAGCCTGATCCCCAACTGCCTGTGGCCGACTATTTATACCTCTCCCCCGGTGGCTGGTATTACACACCTCCAAAGATTGTTTTCAGCCATGGGAAGCTGAAACTGTAACAGCTCATCTGAGAGACTCCCATCTTCCTGGGTGACTGATATTCAGGAATCCAGACTTGCTGGGGCAGGGGGAGACAAACACAGGGAACTCTCTCAGGCACCAGGAGTGTTTGCTGCTTTCCAGAAGGGCTCCTGGAAGCCCCCGTTTATATTTAACCTCATGTAGATGCATCCGACTCCCCTGTCATGGGGTTCTGTGCATTCATCTGTCTTGGATCTTACTTAAAATATCTCTAGGAGAAAGTATTTTCACTCAAGAACTTGGAAAAGCTGTGATGAATTTTGTAGATGCAGAAATTTTTAAAAATGCAACGAAATCTCTGTTTTCCACCACTGTAATGCTTTCTCCTGCTTTTGGTAAGCAGCAGGGTTGTGGCCCGGTGTTTGGGGTAGTGTTAGTGTATCTCTCAAGACATGGGGATGTAGAGATTGGGACCAAATCATTGTTTAAAAGAAATATTTATTTAGAAGGTAAAGGAGGGAAGGAGAGAGAAAGGGAAGGTGGAAGGGAGAATGGAGGGGAAGGCTGGGTAAAGGAGGGGAAAGCGAGACTGAAACCTACTGCCTGCTGGTTTACTCCCCAAATGGCCACAATGACCAGGGCTGGTCTAGGACAGTCAGCAACCTGGAATTCCATCTGGGTTTCCCATGTGAGTGTCAGGGACCATCTTCTGCCGCCTCCCCAAGTGTGTTAGCAAGGAGCTGGATCGGAAGCAGAGAAGTCAGGCCTCAAACAAGGGCTCCTATGCGGGATGCTGGCATTGCAGGTAGCAGTTTCATCTACTGCAACACCATGCCAGCCCCTTCAAATGTGAAACTGTCTACCAGCTTGGCATCTATTAGAACTTTAGCATGGGCAGTTATAAGCACAATGATTACTGAAGGGAGGGATCTAGGCAGCATTCACAATTCCATGCTGCACACTTTTCACCAGCTTGTCACAGAGCCCTGTCCTTGGCATTTTATAAGTGGATCCCAATAATCAGCTGTCCCCAACATCATCATGGTCTTCCACCTGCCATTGGCCTTGATCACATTTTACCGGGATATCTCAGATAACCTCCTCTGGGCTCCTTGCCTCCTGCCTGGTTCCCCCTTTCCCACCACGGTACTTCTTTCTATGCATTGCTGAAAAAAAATCTGACCTTTAAAAAAAACAAATCTAATCAAGTTATAACTTGCATGAAAATTTTTCAATGGCTTTCTTTAACTTCTGATATAATAATTAAAGTCACAAGACTGTATGCAAGACTCCATCCTTTCTTTCTTATAATACTCTAGGAGTTGGTGAGGCTGAACTATTTGTTGTTTTCATACTCTCAGGCTTAGAATTTTCCCTTTGTTAATTTCCTCTGTCTTATACTTCCCCCTGTAACCCCCATCTGACACTCCAAAAGAACCCTTGGGTCATTCAACAAGAATGGTTCTGTTCTGGAAGACCTCCGTTGCCTCCCTGGATGATTTTGGTTTATGTTTTTCGTGCCTCAGTAAGAATCCCATATTTCTTTCCAAACATTTAGTCATCTATACCACATTCCAGGTTAGAAGCAGGAGAAAGCATGGAAAGGCAGAAGGAGGGAGAGGGCCCAGGGAAAGTGTCATTAAGATCAGTCATGCCAACCTTGGTGCTGGGCAGACAACTGCTAAACCTCAGTAGCTTTGCTTCATTATGTTTCTCCTTAAGTTTAAAGAGGATGAATTTACTAATCTGTTTTAGAAGATCAATAAGATAAAAAAACAAAACCATGTTCCAAAAGAAAACTTGTGCTGAAGTTTATTGGCTGATTTAATTGTGCACAATTTCCTTCTTTCTATTCAACCCCACCAACCCAACCTTAACCTTGCCACAGTTACTGATACACACTGACAGGTCAACTTCTTCCTCTGCACCAGGCATTGTGCTTGTGTCTGGGGATAGAATAGCAGAGAGGAGAGCAGGGAGACTGTCTTACCCTCCATATGGCTTCTTACATGGTGGTGGAAACAGGTAAATCAACAGATGGTCCTCAGGGTAAGGGAAACACCTAATGAGCAAGTTGAGCCTGGGACCTTTGGGCAGGTCACATGTGGATCCCCACCTCCTGACTGGACAGGGGAAGGCAAAAGCCAAGAAGGTGACGCCCAGAAGGAACTGAGGTTTGCTAAAAAAAAAAAAAAAAAAAAAAAAAAAAGAAGAAAAGAAAAGTGAAGCAGAGGACACGACAGTGATTCCAAACAGGTGTTCTGGGTGTAGGTGGTTAGCCTACCTATGAAGACGCCCATGTGCACATGAAAATGCTTGGGTTTGGTGCCCAGTCCTTGATTCCAGCTTCCTGACAATGCAAGCTTTTGGGGTAGTGGTGATGGAGTAGGTAACTGGGTTCCTGCACCCCTGTGGGAGAGTTGGACGGTATTCCTGGTTCTTTTCAGGCCTGACCTAGCCCCAGTTTGTGATTGTATGTATTATGGGGAGTGAACAAATAAATGAGAGCTCTCTCTCTCTCTCTGTGTCACCCTATTTCTCAATTACATTCATTCACATATGTAAAGGCAGATGTCCAAATATAAAATGGCTTAGAGGTATGCTATATTCAAGGTACAAGCCCAGTAAACCCTGGGTATATCGTCAAGGGTTATATTTGTACACTTATATGCATCATTACACGCTAAATATCACTCTTGTAACACAGCTTCCGGTTGAGGCTCTTAACTCTCAGAGCCCATAACCACAAAGCTATGCTGAACGCGGATGCTGGGTGGCCCCTGTGACTCATTCTCCAGCCAGGCAGCAGAACAAGTGCAAGAGTGGTGAAGTCAGGACACACCTGTGCTTCAGGCATCCTCTGAATGGTGGGGGGAGGGAGGAAAGAGCCGAGACCACCACCTTGGGGTTCAGAAGTCAAGTGTGTGAGATCCCCGTACTCATCCCACAGTATTTACTTGTTATCTAACACATGGTGGGTCCTGGAACTACCGCAAGGAATAAGAAAACAAATGTTCTCAACAGGAGCAAGGCCAAACTGCAACTTAAGGCCAGAGCTCCATCTGGGCCTCCCTCATGGGTTGCAAAGGACACACGTCTTTGGGCCATCTTCCACCACCTTCTAGGATGTGAATTAGTAAAAAGCAGCAATGGAAGCAAAGCAGCCAGGACTCGAACCGGCACTCTGATATGGAATGGGAGCATGCTAAGAGATGGTTTAACCCACTGTACCACCATGCCCCAAATTACTGTTGGAAATGGGAGCCTTTGTTCAGGAGTCTACAAGCTACAAAGCTAGATGCTTATGTGATTCTTTACTGAACGAATGGCATCTTAACCAAAGGCATTGGTTGAGAGTTGTTTTAAATAAGCCAACCCTTCACCCAATTTTTCACATGTTTTATCCACTATATGAAGAATATTTTAAGAATTCTTTTCCCTCTTGAAAATCATTTTGCTTATTAATATAACTCATCCCATTTAGATACTTCATGATTTAGCAGGAATTTATTTACTCAACACTTCATTAAAATAAGTCAAAAGTATATTGAACAAGTACTCAAAGTAATGAGTAGTTCTAGGGTGCTTGGGGTGTCTGTTAATAGCTAGCACACTCTTTTTTTTTTAATTCTTTGTTTTTCTGCAGTATACCAGAGACATAAAATGAGTTAAGAACTATTTATAATGCTAGAAAGAAGCTAGTCCTCCAGGAGAAGATGAGACCATCATTTTAAGGTAGCTCAAAAGGAGACCGAATTATTGATATAGTAGTTTAGCATTCTAGTTGTATTAACCTCTTAACCTTGTTAACCAAGAACCATTTCAAACTGATTATTTCCAGAGAAAAAAGATGTACAATTAGAACTTGTTTATTCTGAATAACTTTCCTTTTTAAAGAAGATTGATTTGTTTATTTGCATAGCAATTACAGAGAGAGAGAAAAAAGAGAGAGGCACCAAGGCTCGACCAAGCTGAAGCCAGGAGACTGGAGCTGGCTCCTGTGTGGGTACAGGGGTCCAAGCACCTGGGTCATCTTTTGCTGCTTTCCCCAGGGACATTAGCAGGGAGCTGGATTAGAAGAGAAATAGCTAGGACTCTATAGCCAGGGCTCCGAGGGGATGTGGCATGGCAGGCAGTGGCCCTCCGGTTGTGCCACAGCGTTGGCCCTCTGAGTTACTCCTGGCTGCAGTTTCCCTGTCTGCCTTTAGGCGTGGCAGGCCAGACATCCCTGCTGTTCTCGGAAGTCAGCACTCTCCACCGAAAGAAGGAGGAAGCGTGGAGAGGAACTGCCAGGCTGCTTGTCCTTCCTTCATCTCTCCAAGGTTTGTAGCACTTTTCCAAGATAGGACCATCTGAAGCACTGGTTTCATTGCACATTGGTAACAATTTCAAAAGGCAAATATGAAGTGGCCAAGAGCACATTTACAAACTTGACACATAGCACTTTGCAGAGAGCCCCAGGGAGAAGGCATCTGGGAATCCAGGCTCTTCCCAAGGGGGTCTCTTGAGCGTTTCCCAAGACCTGATCCTCCCACCTTTAAGCCCCTTTCTCCTTCTAGCATCTTCTTCTCGAGTCCTCCCTGTGGCCACCTCATGACTCAACATTCCATTTGCAGGGGTACTCCCACTCTCTCCAATGCCTTCTGCTCCCTGTGTCCATTCTGAGCATCTGTCCACTAGAGGCTCTAGGTTCCTTTGGGTGTTCAGAGACAAAGTTGCTGTTGCCTCTAGCTCTCCTGTTCTTTAGGGAAAGGCAGTTCTGTTTTCCATACTGAATTTTCTTTTAGACAATCAAGCTCGTGTAAATTGTAGTCCTACTTAGAAGCTATGACCCTCAGAGGGAAAACTACACAGATCTCTTCAAAATATTCATTTTCAGGAATAGCCAAGTCCAGACATGATTAAAGTATTTCCAGAATAAAAAAAAATCTAATTTGTCTTCCCATGGAGTCGGTGCATCAGTAGGCTTTTATGCAGCTATAAATCCTACCAAACTTAGTGGCTTCACAGCACTGTTCCTGAGCTCATGAATCGGTGTGTGGGTGATTTGGCCTGGGACTTTTCTCATCACTTTGCTCCTGATGGCAGCTGACTGAAGTGTCATTCCTGCCTTACCTTTCACTTGGTGGCTCACCTGGGATACAGGACATTCTGGCCTCACCCCTGTGTCTGGCTCATGGTTGGCTTTGGTGGCGGCACTAGCTGGCTACCCTGGCCTCTCTTCATATTACAGGCTTGTCTGCAGTATTCAGAAGATGTGCTCAGCAGGGCTTGTTCCCACAGCAACAAGAAAGGAGTCCCAAAGAGCACAGCGCTTCAACCCTTCCTTTGTGTTACACTAGCTCAAGTTCCTGTAACTCAACCAATCCAGAATCCAGGGGAGCAAAGTTAGGTTCCCAAAGTTAGGAATCCAGGGGAATCTGCAGAGTTAGGTGCTATAGGGATGGCATGGCGATGAGGTAGAATGTATAGTTATATTATTTTTTGAATTAGTAAAATCTATTTTGCGGCAGAGTAGACAGTGTTTTTTTTCCTGCTGCAAGCTCTCCTGGATAAGAAAGGATCACATTCCACTCAGATGACTCCTCTTGTCTGCTCTCTGGCCCCAGAGAGCCCAAGAAGCAGGCTCTTCCGGTAGCCACCCATCTCCCCCGGCAATGGGAAAGGCAGGAGATGGTGGAGAGAACAGAGCTAGCCAACTGTTTCTGTTGCCATTGATTTGCCACCGAGCTCAACACAGGAAAATGTGAAGGTGAAAATAAAAAGTCTGATTTTGTGATTCTTTACCTGAACTGTGGGGGTCTCCATCTGTCACCACCTACATCAGCATGGGGCAGCTGACGTTGCCACTGAGCTGCGTAAAACGGTTCTCTCCGCCTCCTCTCTCTCATCATTTACAAAGATTTAAATTAGCCATTGACTCATATCCAGAGCCAAACAAATATATTGGTAACATAGAAAGTTGGTATAGTTTGAAAGATTTTCGTGTTAAAAGTTATCTCCTGTTCCACTTCCCATGCAGCTTCCTGCGCATGGCCTGGAAAGGCAGCGGAGCACGGCCCAAGACCTTAGGACCCTGCACCCACGTGGGAGATCCGGAGGAAGCCTCTGGCTTCTGGTTTCAGATTAGCTCAGCTGCGGATATTGTGGCCATTTGGGGGAATGAACCAGTGGATGAAGGCTCGCTCTGTTTCTCTGTCTCTCTTTGTCTCTCACCACTGCTCTCTGTGTAACTCTCCCTTTCAAATAAGAATAAAATAAATCTTTATAAAAATAAAAACTTATTTTCTAAAACGCCTATTTAAAAGTTACTTCCTAAAAAAAATGTGATGGTATCCTAAAACACCTATTAAAAGAGAAGCATATTTCAAGAGAAAGAAGATTGAAGAAATAAAATGTATAGGTTTAAAAAACACAGAAAACTGATAAAGAAAAATTTTTTAACGAAGGGGCTGGAGGAAAAAGCATAGATTGTGCTAAGGTTCCTAAGAAGTCCTGGGTGCTGGCTACAAACAGAGCTTTAAGAGAGGAGAAAACTCTAAAAATGTATGTTATTTATATCATTTTCCCCTGTGCTTGCGTACTCCCAGGGGACCCAGTCCCGTGCATGCATATCTTTTCTTTAATTTGGGTATCTAACATTCACCTTTTATGGAAAATTTCTGACAATAATAGAGAAATAAAAAAAATATGCTACCAAATGGCCTTCCAATAGCGAGCTTCCCAAATGAAACGATACAATGTCAGGATACGTGCTTCCCTCAGAGAATAGGATCCACTGCTTTTGACTCTCAAATATTTGAGGGGGAAAAAGGAAAAGCCTGTAGAGATGGATGAGACGGACGCTGCTGACGGCCGCAGAAAGCTTCCTGGGAGGAGCCAGGGAGGGTGGCTGCCCTGTGCTGTTGATGTTTGTGTCGCCAGCACAGCCTTGGGAAGCAGACAGCTCAGGTGGCCCGTGCCGGACTGCTGTGGTGTACAGCCCACTTGAGCACGTACAGTATTTCACACAGGTGTTAAGTGACATGGATAACAGCAAAGTGAGCAAGCACAAGTGAAGTGTGCAGGTTTGAAGCGAGGTGTGTTTGATGCGTACTGGATGAGACTGGCAGAGAGAAAGCCCTTCCCACAGGCGTGTGGACCGCCTTGGCCAGCTTTCAGATAAGGGAAGGAGTTTTAGGAGATGGTATTCTCTTAGTTTTTTTCTATGAAAGAAAGGGAGAAAATAGTCATTTGACAAAAACTCTCAGCTTTCCTTTTCTGATACTGTTGATTACTTGAGAGTAACCCTTCGGCTTGGCTTTGAATTGGGGGTGACCACATCTACACAAAGCTGCAGTAAATGTGATTTGCTGTTTTTACATACTGGAAATATTTAACATTTAAACGAAATACTTAAATGAAATTAGTGTGGAGGCCCTTTTCTTCTACTTCAAACACTTATGTGAATGCTTACAATTCTGTGGAAAGCTGGCACTAAGAATTTTTATTTTGGTGCAAAAAGTTTCTGAAATTCAGATTTAACTTTTTTCATAATATACATTTTCCTCAAACTTTCCAAAGCCCTTTTGTATATGTGAATGACACAACTTCGTGGCACCAGAATAAACTTAACTTCGAGTTCCATCTTCCAGAGACGTTTTGAAATCCCCCATACAAGTGGCAGAAGCCTGACTTCCTATCTGTGACATTCAAAGTCAGAAAAGTCTCTTTTTTACCAAAAACTTGTCCAGACCAGCCAGCTGCTGAGGAATTTAGGCTCCAGGATTCAGTTACCTGTGCTTCTGTAGGCTGCTCAGGCCTGTATCTTCTCAGCTAAATTAGTTCCTGCATGTGAAAAAAGGGGAAGTGGTGAACCGCCCCCACGGAAGGCTTTATTTGGTTTTAACATGCGGGTTTGTTACAATCCTGTTGTGGTTATTATAGGAGACAATTTTAGCACTTTGAGCTGTGTGCTTTCCAGAGGAAGTGTTTCGAGAAGAATTTTGCAAAATGTTGAAGGTTAACATTGCACCCTGCAAGTTGTTAAAGGTCAGGATATGTTTGGTGATTAAGTTGGAGAAAATTCTCGGGGAACAGGAGTGATAGGAGTTAATAAGGAAATACAGCAGAGAGCACACACATCCACATCTTCTCATTCTTACAGCGTACTAGGCAACATGCACTGAACATTCTCTCATTTCATTTCCACTTGGAATTCTCTGTTGGAAACAATGCAGAGAGCTTTTCCACCTGTCCGTGGATGGGAACTTTCCATGTCCACAGGAGCACCGTGCTGCACTGCTGAAATTAAATTATGGATCTAGGAGTTTGCATTTCTACATAAGCAAAATTCCTTAACACAAAACAGTATTACTGTTTCTTTAGGACAAATATGACTGGAATCATCTATTTATGGTGCCATAAGCCTATAACTTAAAATCAAATATTTCACATTAAAAATCTAAATAAACTGGTGTTTCAATCATGAAAGGCACAGTACTTCATGTGACAAAAAGTTTCATACTGGGGCTTGGTGTGGCAGCATAATGCCTAAATCCTCGTCTTGCAACCGACAGGATCCCATATGGGCACTAGTTCACACCCTTCCTGGTTGTTCCACTTCCCATCCTGCTCCCTGCTTGTGGTCTGAGAAAGCAGTAGAGAATGGCCTATGGACTTGGGACCCTAACTCATGTGGGAGACCCAGAAGAAGCTTCTGGCTCCTGGCTTTGGATTGGCTCAGCTCTGACCATTGCAGCCACTTGGAGGAGTGAATCAGCAGACAGAAGATCCTTCTCTATCTCTTTTTTTCTGTATATCTGTCTTTTCAATAGAAAAATAAAATAAAAAATTTAAAAAGTTTCATACTGATAGTAGCACAGAATTTTATTCGTTTTTAAACTTAGTTTCTATTGTCATATGTTGATGCCTTGCAGGCTGGTGTTTGGTCAAGTGGTTAAGATGCTGTTGCAAATGACACCTGTATCCCACATGGAGTATCAGGGCTGAGATTCTGACTCTGGCTCCAACTGCAGGTTCCGGTTCATACAGACACTGGGAGGCAGCAGGGATGGCCCAAGTAGTTGGGTTCCTGCCACCCACCTGTGAGACCTGAATCAGCTTCCCAGCTCCTGGTTTTGACCTCGACCAATTCAGGCAACTTCAGACATTTCTGGAGAGTGAACAAGCAAATGGGAGCTATCATCTGTCTGCCTGCCTTCCTGCTTCTCAAACAGGTAAAGAAACAGGTGAGCTATTTTGTACCTTGCAGCAGAATCCCGTTGTGTAAGGATGACTGTCACTGGTTCAGCTCTTGGAATGTGACTTGTGTTGGGTTAACTGCAATGGTGAATAACCCATCAAGTGAGAGTCTGAAGGAAATATTACATGGCTCTCACATCTGAAACATTTTCCATGAGACTGAAAGAGGAAGTTCACAAGAACCTGCAAATTTCAAAGGTCATCAAAGGCCCTTTTCCCACACTGTCTACATTTCACTAGTATTAACTGAGAGGAAGGATACCTTGGAGCACAAGCAGATGGGAGGAAATCCTCCTAATTACTGTATTGACTTAAGACATATCTAGCTATGGACGTATCTATGCACTAGGTGATTCACAAAGCATATCTTTTAAAAAAAGATTTATTTGTTTTTATTGGAAAGGTGGATTTACAGAAAGGAGATACAGAGAAGATCTTCCATCAGCTAGCTCACTCCCCAAATGGCTGCAGTGGCTGGAGCTGAGCTCTAATCTGAAGCCAGGAGACAGGAGCCTCCTTTGGGTCCCCTCTTTGCCTTTGGGTCATCTTCCACTCTTTTCCCAGACCAAAAGCTGGGAGTTGGACGGGAAGTGGAGGAGCTGGGACACGAACTGGTGCCTATATGGGATCCTGGCATTTGAAGGGGGAGGATTAGCCAATTGAGCTATCACACCAGGCCACCACAAAACATAACTTAATCAGTCTCAACCACAATGAGTTAAGGTAGCCACCAGCACCTCTTCACCAATGAGCCAATGAGAACACAGCACAAGTACTTTCTTGTCTTTAAAGTCATGAATGAAGAAGCCAGGAGTTGGACTAAAACACTTTCTAAGAAAAATTTCTTCCTGTTGTTAATTTTCTTTTATGGCTTCTCATTGAAGGGATGTATAGTAACTGTGTAATAGAGACTATCATATCCAGATGTGAGGATACAATGCACTATGTATCTCTATTTCCAGATCAAAGATGGACTCCCAGTGAAACTGTTCAAACTATCTTGACTATAGGATGCTGGATTCTACCATTGCCCATGTCCATATTTCTTTATGGACTTTCTTTATTTCTTTATGGATTTAGCACTGTTTGTGAAGGACTATACTGTTGTGATTATATAGGGGAAATCAGTTGCGGGGAGGAGATTTGGGGATTTAGGGGAAATCCCAGAGCCTATGGAATAGTATCATAAAATAATGAAATAAATACATTTTTAAAAATGTGATACATATTCCAGCAGTTAAAACTATAATCTGTGTGCTCTGTACAGAACAGTTATTAGCTCTTGTACAGCTTGAGACGCTTCGTATTGAAGCTGTGCTTCACAGTAACCAGAACCTTCCACCTCATTCATTGACTCTGGACTCATTTTCTGCACTTTCTAGGAGATTCCTGCACTGTTCCGTGTAGGAGGCTTTACTCTTTCATTTGTAGGACTTCGATCTCCACCAATTGTACCCTCCAGCTTTAGACAACTGTGTCAATTACAAACAAGAATTTGACCTGCTGATAGTACATTTAAGAGGTTTTGTGAGTATACAACTTTCTATAGCAACTCAAACGAGTAACACTTTTTCCCCAGGAAAAACTTAATTATTATTATTTTTAAATGGATAGGATGGGGCTGATGAGGTCTCTCCCCTGCAGATGACAGGCCCCGGTCAGGTGCTTTGGGAAGACTGGCTAGTGTAGCAATCTGAAAGCAGCAGACAGCATCGGCTGGCTGCCTCTCCCATCCTCCCTAATCAGGGCTGCTAGGCTTTGGTGCTGCGCACCATCCTTCGAGGCAGCATGTCCCAAGCTCTTGTGCTTGTCACCGAGTCACTAGGGCCATTCCCTAGCCCGCTCCCACAGCTCAGTGCGTTGTTGCCATGTCCACTCCGGGTCCTCCTCCTGTGTTCATGCTCAGTGTGTCACTCAAGACTCAGCACCTGCTCCTCCTTGGGACAGTTACTACCTCCCCGCACCATCCACTCATCCCGCTGTCTCCACTTGCTATTTTCAGTTCTGTTAGTGAGGACGTTATCATTGAATTCACAGTTACAGTTTCACATGGAATTTTATTTTAATTTCTTTCATGCAAGAGTCTTCATTGCCATTTTTCCCAGTTATACTAAGCACACTGCTTAGTAGAGTCATGCTGCCTGCTTTGCTGGCAGTTAGAGGCAGTGTTGAGTAAGGACAGCAGTCAGTGCCTTGAATCATGCTACAAACCAAAAGTAAAGCACAACCTCACCCTTATCCAAGGTCCCATTGTGCTTCCCTGCATGCCTCCGAGTTGCTGTGTAGTGGCCTTTCATTTGATTTCTAATTTATAAAAGGTTGCTGGTGGCGTATCTGATAAATTGTCTTATTTTCTCACATTCTGCCAGACTTGAATTTCCTCCGTTCAACATTTCTCAAATTCATCCTTTCCAGTCTTACACCATTGTTTAGATCCAATACATCTGAATTATGGACTCGACTTTTCAAGCTAACAGCATCAACTAAGTCATCCTGCCCCATTCACAGCCTGTATGAGTTCCTAAGACATCAGTTCTGCCACGCCACCCATGCTATAGAAGTCATAAGATTCTCTTGACCTATGATTTGCAAGTCCTTTGGCCATGTTTATAAGACTGGGACTACAAACCTGTGTGGATTTATTTTACATTGTTTCCTAATATCTGTAGCCTACTTTGTCTCAATTGATTTCATTCACTGTCTCTTACAAAGCAATGACTGCAGTTCCACTCCCTTGGGTTGGATTGTTTCTGCGGTTTGCAGGGTTCTGGGCTACCAACCATCCCTCACGCTACAATTGTATTCTCCTGCATTGCTCTTTTTTTTTTTTTTTTTTTTAAAGATTTATTTTTATTATTTTTTCATTGGAAAGGCGGATATACAGAGAGGAGAGACAGAGAGGAAGATCTTCCGTCCGATGATTCACTCCCCAAGTGAGCGCAACGGGCCGATACTATGCCGATCCGAAGCCAGGAGCCTCTTCTGGGTCTCCCACACGGGTGCAGGTTCCCAAGGCTTTGGGCCGTCCTCGACTGCTTTTCCGGGCCACAGGCAGGGAGCTGGAAGGGAAGCGGGGCTGCCGGGATTAGAACCGGCTCCCATATGGGATCCCGGGCGTGCAAGGCGAGGACCTTTAACCACTTGCGCCACCGCGCCGGGCCCCTGCATTGCTCTTAAAACATTATTTAGATGATCATTTATATATATGTGTATGTGTGTGCGTGTGTATATATTTTACATATATGAGGGTACTTCAAAATGTTTGCAACAAAAATGGAATTCAAAGAGCACTTAGGTGCAAGATCATTTTGAAATCTAGACACAGCTTTTAAACGGCATGAAACTTAAGCAAGCTCCCCGCCCACAAAATTTATATATGTGTTTTTTTTTTCAAATGGCTCCTGCAAAGATATCTATTCCACAATCCAATGTTCGAATTGTTAATATTTTTCTTGCCATTTGAATAATGTCCTTAATATTTAAATGTCATTTCCAGGCTTTTATTTTTGGCATTATTAGGTGTTTGGGAAGCATTCTGGGTCCAAATGCCATCACAGTTCTTATTGCCAATCAGGGCCTCTCTGTATACAGAGAATAAGGCTAAAATATTCAGCATTTGAAGGCTTGGTCTTAAGGGAAAAAGAGATTATGCATAGAACGTTAAATCCTTAGACTGTCTTTCATTTTTTTCAGCTTTCTAATTTAACATATGGGCTTCTTTGAACATATATGAAAACAAGAAAATCTGGCTTTGTCAGGCTTTATCTGTGTTGTTTTTAAAAAGAGCTGCTCTAAGTAAGCCCTATGCTGTGTTCACAATAACTTGCAAATTAAGACAGTCCTCTTGTTTTCCTGGAGCAAAACCCCAGGTGACTAGAAGACAGTGAGTTAGAAGGCCAGACCCAGACTTGAACTTGCACTGACCACCTGAGTGGTGTATGTTCACCCCCTTCACCCAAGGGCCACCAGTCTAGTGGTTTCATTTCCTGCTCACTGGACTGCCTGGAGGATGGGCTCAGGGTGTGACTTGGCTCATTTCCTTTTTGTCACCTTACAGAGCCCTCGCTTGCTTTCCTGCTTGCTTGCTATATTTCAGACCTCACTTCCGAGGTAACTAGCTGAGCTGGGCTTCTTGTCCCGTGCATCCCACCATGGCTCCATGGAGCCAGCTCAGTAGTTGGTAGAAAGTTAGCTGAGGTCGGAAAGTTCTGGGAGTGTTTAAATGACTTACACAGAGCTCTCTGCTGCAGGGCTGGCAGTGGCCACAGGAGAAGGTGGTAGAGATGACTCAAATCCTAACATTTTACACAAATGCCCTGTTATTGCTGGCTTCGACTGCATGAGGCAGGGGAGGGAGTGGAACCTCTGGGCCACAGCACTG
Organism: Ochotona curzoniae; assembly: GCF_017591425.1. Lineage (NCBI taxonomy): Eukaryota > Metazoa > Chordata > Mammalia > Lagomorpha > Ochotonidae > Ochotona > Ochotona curzoniae. Next base: position 5,202,130 of record NW_024466307.1, on the reverse strand, counting down.
CTTTCCACTGCGTGCCTGTGCTTGGGTTTGGTTAACACTCTGCAGAACTTTATGTAAGTGTAGAACATGAAGGTTTGACGTCCCTTCAAGGCTCTGCTTTAGGGAATCACTCTCGCTGGTTCTAAGGAGAATTTTGGAGCGGCAGCGAGAAAGCAGTCTGGGTTTGACAAGCAGGTGCAGCTCTAACGCTGCCAAGTGTAGACTTCTTGGAGGAGGTAGGGAGGATCACACTTCTGGGTACACAACTGAAATGCTCCCTTTCCATGAGAAACTTCTTTTGAAATGTTTGGCCATTTCTACCAGGAGAAGTTTTTGTATTTCTTCTTTACAGTTAGAACTCTGAAAGCTAAGAATAAGAAGTTCCAGGGACACAGGAAATGCCTGTAGATCTGATGGGGCGGGCTTATCTATGACAGGGGACTAGCTCACTCTGTGAAAACAGTGCACACCATCTACGGGTAAAAACAAACCACATGGTCAGTACCCATGTGCCCGATGCTTTTCACTTGGTTACCACACAGCTTGTGTGTGGTGAAATGTGTCAGTCTTAACTAGTCGGATTCTTCTCAGGTTTTCTAGTCGTGACCCGAGCCCAAGAAATTTTGTGGTGTATCTGGTATGAATCTATTGTTCCTCCACCATAGTTTGTAATAACACAGCAGTTCAATTGACAGGGGTTGGGAGATGAAGTCAATTAATTAATTTGTCTTTTCAACTATTCTGATGTCTTCCACTCATCTAAAATACAAAACTTGCAGTTACTTTCGTTCTGGAAATGCAAGTGACATGGAGACAAATGAAATAGTCATGAGCAGGTCATTAGTTCTCATTATACAAATCTCACTTGACTTCCATTAAATTTCATTGCCTATATTACTTGGAGTTAAAGCTCAGCAAGTGATCACTGAGAGTATTTACTGTCGCTGCGGTCATTGGTGATATCTTCCAGAATATTGGACATGTAATTGCAAGTTAGTTTAATCTCTGGGCAGGGCATAGCTTTCCTATCATAACTGAACTAAAAATCCCTATCCTGCATTTTTGTTCAAGTGCTTAATCTAATTTCCCAGTTCATCACAAACGCAAACATAAATCAAGGCTCTGGAAGGTAGCTTGCTAAAACCTGAATTTATTTGGTAGAAGACAACTTCACATTGAGTATTTTGGGGCAAAGTGGAGTGCATAGTCTCAAATGCTTCTACAAATGCTAATGATATACTTAACCGTGTGATGAAGCTTTTCTGGTAAGCACTGTTGCTGCTTTTCATGTAATAATTCAAAGCATCTTCATCTATTGATATTTGCCTTTCAATCAGACTGTAACACTGATGCTCTAATGTTGCCTTTTTTTGGGGGGGGGTTGGGAGAGAGGGTGGCTATTTTAAACCGTGTAGCTTAAAAAATAATGGGGGAAATTGCTCAGCATAAGCTTACTTCGACAAGCATAATATTAGAGCACGTTGTCATTTTTGTATGATGTGTGTGGGAGGGTGTGTGCTTTTGCATACACAGAGGGAGACGATGGAGTATATTATAGATATTGCATTACGCCCAACAAATGTGCACAAACACAATTCTGACTGTAAAATATACAGACAAGGCTTTGTAATATAAAGACTAAATTTACTTAGAGATCCCTATGCACCCATTTGAACCTTTGAACTTATTATCACTTGATGAACCACTGTCATTATATATTAAAGTTAATATGTCTAGAATGTTCCTTAATGAAATATTAAGGAAATACATGATTAGATACTACTTCACTACATGGTCTAAATTTTTCTAATAAACACTTTTCAGAAAATATGTTTTGGTAATTTGGGAATCAATGGTTGCTGCGGTAACCAGAGGCAGGTGGAGCCTGCTTGGAGCCTGTAGGTCACTCTGACCTCAGGCAACAACCCAGAAGGGACTGCGGAATTCTGGCCTGCCTCTCAGGGCAACGGGGTCACTGCTGCAACAAGGACAGACACAAACCAATACTCCCCACCAAATAAGGGCCGAAGTGACCCCTGCATCAGCTTCTGTGGCAAGAGGGATTTAAAACTGCACACCCTTCCCTGGCCGTGTCTTTCTGCTCCCTTACAGCCCCTTCTCCATGTCTGTCTTTCCACTGCAAGGGAGAAAGGTCTGTAAACTGGGCTTTCTTTGAATAAAGATCATCGATATTTTTCTGTATTCAGCTGGTTTGTTCCTACATGGATGGTCGGTAAATCTAACAGGAAACATGGGGAGAATATCCAGAAATGAATATGTTAATATCATTCTTTGATTTTTTTTTTTTAACTTGAGAGAAGCAAGGAAAGAAAAAGAGAGATAAAGACTGACAAAGAGGTCGATCTACTGATTGACTCCCTAAATGCCTGCCCTGGCCAGCACTGGACTAGGACAGGCTGAAACCTAAAGACAGGAGCTGGGAGTGGATGTCTGGAGCTAGGAACTCAGTCCAGTTCTACCATGTGGGTGGCAGAGCCCCAAGGACCGGAGCCATCACCTGCCACCTACAAGGGTGGACGTTATCAGGAACCAGTGTCAGATTGAAACATAGGCACTCTGAAATGGGACAAGCACATCCTCACCTACTGCTGGGTGAGGATGACCTATTCGGTGGGCCAAATGCCTACCCCAAGAGCACAGCTGATGGAATTGGTGAAGGCTGACTTGCTGGATTGGGGTGCCAAGGTGAACGCAGGGTTCCTAGAATAACTTCGCACTCTTTCCAACGGATGATGCTCAAGCAGCTGCCAAGCTGCTGAGACTGAAATCACTAGAGGCACAGTCGGTGAGGGGCAGGCTGGCTCACGTGGTACCCAAAAAACCATTCTTACATCCTCCACACCAGGAGAAGCAGTCCTTAACCTCCTTCCTTTATGGATGAAAATTAACTTTTATTCAAAATTTGGATATGAAAATAGTTGCAGATGATAAAGGGTAAAATTTCAGGATTGACACTGTGGAGCTGGCACTTGTAAGGCCAGCATCTCATTTCAAAGCCCTGGTCCCAGTCCTGCCTGCTCCTCTTCTGTTCCAGCTACCTGCTTGTACACCTGGGAAGGCAGAGAAAGATGACTCTTCTTCTTGGGCTGCTGCTACCCATGTGTGAGACCGAGATAGAGTTTCTGGCTCCTGGCTTTGGCCTGGCATGAACTGACAAGTGGAAACTGTCTCTCTGTATCTCAGAGTTACTCTATCTTTCCAATAGATAACATTACCAATCCTAAATAAGAGGTTTGAAGAATTCAAGCACAGTATAAAGTAAGTTCTTAATTTTTTGAAAGGAACTAATGATATGTGGTTTTATTTTGCAATAGAATATTTAAATAATCAAGTTCTAGTTTGAAGTCAAAACTGCTCAATAATAATGTCATTAAAAAGCAAAATGGGAAGTTTTATGAGTCATTTTTCAAAAATCTTTTTCCCTTGGAAAATACCCAATTAAGGAAACTATTTAAGTTTTATGAAGTAATCAAATGGAGCCCCTTAGAAAGAGTAGTGGCTCATCAAGTTCTCAAAAATTTTTTTAAAAAGAAACCTTTAAAAACACTTATGAGGAAATATATTAGTCAAATTAAATAATTTAGTTCTACCAGAAAATATGAATAAGCTAAATTAGCCCATTTATTTTGGAAATTAATCAAAATATGTATAGGGGAATTTTCTTACAGGAACACCTTGTTTTTTTGAGAGTATGAACCGCACAGCAGATTTCCGACATTCAAGTGCTATCCTTGCCTTGAGTCAATTCTGCGACTGTGCGCCTATGTCTTGGTTTACTTGTCTTAAAAATAAGGATAATGCAAGTTGTACCTCAAATGGTTACCACAAGGATGAAGCGAGGTTATACATGTGGTCTACTTAGGAAAAACTACTTTGAAACACATGGTGTTTGGTCAGGGTTAGTGGTCAGGTCCATGAAAAACAAACCATCAGGAAGGATACACATAATCCATTTCGGCTTCTTGTGACAATTAACATGTGGCTGTAGGGTGGTGTGGCCAGCTGTAACCCCACTTCCCTGCTCCCACCTGCTTCTCTCGTGCCCCCCCATGCTGGTGTGGACCTTTGCAGCCCTAGTTGCATTGGACGGAAAGGGATTTGTGCCAAGGGGTTCCCTCTAAGCCTGGGTCTGCCTGCTGTCTCCTCTCCTGCTGCAGTATAGCACTTTAAAAAAAAGAAAGAAAAAGAAAAGCTGCTGAAGTTGAGAGGAAAGTCAGTGAAGGCTGAGCCTCTGCAGTCCAAAGTCAGAAAGTCCTTTGTCTCTCTCTGCTGTGTGCTCACTCAGCTCGCCTCGCCTTGGGCCCCATCGTGTGGTCACTGCTTGCCCAGCACCGTCTGGGCCCTCCCGGGAAGGTCTCAGCAGTCAACACTCAGGAGGCTTAGTGCATTGCAGCTGGACTCCTCATGATGTGGTCCCTCTCAGTGTCCCCTTTCTTGGTCTTTACCGTCCTTAAATAAAGGGACACTTAGCTTTTTAGGTTCTTTTATTTTTATTTTTATTTTTTTTTTTATTAAAGGAGAGTCCCCCCCAGCTAGCTCATCTATCAGGAAAAAAGTAAGTAGACAAATAAGTCCTTTCAGGGGAATAAATCCTTTCAGTGTTGAAGTATTTCATTTTCACACCATCACAAATATTATCTAGCCTGTGGTGCTGAGAATATCAAGATCCTATAATAAGTGCATCACTCATCAATCTGACATTATTCAATTTACCTGCACAAATAAGAAAATTTTCAGGCACCTCTCCTGCCATCTGATGCAATGAAAGGAATAGTTCAAACATTTGTGATTACATATGCATTAACACCATGACTTTAAGGTGGCAACAAAGCTCTCAAATTTGCCTAGCCTTCTAGTGTGTTTCTTTAGTATATGTACACACACACACACACACACACACACACACACACAATAAGATCTTAACAGTGATAGAACTTTAAATCAGTGACAAAGTGTCACTCAGTCTTATAAGCTTGGCTCATTTTCAAACTTGCTTTAGAAATGTGTTATAATGGTACGCATTAAATTACAGATTTAGAAGATATTCTTTACAGCTTTTCTGAATTACAATAAAATAAATGTGATAATAAAATATACGTTTTGATATTTTCTGCTTCAAGCTGTCAGTTGATCATTTAATGGTGAACTTGGTTATTTCCTTTTATCCATGATCTTCAGACTAACTGTCGGAAGCCAACATTTTCATATTGACGGAATATACTCACCACTTTGTTAAATGGACGCTGTTTCAGCCCTTTACAATTTTATTTCATTTTCAAAGACAAAGGAAAGCTTTACTGGATAAGTTATTCTGGGCTGTATATATTTTCCTTTTAGAATCTGGAATATGTCACTCCATTCTCTCCTGGCCTGTAGAGTTTCCTCTGAGAGCTCAGCTATGAGTCTGATTGTCATTCCTCTATATGTCAATAGATTGTTTTTTTCATGTACATATTTAAGGATCTTTCCCCTTTGTTCAACTAGAGAGCTTGATTATCATGTGTTGTGGCGAAGATCACTTTTGGTCAACCCTGCTGAGAGTTCTCTGCCCCGCCTGTATTTTTGCTTCCCAATTCTTTCTACAAACTAGGGAAATTTTCCTTTATTATTTCATTGAATATATTTAAAAACCCAGTTTCTCTTTGTGTGCCTTTTGGAACTCCCATAATTCTTATATTTGGCCTTAAATTCCTTGAACTTATTGTTATTAGGAAGCCTTATTACAAATTGCTAAAATTCTTGATCCCTTATTTCCTCAATGTCTTCCTCAGTTAACTCTGAGGTTGGCAAAGACTTTTGCTCCTTTTCTGCGGAGGCATCAGTAATATTCATTGTGCCTCTGTCTCTTCTTTTGCTCTTGGTTGTTGCTATTCTGGTTAGCAAATTCCTCTCCTTAGGGCCTGTTTCTAAGCTCTGTTGCCCACGGGTATACAGATCAATTTTACTGGTTGCTTTTGGTGATAGCTTCGTTTGTGGTCATTTGTGCCACTCCCTCCACTGAATTTCAGTACCAGGCTCTTGTACTAGGCTTCCACAGTAGTCTCCATAGCCCTCGCTCCTGGCTCTCCACTCTCTGCCCTCTATGATCTTGTGCTGTGGCCACACCACAGCTTTTGTCATAAGCATTTGTCACACAAATGATTTCAGCACGGTGTCAAATGACCTTTGTCCTTTCTTGCAAATTCTATAGAATGGATTTTCAAGCTTTCTCACTAATTTTTTTTTCTTTTCCTATTTAAAAAGTTCCATTGTGTTATGTGTAATGGCGGCCCTGACTTCAGGGAAATGGGCCGTATTATCCTGTACTTCTTGGCTATGAAAATGGGAAGTGATTCCACCAGAAAAAAAAAAAAGTGAAATCTGTGACCTTTTCAGAAATGTCAGCAAAATCCAGTGGTAAGTAGTGTGGGGAGCTGGAAGGAGACCAGAGCATACTATCTTGTTTGTTGAAGAGACTTCACCTCTGCCTAGCAATTTGAAAATCCATGATCGATGCCTGGAAAATTACAATCTACATTTTTGATTAGTGGTTTTGTGGTTTCTTCAGTTTGTCTACAGTTGAAGCATACAGAAAATCTCCTAAAAGTTGGGCACAGTTTTGCCCCCTATTTTTATCCCTAATGGGCCATCCACTGTTCTGAACGGGTCTCCCTAACCACTCATCTTTAGGATGTCCAGCTGTTTCTCCAAGTAGTTTACGGCCACACATTCACTGTCACAACTGTCTCCTTACAATCTCATTCAGTCATGTGAATGGAAGATGAGCCATTAAAATGTCATGCCAAAATCATTAGAAGCTTCTGGATCTGAATAATTGCTTTTCTCACATCTAAATGAGTGTTCTTTAGAAAATAATCAGCCACATGTCAATCAGAATGTGCCTAAAGGGCAACGCGCTTAAATTTAGTTTTGAGAAACAGAACCGACATGACATCAACTGAGTGACAGATTGTATTTTAGTTTTCATGATCACATAAACCATCAATGAAATCCAAGTGGAATTTATTTTGGTACATGGTACATGGACTCTGTTTAATTTTAAAAATAAAATTTCTGTTGAAAATGTAACAATGTCTGCAAATACACCATCAAAGTCATTCACAATAATATTTTTTGTAGATGTTTAGGTTCAAATGTTTTGCTTCACTTTGCCTTAAACTCTAGATTTTTACTAAGATTATGAATAACTTCATGTTTAACCATATGTAGCTAGTGTCTTTGGTAATTTACATACTGCAAATTTAAAACTTTATGTGAATCACCTCATTTAAACATCACTAAAATACTATAAAGCAACACATTAAATACATTTTACATTTTAGAAAAACCTCAACTATAATGAAGCAGTTTACTCAAAGATGTATGGGTTATGGTGAATCTGAGATTCAAGTTCAAGTTGTCTGATTTTAAGTCAGCATTTTTTATCCCTGACTTTGTAAGTTGCAAGATGAATAGCAAGCTTTAGATTTGGTTTTTTTTTAAAGCTCAATTTAAAAACGCATGTATTGCTATTTGTGATTATTTGTAAGAATAAAATAATACAGGCCCGGCGGCATGGACTAATGGCTAAAGTCCTCGCCTTGAACACGCCAGGATCCCATATGAGCGCCAGTTCTAATCCCGGCGGCCCCGCTTCCCATCCGGCTCCCTGCTTGTGGCCTGGGAAAGCAGTAGAGGACGTCCCAAAGCCTTGGGACCCTGCACCTGTGCGTGGGAGACCTGGAAGAGGTTCCTGGTTCCCAGCTTCAGATTGGAGGAGCACTGGCTGTTGCGGCTCACTTGGGGAGTGAACCAGTGGACGGTAGATCTTTCTCACTGTCTCTGCTCCTCTCTATATATCTGACTTTGTAATAAAAATAAATAAGTCTTTTAAAAAGAAAAGAATAAAATAATACAAGGTTTGAAGACATTGAGGATGGCTTCTCATTTTTATTGATTTAATTTCTTTTAAAAAATTGTACGTGTTTATGGTTATTTGAAAGGCAGAGGGAGGAGGAAGACCGTGTAGAGACAATGACAGGGCTCTTCCTCATGCTGGTTCATCCTACAAATGCCTGTGACACCCAGGATTCAGTCTATCTGGTCTTCCAATAGGGGGCTGGGACCAAGGTGCTTGAGCCATCATCTATCCCCCAAAGTGTGCCTTCGCAGAAAGCTCACATCCAGGTAGACCTGGGACTCAAACCCCAGACCCCTGGCTTGTGACATGGGCATCTGAAACAACACCTTATCTGTTGTGTTAAATGTGTGACCTTCATTTACTAACTATGAAAACATCTTTAAGTTTGTGAGACAAACGACCAAATGGCCATTATTCTGTTTGAAATAGTTTCCCTTTACATAAATGTGGTAGAGGGTAGCTTGGAACTGTATACTACATGCTCAATATTACGATGCACTTAAAACTGCTCCAAAAATTAAAGTTCATAAAAAACCAGTTTTCTATTTGAACTGTGGCTGAAAGTATAAATAACTAAGATATGCCACATATTACGCATGGAGAATTGAACTCTTTGGGATTTGGTATTGTGTCTGTCCAGTCAGGGAGAGGGGAACAACATAGCCATTTGAATAGGCATAGAGGAATAAGAACTAATAAAATGGGCTCTAAGGAGTCCATGAAGAGCAGGTTTAAGGAGTGATCCCTCCCCACAGGGAGTGGCTGGAGCACACAGAGCAGCACCCAAGGGCTGAGGTTAGCCCTTGGAGAGAGCAGGGCTGTGGCTCGCTAGACGGCGACAGAGTCCAGTGTGGTGCCAGGTTGCTGGGTGCCACGAGAGTGACTTCCTGGAAAACTGACCTCAAATCTGTTCTCCGGGGTGCTGGGGACACTGCTCGAAGGTATGTGCCCTCCTCCTTTCAGCAGCAGTGGTTTAGAATCACCCATACGGGGATGCCAGGGCCAGCTACTGATGGCTAAGCCACCAACACCACAGAGGTTGGGCCCTGGGGAAGCTGTGGCTGTGCAGGGACTGGGCAAATCAGACAGCAGAACCTGCAGGAAAACCTCTTTCCTCCTGGGGAGGCCTCACCAACACCCTGTCCTGAAGCAGTTTAACTTCATATTAGATGGCAAAGGAAACACACTGAAAAACATCCCCGAGTCATAGAGCAGATGGGGAGGGATGCATCAGGAGTTGAAAGGTGACAGATTAGTACCTGGCACAGAAGGCATAACCAGAGTGAAGCAATGAGAGCAATCTTCCCGCCCCTCTCCCCCCGCCCCCAAGCACAGTCAGAGTGAACTAATGTGGAGAGAGTGGATGAACCTGCTCCTCTGTATTGTGAGTCCAAAGTGACAACTGATGATGTGTCCTTGGCACGCCCATCTAACTTTCTACCTGCTGACTTGCATGTGCTGCATTGATAGCATTGTGATTCAGTGCCTGGCCAGTTTCCTGCATGTAGCTCTCTGCATGTTCACCTCTTCTTGGCTCCTTGCATTCCTAACTCCCTTCTTCACGCATTCCTTGCCCCCGCCCCATCCGTGTCCCATTTCAACACTGGCAGCCTTTGGAGCAGCTGTTTTCTTTCATTTACTTGCTGGTACCAATCCAGTACTAACCAATTATTAGGAACACTTGGTTATTGGTTACCCTTTTAACTAACACCCCCCCCCCCCAAAAAAAATGGAAACACACAAAGAATATGTGAGTTGGCATCATGGCCTTTCATGACCTGGAATGGCGGTTGGATATACCAGGTTGGGGAATACGGGCAAGGACTCAGTATGTGAATGGATTTGACACGCATATACTCGGTTCTGTTCTTTTCTCTTAGTCTTAACTTATTTCTCTTCACAGTTATGTATGGGGCTTTCCTCGGACATGGTCTTGTCATTTTTATAAATTACAAATATAATGAAAAGTAGAATTCTCCAACATCGCTGGGATGGCCAATCACAGTGGCTTTGTGTATGTTGGTGTGGTTCAAACAAGACATGGCTCCTGAACTCACATAGGCAGTTAACTGCCAAAGTCATAAGAGGATGACAATTTACTCCTGCATGGTGTCTAGGGGCAGGTTTGAGTGGGAGGTCTTTGGGTCACAGGGGCCTACCGGGAAGGGAGCTCTCAAGACAGGCTTGGTTGTAGCCACGAGTTGGGCCTAGCTGCTGTGTTTCCAGGCTCACCAGGGTGAGCTCTTGTCCTGTGCTCGCCCAGTGCCATCCTCCGACCTCATCGAGCAGCCAAACCATGTAGCCTTCCTGACCAAGGACCATGAAGCCACGGAACCATGAGGTAGCCTAAACCTCTGTCCTTCAAAAGCAGCTTCTTTCAGGTAATTTATTCTAGTGGCAAACAGCTCACACGCAAATATACTATTTCAATTTTTTTTCTATGATCTTACAAGCATGGGTTTGTTTTAATAACGTATGTGTCCATGAACACGTATTTTCTTTTTGCTTGTTTGTGATGAAAGATAGCTGCTTTAGCAGGCTTTTCACAAGGACGACATAAGCAGGTGTGACTTATTCTTTGAGGAGTTGCCCGATGTTCCCTGTGTGAACACATGATTCCTATGCCGCCTGATTCACTTCTCCCTGAGTTACTGCCTCTACAGCCAATGTCTGGTAGGCCATGTTGAAGCTAAAATATTTTAATTTACAAGTTCAACTCATACTAAAAATGGCTGAGAACCATAAGAAGACAATTTTTCCTGCACTGCTGTTCCTCAGATAATTATTCTAGTGCTGATGAGCACTTTGCTCTAAATTTTGTCAAAAGTTCTTCAGAAACCATAAACCCAAGAGGCTTATTCCTTGTCAGCCACTGTTTATCAAAGAATAACATTAAGAAAACATTGCCAGGACTTGGTCCCTTTAAACAAATATCTGACAAGTGTTATTTCTCATGTTGGTTCCATCAAGTTTCTAAATAATGAAGTCATGCTAGGGCCACTAGTAGAGGAGAAAGAAAAATCTTAAAGAGAAGTTGGGCTTTCAGGAATACAAATGCCAGATGATAAACAGTCCAGCAGCATTTAGCCTATAATCTCAAATCGGTGGTAGCTTTTCCTATTTTACTTCACCGCACGATGTATATCTGAGCTGGATGGGTGTGGCAGGTGAATGTCATTCTCTCACTGACCTTTGCTGTTTTCATGAAGTTAGCTGATGCTCCTCTCGCTACCTGTCACAGCCTCGTCTGGGATTGTGGCTCAGCCTAGAGTTACTTCTTGTTTTTAATTGATCTTTTAATTGAGATTCAAACAGTTGCCCTATTCCTTTCTGGATTATTTCAGTGGCTATAAATAGCACTGTTTTATCTTTTGCCTTTTTAAATCATATAAATTCAAGGTACTTAGGTTTAAATTAAATTAAGGGAGACATATTGGGTCTGATATAAATGGACTAGACATTGATTTGTGCAAATTGGCTAACTGTACTGCTAACATCCGCTTATTTCTGCATCTGGCCTACAATGTGGGAACAGATGTAGCAGTAATTATCCCAAATTTTAAAAAAGATTGTATTATATTGCAGCAGTACTTGGCAAATTTGAGGGAGAAAATGCAATCGACATTGATTGATACGCCCCCACTATGAAAATAACCAGCCAATCTACTTAAAAAAATCAAAAATGAAATTCTTTTTACATCCCACACTCATCAGGGGCATTCAATATTATTGCTATATACATTAAGATACACATTCTCTCAAAAAATAAAAATAAGCATAATAAAACATGACAATTTCATCAATGTTTAAAAATTATAACAAAATTTGAATATGGCCTAAAGTTTTACTCAGAAAATGTTTTTGAGCAAAATGATCTCTTAAACTTCATAAACGGTAGGGAAAAGATATACAGCCTTATATAGAAAATTCATTGACAAATTTACTCCAAATATAGCAAAGGTCAACATATCAACTATAAATGTCAAAAGTATAGTTATTCAAAGGCCTATACATCAATCTCTACAAATCTCAAACTTACATAAGAGTAATAATGATGGACTGTAAGACTGTACCCTCTGCTATAGGATCCTAATGTTTATTTGTAAACTGATCTTTTAAGATACTTCTGTTGCTTATAGTCATGCAGCAAACAGACATGGCCGTTCATTTAGTGACTACATGCTGAATATTTGCAACTTTCAAACTAATCGTGCATTTAAATTGCTGAGAGAAAGTACAATTTCAAGCTACTGCTAAAGTTTTATAAAATATCTTGATTTTTTGCTCTTAGAAAGTATGATTTTTCTCCTGACTGGTTCAAATTATGTATGTGCCTTGACCTGCAGCTTGATCATGTAACAATTTTGAACACAGTCAAAATTGCAGACTGACCTGATGATAGAAAGCACATTCCAATCATTGAAATACTGCCTGTCAGTTTCAAAACAAGGAAATCAGATCTCCAGGTGCTAGAAATCAAGTAGAAGAAAAGCCAGGAAGGGTGGGAATCAGGGCTGTGTGACTGAGCCAGGGAGGAGTGAGGTCTGCGTGTTAGAGGCTGCACTGCCACCTAACAAAGACTGCAAGCAGGTGACGGGGGAGGTCTGTGCTCAGCTGTTCTGAGGAGCTGCAAACCTACTGGCATCATTGGACACATTCTTCCTTTATGTCCCACCATAGGGTATAAATGTTGCTTGAAAATAGCCTCAAGGAATCCTGAACTCTTAAGGAGACTGGATCTTTCCGCCCTGCTTTGCAGCCAGGAACACTGTACCTCTACAGAGGCCACCCAACAAACTTGTCCTGAGGAAACACAGTATCTCTGTGAAAATGATTTGCTCGGTCACTCATGGATGGGAATCTACTACAAGATGTGTCCTCTCAACAAAAGCACTATAAACATATAGGACAGCAAAAATAAACAGAAGACATTGAAGTTGTTTTTTAGATAGTGGTCAGGAGGTAGCATAGCAACCACACTGGGGGACACGATGCATGAAGGGGGAGCCCTCTGGCTGCTCTGTTTTCTGCCTGGTGGTAACTTCTAGAAAGCATTGGGAGAGGGGGATGGGGGAGGGAAAAGGAAGGAATGCAAACAGAGCCCTGTGGGTTGAAGAAAGCAAGACCAGAGAGTGTGAAATCTGACCAAACCCAATCAAAATCTCATCAGGATTTCCGTCAGGGATAGATGGGCATATGAAGACATTTGCATGGAAATGCAAGACCTTTTAGAAAAGGTGAATCTAGTAAAGGTCTTTGTAACCTGCTTTTGAGTCTTACAATAAAACCATTATACTCAAAATAATGGCTTGTTGGTGTAAAAGCTATTTTATAGGAGAAAAAAGTAGGATCTGCCGCATACATGTTAACCACACATATATGACAAAGTTTCTGACAAAGTAATTTAATGGGTAAACTGTGGCCTTTCAATAAATGGTGCTTGTATTACCAGGTATCCATACAAAAAAAAAAAAAGTTAACACTAACCCTTATCTTATTTTACACACAAAAAGTTAAATTGAAATGTTTTTACAGAGCTAAAAGTAAAAGCCAGAAATATATTTTAGCAGAAACATAGGAGAAAATGATTGTGGTCTTGTTGTTAGGCAAAGATAAGATACAGAAAGCATGACCTATAAAAGAAAAATAAACTAATGTCCTCCACACCACGTGGGGGCAGTGTTCAACAGTAGAGCAGGGACCAGTATGAGAGACCTGCTAAAGCATAAGGATTTACCAAGTAAAAATAGTGGATTGTGCTTTGTTCCACCTCGATGTTTTAACAATGGGCTTTTCCCTCTTTCTGAGTACAAGACTATATGTACCGCTCTGTTGTTTCCTTGTATTTGTCTTATAGTAATGCAATATCTAATGAGAGTTGAAATAAAAAAGAAAAAATATAAACCTAATGGTCATGGATCTTATTTTTCTGAAACACAGCGGTTAAACAGAAGTAAAAATTATGTGTTCAAGCTCATCTGAAAATATTTTCAATGTGATCCTTTTCCACTAAATTGAAGGCGATGTTTTCAAAACCTAGCTTATGCTTCAGACTATTCTGCTTAAAATCTGTGTTGTGCTTTCCTTAGTTAATATAATTTGGCTTTTAACTATTATATTCTTAGATTTCAGATTTAAGTGAAGGTAGGTAAAATTACTGAATAGTGTATCCATGTTTATGTAAATTGGTACATAAAAAGCTATTTATTGACATAAAAACCCATTAGAAAATATTCAAGCATCTTAGTAAATATTTTTTTTTCTTTGCACTTTTCCATTATAAGAAAATATTTTTTGCTAGTTAAGATTCAATGCGGTATTCAACTGCATACTCAATGTGGAGTACCAGCTTGGAGAAGATGACCACACAGTGGCACTGTTAACTAAGAAACTGCAGCACAGGGTCTGTCCTGTGCAGCTGCACTCTGTCACATTTGTTGTCTATTTCAACTATTAACAACGAATGCTGCATTCTTACGGGCAGAGATGAATGCTTGCCATTCTATGAATATTTGTTATATAGATGGAGCTTACTGCAGTGCCTCGGTGCCTCTTGGCACTGAAAAATCTTAGCAAAAATACCGCTGGGTGTCCTTTGATTTGTGCTTTGGTTAAGGAGGAAAGGCATCAGATGTAAGCAAGGAACACATCGTAGCTGGAGGCTAGGGACTGTGACTGATGCATATATTAAATACATGCAAGAAGGGCGGGGTGATTCGAGAAGTCCGTAGCCAGAGGAGAAGCTAACGCCTGTTAATCATGGATCTTGTGCACGCCAGGCCACCGAGAGCTGAAGGGTACCTGGAGGCAACACCTACCCGGAAACTCCCACCTCTGTTCTTTACCACCACAACCCCTCCCTTGGCAAAAATCCATCCCTCAATATTGACTGTCCTGTTTAGAAATGAAGTATTTAGAAATATTTAGGAATGTTATTCATTTTCCATTTGCTTTGTATAAGCTAGCCTGTATATCTATCATACTGAAAGCTCTTTGGTTCTTTTAAAAACATTTATTTATTTATTTATTTATTTGAAAGGCATATTTATGGAGACAGCAGGAATGACAGAGAGATCATCCCTCTGCTGGTTCACTTCTAAAATGGTGGCTACAGCTAGGTCTGGACAGGCTAAAGCCTGGACTCCCCCCAGCTCCCACACGTGAGTGGCAGGGACCCAAGCACTTGGGCTGTCTTCTGCTACCTTCCCAGGCATGTTAGTAGGAAGCTGGGTTGAAAGCAGCAAAGTAACTGTGGATCAAAGTGATGCTCGGATGCTGACAACTTGCTGCCCCACTATTCAATTTGGTGATCTTGGGAATGATGCAAATAACATTTTGCATTTACATGATTCATGCAAGCTAGCAACCCATAAGACCACCTACTGGTAGCTAGACACATAATTAAACTTCACACTTTTGCCAGTCATTTGAAGTGATTCCTAGGACAAGGCACTAGGGCTTGAGCTTCACCATGGCTGTGAATGAACTGAACTCAGAAATATGTCAACCACATTTTCTAGGAAGGCACTTGATAAAGAATGCACAGTTAACCAGGTGGTTTTTTTTTCTACATCATTCAAAGAAATAAAGCGTGGTACAGGGTAGTAGCCAGTGATGGAGTGAAAGTGGGGTTAGGAAATTTTGGACACTGGAATCAACTGAAGACCGTGTCTTCAGGCATTGGAGACTTGCATGTTCTGACTCAAGCAGCACTGTTATACTGGTGTTAACACTGCCGCAGTGGTAGGGTTTTAACTTATGGAAAAAAACTTACTTGGTAAAACTGTTTTTGCCTATGGCAGGCTTATTTCATTTTGGTTAGAGCATCTTACTTTCTTTCACTATTTTGCTTTTCCTTTACAATAAAACTCGCCCAGTGAAAGAACTCCATTTCCCTGGGTTGGGTCCATGAAAGTTTTAGTTGGTTGGTGGGGACAGCAAGTGACTATTGCCCAGTCTGTGACCTGAGGGTCGTGGGCAGGGAGAAGGCATACACTCCATTCTGTTTGCTTTCCCATCCATGCTTCCATCTGCTCCTTTCCACCAACTCAAGCTGGTTCTAGTGTTCCTCTCTCTGCTTCCTTATAAGCAATGGATTCCAGAGCAGCCTCATTCAAAAGCAGTGACATGGTAATGGGTGGGGAGTCAGTGTGCACAGCCAGGGGACACCCTGTTCATAGCACAGACTCCAGGAGAGACATTTGACTCGATCCCTACCAACAATGTTATTTTAGGTGGCTTGGCTTGCATCTCTGCTTCTCTGACAAATGAGAAGACCATTGGTGAAGTTGGGGAATAGGATCTGGCACAGAGCAAGTGCTGGGAACCCCTAGCTTCGCTGGGGCAAGGAGTTAAGACATCCATGTGTGGGAAAACAGAGGGATGAGAGCATCTTGGGGAACACTGACTCTCATCCCACTAACAGGTCAATTGCTTTATGTGAGAAAGAGGCTCCCTTCAGCTATGACCTGACATGGGTGGTTTTCACCTGACTTTTATACCTACAAAGGAATGAAAAAGACCACACTTGTTGACCAGAAAATTTCCCCACATAGCCAGAAGAAACAGATTGGCTAAAAGTATTGAAAGGCTTATTTTATTGGAATAATTTTCATTATTTACAAATTAACTATATATTATTTCAGGTTGCTTATTTTTCAAAAATAAAGATAACTCCATAAGTATTGGCTGCAGATCACATAAACCAACATGTTTCTGATACTTAAAACTACACTACAACTTCTTTAGCACAAATGTTGATGATCAGCCATGACGTTTTCTTTAATAGAAAAGCTGATATATTATTATTATTTGCATATTTTTGGATTTTGAAAAGTGAAACTATTTTAAGATGACAATAATTTTGTCTTTCCACAAAAATCATCTTGCAGTGTTTAAGGTAATGTTACTTCAGTCTGTTTAACATTTACAGCTTCTAAATCTGCAACTCTCTGATGGCTTTTTCTAAAATGAAACAGGAAGAGTACCAGAAAGCAGGATGTGGGTGAAATTAGAGCAGGAACATTGATTAAGAATGTGAAATAGAACAATGGAGACCAAGAGCCAGACTTCTTTCTCTCCTGATGGTGAACTAAACCACAGTATCCTATGTCTTCGCTGACACCTCATCAGGACTAGGTCATTTGTTAGTCTCAGTTCCTGGTTAAAGACAACAACACTTTCCAGATGGCAGCGAGTGGTCACTAAGCCAGCCTAGAACCAGCTGGCGTAGAGCTGGCCCCCGTCCTTGTGCTCTGCC
Source organism: Ochotona curzoniae (assembly GCF_017591425.1). NCBI lineage: Eukaryota > Metazoa > Chordata > Mammalia > Lagomorpha > Ochotonidae > Ochotona > Ochotona curzoniae. Next base: position 5,184,971 of record NW_024466307.1, on the reverse strand, counting down.
TTGGAAGCAGGGCCGGGTTTACAGGTCTCTTGCTTAGCCTTTCTTCTCAAAGCGGAAAAACATCTTCAAAAACAAATGTGCATCCACAGGGACTGAATTCCTGCAGCTTGACGTCCAATTGTCAAGTGCTTCACACACCCCGGGAGTCTAGCCTGAACTCTTCCTCAGCATAAGCAATGATCTTACTGTCAAATGGAGGGTATCTTATTGTCTAACCTGGTGACACTCCAAATCTCATGTCTATCATAAAAAAGGAATTTGGAAAGGTGAGAGTTCATTTCTTTACCTAAATCACACATTTATTTTCGTTAGTGAAATGCTGCCAACTACTTACTTGTGTACGCAAAATATAAGAAATACGACTGATTTTCTGGCTCACAGATGGACTTCTCTGATAGCAATGCTGACCATTTATATCAGTGTCAGCCACAGGTATAAAGCAGGTGTAAAACACAGATTACAGTCTACTTTAGACTTCTCTTAGCGTCATTCTTCTCTACCACCTCTGGCAGACATGTTCTTTGTTTGCTATATCCAGGACCATCTCCACTTCAGAGCCCTCTCTAGGCAAGGTGAGAACCCCATCATAGCTAGAGCACCTGCTCTGCCTAAACCTGCCTTCCACATTCAGTGGACGGGTTGCTTCCAGGAAAACTTGTGTACTTGGGTGTTTGACTCATTCTGTTTCCTGCAGGACCTAACCATGCCAGATTCATTACTTTTTTTTTTAAATTATAGGGCAAAAAGAAATAAAAATTTGTGAAAACTCGGTTTGCCAAAAACAAAACCCTGAAAGAAGCAATTGATTATTTAGTAAATGCAGTTACAGTCAGCAACCAAAGGAGTGAGTGTCCATTCTTCCCATCCTTCTCTTTATTGCCTAAGCAAGATTCCTTTCTTGATTTATTAAAGGGATTCAATTTATTAAATCTTAGCCTGCGAAAGAGCTCTTTCAGACTAGATGTCTTCTAATGAACAGTCTCAAAGAATTTTACCTTTTATTATTAGAATTGACAAGGCAATAGGGAGAACATGGGATCACTAATGAATGGCAATCATTTACACACTGTAGCAAGTTAAAATCTTTTCCATCAAGATTAGAGTATAATCAATTGCTGGGTGGCCAGTTGCTCTCATTCTACAGAGTTACAGCTGCATTTGTTGAAAGCGACAAAGCTTTGAATTTCCTTCAGTTAGCCAGGTAAGGGTCAGCTTGGCCAGGGAGGTTAGCACAGTGCTGGGAAAAGCGTCCCAGTGCAGCCTTATACTTAGAAGCACAAGTCCAGCACTCAAAATCTGTTGCTCCTTCTCAAGTACATATTGCATAAGTTGGGCTAAAAGTAGGTTATCTGGCATCTGAACTGCTCTGTGATGAAATCAGAAGTCCAAAAAGGCATAACACGTAACTGTGACACAATCACTTTTGCATGCGGACACTCCCCACATGCTCACATCCAGCACAGAATAACTGGAATAAAAACACCAGAATCCTAAGCACAAACAGAGCATGCTTGTTGGTGTACTTACATGGGATACGTTAGAAAGTATGGTCCTACAAAAGGGACAGCAGAACAGAGTGCAGAAATAGACCACCGCTTTGTGAAAAAGAACGTTGCTTTATCTTTTCATTAAATAGTGTTGATTTAAGTTCGTTTTTTTTTAAAAAAAATGACCCTGGCTCCTCCCTCATTCCCTACACAAAAGTCAATTCTAGGTGGGTTGCCGAGGTAAATGTGCAAAGATGAGCAGGGGGATTTTAGCACAAGACTTACGTGTACATTCTTTGCTCCCTCAGAATAGCTAAATCGATTTGGATAGGACATAAATACTGAGCATGGTATTAAGAAATCCAAAACTGGATTAAATAAAAATTAAGAATTTCTCTTCATCAAAAGACATTATAGGGGCTGGCATTTGGCCTGGCATTGGGGCTGACACTTGGCCTGGCATTTGAGACCTTTCTTGGAACCAAATCAGACTGGCCACATTTGAATCCCATCTCTGCTTCCAATTCTGGTTTTGTGCTGATTCCTGTCCTTGCTGTAGCAAGTGATGTGGTTCAAGCAGTTGAATCCCTTACCCCCAAGTAAGAGGCCTGGGCTGAATTTGACTTGACCCAGCCCAGCCCCTGCTGGCATGTGGGAAATGAAGTGGCAGAAACGTTACCTCAAACCACAGATTAATCGCATAAATACAGTATGAGGGACACAAATTCAATGTAACAGATGCATATTGGATGTTCCTGAGTGTCACCATCTGCTCAGCCAGTGGGTTTAAGCAGAGTGCAAATCTCTACTGAGTTACTTTGGTTACTGTCCTGGTGCCTCGGAAGGGCCTGCTAACTGAAGAGGAAAGCCGTGCCCTGCTTCTATCCTAGAACACTCCCTATGATAAAGCACCTCATTTCATTAGACTCTGGATGAAGTTGCTAATGTTTAAAAAGTATAACTGAGTTTGCCAGGGATTTGGTAAAATGGTTCCCTAGGAATTTCTTAGCAGCTTGTAAGTCACACATTTTATTTGTGACTGGCTCTTCTCAGAAAGCAAATACCAAGCAACCAACCCACCAAAAAAGTTTATAACGCTCAGCAGAAAATTTAATGTGATTTTAAAAGACACATGCAGAATGGCCATAACACACTCACAATATTGCTCTACAGACAGGAAAATGAGTCTCTACGCTGTCTAAATGGCAACTGACTTTCCTAAGCGTTTTTGTGCACCAACAATTTATAGCAGATAAAAAAAGAATGTCCTCTTATCAATTACATTTTCATTAAATATACTTGCTATTTATTCAGAGTCCAAGTAGAACAAAGTAATTTAAATTTCATATAGATAATTCATGTTTTATTTAAGGTCTCCCTGTAGGACACAGCAAAAGTTCCACACATGGCCTATATAAACCGCATTCATTTAAAAAAAAAAAAAACACTGAGTAATCTCTTTCAAAGAAATAAGGATAGAATTACAGTTTCATTCTTGGTGTCTAAGGAAATAAGGACAGAATTGCATGCTCATTGTACTGGCACAACAGCAGATAAGGTACAGTACACACAGCTTTAAGGGGTCTGCGACACAGATGACAATTTTTTGTTTGTTTCCTGATTTCTTGAATGGATAGCGAGCCATAATCTTTCTTATTTAAGGTTTTTGGCCCTCTTAACTTTGGAAGTTAAGGGAAGCTTATATAAAAAAAAATGATCTCCTCTAACGACTAGATGGGAATGAAGAGAGTTAAGTAGACGGATTTTTTTTTCAAGTGAAGGTCTCCAGTCTCCCAGATAAAAATTGTTTACCATGGAAATCGTTTCAATGACTTTGTTTTAATACCAGTTGCAAACACTGCCGGAATGAGTGACCTTCCAATAATTCAGGCTTTTACTTTGCAGGGATATTTTGTGGGTAAGGTATAGTAATTTGCAAGTACAAGGTGCATTTTCGAAAGATGACTGTGTATTCACTGTAATAATCAGTTGGGGTTCCTTACGGGATGTTGGGAACATAACCTTCCATCCTTGAAAATAAGGAGGAATTAGTCAAGTTAGTCAAGTTAGAACAGAACTGCACATCTCTTACGGCTTGTTTTGAAATCACCTGCATGAAATTCTCTAGTAGAGCATTAATGAACAAAACAGCACAGCATCAAGTCCTCAAAGAAACAGGCCACTGCTAAAAACCACTGAATCCGTAAGAAGGAAACGAATCCCAAGGTGTACTCAGCAGAACCAAGACACGACATCAAACTTTATTGCTACAAGGATCGATACTCGGGTCTTTGTCTTTTGACGAATTATGTTTATCAGAAGAGATAAAAGACAGGATATTTGTGTGCATAATACATGATTATTATTCTCTCTCCCCATTTCTCTCTTTTTTTTTAACATGTACTCTAATTATACTGGCCATATGTCTTCAGATTACTTAATACAGAGAATTTACTAACCTTTGATTCTGTATGTGTACTGGGAAAATTACATCTAAAGCTAGATTCTAATGTAGCTTTTGCTACTCAGTGGTCACTTCCTCTGCATTTATTTCGTCTAAGGTTAACGAACAGCAATGTGCAAAATGCTTGCGGCAGTTGGCCTTTTCATGTTTTAGAAAACATCAAGAGAAACACTTGAGGTGTGGATTAGGGATATTTAAGGCAGGAAGAGATAACTTTGATGTTTAAAATTAAGGAAAAGATTCTCTCCAAGAGTCTTAGAGTCGGAGGGAGAGCGGGAGGGAAGGAGGGAGGGAGGGAGGGACAGCGGAGTTTGGGAGGGAGAAAGAGAGAGCTTCAAAGATGGTAGCCTAGCACGAAGGAATGTGATTTTTAATTCTGTTTCTACTGTCAATCAGATGAGAGATGATGAGAACAGCATAACTTTGGGATGCAGTGTTTTTACTGGGAAAAAAAAGATTTAATCATCAAAGTTTCCTTGGCATTTAGAGTCTGCTCTCGGAGCAAGATATAATTAGAAACAAGAGTTTTTGACTTTGCTGTGTGGGGGAAGTTATGATAAATTAGCAAAGGTATGCTTGGATTACTGGTGTCTGGAATTCTTTTGCTAAGCCTGCAAAAATCCAAAGCTCTGTCCTTAACACAAAAGGTGGTAGATTGTCCCAGATTTTAATAGAATGATTCAGTGTGACTCTGGGGGTGGAGAGCCGAATGAATTCTTCATTGATTGGACCATGAGTTTTTGAGGCTAATGAAGATCAAAAACATTAAATAAGTTTATTAGACTTTTAGGTTATTTCCAAGATATTTTGAATGTCATATTGGCTCCACCTATAGATATTTAAGGTGAAGTACAGCCACAACCACTTCATCCTGTAATAATCCATCCTTTTATTTCGGCTAAACACTGGGTGCTTTCAACTCAGCAGACACTGCATGTTCCATCCAAGCCAAGGCTAGTATTTATCAGTTGGGAAACAAACCGTTTGGACAGATGTTCCCCCTTCTCTGGCCAGCCTACAGTCTAGAATGCCTGTGTTTTCAATGTATTCTTGAGACTTTCTGCACATTGTGTAAACGATTTAAGTTTGTAATTAATGAGTGGGAAAGGGTCACCATGGTAATTTACAGTTTTGAATAGACGCTTTTAAAAGAACTCCCTCCCCCTCCTTTTAAAAAAGCTTTAGTGCTCAAATACAAGAGTTACAGAAAAACAAAACAAAACTAGTTTACAAGAGTGTCCTTGGGGCAGATGCTGTGGTGGAGCAGGTAAAATCTATGCCTGCTATGCTGACATAACATGAACACTAATTCGGGTCCTGATTGCTGCACTTCTGATCCAATTCCCAGCTCGTGCCCAGTGTACACATGCAATGAAACTTCACATAGTACACTTCACCAATATGAACACTTTTATATGCTAAAATTAAAAAAAAAGACAAAAGTATCTATGAAAATAGCAGGCTGTGTTAGCGAAGAAACAAAATAAGGAATTTATGAATGACTCCAGTGGGCATCCACTGGGCCCTTAACACATTCTGTATGCTACATTAATTGTTGCCTAATATCTTCCTGTTCATAAAAATCAGGTGAACGGTTGGTTACTATTAAGCCATTTACTGAGGACTGCAACAATCACGCAGTTCACTCCGTCCCACACTGGCAGCAAGGGACAGATTGACAATTTGTAGTGAGAGCCTAACTTCAGAACTTGCATGTTTCATCAATATGTTATGCTGCTTCTTACAGCTAAAATGTACATTACAGAAATACATCCACTGGTTGCAGCTTTGCTTTCTCTTTTTTGAGAAAGCCACACATATTATACACCTCTAAAAACGTCCAGTTTATCTCGAGATGTTTAGTGTTTAGAGAAGACTTATAACCCTGGGGAGGCTAGGTACAGAATCATCCTATATTTTTGTGACTCCCATAGTTTCCATCTTTTAAAAAGTTTTTCACAATTTGTAATTCATGCTGGAGCTCTGTCATCTGCTGGCTTATTTTTCAAGTGCTCCCAAAAGCCCTGACTGGGTCAGTCTGAAGCCAAGTACTAGGAATTGAATCTGGGTTGCCATTCTGGGCCAGTGTGAAGCTAAGAATCAGGAATTAATTCTGGCCCCCCCCCCCCATGTGGATGGCAGGCCCAGGTACTTGCGCTATCATCTGCTGACTCCCAGGCTGTGCGTTCAGGAGGAGGCAGGCATGAGAAGCAGAGCTGTGAATGTACACAGGCACCTTGGCATGAGAGGCAGGCGCCCCACGTAAAGATCAGCCACTAGGACAATGCTCATGTCTTCTGTCACCTTCAAGATGATTTGACTCTCAGCCTAATTCAATGAGCTTTTTTCCTCTTGGTCCTTGACTTTTTTGCAGAGTTTCCAAAGGATTCAATCTAATCTGTATGTTACAATTACTTCCTTTTTCGCTTTCATATTTCTTCAATTAATGCCAACTTTAATTAAATTATGTAATTACCAAGATAGTTCCACAGGATATAGATTGAAACTAAAATGACATTGACCTAGTGAAGAAAGACATTTTATCTATGACAAAAAAGTACGGTTGAGTGGGCCAGTAGTCATTACAGTGCTTCTGTTAAACTAGCTACTCCGGTGGTCTAGTGTCGTTAATTCCTCTTTATTCATGCCCCTGCCAGCCACAAATTGGGAGAGAGGAACAAAATTGTATGTTCCTTGCTTTAATGGCATGTCCTGTAATGTGCACAGATTATTTCAGCATACATCTCCACATGGTCACATCTAGCTGCAAAGGAGCCTTGGAAACACGGCCTATGGCCGGACACCAGTGCATCCAGTGCGTATTCCACTGTAACATGATGGACTGGAGCAGGGGAGAGCAGATGGCTGAGGAGCAGTGAGCCGTCCTGGATACATCCAGATCTAGTAGAAGTCAGGCAGATGTTCAGCAAGCATTGCTCGCATCCTGCTCTAGTTAATGCTGTTCTACGTGAGCTCTGAGGGGCCTCCAGGCAAAGAGGAGATAGCCAGCCAGAATCCACACCTGGATACCTATGACTCTAGAATGTCCGGTCAGATAGATCCCTTGAGGGGCTTGTATGAGGACACTGGGAATTCTCACACATGCGTGTGAGGTGCCTTGTAATATAGATGGAGGTAAAGGTGGACAGAAATGTGTTAGTGCAAGAGGCAGGTTGCTCGACAGTGGATAATTTCACTGAAGAACTCTGAAGTATGTGAAATATCTAAAACTGAAGTTGACCCTTCGGCTCATGTGGCTATCTGTGTCTGACAAAGTAGAAAGCTGGCATCACTTGCCTAAGCTCATAGGGTAAGTCACGCCATATTTTGTGCTCTAAGAAAACAATCACGCTATTGTTCCTGAGAGAAGTAAGGCATAGGTTGGGACTGGAAAATACAAAATTGATCACCTCATTTATTTGCATTAATACTTGCAACCAATCAGATAGCCTTCTCTCTTATGATTGAAGGGATAGGACAAGCTCAAGAAGGTTAACATTGAAATTTTTAGCATCCACAATGACCTACAACCAGAAGTCACACTATTACTGTTTTCTAGTAGCTAAAGCAAGTCACAGAACCAGCCTGGATAAAGGTGAGGACAAATGGGCTTAACCACTTAATGAGAGCATCAATCAAGTCACATTTCAAGAATAAATGCAGGGGGCCTGCCTGGTGGCTCAATAGATGAATGCTCCCACACGCACACTAGCTAGTGTCCTGGCTGTTCCACTTCCAAATGAGCTCTCTGCTTACAGTCTGGGAAAGCAGCAGAGGATGACTCAAGTCCTCGGGGCCCTGCAATCCACGTGGGAAACTTGGAAGAAGCTCCTGGTTTCCTGGCTTTGGAACAGCTCAGCTGCAGCTGTTGGCAGCCATTTGGGGGTGAACCAGTAGCTGGAAGATCTTTCTCTGTCTGTTTCTCTCTGTAAATATGTCTTTCCAGGAAAAATAAATAAATATTTTAAAAAAGAAAAAAATGCAAGATGCGAGGGATTATCATGACTACCTAAAAACCCATAAACTACAAACTGTCTAATAAATTTTCAAAATTTCTGGTCTTTGCTTCAATGTATACTTGTCCCTGTTTCTGAACTACTAAGCGTACGTCTGTGTTTCTTTAAATATCTATAGATGCCTGCACATAGACGTCTGCTACATATAGAACATCTTCATTCGGGCCCGGCGCAGTGGCGCAGTGGTTAAGGTCCTCGCCCTGCATGCCCGGGATCCCATATGGGCGCCGGTTCTATCCCGGCAGCCCCACTTCCCATCCAGCTCCCTGCCTGTGGCCCAGGAAGGCATTCAAGGACGGCCCAAGGCTTTGGGACCCTGCACCCGCGTGGGAGACCTGGAAGAGGCTCCTGGCTTTGGATCGGCATAGCATCGGCCTTTGTGCTCACTTGGGGAGTGAATCATCAGACGGAAGATCTTCCTTTCTGTCTCTCCTCTCTGTGTATCCGCCTTTCCAATAAAAATAAAATAAATCTTAAAAAAAAATATCTTCATTCCCACTGAAGACATCAACAATGACCCATTGTGCTCTAACAGTCAAACCCAAGATCTTCGGGTGATGTTCCATCCTTTTCAACATTAAGGGCAATTCAGTATGTTTGGTGGCCTACAAACCAGTTACCCTCCTTCCACCATGTGCGTTGCACAATGGTGGAGTAGAAACAGCAAAAGAGGAAATATTCATTCAGAAAAGGGAAATGAAGAAGACAAACAGCACCAAGGAAGCAACAGCCTTGCCTAGGAGTAAATTGCTTGGTCAACCCACTTGAAAGTCTGGGTTTGCTCAATGCCGTGTATGGCTTTGCATGGCATTCAGCCGTCGGCTTCTACACTGTACTTCAGGTCAATGGATTCTGTGTTCCTTTTGGAAATAACAACCTACTTTGTGCTTTGCAAGAAATGAAGCTTGCAGGAATTGCTTTGAAGTTAAAAAAAAATCATGGGAATGTCACTGCCAAAGAGACACTGAAACCAGTTTCCCTCATTCAGCTCTCTACAAAACCTCGAGGTTCTGTTTGTTTGCTTCTGGTCGTTATTACGTAGGGCTAGCTGCAGCCAGAGATACAGGCCCAGCACAGAAACCCAGGAAGCCTGGACTTCTCCTCACCAGCATCTGTATTCCATCTATTCTTATTGCTTTCATTTAGTGTGGTACATTTTGGGCCATCTGCACTACAGGTCTGGTGTGGGTGGCCAAAGACCTTGCCTGGCATTTGCTGCCAGGGCAACTGACATGTTTTGGACATCAGCTGGTGTGCTTTGTACAGGAAATGTCAATGTAGACTACTTCGGTGAGTTTGCTGATTAAAAGTTGGTTAATCCTTTTTCTAATGTACAATAAATTAAGCGTAACACCAGTAGGTTTCCGATATTAACTCTGTTCTTCACACACGTGCTATTCTTCTTTCTCTTTGCTCTCATTTCATTTTGTGTTTAGGGAATCAAATTCTATTCGCAGGCTTTCAAAAAACTATAATAAAAAGATTTCTGTCCCCTAAATGTTCTTCCCCAAGTGCCTCAAAAGTTTTTTTAATCTCTATTTGTGTTGTATATCTACCCTGTTATTTTTAACTTTTTTCTTTCTTTCTTTCTTGCTTTCAAGATTCTACCACTTACATCCCTATTTTTTCCTTAAATAATGTCTATTTACTCATTTTTATACATTTGAAAGACAGAAGCAGGGCTTGGAGGAAGATGAGTTAGTTGTAGATTTTCTATCTGCTGACTCATTTCTGAGATGCCTGACTACATCCAGGGCTGGTCAAGGCCAAGCGACGGGGCAGAAGTTCCCTCTGAGTCTCCTGCTTCCGCCAGGGACTCAAGCCACAATCTGCTTCCTTCCAGCAAACATACAGGAAGACAAATTTGAAGGTAGATATGGGGCTCGATCCCAGGCATTCCAACATGGGTTGTTGTGTTTCCAACCAGCAGCTTAACTTGCTGGGCCACAAAGCCTACCTTTATGTGGCTTTTCTAAATAGGTACTCTGCACTAGATATAAATGACTTACAGAAGTAATTACTGCATGTTTTAGTATCCTTATTAGAAAACATACACAGGTGAATTTCATTAATGTGTTAATCCATCAAAATTATTTCATGTAATTAATATTAATTTATTACTGTCATATTCTATATTTTTTCATATTAAACCTTAAAGATCTGATGTTTTGTTTTGATTTCATTCATAGAACTAGATTATAGCTTTTAAAATGAGCAGGTTGAACACATCTTAATTTGCACTCATCTGCTCTTAACTGTAGGAGAAAAGTGGTGTTTGTGGTCCACAATACCTGATTCTACTTCCTGGATGCCTGAATAATGAAATCCCGAGCCCAGTTCTGTTGACAACAATCTCTGCTTCTACTGGACCCGCCGCTGCCTTTGTTGCACTGCAGCATCGGTGTGGGTTCCCAGTGCCACTGACCTCTCTCTCTATGAATTACCCTCACCTTTCCAGAGAAACGGCCCAATTTTCTTTGAGATAGGATAATAAAGTTTTACTATCAATATATCCAGTAGTTTTACAATTGAACCCAGTTTACTCTGGCCTTAACAACTACTGTCCTTGGAAATGGCTTTCCTAACTGAAGTTATTAACTAATGGATTTTGCCATAAATATTTACTGACCATACAGCATATGATGGCATGACTCTAGATGCTGGAGCATAACCCATAGAAGTCCTGTCTCTTGTGGCGTTTATATACAGAAGTGAGTAAAATGTGCAATATGTCATGTTGGCTTTAAGTTCTGTAGGAAAAGAAAAACATCAGAAGACTAAGGGTCCACTGAGAAATAGTCGTGAGCTCACTGACTGTGTGAGACCAGATGAGTGGGAAGAATCACTCACCAGTCAACATTTAACTGGCATCTTAAAGGAAGTGAGGGAGGGGGCAAGTAGAGACCTGGGACACCGACACGGCAGGTGCAAAGTCCTGACATGTATAAGAAATACCAAGAAGGCCTCTGTAGCTGGAGCTACACTAAGAAGAAAACACGGAACACACAGCCTGAAGTCGGCAAGGCATGACTCCAGGGCGTGGGGCTCGTGGTATCACGCAGCTAATTGGGCTTTCACTTTAACTCTAGGTGGGATCAAGAGTTTCATACTTTGAAACGCAATGTTTACAAATGAGACACCATGGCACTGGATCCTGCACAGATTTGTCAAGACTCGCTCTGGTGTGGAGCAAACATCTGGGCAAGGAGAAAACAGCTCCATCATCACGACGAAGCCAGGCGAATTCCCCAACTTCCTTCCATCCATAAATAATCCTGAATGGGTTACCCACGGTCGGTTTCTTCCAAACTCTAGATGAGTCACTTTCCAGGCAAGGAAATGGATAGTGGAAGGGCACTGGAGATCTTCCAAGCCTCTTAAAGATGGAAGAACAGAAACTGGGAAGTTGAATTCTGATGTGCCAGGAAGCCTCCCTGGGGATCATGTCACAGCTGAGGTGAGGAGCACCAAAGGGGGACAGAACCATTTCAGAGTGTTCCTGCTGTCTGATTAACAACCGACTCTGCTGAAATGTGGCTCTCCCATCCTGTTGATGTCACCACGCCCACTGCAATCTCCATGTACATGAGGGCCAAGGGGGTGATGCTCTTCTTCCCGGAAGATTAAGCAATTTTTTAGAGAACAGACATCTGGCAAGAAAGCTGTTAGCCTGAGCAGGATCTCTTAGTTCTGTAAGCCACATCCCCTCTCTCCAGAAATTATGATTGCAGTTCAATTCGAGTACTCTTTGAAGAAAAACATCAACAAGGAAAACTTCCTGCTTCCAACAGGACAGTAAACCCACTGTGGATCTAGAGCAATGAATAAGGAGGACTTTTTTTTTGAATTGACACATTAGTCTAGTGTAGCAATATTAAAATTTAAAACACATTGACAAGGGAGTAAAGAGCTGCAGCACTCTGCTTGGTGGCTTTTTACAAAGAGAGCAAAGGAACTTTAAATCTTAAAAATGAAATTTAAATAAATGCAACATGTGTTTGTTAGATTAGTTCAATCATAATTCCAGCATCCAAAACCAGTCATCAAGACTTTTTGGTATATTTCCATTTACTTAATCTTCCGTCGACTTCTTGACAGTATTGGAAATATCATATGCATAATTGATACATGCACATAATTTTACCTTGTCATGTTCCCCAACGTGGTCCCAGAGCACTCCCTGTGTTGCCTCCTACACTCATCAAAATGGCACTTTGGTGTAAAAGCTCTAAGTTATTACACAATCATGAACTCCACTGCCACGTTTGCCACACGCTCTCCACCACCTTCAATATCAAGTCCCCAAGTCTCATGGGAGCGTGTGAGGATCTGCTTCCTCTGGCTCTCTAGCCTGTTGGTATTTTCCCGAATTTCCCAAACAGACCCTCACTCTGACCAGTGTGGAATGACTTGCCGTTTTTGACTCAATGGCAAGCTCTGTCTGCCTTTGTTTTTCACTTATTTTAAAACATTTGTACTTGTCTCCAAAGACAGTTCTAGAATGAGCTTTTCTGGGTAGTTATTCCTGATACCCTTTCCATACCCAGAACTGTACTTTGGTATGCTTTGTCCAGACACCTTTCAGCTATGAAACAAACCAACCAACAAAACAAAACCCCCTTCTCTCCTCCAGAACAGGTACCTGGCTCATGAGAAGTATTAGTCTAATGTCTATGGGACATCCCTGGCCCGATGCGGAGACCATCTGTCCACTTGTCTTTTCTGATATAAAGATACAGCCTTTCAAATTTCAAATTGTTATTCCCTATCAAGTTACTGTGTTCTATTGACTCATTCACTTTGGCAACTTCAAGTTTTGGGATTTAGAGTTTTTGGTATTTGGGGTGGTAATTCTTGTTGATAATGCTAAGGAGACACAGCTATTCAAGTGAGTATGGAATGGAAGAGGGAAACAGCTGGATTCTGGAAACTGAGCCCAGCTCTGAGATGTGCCTCGACACCTGTGCCTGCTGGTCTCACGCACACATTAATTATCTCTGCTCCCGGATCACTAAGGACAGAGGGACCAGGAGGTGGCGCTGTTGGACAAGAAATAGCAGGCAGAGGTCGCTGAACTTGGGGTTGCTGTTAGCTTGCTAATTCTTTGGAAAGGCAGGCTGAAACTGTTAACTGGCAGGAAATAAACACTGGGATTTATTAACAGCTCCTTCTACCTCACTTCCTTAAAACACTTGAATTTCAGAAACATGTGTAAGGAATTGCTTGTGCAGGCTTCCAGAATTGGATCAAGGGCAGGGCCTGAAGACACTTTAACAGTGGACATCCTGCCTTGGCTCTGTCTGCTGGGATGCCCGTGGGTAATGGGGGAAGGCAGAGCCTGGCGCGTGAGAACGGAGGCCCTTCTATTTGCTAGAGCTTGCATTTACCAGTTTTCCCAGCAGGCGAGTGTGGCACTGCCATGTGCTGGACAAAGAATGGTTTTGAATGGAGCCACTTGGGAACATTTCAGATTGGCACAGGGTTGATTCGTGAAACTGCAGGAAAATACAGTCCCACTTTGGTGGCTCCCGGCACGTCCAGTCGTGTTGAGCCATTCGCAAAACAAAGTGCTGCATGTGAAAATGCAGATATTCACAAAATTGTTCCCCCTAAGCCACAGCTTACAAATGAGAGCCATGACATACTTTGTGAGAGTGGCCCTTTAAAAGGAATTTATATTTGGAAATGGGCTGCAAAGGCAAGGCCTCTGAAAGATTTCTCATCTCAATAAAAAATTTTATAAGGTCAGTTGGGATTTTCAAAACCTTTAGGAAATGTCTGATAGAGAGAGGCCAAGACAATAATTTGTTTAAGATGTTGGAGGTGAAAAAAAGAAGTCAAACCAAGGAAAATGAAAATAATTTAAGTTTGCTGTGTTTGGTTGAAGTATTTTAGAAATTTTGGATCTTTTATATGTCATTTGGGAGGCAGGACAGTGCTCCCATCTGCTGGTCCATCGCCTGTAATGGCTGGGACTGGACACTCCATCCAGTCTCCCATGTGCACAGCAGGTGCCAGGCCACAGAGCCCAGTCATGGAGCACAGCAGGAGCCTAGCCCCAGAGCCTAGCCCTGGAGCACCACAAACCAGGCCACAGAGCCCAGCCTCAGAGCATGGGCAGGAGCCCAGCCATGGATCACGGCAGGAACCCAACCCTCTCAAAACCATCATGTTGGGGACCATGCTTTCAGCACAGGAACCTTTGGAGCCAAAGCACACCAAATGACAACACCTGGTGACAGAGAGCCCCATCGCGTCCAAAAGTTACTTTGCACCTCCCTGTTACTGCAACAGTTAGCGTGAGCTCCAGACTCTTGAATGCTGAAGCACAGAGCACAATATTGCTAATGACAGCTCCGTGTTTTGTGGCAGGTCTCTGAGCCTCATGCACTTTGTGCAACGGCGACTTTATCTTCATACAATGAACAACTCGCCCTGGACCCCTCTCATTCCTGCGAACGAGCCACATTCTGCTAAGTTTGACAACGCCGCATCCTCCCCTTTTGTTCTAGGATGAGCATAATTCCATGTATGAATGTGTGACATTTGCTTTAGCCACATGGTGATGGAGACTTACATGGTTGCTGTATTTTGGCGATCAGGAATATGGAGGTGCAGATATCTCTTTAAGATTGTGATTCCAGTTCCTGTGGGTCAATACCCAGATCGATACCTAATCACTGGGCCCTATGGTGGTTTCATCTGAGGAACTTTAACTCTGTTCTCCAGAGTCCACACCACTTTACATTCCAACCAAACTCCACATGAGGCTCCTGACTTCTCCCACTGAGATCCCAGAGCGTGCAGGACCTCACCTGACCTCAGATGCTGCTGTGCTGGAAAGTGTGTGTCCCTCCACTGTCCCATGCTGCCCCTGAGGTGATGGCATGAAGAGACGGCGTTTCTAGCAGATACGGTCATGAAGACTCCCAGGTGGGATGACAGCTGTCGGAAAAGGCCTTCGGGGAACACACTTGTCTTCTTTTTGCTGGTGTGGTTATGGAAGCAGAGAGAATTCCCCATCAGACACACAATCAAGCAATTGCTTAATCTTGGGCTTCCCAGCCTTGGGGCTGTGAGACATACTCTTCTATGACTTGCAAGTTTCCTTGTTGTGGGCAGTCTGGGACAATGGCATGGAGGCTACATAGGGTATACTTGGGTTAGTACTTAGCTGGGGGCCACCATTTCTTTTTCCTGGCACTCTATTTTCTCACATATTCACATGTTTGATGATAAGTCAGTGGTCAAGCCAGGGGCATTTGACATAGTGTTCTAGCTGCTGCCTGGCATGCCAGCATAGCACATCAGAGTACCCAGGTTTGAGTACCACCTCTGTTCTCGACGGCAGTGATGGTCAGGGACTTAGGTCCTTGCCAACCTTGTGGGAGACCTGAGTTCTAGGCTCCTATCTTTGTTCTGGCCTGGTCCCATATCACAGGAGTGAACCAGTAGATAGAAGACGTCTCTGTTTACTCTCCTTTATGCCTTTCAAAAACAGTCAAGTCTTGAAAGGCCAACAAAGTAGAAGGCTCACTGACCACTACATTCTAGCAGGGAAGTAATTACTTTACCAACTGCTCATTTTTATCCTCTGCTGTGTCATTAGTGAATTGAATAGCACCTTGCAAGCAGTACCAGATATTGTTTAAAAGAATGAAACCAATAGAATGCTTCTTTGTTATTATCTCAAATTAATCCCAAGGAATCATGTATCCAATATTTCCAATCAAAAATCCCATCAATAGTATTTAGTACTAACAGAGGTCAGATATTTTCAGCTTTGCCAGATGCAGCTCAAGAACAATAATGGGGGGTCAGCATTGTGGAGAATCCTATTAAGCTCCCGTCTGTGATGCTGGCATCCCACAGGGGAGCTGCTTTGAGACCCAGCTGCACCACTTCTGATCCTGTTCCCTGTCCTTGTGCCCAGGGAAGGAGCGGAGGACGGTCCAGTGGTCGAACCTACGCACCCGTGCGGGAGATCCGGAAGAAGCGCCCAACTCCTGGCTTTGAGTGGCCACTTGGGGTGTGAACCAGTGACACAAGATATCTCTCTCTCTCTCTCTCAGTCTCTTCCTTTCTCTGTGTAACTCTTTCAAATAAATAAATCTTAACAAAAGAAAAATAATGATTGATAGCTACCACTTTTATAATGCAGATAATGTGAGCAGAACAATTTTTCTTATCTTTGTCAGTGGTAGCTATTTTGTACTCATGATTTATTTAAGTATGTTGTTAATGGACCAAATTGCATATTGTTCCATTGAACAATATTTAAATCTTGAACACTTTCATAAGTAACCTTCATGTAATAAGCTGGTAGGCAGAAGTTTTAATCAGTTAAAACTAACCTAGCGTGAGGTTTTTTTTTTTTTTAAAGATTTATTTTTATTATTTTTTCATTGGAAAGGCGGATATACAGAGAGGAGAGACAGAGAGGAAGATCTTCCGTCCGATGATTCACTCCCCAAGTGAGCGCAACGGGCCAATACTATGCCAGTCCGAAGCCAGGAGCTTCTTCAGGGTCTCCCACGCGGGTGCAGGGTCCCAAAGCTTTGGGCCGTCCTCGACTGCTTTCCCAGGCCACAGGCAGGGAGCTGGAAGGGAAGCAGGGTTGCCGGGATTAGAACCGGTGCCCATATGGGATCCCGGGCGTGCAAGGCGAGGACCTTTAACCACTTGCGCCACCACGCCGGGCCCAGCGTGAGGTTTTTAAAAAAATTTTTTCCTCATCAATCCTCTTGTTAATGTAGTATTAATACAAACAGAACAGATTCAGTGTAATTCATTTGTGGAACTGTATCATAAAATAATAAAATAATTAAAGAATACAGTGGAATCCTTGTCATTGTGGGATAAAGCTGAAGAACATAAGTTTTTGTTTGTTTGTTTGTTTTAAACCTAAGTGAGCCCAAGTTCTAAGAATGTAAAGATGTATCTCATCACCTTTCTTGTTCCTTCAGGTGGTTTTTGAATACTTAGAGATCATCAAAGTCAACATTTGTCCTTAGCATAAATTTAATGTTAGCAAACTATAAACACAAAAGCAAAACAAGCAACAACACAAATCCAAGGCCATTGTGTTAGGTAATATTCTCAAATGCTAATGTTAGAATATAGTGGAATCTTTTACGGCTTCTCATTTAAGGGATATACAGATACTGTGTAGTAGAGACTGTCATATCCAGATGTCAAGATATAATGCAGTGTGCATCTCTACTTCCTGATCAAAGATAGACTTCTGATGAAACTGTCCAATATACCTTGACAATAGGATGCTGGACTCTGCCATTGTCCATACAATAAACTGTGTCAAAATAAACTCAGATGGCAGAATGATAGTCTTAAGACTTGATGAAGGACTATACTACTGTAATAATATATACAGGGGAAACTAATGGGAGGGTAGAAGAAATTTGAGGGAGGGAAAGAAAAATCCCATAATAAAATAAATTAATTTAAAAAAGAATAAAGTGGAACCCTTGTCAATGTGGGATATAGCTGAAGAATATAAGTTTTTTTTGTTTTACACTCAACTGAACCAGGTGCATGTAGGTGAATTAGAAATGTATTCTTATTCTTAGTGTCACATTACCACATTTGTAAGGCCTCTATAACATAACCATTAATTATATCACTTAAAAACTATTTATTTACTCAAAAGGTGCGAAGAGAGTAGAGAAAGATATATATTTTCTATATGTCAAGTCACTCCCCAAATGCCCATAAGAACCAGAGCTACACCAGATGAAAGCCAGGAGCCAGAAACTCCACTTGAGTGACAGGAATCCAGACATTTGATGTAGCACCTGTTGGCTTCGACAGCCTAGAGTTCCAGGAGAGTGGAACGGGGAATGAATCCAGGACTTCCGGGAGAGTGGAACGGGGAACGGACCCAGGACTTCCGGGAGAGTGGAACGGGGAACGGACCCAGGACTTCCGGGAGAGTGGAACAGGGAACGGACCGAGGACCTCCGGGGGAGTGGAACGGGGAACGGACCCAGGACTTCCGGGAGAGTGGAACGGGGAATGGACCCAGGACTTCCGGGAGAGTGGAACGGGGAACGACTGAGGACTTCCGGGAGAGTGGAACGGGGAATGGACCCAGGATTTGCAGCATTCTGAAGAAGGATGAAGGAAGTCTTAACCATTAGGACAAACATCCCCCAAAGTCTTTGTAAGTGAGCCTTACTTAAATGTAAAATATGTAATTGATTTCTTATAAAGTGTGGTTAATCAGTTATTATACATAGCTAACTCTGGGTTAGCATATGCTGTCATTTAGAGTGTAAGCTATGCATTGAAATTTTGCACATTCAAATCTTAATTTTTCATAAAGTGTGGTTAATCAGTTCTAGGTTAGCATATGTGTCATTTAGAATGTATGCTATGTATTGAAATTCTGTGGATTCAAATCCTCGTTCTGTATTATGTGGCTTTGTAACTTTCCACAGCCTCCATGATGTAAAATAGAACCTCTGTAAAATAGAAACAGTAATAGCCCTGAATCCACCAGGTTGATGCCATGATTAAACAAGCATTGGTGACACCATAAATATATGTTGCCTAGGAAAATCCAAATTATGTGGGATTAAGATAATCTTTCCTATTTTTTTTTTATCACATGTATAGATTTTAGCATGCATACTTAAGATTTGTCTCTTACAGCTCCAATCTAATCCTTTGGCCAGGCATTCTGTTTTAGCACTTGTACTACACAAAAATGTCACCTTCTGGGTAATAAATTATATGATCACTTTGAGTAAGTTCAACATAATGGCACATTCTAAGAGTCATGACTTTGAACTAAGTGAATACCAGCCAATTACACCTAAATGTACATAACCCTCTGAGCGAGTGTGCACTCTCTCCTTCCACTCGTGAGATTCAGCAATCAGGAGGTGTGGTTTCCTGCACACTGTCTGCCGATCTGCCCCTGTTCATACATTCCATTATTGGTCTTGGTTTAACTAAGCTAAGCACCTCCAAAGGTGCTGCACTACTCAAAAGAGCTCACTTGCCTGTTACCCAGTCCTGACCCTGTGAGCTAAAGACCATGTTTATGAATCAAAGTTCTTAATGTTAGTGTTATGAAAGCAGGATTTGTGGCATAGCCATAGCCACAATCCAATCTAACCCACAGCCAATCTCGTTAGCAGACTCCCAGATGTATGACTGCATTAACTTGGAAAAAAAGTGAATTGCCCTATCCTTTAAATAACTCCTTTGCACACAGTCCTCATGGAAGTGCATCACATTCTCTATAATAAGCATATTTTAGAACATCTCATCTGAATCTAATCAGGGAGCAGATACTGTGACCAGTAACTGGTGGCTCAGACTCTTACATTTCTGGTACAAATTAGTGCAGAAAGTTAATTCTGGTGTGGAAGAGTTTGAGGAAATAAAGCTGATACAATCATCCAATTCGGGGTTCAGTTACATTGCTCTCTCTCTCACTCTCTCTCTCTCTCCCCCCCTCAGAAAGATAGATATATGAACAATCTCATTTTATAGGTAGCTAAGCTGCAGTTCTGAATGATATGTTTCTTTTGGAGTTGTGGATGCAGTGAAATATTTCATGGAACAAATACAGATTTTTCTGCCTGACCCCAAAACGTCAGTGTGTTGTGGAACATCAAACATTCAGGCTTAGGAAAGACAGTGCACAGCATCCCTTTGACTCTAGAAACTACCTAAATAACCTAAATATTTTCCTCCTAGAAAGAGAAAAATAAAACTGTTGATATTTAGAGAAGACCATGAAAAATTGGTACAAATTGTTCAGAGAGCTAAAAAAGGGTCAAAGAGGGTGCTACATAAATGGAGTCAAAGCAAGTTTTGAAAATTCCAGTCTTCTACTTTTCTTGAAATTTCATCTAGCAATCCAAACCAATAGATATCTGTGGGGGTTTGGTTTTTGTTCCCAAAGATTTTTTTTTCATAGCTTTTTAATTTTAATTTCAAATAAGTAGCTAATATATTTAATATAAGTATATCCAGGAACCACTTAGAACATGCATAAAAATATCCAAACTTTAATGTTACAAGAAATACTGTGTTTAGTACATGTACATCCTAAATATCACAGATTAATTTTAAAAACTCATTTATCTAAAATTCAAAATTGATTAAGACTGTCTGCATTTTTGTTAAACATTTTTATTTGTTAACCTTTGTAAATGACACCAGTTATGGCTTAGCACATTTAGCTCTAATGGAGAGCAAGCTATGGTATTTGTTCCAATGAAAGGAGACAGTAGGATGTGTGACCCCTTCATAAGAGCAGAACTCAACCCAGCCTCATACAAGTCAAATATCTTAAAAATGTTAATACCTCTTCAACTTCATTATAGTGCTGTCCGACCAGGAAGAAGTCGTTGACCATTATTGGCAGCTAGGCCACAGGTAGGACAAGAGCAGCATCCATTAAAAAGTGATCTATGCAAGCTAATTAAGACATTATTTGATATTGACAAGAGTGATTTTTATGGTTAAAAACATCATGTTCACTAAATGCGCTTTTGTCAGCAGGTTCATGAGTGGTATGAGAGTATAACGAGACATTCAGAATGCATTGGCCAGTTGAAAAAGAAGAATACAAATAGGGCAAAGTGGATGGATGAAGGCTAATTCCATCAGAAGGATATAGCATAGTTGATAAACAGGTATGGAAGAATGTGCAGGCAGCTACACCTAGAAAGAATGTGGGTACTAGAAACCGAGTTATCAGCAATGTGAGAAAACGAGAGGTGTGTAGCAAAACAACGTAGATGATCAGAAACCCCCATGTATCAACTGTGGTCCAAGCCAGAGTGCGTTTAATTGATAAAATAAGAACTGAGAGAATCAACAGAGTCAATAACATAACAGGATGGAAATCTGGCCATAAAGAGAGAATGAAAAAATGGCTATGATTTGTACAGCAGAAAGGTTTCAATTTATTTACCGAAGATGAGTAGGAAATAGAATTATCTTCCAACAAGCTTCACTTTCTCATCTAAAACCAACCAAAATTCTCATGCTAAGTCACTGGCAGATCCATGTGCCTTTCTTAGGCAGTCTGCCGTGAGTCAAGAACTGTTGCAGTCACACAGAAGGAGCTTCCACTCAGGATCTGGGGTTGTCTTAGGGGAAGGTTTCTGGTGACTTCCAGGGACAGGGAAAATGTCTAGGTCACTTGTGTCTATAACATCATTCATGGGTCATATGGAGTCATCCACTTAAAAATTAGCCTGCTGCACACGGGTTGCTTCAAGAAGGTTTTTGATTTTCTTTTTCACAGGTCATTTCATAGCATGTTATTTAACTTCTTGTTGTAAATTTCTATGACTTTTTATTTAAAGGGATGTATAGTAACTATGTAATAGAGACTGCCATATCCATATGCGAGGATACAATGCAGTATGCATCTCTACTTCCAAATCAAAGATGGACTCCCAATGAAATCATTCAATATATCTTGACAATTTTAATGCTGGACTCTGCCACTGTCAGTATCTACAATGTCGGGATACATTTAAATGGCAGAATGATGGACTTATTAATGTTGATGAAGGACTATGACAATAGACAGGAAGTTGGTGGGGGGTGTATTTGGGGAGGAAGGGGAAAGCCTATGGAGCTGTATCATAAAATAATGAATTTCAAGTGCCACCTGTGGTTGGCCTGGCAGGGCCAGACTAAATGATTTCACATGTTTTATACGTCCAATAGGTTGGTTGTTCCCCACTCTTGCTAGACTGACTTCATCCTCCTCAGCTCCTGCTGATGCGTCCTCCTTCCCCAACACTGGCTCAAATTCATGGCCACTTGGGCTCAAGAGTCAGCTCAGCTCTGTGTGTCCCTAATAACAAGTTCTTCAGCATTTTTCCTAATAGCTCCCTACCTGTCATTAAATCTTTTTGGAAGTCTTCTCCCAGATTCCCTCCTCCAATACCATAGAATATACAAGAAAAGCAGAAGTCGCTTTTTTTTTTTTTTTACCATGAATTCAACTAAAAAATGGAAAACAAAGAAACCTGAAATAAAATGAGCAATTTGTAGTTGTAAAAGATATATAAGCCCTTGGCTCAGTAGCCTAGTGGCTAAAGTTCTTGCTTTGCACACACCAGGATCCCACATGGGCACCAATTCTAATCCCGGCAGCCCTGCTTCCCATCCAGATCCCTGCTTGTGGCCTGGGAAAGCAGTTGAGGATGGCCCAAAGTCTTGGGACCCTGCACCTGCATGGGAGACCCAGAAGAGGCTCCTGGTTCCTGGTTTTACATTGGTTCCGCTCCAGCCATTGTGGCCACTTGGGGAGTGAACCAGTGGGTGGAAGATCTTCCTCTCTTTTTTCTTCTCCTCTCTGTATATCTGACTTTGCAATGAAAATAAATAAATCTTAAAAAATAAAATGAAATATATAAATAATAAAAAAACCTTGCAAAATGTGCAAACTCTTACACAGAATGGGTGTAGAATCAAAATGAGTTAATAAATGACTAATGCAATAATAATCAGTGAATTATGAAATAATTTTTGCAAATAAATAAAAATCACTTTCAGTTGTACAGCAGTTAATACATTTCCTTCTTTTTAAATTAATGTATTTCTATTTCAGTGAGAAACTAGTGAAGTTAAACCTAAATAGTGGTTTATAGGGACTGAGAAGATACAAACCTATTGGCTTAAAATTCTATTAGGTATGGTTAACTCGTATGTCACAAATTCCAATCAAAGAAACGGCTTAAATAAGAATACTTGAGAGGGAGTTGAACAGGGTGAGGGCCACGTGAAATGTTTCCATAAATACATGAGGCCTATAAAGTTATAAAATTAGCTTGAATGTTTGGTCAGAATATTTTAAAGAAGAGTAATATCATGCAAATGCCTTTAAACAACATATCAGATATATTGAAAATGGAATATAAAGTTTGCAATGGCTGACAGGATTTGGAGCTAGCTTATAATGTAAGCTGCACACAATCACAGAATTACTACTCAACTGCCTTGAAACAAAGCATAATGTTCTCCTAATAAATATTTGACTTAGTTTGCACTGTAGAAAGCATATTCTGCCTGCATATCTGGTTGTCAGCAAGATGGTAGGTTGATGGAGTCACATATTTCGGCATCACTATTAGGCCTTTACTCCTCCCATCTAAACCATACAGAACTCTTATGATTTCAAGATGGGAACAGTCAGCTCCATGTAGTGCAAAGTTCTGGGCAGCTCAACATCTGCATTTTTTTATTCTATAGCCTTGAGAAAATGACTCACCCTCTTCAACCCAGATTTCCTCATCTATATCACAGACATAATGGTGCTATTGTATAAGAGTTCCACTTCATAAATATTGAGTCCTCTCCCAGGGATCACAGCAGGTGTTCAGTAAATGCCGACTGTTTCCTCGTTGCTTGGACCTGAAGGACAGAGGGATGTCTACCGCCCCTCACGCTTGCCCATTGCTTGCCTTGAGAAGAGATAGTCCAAGGCAAACAATGGGGAGCAAGGAAGGAGCTGGGGGAGGGGAGTGCTGCACATCATTCTTGGAATTGCTGACACTAAACAGAACATTCCGGAGCTCGAGAGAGAGCTTGGAAAGACAACCTGCAGTGACTGGGTCTACGAGAGACGCTAAGTGCAGAATCAGAACTTCACCTTGCTGTTCCTATGCTACAACAATGTTGCCAAGGCTTCCAGCTGTTTCTGTCTTCAACCTTCTGATTTCTGAAATCAAAGTAGATGAGCCACTCTAATAAATTCAGATTCTAAATATATCTTTGTGGATATTCATTACAATTTATTTAAAATCCTAAACACAGATGGCTTACGAGATGATTTTCATTTAAATATTTCAATTTTCTCATTGCAGGCAGGCAGAAGGAAGCAACTGGAGAACATGACAGCAATTAGGATCGGTGAAGGATTTCGACATCGGAAAGGTCAAAGCTGTGGTGCACCACAGTCCTGGCTTTGCAGGCGTCAGCTCTAATTGGGGGACCGATTCTGCAGCTCAAAAGCTAAAGAGGATTTTGTTTTGCTTTAAAGAAACAAAGCTTCCGCAGCTCTAGGCCAGCTACTTTATACACAAAGCCATACTTCAAAACACTGAGGCAAGCCTCATCAATTTTATAGCAAGGTTGACAGGACAGGGCAACCCAAGATGATGCAATTGATTACATCTTATTTTGATCAGAAGAATCAGCAAGGTAGCAAAATGTAACCCACTTCAATCACTGCCAAAAACATATCAAGGTCCGTGTCAGTTTTTACAACAAAACCTCTACTCCTCAGTCAATATTTTCTTACTCTATCAACTTATTGAACAGCTGGCTTTTATCACTTTATCAGCTTTTGAAAATCCCTTTCCTTGGGAGCAAGATGCCGTTGATGATCTGTGTGAGCAGATCTGACCCTCTCATCTGTGTGTGTCCCTCTGAGATGTCTGCCTCAGCTCTGCACTGCTTCCTGGATGTTCGTGGCACATACCTGGGATAACCATCTCTCGTGTTAGTGACTCACCTTCAGTTTCTAATGCCTGAGCAATGCATCATTAACTCATTAAAAAAAAATTTTCCCAAAGCCAGGTTCTACCCACTTGTCCTTCCTTTAATTACAAAAGGGAAGAAATGGTAACTGTTCTGTAAATGACATCTCACATTGGAACAGAAGATTGAGTCGCTAGCAGAGCATATTTAACAGAATGATTCATCTCTCAAAATTTGATAATGAAAACATTTTGACACTAACTAGCAGTTTTAATGATCACTGTAATTTGGCTGATGGGTTCATTAATAAAACTTCAGAATGACTTTGTAACATTTACTGCTTTGATCACTCCAGTTAAGGTTACAGAGAACAAAGGCGGCGGCTCCCTGGGACTTGCACACCATGCTGTCTGTCCGTGACGATTTCTGACAGACCACTAACCAGGCGAGGGCTGTCATCTGCTAGCTGCCCTTGCTCCTGCCAGATAAGCGAAATGCTCTATAGCTCTCCCAAATGAGCCACCTGCCTAGAGCTTACTCTATAAACTTGAGTGCCTCAGACAGGAAATCAAAAAACATGAGTGTTATCAAATCCACAGAGTACGATAATTCTTTAAACCCCATGAGAAAAATGGGGATTCACTCACCTTGGTTTTGGCGCCGTCATGGAGAAGGGCGTGTGCAATGCAAGAGGCTTCTCTGAGACCCAGGAGGCACCAGGAAGCTTTGAGGTTGAAGAGGTCATGACTGGAAAAGAAAACAACACCACCAAACAATGCTTTTCAATCTGCCAGGACCTCAGAACTGTGGTTATGCTGGCAACTCTGAGTCCATCAGTGGACTGTTGGTAATTCGGGCACTATTATTTGATCAGCTTGGGGTACTGCTCAGGTGGCGTTCTGGGAGTGGTCAAGGCTGTAACATTCAATATCCTGCTGTTCAGCTAGAGTCATCTTGGTAGACGCTTCCCATCTGCCTGGAAGTCGGGAACTGGTAAATGATGTGAAAGTGGATCATAGTAGCAAACATTTTATGAGTGATGGTATATTTCGCTATCTTCTTGGACCAGCCCTGATACACAAAGAGCAAAAACAAATGGCTATTGGGACATAGCCACTCTTCCTTCCCTCACAAAAACTGTATTTTGAACTGATTAACAATATTCAAAAATAAAAATTACATTTCCTAGCCTCCCTTTAGCCTTGGGGCTAGGCTGTGGGAGGTGAATGGACGTGTCATCAGAGATCTGGAGGCATCTGCAGGTGCAAACAATGCTCAATAGAATCTTCGTGTCCTGCTTCTCTGTTCCTTTCCCTAGAGTGGCTCCATGCACTGTTCACTGGCATTTTGGACCAGGAAGTCGAAGCACCATGGGAAGAATCAGGTCAGAAAGATGCATGTTTCTGACATGCAAGTACTTTCATCCTAATACAGAATGACTGGAATTGTAGAACAGAAAGTGATAAAGTTATTGGTACCAAAAGCCATTATGATTTTAAAAATAAGATTATTTATTTGAAAGTGTGATAAAAAGAGAAACAGCTGGTAAAAGAGATTTTTCCATCCACTGGTTCAAGGCTGGGCAGGCTGAACTGGGAGTCAACAGCTTCTTCTAGATCTCACCCAGGGATGACAGGGCAACTTCAGGGTGATATCCTGCTGCCCTGCCAGGAGGATTGGTGTGAATCTGGATCAGAAACACAGAAGCTGGGACTCACACTTGTTTTCTGATATGGGATTCTGGCCTTTTAAATGATGACGTAACTCTCTGCACCCCAATGCTGACTTGTATAATATTTATTTTTCTATTACTCATACACTAACACTTGAAGGGGCAATTCCAAATCTTACTAATAATACTGTGTTTTATTTGACGTAACATCAATAAACAGCAAGTTTTAAATTTGAACTTATAATTTGTATCCTTATCACCAAGTACTACCTTTCTGCTTACCCTCACCACTCAGCCAAAGAAAAAGAAAGCATATTCATATATTCATAACCTTCCAAAGCAACCTGTACAGCAAAACATTCACTTTCCTAGCAGAGAAATTATACCATTTGGCCCTGCCACAGTACCTGCAGGTTAGACCTGAAATTCAACAAATCTAAAGCAGGCTGATTGTTAAGTCAAGAATCTCATACGGTCTGCAAATGATAATATAAATAAATAGCCAATGGTCCTTGGTTGTTAGAAGCACTCTGTCATTCAATGATCTTCCATAAGCATGTATTCATCACCTACTTTTTTCCAGCCTTCTTGCTGCAGGCTGCAATCCAGGCAAGTAGCACTGTAGGCAGTTAATTGCATCCTATCGCATGCATGCAAATGCTGGTGGTATGATAGGGAAAAGAATGACCAATTTTATCTTGAGACCTTGGGAAAAGAGCATCAGGGGTTTCACTGAGGTTAGTAGAAAGGGAAGTAGGTGCAGAATATTCAAAGGGGAGGAACTTGCAGAAAGGAAGATCCCTATAGAAGCTGATGAAGGGTAGGACCTTCTGTGAGCACTCTTAAGAAAGTTCAGGGAACGGACTAGTGCTACAGCATAGCACATTACGCCCCTGTCTGAATCTCTGGTATTCCATATGGCCACTGGTACAAGTCCTGGCTGCTACATTTCTTTTTTAAAGATTTATTTATTTTTGAGAGAATCAAGATGGCAGAATAGGGTAAGAACATGTTTAAACAGATGGAGAAACTTTAGCCAGTGTGAAGCAGAGAGGGCACATTCCAGGAAATAGAAGAGGACAAAACAACAGCAGGTACCTGGAGACTGACAGACAGGAAAGCAGCAGACACAACGGTGTAGTGTTGCAGTGACCAATGCCACAGCAGCATTCAGTGAGCGGTGATCTGAATTGCAGCAGCAGCCAGAACTCCACCAACACGGTGGGAAGGGGCATTCACTGGGAGCTCAGGAAGTGAAACCAGACAAAGAACTGGCCGTCCTGCTGGTCTGTTTGATTTAACAAGGAACAGAGACAGAGCGGCAGGTCCCAGATGGGTGATGTGGGAACAGGGTGGATTTCACAGCCCAGTCCACCCCCTAGAGCCAAAGCAGGTGCATATATTTGGCTAAACTCTCTTTTGACATCACAGAGATTAGTATATTTGTTCACTGTTTCATCTCCAATTTCTAAATGAAACCCAGTGCCTAACACATGGCAATTGCTGATTGAGTATGTGTCACAGAAGCACCCAGGTTAGGATTCATTGAGGCCTTGGAAGGACTCAGAGATCAGAGGTTAAACTCTGCATTGTAAGAACAAAAATAACCAAGTATAATGTACACATTCATACCTTCCAGCTTATAAAAAGCATAGTTAAACTGCATTTGAGGCTTGCATCTGCAGAGAGGGCAAGCTCTGTGCCATTAGCAAAGCACTTTGTTTTCTGAATGATGCATCCCAGTCCTAGCTCTGAAACTATAACCACTGGCTCCACAGGGGCAGGTTACGTAGTGTGTTTAGCCTACATAACGAGGGAGAACACCTTGATGGTAAGAACGGAAAGGAAAAACATGTTTAACCTGCAGTGTTCAGCTGAAGCAACGCAACACTGTAAATGTGTCAAAAACATCAACAACCATGAATGCATAATATACCTGAGTGAGGAATTATACTTTAGGAAAAGCGGATTTATTTCTTGGGTTCCAGAAGTACAGCCCACAGCAAATATCAAAGTTCTAAAAGAAGAATGGCAGGAACTCATAAGAAAGAAATGTTAATCAACTCACATAGCGACTTCACACAAACCTGAAAACAAACTGAGACTATAAAGGTAAGATTGAAATGTACTGAAATCTTTGTTAGAAAACTCATTCTAAGCTAAAATGTACACCAATACCTGAATATTGTGGGGGTTGGGGGTAGTCATAAAGATTTAAAAGTAAATTGCCAGCCAAGGGCTGTGGAATATTTTCATTTAGTTTCTAATTTCTCCTACATAGGAGGTCCCCAGATCCACAGGGTTTTTGGAATAGACAAAGAAATGCGCTGTTATTAAAGTTAGGAATGTTTTCATTTTTGTGCAGTTTTGTTTTCACCCTGATTTGCTTCAACACAGAAAAACAACAAAAGTTGTGTTCAATTTGACCTTTACAGCCAGGTTCATAAAAGCAATGAAGTTGCAAAGCAAAAGTTTCATAGAAAAACCTATCATGTTTGCTTCTTAACAGAGATGGGAAACGTGTTAATTCCTACCCACCAGTTAAAAAAAAAAAGACTGGTGCTGGGATTTCCCTTCCTTGTAATCACCACCCATGAATGTCATTCCAGGTAGGGTTCACGGAATGTGGTGAACTCACTGGACGATGGGTGCTCAGGCTCAACATTATCCTGAGAGTGCCTATACGAATGCTTTTACTTGAGAGCAACATTTTAAACCAGGAACAGGCAGCAGGTCACCTTCCCGGATGTTGATGGCATCAATGGCCTGACCACCACAAAAAGCCCCAGTTAAGGAGCATGTGTTGGAGCCGTGCTCCAGTTCTTGTGTTTGGTCTTGGACGTGGCCTGGGACACACGGCACTGGCTTGGAGGCTTTTTAATCCTCTGGACAGTGACTGGAATTTAGATGACCAGCCATCCTGCGTCTCTTGCTTGGTCTCGTAGCTTTTGAGACCTATTACCTTTCACAAGCCGATTTCCTATAATGAACCACTTTCCATTTGCTATCCTATTGGTTCTCTTACATATTTGTATGTGTGTCTTATATGATTTGAAATAATGTGTGCTCTCTCTGTCTCACACACATACACTAATAATTTTAGCACTAAAACTATTCTAGACATCTTTAGTGGAATTAAAGCATAAAGACTTCTTTAGATCTAGGTCAAAGTCATCTAAAAATGCACATTTCTTACATTCAGAGCTATGTTGACACAATATGATTATTACTGATTATTAAACTATACAGAGGAATTTGATATATCAAGTATATTTGATATATTTTATATAAATAAATATGGAAACATGTATAAGATATATATATATATATAGCAGATGTCTGTTTCTCTAACAACTGCGGTGGGCTCTTAAACTTGACTAAATTGATGAAAAATTTAAGGTAGTAAGAGCTGATGATTTTTTTGACTTCTTTTCCTACCAAAACATTGGCTAGTTGAAAAATGGTCAAAGTTAATGTTGTCAGATTACACAGAATTCTTAAATCAAAAGGAAATTTTTTTCAAAGATTTATTTTATCTTTATTGGGAAGGCAGATACATAGAGAGGAGATACAGAAAGATCTTCTGTCTAATGATTCACTCCCTAAGTGACCATTACGGCCAGAGCTGAACCAATCCAAAGCCAGGAGCCAGGAGCTTTTTCTGGGTCTGCCACATGGGTGCAGGGCCCTAAGACTTTGGCCCATTCTCAACTGCTTTCCTGGGCCACAAGCAGGGAGCTAGAAGGGAAGTGGGGCAGTCGGGACATGAACCAGCACCCATATGGGATTCCAGCATATGCCAGGGGAGGATTTTAGCCACTAGGTTCTCATGCTGGGTCCAACTCAACAGGAAATTCTTATACAATTTTTAGTAGACTAATTAGAACAAGTGTCACAGAATGTTCATTAGTTACTAAAGATGTGATATGAAATTCTTAATTTGAATTTCAAGAAGCAGAGAAGACATGACAACTGTGAGTTTAATTAGCTTATACTAATAAATTGGACCTTAAAAATAAAGATGATATACCACCCAAATGACTCATTGCACATAAGCTTAAGATTTATTAGTAAGCAAGGCATTCACAGACTAATTACAAAAGTTGTTAGGTTATGAATATAAAGGGAAGAAGAAATTTTTAAAAAGCATTTGTCTTGCCCAGACACTTTAATTCCTCTTGTGCTCCTAGTCTCCAGAGCAACTGAAAAGGCCAAAGACCTCAGAGAAAAGGGCATTATTTGTTATCTTTTTTCCATATTTCATCTATGCAATGTATCCCTGATTTCCAAAGTATTTTATGCTCTGTGTCAGCAGCTTAGTCCCTCCAGGAGAGCCACTGATATTAACCATATATTGCTTTAATTCTCTGTCTTTAAAAATTTTTTTTTACTAAGACCTTGTTTGATGATTGCGAAAAATTTTTAGGAAGTAGAACAATTTATTGAACTTTAAGTTAAAGGTGACATATTATTTATACATTAAACATTTATTGCCATTAATGATGGATGCTCATGACTAAAACAAAAAATGAAGCATTTTCCACACACAATTTCAATTCAATCGAAAAAGAAGTTACTGTTTTTAGAAATATTATTTTTTCCTTTAAAGTTAATTCATCTTGGGGTGACATTCCATGTAAAAGCGACGGCAGTACTAATCACTGGACGTTTATACTCCATTTACATAGGAAAGGTAAAATGTAGCTCCTCTGAACAGCCACTAAATGTGCTGACATATTTCAATTTTATGACATTTATTTTCTTTAAGAGCTAGATGTTATTAGTACTAATGTTCACATTGACAATATAAGTGTCTTTTACAAGTACCCAGGCTTCCTGTGGATGGGAAACTAGAAAAGATTCCCGGCTACAACAGCATTATATCTTGTGCGGAAAGAAATGTGATTCAGAAGAAGAAAGTGAGAGCCCAAAGGGAACCAAGAATCATCACTGGAGAATGGAAAGTCTGTCCCCAGTTCTGCATCTTACGTTGGGTGTGTGTGTAGGAGTAAAATCACAGGACCATCATCCTCAGGGATGAACCCTGATGAAGGAAACCAACCACAGGAGTCCTCACTGGTGCCTGGCCTTTACTTAGATGACAAAGACCTGGAGCTGACACATGGCCTTGAGTGAAGATGCTGGTTACAATGACTATGACACAAATTGGAGCACCTAGGCTTCATCCCCTTCTGTACTCTTGACACCAGCTACCTGTTAATGCTCATCATGGTGATGACTCAAGAAGCTGGGTTTTTGCTACCCAGATGGGAGCCCTGTTTCATGGCTATTGCCCTAGCCTGGCACAGGACGTCAAGGTCACTTGGGGTGAGGAGTGAACCAAAGGATGGGCACTGTCTCTTTGCTTCTTAACACAATTCTTTTCTTAGTTTGACAAGAACCTAAATATTAACTTGAACTTTCAGTTGACCTTGAAGAAGACAGATTGTTAACCTTCTGAACCTCAGTTGATTTACTGGTAAAGTGAGGGCAGTTAAACTAGGTCATTTGCAAGGCCCCATCCCATTTTTAATGGTTATGTCACTTGCCATTATTCTGTTGACTGAATCAAGGACTAACTACATTTTATAACTGGATAGCAAATACTTGACCTGGCTCTTTTCAGATAAAGCAAATAATCACCTCCTATCTGTCCTCTCAAGAATCTTCTTAGTGCTTATTTTGGTGCCAAGTGTCCTTTAGATACTAAATAGATACTGAGTAATGATCATGGCCATGAACTTGTGCTGTCCTAAGCTGATTGCACTACTGCTGCTTATTAAAGCCATTAACAACAGGAGTGGGCACTCTTGGCTCCCCAAATATGACAAGTGAGGGAGCCTGAAGCAGTGACCTACTTCAGGGCTTCCAGGGGATTCAAGTTAATGTGTAACTCATGACAGAATTGAAGAATAATTTACATAGTGTCAACTGTCTTTTGGGAAATCTTGCTCATAAGGTCACAACCACAAACATGGTCATCTTCGTGGCTTATTTGGGATACATTGGGACAAGGTTATCTGTGTTTCAGAGGGACATTTTAATAAAAAATGAAAAGATTATTGAGTAGTCCATCCACCTCACATGCTTAAATGAAGGCCCTGAAAGATGGGTCTCATAATGGGGCCAGTCTTGACAAACCACCGAGGATGCACCCATACCATGGGTACTTATGTATTTGACAACTGCATTGTTTTTGTCTCTGAGGTCATTTTAAACAGAATCTTCCCTCTTACTAGTCAGTTTATTTGTGCATTGCAGCTTCTATGCAGTCTGCAACACATGATGAACTAGAGCAACAGGGACAGTAGAGACCAAAATTTCCATCATCTCTTCCGCTGTTCCTACAGAATGCTGTGATCCTCTCCGTCCTTGGACCTTCACCTGCCACCCAGAGATTTGGCATGAGTTGAGCAACCAAAGGAAAGCTAACTCTTAATACTTCTTAACACATCCTACCTGGAAGGAAGGACTATGTGGATTTGCCATTGAACCATCTTTCTTTTTTCTTTTCCTTCAGCAGGTGACACAGAAGCTGACTAAATCCCACAGAGTCTGATTTGTTTGCTATTTGGTTAATGAATGCAGTAAGGAGAGAAAATTCAATATTTTTTTAACTGGCCTTTCCTAGCTTGTTTCGTTTACATAGGTGTCCTCTCAAGACCTAGTCTCTAAAACTAAAGATTATTTTTACTGTGTGGTAAAGAAATAACTTTAATCCAAAAACACTGGAAAATGCTCTCTCTCAACACCAGCACTGTGACATAGCAATTCAAACCGCTGCCCGCAGTGCTACCATTCTACCCATAGGCACTGGTTTGAGAATCGGTTGCTCTACTTCTGGTCCAGCTCCGTGCTAATATGCATGCAAAGTAGCAGAGGAAGGCCCAATCTCTGGGTTCCTGTCTTAAGTAGGAGATTTGGAAAACACTCCTGGCTCCTGCCTCCAGTCTGGGCCAGCACTGGTCATTGTGGTGTGCTGGAGAGTGAACCAGCAATGAAAGACCCCTCTCTCTCTCTTTCTGTAATTCTGAAAAAACATCCCATCTCACAAACTGTTACAGTTATGCACACACACATACAAATATCTACCACTGATACTATTTTAGAAGTCTTTAGTGGAATTAAGCTATGAGGAGATTTTGAGTCCTGCTCAGTAGCCTAGTGGCTAAAGTCCTTGACTTGTACATGCCGGGATCCCATATGGACTCTTGTCTGTATTCCGGCTGCCCCCACTTCCCTTCCAGCTCCCTGCCTGTGGCCTGGGAAAGCAGTCAAGGACGGCCCAAAGCCTTGGGTCCCTACACTTGTGTGGAAGGCCCGAAAGAAGCTCCTGGCTCCTGGCTTTGGATCAGCACATCTCCAGCCATTGTGACCACTTGGGGAGTGAATCAATGGACAGAAGAGCTTCCTCTCTGTCTCTCTTCCTCTGTATATTTGGACTTTTCAACAAAAACAAATCTTTAAGAAAAAAAAGACTGCACTTTTCATCTTGATCAGAGTTGAGTTTGATTACAAAATCTCCTTGCATAAAGAGTCTTCAAAAATGTCATGGAATTGCACAAAATGTGAAAACAACACATGCCTTTCCAAGCTTGTTTGTAAATAAAAGAACAATTCCATCTGTGCATTTCATTTCCCATGAACTTTGAATTGAAGTCCCGTCCTCCTAGTCTGGCCCCATGTCTACCTCCATAACTGGCCTCTTGAAGAAGAATTTTTTTTAAACCAGTTTCAGTAACATGAATCATGTTTTCCTCAACTTTACTGTCTGTCATTTGGAAATCTTTGGAGAAATAAGGAGGCATTTTCTTGACACAGGTTCATTTTTTACTTCTGAAAGTATTTCTTCAGCCATGGTAATTGGAATGAATTTCCAAGATAATGCTTAAATGAAAGATTTCATCCTTTGTGGCCCACTGAATTTTTGAGGCTTCCAAGTGGGAAGGACAGTAATTTTCTCAAGTTGAATCCTTCACAATGTTATCTGACTCAGCAGACGGCTACAGACTGCTAAACCAAGGAGAGTCAGCAACAAGAATTCAGAGTCATTTCTTGACTTAAAAACCTGTGTGTGGAAAAGTCCCGGGTGGAATCTTCCTGAAGTTCTGTGCCTAGTGGGAGGTGCCAGGAAGGGACACATGCCCGGGGTCATCCACCTGCAGAGGGAAATCTGTGGAGCCGATGTGTGCCGACTGCTGTGATCATTATCTAGAGGCTTTGGGGATTCATCCAAGTCACTTCTGTAGTATTAAGGAGATCCTGGGAGTCACATCAATGCCCGCCCTCCAAAATACACACTTTTTTTTTCCCATTCCGATGAGGACTTCTAAGCCCACAGGCTGAGAGGCAAGTATGCCTTGTGCTGCCATCTGGGCAGGCAAACTTCTGAGGGCCCAGACAGGAAAGTCAAAAAAGACCAAGTAATGCTCAGAACTCCTGTCTTAAACAATTGTTCTAAGCAAGGTGACGATTTCCAGTTAATACTCTGCAATTAATATCAATAAAACCATGTGTCTCTGCAAAGCTACAGTGAAAGACTAATAAGTAGATTTTTGGGTTGGATTCAGAAAAATAATGCATTTCTGCTAATGTTTCTGGCCCTTTGCCTAGAAAAGTCTAGAAATCAAGCTTTTCTTATAAAAAGAAGAACTTGGTCTAGTGAGTTTCTTTTTGGTAGTTTTTTTTTTTTCAAAATAACTTCATTTGTAACGATGAGTTTGCATTAAGCCTTTTTGGGAACACTCACATTTAATCTGCTAGCTGCTTTTCTTCAGCATCTTTGCACATCTGCCAATGCATCGCACAGCGAAGAAGGTGAGCAAATGAGATGTGGGAGGACAACTCATCATGATTTGGATACTGTTACACTTGGGGAAGAGAATTAATCTTCGTTTGTTCTCGTACTTTCTCAAGCATTCTCAAGTTTGTTTTTCTCACCACCCCACTAAACTCCCGTCAAAATGGAACAGACCAGTACCTTCCAGGTTTGGACATGGATGCTATCACTTGGCCATCCAGGATTTGAAGCAGAGAACCCTTTAGAGCACGCACTCTGGAAATATGAGGTTGCTTTCTGAATTTTCAGTCTTGCCTTTGACATCATTCATTTGCCATAGTCTCATTTCTTCAAAACACTTTCTTTCTCATTAAATTCTTCACTGACACATAAATCATAGAGTAGCATCATTTTCTTCAAGAAGGTCTTGATTTTCTTTTTCATTTCTTCAGTGACACATTAGTCATTCAGTAGCATGTTATTTAACTTCATGGCATTGTTAATTTCTTTTTTATTCCTGTTATTGGTTTTTTGTGGCTTTTCATTTAAGGGGATATATAGTAACCTTGTAATGGAGACTATCATATCCAGATGTGAAGATACAATGCAGTATGCATCTCTATTTCCAGACCAAGGATGGAGTCCCAATGAAACTGTCTACTATATCTTTTTTTTTTAAAGATTTATTTATTTATTGGAAAGTCAGATATACAAAGAGGAGGAGAGACAGAGAGGAAGATCTTCCGTTCGATGATTCACTTCCCAAGTGAGCGCAACGGCCGACGCTATGCCGATCTGAAGCCAGGATCCAGGAACTTCTTCTGGGTATTCCACATGGGTGCAGGGTCCCAAAGCCTTGGGCCGTCCCAGGCCACAAGCAGGGAGCTGGATGGGAAGCGAAGCTGCCGGGATTAGAACTGGCGCCCATATGGGATCCCGGCACGTTCAAGGCGAGGACTTTAGTTGCTAGGCCACACCGCCGGGCCCCTGTCTACTATATCTTGACAACAGGATGCTGCACTCTATGCAATGATGGACATTCGACTGTTTATGAAGAACTATACTATAATAATAATATATGGGAACTTAGTGAGGCAGTAGGGGTTGAGAATGAGATAAGGAAAATCCCAGGGCCTATGGAACTGTATCATAAAAAGACAATAATTTTAAAAGAAGTAAGAAAAACAATGGGATTGGTCCTTCCTAGCCCTCACCAAAATGTTGTACAGGCCATTTACTCTATACTTCTAGGGACCTATTTTATAACCTAAAGCCTATCTGTGTACAGTGACTTGGCAGATAAAAGGGAGAGGAGTGAGATGGCAAAATGGATGATCAAGTGTAAAAAAATACATTTAGGTCAGAAAGGGTTTGAATTAATTGCACAAGTTAGCATGCTGAGTACCAAGGTGAGCCTTTTTTGTTTTCCAAAGGAAGACCTACACTTGTTTGAAACTCAGACAGAAGATGTTCTTGAAAGGAGTTGAAACAGAAAGTCCAGAGAGAGGATTGTGACTCTGATAGCCTTTGGATACTTTTCCCTTTGAGCCTAGAAGGACAGAAGCAAAGAGGTACACAGAATAAGGATCACTACAAACAGACAGGGTGAGTAACAAAACTACGGAGGGAAATGCAATTCTAAGAAATGCTGACATCTGATTCTAGGAGAATAACTTCTTAATCACGTTAAGCACAGATTCATCTGTTCCGGAACAAATATCTGTTAGTTTTCTTCCTCCATCATTGCTTCTCAAAGAACTCACCTCATTTTGGTGAGGGCTAGGAAGGACCAATCCCATATGGGTGATGGGAGCCAAAATGGAGAGTGTTCTTTAGAGCGTGCCAAAGAATTACAAGGGTACAGAGTTAGACTTCCCAGGAATGGAACATTTGCTGTTTGCATGTCAATCTGTTTTGTTTTCTAAACTTTAGAGAATGGAATTGGTGCCCAAGGCACAGCAAAGATCTGGCCTATTACCTCAGACTCATAGACTGATTGTGGGTAGCTCAAATCTATATAAAGGATAGTTAGGGGTGTGAACTGCTCTTCTAAATCTTATTTTTGAACATGTATTTATAAAGTAGTAGTTTTAAAAAAATTATTAAATTCACATGGCAAAAATATTTTAAAAGTTCTAAACGTTTCCTTGACTCTATAAGTAATTTTCTGCATGTGTATCCTACTTAATCTTTTTTTCCTAAATAAGGAAATATGGTATTCACCTTATTTTACATCTCTCTCTCTCTCTTGTCTTTCATCTTCAAAGCTGTCTTAATAGGATATCTTGGAAATCGCCCTGAATGTGTATGTGCTAAATTTCATTCCTTATAGTTTCTTAGTTTCTCTATAAAAATACCATGATGTATTATTCCCGCATAAATGAACATGAAAGACTCAATCTTCCAATGAATATCCTGTACAATCTTATTTCTCAAGATAATGAAATAATAGCTCTGAGACAATTCGCAAAGCTTTTACACAGAAAGAGCCCTAAGGCACAATTCATGACTTTTGGATCCAATGTCAAGATGGTCTTTGAGATATGTTCCCAGACTATAGAAACTGAGTTTAGCAAAACTGATACCATCACCCAAGGGATCAGGGTTGCAGGGTAAAGGGGCTTAGGGGAAAAAGCCTTGGATGTAGATCAAGTGTCTGAGTGGCTTGGGAACTATCCAAAGTGCTGAACACACACACTGCAGGAAGCAGTCTGTTCTGGGGAACTGGAGATCTCAGGCTCCTGATTTTATTTCCCTCCAGTCTGAATTTTGCCCTTGGGAGTTTAACACTACTAAAATCAACCAACGCTCTCTTCTTTCCCTGTCCTTGACTCACCTCATCCCTCCTTCTGCCTCTCTGAGTCTTCTATGCCTGTCTTCTCAACCAACCCTAGCTGTGACCTAGTCTCAACATTTATTGTTAGGATTCGAAGAGATATAATCTAATGATCTAAAGAAGAACAGCAGCAATGTATATGAGTGTCTGACACCACTCTCAGTAAAGCACTGTGAAATCTACTGATTTATAAAATATCATCAAACTCTTCATACCTAGAGGTTTAAAGGTGTATCAGGAGTCAACATCAGATACCATGCAAAGCTTATTTTGCTCATTTTTGTTTTCACAATATGAACATCCTAATAAAACTAGTGACATATTCACTATTCACATATATCATATTTTTTGCATATTTTTTCTGAAAGTAAAGATCTCAATATTTTTCTTCCTACTGAAGACATGACAAGAAATAACCTACAAAAGTTGATGTCTTCTAGTTTTTAATTTTGATACCTTAGTCAATTAAAGCATGGAATATCGGTGAAAATATCGATAATATGTAGAGATTTCCATTTGGTAAAATGTCAGATGAGATATTCTTTCTGTTTTTAAACTTGCATTCTTATAGGTGATCTCAGTAAAGGATTCAGGTTACTTGTTCTCAAAGAGGAAGGTTTGGTACAATTGCCTCATGCAGCCTGGGAGAAAGAGCAGGAGAAGCGGAGAGAGAGGGAGGGAGAGAGAAAGAGAAAAGGAGGGAGGGGTAGAGAAAGAGAGAGAGAGAGGGAGGGGGGGAGACAGAGGGAAGCAGAAGAGGAGAAGGAACAGGGGAAGGGAAGGGGGTAGGAGGAGGAAGAAAAGAAGGAAGAGAGTACACAATCTTCAGTTATAGGCTTGAGAACACAGTCAAAACCGGCTTAAACTAAAGGAGTCACTGGTTGGCCTGATGCCTGCACAGTATAATTATGCTGACTGGTTCACAGCCTCAGATGCCACACTGCACCCAATTTCTCCCTGTGCTTACTTCCTTGTGAAATGTATGGCCACTGGATTGTAAATCAATGACTGCAGAAATTCTGAACCTACAATCGCCCAAATACATTGATTCATATGGCAACTGCAAGGCTAAACAACCATTAAATAAATGTAGGATGCTGACATATAAGAAAATGAATAAAGCTAATAATTAGTAATCAGATTCTCACCTGTTTACTTTGAACTGCATTCTTAACAGATTATAGCTACAGAATTTTCAGTATGAAAATGTACTGCCTTTCTGAAGTGTGTTTTCTAGACACGTCTGTAAGATCTTAGACAACTTAAAACTTTGCTGTAGCTGAAAAATAAGTTAGAGGAGAATTGAATTTCACAGTAATTCTCACTGAAGTAATCATATAAATGTTATAAATCTGAGTTAATGGGACCACTTCATTGTAAGATACAAGAACTCTGGAAGAAAAGGAACCTCATGAATTCTACCACAGAGTCATTCAAGACTTAGCAAGAGGTGATATAATGAGTTTGATTGCTCTTTAATTGTTTCAATTGTTTCAATTGTATTAACCCTGAAGGCCCATGTTTCTGAATTTCTTTGAGGGTCAAAACCATGAAACGTTATCCACTTTAAACTTCATAATAACTTGCAATGTGGAGGTCAAATATAATGAATTTGAAGGCTGCGACTGGAAATACAGCCAACCAAACTGAAAGAAATGTAAGCTATTCCTACATTCCACCACTGGAAAACCAGACAGGCTTCTCCATGGTCACTTAGGTTCTGTGTGATTACAACAACATGTTTACTAACTCCCTCCCTTAGCAGAATAACTAAAGGGAATCCTGTATTGTCCATTTTCTATATACCAGCTCTCGACATGGGCACTCTGCTTTAATCCAACACATTCCTATCACCTTTGAGATGAATATTTGGGAAAAAGGACTAGGCTCAGGGAGAACATTTATTAAAAGCCTGGACTCTGGGGAAGCCAAGGTTAGAGGAATGAATCTGTCACTCATGTGTGTGGGTAGCTTACCCTTTCAATGACTTCAACCTAGAAAATAGAATGGAGTTTATGTCACTGGTACTGTGGAAATGAAATAGGCTAATATAGTGAAGTGTAGAGATGGGGGCCTGGTATTTATTAAGCATAAAGTAAAGGTCAGTGATGATTATAGGTGTTTTGGGAAATATGAAATATTCAGTAATTGAGAATTGAGAACGGGCTGCCAAAGACACAGAAGATAGAGGCTGTCTAATTAATTATATGGAGTATAAGTAGTAATACAGACAGAAGATGTCTTGAGACACTGCACAGCAATGACTTAGGGACATGAAGCAGGAGAAAAATTCCTTGTAAACAAAGGTGGCCCAGGGACATGCTGGCACTGGTAAGAGCCCAGGTGCATAAAATCAGACCTTCCGACTGCTGGTCATTCTGTCTGCTCCACAGGTCAGAGAGACTGTCAGGATCTCCTAGAGGTTGAGACTGCAATTACTGCCAAACTGAGTCAAGCTGAAGTCTAAGCAAAGACAAGAACGTGATCTGCAAACTACATGTGGAGAGCAGGGTGAAGAGGGAGTGGGGACTGAGGAGGCCACCTGGTGACAGAATCTGTAAAACGTGGGGTTCTGCAGAGTGAGATGGGAGGAAAAGGAGGGGAAAGAGGGCGTGAAAGGTGGACTAAGTATGAATTGTATTTCTTTAATGGACTTTCAGAATCCTGAATTTTAAAAAAGTAGGACTGCTTGCTTTTTTTTTTTTTTTTTTTTTGGTGGAACAGAAGAGGGAGAAATTTGCATGAATTAGATACTATTTTAGGACTTGGCCACAGAAGTCTGCTTTTTACTGGTGCTGGCCAAGACTTTTCTGCCTAATTATTCTAGTTCCCAAGTTAGAGTCGTATCTTCAGGCAGAAGCGAGTGAGGACAGAATGTACAGTGTGTCCCTGCGGTTCAGGCTGTGATGAGGTCCCAGCACTCTCGTGAGTCCACAGGTGTTGAGCAGAGGGAATCTGTAAGAAGGTTACGCCTAAGCCACTTTCCTTGGTAGCAGGGTTGTCAGATCCGGTAGATTCTGGGGATGTTTTAGGCTGCTGCCTTGATTGTTCATGTTGGCCACTCATTACTATACTTATCATAGAAAAATGACTTCAGTGTAAATTTCATATTATGTGTGGGAGAATGTGAATTTTTTATGGATTTGGAGTAAGACAAATGTTAGCATATATATTAAAATATAAAATTCACATATAATTAGGCTCATCAATTCAATGTTATGTAATGATTCTGATAAAGTCACATTATATAAAGTATGAATGCACACACACATCAATTTAGAAATGCGTTTACCAAAGTGGCAAGATGAAGTATGATGTGCTATTAACCCATTAAGCTCCAAGCTTTCCATGTGGTTACTATTTGAGCATAATATATTTTCTATTTTTCAATTTATTTATTTATTTAAAAGACAGAGTTACAGATAGACAATGGGAGGAAAGAGCGAGAGAGGGAGAGAGATCTTCTATCTGCTGATTTAGAACTGGGCAAAGCCAGTAGCCAAAATTTCATTTGGGTCCTATGTAGCATCAGGGGCCCAAGTTCTTGGGCAATTTTCTACAGCTTTCCGAAGCACATTTTTAAGGCACACTAGCAGGGAGTTGGAACAGAAGTAGAGCAGCCAGGACATCAACCAGCCCCATGCAAAATGCCAGTGTCGTAGCTGATGGCTTAACCCATTTCCCTACAACAAAGGCCATATCATAATATTTTTTTTCAAAGTTATCATAAGGTATATACTTACTGCTCAGTATGTCCTATATATTACACACAAGCACACAGAGGATGATGGTACATAATGGATTAAGTGAAGAAAATCAACAGGCACATGTATCTTTGAATTAAATAAAATAAACGAGATAAGGAAGACAAAAATAAAATCCATATCATAGTATTTAAAGTGATTACTGAATCATTTAAGTGTGAAATAATATGATTCAAGTATTTATATTAAAAATGAACATGCACATGAAGACTGACCATTTAGACAAAAGAAAACACATTTGATGAACTATTGCAGCTATTTTAATACAGAATTTGCCTAAGAGATATTAAACACTAGTAAAAACTGTAAGAACTTTGGAGTAAGGCAGACCCAAGTTCTAGTTCCAAAAATGCCAGTCACTGACAGAGAACTTGATTTGAGAAATGGCTTTAGTTATGAATCTTGGTTTGTTCATAAGTACACTGAAAGCTTTATTATTTATTTCTCAGAAGTGAGGTAAATGAGATAATTAGGTATAGTTTACCTTATATATTCCAAGCTAAGAGATTCTCTGTTTATAATCCAGTTGCAGCAAATTCAGAGAACAGAATCTAAAATTAGTCTAGTAAGTTGGCAAAACTAATTGATGAGTTGGAATTGCTGTCATATTCTCCTTTGATTTTTATTCACTGGCTGAAAGTAACTGGTAGCAGCATTCATGAAACTCATAATTGCTATTTGCCTTTGTTCAGAAAGTTAAAATAATGATTCAAAATACAGTTGGGTTATATTAATTAGACCATGTCTCTATGTTTTACTTAAATAGGGCAGTCAAATTATTATTTTAGTTGTATTATGAGTATACAATTGGCTCTTTTTCAAAAATCATTTCCCAAGGATTAAAAGTATGTAGATGAATAAAATTTGGTATTGCTCCAGTTTCTTCTAGAGAAACCATTATCCATTAATTACATTTTTAACTTTTCAGCTTTCATAACATTCTATCCAAAGAGATTATTATTAATGCTTTCAAAAATTAAAAGATGCGTGTATTTATTTAAGAGGCAGAGAGAGAGGAGAGGTCTTCCATCCAGTGGCTCACTCCACAAATGTTCACAAAAGCCAGGACTATGCCAGGCAGAACGGAACGATAAACTCGACTCAGGGCTTGCATGCCTTTGGCGGGGTCCCCAGTACCGGGGCTATCTGCTGCCGCCTTCAAGGCACAATAGCAGGAAGCTGCCTTGGGAACAAAGTAGCTAAGACCGGAAATGGGACTCCAAAGTGAGATGCCATCACTACAAGTGGTGGCTTAACCAACGACATCACAGTGATACCCCTAAGTCTTTTGTGTTAAATAGATTTTATCTATAGGATACTTGTAGTTCGATAGGAAAATTGAATACAAAATGTAGATTTCCCATAGACAGCCTGCCATCACAGATGTACAACTTCCTCTTAGGACTGCCATCTGTGCCCAAATGGCATCTCTGTGAAGTCAATCACCTGTGTTGGCACATCACTGCCATCAGAAGTGCACAGTTAATGTGAGGAGTCATTTTTCATGACACTATGAGCCTAGACAAATGTATAAGGACAAGATTCCACCATTATGCCATTGAGAGAAGTCTTTGTGTCCTAAAATTCCTCTGCGTTTTGCCTGTCCATTCTTCTCCAAAATCCTGGAATCCACTGACTTACTGCTTCAAAAAATTCTTTTTCAGAATATCTTATCATTGGAATCATAATGTGAAAAGCCTTTCTCAGATCAGCCTCTTTTAATATGCATTTCAGTTTGCTCCTCAAATATAAAACCCCTCCACGTGTTTTCATGGCTTATCTTGTTTCTTTGTGGTGCTGAATATTATTTATTCCACTGCTTGCATGCACTACAGTTTGCTGATTCATTTACTTCCGTCAGACACCTGGTAACTTAAACTTTGGCAATTATAAGTAAAGTGACTGTCACCCTTCATGAGCAGATTTTCGTACAGAATCAAGTCTTTTTGATGTCTACAAAATAAGAATGTACTCTGCATTTTAAAGACAAAACTGCATTGACAGTGACATATAATATTAACACTAGGGTAATTCTGAGAGTGAAGTGGAATGCTATTACTAATTCGGGAGGGATGCTGCCAATTGAGACAATCCAATGCTAATGAGCAGAGTCATAAGCGTTATAGTTCATTGAATAGAGCTGTACAAAATCTTACACCTCAAGCAATTATCAGAATCACTTTAGCTTCTGTGAGACTTCCAAAGAAATAAATACATTCGGGGGTTGGTGGGGAGCTTAGATGTCACCAGGTTGAGTTACCTACATTTATAGAAGAAACAGCAGAGGTTCAAATAAGGAAAAAATGGTATGATTATAGTCAGACAAATGACTGGCACTTGGGTTACTCACAGAACCCTATGATTGACTTCCAGTACGCTTCGATTTCTACTATTCCATTTCTATATATGATAATAAATACCATGAAAACAAGTGCATCTTCCCATCCAAGGCCAGAAATTCTTACTTTTAAATGAGTGGCATTTCCATATCAGAGATCAGGCACAGTGTTTTCATAAACAAGTTACGAAAATCAATCCAGGAAAGAATGCCATGGTATATCTGAGCAAGAACATTAGGCCTCTGTGTTTTTATCATGGTAGGGCTCTTTCATGGAGCTCACACTGCATCATTTGTACAGGGAGACCTGCGGTTGGTTTTTGCAGCCAACAAAGTAGAAGCTGCAGATTGACAAACACCTTAGGGATGATACATATTTATGATTTGGTCTCTGCGAAGCATCGCAAGGATATACAAGTTGAGCATTATAGAAACCAGGAGCTCACCTGAGCTCACTTCAGCCCACACAGGAGCAGCGTCAGGAAGCTGCTCGTTAGGGCCCTTAAAGGCTCAGGGAAAGGAACCAAAATTTTGATGGCTTAGAGTACTGCAACTGCCGTGGGCTAATTGGTGTTGCCTTCTTGAGAAAGTCACTTTGTGGCAAGATGGTTAAAGCAGGTAGGAGAAAGGGGTAAAGTGTTAGAGACAGAGAATGCCCTGAATCCTCTCATTTTGCTCTTATTTTTAAAATTTTTAAAATTTTACATTTAATATTGTTTACGTAGTTGAAAGGGGTGCACATCCATGTGGGCCTTCCTCCGATTGGGGTAGGGAAGTCAAGGTACAGAGGAAGATCTGTTGGATAAATGTTTCAGTTATTTTATTTTTATTCTTGTGGTCTATTGCAGGGGCAGAATG
The DNA here is from genome assembly GCF_017591425.1 of Ochotona curzoniae. Taxonomy (NCBI): domain Eukaryota; kingdom Metazoa; phylum Chordata; class Mammalia; order Lagomorpha; family Ochotonidae; genus Ochotona; species Ochotona curzoniae. The sequence continues at coordinate 5,140,278 of NW_024466307.1, read as the reverse complement.
GGGGACTGCTCCTGGCTGCCAAAACAACCTCAGCACCCAGGGATGGGGCAGTCATTTGACGATGCCTTAGAGACTCCGGTGTGAGGAAGAGTGATCTGAGGGTGCTGAGAGGTTTTGATAGTTCTGAGACAATGTCACCTTTGTTGCACTAGGGTTGAGAAAAATCTTTCCAAGGTCTATTGGCCGACCAAGTCCACCTCAGTATTTCTCCATAAACCCATACACCTGCTGCAAAGTTTGGCCAGGAGAGCTGTACAACCTATTCTGTCCTTGCTCTGATGAAGCAGTCGACATTCCCTGCTCACCTAAATGAGCTGGTTGTCATGTACCCCATGTGCATCCAGGCATGCTGTCCACTGCACATGCATCAGCAATTGAGAACTCTATTCAGGGCTTGCACTTGGTTGGCAGTCCCAACACATGCAGTCCAAGGTCAGACCACATATCTTGTGGCTTTTCCTTTGGCTGGGATTTAAGTCCAGGGATCTAGTTGGGGAATTCTCCAAGAAATCTCACCTGAGGTGACCTCAGACTTGATTCTTGCGTGCACCACCCAGTGCAGGGTCAGGTTTGATCTGTCACCTGCAGCAGCTAAAGTTCATACTGGTGAATACAGTTGCCTTGTCAGTTCCATTCTCAGCCCCATTTCTCAGACTGATGTGGCCAGCCCCCAGTCCTGGTACTAAACAATAGGCACTGTGGCCAAGACCAATTGGCCTGCACCCATTCTGGCACTTGCCAGAGGGTGCTACAACCTAGCCCAGCTTGACTCACCCCCAGACCCTGCTCTCATGTGAACTGGTGGTGCCACTGCCTAGCCTGGCCTGTCCCACACCCATTCTGGCTCTTGCAAGCAACAGCAGGTCCTGGAGCCTAGCCCAGGCAGTATAGACTAGACCACACACCAGACCTAGATCACACACATGCCGAGGGATGCTACAGATTATTCCTGCCTTGTCTGCTCACAGCCCTGGCTTGCACACTTACCAGTGGGAGCCTAACCTAGCAGGGGAGTTTTTTTCCATCTGTCTTTCTCCATCTAATGATCTTCATTGCCACATTCCTTGCATCGCTATTTTCGTAACAGGATTGCACTGCAAGAATAAGGCCAAAGTTTACTTCCTTCTTTCCCTAAGCTTCCACTGGTCACTCAAGTGCAACTCAAACTTTTTTTTAAATCTTTATTTTCCATGGATTAGCTACAAGACTCAAAAAGCAAGACTACTCATGTCAAGAACATTCTGGTAATACAGCTACTCCTGGAGATGAAAGATTCATTGATGCTTAAATTGACATGGTCTTAGTATCTGCATGGGATTCAAAATAATGCCTAATTCAAACCACAGATTATTATATATAAATGTCAAATGATATAATCACTGGAAGACTAAAAGATGGGAAATAATCCAAATACATCTGACATTGGGAGAATAAAGCCAAACAAGAAACAAGGCTTGCAAAAAGTCATTTGGCTGAATTCTAGAAATACATTGAGATGAATGGAAATTAGCAGCCAGAGAAAAGTGGAACCACTTGGAAAGAAGGAGCTGAGAGACATCCAGCCTAAACTCAAGGGATGGCGACGGGAGGGGGAGGCACAACATGAGAAGGCAAAGAAGTAGAGACATGGAGAAACCAGGAAGTGAGGGACAGTGGAAAACGGGAAGGAGAGGAAGAGTCAAGAACTTGTGGGGAGATTAAACAGAGAGCCTGAAACAGCCAGGCTTCTGGCAACCAGCAAACAGTCTCCAATAAGAAGAGGCACATCCAGCCCAAAGCTGCCAGGAGCGTTTCATGGATTATTTGAGACTCAGTGATGCAGCTATTTCGCAAGAGATTTGAAGAATTGTCCGACAGAGGATTGTACATACAGGACATTTTTATGGATCATCACAATTATTTACTTTTTGCTCTACCAGATAAAACTATTCTAAACGATAGCAGTGATCTTCCCCTGAAATTCTATGTAAAGTGCTTGATTCTATAGAAAAAGTGCAGCAGGTCAGAAAAAGGTGAAAGGAATGCTTCTGATTGCTCCATTTTTACATCCCCGAAGCGAATTTCACTTCCATGCCAAGTAGACGTTGGACATTTTCCGTTGACTATTACACAAATTTCAAAAAGCCAAACCACTGAGTCAGAGGATAGTCTATGGCCCATTAACAGTACATTCACTTCTCAGAACTGTAAACATGGCCTTACGGATCTTAATGTAATTGTTTAGGATGAGTGTGCTGGCAAGAACTGCTGGAGACTGTTAACACAGTCTGGAAAACAACGTGTTTTAACCAAATGTGCAAAATGTTACCCACTCATTAAGCTAAGAGCTTTATGGCTCAATATTCTACAGCAATCCCGAGACACTTCTGAACAAGGCTCTGAATCCATTTCTGGTTCTGCATGATTGATGTGCATATAAAAGGGGCTGGCTATATTCTTCACTGCATTATGCTGATGATGTTGCATTATATTGTGCCTTTTCTCCCTAAACATCTTTCTTTCATTGCTGTTATATAGTGAGGAAAGTACACAGAAGCACTTGCATACATCCCATACAATTGGCTTTTGCTGCATTTAGCTACAGCATGGAAAATATAGCATGGCAAACAGTACTTCCAAAGCTATGTTCCATAGACACAGCATTAATGCCAATAGTTTGCTATTCTCCTGCGTATTTCTTTAAAATTAAAACCTATCATGGAAACAACTTTAGCTATAAAAGATTCTAACTTTATACTCCATGAAGCAACATGGTCCATAGCATCCCATTGGATGGAATAAAATTCTGTACATATCAAGTGAGACAGTAGTCATTCAGTTAGGATATTTTCAGTTACAAATGAAAGCAAAACAGCTCAAACAGGAAAGCAGCTCTCAAGACTGGAAAATTTCACCACACTTAGTACGAGTTGCTCAAAGGTCTCTAGTGACAACGTATCTCTCTTCATGTCTTCTGCTTTTGTGTCAGATGACTTTTCTCCCAGTCTGTTTCCTCTTTAATGATGCTGCTTGGGGTTTTAGCATTACATTTTATTATCTCCATAGTCAGCACAAAGAGAAACTCTTCTTTTAACCATTCAAGCCCAGGTTCTTCATTCCAGTATAGTCAACTGACTTGCATTAGGTGCCGCTCCAAACCCAACAGGGCCTGGGGAGGAAGCAAAGCGTGGGGAGTTCAGGTTGGGTCAGCGCTGAGCCAGGGAAACTAATGTGGACTAATTTCACGGATCCCTTCTGGGTTATTTTAGTTGCCTCCTGTCTCTCCACTTCAACCACACACTGAGTCGTCATTGCTTCTCCAACTTCTTCAGTCATTTTCTTCCCTTCTAATAGTACTGATGATGCCTTACCAAACTGTCCTTAAGGCATGGCCTCGGACAGCAGCTGGACACATTTCATTGTCTATGGTCTTTTCCCTCTCAGTCTTTCAAACTAACAAAATAAATCTTAAAAAATGTTGAAATCCATATATATGTTAGGAGTCTTTAAATCATCATAGAAAATATGTATTCTATAACTCTATGTATGGAGTTCAGAAATTTCTTTTTGCACTGAATTTAATTCTGTTTTCCATGAACTTAAAAAAAAATAAAATAAATCCTCTTGGGCCCGGCATGGTGGCTTAGTGGCTAAAGTCCTCGCCTTGAACATGCCGGGATACCATATGGGCGCCGGTTTTAATCCCGGCAGCTCCACTTCCCATCCAGCTCCCTGCTTGTAGCCTGGGAAAACAGTGGAGGACGGCCCAAAGCCTTGAGACCCTGCACCTGTGTGGGAGACCTGGAGGAAGTTTCTCGCTCCTGGCTTCGGATAGGCACAGCATCAGTCATTGCAGTCACTTGGGGAGTGAATCATCAGACGGAAGATCTTCCTCTCTGTCTCTCCTCCTCTCTGTATATGTGACTTTGCAACAAAAATAAATAAATCTTTTTTTTTAAATCCTCTTATACACTATTTGTCATATTTAACTACAAGGGAAGCTGGGAAATATGGTTTGTATTCCTGGGCCACGCAGACTCGGCTTCTGGTATCCTTGACCGTCAAGGCTGCTGTGTTCTTCTCTAGCCCCATCAGGTTTTACTCCCCCAGGAAAAGGCCATCAGAGCATTCCTCACATTGTGCTTATGCTGTTAAGTGTGACTTCCTCAATAGCACTCTGAGATCCTCGATGAGTTAATTGCATGTTGCTTATACTCAGACTCCAACACCTAATACAATATTTGCATGTAATCACTGAAAAAAATGGAATGCATGTGATGTTCATGAAAAAACCGAAACTGTGAACACCGATTTTCAAATGTTGTGAATGAGAAAACTTAATCTCAAGGGATTAGACAACATGGCCACTTTGAAAATGATCGACTCAGAATGATGACCCACATCTGTCTGAAAAGCCAGACAGTCCCGGATCTTTCAGCTCCACACTCCTGGTTGCACTCTCTATGTTGGAGTTCCAGGGCCATTTCCAAACACAGAGTCATGGCTTGTTTCTACTGCGTAATTCCAGACAGACTTGTAGCTCCTCCCAGTACTAGACCTCTCAACATGTGGAAAAGACAATCATGTGTAAAGTTACTTGAGGAAATAGTAAGACTTCTGTTAGTGAGTTCTTCCCAAGGGACTGGACACAATAGTCTCCATGTGTCCTACATCCAGTTTTATCATTTAATTAATATTTCATACAATTGTTCATACTATCTGTGGAAAAGAGTGCAGTATGATTTTATACATAGAAACATTTTCTGGAGCTTTTTAAAGAAGATATTTGTAGAAACCACTCTTAAATTTTGATAGCAATCACTCTATGATCTCTGCTGAGATAATAGGTTCTTACAAGGGATCCTTGATGCACTTTTACAAAATATTATTATGTTCTCATTGTAAAATTGGTCATACATTTATAAAAGTGAACGCTTATTGCTATGAGAACTGGTCATGTGCAAGTGAGAGAGGATACATTAAACAAAAGAAAATTCCAGAAACTCCCTTACTGTTAAGATATTCATTGATTTGCCCTATAGTCTTTTTTTCCCTTATCTCTGCAGCAACCTAGAATCAGAAAACTGGAATTGTTTCTATATATGAAAATTACACATTCATGCAATTGCATATTTGGAGCAGAAAGAGAAAGGGGTGAACTGAATGTTCTATCTTGCAGTGGAAACGGAGGCCTTACTAAGCTGAACAGAAGGAGAGGAGCTGCAAAGGAAGGTGTGGCTTGCACTGGCCTGGAGGCTACTGAGAAAAGCAGACTTCTTTTTGTACATGTTCTAACAACTGTGAAAATGACCCCCACAAGCACATCGTATGTTCAGTTTGGCAGCTTCCATCACCCAGTTTTGACAATACAGCTATTTGAAATTAAATTGGCTTTCTGTGAAATGTTTAATTGGAATCCTCAAATTACTCAGGAGACTTTCAGCCAAACTGCCTATCTCCCAGTGGGCATCTTTTGACCATGGACCTCCCAAGTGTTAACTGCTTTACCGACAGCCCAAAGCTCTGAGGACTGGAAGGCTGTGATCTGCCTTGTAGCCTGAATTAGTGATTAATTTACAAAATATTTACGTCTCACAATATCGCATAATGATTATACATGCCCTGGTACCGGATTTAGTGTTTCTCCCTTAATAACCAGTCCCAATCTTTATTTTACATTGAGATGACTTTGTTTCTTGAAGTTGGTGAGAATTGGAGAGTGGGTTTCAGGAAGGTGTTCTACGGTGATAGGAGGAATTGAGCACGAAGGGTCAGGAGCGAGGGTGACCATAGGTTTTTGAAGGTGACTTCCAAATATCCCTCAGTGTGAACTGGACAACAGCGTAATACAATCCACTCCCAATCCGGAAAACTGGTCAGTCACACATTCTTGTTCTTGGAATAAGATGTTGGGTTTTACATTTTTGAAAGGAAATTGCTTACATATTTCTTTGTTTAAGGTGGATAAAATGCAGAATACCACTTCTTCCATAAAATTTCTAATACAATGTATATATCATCAAATAATTCACAAAATAAGACATGTGCATAGGAAACAAGTTGACAGTGGTTTTCAATTAACTTAATTATAAATGGTATTTGCTCCATTTTTAAAGAAAACAAGTTGGTGAAATAGATATCTATTTTACCATCCACCAATCTCAAAGGAAGTGATATGATTTATGAGATAAAGACACATTCTTGAAGCATGACAGGTTCTTATAGCCAGTTTATCACTTGAAGTGCACAATCTCCATATAGCTTGCATTAATCATTTTTTTGCTTATCAATCACAAACGGAATATTGGTTTCATCTCATTTTTCAGCACTGAGCATAAAATGAATTTTACCAAAACATAACTAAAACCTGAGATTTCTTCTAGGTTTCCAACTCTGATCTTGTTACCTATTAGTTTTTATGTGATCTGCGCCTTTTATCTGTTTGAGAGCAAGAGGGTATTGGGGAGATAGAAATGGATCAGGGGAGGGAAGGACAGAGGGAGATAGAAATGGATCAGGGGAGGGAAGGAAAGAGGGAGATGGATTGGCCGTCTCCCCATCCACTGGGTCATTGCCCAAATGCCAAATGTCCTTCTTGAAGGCAGGAGCTGTGAGCTCAACCACATCTCCCAAGTGGACAGTAGTGACCTCCAGTGCTACATTAGCAGAAAGCTAGAGATTGGAGCAGGAGCTGGGCATTGAACTCACCTTCCTCCCATGGAGGAGTGGAAGCATCTTAACTACTTAGGCTCTCTATGACCAAATGGAACAACTCGCTCATCTATAAGTATCTTCTGAAGCATTTCTGCTTCTACATCTTTGGTAATGATGGTTTGTTGCTAAATTCAAAGAACCAAAGTTGAAAATATGTAGTAAGTACAATTAAAATGTCTTCCTTCCCTATTCTGCACTGGGGTAGGAGAATGACACAATGAAAACATTCCTCCTATAATGTGGAGGGGAAAAGGGTTACTGTTAGAGGAGTGGTGAAGCTACAGCGATAGTCTATGGAAGAGATGATACAGAAAAATCAGTGGAAAGGGAGAGCTGTGGGGCTACTGTGTAACTGTGCAAGACTTTTACAAGTAAAATTGACTAGTTTTGTTTACAAATTAGATATGGGCATGAGTAAAAGAAAAGATTCAAGGATATTTCTTTGTTATTTCTTGAGACAAGTGAAGGCTGGAAAAGAATCACATTTTTTTCCTTGTTGGGGTATAAGGATCCAGGCCTTCATTTCCAAGTAAAAGTTTGAAATCTCAATTAGAGATAGAAAGTAGACAGAAAAGGACAGTTGGATCAGAGACTGAAGCTCAGAGGAGTTCAGACTTGGACTGGCATCATGGAAATCGATAAATGAGAAGTTTACAAAGCCATGTGACAGGTGCAGCCCCCTTGGAGACGCTCAGATAAGAGAACTCAGGCTGGGAAAGGCCAATCTGGTAAAAATGAAGGAGGAGTTTGGTTTTGCAGAAAGTGGATGGAATTTTAATATTATCAAATGCTGCTGAGAAGCTAAGAAAACATAGGAAAATATGCACTAATTCTTGCAACATGGAGCTCATCTGGAGCTTTGACAAAGCACTGATCAGGGAATCTTGGTAGTACCAAGATTTTCTTGGGTATAATTATGAATTAAAGGTCAGGAAATGCAGGGGAAAATCAAGAAGTTTAACTGCAGAAGAGAGCCATAAAATCAGAGATAAATTAGTGCAGGATGAGTATCGAGGGAAATGGGTAAGAACGTGTTGTGCTTTAATGGGAATTATTCCGTAAGGAACAGATCAATGATGCAAGAGGAAAGAATTTTCAAGTCAGCGCAGTTTCAGGAAGGTCCAATGATTAGGCCCAGAGAATAAATGATGGAGGGTTACTATGGATAAGAGGAAAGATAGTCCCCATGTTATCATGGAAAAAAAAGAAAACAGAAGCAGGTATGAGGGAGGTGTAAGTCTGGCGGTGTGATCCCTTCCACGGTGTCACTGGAAGTGGTCCTCACGTCCTTCCATTGCAGGACGACACACAAAGTTTCAAGGAAATAGAAATTGTGAGAACGTGAACTTAACTGCAAAAGCAGATGGTATCACGGGGCAATGCAACATCTGTGTGGCATAGAAAGTCAGTTGCTTTTCTGTGCCCAGGTAAAATCTGAAATGAAAACCTACAATATGACTCTGGGGTTTTCCTAATTATGTTAGATTTCTACTGAAAGAGATGCACTTTAAAAAAAATTTTGAATCACAGTTATGTATTTGTTATAGATATAATAAAGTAATAAGAAAACCAGAGTAAGGCACCAATAAAGATTAACACATGATTTTCCCCTGGCACTGACACATGGGATCCTTTAATAACCCCAGCAATTCATTTTGGAATGAATGAACACTTTCCTTGCTGTTCCTACAAGCTGAGTAAAGAGTTTTTGTTCCTTGGAAAAGTGAAACATCATTATTGATCATGATAAGGAAACGAGTGTACAACAGGAGTTACTTTATCAAACTTAAAACAGCGTGAAGTGCCACACATCCATTTTTTTTTTCTGCATTTGATTGTGACTCACAAGAATATTGCACAATCCATTGCTCATTCATACTGAATGTTCCAAAATACCATGCTCAGGTGGAGAAGCTGCAGAGTGGTTGGGAAGACAAGCAAGGGCTGCCGACCAGGGCAACTGGGTGCCTGCTTGGGATGTATTGCTGAGGCCATAGCGAGTAAATGCTGAGCAGTGGCTTGGATCTTTGGTGGAAATACCAAACTGAGTGAAGAAAAAACAAAGTGAAACCGTGCTGTCTGCTTGGAAAACAACGTGACTAGCTGTGTTGGCACGTTCCTCTTGAGGAGTTGCATTGCTTTCCTTGTTCACGCTTCTTAGATTTCTCTGTTTGCTTTTAGGGGCAGAGAGTTAAGGTTTGGACTATAAAAAAATAAAAAAAACATGCCATTGTAAAAACTAGAAGACAGATAAGAAGGAGAAAGGTTGGGAGAAGTGAATGTAGGGTGAAAAGATACCATTATGCTCTTAAAGCTGCATATAGCAAACACATGGTTGGTTTCCTTTTTAAAATAAACAAAAATGCCACACGACCTGTGGCTAAGCTTGAAGCGGAAAATCTGCCTGTTGGTTAGTAAGAGTTGTAATATCATAAACCATTTCTGTGCATTTGGGCACTGGCTGCCACCTGGGAAGCTTGTGGGCCATGTCCAGGAGCTTGGATCCAGCTCAGATTCCAGCTTCCTGTTGAACAGTCTGGGAACCAGAAGTGATGGCTTAAGTACCTCTTCCTTTTTTTTTTTTTTTTTTCAGCTCAGCCTTGCCTACTGCAAGGTTTTGAGGAGTAAACTAGCAGGTAGAAATTCTGCCAGTTTTTCTGTGTCTATCAAATAAGCAAAATAAATAAAATAATATTCAAATAAAATTCTTCATAAATCTTCAAGTTGATGTTCTAATTTTTGTAAAATTTAAGCTAAATATTGATAGAATTCATAGAAAGCGCAATGGACTTTGGAATTTTTTTTAAAGATATGTTTATCTGAAAGGCAGAGTTACTAAGAAAGAAAGAAAGGAACACAGAGACGGTCCATCTGCTGGTTCACTCCCCAAACAGCCACAATAGTGAAGTGATTGATTGTTTATACTTTAACACTACTGTATATTTGCAGATGACATGATGCTGTAGTTATGGGATCTAAAGTCTTCACTAACAGACTATTGGAACTCATAAGAGAGTTTTTAAAAGTTGCAGGATAAAGCCTTTGGTTCCTGCACACGTGTGGGAGACCTGGATGAAGCTCCAGGCTCCTGGCTTTGTATCAGTTCAGCTCCAGCCGTTGCAGTTACTTGGTGAATGAATCATCGAACAGAAGATCTTCCTCTCTATCTCTTCTCCTCTCTGTATATCTGACTTTGCAATAAAAAAATTTCTTTTAAGTTGCAGGATATAAAAAACAACACAAAAAAAATAGTAACTTTGGTATAAACACAATGCCATGGCTATGAAAGAACTTGTAAGATTCATCCCACTCACAACAATTACAAGAAATTTGAATACATGAGAGGAAATTTAACCAAGGATGTGAAAGATACTTAAAATGAAAACTTTAAAAAGAAAGAAAAGAAAAAGAGAAGGAAGGAAGAAAAGAAGACAGAGAAATGCAAGACTCTTCCATGTTCATTGACTGGAAGAATTAATGACATCAAAATGTTCATACAACTCCTTTGTTTGGTCTCAGTGAGAAAGGAGAAATCTTCCCTGATTTAAGCCCTTTGCTGCAGCCTGCAGACACCCCAGTACAACAAGCCTGGGAGGCTCCCCTAAAGCCTGAGGTTCAAGGTGCAGCCCGATAGAGGGCAGTGTGGAGTAGCCAGGTGTGCTTAGGCGAGGACCTTAACCACTGTGCCATCGCGCCGGGCCCGAGCCTTGGTACTTGTGCTCACCTGCAGGAGTTGAGTCCTGACAAAGGAGTTGCCCAAGCTCTTTCATCAGGTCTCCTCCCAATGACAGTTCTCACATACCCCAGTAGGTCCTTGGCCTAGACTGACTTTGTCCACCTTCTGTCCTGGCAGAAACAGTGGCCTTGCCTAACCAGCCCACACCCATTACGGTTTTTACTGTTGGGTGTTATTGCCCAGCCGTATCTAGTCCACACCTAGACACATCTCTCATGTGGTTTACCAGGTGCTGAGACCTAGCCATCCTATACCCACCCTGGGTTTCACAAGCACCAGTGGGTGCTGAAGTCTAGCCCAGTCTGGCACACCCCAGGTCCAGTCTACACACATGCTGAGGGACACTGCAGTCATATTCAGCCCAGATGGCCACCCCCCTTCTGGCTCTCATGCTCACCAGTGGGAACCATAACCCAGTCAGGGCATTTCCTTAGCTCCCCAACCAGATCTGTTCCCAGCCACAGATCTTACACATACCAATGGTTGCTCTAACCTGATTCTGGACCTGGCCTGCTCCAAGTCCCAACTCTTGCTGGCAGGTACTGACCCTGACCAGTCTACTCCCATCATTGACTTATGCAAACTGGTAGGTGTGATAGCCTAGTCCAGCATGTCCTGTACTCCATCCTGACTCCTGCACACACCAATGGGCTAAGGTTGGTCTGGCCCTGCCTGGTCCACCCCCTACCCCAGAACCAACCCACATACTTGCCAATGAGTGGAGCTCCCTTGCCTGGCTTTTCCAGCACCCAGGCCTGAATCACATGCTCACCAGTGATTCAGGGAGCTGTGTCCCACCAGGGGGTTTCCAAAGTTCTTCCACCAGGCCCATTCCCAGACCCAGATCTCACTTGTACCTATAGGTGCTAGTCCTTCACTACCCTAAACTATTAAGCAAGTCAGTGGAAACTGCAGCTCCACGGGGGTGGGCCCACTTATCACCTACAGAATCTATCCCCGGTCCTGCTTCTCTTACTTGCTGGTTAATGTCATGGCCTAGCCTAACATTCCTTGTCCCCTGTTTCAACTCTCACTGGTGAGTACCGTGATCTAGCCCTGCCAGGCAGGCCCCCAGCCCTAGATTTCATGTGCACTGAAATGTGGTGGTTGGCAGTCATCCATGCTCTCACATAGAGACTTGGGCTAGTACATCGGTCTGACCATAAAGACCCTCTGGCTTCCCTCACATACCTGCAAGTACAGTGGCCTTGTGATTGAAATCCCTCAGAAGTCATTCCTCACCTGCAACATACTCCCTCAACAGTCCTCCTTCCCACACATCCATTTGGCCCTTTCCTTGTGTTTCAGAGCACAGGGATTCCGAAGTCCAGCCTTCTGGTGGGGAGGTATGCTGGCTTGGAGCTCTGTCTGCCCAAAAGGGTCCCAAGCTTCTGGCACATGTGCTAGCCTGGAACTTTACTCCTCCACACATCCAAGATCCAGGCCCTTTCAAAATTCCCCATCCCAGTCTGCCAGCATGCCTGACCAACATGCTAACCTAGGGCTTCCCTCTTTTCTCTCCCAACCTGGCCCAGGATCAAGCACATTAAACTTCCCCAGGCTCACTCCTCCTGCCTGGTCATGAGCCCCCAGGTGCCTGAACACCCCATGCAGCCCCATTCTCCAGGCCCCCTGCTAGCCTACACCCCAAGGTTCCCAGGAGCCCACCACCCACTATACTCCAGTGCAAAGGTGGCCAGATTCTGCCTTTTGAGAGGGATGTTGATGAGAACCAGCTGTACAGCCCTGAAGTCTCACTTAGGAATTTGGTTGAGAAAACTCAGTAAATCCATTGAACCACAGCATGCCACCATAGGAATTCAGCCTTGCACAGCTGAATTCCAATAGGTCTCTTGCCTTTTCTATTACCTGAGACCACTGTGACTGCCTCTCAAACACTTCTTCCTTTAGAAGGGAGTGGTCTTGGATTTCATTTCAAACCCCAGTTAGGAGCTATTAGCCTCTCTGTAAGGGGCAGATCAAGCATAAAGCTGTGAATTTTACAAAAAGTGGTGTTTTAGTCTGTGCAGGCTGCTATCATGAAATTCTACAGACTGGAGAATTTATAAACTATTTTTCACAGCTCTGGAGGCTGGAGGTTCAAGATTGAGGCACCTGCAGAGATGCTGTCTGTCAAGGTCACATTTCCTGGCTCAGAGATGGTGATTTCTCACATGATGTGAGGGAACTGGGAACTACTCAAAGTCCCCTGTAAACGGGAAAATGCAGTCAACTAAGCCCCAGGCCCATGCTGTAATCACCTTCCAAAGGCCTTACTCTTACCACTCTTCCCACTGCAGTTGGGATTTCAACATCTGAGTGCAGGGGACATGAGCATCCAGACCCTCACTGACTTTCCCTTGCTGACACTGAACTCCCCTGTAATGTAAGAGCAGGGCTCAGTGTCCTGTCTTCCTTAGCGCACATGTTCTGGCTTGCTCTTTATCAAAAGTAATTCACTGACTGAACGAAGTGATCTATCTGGCCTTACAAGGTGCTCATGACTGGACTCAAGGAGTCACTTGTTTCTCCAACAGATAGGAACGTTGATGGCCAGGGTTGTCCCGGAGTGATGTGGATAGAGATACTCCAGGTCCGGATAGAATGTAACGGCTATCTTACATAACTCCCAGACCAATTGGCACCCACCTGACCATCACACATTCCCTAAAGAGCATGGCATGACTGGCCAATCAAAATAAAATAGCAAGCAACAGTGATCAACCAGGACCTTGGACACTGGCTGATCAGGTACCTCCTGGCTGCAATTTTAATGTACAAGAAAAATTCACTCCTAACTCCTTTGGGAACCCACAGGTTAAGCAATAGCTGCTCAATTCCTCACTCTGCGCTTTGCAATAAATATCTACTCCCTTCCACCACCCTGATGTCAGTGATTGGCTTTCTGCCTTTCAAGTGAGCAGACCCATTTTGGGGTTTTTATAGTAATGTCTCCAGCAACATTTCCTTCTGTGAGCTGTACTTACTAAAGGAAAATAAGAAAGATATTCATCTCTTGACCTGGACTTATTCAGGTCAAGAATGGAGCTTTGTGTGGATGACACAGGCTGTGTGCCTTCTTGAGCTCAGACTCATAAAGACACTTCTGCTTTCTCAAGAATGCCAAGACCCATGGAAACATCATGTGTGGGGAATCCTTGCTCCAACTGTTCACACTGGCAAGTATGATTATGATAAATGTGATGACAGATGGATTAAAAACTCCATGGAAATGAATCTTGACAGGATCTCATCATCTCTTTACAAGACGTCTATTCCATTTGCCCATGTACTCAGGGATCAGCACCTTCACAAATCAACTTTATTAATTTATATTAATAATTACATAATCATTCCATTAGTTATACTAAATGTGCTAGCCCTCCATGTATGCTTATGATTTAAATCTTTTGCCTGCCATCATCTTCAGGAAACTTAACAGAATTTACAGTGTATCAATTTGACTGTTTAAATAACATGTTAAGTTCCATAGCAGCCTTTCACTTGCATAAACAGTACTTCCACAGCACCCCCTCATTAAAAATGAGCCATCATGAAGTATTATGAGAAGAAAGAGTACAGGAGATGGCTGAGAATTAACCCCAAATCCTATCTATTAAAGAAAATTTGTACTTATTTGAAATCTGGAAGGAAAAATGAATAAGAAAACTTGGCATTGAAAATTATGTGAATAACCATAAAAGGTTAGTTTCATAGGAAGAGATTTGGTGGTTACTTAGACTGATGAGCAGAAAAAAATCTCTCTAAGGAGATAGGCCTTTTTTAAAATAGATTCTTTTTAAATTGGAAAGACATATTTATAGAGAGAAAGATCTTCCATCTGCTGATTCACTCCCCCAAGTAGCCACAACAGCTGGAGCTGAATCAATCTGAAGCCAGGAGCCAGGAGCTTTTTCTGGGTCTCCCACGTGGGTGCAGGGTCCCAAGGTTCTGGGCCGTCCCCTACTGCTTTCCCAGGCTACAAGCAGAGAATGAATAGGAATTGGAGCAGCTGGGACAGAAACTGGCACCCACATGGGCACAATGCATGTAAGGACTTTATCTACTAGGTTATTGCACTAGGCTCTTGTGAAATGAGACCAGAAGAGCCATTAGGCACTAGTCCTATGACAATCAGAACCAAGTCCACTCCCAGCAACAAGGATGGTTGAACAAAGCCTATAAGGCACAGGAAGCTTGGTCAGCTGAGGGGGAATGTTGTGATGGGACATCTGCTTTTTGTAGATAAAGCTGGAAGGTGCAACACTGGCCCAGTGCTGGTTACAGACGTAGAAGACTCTGCAATGAGCTGCATGAGGCAATGCGGAGAGAATAAGCAACTCTTGGGCAGACCTGGAATAAGTTTTCAGAAAGTCCATAGATATCACTGGTGCTTCAATGATTGTAGAAATAAAGAAAAATGAAGAACGGTTTCTCAACATTTGTAGTTTGAACATCTAAACAATGTTCAAGGAAGAGAAGCAGGTTTCTAAGACTAGTTGGAGGAGTTAGGTATTTGGCTGGGACAATTTAAGGTATCTATCAGGTATCCAAATAGACATACAAAATGACCTTGAGATAGAAGAGTCTCAAAACCAGCTCAGCTTTAAGGATATATATATATATGACATTCATCGATGATCAGATATTTGAAGCTACAAAATGAGACAAAATAAGCTAAAGTGTGTACCTAGGAAAGAAAAAAAAATTCTTGGTACTGAAGTTAAGTGACTACAATACTTGGAGGTTGAGTAGGGCAGGGTGGGAAATGGGGAGAGGTAAAAGAGGATGTGACCAGTGAGAGGAAAACCATTCCCTAAAGAATATGGGGAGAAAGCGTCAATGAGCCCTGACTTATTCTGGATGTTCTAACGGGGTCAGGAGTAGGAGCACAGGGAAGGATCCACTGGGTCCAGCAACCTGGAGGTCACTGCTGAGGTCCTCAGAAGGGTACAAGGAGAACTGCGGTACTCTGAGAGGTGCCAAGAAAAAAGAGAAGTAGTTCAAGGAACAAGGATCTTGAAAACAGGGTGTCTGGAATCCAGGAAGTAAGTGGGCTCCTACAAGAATGTCCATGCCAGGAAATGACACACTTGTACAAGAGGAGGTTGCCTGGCAGGTGTGTGGTAGGGAGAGGAGATGATGCCATTTGGGCAACTTCTGTCTTGAAGTGAAAGAGGAAACTGGGTGTGGGTGGTTTCCCCGGAGAGTTCTACTTTTATGAGTAAGTTAGAGAGAGCTTAACTAAAAACAGAAGGAAAATGTAAAATGACCATTGAACAACCATTTATGTATATGTATATGAATTCCTGGTCGGATTGAGTAGCCTGATCTTAAATTATTCCCTGAGCCAAGTTCAGTTATGCAGGCACAGGCAGGGAGATTTGGCCTGAGATGGAACAAAGACATAAAAGATGGAAGAAGAGATGTATGAAAGAAAAAAAAATGGATGGGAAAAGAGTGATTATATTCATGGATAATAAGCTGTAAATTGGGTACACAATGTAGATGGCAGGACTTGGTGCTGAAAAAAAAAGATATGATGATGGATTAAAAATCTACACTTCGGGGGTAGGCACGCATATCAATACTCGCCTATAAATCAATGTAATCTATTCTAATTTCAGGCAAGGTGAAAGTCTCAAGGGATAATTACTGTGCCTGGAGCCATGGGTTAGAGACTACATTACACTTAACTGTTCTCTGAGAATTATGCAAACTCTTTGGAAGTGAGGTGACCTGTTTCCTATCTAAGGTGTAAATAACCTTCAGCATTTGGAGAGGCAGTCTAGGGCTGCTGAGAGTAGGAGCATATTTCTCTGCAATTTCTCCTTCACACCAGAAACTGAACTTCAGGGAACTGTTCTGCTAATCTGAGCATATGAGATACACTGCACACCGTGGCAGAGTCTACCGTGACCACTGGGATGAAGAAACCTGGCCCTAACAAACATGAGAACTAGAAGACTTAAAAAATTAAAGATGTAGTTTGGAAGCCTGGAAGGGTTCACAGTTCTACTCTTAGAAAGGAACATGTCTGGGAGGAAAATGGTTTGCCATGGAATTGAGATAGGTGACAAGAAGACATCTGTGGGGATGGGTAGAGACCAAAGAGTTGACATGTCAGGAGCAGAGACACAAGGACAGGAGAAGCAGCTGAACATCACATTTCTCGAGAGGCTTCTGCGCCCAAGAGCCTGGGAGGCTTCCTTGAGTTGCTAGTCTGATTGTTCTCAGAAGCTACTCTGATTTAGACACCAAACGCTTTCCCTCTTTCGTTCTTATTCTGCATAGACTCTTCACCAACATCACATCATCCCAACTCTACTCACTCCCATATATGCTTGCTGCCTCCTTTCCTTGGGACCCAAGCAAAGCTTCCTATTTTAGTCCGCTTATTAAGCCTACTGTAGACCAAAATTACAGGCACCTGAGAGACGCTGAAGTGTTTGTATGGTTAAGCTTAGAACTTGCTCCTGTATTACCCTGTCATTTTTCATGTGACTAGTGCCATCTTTCCAGATAAAGTCGTTGTCAGCAGCAGTACAAATGAAAGTGTGCTGGATTTGGACTCTCAAGTTCTGGCTTCAAGTATCCTTCAACCACTCAGTAATTTCATGGCACAGAGAAGGACACTTTCCTAACCTGTCTTCTTCATTAATAACATAAAGATGGCAGTCCTTAACCTTCAAGTCTATCGTGAGGATTATGTATAATGTGATGACAGAGATTCATTCATTTGACAACATGATCCATGCAAAGTTATTTGTTTATGTGTCACATGGGTGAGTCCACAGCATCAGGTCATCTGCACATTCTAAATATCTCTGTGGATGATTTGTTAAAGATTAAATTGACTTTTAAATTAGCTGGCTCTGGGTGTTGCTACTTTACCCAATAAATTGAAAACCTCAAGACTGCCCTAGGAACACGGGAATTTTGGCTCTTGCCATCCTTACTTGGTAGTCTGCTGATAGTCTTTGGGAGACCTTGAACTTGTACCTTCAACATCGCATGAGCTAACTCCTAACAATCCACCCCCAAGCCTTTCTGTCGACACATTGTTTCTCACTCTTTCTCTCTTTCACCACCCCCCACTCTGTAGTTCTGTTTTTTGGAAAACCTTGACCAATAAGCTAGGTCATATGGAAAGAGCTATTATTGAGTAGTAGGTAGAATAAAGAAGTCCTAGGGAGTTCACTGGACTGAATTTGGATGCTACACAGCCAGGAGTGACAGAGCGACAAGAAACACCCAACAAGGAACACTTTCATATTCTTAACTGCAAAGGAACATGGAGCTGTTATCTTTCCATCCTTTATTACTCAGAAGAAGCAAGTACTTGAAGAGGATTGTGGTGGAGTTCAGTCGACTGATCTGCAGCACCTGTTTCAGGTGGCGTATGTGAAAAGAGCTAAAACAACACCTGACACCAGAAGGCCACCAAGAGACTACAGAATTATAAAGTGTTTGAAAAGTTACTTGTCCCTCTACAGTTTTCATATTCCTACAAATTTGCCAGTTAGTAACTTTTATGTTTGTTCCATATGCTTCCTTCCATCAATATGTTGCTGTCACTATTTTGAAATTTAATTTCTCCCAGAAAAAAAATTTCCATGCATTCCTGAAATCATATTTGGCTCACTGCTTAAATAATGGGCTCCAAGGGACCAGCATAATGTTGCAGCTGATTAAACCATTGCTTGTGATGCTAGCAACCCACATGTGCACGAAGTTAGCCCCATATGCTTGACTTCTGATTGAGCTCCCTGCTAAGGTGCCTGGGCGAGCAGTGGATGATGACACAAGGGGTTAGGCCTCTGCACACATGCAGGAAACTCAGAGGAGACGCTGGCGCTCCTGGCTTAGCCTAATGTAGCTGCGGCTGTCACAGCCACTTGGGGAATGAAGCAGCAGATGTAAAATCTCTTTCTGTAACTCTGCTTTTTGAGTAAATGAATAAATAAATACTTTTAAAAAATGTGATGGATTCCATTCTACTGTTTGTAGGATGATTTTTCTGTCATTTAATCATTTTTAAACTTTTTAGTCAATGGATTTGAAATATGGATGTAATCTTCACAGGACACTATTCCAGACAGACTAACATTGGTGAGTTTGGAAATCAAAAAATAACAAGACAATGAATGCATATCTTGATGAATAATAAACTCACATTCATGGCACAAAGTATGAGCTTTCTTAAATTCTAAGTCAAATTGGTACTCTCTGCATTTTTTTTCCTTTCCTAAAGAAATAGAAAGCTATTTTTTTTTTAAAAAAATCAGCCTGTCTTTGTGACCCTGATAATTCCAAAGTATTGTAACTGGACTCCAGGGCTAATGATGACATAATAGCTAACGCCTACCACAGCTGAGTCTCTCGCTACGCACTTGACCTTGACCTACATACTGTACAAGCATAATTGGTTTTCTTGCTCATCACAGCCTCATGATGTAGGTAAAGCCTCTTCACTTTCCAGATGAACAAACTGAGGCAACTGTAGGGTCAGTAACCTGCCCAAGGCCACACAAGGGGCAGAGCAGGGTTATAATCTGGACAGTAGGGCTACTGAGTGTGTTTCCCAACTACTGCACTCAAATCTACATTCTTGGCTGAACTGCATCATCATTGAGGACACTTGGTTTTGATTCACACATGTGCTCTTTTGCTTTCATTGGCAAGATAAGTAAGAATTGGTGGGATGTTTCTTCTAAAAGATTATTTTCTAAAATTTCTAACCCATAGAGAAATGTTGCCTCACTTTAATTTTTTTTTTTTGCCATTCACCTTAGCTTATTTCTAGTTTTGTTTATAAAAAAAAAGCAAAGAGCTTTCTGTTTTAAGAAATTTGGTATTAAGCATAAGTACAGCTCTAATTTTACATAACTGTTGAATATCTACACCAAAGGGCTCATGTAGGAGATCTATAACAGATATTTAAAGTCTCAACATGATGATAAACTGGGAGCAAAATGATGCCGACAAAGTTCACCATTTTCTTTTTCTCCAAAGGTTCCCCCATTTTCAGCCCCCCTAGTGTCAGTGTTACAAGTGAAAACCCATAGGACTAAGTACAAAAAGAGGTGGTATTGAATGTAATCTATCATCTTCGTCCTGGGCGCTTAATTATCTGCTGTTTTCTGAATGAATTTCACTCACTCCTGACAATCCGAGGGGCCTTGCCAATGAGGAAGGAGAAAGCCTTTCATGACTAAACCCAGAAGCTGTCAACCAGATGGTTTTCTGAAAAGAAGGATGGGCACAAGGTAGAAGAAAAGTTCAAACGTAGGAATGTGCTGCTTGGAACAATGCAGGTGCTCTGCAAACAAATTCTGGAAGCACAGAGAGATTTCCCCTTGGAACAGGAAAGCAGCCATCTCCAGGGCCAGCTCTTGTCATTGAGTTTTGAGAGTGGACCCAGACAACACTCTGGTGGCTGGGCTTTCGCCAGTCCTCGAATCTGCATTTTCTCACCTCTGGGAGAAGGCTTTTGTGCACAGCTCCTGGCTCCAGCCTTCAGATTGGCTCAGTTCCAGCCATTGCAGCCACTTGGGGAGTGAACCATCAGATGGAAGATCTTCCTCTCTGTCTCTCCTCCTCTCTGTATATCTGACTTTCCAATAAAAACAAATAAATCTTTAAAAAAAAAAGACATAGGGTATGCTGTGGCATGATGACAATGAATGGGAACTACACATTCTTTTCAGGATGAATGCTGAGACTCTGAGCATGCAGACGGAAATATCCAGTTCTATTTTTATTCCCCTCCACACCCTCCTTCCCAGCTCTCTCCAGGAGCTGTAGGCCTTCACACCGGCACCTCTTTAGTCTTAAAAGCTTCCCCCCTGAGTTAACTCAGAGATTTACAATCCTCTCAAAATAGCTTTCACTTAGGGTCCTCACTTCTTCTCTCATCAAAATGATCTTTCTTCCATCTGTTCCCTCAGGATATTGCTGGCCAGCAGGTGGTCCAATCTGTTACAGGTGTGAATGGGTTTTAACACCTCTCAAACTGACCCTAGAGGTTGGACCTCTGTCACGGATGCCTGCACTGTGTGATTTTTCCTTCCCATCTCTTTTCTCACGTTGGCCTTCTTCCCCCATTTTACCTCCTTTATGCAAAACAGGATGCTAAAGAAAATGCAGAGCGGGAAGGTGCATGTTACCTGGGTTGGCAGCAACTACCAGACTGTACATAGCTTTTCATCACACGCATTCTCTGTGAACTCCTGGAAGATGCCTAATACACACAAATTTTAAATTTATTGCACGGAAATACATTTATCTGTCAATTCAGTTGTCCACCAATGAGCTGCAGTTCTCTCGTGCAATTGTCTCTCCAAAGTGTATTCTCTCTCCAATAAGACGATAAACTTCTAAAAGCAGTTCCACTGTTCTATTGATCTTGTTACTTTTATGAACTGACACAACTTTATCAATAATGGAATTATAGGGAGTTTAATGACAGTGCACTTTATATTTTCATTTCACATCATGGTTTATAGTTAAATCTATATATTTGCATAATTTATTATTATTAATATTTCAATGTAATATTGTTTCAGATACAGCTGGGCATGCTGTTAGGACCACATGTATGGGTGGGAATTGACCTAAATTTTATTTTGTGCATTCAGGACTTTTAATGACCTGTACATGGCAGGAGTTCAGTTAAATGTTTTATTGAGTGAATGCTATTTCAGGAAGCACAACTAAATGTTGCAGTTAACAATTGATATTCCACTCTCTCCTAGCACATTTACTAAGTGCACATACTGGTCAAAGTAGTCTGCTGGATGTAGTTGGGATGAACTTAGTCATGGAAAAGCAAGGAGGTAGGATAGGAACAACGAGGCAGATCAGCAGGATGTCATCAGACCACTACTGTGCTGATGGCAGCCAGATATTCAAGCCAGGAGTTTTATAAAGATTATTCTGATATACATAGTTTGATAATGCTGTTTGCCTATATAAGATCTCCATAGTCATTATTCTCTTTTCCTTTTTTAAAGATCTATTTTAGTTATTTGAGAGGTACAGGGACAGACATGGAGACCCAGGACACAGACATCTGCCGGTTCACTCCCTGGAAGTGTGCAACAGTGGAAATGCAGCAGGCCTAAGTCAGGAGCCTGGGACTCCATCCTGGGCTCCCACATGGGTCATCCTCTACTGCCTTCCCAGGGAGGTAGATCAGAGGAGACTTGAACGGATGCTCGCTTATGAGATGCTAGCATTGTAGGCAGTGAGTTAACTCCCTTCACCAAAATTCTGGTCTCAATTTTCCTCTATGTTTTCAATCACTGAAATCTACTGTCACAAAATGGATCACGAGGGATAATCACTTTGGAACCCTCTAGGGCATTATGAGTAGTTGTGTGCTACCTCACCATAGGCTGGTCTATATACAATGACACTTAAGACTACAATGAAGCTGAAAAGTTCCTGTCACCCAGGCATATACTGGATGCCGCAGTGTCACAGTGCAATGTAGTTCTCATTTGTTTATAGTCATTAATGTGAAGACACCTGCTTCACTGATAGTCAGGTAAGATTACAGCACATAAAATTATGTACAGTACATAGCACTTGGCAATAACTGTCTGTTACAGGCTCATGTAGTCACTATTTCTAAATCATTAACTTAGGGGATATGTCTTCAGTCTGTTGTATTATACCGGTAGCAGCTCCATAGATCTCATATTTATCTCATAACTTCATCACATCATGGTCTCCTGTATGTGATTTGATCTCATGATTCTGCTTTAGTATGGACCTAAAAGAAGTAGGCTATACTATACTCTGTGTGTGTGTGTGTGTGTGTAGTGTAATGTGGGAGTGTAGTGACTATGCCATTTAGGTTCCTGTAAGTGCACTTTATGATGTTTGCACATTGATGGAACTGCCTAATGATGCATTTCACAGAACATACCCCATTAAGCGAAGCATAATTACAAATGTGACAGCTAAAAGCTAGGATGGTGTGAAAGAAACCAAGGTAAATGGTGACCCTTCCAGACACTATGTGGGGTGTTTCAGTTTCATATGCTCAGAAAAGTTAGATGAGACTATCAACCTTGCCTGAGGTAGTTTCAACCTGAAATATGTACTGCCCTAGGAAGATTTGCACTTGAACTGGCTAGATATTAAAATGTCTTCACGTAAATGTCCAACTGTGGAAACTACACATTTAATAAAATGCTCTGAAGGGCACTGCAAAGCCTGAGCCAACAACTTGAGACACGTTATACAGCAAAATTTAAGGGCACAGGCCTGAGTGTGGGGCTTCGTTCTGAATGCCAGCTTCTCCTTTTACAGTGATGTGAGTTTGCTCTATTAAATTCTCTGAATGTCAGTTTCTCATACGGAACATGGGGTGACAATAATGGCACCTGACTCAGAGTTCCTATGATGAGGAAATGAGATAAGGCAGACAAAGAACTCAGCAAAGTAGCTGGCCCATAAGCAGGAGTTCAAACAAGTTAGTGTGGGAGAGGCCCTGCTTATGAGTCCTGACAGTTCCTGCCTGCTCTTGCAGGGCATCTGCAGGGTACGAGACATGGACAGCTCTTCACCTTGGGCCACCTCTCAGACAGTGACTAACCTTGAGGGAGGAGCAACATTTTCCGTCAGGACAAAAAGAGCTGCCCTGCAAAATGCTACATTTCCCACGTGAAATTCAGCAACTGGGCAAACCCAGCCTGTGTGTTCAGCATGCGTGGGTTGCCCTTTGCCTCTCTGGCATGAAACTTGCGGCAAGGGAAATAAAAGTAAATGTGTGGATGATGCTCACGCTGCTTGCTGTGCTGGGAGTAATCCATTCCCTTGCCCCTGGCCCAGAAGTCTTGCAATATCTGACAAGCTCCTTCAGACCATAACAGGCTATGTCATTATTGGCTCCAAAGGAGGGTTAAATCAAAGTGCAAATTCAATAGTTTTGATAACGAGGGCAAGCTTCTGAAAGAGATATGGCAGAAGAAGGGCAGGACCCCCAAGTGCTCTGTTCAGGGAATGGAGCTCCCTGGGAATAGGTCGTCAGCCTTCCCACCCAAGGGTTGAGCCAGGATGGGAGGGGCAGAGTGAAGATCCCTCTTTATCCTCACTACGAATGAGGTCAAGAGGTGAGAAATCAAACCACTGTAGTGCCCTGGCTAAAAGGAACAGCCAGCCATACAGCCCAGCTGAAAGGCAGTGTGGCTGTGGTTGTGGGGCCCTGTAACGCACAAAACTGAATTAAGTGGTGCCAATGGCCACAGCCTATAGCTGTTTAATACAGACCTTCGTGCAGATGAAAAATACCTGAGGTTTGTTCAATGGAGCTGTGACTTCAGATCAATCGTGAATGCCAAGCCACTCCTTATGGTGCAGCTTCCTCTGCTAGACTGGCAGTGAAATTCAAGTGTTAGGTTGTGGGTGACCCGAGGAGCTGAGTTTTGTGACATGATGTGTGGGCCACAGTGGAAGCTCAAATCCCTGGGCCCTGGGACTTGGTTGCCAGGAAGAATGGAGGGAAGAAAACAGTGCTGTGCCTAGGCCCTGCCCCTGGAAGGACAGGTTGAGGGATGAAAACAAAAATCCCTGTTCTCACTGTCTTCCATGAGATGTCCCTGATGTCTCCTACACATCACACACTGCTAGCTGATCTTTTGCTATCATCTGCTCTAGTCCCTATCCCAAACACTTGTCAACATCTTGGTCCATGTACTCTTAGGAGAAACTGGTCCTCTAATACAAGTGATGAAGCTTTGAGAAGCCCTACAGTCAGCCCAGGAGGCTAAGAAGGGGGGCCACTGGTCTTCATCATCCTGTGTTAAGTCCCCCCCGCCCCCAGGTCTAATGAATAAAGGATGTGTGTGCTGACGGTCTCTTCTGCATCCCTCAAGTGCCATAAGCCTTCATCTTCCCCAGGGACAGCCACCTGTTCTGTGTCCTCCAGGACGTTCTGGTAGAAAGAGCAGAATGCCTGGCGTAGGAGGGGAAATAACAGCCTTTAAGTGTCAGGACGGCTGGGCTAGGTTTCACAGTGAAATAGCACCACCTACGAGAGGCAATCACAATACACCTTTCTTGAAATGCAGGGCTGCCGCCAGGCTCTTGTCAAAACTCAACATCTTATTCATGTTGGGCACTTTGCAGCATTCCGGCTTGGCATATCTATTTTGGGTCAACTTGAAGAACATGATGATGAAGAACTTTATAACTAACACTAACACAATGGGTAGGCGGACTCCGTGAGCACCACAAGCCAAGGAACCATGGTGTGCATTCACTCACTAGCATAACCAGCTTGCTTTAGTGTCAGAGCAGCTTCACAGAGAAAGGTCATTTTCTCCTCTGCCTCCTTTTTCCTAAAGGAAACTATGACATCTCACTATACCACTGAACAGTGGGGATGTCAATTCCCAGGTCTCCCTCAGGGACTGGGCCTGGTGTAACAACTTAGCTTTGACACTTCGTGGAATCAATAGGGCTGTGCACCTGCTAAGCCTCAGGGTTCAATCCTCTGAAGGGACAAACTCAATCAAATTCTTCTAGCTTGGGCCAGCTCCCTCATGACCCTGGCTACATGTCTATTTACCATTCCACATTTCTCTCTTTTCAGTTTTAAAATATTTCCTTTATGAGGGGAGGAAGGTACCCTACTTCACTGTTGGTGGGAATGTAGGCTAATACAAGCACTAAGGAAATCAGTATGGAGAGTGCTGAGGCAACTGAAAATTGATTTGCCGTTTGATCCAGCTATCCCACTTCTGGGGATGTATCCAAAGGAGATGAAATCTGCATATGACAAAGGGGTCTGTAATCCTATATTTACAGCAGCACAATCTACAATAGCAAAGACATAGAAACAACCCAGATGCCAGTCCAAAGAGGACCTACTCTATGGAATACTACTCAGTCATTTTAAAAAATGAAATTCTATCATTTACAAACAAATGAAACAAGCTAGAGACCATTGTGCTCGGTGAGATAAGCCAATTCTAAGAGCACAAATATCCTATGTTCTCCTTGACATAAGGCAACCTGCATGCAAAATACATGATAGAAGGAAGATGAAGGGATGATTGGAGTTTTGAGTAGACTTTTTCAAAGGCAGTAATTGTCCTTCTTACAACAGATATGTGGGTGACGCCAAAGAAAATAAACACTAGGCAGCTTGGGGGCTTATGGAAGTGTCTGAAGTGCTTCCTCAGTGCTGTTGAGCTGTGTGGTTGCCCTGTCCTGCACTCACCACCCACTGGCCGATCAATCACCAGCAATCAGTAGAAAGCAGGAGAGATGACACAGTTTCAACAGACAGCCCGGGAGCTGCTTGTGTAAGGCAGCACCCTGAACAAACACATCTGGATTCTGTGATTTCTCCTCTTCATCCAAAACATCAAATAAGGCCACAGGCTTTGATTAAACAGAGATTAAAATTTTTGCCTAGGTAGTTAAGAAAGTAGTTATTTGATTTAGGAACAGCATTCAGCTTTGTCTCAATGTCCCAAATGCGGTGATAAAAAAAGTTTCAACTGCTCCACCAAGGAGTTCCGATCCTTTGTTCTGACCCCAGGTGATGTCTGCATGGTCTTGGTCACATTCTTTTTTTTTTTCTGCCTATCATGAGTGAATTGTAAGCTTGGCTCAGCAACCCATGTGTGAGAACTGGAATAGAAAGGGAACTTTGGACAGCTGAATCCAGGAATCACTTTGACCTGTCAATGAATGATAGTGTTATGCTTCTAGAGTTATGTTCCATAAATGTACGTGCCTTCATCATTCATCTTACACACACTCACAACTTCCACATTGTTTGGTGAACTTTTCCTTGTAACCATATATCAGATTTTCCTTCATAATCTTATATATCTATTTTGAACTTTCAAGGCATATATTTGAAGTGTCAACATGTCCACTGATCTTCAACTTTTCTATTAATTGTCTAGGACTGTATCTAGATATAAGGCTGGTGTTGTGGTATAGCAGTTTAGCTGCCACCTAGAACACAAGTGTATTGCCCACGGGCCACACATCCCTCACCACTGTTAAGACGAAGAAGACAGAACACAGCGAATAGAGAAGGGAAGGAATTCAACGAGACAAAGAGAGATATTGGTCGTCTGAAGGTCAGGAGAGAGGCCTTGGAAGAAGCCAAACCTGTTGATGCCTTGATCCTAGACTTCTAATTTCCAGGACAGCAAGAAAATAAATTTTTGTCTCTTATATCCCTCAGTCTGTGATATCTTACTAAAGTAGCACTTGCTGATGACTAGAACTACTATGTATAAATATAAGTGAACCTGCCTCACTTTTCATTTACTTTTTCCTTTCAAAGAAAATATTAATCTTCATTGAAGCCCCCTAACCATTGACCCACCCCTAAACAGCAGCAATATTAGCCAATATGTTAGTGATAACTGTTATGGTTTATAAATGATTTTTTTTTTGAGAATGCTTTACATTCCAAGTAAACCATTAAGGTGACAAGACACACTGAGATGAGTTTGTCCTATTTAGGAGACACAGCATCTGCATTATTTTCCCCTTTGGCTTGGGCCACAGGCTTCACTGGAAGCAGATTGCTCTACAGGTTTTTATTCACCTTGATCAGTTCTTTCAGATTGCTGGACCTCAGCGCCTCCAATTCCGAGCTGAATTGGCTGTTCATAGAAGGAATAATTTCCCTGGTTTGAATTGTTCAGGCAGTTTTAACCCCATTTGAGCAGTGAGGCTGTCATATAGAGGGAGTAAAAAAGTGGACAAATCATTCCTTCCACCATGAAGAGTGATTCCATTCAAGTTCGCTATCAGTGCCCAAGATTGCCAAGGCTTAGAGAGGGCTACCAATCTCAGCCATGGCTTCAAGGGCCACATCTTTGCACACTCTAATCACTAGCTACATATGTTAATGTGGAACTAGATTTAAGTAAAGATTATTTGAAGGAGAGAATCAGTTGGCTATTCACTTTGTCTTTTAGAATTGTCTCATTGCTTATTTAGGCTATGTCAGTGTGAAAGACAAGTTGTTTTCCCACTGCATTAGGCTGCATTTTCCCTCTTTTAGGTCATCTTGATTTACAAGGTTTGTTTTTTTTAATCCACAGAGGACAAATTATAAGAAGTGGATGTAAAAAGCTGGCAGTCTAGCAGTCTTTAAAGGGCATCATTTCCACATGTGTCCAGATTCTTAGGAAATGAGCTACATTGCCAAAGTGGACATGGGTGTGTCATAAAACTATTAAGCTTTTATTAAACACTGTAAAACTCTACATACTGATTTTTAACATTTGTTTTTGAGCATGTGTGAGTTGTTTATATGGGAATGACATTTGCTGTTGAGGCTGGCTAAGATCCTCTATACCAAAAAAGATAAATGACTTGGTTTTAAATCTCTTCTATCTAAACAAGCTTTGATTAAAAACATTTTAGCAGGTAATACAAATAAGCCAGTAATAAATAAGTTACTTCATGAAAAGGCCATCTGGTCCTTGGAAAGGGAATTTTCCTTGTGAGTTCAACAATCTTAAGTAATAAGGAATGAAGTTTAAATAGCTTTGTCATGATATTAAAAATAGTATTATGATTTTAATGAGTCATTAAGACTTGAAGACATAAAAAAGCATATGGATACTCCATGTATTCAGGAAAACTTCCATAAACCATCTCTTTTCTGTCTCTCAGTTTTTGCTTTTGCTGAAATCAGTGATGCCCAAAGGGCCACATTCCCATCCTCGCCCTCCCAACAGCAAGGAACTCCTGACACATGCAAAATCTGAGATGAGGGGAAGGGAAGAACTGCCACACCAGGCTGCTTCCCTGTGGCTGAGCACCAAATTCAAAGGATGCACAAGCATCTGATC
Organism: Ochotona curzoniae; assembly: GCF_017591425.1. Lineage (NCBI taxonomy): Eukaryota > Metazoa > Chordata > Mammalia > Lagomorpha > Ochotonidae > Ochotona > Ochotona curzoniae. Next base: position 5,112,003 of record NW_024466307.1, on the reverse strand, counting down.
CATGCTGGAAAGCAGCAAACTAAGTGGTAACTTTGCCCTTTTTCCCTCCTTGAAGTGAAAATTGTTTTACCAACCACTGTAATCCCATGAAAGACCACTATAGTTTCACACTAGCTTGACCAGTTACATCCACTTAGAAAAACTAAGGCATGTAAAACTCAAAACATGGAAAGGAAACCTAGAAAGTCCATATTTAAGTTCTTAAATATGTAGCACTAGAATTCTTGAAAGGATGAGTCCTTCTAAATGAATCTTACAATGGCAACTCAACTCAGTTTGAGTTCATTTCAAAAATACTGAGGAGGACACCAAAGGATTGGCCGGTTTGCATAGTTTGTACATTAATAACAGCAGCAGAATCTGTGAGCCCAGCATATATCAGAGTGTACGTTATGATGTAAGGCTGCTTCTGGAAGACTATGAAAGTCAGCCTGCCTGGAGAGGACTCAGTGAACACAACCATCCCTGCTGCTCTTAGCTCAAATGATTTCAGGATCTCTCAAAAACAACAAAAAAAATTATTTATAGAAAGTACATGTAAGATGAGAGAAATTATAAGAAAAGGCAGTATTAGGCTTGGTAAATAGAATATTTAATTGGGAAGTAAACTGGAAGAAAACATTTTAAAAAAGAGAAGTGACGCTTTAAGCGTGGAGGGTGGAGTGAAGTGTTGAGGAGGCGGGGGTGGTTACATACAGCAGGAATCTGTTTCCAGCCATGGGACAGACTTGAAAGACCAGCAAACAAATTTGCCTCAATTCCTACAGGAATGCTATTCTCAAAGGCAGAAGTTTTGGGCAGAAAAAAGAAACTTGCAGCAAAACAGGTAATTTGGAAGATCAGCTGGACATGTTAAATAGGACAAATAAAGTGGAATTAAGGAGCCCAGGGAGGAGGAATGCCACTGAGGAGTGAGATCCAAGCTCAGAGTGATGGGAATGGGGACTAAGGCAGACGATGAGCCCAGCTGTCATCACTAGAATAGCGTTTTGCTGCAGAATGGTGCTGCAGTAATGAAGTCAACTTGTATGCTCCTCTAGGCTCTGAGTGGGCCAACGTTTACAGAACAGTTTCCTGTCTTTAGCTTTCCTAGTTAAAATCTTTCAGTTCAAACTGGTGACAGTTCTAATTTGTAAACTGAGGAAACTGATCATGGTTGGGAGGTAAAAGACAAATTTAGGGATAGGAGACTGGGTCACAGAATTGGTAGCCAATCTGGATACAGGTGAACAGTCAGCTGAGCAGGAAGAAGTGGTGGTGGAAATCAAGACAGCCTGATACCAGTCTTCCTTTCTCTAGGACCGCTTCCTTCTTGGGTGTACCCTCTTTCTGGACAAGCTCCTTTACTCCCTTCACTGAGATGGACAAGTCTAGAGGCAGGTCATGGCAAGTAAACCTAGTGTTTTCTTAGCCCCAGGAGGGCCAGAGAGATCTGAGAAACAGCTGGGATGTACAAGTGGATAAAAGCAAAGGGGCACATTTGTCAGGGTGCTCAAGGAGCCAGTGACCTCTCCCCTCCTGGAAGTGCAAAGATAAAAGACATGATCTCAGAATTTAAGATTCCAGCTGGCTCAGGAGCACAGCTCCTGGACAGCAGCTTCCACAGAGAGCACGAGGCAATTCTCCCCTCGTCCTGCAATAAAGGTTATCATTATTCTAAAGGAAAGTCCAGCCAAGGCCAGGAACTCTCAGTCTGTGCCTCCAGCTAATGTTTCTTACCTTGGACCTCAGATCTGTGGACCCAATTACCCATTAGAAACTACTACTTATGTATAAGTATCGGCCCAGGAATGTGTCTCAAACCAGGATTCATTCCTTAATCGTGAGTGGCACTTTCATTCTACAATTCCGATGCAGGAGGCATTTTCCGTTACTTCCTTCCTCCAAGCCACCATGCACATTCAATCAAATCTGCATACCTGGGGACCCTTGTTAAAGATCCTTCCTTAATTCAGGCCACCATAAACACTTTCACAGCTCGAATTGCCCCTTATTTGGGCACCATCTCGTGCTCCTCTCTGTAATCTGAGCTCTGAATCACACAACTGACTTTTATCATCCTGTCTTTTCCAACCATTCTCATATTTCATTTGTTTCAGAAGAAATGTAAACTTCTCCGTATGGGTTAGGAAGATTTACCATGCGCCTTTTCTCTTGACCTCTCTGGCTGCACCCATTCATCCCTTCACTCCCCTGTATCTAGTCACTTTGAGCTAATGGCTTCACAGATCTTATACAAATGATTCCCTTTGCCCAGACATCCATCTCTCTACCAGCTAATTCTTCCTTATTCTTCATTACTCAATTTAACCATCACATCCTTCAGCAACCTTACCAAAACCATCTTTTCTCTGTTCCAATTAGCTTAAATGAGATGACCGCTATCAGTCCTTTACTAGCCTGCTCTATTCTCCCATCAAAGCAGTTAGCTCTGAAGCATTCTTGTCTGTTGACTTGTATCTTTCTAGCCATAATCTCTTATGCTAAGCAGTAACACAAGGTCAATGATATCTTCTTTGCATGGTGACTGTAATGAATAAACGCCTGTTATGCAACACCTACTTAAAACACTGTAGCACTTTACCAATACCATGATTTGCTATTCTATTCAGCATAGACACAAACTGCCCTGTTACAGAAAATAGCACAAGATGACTTGAAAGCAGAAGGTACAGAGAAAGAAGAAACAAATTAACCAAAGCAAAAGCAAAGGCTGGTGATGTTGTATTGCTTCTCAGACAAACTTTATTCCAACTTACTAATACAATAAACCTTCACTCCTTAGAAGAGTGCCATTGCAGATGTGGGCTTGCCAGCCCAGTCGGGCAAGGTTGCCTCACTGTCATGGCACTGCCTGTCCCCATCCTGCTTGGAGACCAGTTATAGCACATTCTCTGGCTCTCTCACCTTGTCAGCAGGAATGATAGATGTGGGAAACAACTCACATACCATCACCACGAACAAGGCTACAACAAGTAATTAAAAACAGTCCCGCTCCCTTGGAAACCACCCCCCCGACTCCTGCCACTCTGGCCTCCATTATATCAGCACTGTTGGCTTGCAGTTTGCTGGCTATGCTTTCTGCCAGCTCACTTGGGCTGGCACTGGCATGCTACAAAACTGGCAGCCTCTTGGTTCATGACTGAGCCTCTCTTCAGAGCTGCCAGGCTTTGGTCAAAGGTTACAGGGCACTTTGAAGTCCTTCCAAGTGACTGGGTGTATGGCTGGGAGGTTGGCTTGTCACAGAGTATACTTGGTCCATGCTTTCACCTCCACCTGGCCCCCAGCATAATGTATATTTGTTGATCTCTAATTTTATTTCAAATAAAATTTAAAAATTTTTTTCAATTTGCCATAGAAAGGATATGAAACCTCTATTTATTCTTACACATTCAAATAACCCTCAAAGAAATAAGTAGGTTCTATGTAAAATGATCTCTAATTTTAGTTAGAAATGCTGGTACTTCATAAAACATTTAGGCAAAGATGATTAAAGCCAAACAGTAAAGATATCCTGTAGTACATGCAGTTTCCTCTTTGCAAATTGGTTTATAGACACTGTTTGAATCTTGGTTTCCAGAGATTGTTAGTCAGTTTTTTGGAAAATAAACAAGAAATTATTCTGTACAAACAATATAATCTACCTGATTCTTTACTTCTGAGTTAGGCCCAATTATAAATCCATTAGGCTTGACAAAAGGGAGAGGCCCCTCTCACGGGGGCCAGCTCAGGAATTCAACACCACCCAGCTAAGCTCTGGGACCTTTCATCTCTTTTCTCCAAAAGCAGTGCTGCTAAGAGAACACCTGGACACCAACTTCCTGGCCAAGCCCTCCCAAGGCCATAACCACCAAATCACACACTAGGATGAGCCTGGTGCCTTTCAGCGTTCTCTACTCCTCATTGATGCTGAGGGATGCAGGTGGGGTTCTGTGTTCGTCAAGGAGATGCCCTGAACCTTTTCACAAATTTTATTCAGTCACTTCTGAACAGAAACTAGATAGCTCCTCTGCAAATCTGCTTTGGAGCAATTTTGAGATACCCAATTTACTCACGAATCGTGACCCAAATCTAGGGTAATTTCTGGGCTTATTCCCTGTCACATATACTGTCCCTGGGTGAAGCCTGGTGTCACCAGCATGGGGCTGATGTGTGTATAATTGAGGCACTTTGGAAAGCCGCTGTAGTTCCTTTTCTTTCCTTTTCTATTTTAGAAGGCTGGACCAGTGCAACATGTTACTCAGCTGAGGCCCTGATCTTTGTCATTCTTGTTTCTGTTGGTCTAGGGTCTTCAGATTTCACTATCATAGCATTAAATTGGAGGGATTAGAGGGAAGAGAGTTAAGACTATTACAAACTCCTTAAGTCTCAGTCCTTTTTTTTCACATCTATTTCTACAACTCCTGGTATGCAGCAGGTTTCTAGTGAATTTCCATTAATACACAAATGGATGAAAATCAAAACAGCACCAAACTCCAAATGACAAGGAACCACAAGTCCACCCAAAACAATTCAAAGCAAAAGTCATCTATACTTCTCTTACATACCTCTCAGTGCAAATATTATTGTGGCACCTATCTCTTCGAAGACTGATGAACATAATTTAACCTCTTGGGACTGCAGTTTTTCCATTCCTTACAAGGAGCAGCCCTTGCCTTTGTAGCATGCTCATTTGTCTTACTCAATTCTCTGACCTGTCCTCAAGGATGCTTCCTTACGATTGTTGTTTACTCACAAGTAGAGGAAAAGAGAACTGGCAGAAGCACGCCATCATAGATAGAATGATTGTTTCTTTTTATAATTTTTAATTTGAAAGGCAGTGTTACAAAGAGAAGGAGAGACACATAGAAAGAGAGATCTTTCTTTTTGTCACCCATGTGTTGGCTACTCAGTGGCACGTTTTTTCAAAGTGCTATAATTTGTTGATGTTGTTGTCGTTGTTGTTGAGGCTGTTGTTCTAACTCATACCAGTTGTTGACCTTGTTTCATGGCTTCTCAATTATGGAAATGTATAATGATGAATACTGGGGTCTACCATATCTGGATATGGGGATATAATGCAACATGCATCCCTGCTTCCAGAAAAAAGATAGATTCCCAATGAAACTGTTGGACAAGTGTAGACAATGGGATGCTGGACTGTAAGATTTTGTCTGTACTAGCAATGTTGGGGTATACTTACATAAGAGACTGATGGAATTATCATTCCTTTGAAGGACTATACCATTGTAGTAAAGTGGGGGAAATCAGTCGGTGGGTGGGAGTTTGAGGGGAAATCCCAGTCTATATGAAATTGTACCACATAATTCAAAAATTCAAAATTAACAAATATATACCAGTGTGGTAGGCTAGCGACTTACGTCCACACCTTGAACGTGCCAGGATCCCATATGAGTGCCCATTCTAAACCCAGAGGTCCTGCTCTGCTTCCCATCAAGCTTCCTGATTGTGGCCTGGGAAGGCAGTTGAGGATGTCCCAAAGCCTTGGGACCCTGCACCTTTGTGGGAGACCCGGAGGAAGCTCCTGGCTCCTAGCTTCAAATTGGCTCCGCTCTAAGCCGTTGCAGCTGCTTGGAGAGTGAATCAATGGACGCAAGATCTTCCTCTCTGTTTCTCTTCCTCTCTATATATCTGACTCCTCTATATAAATGTTTTTCTAAAAGATTCTTTTTTGGGGGGCTCTCCTCAACTTCTTTCTCAGACCATAAGGAGGGAGCTAGATGGGAAGTAGAGTAGCTGGGACATGAACCAATGCTAGTGGCTTAATACTTGAGACATTGGTTAAGACAAATGCATCCTATACAGCTGTGTTGGCTTTTGTTGGCGCAGTCAGAATTTGAATGGGTGCCTATAAGAGATGTTGGCCCTGCAGATGAAAGATTAGCCTACTATGGCACAGCACTGGGCCCTACGGTGAGAGTGTTTGCGTTGGTAGGGCATATGGTGGGGGAAGTTTGCAAAAACTTCATTTTTTTAAGAAAATTAACCTGTTAAGATTTAGTCAAGTGACAAATGACATCACTACATCCTCCAGTTACATTACATGCACCTTCAGAGCTGGCTGAGATGAAAGCAATGATGGATTTGTTATAACATCAAAAAGCTGATCCAGGCAGAAAGCTCTTTAGCAGTAACTGGCATATTGCTGTGTATTTTGTAGAATCTGCTTTGAAATCTGCTGAAAATATGGACTGTGTCCCGTGGCTGGACTTTTAGTACCTGGCTAACTCAAACAGAATCTGAAAACTTTAGTTCTCTTCTTTAGGGCAGCCACGGGTCTCTAACAAGACAGGAGTGTGCAGGAATGTGTTGTTGTTGACCTTCCGAGGCTTTCAAACACAGCAGATGGACAAAGCTGATTTTTATGCCAATGTGGATGGGGTGTGAAAAAGGTGGATGAATCGACTCACCATCTCTGAATGAACAAAAACTGAAGTTGGCTAGAAATAAGTCACATTTCTTGTGCTGCTCTGCTTTTTCCCTCATTCAGGAGGAGAGCTAAGTAGTGGCTTCATGCTCCCGGGAGGTTTTCTTTCATGTGTGGAGCAGCCAGGGAGTTCTGAAGGGGGTTACCTCACTGCGGGGTGGGCTTTGAGATTGGAACGAAGTCACAAAATCACAGGAGGCTTCTGCAAGGCCCTGCAATGTGACTGGTGAACCTCACACCTATACTGCCCAGAGAACGAGGCCATCTATGTCAAGAACCAGGGATCAAGCCCCGAGACGCCCTTACTCTACCATTAACATGATTTCTGGGATTTTCCCCCAATTTTTTTCTCTCCTGGAAAACAAGACGACTAACTGAAAAAAAAATCATTAAAATTTTTTTCTTTCTTTCCACTTTATTTGAAAGCCAGAGTATGAGATACAGCGAGATTGATTGATTTTCCCATCAGCTGTGCTTCCAAGAGGCCTGTGAGAGCCAAGGTGGGGCCACGCTGAGGCCAAGAACTTTGATTCCAAACGAGCTCGATCCCATGGAGGGCAGAGTCCCAAATCTGTCACCTGCTGCCCCCACGGATTTGCACTGGCAGCAGTGGGTCTGGGATCAGTACCAGGCTCCTCCATATGGTATATGGCTATCCCAAGTGATATGCCAACTGCTGAGACAAATACTGGACCCAAATAAATAAATCATGGCTAACATACATGGCTAGCCCCTCAAACACACTCATCAAACACTTAAAAAGTAATTTTTTCTTCCTCACAGGGTTCAGACACAAAGATATGTTCAATGTGGAAGGAAATGGAAATAGTAACTACCCTAATTACATGGTATACTCAGTATTATAAATTCCATAAAAATGCGTGATTATTATACTCAAATTATAAAGAAAAACCAAACCCTTCTTACTTACTCCTCTGCAATGTTCACTTGCTAAGATCTATGTATGTAAGTTTTTTGTCACACCTTTTCATGCCCCTCTATGCCTCAATTTCTTTTTGCCTTTAAACTCTTATACATTTATCAACTCTTCTGGTCAACTGAAAGCTCTTTCATGTGTTATTGTGGATAAGAGGAAGTTTTACAATGAGCACAGAGGAAAACAGACTCCTTAAAGGATGGCAAAACTACATTAAGGGCAACATGCTCCTCTTTTCTTTTTAAAGAGAAGACAACCCTTTGTGTTGAATACAATAAGGCAGGTGGTGAGAACACAGGCAAAGGAAATAATGATTGATAAGTTTCAGTGTTGGTTGTGATGCACTCTGAGAAATCAGAATGGAATATAAAGATAGAAATGAAGGGGAAAGGGAGAGGAAGAGAAGGTAGCCAGAAGCAGCTTAAGAGTCAGGGTTCCCAAAGTGATATCAACCAAATCCCCAGGTCTTACTAGGTAGACAATTCAGGTGGCTCTGTTCTTTAAGGCCCAATCTGGTGACCCTCAACATCTCTTCCAGGTGTCCTTCCAGGAACTGCACTACGTTTCCTGAGAAGGATTGAGTCGTCTTTCCCTGATCATGCACTTGCATCTCACTGATGTGATTTATTCTACAAGTCAGCTTTCTACAGAAAGCGAAAAGGTGGATGTTGCCCCCAGTCACCTCCAAAGTAATGATTTTTTGCCTTTCATTTTGGTATACTTGTTGGCAGAGACCAATGAGTAACCAGATAAACAGTGAGTTGGAAAGTCCATGAGAACTCTCCATCTCTTCCTTTAACACGATGCCTGGCTGTCAGAACCCACCACTGAATTCTGTGCAGACAGTGGCAATATCCGTGTCTTTTGCTTTCTGGTTTACAACTCATGGCCCACTAAAGAGAATGAAGGAATAGATGAAGGAATGAGTGGCCAAGGAAAGCTATGGATGGTGTTTTTTATAAGATGGTTTACAAAGGTATGGGTCATACATCCATCTACTGAAAACTAGCTTTTCATTTGGAGAAATGCAAAGCTTTTTCTTTTCCTTTCTGTTGGAGTTGAAATTTTGTTTCTGTGCACTGGCTTTCATTGTGTATATGCGGAGGTTTCTTCTTCCAAAAGACCCAAGGCCAATCTTGCATAAACAACAATCTGTCAGCTTGCTGATAGCTTTGATCAGTTCCAGCCACACCACTAGGCTTCTTATTTCGGTAAAATATGCCTTTCCTAAATCATTGTGACAAGACTGGGGTGAGGGTGTTTGCTGCTAACAAAGGATCAGTCTCCAAGACAGAGAGGGATTGTGCAGGGCAGAGGGGGACATTTGCATCTCAGGATCAAAGCCAATGGACTGGAACCAGGCAATCATCTAACCCACTGAGTGGCACAGAGGTCACCTCCAGAGAGGAAATGTTCCATCCCTGCCAAGTGCAGGAGAAAGAGGCTGTTAAAGTGCATAAGAATAAGATCCGAGGAGGAAAGCCACTCTGGAAATTGGCAATGGCTCTGGAATACTGATCACACCAACTCTGACTGGCTAGATTTCTTATTTTGTTATTTGTTTGTATGCTTTGACTTGTTGTCTTACAGAAAAGGCCTACATTGAATGTTCCAACAGAAATGTTTACACATGTTAATTTAAGAATATCAGAGTCTAGAGCATTTGAAAATCAATTCAATTTAAAATATATACATTTGTGTACACACACACACACACACACACACACACACACACACACACACACACACACTTCCACATGCAAGTTGACCTGCAAATAGATAGCTACCATCTGCTGATCCACTCTCCAAATACCTGCAATGACGAAGGTTATGGCCAGGCCAGGGTCAAAGTCGAAAATGAAAAAACCAATGCAGACTTCTCAAACACAAGTTACAGAAAGCCAACTACTTGAGCTACGCCTGCTGTTTCCCTAGGTCAGCAGTACCAGGAAGTCAGAATCTGGAGCCAGAACTCAATACTGAACCCAAGTAACATTGGTCAATGCCTTCGTTGCTAGGTTAAAAGCTCAAGTGGATTATTGGAACATATTCACATTTACTTTGGAACATGGATATATTTCATGTTGTGGGAAGTCCCAATTCTTCAGGGTGAAACTATGCTATTGAGGCCTAGCCTTCCTTCTGATGAGAAGTTGCCTTCTGATGCTGTTTGGTTTCTTATCAACAATAATTAAGCAGAGTATTTGCTCAAAATTATCCATGAGCTCTAACTGAAGGAAACTAAAAGTTTCAACTAAAATAGCAATGTTTTCTTGAATGACGAGAAAGAAGAAAAGATCATGAATTAGTCTATCTCCTAAGCAAACATTGAAAAAAATATTCTAAAACAATTGGTGAATTTGTTGAACCAGTACTCTAAGATGTTCATTGTACTTTGAGTCAACTTTCATTAGTTGATCCAGTTCCTGTACATAGATGATTAAATACCACTAGCATTCAGAGTAGTTCTCCACCCTCCCCCCAGTTTTGCCTCAGTCGTGCTTACTTTCATAAACTTTTGAAAAGCCACCAATTAGAATGCTATAGTTTAATTTTTTCTCTTGTACATTGCTCGTTTATTAGAGAATGAATAAGAACCAGAACCAGAGGGCACGCCCACCAGCCAGGTCACTTCCAAATGCCCATGACAGCTGGGGCCCAGCCAGGAGGAAGTCAAGGACCAGCAACTAAGCTCTGATAACTGAGTAGCAAGGCTCCAACTACTTAAGCCATATTTTTCTGCAGGCTAGGGTCTGCATCAGCTGGAAGCTGATGTGAGGAGTTTTGGTCAGGAATTTAACCCTGACACCTTGATGTGGGATGCAAGAGTCTTAACTGCTAGGCTAAATGCCCATGCCTAGCTTAACTTTTGAGGGAGACGAAAACAAATGAAGGCTTTCAGCTTTATCTTCCTGTTTAATATTTGGTACTGTGCTAATTTGGGGATAACACAGCATATCAATAAAATTTGGTATTGGAAGGTTAACAAATGCTAGGACTAGCTTAGAAATCATTAAAACCACTTGATGAGATGTTTCTGTTGTCCTCCACTTAACCCTGAGCTTCAATGCAGGCTTTTAGCCAAACCCCCTGGCATTGAGAAATGGTGCCAAGATTAACAGCTCTTCTTCAAATAGATCAGACAACTTTTGAGGACTCATAATTAGCAGCAGCAACAGGGTTTTTTTTTTTGTCTACAAAGTTTATTATTAAACATAAATTTAGCTTTAGAGAATTTTAGAAATCTACGGGTATTTTCACTACCAGTACGTTCAGAGGCTTGGAGCTACAGAGAATTCTCTTAGTATAGTGTGGATGGAAATCACTGGGAAAGGGTAACTGTCATGTTTGGCTTTGCATTTCTAAACCTTGATAACTATGAAGCAAAAGTGAGATGTTGGCATTGTGCAGTCTATCCTTTAAAATACTTTTGGAATAGAGAGATGGCATATGTTTAGAATATTGTTTTATTTTTACTGATTTACAGCCCATGATGGGAACTGTTTCCTATGACATTCAATTACTCATTCACTCAATCTTTATTGAGTATAATATAAAGTATATCAAAGGAGTAATTTAAACAAGATCAAGTCCTTTGTCTCCAGAGTTTATTGTCAACAGCCAATGTCAACTGGAAGCAATGGTTGTAGGGGAAAAGTAGAAACAGTGAAACTCCAGCCGACTGTCTTGTTTCTTTGCATCTTGCTCCATCTTTGGCATCCTCCTAACTACACACCACACTCCTGACTGTGGAATCCCACCCTTCCAGTCACTCGCTGGAAATGCTTCTTGTGTCTGACATTTACTTTTAGCTTTATTTTATGCTTCCTTGTTCTGGCTTCCTACTCAGTCTCTGCAAGACGCTTCCACCCACAGTCTAGACATGAACCACTTGAAGTTACTTCTAATGTTGTGAGGGGTATGTTTGTGAAAGAATGGAGGCGTGCCAGGAGAGGCATATGTCTCATTTAGAAGTTAAAGTCTGGATGTAATTCATCATCAACAAAGTTTTCACAAAGCAAGTTTGCAAAAGTGTACTCAATAAAATGGGAAAACTGTTCATAACTTGTAAATGAAAACACAGAAATAATTCGGAACTGAAATTTTAGTGGATGAGAAAATTTTAACATCAGGAAAGCCTTATCCATTAATGGGTAACTGATGTCTCATTTATACATATTTGGGCTTCCAATTAGCCTTTACCTAAAGACTGAAAGTTTAGTACTCTATTTTAACCATCAAAAATTATTAAATTTCTGCTCATAACTACTACGCAGTAATGTCATTTTTTCCTACTAGTTGTGATTTCCTCTATATATCCACTTTCAGATTTTTTTTATGCTTTCTGCAGGGAAGAAATAAAAATGTATTGGCATATAATCTTCCTATCTTGCTATGTGAATAATACTTTTATTGGAGTTTAGTTCTGGAGTATTAGTTTGGATTCAAAAACAGCCAAGAGATCTCCTTATCCACTCACATTTAAGAGTTATTCTTTTGTGAACCTTTAATAAAGATACCATACAGATCATTGGGAAATGGGAATGCAAAGGGTATATGTTTCACTTCTTATGAAACAATGTTATGTAACACAATTTATATCTTATTGAATTTCTACTGAAGGATGGAGGAGGTGTGGCATGGTGGTATTGGTGGCAGTGACAAAGCAGTAAATGACAGTTAAGGAAGAGCTGTGATGTTGTGTGTGTTTATTGGGGTTTCTTTCTTTCTTTTTTTCTTTCTTTCTTTCTGTCTGTCTGTCTGTCTGTCTTTTCTTGGTTTTGGTGACCTCTGTTTGGTTTTTACCAGAGTAAGTTAAAACTGGAAGGGAAAGCACTAGCCATGATTTGTGGACTTCCAACATGAGCCACTCTGTGGCTGTTAGCCACCAATGGGAAAACAGAAATGTCTAAAAGTCTGTACAGCACGGAGCATTTCTGTGGGATAGAAAGCTGCTGTGAACCCGGATGAGGAGTCAGCAATAATCCCCTCAGCTCTCCCTGCAGCATGGATGCTGTAGCCTAAGCCAACCAAAAGAGCTGCTCCTTGCAAATTAGATCCTGTAGGGGTGAGCGAGTAGGAATAGAATCCGATTTACAGACATTCTTGTCAAGGTCTGTTTTCCAAAATCCAAGATTCTGACAAGCTCTTATTGTATGCTTCTCCTTCCTGTATCTTCAGTTCTGTGTCATCCTCCACAGGTTGATGGACACAGCTGAGAAAGTGCGTGCTCTGCCTGCTGACCATGCTTGGTACCGAGACGCTGTGGGTGCTCACACGGCCAGCTCAGCTTCCACCTCTGGCAATGGACCCAGAGAAGACACTATACCTCGTTCACTCAGATAGCTCATTTGGAAAGTATGGGACACACACATCTACAAAGATGCCTTTCTCCCGAAACTTTCCCAAGTCTCTGATGGTTTCTATGCTTATTCTTCTTGTTACAGCTTTTTAAAAATTCATTTTATAAACTTTTAAAAAATATTTGTTAAGATTTTTATCTGCCTGAATGGCAGAGCAACACACACAGAGAGAGAGATCTCACACATGCTTGTTGACTACAAACACCCACAATAGCAAGGATCGTGCTACAATGCAGCCAGGAGACGGAACTCCATCAGGACTGGCCATTTTGGCGGCATAGAACTAACTACTTGAACCAGTCTCTACGGTCTCCCCACTGTCACAGCAGGAAACTGGATTAGAGGCAGAGTGAACGTGAATCAACACTCTGAAAATGGGATACAGGCATCCAAGCAGCAGCTGAACTACTGTGTCCCAAGACCTGCCCCCTCCCTAGTTTTCCATATTCACTTCATGTGGCATCTTTAGTCTCCCCATCTTTCATTTAGCTGAAATTACTTTTTAGAAGGATTCTTAGGGCTAGAATATGACCTCCCATCCAAAAATGGATTCCCTTGGAGGTGTTTGAACCTTTTTATGTGGATTCCTAGAAGCCCAGGAAAGCATCTGCTGTTCAACATGCCTGCTCCAAAACTTTATTAGCAGATTTAATTCAGCTTTGTATCTCACCTAGCATATCCATGAGAGAGATTTAACACATCTCAATGTCACCCTACAACTGCTGCTATGTGTGAATTCAGTTGTCACCTTAATAAACAACTTCAGCTAGTAAGGTGGCAACGTGAAGAAGAAGCAAAGGTTACAGATGCCTTTGTCAACCTTGTCAAAGAAACCCTCCACCTATCTTTCAAATACATGGAAATTCCAAAATAGAAATTCACCTTAAACACACATGTGTGCTTTGTGAAGAGAGGAATGAGGGGGGGAAATAAGAAATGGTAATAGTTTGTTGGGTACAGTCTTTGTGGATACATAAGATGAGGCCAATGCTAATAACCTCCACACATAAGAATGGAGTAGTCCTTTCTGTTCATTATTTATCACTTATTACAAGAAATTCGGGAAAGAATTATTCAATAAGCAACTCTCCCCCCCACCCCTAAAAAATCACTGCCAAGACATTCTCTATACTATCAAGCAATCTTTCTGTTGGTACAAATAGAGGAAATACAGTAATAGAAACTAAGTTACATAAATTTCCACTTAAATGACATAAAATTCTGTTTACAAGACAAGTGAGGCTTGGCCAGTGCTGTTGTGTGGGATAAAACCACTATCTGCAGTGCTGGCATCCTATAGGGCTCCAGTGTGTGTCCTGGCTGCTCCACCTCTGATCCAGCTTTCAGTTAACGGCCTGGGAAAAGCTGCAGAAGACAGTCTAGGTGCTTGGGTCCCTGCCATCCATGTACAAGATCTGGAAGAAGTTCCTGGCTTCAGTGTGGCTCAGCTCTGGCCACTGTGGCTGTCAGGCGAAGAGAACCAGTATATGAAAGATCTTTCTCTCTCTCTATTATTCTGCCTTTCAAATAAATCTTTTTTAAAAAGAAAGCAAAGCTGCCATTTTGAACACAAAAAGTCTTCACTTCAATATTGCTTACAGCATAATATCAACATTGTGGCACTCTTTCATACTCTGACATAAAGAGACAATAAACATACATAATACTTCAGGAAACAGAAATGAGATGAGGGTGAATTAGGGAAGAGCAAAATGTCACAGAGTTCAGAGTCTAATGTCATTAATAAAAAGCACGTATTTACTCACACAGCACTAACCAGTCTTGGGAACCTGTTCTGACATTAAATTAGAGATCTCAGAGGCTGCTGTGGGTAAAGGTTATAATAAATAAAGATTGAGTGGTAATCATGCGAATAGAAGCATGCTTGACTTAACTATTACACTGATGAATGGGTGTTATTTTTCCTGGGAACATTCATGACATTATTTCTGCAGAAATGGCACAAGAAAACTTTCTATGACTGCACACCATTGTTCTCTCCATTTTCATGTGCATCTGGCGCCCATGGGGGTCTGTGTACTCACAGGGTGCTGGGCCCCACTCCCAATGCATGACTCACTAACATTACCCATCTAGGAACCCCATTCTGACAACGACTCCTGGGTAGTCTGACTGCTGGTGGAACATATTAGTGGTGCTCGAATCTCACAGAGCAGCATAAAGATAACAAAGCAATTGGTGCATGCTTAAGCAGCCTCATCAGTAGCAAGAAAAATGGAATGAACACAGATCGTGGCAAGCGACAGAAATGGGCAAGGGATTGTGGAGGGCTGACTTCTGCTGGGCCTTTTTACCTGCACTTTTCATCCTCCCCTGCAAACACATGCTCATTCCTGGGGACGCCATCAGCAGTGCCAGAGTTCTCTCAGCATTTGCCCAACTGAGCAGAGAGGAGACTCACATCCCAGACCGAGGGGGGATTCTCAGCAAAGGAAAGTGTTAGGGACTGGTGGGCAGGGTATAGTGCAGCTTCATTTTATTCACCTGTCTCTGATACTAGTGCATGACAGGTATTCCATAAAAACCATAGAATGATCACAGTTAACTTTTGCCTCTGCCCAGCTCACAACACTGCACTGTTGGGAACATCATTACTTCTGCTTCAGCCTTAATTTTCCAATTTGTGAAGCAGGTTTTGGAAATACATCTCTAATGCACGATATTTAAGGATAAAGCGAGATAGTACAATACCTATACTCCAAAAGGCATTCTAGAGGGATGAAAAGTTAGATGCTTCTGCGCTGACCTCAAGTATTGCCAGATATTAGGATTTCAGGAGCTAAAGTAGCGACAAATTCTCACTGAGATTCAGCTAAAGAAGGCATTCTGAAGTGTTGCATATCCACCTTCAATCTGTCCAGGCACAGCACTCAGCAAAGTTGGTTTTCTTCTTAAGATTTTGTGATGCGGCTTGTTCTTCATGAATATTTTTTGACTCAATATAAAGTAAACTCATATCTTTTTAATTTAATTTTGAGCTTTCTGTGTGATTGATCCTGCTGATCATTCTCTTCTTGAAATTCTGGTTGTTTATTATTATTATTATTATTATTATTATTATTATTATTATTATTTGCCAAGCTTGTACACGTCTCAAGTTTGCTCACTGCTCTCTGGCTGCTCCTTCTTGTCCCCATCCACCATTCACTCGTTAATGCAAGATTTATTTTATTTATTTATTTTTTTTTATTACATTGCATCATGCGACACAGTTTTACAGGCACTGGGATTCCCCCCTCCCCTCCCCAAAACCCACTCCCCGCCCCCATGGTGGATTCTTCCATCTTGTTGCATTACCACAGGTCAAATTCAGTTGAGATTTTTTTCCTTTAATGCAAGATTTATAAACACTCAGCCTTGGACTATTGCAGTTTTTCTCCACATTGCCCTTGACAATGTTGTTGTAGATGTCAGAGACCAAATGTTTGTATTCCCCCAGATTTTTATATTAATGCTCCACCCTCCATGTGGCTGTGTTTGGAGATGGGGTCTCTAAGGAAGCAATTAAGCTAAGTGAGGCAATGAGGGTGGGGCTCTGATCTGCAAGGATTACTGCTCCTGTTAAGAGACACAAGAAAGCAAGATTTCTCTGAGTGCATGATCTTAGTACAGCCATGTGTGGACTTTGAAAGATGGCAGCTCTCTGTAAGCCAGAGGCAGTATCAGAAAGTGCACCCTCCAGGTTTGACCTTGAGCTTCCCAGCACCCAACTTCGTGTTGTTTTGGCTCCTTGGTCTAAGTGTGTTGCTACAGCTGCAGGAGCAGACCCTGACCCTACTGTGTCCTTTAGGGCTGACTGTAACCCTCCAACCAGTGTGAGTGGGCACCACATTCAGACTTTCTGCTCGAGTTCCACTGATGTCTTCATTACATGCTTCCAAGTCATGGAAGAGTGAGGTACAAGCCCTGGAAGTTCTTGGGCACTTGAATGTGAATGAGCAGATCATTACAAACACCTGCCACTTTGTTCAGTCTGTCCTGGAATCTTGGAACCAGCCACAATGACATACACGTTGGTTTCTGATAGCTGAGGGATGCAAATTATGGAAGAAGGAAGTCTTCCTACCCATCACCAGACAGCTGATTCTGCTAAACATCCAAATTCCATCAACTTGAATTTTCAAATTTATCACTTTGCCTTGAATTTTTCATCTTCCATTTAATTCCCTTTCAGATTTGCTAACTGATTTTGATTTTCTTAGGTTAAACCATAGACTCTCAAGGATTTCAGCATGGAACCTGATCTTGATCTCTGCTCTTCAGTGAGGGAATTTCTTCCTTTCTTCCTTCTCCCTCCCTCCCTCCTTCCTTCCTTCTCTCCCTCCTTCCTTCTTCCTTTCCTTTCCTTTCCTTTCCTTTCCTTTCCTTTCCTTTCCTTTCCTTTCCTTTCCTTTCCTTTTCCTTTTCCTTTTCCTTTTCCTTTTCCTTTTCCTTTTCCTTTTCCTTTTCCTTCCTTTCTCCCTTCTTTCCTTTCTCCCTTCTCTCTCTCTCTCTCTCATTTTAGCTAAAAGCCAGAAGTTTCCTCCTGGTCTCCTACACAGATCCAGGGCCAAGATCTTGGGCCATCTTCCAGCTCTTTCGCAGATACTTTACCAGAAAGCTTGTTGAGAACTGGAGCAGTCGGGACTCAAACTGATACCCACGTGGAATTCCAGCATCACAGATGGTGGATTTATTCACTATGCTACAAGGCTGGTCCCTCCATGAGGCAACTTCTAAAAGTGCATGGCAAATGTGAATTTTGAAGAATCATGGGCTTTTTAAAAAAATTATACCAAAAATATCTAATTTTATTTTTCCACAAGCTTTCTGAAATTTCCTCACAGTTCTAGTGCCGGAGACCTCAGCTAGTCTACTGGGCAGATTCACTCTAACCCCTTTGAGGCAGGGCATGGGTGGGTGTGTTCATGCACATATTTCAATATTACTACTACTAGTAGTGTTTATTTATTATTTGGATGGGCAAAGAACAGAAGGGCTAAAATTTGATGTATGGAGTATTGTCCCATACATTTTTCACGTTCATCCTATAATGAATAGAGCTTTAATTCTATATCCCTATTTTTCCCATGTCAAAGTGTTATGCACCAAGCTTTGAAGAAACAGCACTTGCTTTAACAACACACATACCCTGCACAAGGATGATACACAAACCCAGGAAGCCTTCCATATTGCGGGTGGTGGCAGTGCCATGGCGTATTAGGCTAAGCCTCTGTCTGTGGTGCCAGCATTCTATATGGACACCAATTCAAGCTATAGCTGCTCTACTTCCAGTCCAGTTGTCTGCTAATCAACGCCTTGGGAAAGCATCAAAGGATTGCTCAAATGCTTGGGCTCTTGGGAGACCCAGCAGAAGCTCCTGGCTCCTAGCTTCAGATGGGTATAACACTGGCCATGGCAGCCATTCGGACAGTGAACCAAAAGAGCTCTCTTGTACTCTCTCTCTCTCTGTGTAATCGCCTTGCAAATAAAAGTAAACACTAAAATAAATACATTTGTGTTTGCCAATCACCAGTTTAGCAGAGCACATGTGAGCATCAGATGTGTAATGTGAACATAGCTGAGGGTATATTCTGTCACTGCTGTGCACGCAGGGTGTGGGATAGACACCAGTGGTCAGTGCTCGACTAGACAACTTGAGCTAAATCCAGCAGCCAGAGGATTCTCTGTTCTGCAAGCTCCTCTGGAATACAAAGTTTACTCTCTCAGGAAAAAAATAGGATTAGAAGAGGTTGTTTCTGTCACACATCAGAAGTGACTTAAGTAGCTTAATCACTCTTGGGCTATGGACAGCACTTTCCTTAATGCTTTTCAAGAGGAATGTCATGGGCCAAGGCCTCTGTCCTAAGTGCAGCTCTGGAGAACATAAGATAACTTTCCTACCATAAAAAGCAGTGGTTTGTAATTGGAAATGAAATGGATTAACCAAATGCCACATATATGACTCTTAAGGAGATCATTTAAAAATAATAACCTAGTTAGGAATAATCATTTGAAGTGTATCCTTCCTAAGCTGCTCCTGGAGGCAGAGCACTTAAATTCAGTTAACAAGAGTGCTGTAAAAACAAAATTTACAAACTTCTTGCTTCATCACTTTTACAGTCAGTTGTTCTTCCAAATAATTAGGCTAATTTTTTTCTTTGTCATAATGCACTTAATGAGAGGAAATGATACCCTGTCTCTAAGAAAGTTCCTTTTTCTCTGCTGAAACTTGGTAGTAGCTTTGCTCCAAGGGAAAGGGGCAGGGTCTCCTAGGAGGACCAAGGGCAGTCGGGGAGTACAAGGAGAAATGGGTGGCGGGGCCCATATGGAAAATCTGTGACCATCCAGCCGCTGACCTTCACCTCATTCATGATCTCTCCCCACGCTCTTCATTGCTGTCCTTCTGCTGTCTTACTAAAGAATCAGTACTAAAATTGGACAAGGAGTTGCTCTGTGTATACATATGCTATGAGTCAAGAACTTGGGGTAACTGCAAAATTAATAACAGCCTGTGAATAATTCTGTGGACTTCAAAATCTTCCTTTGTATCTTGTAAATATGCGCAGTCAATCCTGTGCCTGTCTCCTCATATAGCCCTTACGCTATAGCACAAAAGACTACCCAAAGGCATTGACAGGGTTTTATTTTGTCATTAAGATAGCTTATATCCAAGACCAATTAAATGAATTTTCAAGCATTTTGAGCAAACAAAAAAATATTAAGCTTCTGAAAGGGAACCAAATTTTAGAGCAGGAGATCTTAGCCTGAGGTCCCTGGGCCCTCACAGAATCCACAACTTTTGATGGGAAATATTGGTTGCTTTTATTTCATCCTCTTTGACCTACGATTGTTCATTGCCTTCAACAATTCAACTAGAAAACTAGACAGAAGTAGCTGCAATTTTGTCACTAGTGGAAACCACAGGATTTTCACAGTATATTATGGCAAATACATCAAAGTATTGCTGTGCTTGTTATTTCAAAATTATACAAGTTACTAAATGTGTCACTTGACCTTCTGATTAAAGAAGCATATATACATATAAATATATATTTATATACATATATATTAGGATGAATCATATGAAATTCTTAATATACATATTTTAAATGTAAAATTTTTATATCACTCAGCATATTATTTTTTGAAGTATTTCAATTACCGTACTTCATTGATTTTTTGAATTGTATGCTTTTTTGAAATTTTAAATGTTTTAATGTTTGTTTATTATCATTCATATGAAATGCATAGTGACAGAAATAGAGACAGTGAGAGGTCTTCCATCTGCTGGGTGAGGTCAAAGTCAAGAATTCAACCTGGTTCTCCCATGTGGGTACCAGGAACCCAACTAATGGGCCACAATCCACTTTCTCCCAGGTTGAACTAGCAGGGAATTGGATTCGAAGTAGAGCAACCCAGGATTCAAATGACATTCAGATATGGCATACGGGTATTCTAAGCAGTGGTTTAACCACTGTGTCACAATACACACTCCCAAAAATCACTTTTCTAAACAGAGTAGCACAGATTTCTCAGGCTTCCACAAAGGGTACTGACACTAAAAATGTTTAAGAATAACAGTATTTAAGAACTTTGGTTCTTGATTCAGACAGACCTAAACTTCATTAATTTCATTCTTAGTTTCATTACTTAATATAGACAATGTAAAAATGTCTCAAGTTCTCTCCACTCTGTTCCTCCAAGGGAGGTAAAGTGGAGAACGTGTCAGCATTTCTGCAGAGAGGCAAGCAGGGCAGCCAAAGTGCAGCAGGGTAAGTACTCAGCGAAGAAGTGAACTTTGAGCACTACTATCCTACCTTCTATCAATCACATTCCTGACTTTGTTCATATATTTAAACATTCAGTATACAGTTGTTGCATGTATGTATTTAAATGGTTTCATAGTTGCTATGAGTTGAATTAACATTAAGATAATTCATACATCATCCTGTTCACAATTTTAAAAAAGGAAATGTGAAATGGACACTGAAAACTGATTAATAACTATTAGAAAAGGCAGTGCATACAAAGGCATTTTACGGCTCGTTGGTTAGGCTAAACCACTGAGAGAGATTTATCACAAAACATAGCCATTTAAAATGAAGTCTGTGATCACTGCATGTACAGAAGGATGTCACTGAAAGGACTGGCCTGGGAAAATTAGCTGGAAAATCAATTTCCTTCAGTTCTTAAAAAAACAGCATTGTTATAAAATGGGTGTTTCAACTCAGATAATGTTGCATTCTCCCCATTATTCTATAGGTCACAAAGGCATGGCATAAAATTATCTCTCACCATGGGGTTCCACAAACCAAAGTGCTGTAATTGAAAGAAAATGCTGCTTAAATTCTTTCAAGAAAACATGAATATATCCAGGAGCAAAGACTGGCATCTTCCAGAAAAATACACTTTATTGGCTTCTGAAATGTGGTCACAATTCCCAAGTTCAAGTACACACACTCACTCAAGTGGGAGTGAATCAACAGATGGACGATCTTTCTCTGTATCTTCTTCTCTATATATATCTGCCTTTCCAACAAAAATAAATAAAATCTTTAAAAAATGAAATTTTGTCTTTCACAACAAAACAGGAAACCATTATTTTTAATAAAATGAGTAGCCTCCCAAAGACAAACATCATGTTTTTGTTGTATGTAATATTTAATGCAACATACAAAAAGTGAACGAAAACGAAACACGTCTTGATATCAGATTTTGTTTTCAACCCTTGTTTACACTCTTGTGCAACTAGGATCTTCCTTATTTTTTTTTTAAACTTTTTGAATGTCTGTGATTATAGACTGGACTGAAATTCTGGGTTTTTTGTTTTGTTTTGCAGATTTATTTTTTTGAAAAGTAGAGTTACAAAAAAAAAAAAGGAGAGACAGAGATCTTCTTCCATCCACTGGTTTACTCCCTAAACGGCCTACCAGTCAGAGCTGGGCTGATCCAAAGGCAGGAGACAGAATTGCCTCCAGTCTCCCACATGGCTTCAGGGGTCCAAGGATCTGGGCCATGATCTTCTGGGCTGTGTTTTCCCAGGTCACTGGCAGAGAGAGCTAGATACAAGGACATGAACCAGTGCCTATATAGGATGCAGGTGCTGCAGGCAAAAGCTCAGCCTGCCAAGCCATGGCACTAGCCCCTGAAATTATGTTTTTGGAAAAATTAAAGGAAGGAGGGGGAAAAAGTGTTGGAACACTGGATCTGCATCCCCAGGCCTGATGACACTGGATGCAGGTAGTTCACCTACCTGCTAGCAGGATGCTCTCTATTCTGGAAAGCCCTGTGTCTAGGAACATTCCAATCTGTTCAACCAGTGCATTGTAAACCTCACCAAGGACCCTTTCTGCATGTCTACACTGGCCTTATCAGGGTCCCTGTGGAGCTGAGCTCTGCACCTCCCCCTACAAGCTGCTTAACAAGACAGGATTCTGCCCGCCGCTCAAAATCAATCAAACCTAGATTCAAATCCTCTGTGCCCTGGGTCCCAGCATCTCTACCTCATCTCCACCCATTCTTCCCTCTATCCTACCCGCCAAAAACAGTCTTCTGTACCTTACCTAGCTGCCTCCTCTCCTCCTTGGAAGCCTACAATCCTAAAACCTAACATAGAGGGAAAGAGGGAGAAAGAAAAATATGGCTTTTCTTCACAGAATTGTACCTACTAAATATGTTCTCTTTAAAATTTAAAAAGAGTAACTCAGTGAAGGCTCATACACTGAGCTACAATAAATTATTTATAAATAAATTGATGTACTAGACATCGGGACAGAAGAGTCTAACTAAGCATTTTTAAAATAAATACTTTTAAACCAATTCTTGTGTTTATCCAAGCCCAATACAGTCCTTGCAGGGCTGTGCCACTGCCGTTAGACTTTCAGCCTCCAAAACTAGACTTACTAAGTTCTGCTTCGTCAAAACTAGCCCATGGTAGGAATTTCATTATGTGAACATGTATTTAATCGGCAACATAACCTTCAGCTTCCTTTGCACATAACTTGCTGATTCAGTGCTTGTTTAAAATATCAAACTGTTGTTCTCAATATTTTTTCTTTGAGGGTAGCTAGGTAATTTTTTAATTCAAAATTGACTTCCTTAAAGACTAAAGAGTTTTCATGGCAATAATCAGAAATATACTGATAAGCTTCGTGCATGAAAGAATTGGGAAAATCAGCAATATGTTCTAAAATTTAAAGGACTGAATTGCTTTTTAGCTTGGAAGATAAACCAACTCTTCTTTGCACATGAAATACAGGTGTTCAAGGAAGTCAGGCCAACTTTTCCTAAACAGAACTTTTAATGTGCTCAGACATTTAGGCATAATAGAGACCTCAGGGTTATGCTCCATAAAGTCATAACAGATGATTTTGCTTTGGAAGCTTCTATGGGCAGGTGTTGTCATTCATTTGCCTGCACCATAAGGTAGTCTGAGTACAAATTCCACAGAATGTTAGCAACTGAGTAACACTGCCTGCTGACAGACCAGCCAGAACGGGTATCTGCTAAAAGTTCATGTCTGAAGTGGCTGAATCCAATGACTTTGTCAATAGAATCCTATTTTAAGGTGAATTGGATAACTTTAAGCCATACAATTGTTTCCCAGTCTTGAATTTTGTCTATTTAATGAGCGAAGACATACTTGGAGGAAACATAACCATTTTGATCAGATTCAGCATGGAATCAAATTAGTGTAAGAAAAGCATGGTGCTGTAAGACCTTTTGGGAAAATGGTCAGGTTGAAATAACTACATGATTAATATTTATCAATAACATTAGAAATTCATCCAGCAGAAACAGCGGGAGCCATGCACTTAATCTGTAAAGTGACACAAAGCGCTCACATGAACAGACATTCACTAAGCTGCTTCTTCACCTATTGATGCTCCACCCCCGTCCAGCCCCTCAGATGGCTTAGGCAGATGACTGAAGCTCATGCGTATTTCTACAAATGACTTTGGTTAATTTTTCAATCTACAAAAAGGTAGGAGTACTTGTAACAAATCTGAGTCCCCACAACCCATGATTATGTTTTCTCCAGGGGAGAGAATTTGTCTGTTTCTGCTCAATTTTGGAAGAACTGTAATTTCAGATGCCTAACCTTCTATAGCTGGACAATTCTGTTATATTCTTTGCAGTCAAGTTGGGAGAATGAAAATGTTGATTTTTTTTTCACGTTCTCGTCTAAAACCTGACAAATGTGAGAGTAAGCTATTTCTTTTTAAGTAGCAGAAAACAGACTATCATAGATGAAAGATGTCAGCAAATTTAAAAAAAAAAAAAGTGGAGAGCAGGGAAGGAAGAGTAATTCCCAGACTAGAAAAAGGAAGGGCTGCTTGCAGGCTCATGCAAAGGCAGGCACTGCTGGCTTTGAATTTAACAATCTGCAAGAAAATATCAGCGGAATTCTTCGAGTGTCCCAACTCCTCATCTACTCCTGCCCACTCGGCCATCAAGCAACTTTTTTTCTTCTACTGACAGATGCGTCCTCTGTACAAAACCAAGTTGAGGGATCTTCATCGCAAGGATAGCCACTTTATGAGGGGACTTCAGAAAGTTGC
The DNA here is from genome assembly GCF_017591425.1 of Ochotona curzoniae. Taxonomy (NCBI): domain Eukaryota; kingdom Metazoa; phylum Chordata; class Mammalia; order Lagomorpha; family Ochotonidae; genus Ochotona; species Ochotona curzoniae. The sequence goes on along the minus strand of NW_024466307.1, from coordinate 5,087,712 downwards.
TGGAAACTGGAATCATGTTTATTTTGATGGCAAACAATTTAAAAATCTAGTTCTCTTTTCACAACACATATTTTCCACAAACTTTTGAAGGCCTCCTTTTAGCAGGAGCTAGTGTGAAACAAACAACTATAAACTGGGAATGATGTGAAAATCTGTTTAGTTCATAATACAGACTTCAACCTCCTTGGTACTCATCTTCCTGAACAAAGACACCCAGGAGTAATCCCAGCTACTACCACCATTGCTGAAAAAAGACTTCCACTATTTGTCAACTCTCTAGATGAAGCAGCTTTTACTGTCACATCCTGGCTAGTTTATCAGACATTCGAAGGACATTTCAGAGAACAAAAGAGAAAATTAATGCAGAACTGAGAGGGGGAAAAATACCCTTGGAGAGACAAGAAAAATAGTTCAACAAAACACGCCAAGATAATGTCTCAGGAAGATATAATTCAAGAATACAAACACTAAAAACAAACTGCAAAAGTTAAACTTATAAACATCTTTCCAGACTGATTTGGAAAAAAAAAAAGGGAAATGACACAAATTGGCAATGTTAGGAGTAAACTGTAGAGAGAATTAAAGAAGGAATAAGAAATCACATGGAACAATTTTATGGCCATTGGGTCAAATTTCTAAAAGAAGTAAACTGTTAAAATTCAACTCAAGAGAGAAAAAGAACCCAGAATCACTGTAGCTCTGTATATGTGTGTGTGCGTGCATATGCATGTATACACATGTTATGTGTCCACGTAAAATACACGTGTGTTATATATATATATATATTGTGTGTGAATACACATATATGTATGTATGTTTTAGATGTGTATATATCCTAATGGAATTCTCATACAGAATGTTCAAGTCCGAGGGCTTCACAGATCAATTCTGCCACACATGCGAGACAACAGAACCAATCACATACAAATTCTTTCAAAACAACTGAAGAGGAAGGCATTCTTCCCAATCCATTTTAAGGGATGGTGTTTCTCTAATAATGGAGTCAGATAAAAGTTAAAATAAAATTACAGATCAATATTCTTTAACTTATACATGCAAATGCAAAAAATTTAAGCTTTCCTGAGTCTGTCAATCGCAAACAGGATACTACATCATTTTCATGTATGCTTTCCACAACAAGTGTAAGGTTTTCATCATTTTTAAAATCAAAGTAACTCACCATATGAACAAACTAAAAAAGGAAAGAAAAAAATGTGAATACGTCAATGTATGCTCAATTTTATTTAATCAATCCCACACTGCAATTGATTAAAGTCTTAAATTACTAAAAGAAGGACAATTTCTTAATGCGATCCAAAAAAAAAAATGTATTTCACAAAACTTTACAATTTGCACATGCTTAACAGTGAGAAGACTGACTGCTCCTAGCCTGATGCCTGGATGCCTGAGGCCATTGTTTCTATGCAGGACTGCACCCATTTCCCTTCCCATGTTGGGATGGAAGAGGTACAACTGACTTTACTGAGAGATGATCTAACTGGACTCATTCATATAGAAATTTGCATGGCATTCCACAAAGATGTAACTGGAGGGGATATGCTGACAAGGTTAATGAATATAAGATCAGCTCAAAACGTAGTTAAATTTCTACTAATGAAGAGTAAAAAAAATAAAAAGTAAATAGAATAAAATACTATTTATTATAATATCAACATTATTAAACACTTAGAGAAAAACTTATGGATGCATCCTGTGGCTTCTTCAGAAACTACCAAACTCTGCCAAAGCAACTAAAGATATTAATAAGTGGAAATAAATATCATGCTTAAGGCTTAGAAAAGTTCAATATTGCAATTCTCCTAAATTTGATTTTCAGACTTAATATGATCCTTGTGAAAAGCAAAGAAACTTACAGAAATTTGCTAGCTGATTTTAAAATTCATGTGGCAATGCAAGGAAAATAGAGCACCCAAAACAAGACTTAAATGACCTGATTTTATCACCTTAATAAAACTTCAGTTAATCAAGATAATTGGTATAAAGATTGACAAACATCTAGGTAAAACAGAATAAAAATTTTAGAAAAGATTTACCTTTACATGATCAAATGATTTTCAACATAGCTCTAAAGCCAATTCAGTGAAGAAAGTGTAGTTTTTCAATGTTGCTGACAGGCTAGAAATTTGAATACCCATACAAAAAGGAACTGTATTCCTATCTTGCACCATAAACAAAAGTTAGTGCATAGTCGATCACATGCATAGAGATGAAATCTAAAACTGTAAGACTTAAAGTACAAAAAAAGGAAAGAAAGGGAAAAACTGAGTTAGGCAAAGTACAAAAAACATGATCTGTTGGAAAAAACGAAAAACGATGCTGTGAAGTCAGTAAAGGCAGAAGCCACAGACTGGGCTGAAGAAAAAGTCACAGACCACATGCATTTCAAAGGACTTGTTTCCCTAAGTTATAGAGAAACTGTAAAACTCAATCATTTAAAGAACAAGGGCAAAAGATTTGAACCCCTTAACAAAGAAGATTTGTGAACAAATATTGTATCACTCAAGGCCTGAACATTTATCAGCAGACAGACATTAAAGCAATCACATGATTCAGGAAATCTTGTTCTCATCTTTCAGGCGATCTGTCTGCAAGATTTGGTTGAGTCTGCTGTTGGTCACTGACAACCACAATCCTTGCAAATGCATCTGTCCCTGGAGATGTCCATGACTTAAGCCTGGGATCAACTCTAAGACGACAGACTTCAGAATTCTCTAGAGTATTTTTAATTAAGTGTGGGGAGATCTCTAAAGTACTTTTAAAAAATAAAGTATTCCAGCCAGTCTACACATCTTGAATATTGCTATTTCACCAATGAGAAGTCATGCAAAATTTTGTTGACAAGCTACTAATTCACGTATCAAGTATCACTTCCAGGTTTTTTGAACTAACTGGTTGTTGAGTATTGGACCTAGGGGAGGGGTCAACTATATGATTATAAAATAAACTAAAAATATATCTTTCTAAAAAAATAAGTTAAAAAGGAAGGCAGAGGAAATAGGAGGGAAGATCACTATGCATCTAAATCTGTACGCAGAAATACATGAGATTCGTTCACCTTATTGAAATAATAAAAAAAAATAAAGTATATATTTGAGAAGTGGCAGAGAGGGCTCCCATTTGCTGCCTCACTCCTCACAATCCTGTAGCCAGCAGCCAGAGAAGTTCAATCCATGTCTCCCACGAGGGTGGCAGAAACCCAAGACTTGAGATACCTGCTGCCTCCCAGGTTTGTATCAGCAGGAAGTCCAAGTCAGGGGCCAGGCTAGGAACGGCACCCAGGTATTCCCACAGGGCTTGTGAGCATCTCATCATCATCAAATCTGGCAATACATCAAACAATGCAGAAGCATTTACACTGACAACCTCCTAAGGCCAGGTTTCCTCATTATCAGATCAAGGTGTAATTAGAATAACCAACTCCATGCAGGATATAACTAAACATATAATTTGACACGGAGATATACATACAAGCCAACATATGAGTATCAAAAGTGAATAAAAGAAAGGGAGAAGTATAAGGTATAAGGATGCTATTTGGAAAATTGGATGTCTACGCCAGAAAAGCCCAAGAGAGCTGGACGTGCTGCCCTTGGACACTGAGAAATGCAGCAATCTCCTGTAGCAAGGGGGAAGGAGCTCCTGCTGATTTTAATTTTACATCTTTGGATTCCATGTAAATAATTTAAAAGCCATACACATGTATTTCACTGCTAAGCATAAAATTAGTTTGAATAAGATAATTCAAAAATAAAAATCACAAAAGGACTCTCCTGGGGGAACTGAGAACTTTAACAGAGAGAAAAGGATAAAAACATTGAGCCTCCCTCAGTTCAGCAAACACTTCAATTGTTCTTGGATCCACTGGCATATGCAGGCATTTTGCTTTTCTTTTTTTGAATAAAAGATAGATAATAATGAAACTAAACTTGCACAGTGATAGAATATAAATGAGGCACTGAAAGAAACAACACTACGTTTCAATTCCATCAACAAAATTCCACCAAGGATCCTGTTTTGAGTGAAAATGAAGAAAAATAATCAGAAAGTGTCTTTGTTTTAAATGGCAAAGCTGAGGGGAGATCTTTAAGGATCAATTCTGCTTGCAGCACCTGTGGTCGAAGAGCATCCACTCCGTGTCAGGTGCTGGGCCAAGGGCTTAGAGCTCCAGCAGTGGGGAGACTCACTCTTTTCTCTCAAGGTGTTCACATCTGATAGAGAGAAAGCAGACAACAGAAAGCAGCCCACGGTGGATCTTATTGCAGATGCTCGGTGCTGCTGCAGCCCACAGGCATGGGTGTGTGCACCACTGCCTTACACAGGCAGCGTTCTTACTGGAACTCATGGATGGAACCCAAGGCTTTCATTTGTCAAAGCTGTTCAATACTTCACTCCAGTATTTCCCATTCTGCCAAGCTTTCCTTATCTTCATTCACTGAAATGGATCCCCTCCTTGGCCCTCCTCAACCCACTTCATACTTCCATCGTTACATTGATCCAACTCAGCCATAACTGTTCTTACCACACTACCTTCCCTAACAGGTACAGATGGATACTGCCTATCATTGTTGCATAATAATCTAACAGGTGACCAGGTGACCAAGGGGAATGGTAGAAAGTTCACAGTTGGGAGGTACTGGAAAAACTCCACAGATGAGACAGCACTCAAATTGAAATCTACAGCAAAAACAAGAAGGAAAGAGTGAGTTCCAAAACAGGATGACTGAACCACAACAGACTAAGCAGATTGCTTAAGATTCAAAATGAATGACCAGGGCCCAGCAGGATAGTCTAGTGGCTAAATTCTCACCTTGAATGCACCAGGTCCTTATGGGCACCAATTCCAATCCCAGCAGCCTCAGTTCCCACCCAGCTCCCTACTTGTGGCCTGGGAAGGCCCAAAGCCTTGGGACCCTGCACCTGAGTGGGAGAACCAGAAGAAGTCCCAGGCTCCTGGCTTTGGATTGGCTCAGCTCTGGACACCTGCAACCACTTGTGAACCAGCAATCAGAAGATCTTTTCTCTGTATCTTCTCTCTGTATATCTGCCTTTCCAATAAAAAAATAAATCTTTAAAAACAATGAATAATAACTCATCAAAAACAGCACTGCACTGAGAAAATAATCAGGGGTTATTTCACAAAACTTGTTTCATTTGCTTGAACCAACAATCCCAGTGAACTATTTAGGTTTGAGTACAGTCGTAATAAGATATGGACTTTTATTTGTAAATAAAAGTGCTTTTTAAAATAAAAGAATATAAATGGTAAGTCTATCTACTGTGTAAAATTTAAGACACAGGAAGAACTTTAATAAAAGGTATAAAAAGATGAGGTATTAAAATGTCCTAAAATCCCATTATCTTGAGGTATCACACTAACATTTTGGTAAACACTTTTGCGTTCATCACTTCGCACGCTTGCACACCTGTGCAACTAATGCATGCGTGGGGACATTTCACAGAACCAGGGGCATACAACTGCCTCTATTTTTGTAATGTAAACATTTTAAGATGTTCTCTCTTCTGGCTCTTAGAAAGTGAATTTATAATTCATCTTCAAGTTGATAGAATCTTCCTTTTTTCCTTTGGAATGTCACTGACCTTCCTAAAGTAACCTCACATGCATGAATTTCCAGTATATTTGTACTCAAACTCCTCTTTGGAGTCCCGTTGCAATGAGCTTCCTGGTGGAACCCAGGCCCTCCTTTCAGCTAACAGCCACGGGTAGTTATAACTTGATAGTGAGAGCAGTACCTAGAAGTTCTTAGCTTGTATTTCTTTGTACTGTCTGATGTATGGCTTTACCTGCAAACAGATCTCCAAGTCCCATGAACACAGACGACAAATGTAGAAGCAAGACTGTTAAGGTTTGGGGCCTAGTGGCTATGGTTACATTCAGTGAGAAGCACCTGGAGAATACGTCCAAGCATTGTGAATGTTTGAAGGCAATTTGTTTATATACTTTCAATGCAGGAAATTAGCATGATAAATGAAAAGTTGCAAGAAGATAGTCACTTGCAGATGCATAAACAAGAGGTACAGGAATCTTACGTAGGTTCCCAAGGGTTTGTGAACACTCTAATTCTAGGCTTTGTCTTATTTTATTCCAAAAAAAATTTTGTAAGGTTTCTCCAGAAATTAATCTAGTTTCATTTAACTCTATGAATCACTAATATTTAATTTGCTTTCTTTCTTAAAGGGCTTACTATGATCATTTACTCTTCTAATCTTCACCTGTCAGGGAAGGGAAAAGAGCAAAGACCTCATGAAAAAGACAATGTTTTATTATTTTTTTTAAAGGTTTATTTATCTATTCACTCCTCAAAAGCCTGCAATGGCTGGAGCTGAGCCAATCTGATGCCAGGAGCCCGGAGCCTCTTCCAGGTCTCCCACATGGGTGCACAGTCCCAAGGCCTTGGGCCATCCTCGACTGCTTTCCCAGGCCACAAGCAGGGAGCTGGATGGGGAGCGGGGCTGCCAGGATTAGAACCAACGGCCATATGGGATCCTGGCACCTTCAAGGCGAGAACTTTTAGCTGCTTGGCTATAGCACTGGGCCCTGTTGTTATTATTATATTTTTTTAATTGAGAAAGCAACACACAGAGTATTGTGCCTAAACATTACAGAACTAAACAGAAACAGGGCTAGGATTTCAGCCAGCTAGCTTGTGTTGCAACAGCTGCACCTGCCCGCGGAGAGAGAAGACCTGACAGTGACACGGCCATCTCTTCTTTCCCCCAACAGCACTTCTCATTGGAGTATACACATACCCTCTAGACATGTGGTGAGGTCCTGGGATTCTTCAATGTCATTTGATTTTAAAATAAGACTGCTGCTCCCTTCAGAAATTCAGGGAAGTGGGAATGCGCCATGCAATGGTTCCCTTGGTGACACTAAAGCCTAGTTTTGATGCGTAGTAGAAATTCTAATGAATATTCCTTCTTCTCTCCCCATAGAACTTTCTCCAAGCCAAGCATGTTTATAAAGAATATGTTTATTAATATTCACAATCATGATTTGCTGGATTACCAGCCTCTGTCATGAAAGGACATTTATTATTTATTTTCTAAGATTCATTTTATTTACTTTAAAAGCAGCTTGGCAGAGACACATAAGAAACCCAATCCAAAGATGGCTGAGGCTGGGCCAGGTTCAAACCAGGAACCAGGAACAACAGTTGTTCCTTCTGCTGCTTTCCCACATGCATCAGCATGGAACTGGACCAGAGCAGAGCAGCTGGGGCTCGAACTGCTGCTCTGGCATGGGATGTCGGTGTCGTCATTGCTGGCTTTACCTGCTGTGCCACACACTGGCTGATAAAATATTTCTAACACAGATCTCCTGTGAGATAGACAACACAGATATGTGCCTACTTCACCACGCGTGCCATGTGCAGGTGGTGCAGGTGAGAGTTCTTTCTTATAGACTATAACCACAAAGTGGTGATCTGCAAGGACATTTTGAAGAAAAGTGGAGTTTAAAGGTCAGTTTATTTGGGAGCAGAAATTTTTAAAATTTTACTTTTGATAATTTTTACATAGTTGATTAGAATGCAAAGAGTCAAGGACTAGAGGAAAGTGGGTGAGACCATTGTTTTCACATTCTCTTTTTTTCCTTCCTGTATCTGGGGGAAGGAGGGCGATAAGGGGAGAAGCCACACCCAGCCTCCCACCCATCCCAGGGTCCCCGAGGTGGGGAGCGCTCCGAGGGTCCTGCTCAAGTGATTTTGACAGCTCAACAGTTCTGGATTGCTGTTGAGCTCACCACTCCAATCACAACAAAATCTCTCCAGAATCCACTGGCTGACATAGTCCACCTTAAGGTCTCCGTTTGCCAGGATAATCACTGCCAATGCCTGGCTAGGGTATTGATCAATTTGTTCTGCCTTCCTTTCTCTGTAATGATACCAGGTGTCCTCTGCAGTCTCCAATGGACTGCCATACCCTCCATGTGCTTCTGGATAGGCTGTCCACTGCTACGTCTGAGCCACTAAGGAGGCCCAGCTCTGACACCTGCACTCCATGGTCAGACCACGGAGTCTGCAATTCTCTCCATCCTAGTCCAGCAATTCAGTTGTGGGGGGGATCTCCAAAGAAACCTCATATGAGGTGATTCCAGACCTGGTTCTTTTTTTTTTAATTTATTTTTATTAGAAAGGCAGGTATACAGAGAAGAGACAGAGAGGAACATCTTCCGTCCAATGATTCACTTCCCAAGTGACCGCAACAGCTGGTACTCGCGGTTCCGAGGCTGGGAGTCAGGAGCTCTTCCGGGTCTCCCAGGTGCATGCGGGGTCCCAAGGCTTTGGGCTATCCTCGACTGCTTTCCCAGGCCACAAGCAGGGAGCTGGATGGGCAGCAGGGCCGCTAGGATTAGAACCGGTGCCCATATGGGATCCTGGCACATGCAAGGCGAAGACTAACCACTATGCTATCGCGCCCAGACTTGATTCTTATGTGTGCATGCCAATACATGGTTCAGCACAGTCCATTGCCCAAATCAGCCTATGGACAAACTGGCATTTGCCATTGCTGTGTCAAATCTGTCTCCAGCCTGTCTTCTACACAAACCAATGGGTGTTGTGGACCAGCCCAATCCTGCCTATCATACACCTGGCCGTCACATAAACCAGTGTGAGCTGTAGCCTAGTTGGAGCAATCCACAATAACCCTCACCAGACCCGCGTCCTGCCCTGGTTTCTGTGCTTGCCAGCATGAACAGCAGACTGGTAGAGTCTGTCCCACATCTCATTCGACTCTCATACATGTCAAAGAGCATTGAAGCCTAGTTAAAGCCAACCAGCCTCACTATTCAGTCCACACTGGTGCCGACGGGTGCCACTGTCTGTCTAGCCATGCCTGCCCCTAGTCCTAGTTTCCACACTCATCAGTGGAAGTTGCAGCCCACCACAGAGGTGTCCACTATTTCCCTAATGGGCTTACTTTCACTCCCAGATCTTGCACTCTCTAAGTGGTTCTGTAGTTTAGCTTGACATAGTTTGGGGCAGAAATTTTAAATCCATGCAGCTGAGTCTTTAGAAACTTCACAGGAAATATGTTTTATGGAGTGAAAAGCATGAATTTCAAAATGTTTATACTAAAATATGCATTTTCATTCCATTTTCCTTGAATTAAAAAAAAATTTTTTTGAAACAGAGACAAAAAGAGACACACACACAGAGACAGACAGAGTGGCATAAACATCAATTTTCTATCTACTGGTTCACTCTGCATATAACTGCAGCAGCGAGGGCTGGGCCAGGTTACACTAAAGCTAACACACTGGAACTCAAGCTGGCTTTTCCACATATGTAGTAGAGCCCAAACTACTTGTGTCAACCATGTATGTTGCCTTCCTGGGCATGCACTGGGAGGAAGCTAGGATTGAAGAGAGCTGACTCTAACTCAGGTATTCGTATGGAAGACATGGGTGTCACAAGAGGCATCTTATTCATTGTACTATTCACTGGCCCTTTCAATAAGCTTTCTGAAGCACCCTCACATGCCTAGAATGCAGGACTTCTGCAATATGGGATTACTAACTAGTGAAGAGAACAGTCCTTTGGGGAGAGTTTTAATTGAAGTAAATAGAATAGCTTTCTCACAATTGTGCCAAAACCCCACTTTAACCCTGAAGCTGATCTTTGTTTTATGCTGGGTAGCATAGCAAAGAGTAACAGAAAGCCAGCCAAGCTCCATTGAGCACATTGACTGCTCAGGGGACAATGCCGAAATCACTTTGAACAGTTGACTTTCCAGTGAACTCTGACAAAAGTAAGCAGTTACTTGGTGCATACTCTTTTGCAGAGTGAATGCTTGCTTAGTTTATTTTAGGCTTCCAGATTTGATCTGTCACACAGAGATGATAACAACTCTAAGCAATTATAGCATTTGTCATTCGTTGTGCTATTGTATATTTCCCTAAGCTTCAGATGAAAAATAAATCTCTTGTGAGTGCTCCATGTATAAACCATTTGGCAACAGCTATAGCAGACAGAATTGCTCAACATAGACAAGGTCTGGACAGTTTTGAATTTCTTCCCCTTCTCGGTCACAGCCTAAAATCCTCCATAAAGTACAATCTACAACATGTGGGTTAAGGTGGTGTTGAGTGTTCTTTAAACACATGATTAACTTCCAGAAGACACTTTTTGATCAATTGATCAGTTTCTGATTCTACCAAACCTAAGAAACCACATTTTTAGATTTGGGGGATTTTTTGTTCATTTTGCATGGTGACAGACGGACCTCTGGGAATGAAAACCTAGGTGGACATCTAGAAGGGCTGTGGAAACACGGCTCTTGATATCAGCTAGCTCAACGTTCTTAATCAGCAAGTGTATTGTGGATATCTTTGGAATAAGATTATAGGGAGACAAGGATGAATTGATGAGTTCCTGGTGGAATTTATGATTGAGTCTTATAAATGAATGCCCCAGAATACAGAAAAATAAGACAAAATAAATCCTTGCAAGTAAAAATAAGCACACAAAAATACTTAGTAGAGAGAAAAATTAGGGGATGGTAGAATTTCACTTCTTTTTAAGGTAGTTAAATTTACAAAATCCAAGACTGGAATGGCAATTATTTGGTCCTGGGGTGGGAGAAGGTAAAAATAAAAGTTATAAATCAGTAAATATAAATCTTTTTATTAATCAGCTGAATTCTAAATAGCATGGATACAACAGTAGCCCACCGCCAACAACACTGTATCCTATACTTAAACTTTTGGAGAAAATATTCATATTAAATGTTCTTACTACAAGAAAAAAAATCAGGAAAGATGTACTTCCTTGTAAATATACACATGGATGATAACAAAGGGGTCAACTGTGTAGAATTCTATAAATGGCTAAAAGATGAGAGGTTTGCACTTAAAATGATGACGTTAATGCTGCAATAGTTTTTGTTTGGGTTATATTTGAGGGATAGGGAGAGAAACAGATGGGAGGCAGGGTGGGGACGAGAAACACACTCATGTACCTGTTCCCTTCCCTAAAGTTCTCATCAGGCAGGGTTGGGCCAGGAGCCAGGAACTCGTTTCTCAGGTTGGATGTTAGCAGGATGCAGGGCTCAGGAGTTGAGCACTGTGACCGGGCTGCAAGGATGCTAAGTGGTGTCTTAACTGCTGCACCAAAGCCTAGGTCTAGGCTACAATCATTTATGAATGAATGCAGCTCTTCTCAGTGCCAGTATTAAAATAGCAATATAAATTTTCTTATAAGACCACTAGGTAACTAGCCAGTGATTTTTTTTTGAGAAAATACTGTTTTTCTCCATTATGTGTTACAGAGGAAATATCTATTTTCTTTAAAAATCATATCAGAATAATAAGATTAAAATGAAAGTTAAAAAGGGCAGAAAAGACTCCAGCTTCATCTCCACTGAAATCTATGACTGCATTTGTCTATTTTTCCTTTCTTAGCAGCTCTGAGATTTGCGGCTATCTGAAGGTGCACATATTGTGTCTGCGTAACTGCCTAACACTTTACAGCAAGTTACTGCGTAAGTCACAGATTCCTGTGAATGGGTTCAGAGACAGAAGAAAAGTGTGTGAATACTATAAACCGTTCTTTCTCATTTCTAAATGTTTTTTCTACAAAGTGATAACGTTCTTATGGTGATTAAATGTAGAGGAATGGCACTAATTTCCTTTGCTTAGAGAGAGTATTCTGTGGTTATTAAGCAGGAAATTGTACTGTCATTATGGAGAATAACGTGCAGCCAGCACGGCTAAATTTAAGGTGCGTTGCAGAGACTGAGTTGTTCTTCCTCACAATAGCGAGTGTACTTATCTCGGTACGCAAAGTTTTCCCAGCCATCACTCCAATGATACATTGTGAAGATCCCTTTACCATCGGTCAGCTTTCAAAATTTTACTCCGGTAAAACCTACCCATTTTTAAATAAACACAAGCACCAATATCATTCTGGATATTAGGATATTAATAAAAACTTAATATCAGATCACATTAGTTTCAACCAAAGAAACCATATGGTTGAATCGTACTGAATGTATAGTCATTTAATCTTGTCATTTTTTTCCCATACACGCTGCCTCTAACCCAACTTTTTACTTTCTTCTCTGATGAAAGTTATGTCTTTGGGTTACAGTGCAGGGTTTGTGAAGCTTCATATTATTAGATTTTACTAGTCTGTAAGGTTCCGGTTTTAATACCACTGCATTCTTTGGCCATTTGTGGCTATTGGTTTCATGGCTAATGGCGTTTTTGTACAACAAGCCCCAGGGAGTTACTGCACTTACAATGCAATATATTTGTATCAACAAATGCTAAATAGGACAAGTTACATATGATGCCTTCTCACAGAACATCCAATAACTATTTCAAAATTTTAGGTTAATCAGAGTCTTTTGGCACAATGGGTTCCAACATTTACTAAGACATAGAAATATATTTAAATACTTTTTTGAGTAATTTGAATTTCACAGAAATTTAGAGTGGAAGATACAAAGATATCTCATACTCCCCAACCTATATTTTATACCACCTCCCACATTATCATCCTTTAGCAGCAGGACGCACCTGCTGCAACTGGTAAACCAACTGCAACCACTGAAGTTCACTCTTGCTGTTGTATTATTATGTGTCTGGATAACAATGACAGTCTCACAGATAAATACCTAATAAATCTTAAAATATTTTGATGACACACTGTGCACTATCTTGTCTTACACTTGGATGTATACTAGCTACATCTTGTCAATCACGTTTCCCCAATTTATGTGTTTTTCTTTGAAGATTTATTTTATTTATTTTTATTTATTTCAAAGGCAGACACACACAACAGATACCTTCCATCCGTTGACTGGATCCCTAAATACCCACTCCTTTCCTGATCTGTAACTCAGGTTACTCATTAGAAGTTATGCTCTTTCTTTAAAAACTTTTGATTAAGAAGACAGACCTAAACCAAGGAGGTAATAATTTACATGCATTTATTTGGTTATTACTGTCACATAAAATTTATTTTTATTTCTCTCTCACTAGAAATATCAGGTCTTTGCTAACAGCAAAAGACGTTTTTTAGAACTCAAGCTTCTTTTGTCTTACACATTGACAGCATAAAAGATCTTACATTTTCAAGGTTAGATACCAGCTATATTTATCAAGTGTTATCTAATATGAGGATTAATGAACTTGTGGATATTAAAAATCATATTAATGATATTTTCAATAGTAAATTTTCTCATTGCTTCTCCTGGATTGAATTTTTAAGGTTTGGATAAAAGCTTATCTCCTTCTCCTTCTGAGTCACAGCTTAGAAACATTACTAAAGGACTGAGTTTGTATATTCTGTAGTCCTAAGCTTCTCTCTCCAGTTAACTTGAAGATAGCCCTGAAAGTGCAGCAGGCCTCATTTCCATTTTTCTGAAATTATTTATTTTTTTCCACTGAAAGTTGATATCTATATGTTTTGATATCTCATGCAACAAGAACATCCTGTAAAGTTCTTTGACCTGACACATTTTATATACCAAACATATAAGGGAGTATACATGTACTATCCGCTATTTAATAATACTTACTAAAACGTAATGAAAGTGATCTGATCTGCAATTTTTATTATCACACTAGCAACTATATATTTTCCAATTGGCTTATGGAAATGATGGAAAACATGCAATCATTAACAAGCTAGTGATGTTATAAAAATAAAAGGTTGTGATTAAAATTCAGAGTATTCAATCTGACTGCATAAATTGATTTATCTGATCACAATTTTCAGACTTAAAGAGCTTTAAATCTCACATGTTCATAATACACTGTTTTTCTGGCAGGACCATCATCTAAAAGCTAGTAAGATGGTACCAACACAATGACACGCAATCCTAACTTCTAGGAAGAGTTATCTCACAGACTCTAAACTAGGTCTTTCATTTTCCAGGAGGAGAAGTATCAGATGTTATCCAGAAGGAGGATCATCTGATGTTGCCATAATGGATCCCACCGGGAAGAGAAACAGAAAGGATCAGGAAAGCAAGACTTAAGGCAGTGACTCTAAACTCAGGGTGACTGGCCACCTGAGCTCACACTTCTGGTGTTATGACGTGGCCGGAGTGTGCAGCCAGCATCTAACAGAAGGCTAGTAAGGTTATCCAATCCTATAGTGCCCAGGACAGCACTGATTCAAAATGTGTTTCAGGTTTGAAACTGCACATTTGAGTTTTAAATTCCAAGAGCATGGACTTTGCGTGAATTTGATCTACTTTACATAGAGAACCGAGAAACTGCTGAGGAATTTTCCTGCAGACAGCCTGACCTTCTATTTGTCTGTATCACGGCAAATAACCAGGTCTGCTGGGACTGTTCTTCGGTATACAAGGGCCCACTCTTCTGGGGCCCACGAAGGCAGTTGTAAACAAACGGTAAGTGTATCCCTGTGTAATCTCTTAATAACCTGATCCATGCCAGGAAAAGCAGTACAGCATATGGTTCATAAAATGAAACAAACGACTTTGATTAAACATTCCGCTGACCACATAGTGCACTAAAATATGTTTATATATATATATATTGTTTTTATAGACTTGGACTGCATTTTGGACATTTAGAGATGTTTCCTGGGAAAACATTCCAATTCCTAAAACGTTCACAAAATAATGTCCTTGAATACATTTGAGAAAGACTTGGAAAATCGCCATGTGAAAATAAGTTTTACATCATCCTTTCAAGTGCTTTAGTTGAGAAAAACAAAGGGCATTTGGAAGACTTGTTTCAATGAGTCATTTCTCTCTTCTCATTTCACATTCAAAAATTGTTACTTATTTTGAAAAAAAAAATCAGTAAAGCACACGCTGAACACCATAGAGAAACGACATGGGTAACTATAAGTGAGTGAACCTTGTTAAGCATATTCCTTTTACAAAGAGGACTATCTCTAACTTATTACCTATTTTTGTAGATTTACTTACTTCCTTATTTGAAAAGTAGAGTTGCAAAAATTCAGGGAGAGTCTGAGTGGGACAGAGATCTTCCATCTACCAGTTTATTCCCCAGCTGGTCACAGAGAAGCCTGGAACTCCACTTGGATCTTCCAGTGGGAGACAGGAACCCAAGCACTAGCGCCATCTTGTGTTACCCAGATGCATCAGCAATTAGCTTGGATGAAAACACTTGGGAACTGCTAGACTCAGAACTCCAACCATGGACAGAATTGTGAACTCCACGGTCTGTCTGTGGAGTGCATGTGTCAGAGCTGGGCCCTCCTCTGTGGCTCAGACGTAGCAGTGGACAACCTATCCAGATGCACATGAGGGTATGGCAGTCCATTGGAGTCAGCCAAGGACACCTGGTATCATTACAGAAGAAGGAAGGCAGAACAAACTGATCAACTACCCTAGCCAAGCATTGACAGCGATTATCGTGGGAAACGGAGACTCTAACGTGGGTGGTTAACCAGTGTACTCTCGAGGGATATTGTCATCCTTGGATCAACACTATCAACAGCAATTCAGAACTGTTGAACTATTGACACCACTTGAGCAAGATCCTTGGAACATGCCCCACCTCGGGGACCCTGGCATGACATTGGGTGGCTGCTCCACATTCTTGGGTGCTGAGGCAGTTGGGAGGCTGGATGCAACTTCCTCCCTTATCTCTCCACTCTTCCCAGATTAGGAAGATGAAAAAGGAAAATGTGGAAACAATGGTGACATCCACTTTCCTCTAACTCTTGGCCCTTCCCACCCTAATTAACTATATAAGCATCATCAAAAATAAAATTAAGAAAAAAGAAGAACAGAAAACAGAACAGTTGGGATTAAATGGGATGCTGGAGTTGTAGGTGGTGATCCAACCCACCATACCACAACTCTGGCCTCTGGTTTCCTGTACACTGCTGTGCGCCTTCCGCCCGGGGTGCACCCCAGCACCCACAGGGGACTGAGGGTGAGCTGCAAAGACTAACCTGGAGGAAGAGCAGAAAAAGTCCTTTCTGGTTTCTTTCACATGAAGGATGATCAGCACACCTGTGTGAAGTAGCCACAGTGGGAATCCAAGGAGCAGCCTGCAGAAATGTCGATTCAATTCAAGAGATCAAAATCTTAATTTCTATCCTGATGCCCCTCAGCAGTTCAGGAGAAAAAGCAAGTTGTGGTGTCTTTATGAATGCTACAGCTTCTGAAGTGCTGTGGTAATATATTTTATACTATAAATATTTATCTTCTAGCCTAGTGAACAAAGTGGATGAAAAATTCATTGTTTAAAGAGATTTCAGAAATCAGTCTTACGCCAAGAATATGCTTTTATGCATTCGCTCATTTACGTAGTATTTGCTGTACTTGGAGAACCAAGGCAGACATTAGCACACCTCCACCACCGTCTGGGGATTAGAGCGACGGCACTAAGGACGCGCTTTGCTCTTCTCGGAGAAAGGAATTAGAGCGCATGGATTTGTATTGCAAGATGAAAGACCCTATTTGCATTTAGTGTTAACATCCATAGGTAGTAATTTGGTCCTGTCATTTTAGCAACGGGTTGTTCATTGTTTGATTTAGTCTTCTTCTGTTGCTTTACTGGAATGTTCTCCACATTCAGTTTTGTTTTAGGTAGGTGCCACTCCTTTTCTCTGTCAATAAAACATCTTCAAGTATCATTTGTAGGGCAGGTCTGATGTTGTAAATGTCCCTCTCAATACTATTTTTGCTACATCTCATGGGCTTGTATATTTTTATTTTCATTTTCATTTCTTAAAAAAGTTTTTTGTCTTATTAATTTCTTCAGTGACAGGTCATACAGTAGCATCATTTTCTTCAAGAAGGTTTTTTATTTTCTCCTTAATTTCTTCAGTGACACGTTAGTCATTCAGTAGCATGTTACTAACTTCATGTCATCATAAATTTTCTATTTTTCTTCCTGTCGTGATTTTGTTCTATGGCTTTTCATTTAAGGGGGATGTATAGGAACCGTGTAATACACACTATCATATCCAGATGTGAGGATACAATGCAGTATACATCTCTACTTCCAGCTTCATTAGCTGTTCAATATATTGTGACAATAATTCTCTGGGCTCTACCATTGTCCATGCGTACAAAGTCAGGATACACTCAAATAGCAGAATGACAGACTTATGGTTGCTTATAAAGAAAGGACTAAACTATTGTAATAATGTAGGGGAAATCAGTAGAGAAAGGATATATAGGGACTGGTGCGAGGGGGGGGGGGAATCCCAGAGCCTATGGAACAGTATCATAAAATAATAATAATAAAAAAATTTTAATTAATATTCCTCTGGGGTAATGTTATTCATCACTTAATTTTTTTGGTAACTCAGAGAAAAGACTAATTGTTAGAGATGAATTATCAAAGAGCATGAGAGGTCATGAATACCCGAATTTTTATTATTGTAGTAGGGCATCCATCAACTTACAGGATGATGCACCGAAACAAAGAAAGGGAAAGTTTTTATACTTTTACAAAAACATGCTGCAAGTGGTGGGAAAGCAGGTGTGTGGAGCACAGATTAGCTGAGTTTCCACAAGGTCAGAGTAGCTCATCACAGTTCCAAGCAGAGCGTAAATAAGTAACTCTACTGTGGGAAGAAAAGCACTTGGCAACATTCCAAGGGACCACAGAATATCAGACTCTGGAGTCAGGTCTTTGCATGATTCCAGGCTTGTGTCCGACCTTGCCTGTGCAGAAGGCGTCCTCTGCTTTACTGCTCTCCTGGAATGTCTGCCAGGCATCCGTATCACCACGTATAAATAACTGGAATACTCCTGTGTGGGATGTGCAGTTTTATACTTCCTCTTGACATCCATAGGGAAGCTTCATCGTAAGGGACTAATGTCAAGTTCTCTCATTTATGTGGATTTATCTGAGTATGTGTGTATATGCTATGAAATGCATAATATTAATATTCAAATATGCATTTTTCCACCAATAGTGATATTTCCTTTAGTGCTGGCACAATTTATACTTAGTTAAATTGTATTTCTTAATGAATAGCTTTTCCAGAAATGTCTTCTGAACCCCAAATTGTTTCTCTTTCCCTCTGCATCTTAACCTCAAGACTCACTCTGTCTTTGATGTGCTTGTGATTTGTGACATAAAATATGGAGCTGAAATCAGGGGTTCCTAAGCAAATTTATGTTCTATTTATCACTCCATTACAGCTATGAATTTTTCCAGGGGACTACAAAGTATACGAATACAAACATTGCTTGCAAATAGAGTTTATAAGTGCCTTGTGTGCTCTGGGTCAGCTAGCTATATTTTTCCCAGTTGTTAAATTACATTGAAAGAGTTCCTTCCAATTAGCTCACAGATGTATCTCAATACATAAAAATCCTTAAGCAATAAGCCTATACACCAGCTGATTCCCAGGAATATTACAGCAAGTTACAGATAAATACATTGGTGTTCTCTTTTTAAAGCTGATTTGGAATTGACTGTATTAAATTTTTTTCTGATTCTCCCATTAAGTCCAGAAGTGATGTGAGCCACTTTAAAATGCCAAGTGTTGCATAACAACGACTTTGCAGATATTCCTGAGTTCTTAATGTTCTTTTTGCTATTTATCATTTTAATCATGCATATTATGGTATTCCATGTGATAACATATGCATTCAATAAGTGAGGGTCATGGGAGGTTATCATTTCCATTTCCTTAAACAGAAAATGTTTCTGACTAGCACTAATTAAACATATTTATGGGATCTAGATTGATATTGCAATAAATTATATAAATATTAATCAATTACAAATAAAAACCTGTTCCTGTCACTTGTTATTTTAGGATTGGAGTGTGTAGGCTGGGAAGCATTTCAAGGTGAGATTGGAAAGTGGGGACTGAGACAGAGCAGGTGAGTTCCTCATGTACCAGATCAGAGTGGAGCCTCCGATTCACAATACCCTACTGTCTACACTGTGGATTCTAATTTTAACCTTAACAGGAAAATAATGCTTTCTTCTTGAAGGGCCAGTTCTTAATGCAATAGATTAAGCCACCATGTCAGAGCATCAGTTCAAATCCTGGCTGCTTTGCTACCAATCCGGCTTTCTACTAACACACCTAAAAAGACAGCAGAAGGTGTCCAAGTTCTTGGGCCCCTGCCAGCCAGGCGGAGACTGGGATGAAACGTGGGGTTCTTGGTTTTGGTCTGGACAGTCCTGACTTTTGTTCATATTTGGAGAGTCAACCAGTGGATGGAAGATAGCTCTCTCTCTCTCCCCCTCGCTCTCTCTCTCTTTCTAAAAAAAATAAGTAAACCCTTTAAAAAGTATTCCGGTTGATATTTTTAAAAAAATGTGAAGGGTAGTATTTATTCTTCTGAATAGAATTCAACAGATTTGGTCTTTTCCTGAGGACTTGGTGAAAACTATCAAGAATGAGAAAAAAAAATTTGACTCATTTGAAGGAAAATACTAGTTTTTATTTGCTATTAGACTCAGCCTAGGGCTACAGCATTTCTTCAAAGGTCATGTTTTCTGTTAATTACATGTTCCTGATTTTCAAAAGGACTCTTCATATTTCTTTTGATGTCTAATACCACTTACTACTCTTTCCTATAAATTCAAACTGAATTTTGATCTGAGGGGAAACCCACTAGATGATAACATTAAAACAGCGGCAAATTCTTATAAACAAAGACTAATGACCTTGAATCAACCATAGTAAGTTGTGATGAACTCATCTGCTGGTGGTGATGGCTGCTCTCCCCTACCTATCCAGCCAGCATTCCTTCTGCTACAGTCTCTCAAATAGCTTCTCATTCACCAAGTCCTTCGGTTAGCTAGTTCACTGCCTGCTCTTTCAGAGGTGCACAGGTTAGGCCCACTTTCTTGTCCTTAGGCATTCAGAATGGGAGGCTGGGCTGAAAGGACACTGAGCTCACCAAGCACAAGGTGAAGCTGGACTGCAAGACACCGACATCAATTTCCACTGACATCACAAACTTCCTTGGCCCTGTCCTGGGTCTCAGGTTGAACTCTGAAAACACATGCTGTCTACCTGTATTTAAAACTGCCCAATGAGAGAATACAGCTGTAAGAATCAGGAACCAAACCAAGAACCTGGTGTATGCAAGATGAGAAGGGAGCTTTTATTCCTCCAGCAGGAAGCACCAAGGGAAAAGCTGAACACAGAGAAGGAAAAGACAATAGTGGCGTCAGGTACAGATTAGTTGAGTATTTTGTTTAGGTGAATGGGAAACTTTGGCATTCTAATGAAGAAAGGGTTTTATATAATTCTGCATAATCTGAGAAAACTTAGTGAAATACAGTAAATTCACCAACTAATCTGCTCTAAGCAAAACCATTCTCCATTGTTTTTGTCATGCAGTGCATGTGTCTCCAGAGACACCATGCACTTCAATAAAAATGATTTATGAGTTATTTATAATGGTATGCAAACCCATATACATATGTCAAATCCTAAGACATCTTTCACATAAAGACAAAATAGCACTTTCTCTAGCAGAATTAAATAGTGCATCAACTATTCTGCCTTTTGCTCAGATTTTATGTGTGAGAAACCACTAGGTGACAGTGTGACTTCAGAACCCAAGGAGCACATCTTGAAGACCACAGCAACCCTCACAGTTGAGAACTTGGCTCTCAATTTAAACTGCTACCTGGAAAAATCAAACATTTGAGAAAACAATAAAAATTATCACGGAGCTGCTGCTAGGCAAGGAAGAAATATCAAGAGGTCCAAATATGTACTATTCTCCCAGTTGGTTCAGATAAACCTTTCCACAATGTCACGGGATTTTTAACAAGAGGCACTAGCACTGTGCAACAGAACATCTTCTGTTAACACGTCTTCATTGAATAACACAGCTGTTACTGAGTTCCAGATTGTTCCTCTTCCACTGGTAACCACAAATCATATCGGGTCCTCATTCTTCTAAACTCCATAGGAGTGGTGTGGCACTTTGCATTCATATATTTGTTTGGCAGAAAAGCAAAACTCAGCTGTGTTCAGTTATTTCCACTGAGTTTCAGGTAACCATAGCAGCTTTCTTCCATTACTAAATGATGTGGCTTGATAATACAAGCTGCTCTGCAGGAGTCCTAGAGAGTAACTTGACTATTCCACTTGATAATAATTGAGCTATGGCTTCAATGGGGGGTAATAAATCACAATGTTAAAATAAACATATGTGATAAATATCTTGGCTGAACTTTGTTCCTTGGCGCCTAGAAGTAGTTTGTAATCTTTAGAATTTTCTGAGAGATTGGTGGCCCTCTAAGACAATATCATAGTTTGTGCAAAGGAAGTGACTCATAGCTGGTCCCTCCATAGTTTATATTGCCATGGCAACAGGTGTTTAGCATTGGGTGACTCAGAATGACAGGCTGGCCTTGTCGGGAAGACCAACTATGTTACCAGAGGATTGGGTCCCTGAGCCATGAGATGTCAGCTGAAAGACATTGAGTTGAACCTTATGCCCAGTGATTCAATCAACTGTGCCTCCATTATCTTGGTGAGCTTTCCTGGACGACGCTCCAAATCTTGTCAGGCACACATGTGCAGGAAGGTGCTACTTCGTGAAGACTTGGAAGGTTTATGTGTGGGCATCTTCCAAGCTTCCCCTATGTGTTCCTTGGACCAGTACTAATTCACAGCTTTTTGCTATAATCAAACTGTTGTTAAAAGTATAAAATTAAGTCTGCAAGTCACTCTAGCAAATTATTAAAATTGGGGTGAGAGTGAAAACTCCAAAATTTATAGCTAGCTTGTCTGAAACAGTGATGGCGTGGGGGATCCTTGAAGTTACAGCTGAGGTATAAGGACTATATATGCTCTTGCCTCCAGTTGCACAAGCTTTTGGCAACACGACAGACAAAATGCCCACGTTTCACTTTAGCTTAACAGACACTGATAGCATTTCAGATTGTATTTCAAAATCACCATGTAACTGACGTCTTCATTTCCCTCAGGTTGTTGCTGACACTTGTCTTGTAAACAGCTATTTCCAATGAAGCACAGGGTCAATTCTAATTTCTCCCCAGCAGGTGCCTAGCTCACAATTTGTGTGTAAAAATGTTGTAATGGATTGTTAGAAGAGGTGTGACTTGCAGCCTCCTTCTTTCTGAATACGAACTGCTCATTTTCCTGTTCAAGGCAGTTGGAACCCAGAGGGGCGGCTGTTGGGAATTCCTTGTAGTTCAGCATGCTTAGGTCTATAATTAAGTAGGTCATGGTAAATGGGAAGCAGGTGTGAGGCTTCTTGCCTTCTCAAGGTTAGGCACTGTTTCCTCATAGGGCTACTCTTGGCAACCTGATCAGATGCACGGGAACTCCCAACTTCTGAGTTGGCTGACTGCCTGAGAAAAGTGGTGGAAGAACTGCCTTTTGGCTGGGTAGGTTTTTTTGTTTGTTTGTTGTTTTTTTTGTTTTGTTTTTGTGGTTGAGTACTAATCTGAGGAGAAGGGGACAGTTGACTGCCTGCAACTCAAATGCCCGAAACCATTAGGATAAACAATAAGTCTCTGTGATTAATGTTATTATTGTTCTGTGATCTTTATTATTTTTTTATATAAGATTCTCAGATCTTTGTAATAATGTATTGGAAAGACCCTAATAAAACAGTATCCAAGAATGACTCACTCACCTGCTCGCCTGAGAATGCATTAAGCCCCCTGGTCCCCACTATTTATTATAACTCTTGTCTTTCTGTTTCCACTCCTATTCTTCAGCCTTGTTTCATGCAGAGTTGCTGAGCACTGGCACATGCCAGGCAGCAAGCAGAGGGGAATGAAGCGTCGCAGTCAAAACACTGTTACACATTACTTCTTCCCTTGGTGTGGAAGAAGGGCCCATAAACCATGACAGTAATAAGGCTAGGCTGTAATTACTGGCTCTATCAAGATGTAAAGTTTCATTTTTCGGTCTAACATCAAGTTCCTGAGTATATGTGGGGATATTCCTCCACTGGAGGTAGATTTTGCACAGCTGGTAGTCCTCCCTCCAAGTCACTGAAATTCTGCTAATGGAAAACTTTAATGCTTTGAAAGATGACACGAAGTTAAAGGGAGAGTTACCAATCAGTCAGTTTTATGTAAAACAAACTGGTTCTCTTCCTCAGATTCTGTTAGTCAAATATTTCCAATAAATCCTTGCCTATAACCAAGAATTAGGACTCCTTAGAATCTTAAAAAGTGACTGTTCTTTACAGACAAAGAAATATCTTAAAATGAAAACGTTAAAAATTAGAGAAGGGATAAGCAAAATAGAAATTTAGGAGTACAAAAGACTAGCAAAATGAAGAGCCTGTTCTTGGAAGAGATAAACAAATTGATAAACTATTAGCCAGATTAACTAAGGAGAAAAAGAAAGAGAAAACATGTATCAATAAAATAAAATAAATAAAATAAAATCAGATTTTAAAAAGAAGATATTACATTGACATTATAGAAATACAAAGAAGCACTTGGAATTATATATATTATTTATATATATATATTGCATATAATATATACAAATTTGAAAGCCTAGAAGAAATGTATACATTTCTAGAAATATATGTTACCCAAAATGAGTCATAAAGGCATAGGAAATATGAATTGAGAAACAAACAAGGGCAATTAGTAATTCTATTCTTCGTGGAATAAAAGCAAAAAATATTCCAAATAGCAAAAGTGATCTTGAACAACAGAAATGAAGCCGAAGTCATCACAAATACCAGACTTGAAGACATTTCACAGAGCTGCTACTATAACTAAAGACTTGTATAAAATACCTAATAGACTAATGGGACAAAATCAAAATCCCAGAAATAAACTCATGACTCTAGAGCTAATTTATCTTTTACGAAGAGTGAGAAACACAAAAAAGATGTCTCTTCAACAGACAGCTCTGGAAAAACTGGATGTCCTTCCTGCAAAGACTTGAAGCAATACCTCTATCACATACTCTGTACAAAAAATAAACTCAAAACAGATCCAAATGTGGATAGAAGTCCAGAACCATGAAACTATCCGAAGCAAACACAGAACATTCCAAGACACTGGCCTCAGCAAAGATTTTTTTTTTCAGATAAGACCTCAAAAGTACAGGTAATAAATACCAACACAAACAAATGGAACAGCAACCTGAGAAGCTTCTACAAGAAAGGCAAATAATCAACAGCATCAAAAGACAACTCACAGAACTCAAGAAAATATCTGAAAACTAGGCATCTGATAAAGGCGGGTATCTAGGATATATTAGGAGCAGAAGAAATGTTACAAAAGTCAAGAAATGAAAAAAGGATCTGAAAAGATATCCCTAAAAAACAGAAATATGAACAGCTGACAGCCATATGAAAAAATGCTCATATTTTAATGCATATTAAAAAGTGCAAATAAAAAATCAAGATGAGGTTCTCCTTTCACTCCAGATAGAATAACTTGATCAAAAAAGTCACAAGGTATCACATGCTGGTCAGGCTTTACCGAAAAGCCACATAAAAAGCTATTGGAAAAGAAAAGAAGAGAGAAGAGGAGAAAAGGGAAGAAAAGAAAAGAAAACAAAAGAGAAGAGAAAAGAAAAGAAAAGAAAAGAAAATGAAAGAAAAGAAAAGGAAAGAAAAGAAAACTATTGGTGGGAATGCAAATTAGTACAAACCTTGTGGAAAACAACATGGAGATCCTGCAAAAAAGAAAAAGTGAAGATGACCCAGCTATCCCAACTTTGGGACAAAATGTTGAATTTTTTTTTTTTTTTTAAGAATGTCCTCAGCTGTTAACTGTCACAAATCAAATTATGCCCACAAGGGTCGACTTGGAGATGGAAAGGATCAGAATATATCCGTAAAATAAATATCTCCTCGCACGTTTAGGAAACATCTAACTGCCCTTGACAATAGTTGGACCCATGGCATAAGAAGGAGAAGAGTTAGGAAGGACACAGGAGTTTATGGCTGAGAATGGAGTAAAGAGAAAAAGTACTATGACTTGCTATCATCTAGGATATATCAGTCTGAAAAGAAAAAAAGTTGAGTTAAATAAAAGTATGTGTCAGCACATGAAACAATTACTTAAGAGTTCTAAAAATAATTTACTAAAAATCTAACATTTGCCATTACAAAATTGCCTTTTATTTTGCCTTTGTTCTTTCTTAAAAACAGAAGAGGTAGGAAATATCCTGGAATGGATATTCCATGTGGGAAAAATTAAGAAGCAACAATGGATACAATTTTCTAAGGAATATTTACAATGGAAGTATTCATTAATTAATTATTTTGTAATGAAATAAATTTCCTCAGGCTATTTACAACAGAACTTTTTGTTGCTGTTTAGCCAAATCTAGTAGGAAAACATTGGGTCTTTTAAACTCTGCATAATAAGGAAACATTGTTATAATAAGAATTCACTCAAAGTAATCTCCAAGATACAGATTGTCACTGCTTAACCCATGATCCAGGAATGGTACAACATCCAGGAGTGCCTTGGATCTTGTCCACAGCATCTCCAGTCCTCACAGGTCTATCAGCTCCAGTTTATACTTCCACAAAGTCCTCAAGTGTTTCCTAAGAGAAGCCAAAGTATGGAACAGAAGGCAAATATTTCATGGAGTGCAAGTCTCCTGGCTCCTAAGCTACTCTTTACAAGTCAATGAGTCGCCTCTGTAATGTGAATTAATTGCTTAGTTCACTAGCATTTATTTACTGTAGTGAAGGTCTAGGTTGAAAGAATTAATTAAACTGATAAATTATCCCCCAGGTTGAAACTCTATAGTCCTTTGAATTAATCTTCAGTCTCAAATCTAAACCATTAAAATGCTTTCAACAAAGGTAGATGCCTACTTTC
This sequence comes from Ochotona curzoniae, assembly GCF_017591425.1. Classification (NCBI taxonomy): domain Eukaryota; kingdom Metazoa; phylum Chordata; class Mammalia; order Lagomorpha; family Ochotonidae; genus Ochotona; species Ochotona curzoniae. The sequence continues at coordinate 5,061,932 of NW_024466307.1, read as the reverse complement.
TATAATCACGGTATAGAAAATTTAACAAATAAAAAGTTGAATGCCTTAGTGACGGGAAGTAAATTTCCTGTTATGACATCTGGAAGAGATTATTTGTAAACTGCATGTGTGTGTGTCCACATATACCTGCAAATTTTAAAAATATACATGGGTAAATTTCAAAATATATTTACACATATACATGTGTTTGAACATAAATAGTTTATATGTGGGATTCCTAGGAAATAAGTCCTCTATAATGATAGAGAGAGTATTTTTAAAACTACATCTTTGTTTTTAAATATATATATATATTTAATATCAACACACACATACATATCTAGAAAACTATACCGTCATTCCAGACTCCAAAATGCATACTCTGGTATGGTGGCCTCCTACACTGTTCATACAGTGCAGTTGGATTCTGACCAAAGCCATGGTCACTTGGTCACTCGCTCTGGAGGAAGCCAGAGTGGCAGCCACCAGGCAGCTCCATGGCAAGGTCCCTGTGATAGGAAACTGCTACCTTAGCCATTCAACTAAGTCACATCAGAAGTAGCAGTCATGGTGACATGATTGTGAGCTCATGAGAGACTGTCAGACACAACCATCCAGCTAGCCCCTCCTTCTTGACTCACAGAAGCTGAAGAACATTTCAAGCTTTCTTTGAAGCAGTTTGGTCTATAGCAACAATGAGTCCTAGATGCCTGGATTTATTTTGTCCAGTATAGCATTCCATGTCATACAAGCACAAGGTACAAAGCAAGCTTTAAATATGAACATATGTGCTAAAGCAATAAAGTCTTCACAGATTAAACACAGCAGCTCATGTCCAGCAGGGCATCAGCTGAAATGGGCAAGATAAATGAAAGCAGCGTTTCTCAAGGTTTAGGAAGACACTCTACGCAAGCTACTACAGGAATAAACGTGTGATCATACACCAGGGAAATAATTGTCCTTCACACAAAACTCAACTTGTGAAAACAACAAAAACAAAACAAAAAACCAAACGTAGCCTCACTCACCTTTCCTCACTGAGGTGCGTTCTTTCAACACACTGCAGACAGCACAAAGTGCACCCATCTGATTACTTCCCAAAATATTTTAGTTCTGTAAATAGCAACTTTCACATGATATGGGGAGAGGAATTCCTAATAAATTGGAGGTATCTGAAGTATACAAACATCATAGTCAGGACATACTGATATGTAGCCTACGTATCAGTGATTTAGGAAAACATAATTCTAGGCTTTTGAAGGTATAGGGAGAGAGATGTGAGAAGCAGCCTAGAGCTCCTGTTTGTTTTGAGCATCTTAATGCCACACAAACATTGTCACAGGAAGACATACTGCTCTGCAAATGGCCTGCTTTCCACACTACAACTCAGTCATTGGTTCCTTCTGTAAACTGAGGAGAAAATCTGATCACGGGAATTTGGTCTTTGGCAAAAGGCAGCGGCCACCCTCAGAGCAGAGAACCGTCTTTCATATATGATCCTGACCCACCTCGCCCACGGACATCATTTCCAGAAAGAGCAATAAGCCTGCTTCCTGCCAGAGGACAACCCTGCAGGCTCTCCTCTTCCACGGTCTCACAGTTGGGATCTGTCACTTTCTTGCTTTCCTTTTTTCTGGTTTGGTAGATTTGCCAATGCCTAGAGCAAATTTTTCCTTTCTGCCTATTGGTTCTTCTTTTTTTTTTCCTTCATTCACTCTTCCAGCAAGACATACTGGAAAACATCTAGGTTAGTCTAGTGTAAGGGAGAAAAGCAGAGACACGGAGTGAGTAAGAGGCCTTCATGAGTGATTCTGTAAATTCTTGGAAGAATAGCCGCTCAGTCCTGATTTTTAAGGCTTTAGTGGAAATGAGAAGAAAAACTTGGCAGGGGTATTGGGAATCCCCAGCAGCATGGTGTGTACAGAATACACCACAATCACATTTTGAGTTCAAGAGTTTAGAGGGGGCGAAGTGTGTGAACCCTAAGAGATGAAAAATATCGGAACAAAGTGAGCCTCCTGCCTGTAGACCAAGGGCAATTAAAACACAACCCCTCTATTCAGAAAAGCCTGATTGCTAACATTCACTATATGGACTTGACGGATGTGGTTTGCTACCAGCTTAGAAGGAATAAGTTCTGTCCTAAGGTAAGATGCTTTCAGGGTCCGCTTTTCATTGGGCCCTGTAAGGACTCCATCCTGACTTCCACTGCATGCTTTATGTCCATCCATCTTCCTTTCCAGCCTCAATTTTTGTAGATGAGACGTGCACTTGCTGGTCACAGGCACTGTAGATTCATCATTGTGTCACATCAGCCCATTTGACACATTATGTCTAGGATGCTTTTCTTCAATTATAACCCCAATATTATTGGTCTCCTACTGACATCTTATTTTTTTATTGATTCCTCATTTTGCATGATTAAGGTTCAGTCAGGCCCCCTTATCTATGGGTAATACATTCTTGGACCTCCAGTGGGTACCCCAAACTGTATAGTATTGAACTCTCAATATATTCTTCCTTTGCTATGCACTCATATCTGCATAAATTAAGCAAATGTTGAGATGAAGATGATTAGGAAACAGCAAAGACAGAGAACTCCACTTATCTAAAAGCACGACACAGATTTACAAAGACGAAATATGCCCTGGTCAATCCCTCTTCTACTAGAGAAAACGAAAGTTAGCCACTGAAGAAAACTAGATCCTAATAAAACTGCAAATAATGGACCATAAGAATCCACCTCAACAGCCTTCATTTGCCATTTTGTTTTTGTTTGCTGAAGTCCTACATCAGGAAGCACAAAGCCCTTTTCCTGTTTATTGCCATTTCTCTGAGCATGGGCTGTGTTGTGTAGAAAATGCTACAGAAGCAAAAGTGCAAAGCCATGTCTTGGAGAACTGCTTGTTCCTTGCATGTCTCCCATGCATATAATGAAATACAAATTTTAATAAGCTCCCATTTTTCTCATTATTCTTTCTTTTGGTTAAAAGGGTCCATTCCAACTGAAAATGTATTCCCCTATAGTGTTATAAAAAGCAGTAGAATTCTCTCAGGTATACTTCCCACCAACCATTTCAGATGTGAGACCTGAGGCTCAGGGTAGAGAGATGATTTGGCTGAAGTCACATAGCTGGTAGTTGGCCAAGCAGGATAACACCCACCTCTGCTGGACAGAGGGTGGGAAGACAACAGTGAGAAGAGAAGGGGAGCAGGTATCAGTGGACAGATTCGGGCATTTGACTTTGGAAATCAGGGTTTTCATGAGTTTGGTTCACATGTCTTGCTTAGAGAGCAGTCTTCTCAACAAGAATGTTCAAAATAAATACTGCTCAATACAGACTAAGAGTGAAGATTACCCTAGGTTAAGTCACTGCAGTATTAGGGAACTTAGGATCTGCTTTTCCCCTGCCTGGTTTGGAACTGCAGCTAGTGAGAGGGCCAAGAGATGAATGTCAGTTATTATAAAGGCTAGGCTACTGGCTTGTCACTGTGGTTCCTGATGACATGCCTGGGAGGGAAAGTGCAAGATGACCCAAGTGCATAGATCCCTGCCACTCGGTTAAGTAACCCAAGTGGAGCTCCTGGCTCCTGGGTTTCACCCAATCCAAATGACCAGGATGGAAGATCTCTCTATGGCTCTGTCTATTGCTTTGATTTCTAATTAAGAAAGTAAATAAATCTCTTTTAAAAAAGTAAAGACAGACAGACAGGCTAGGTCGCAAATCAGATCATCAAATTTGCCTACCATGTCACAGGCAGCTCTAGACAACAACAGGACTTACTTCCCCTTGCTGAGGCACCGCCTCCAACTGTAACAGTTTTGACCCAAGCACATTCTGGCTCCAAAGAGAGATGGGAAAGGCCAAAGTTTGACATACTGGAGAGTGCCTTGGTCCGAGATGCTGGCATCCCATATTGGCACGAGTTCAAGTCCCACATGCTGTACTCCTAATCCAGTTCCCTGCCAATGGTCTGAGAAATGCATCAGAGGATGGCCCAAGCACTTGGGTTCTGCCACCCATTTGGTGACTCAGCAGAAGCTCCTGGCTTTGCCTGGCCCAGCCCCAGCTGTTGTTCTCTTTGTCTTTTCCTAGCTCCACCTTTCAAATAGATTAGCTTTTTTCTTTAAAATAAAAAGAGAGAGAGGGAAGAGCGAAATGATGGTATGGAGAAACACAGGTGAGATGTTACTACTTTCACACTCACACATCAGTTTTATCCTATTAGTGAACATATATTAGAATTATTCCACAAGAGTACACTTCACATAGATCAATATATACAATAAAAAAATCTTTTACAATTGTTCTGAGATGGTGAAATGATTAATTCATTGGTCATAAACATACAGAAAATACTGTTAGTTACAATTAGAGAATTTTCAATGTGCTTTTAATCCCATTCTCCGATTCCTCTCCTTTCAACTGTAATGTAAGTGCCTGAAATAATGGGTAAAAATTGAGGTATAAGGCCATCATGTCACTACACTATGAGAATTAATGTATCTAAGGGCTACAAAATGGAGCATAATAAAGGCACCAAGCTTATTATACTTATACACTCCTAAAAAGCATAACTAGATAAAATGTGTTTAACATTCACAATTTATCTCTGTTCTTTCACATGATTTAAAGCATTCAAAATTTCAGTACCTCTGATGAAAACACATTTAAAATTTAAATTTGGGGAAGTGAAAATGTCCTTTCTCTCCATGTCTTTCCTTTGTTGGAGACAATGAATGGATGAGGCCAACTCTTAGAAGTGTCCTTAAACTCTCAAGGCCACAGACCACAAACTGTGGAGGCAAGATGAGCAACACATTTCTAAAAGATTGTTTCTTTGGATATTTTGTGCTACTTCTATTCCTTTAAATGAAGGGAGAAAGGTTTCCCTCTGTCTTTGACCATGCTCTGAGTAGTAATTTTAATTCTAGATTCACAGTTGTTCATCTCGGGAAAGCTTCCCCTCCTCCCTCATGGCTGTGGAGAGTCAGAAAAGAATCATCAAGGAAAGAGGGATTTCTACTTTGCATTGTTGTGCTCCTTTCCCGTGAAAGTTTCCAACTGACTACACTGGTATTTCCTGGGCTGGTAATGTAGCATTTCTGTATCTGGACTAGATCATTTCCCTGTTCTGCAGAAGGTCCAAGAAGAACCATCTTTCTGCTTCCTATGTCCTCCACTCTTTGAGATTCTTCCCCTGCCTTCTTTTCCTTGCTCTTACACTTTCTCCTTCTTAATTAGGTTCCAGACAAGATGAACGTCTTTGTTCTCAGTTCATTGTCCTGAAAATGATATCTCAGCTAAGGTCAGAAGTGCCCTTTTTAAATCACAGACCCAGCTGTAGACACAAAGCATATTGAGAAATAACCCCCTGAAGTTTTCTATTTCTCATTAGCGTTTAAGAGCCTTCCTGACTCCGTGTGCTCATTACCCTGAGTTGTAAATGATGTTTGAAGAGAATGATGAGAATGATCCCAGCCTACTCAGTGCACAAAAAGAATACAAACAAGCATTTTGCAATTCCTTTCCAAGGTGATGCTTGCTGTAATGCTGAGCTGAGTTACTGCCAGTGAAGTTTGAAGTCCCAGAAGTCTCAACCCATTGAAAAACAAATATGAAATGAAAATACATATTTTGTTCCATGTTGACTCTCTTTCCTCCCACCAAGTTATTAAATATAGGCAAGAGCTTTCTTCTCTAAGATAAAATGCTATGCAAGGAACTCTGACTTCATATCCCTCTTTCCAAATTACTTTTTTTCTTCTGTAGCTTGTTTTTGAGTCTTGGCTATTGGTAGCAACTTTGGTCATGGCTGAATAATGCTGCCAGTTGAGGAAGCAGTACAGATGTCACCAATAATCACTAATCCTCCTGGGGCTTAGACAAACTGAACCCACTTTATATTGCCATTCATGGTGAGTCTTGTCACGGGTTTCCTATGTTTCATTAGAATATAGTGACATTCAAACAACGGGAAGAAGTCATCCTTGACCATCACAATTGTACTTGTTTTCTATGGTCTTCTGAACAGGGATTCTATCATACTCAAAGGACCTCTTTGTATCACTAGACACCACTGAAGGTCTTCCTCAAAGTGAAAAATTAACTTCTGAAAACATAATCCACAGAAAAGAAATGCAATTCCACTGAAGCCAAAAAACAAAAAAAAAATAGAGGCAATCATAAGCGGTCTCTATGCTTAACTTGGGAGAGTGAATCCCCTTCCCTTCCTTCCCTCTCCCCGCCTTTCCTCTCCTCTCCTTTTCCCTTCTCTCCCTTCCCCCTCCTTCCCCTCCCTATGCAGATTTTTTGCAATAAAACAAGCAGGAGCTAAATAAAAACACAGATGTATCTGCTCAACCATTCCAAAAAAGGAAAGCAAAAGAAAGAAAAGAAAAAAGCAGAGACTAGCTACCTATGGAATTAGGGAAGGGGGAATGAGTGGAAGTGGATATATGGTAGAAGATGCAAGAAGATTGATATTTCTCTAAGCACAGACACTCTTCAACCTACCGTGAGTTATGTCCTGGTAAACCTACATCGAAAAATATCTTAAGTCAAAAATGTATTTAATACACCAATCTCCCAAACATAGTTCTGCTCAGCCTAGGCTAACCATTCTTTGAACACTTACATTAACCTATAGTTGGACAAAGTCATTTAATACAAAGCTTACTTTTGTAATAACATTGAATGTCTCACGTAATTTGTTAAATGGCATACCAAAAGTAGAAACCGTGAAGATGTTTCATGGGTATACCTTTTCACTATTGTAAAGTTGAAAAATTGTAAGTAAAACCTTCTTCATTCTTTCTTTGAATATTTGTGACTTGTTGGAACCACGTTAACATTTTACATACTCAAAAATAAAGTAATATTAGCCATAATGAAAGTGAGATCTGAAATAAAGTGTAAGTATCAACAAATGGATCTAACATGAATGAGTTAATTACCATAAAAAGGATGGGGGTAAGAACAAGTCTAATTAGCTTTGGAAAGTAGTATTATGACTACAGCAGGATATAAAAATACATTAAAATTTTAAGCAAAAATTGTAACCTAGTTAGTAGACTTGTTTTTCAGCCAAATATGAGTTAGCAAACTTGAAGCTTCTTTATCTCCAGGCTGGAACTGAGAAAATGCAGTGATTCTATCTTTGTAATGAGAAATAAGTTCTTTACTTCTTGAAGAAAGGAATCTTTAGTAGGGAAAAGAGAAAGCCTGGACTGGATGTGATATTTAAGATTAGAATCAGAATTTATGGCTCTTAGTATCTATATAGATAGACCCAAACAATCACTCCTCATAGGAGTTTGTCAATCCATGCATTTCTAGCATTGTCCTCTGAATGGGCAAGAAGGCCACGATCCAGCCATTGCATGCGCACTCCTGACTGCTAGACCCAGGACACAGGACTTCCTGAGGAAATGGGGCAGAAAAACCCAAGATAACCCTCAAACAGCTTATGGTGCTAGGAAGTCAGGAAGCATTCGGAAGACCGATAGAAACAGGTAGGGAAGCCACAGCAAAGGAGCTCCCTAGCGCGCAAATTGGAGACAGATTTGCGGGAGCTAAAAAAAAAAAAAAGTGTTAAGCTCACACCGAAGGGTAAAAACTTTCTCCTCAACAAAGCAAAGGCGCTGTCTGACCTCGGGGATCAGCATGTCCACCAGCAGCAATGGCATAGCAACACTGTGTGTCCCTGAGGTCGCCAAGCAGAGGACAACACCACTGCAGGATTTCTGCCCCAAATGCAGAAACTCAATGTCACTGTGAGGAAATGTAAAAGTGACACCAAGGAGCACCTGAGAAGTAACTGGCTGAAGCATTCAAAGAGATACAAGGGAATGGAAGCAGCCACAGACAGGAGGCGACCAGCCCGACTGGGCCCTGACAGGCTCGCCAACTGGGGAAATGTCACTCAGGAGAGTCCCTTGGTTTTTCGTGATGTGGTTTTATTTCTTTAAAGCGCTATACATTTTTACATGTTTTTACAATTATTTTATTTGCTGATAGTTACGGGTCACGATATCACAATTAAAATGAAGGCAGGAGCAATCATCAAATCAGAGTTGTTAGCATTTCTATCTCCCTAAACGTTAAAATGCTTTTCATTTGTACATAATGATGAGGGAAGGTGTGATATTTTTGATACAATGCATGCAAAGCGTGCTGATCCAGCATAATGTCAGGCTAATTAATGTTTGCCTCTCACAGTCGTTGCCTTCAACTTCCTGTCTCCATAACACTGTAACGTAGCTCTGTACCATTAACGTGGAGAAACGGAAAAACGCTACGTGAGGGAGCTCTTGGTAGGATTTTTGCAACTTTTTCCTGAGCCTAAAATTATTCCAAAATGAAAACAACTTTGAATCCATGTTATCTAAAAAAGGACTGGAAGAGAAAAACAATCCTCAGAGATGAATAGCAATTGCTTCATAATATTTTGAGTTGTTCACTCCAAGTCCCAAGCATCAAGGCCTCCTTCTCTCAGAGGGAGCTGACTACTGCTCTGCACACCATCTCCCTCCTGGCTTCCAACCTGAACTCCAATGCAGATTCCCAAGCCCTTCATTTTCATTTTCATTTGCGTGGGTCTGCATGTGCATAGCAAGGAAATCTGCAAAATTTGGACTGTCCATTAAATACCCAAGACAAGTTTAGCATTTGAAAAGGACAATATTCCTATCAACAGCTGTCCAAAAGTGACCATTCATGAATCTATAATATCCCTGTAATCAAAGTTCAGTCTTATAAGATAGGTTATTACTTAAATAAAATAAGCCAGGGTACACGGCAGCATTGCTTTGTCTATTGCACTGCGAGGACAACAACTTAGAATCCAGAATGTCTTAAATGCACTGCTGATCCCAAATAATCTGCCATCTCCCAATGCTGACAAGTGAAGACTTTGAACACAGACTTCAGAACCAGAATGTAAACCCTAGAAATTCCATTCCTAACATACCAAGGGAAAGATTGAAGGACCCTCAGAGAGAGAGGAAAATTCTCTATCCCCAAGAAATACAGAATAAACAAGCAGGTGGGAGAAGCAAAACCAGTAATGTTGGCTAAGAAGGGAAAAAAATCAGATGTGTGTTCATGCTGTGCTTCTGATGTTCTGTTTCTCACCATTTCCTTCCCATCAACACACTCACATTTGACGGCTCCAGCTGAAGAGTGAAAGTATGTCTTTCCAGGGTCACTAGACCTTATTCAGGTGGACTCTTGTTGAATTGTGAGGCCATTTCTTTCCAAGGCAGGAAAGGTTCTCCTGTTCCTTGCCAGTTTTCCACTAAGCCCAAAGCAGAATGAATCTCACTTCTCTCAGCCTACGGAATATGCCTCATGATAATGAACTCTGTTCAGGATCACACACACACTCCCGTAATGGGTCGGGAGAGCAGAGGAATCTTCCACCTTCTTAGAATGTGTGAGGAAGAAGTTAAGTATAACCTATCAAGAAGATAACAGGTTGGGGCCTGGCGCGGTGGCACAGTGGTTAAGGTCCTCGCCTTGCACGCCCTGGGATCCCATATAGGTGCCGGTTCTAATCCCGGCAGCCCCGCTTCCCATCCAGCTCCCTGCCTGTGGCCCAGCAAAGCAGTCGAGGACGGCCCAAAGCTTTGGGACCCTGCACCCGCGTGGGAGACCCGGAAGAGGCTCCTGGCTTCGGATCAGCATAGTATCGGTCTTTGTGCTCACTTGGGGAGTGAATCATTGTACGGAAGATCTTCCTCTCTGTCTCTCCTCTCTGTATATCCGCCTTTCCAATAAAAAAAAAAAAAAGAATATAACAGGTAACTTACAGACAACAGACTCGAATCAGCATTAGCCAACAGTAAAACTATAAAGACATACAGTGGGAATCAAGAGCGTTCCTGACAACCTCTTAACAGGAGGTCATATGCCCAGAGCAGTGGGGGACCCCAGAGTGGAGCAGGAGGACAGGAGGAGGCTTGTATCCCAACCCTAGAGACTCTAAGAGCCTCACCAAGGGAATATCAGTATGGGCACCAAGGACTACTTCCCAACTGCCAAGGAGACCACAGGAATTGGAATGCCCTCATAGGCCGAGAACTCTAAGGTCATCCATTCCCTTTTGGATCTCCCACAAGGAAGATGCCCAGATCCTTCCTCACAGGATCTAATGTCATCGGAACAATAGCTGGGAGCCCTGAGCAGTCCTCAGAAACAGAAGAACAGTAAACTCCTTTGGGACCTGGGAGGGGAGCTTTCTCTGGTCCTTACTTAGTTCCAACTTTGGATCCCCACCCTCTTGCAATGACCATCAGGGTCACTCCGGAGCACCCCCCCCCCAAAAAAAATTAGATCAGATAGAGAACAAGGAAAGCTTAGAACCAGACAGGAAATGGTCAGCTTGGACTCACATATACCTTACCAGGTAGGACACAAAGATTAGTTACTCCTCATTAAGGTATTAAAGATTTCTCTGCACACCCTTCCTAAAACGATTCTGTGCCTCAACTATTGATATATGCTTTCTTAGAGTTATAAGCCAGGTTGGACTAACCTAAAATCCGCCAAGTTCAGTAAAAATTATGCTTCAACACTATAAACTGCTAAATATAAAAATGAAAATAGACATGAGACAGCTGAATACTACCCTAGAGCCATTTTAAGGTGTATAGCAGCCAGTTGTGTATAAACTAAAATTGAAACGTCAATGAATTAGTCACAGGATGTGGTTAAGAACTTGCACTTTCTAACATATTTGTCACTCAATACAATGTCAATTAACTCCATAATGTTGTAAATTGTTGTTGATGTTTTGTTGTGGCTTTTCATTGGGCGGGATGATATTCTGTCAGCTCTGCTTTCAGACCAGAGATGGTCTCCCCAAGAAACTGTTGAATTTATCTGCACAATAAGATGCTGGACTCTATGCATGGTACATGCTTGCAATGAAAGAACCATGACTGGATTTGAACTGTAATACTGCAACAAAGTGGAGGAATTCACCATGGAGGAAGGGCATGTATGGGGAGGGGTTGGGGGAATCCCAGAGCTTATGAAAGTGTGTCATAAAATGAAATGAAAATTTTTAAAAAGTAACAAATAGACACACAGTGACATAAATTCCCTTCCTGTAGTCCCTAACTGGTTTATCTCATCTTTCCTACTCCTACAACTGTGAAGACTTTCATTTTACCTTTTCAGAGATGAGATTTTTCTTAAAGCAAGAAATTCATGAATGATTTATTTTTCTTTTTTTCCATAAGTGTCTCATATTGTGAACAAAGTTTACCTTGTTTTCAGTTAACATATGTTAAACACCTTTGTATTTTATATGCACAGAATCTTCTCATTTTGTATAACTGAATCATATTTCCACTTGCACAAATGGAACATAATAGACTGAACGAAGTCAAATTGCTGATAATTAGTTAGATTATATCTAGGGAAATAATTATTTATTATAATTATCATATACATCACAAAGTTCCTACTGAAGATCATTTTCTATTTCACAAATAAAGTTTTGTTAGAATTCAGCCACATCCCCTCATTCTGTGTTGGCTGTGTGTGTGTTCAGCAGTATCGAGTAGCTATGACAGACCATTCAGCTTACAAAGGTGAAAATCTTTACTATGCTGCCAAAAAAACTTAGACCATATTTTTAAGGAATTAATTTGCTTTCTATTGAAAAATTCTACTGGCACAGAATAGAAATTACTTCATGTAGCTCTAAACTTCATCTCCTGTTAATGGAGACAACTGTCACCAGACAAAATGCTACTTTCCAATTCGATGTGAAAACTTGAAACTGAACTGACAAGTGAATTAAGAACAACAGTCATTGATAGCAAAGAAAAACCATGCCAGTGTTTTATCTTTGAGTGCAGCCTTCTTCAGGAAGTAGTAGCACTGAAGCAGGTGCTGCTAGCTAGCTGGCAAATCCATGCTTTCTTGTCTTCATGTGGCCAACAATGTGGCTATTTGCTCCCAGAGCCACAGGGTGAATGTCAACATCATTTGTGCACATTACTTCCTTAACTCTCTGTAAACTGAAAATTCACTACTGAATTTTGTATTATGTACATTTTTTTTTTACAGCTCATGATCACTGAATGAGTTCGTAGGAAAATCTCTGTAACAAACCCTATCACCAATAACATAGTTTTAGATTTTTGTCTATAGTTAAGTAACCAAACTAGGTTAAAGTTTTCAGCATCCCCTCTCCTCTTTGGAACTGCCCATCATCTATTTCACACACATTTCACTTAGAACTGGTCCTTCCCCAGCTTCTCATGTCTGTGCCAAGGTGAGGGAGTTGGCCTTGCAACTCTTATATTGCAGGCTGCTGTCCAGGTCCCAGCACAGGGATGGGCAACAGCAACTGTTTCCCACATTTCCCTTGGGACTTGGATCACAAAGAATTAGCTGGTCCTGGCTGCTTCTGCCATAATGGCTTGTTTTTGGCTTTGGTTTTACTAGTGGGCAGTTAGCATGCTGTCATTGAAAGAAAATACTCTAGTTACTTTGGGACTGGGAGTACCTGAGAACAACAACAACAAAATGCCATGTTAAATCTAGTATTTTATTTATTGTTAGCTGACATTTTTCAGATTCTCACCCCACCATGCCAAAAAGATTGACGTTAAAGAGCTATGGAGAGGGCTGGACTGCTGCCACAGTGAGGTTAAACACATTTACAACACCAGTGCCACACTGGTTCAAGCCTTGGTTGCTCTGCTTCCAAACTTTCCCGCAAATGTGTTTGGGAACACAATGGAAGATGGCCCATGTGCTTGGGCCCCCTGCCACTCACGTGGGAGATCTGAATGGAGTTCCTGGCTCCTGGCTTCTGCCTGGCCCAGGCCTGAATGTTGTAGTTCTTTTGAGATGAACTAGTTGAGGGATGATCTATCTCTCTCTCTAACTTTGACTTTCAAATAATTTTTTCCTCTTCTTCTTTTTTTAAATAGCTATCTTGAACCTTCTATGAATTCCTTGGTGATTTGCTGACAGTTCTGAAACAGAGACACTTGGTTCCATTTGCTCCAGGGAGCAATGAGGAAAGACGTGCAAGGCTGTTCCCAACCTTCAAAGCTCTGAGTTTTTGTCTTTTTGTTTTGGTTTGGTTTCAATTTTTAAAGACTTATTTATTTTACTGGAGAGTCAGAATTTAAAGACAGAGCAAGAGAGATCTTCCATGCACTGATTCACTTCCCAATTAGCAGCAAAAGCCAGAGCTAGGCTAGTCCAAAATCCTGAGCCAGAAGTCTTTTCTGGGTCTCCCTCCTGAGTGCAGGGGTCCAAGACCTCTGGCCACCCTCTGCTGCTTTCCCAGGCCATTACTTGGGAGTTGGATTGGAATGGGAGTAGCTGGGGCACCAATGGACATCTACAGGTGGAGGATTGGCTTGCTATGCCATCATACTGGTCCAAGAGCTCTACTTTATTAAGTGAAAATTGTGTGTCTGTGTGTCTCTTGGAGAAGGGAATCCATTAACTTCATCCGCAAATTAACCTTGATAACTGAAGAAACAATAATGATGAAAATAGAGGGTAGAAATTTGCTGCAATAATTGTGAGAGGGATGAATGTTTTTTCTTCTCCATGCTGGGAAAGTTATGCATAACATCAGTAAACTCAAAGAAGTATTTTAAAAGACCATACATATTCACACTTCCCTTAAATATTGAGAAGGATAAGCATAACATCTACATTAGTCAAATTTCACATACAGACCATAAGTCAAGGGCCTCTGAATTCAACCTTTCATCTCACCAATGGAGAAAGGGATGCCAAGAAAATCTAACAACACTGCCAAGAACCATGACCAACCAGCATTCATGCTAAGATCAAAGGAAATGTAATTCCTATAATTGATTCAGGATTAGTGCCAATCTCTTGAGGCAACCATGTGTAGTCCTGGCATTCATAAATGTTTTTTTAAAATGGTTTAATGCATTCGTACTTCCTGAATAAGACCTCTCTGGGGGGAATGCGTTCTATCAATTAATCTCTCTTCTTGTCAAATACTACATTAATCCCAAATTGGCAAGAGACCTCAGCCCTTCCTGAACAGTAAGTTGAGGCTTAAAAGAAAAGCCAAGTAGGTTTTCTTAAAAGTGTCTTGATCCCATTCTTGCCAACATGGTCCTTCTAAATATATCTCCGCAACTGCAGTGCACTGATTATTTAAATGAATTCACTGTTTTCTGGGTCACAGCAGGCCTACTGCTACACAGAATGTGCCAACAAGAATATCATGGGGGGGGGGGGTCCTGTTGCCAGGATGTAAATGTCTTCTACAGACAAATGTGACTGGAGATGAAAGACACTATAGAAGTCTTCCCAGTCACTTCAGTGAGCTCTGATTGGAGGCTGAGTGCTGCTACTCTTGAGTCAGTAGTTGCGTCAGCTTCCAGGATAGCTGAGTTGGAAAGCTGTGGGCTACAATGTTTTCCTCTAACCTCATGAACTCTTCACAGTCTTCTACTCTGCATGGGCCTCTAACTTCTCATCTGGAGAATCATGTTATTTTTAAATGTGGGTAGAAAATAGAAACTGAACTATGATGGCAAACACCACCTTAACACCTGAGCAGACCTCACCACTAGCACTGTAGGTCTGGTTTCCTTAGATGCAAAACGAGCACCAGCAATGTTATTTAAGGTATTCATGAGCTTATTATATGCTTTTACATGTGAAGAAAATCCACTAGAATTCTAATGTAAAGTACTCATTATTTTACATCTATTCTACTCTGGGTTGCCACATATCCTATATACATAAGGGAACACAGAGTTTTATCCTAATGGAATAAATAGTGCTCATGGACTAGGCGCAAGTAAGGGCCAGTCCTGGTCCTACTACTTAATACAGGAACATGTCTTCCACTCCACTATGCCTCAGGTATCTCCATAAAATATAACTACTACACCATCAAAAGGACACTGCTCTTGTACCTCCCACCCCCCGCCAAGAAAAAGCAAGAGTCCTTTGGTGTTGATGTCAAGTAACATGATTTTTGAGCACTGAAGCTATAACAACATACTTAAAACATTGCTACTTTCAGCACTTCATGTCTCTTGCATTATTTGGTGAAAAATTTGGAAGAAAGGAATTGATCAACCTTCTGAAAGACCTTTCATTTGAAGCACAACCAACATATACTCAGCAAATTTTCGGTTCTCAAATGCCCTCCAAAGACCTCATGTGCAGCATGGTAACTATAGTTACCAACCAGGTGCTACTATCTGCAGTTTGCTAAGAGGAAACATCTTAAATATTCTCATCTCATGAACAAAAAAGGTAATTAGATGAGGTGAGGTATAAGTTAATTAGCCTGACTGTGGTAATGATTTCACAAGGCATACATAGATCAAAAGATCACATTGTACACCTTGAATATATATGATTTTTATTAGTCAATTATACCTCAATAAATCCATGGAGAAAGCATATAATATTTCCCAAAAGTAACATCACCTTTGACTTTGCAAAGTGCTTTACAAGTTACTCTTTCTCAGATTTTTCCATTGATATCTTCCTAATACTGAGACAGTGCTACTTCTTACCTTCTGCCCTACTAGGTAAAGGGTTGGAATGTGAAGATGGCTAAATCTATCCTTGTCTGTTTTTCTTAAAGAATCCATGCTTTGACACAACTACAAACTCTGAGCAAGCATCCATAGTGTGTGCTCTAGATTTTTACAGATCTGCCCTTTGACCTTTCAGGGAATGCTGCTTGTCAAAAAAATGAATGAGAACTTTGAAGACATAGTGTTCAAAATCAGGCCCTACAAAACTGCATGATGCTAATAAGAAACTTTGCTTCCTGGAGCCTCAATCCCAAATTTTCTTTCTTTCTTTTTTTTTTTAGATTTTTTTAACATAGTTGATCAGTGTGGGAAGCGTCAGGGGCCAGGGGATAGTGGGTGAGACCCTTGTTTATACATTTTCTTTTTCTTCTTCCCATATTTGGGGAAGAGAGGGGGTACAAGCGGAAAAACCACACCTAGCCTCCCAGCCGCCACATTACCCCAGGGATTTGGACACCTGCCACCCGATATCATCCCAGGGTCCACACTGTGGCGCATTTTCTGAGGGTTCTGTTCATGTGGTTTCCATAGTTCTGAGATGCTGCTGATATCACCATTCCAACAATGAAGAAATCCTTCCAAGGTCGATTGGCTGTCACAGTCCACCTCCAAGTCTGCATTATCCTAGAAATTGGCTGACAAATTTCACTGAGGTAGTTTGTCAATTTGTTCTGCTGTTCATCCTCAACAAACCAATGGATGCTATGGCCAGCCCAGCTCTGCCCAACACATGCTCGGCCCTCATGCATCAGAGGGGGAGCTTCAGCCCACTCAGAGCAACCCCCAACGAACACCACTTGACCACCCCCACAACCAGCTCCAATTCTTGTGCCTCCCAGCAAAAGCAGTGGACAGGTCTGGTCTGTCCCATATCCCATTCAGATCTCATGCACATCACTGGGGACTGAAGCCCAACTCAACCCAATCAACTCCACCCTCCAGCACATATTCATGCCAGTGGGTACCACTGTCTGTCCATCCCTAGTTCTGGTCCTCATGGCACCAGTGAGAGTTGCAGTCTACAACCCCTCCTCCCCACTGGGATATCCACAACCCTACACCCGACCCTGGATCTTGCACTCTCCAGGTAGTTCTGCAGTGTAGCTTGACAGGACTTGCCCCCAGTCCCATTTGCCAGCTGATGCTGTGGCAAAGCCCAACCCACCTGCCCTTACTCTGGCTCTTGCCTGTAACAGTGGATACAGTCAACTACCCCAGCCTGGCTCTACCCCTAATACAGTTCACATGTAGGCCAACGGGTGTTATAGCTCTCCCTGCCCAGCTGGTCTGCCCCCATTTCAAGCTCTTGTGCTCACCCGCATGAGCAGTGGCCCAACAGTTCAACCCCGAATTTTAAGCGCTGTCCATTTCTTTTACTACTGCAGTTATTGCAGAGACAAAATGAGATAAACTTAGAACTATAGTTCTGGGCTTAAACTAAAGTGGAAGAATATGGCTAGTATGTTCATTGTCCTATTAATGTTTAACATGGGGCTAATGTGTAGTGCAGAGGCCTAAACCTCTGTCTAATATGAGAACTGGTCCAAGTCCTGGTTTTTCCACTTCTGATATAGGTCCCTGATAATGTTTCTGAGGAAGCAGTGAGAGATGGCCCCAGTATCTGAGCCCCTGTTACGCACTTGGGAGACCATATAGAGCTCCTGGCTCCAGGCTTCAACATGTTCCAAATCTAGTCACTGCAGTAATTTGGAGCACAAATCAGTGGATGAAACTAACTCTGCTTTTCAAATTAAAAAAAAAAATACTGTAACAAGGTAAGAAGGCTATGGAGTGATTTGTTTTACAATTTGAAAACTTGGGGTCATTCACAAAATCCACAGAAGTCTTCCAGCATCATGAGTTGCTGGTGGGTGTTAATATCAACTGGTGCAGAATGCTCCAGGACTCCCCTAACAGAGTCAGGAATGACAGGAGTCAGGGATGAACCCAACAGGATTCATCCGAGCCACATTAGTTCAGAAAACAAATTGTGTCTTCCTCAACTTCAAAGTAGGCTGCAAGTATATGAAATGGTGTCAAGGGCATTGGAGATCTAACCGCAGAAGTGGTGCGTTTCCTCTGACATGCAGTCCTAGAACCTAAACTGAAACCAAGTGTTCACCTGTCTGAGTCTGACACACAGAGCCCAGGTATTCCACATGCAGTGTCACTCTGCACTCTTGGTGAATGACAGCTACAGCTGTGACTCCGGCTTGACACATCTGAGGTCTGACATCAGCTGCCAATGAAAGTGGTACCAGGAACAACAACAACAAAAAAAAACACCCTGCTCAGATAGGAGCAAGGACTTTTCATTCCAGGTGCATTGCCGCTGGGTCTCTATAAGGGAGAAACTTCTCCAAGTGTTGTCGGCTGCTGAGCCCATTACGATCCAACAAAGACTGCATGATGGATTACTCAGAGTTTCAAAGTGTGCCTGTCATGTGTTTTCCTCCTTCTGGCCTCTCAGATCCCTTTCAGTGAATCCCTTCTAATGCTAAAGGATTTTGGTGGAACAAAGGTAGCAGAAGAGATCCAGGCAGGCACACACAATGTTTGCTGAGCACACGATGGGAGCCAGCTGCGTGAGTCAGGAGAGAGGGGTGCAGCTATGAAATCCCCAAATGACCTGTGATTGAGAGCAAAAGGATGGAATCTGGTAGACAAACGCATGCAGGCTTCCTAAATCAATAAACTATAGGACTCTTTGGTTCAAACCTTCAAGGATCATTTGGAGGCAGAATTCATTGAAAATGCTTTCACTCTCAAGTGACCTTCTAGTCCAAGGACACATAACAAAGAGTACAGCAGATTGCTCTGTGTCAACGGCAGCTGGGATTATAAATTTAGAAGAAATGCAACAAATATTGGCTAAATACCTATTAGGTGCATTTCTCTGTGTTTGGTTTTGCATCATTCTTTTCTGTTAATCTTTTTGTTAATCTTACTTATTTATTTAAAGGGAGTAGAATCCATGTATTTCACAGCACAGATTTAGAAGCCTAGGGGCTTCCCTCCCCACCTCCTTCCCTATCTCCACCCCTGTATTAAGACACAGTAAGTAGAGAAGGAAAATGGAAACCTACTATTACTCAGCAGTATAGACAAAGGCTGTGAACAGTTATCAAATGTTAATCTCACTTTAAAGATTATGTTTTTCATGTAGTCTGTGTATTAGTTGACATATTTTAAAAAGCAGCAGCTTAGATCCTCATAACAGTTAAGAATCTATTTGTTTTTTTTTTGTTTTTTGTTTTTTAGATTTATTTTTATTATTTTTTCATTGGAAAGGCGGATATACAGAGAGGAGAGACAGAGAGGAAGATCTTCCGTCCGATGATTCACTCCCCAAGTGAGCGCAACGGGCCGATACTATGCCGATCCGAAGCCAGGAGCCTCTTCCGGGCCTCCCACACGGGTGCAGGGTCCCAAAGCCTTGGGCCGTCCTCGACTGCTCTCCCAGGCCACAGGCAGGGAGCTGGAAGGGAAGCGGGGCTGCAGGGATCAGAACCGGCGCCCATATGGGATCCCGGGCGTGCAAGGCGAGGACCTAACCACTTGCGCCACCGCGCCGGGCCCAAGAATCTATTTGTTTTTAAACGTAGCTCATGAGATCTCAGACATGGGAAAGGACATAGCCCTAGTCCAAGTCACCAGGAGGCATCAGGAAGAAAGTTTATTCCTTCAATTTTCTCTCACCAGAAAATCATTAACCTGTTCTGTGAAACAAAACATACTATCACACATTATTCATAATGTAAGGGACAGATTCCTCACACAATTGAATAGAGTCCTGGGTGTATTTCTGCTTAAACAATTTTTACTTGAGAAGTAGAGAAACTGAGGAAGATAGACAGCTATGGGTTAACTCCCCACCTGCGGCAGTCGCTGGGGCCGGGTCAGGCAGCAGCTGAGAACTTAGTCCAGGTGTCCCACGGAAGGGCAGGGGCTCCAAGAGCCTGAGCCAATACCTGCTACCTCCCAGGGTGAGAGCATTAGCAGAAAGCCAGGATTGAGAACAGAGCCAGCACTCCAAGCAGCATCTCAACTACTGCACAAAATCCCCACCATTTTATTAGCTTTGTCAATGAAACTCTGGGTTCTGTGGATTTATAATTATCCCTCTCCCCATAGAAGGCACACTGTTCTCCTTGTCTGGGATATGAACAAACTATGAATGTATCCCAAACTCTAACTCAACATGATTGTGGACAGAAGCCCTGGACCACCGTACAGGGGATAAGGAAACACATCAATAGACACAGAGGGGGCAGACTTAAGGGAAGTGTCTTGGATTAGCAGCTGGCAACAGACAGTGTATTACCTAGACCAAAATATTATGAAAAAGAGAGGCATTAACCAAGCTAGATGAAATTTAGAAAATATTCATGATTAGGAAATCCAGCTTAACAATCCACAATGATGAGAAGAGAATCCACTCACAGACATTCCAACTGCAGGTAGAGATTTGCCTGTCTATGGATCAAGGAAACAGAACTCACACCTGTAAAGACCAGACTCAAGCACTTGATGTTAGTTATCGAGAGAGCACTACAGAAGAAAATCAAGGCTATACCCATGAAAGGGCAACCATGGTGTGATCCAGGCTTCTTTCATGTTGGTTTTCATGCATCACGATTTTACACCTTAAGAACAACTTGGTGGGCCTGGTATGAGAGCATAGCGGTTCAGGTCCTCGCCTTGGGTGGGCCAGGATCCCATATGGGCACCAGTTCCAGTCCTAGTGGCTCCACCTCCCATCCAGCTCCCTGCTTGTGACCTGGGAAAGCATTCCAGGACGGTCCAAAGTTTTGGGACCCTACACTCATGTGGGAGACCCGGAAGAGCTCCTGGCTTCAGATTGGCTCAGCTTTGACCATTGCAGCCACTTGCAGAAGGAAGATCTTCCTCTCTCTCTCCTCCTCTCTGTATATCTTCCTTTCCAATTAAAAAAAAAACTTTAAAAAAATGTGTATATATGTATGTATATGCATATATGTGTGTGTGTGTGTGTGTGTATATATATGTAGAACAACTTGGTGAGGGCAAAGGATCCAGTGAGAACGCTGCAGGCAAAGCTGGATTTGTGCACCCCAGCTGGGACTACCAACCGTACCCGAGTGAGGCTGACACTTGTTTCACAAACTGGACGGGGGTAGACTCAATCAGGACATTCTGCAAGTAATGACGCAAGAGAGAAATCTAGAGGCAGACAACTCTCTCATTACTCTAGTCTCTTCACCTTGAGCTAAACTTTGTAGAGGGTGTTTTGTTGACGTCTCACACCCTGAGCTGCCTCTCGCTGGCTGTAGGCTCAGAAGGACTGCTCCCTGTGAGCTCATGTTCATCCTACAAGGTCTATAAATACTTTTTTATATCAGGTTTTAATAAGCAATCGCACCACTTCTTTTTTAAAACCCTGTCCCTTACAGCCTTGTTAACCAAATTGAGATATATTTCACTTTTTATAGTTCCCTCACCTCTTCTCCAGGTTTCAATCTTCCAGGCTTTACAATTTTATATGCCTTTTCCATCTATTGTTATGGTTATTAATTCCATGGCTTTTGATGTTAATGATCTTATATCTGGATCCTCTGTTGATTTAAACCTAATTCTCAACCTTGTTTAAAACATTATTTCTGCCCTGAGGCTCTATGGCTCTTGAAACTTTCTTCTTATCTATTTTTCTTTAAACATGGTGTGCCTAATGTAACTGACATTCATCCTACCAGATCACTAGATTGGTCAGTAAATATTCAGGAATTCCATGAGTGGGCTGGTAAATTTTCCAAAGTGGGAATTACTTATACCAGGTTCACTTACAGTTCCTGCAGCTAAAATGTCAACATTGTCAAGGAGGAAAGGGAGGTACAGAACGGCTTGTTTTCTCAAGATTAAATCGCCAGTAAGAATGAGTGTGTATTCTAGCCCATGCCACGGACCTCTTGCGATTCTTAGTCACCAAAAGAGACTGTTGAAATAGAATTACCTCAATAATGCAGTTCCATTTGTTACATCTCATTCCTTATAACTTTGCAGCTAAAACAATCAGGAAAGTAATGGCAGGAAGAAACGTGTCTTAGGAAGAAATGAAAGGTAGGGTTGCAAGATTTAGATGCCTTTGTTCCTGAAACATGCAAAATTCACTCTTTACAAATATTGCCTACTGCTAGGCTTTTTATATATGCATGGCAGGGGTCCAGTTATGGTTATATAACTTGAAGGGCTAATGTCTTCCATTAAATGAATGACTACAGTAAGCTTATATTACATTGCTGTAAATGTCTATATTAAACTTTATTGATACAATAGCTACACTAAGTGTCAAAATGTGTTGTGAAATAAAATCTCCAAAAGTATACAGTACACACTGGGGCTTTATTAGTCACTGACCTCTAGCACAAGTAAATGGAACCAGTTGCTCCCTCACCACATGAACGCCATTCACCCAGACACACAGACAACCTCCCACACCTGTCTTCCTTCCCTCCCTGCTTTGACAGCTTGACCTTCTCAGGGGCAGGTGCCACCATGCTCCTCTCTCCTGAAACAACCTCAGCCCTGCGGTCTCTGCCATGTGACTCAGGCTGACCACAAGTCCCCAGAGCTATGATCTCATGGATTAGGTTTCACTGCCCTGAAGCCTTCTTTCTTCTCTCTTAAAACTTTTTATGTTAGAATCACCTACATGGCCCATTCCGTCAGCAAATTTCTGGGTCATTTAACACCTACCTCTTGGTATTAAACCTGAAACCTTGTTTATCTGCCAGATTGCTCACAACCTCTGTTTATTGAGATCATCCCACGCCTCAGGCCTCTCCCACTGAATGGTTAATCAAGGACCATTGGTTATGATTTGAGCTTTCTTCATTACTCTCCCTATATTTTCTGCTGTTACTATCACGGCTCAAGTCTTTATCATGTCACTTATACCAATAATAATAGTCTTTTATTTGTTTCTCTGCATCAAGTTTTTAACCTCCATTGTGTTTCCCAATTGTCTCCAGTCATCCTTCAAAGTATGAATCACATATTTGCATATGTGAATATAGCTTGAATCATACCACATCCCACTTTTGTAGGCTAATTTTTGCATTTTCAGGATTTAGTCATATCTACTATCAAAATTTATATACTTCGAATATACAACTCACAAAAGATAATCCACTGTTCAAATACTTTCAATATATTTTTAAAAGTTATTCCAATAAGTACTGTGTAAAACATTCAAAAACGCTTGAAAATATTTTAAATTGATCTAAATGCTATAATTCAGATATAGCCATCATGAATAAGCCATTTTGTCTTCTTTTAATCTACGTTTAATGAACTACAATAGCTAACTCTGTCATTACTGTAAGGAATTGGTTCTATCCTCAATCAATAAACCAAATGCTATTTATTTAGAATCAAACAAATTTTGCTGCCCCAGCTTTAGCAACTTCTTTACAATGTTAACTCTAAATGTAAAATCATTCAAACATAAACGAAAACCCCACTTTCACTACTGTATTCATTCAAAGAATTTACCCACATGTTGGCCATACAGCACATAATGACTTCCACAATTGTTGGCTTTCTGAGTGTTAACATGTGGGTGCCTTTGGAAAGAAGTCCTACACCACAAGGCCAAGGAAAGGCGAGCTGGGAGTGCCACTGGGTACAGCCAGGGGAGAGCAACGCTGAAGGAGCACAAGGTGGGGGTTCTGGCAGCCTGAAACAGTGATCTTTAGCTCCTGGGGAGGAGAGTTAGTACTCTGCTTCCGGAAGTGACGCATTAGTCCACATGCTGTGGGATGGGGGAGAGAGGGAAGCGCTCACCAGCGGATGGAGGAAGCCAGGGCCTGACTGAGCCAGAGCTGCGGCCATGGAGAGTGGCAGAGAGAGAACAAGTGGGTATGTGGGGAGCCTTACAGTGGGTGGCCACGCTAAGACAAGGCAAAGAAGATACTAACCTGATCTCCTGGGCCTAACTCAGCCTAACCAGAACATGGCGTCAACAAGACTCAAAAAGTGAAGGTGTAGAGAATGCTGATACAGTGTTTTAAATATTAATCAACTCTTGATGTGGAGATTTTTTCAAGACCAGGTTTAACTCTCATTTTTAGAACTTTTTAATATCATTAGGATTATTTTGGCTCAACTGTTCCACCTAGAAAAGGAAATTTAGGCCATTTGTCACCGTCATGCTGATTTTTTTTATCCCCCTCATTTTGTATCCCTGTGCCTAAGATATTTATATCCCATAATCATGACTTCCCTCTTTAGGGTGCATATGATTCGTTCCCAAGTCCCTTCTCCTATGTCCTGCCCTGTAATCTTTGGTCTTACAAATAATGCCAGCAGAACAGGTAGTCTTATTAGAGGAACAAATCAGAAATCAGCATTCAGGAAAAAAAGATATTTTGGATGATATCCAGTGAGGTCAATAGTGGATGCACTGCAGAATCCTTGCCATTACATGGTTTAGAAATCAAAATTTATAATTTAGGCAAGCTGCCATTTGTGGCATTGAGTAATATGTCAAGGTTAGGTGAAACAAATCAACATATCTGCTTTATGTACCAGGTCATCCTCTCTTGCTTCTTTAAAGGGTATTTTCAAAACCGAACACTTGTTCTGCTTCCCAGTGACAGTTCCTAACAGAATTATCACAGCCTTCACTTTAGCCTAGTGACCTTGCATTATCCTGGTGTATTAAAAGGAGAGAAAAAAAACAACTAATATTTTGTGATAAGATCATGCTATCTCAGTTATAAGGCTGGTTCTAGTTTCCATGTGTCCCAATTCTCTCAGATAATTATATACTGGAGGGAAAAGTGACAGGGATAGTATCAACTTGATATTTATGTAATTATATAGTAATCCACAACATACCAGGCATTTATATAAAATCATGTTTGCTTCCAAGACTGTCTGCCCTTGGCCGTAACATCATGCCCCACAACCACTGAGAGAACTTTTGTTTCAAGAAATGAAGGAGACTCACTATTGGTTGCTGGGAGTTGTCACTCTCCAGGTCTGACACACAGGGGCTGTAGGACCTAGAAGGATGGTGATGTCCCAGATTCTGCTGTGTATTTCAGACCCTCCAAGTCCTTCTTCTGAAATGACTCTTTTTCCCTATTACCTATCTCTTAAGTAGGGTAGCTCTGATTATACCCTGCCTCTTAATAATCCTGACACGTGACTGTCTTTCTACCATGCCACATCCTCCATCCCCGTGCTGGCATTGATATGTGGCTGTGTTTTTGGAACCCCAGGGAGACCAGGCTGGGCCATTGGAAGGGCCAGGTGGGTACTGGAAAGCAAGCATCAGATAGAAGGTCAGACCAACCAGGTTATACTTGCAGGAATTACTCAGCAAAACATCTTAAAACATAGAGACTTGCATCATAGTTTTGCTGGATTCTGATGCCAATGAAAAGTTCATTGTAAATAAAAAAAGAAAAGATAAAATATCTAGATTATTATTTCTTTACTTTTTAAAGGAATCAAGGGGGATACAATGAAATATAAAACTGAATGGCTTCTATTAAAAAAGTGATATCCATTTAAATCACCTCACAGACAAGTCTAACTAACCTTGCAAATTCATGTTTTGCTGTTAATCCTGACTCAGGGGTCATGACTCTTAGTTCAGGGTTTTTTGTTTGTTCGGAACTTTTTTTTTTACTTCAAAGAATTACAGAAAAAGGGGAGAAACAGAGATTTTCTATTTGCTGGCTTATTCCCCAAATAGCTACAATGGCCAGAACTGAGCCAGGCCAAAGCTGGGAGTAAGGAACTTCTGGGTCTCCTAATTAGATGCAGGGGTCAAAGAACCTATGTCATCCTCCTCTGCCTTCCCAGCTGTGAGCAAGAAGCTGTATTGGAAATGGAGCAACTGGGACCAGAACTGGTGTCAACACAGGATTCCAATACTACGGCCATTGGATTAGTCCATGATGCCACAGTGCCAAGCCCTAGTTCAGGATTTCTGACTATCATACAATGAGAGTATTTTCCTGCACATGGGTCATTTAAAAGAAGGCTATGGACTACATCTAACCATAAACCCACATAGTTGTGGGTAATGGCCCTTTTCTAAACTAAAATGCTGCAAAATGCTTTTACTTGTTTGGAAAATCATTGAACCCAAATCACAAGTTGTATCTACTGCTATTGCTGGCTTCATTTATATTTTACAAGATTTTTAATGAACAGAAAAACAGGAAAAACAATGATACAGAGAATCCACACTTAAGATAGTAATTCTTCTGAATTAATAAACAGAATTGACCTACAAATTATCCAATATTTAAGCTTTTTATTTTTGAGTAATTCCTGTGAACCATGTAGAAGTGTTCTGCTATTTCCTTAAGAGGGATGTAAAAATATGAGGCAGAAAAATGATGACTGTCACATCCATCATGTAATACCGTGAAACTAGGGCCTATTCCTCTCTTTGCACTAACTGCCATAAACTCTGAAACAAAATTATTGTTAAGTGAATAAATTTCTAATATGAATATTTTGTCTCTGAATTTTATCCATTATGCATTCCTTTTATTTTTTTTACCTTTTTTAAAATTGACTACTTAATTTTTTTGTGTTTTGTATTTGCAGTTAGATATGTTAAAATTGATGTAATTAAAAATTCCTGTGTTGATTGAATTTTTATAATATGCCCTGGCACAATTTAAAAATGTTTGAGATGATATATAAAATTATCTATAATTGTCCTGATTTGATCTCTGTATACGTGGTTCAAAACATCACAAAAGACTCCATGAATATGCATATTATGTATCAATCAAAATACAGTCTTACATAATGCCTTGCAAATAATAATCAGTATAAAATCAGTACGATGTTCATGTTTATTAGCACCCTGTGGATCTCTGTAAAGTGACAACAGAAAATTCTAGATTTCCAGATTTGAAAATGTTGTTAGGACTTAATCCAAGCCCAGATCAAAACCCTAGTAGAATGTTCCTGTCACTTTCCAGCAGAAACAGGACTTTCGTGGCCACGGGACATGTCTGCTCAGCCACATGAGCCAGTGTGGAGAAGATATGTCACTCATTAAGCATTTCAGAACCTGAAATAACTGACATTTGATATTGGAGGTTTCTAAATAATTTTTCCTCTTCAGCTCTTTCAAGACTTCCTAGTTGGTGCGGCAATGTTTATAGACCATTCATAAAATGGACAGCATTGTACTTTGAATCTTGACGGGTGGCCATGTACCACATTAACTGGAAATGGACTGAGAACACAGAGGAGCTGGGTTGTTAGTCCAGGCACTCTGACACGGACTGTGTCCCTAGCAGCAATACAACCCACTGTGACACAATCTTAGCACCATGTACAATGTTGAGGAAAGATCTTCCTTTCCTTCCTGTTCTATTCCGACCATGTTGGGGTCTCATTCCTAAGGATAAACAGGCCATTCTTATTATAAAGCCTCTGCTTGGTGGGTGAGAAAGATGACAGGGAAGCTGGCTGATACGTGAGCTTGCACCTGCAGGATCAGCTGTTCTTCCCATTATGCTTAGCACTAGACCACAACAAACCAGATGTTTCAGTTTTTAACCCTCTGATCTCTAAGGGAGGAATAGTTATTTTGGGCATTTCTTGAACCTTTCAGTTTAATGAAGTCATTTTCCACACAATGGTATTTACTTAGAGCATGATTCTAGAATAGACACCTCATCTCTGGTTGATGTGGTAAATTAGGAAGGGGGATTAGTTGACAAGTAAATGTAGCTTTTGTCTAAATAAGAGTCTTAGATATCTTGGGCGGATAGCCCTGTCAATGGCACTATGACCGATTAACTAATGATGGGATCAAAAATGCAAAGATCAGATAGAATGCTAAGTCAACGTGGCTGAGCCCAAGACAAGAACAGGAAACGCAGAACTGCCCATGAGGAGCTACTAACCTTGGTCCTGGTGACTTTGAAAAGTTAGTAAGAATGCCAAAATGCTCTAACTCTTGGTAACCTACCAAAAGCTAGGCTATATTCTGAGAAAATTACTCTCAGCATGATATTATATATGCACAATTAATTTACACATAAAAATGTGAAATGCTGGTACCAAGGCCAATTCCAGCTGATGTAATTTTCCCAGATTAAGTTTCAATGAATATAGCATTTCAAAGGAAATTATATGGTGGCATAAAAAGAAAAGCTCAAATGCAGAGGCAGATCACTGCTCCTTTTGTAATAAAAAAGAATACTGATTAGTGGGGATAAGTGAAGTCCCCTCCAGTGTTAAAGCATAAGATACAGGAGGTTAATTCTTAACGCATCAGGCTTTTAAATTGCTTGCATTAAATCTCCTCATTTACACATGTAAACTGGGTTGCATGTTGTGTGAGGAAAAATTAAATATTCTGCAAGGAAAAATGCACATCGAGTTTATGTCTATAATTTGAGCATTTGGCAGCTTAACAACAACCCACAGCTCGCGGACCAACCTTAATTTGAGTGTTTGAACTGAACTTGTACGAACCCTTTATCTCAGAGTTGTTTCCCAGTGACTTCAAACAGGAGAAATGTCAGAGATGGACGTGAAGGTGAACCCTGGTGCTGGCCTTAACTCTGATGTACCACATACTGGGCCTGGATAACTTGTTGCAGAGTCCCCCTGTGTCTGCGTGCTGCACAAGGACCAGGGTTGGGACAGAAACACCACAACAGGGATACTTAAGACTCTGTCATAGAGGCACACTCCTGACTGCGTCTCAGTTCCTCCGAGCCCAAATACCTCGGGGATGGGGCTTCAGGAAACACGTTCTCAACGAGCTGCCAGGGATTCTTGGATACACTCGGAGTTTGACGACCATTCTTCTTCCACCATGGGAAATCAGTTGAGAAACACTCTGCTAATTGCAACCTCATACAATGAGTTGATCACTAAACATCACAAAGGTGAAAAAAGAAATGGAAATTCTGCACTTCATTAGGGTGTGAGCTGCTCCGTGAGGTAGAGCAAACGGAGCAGCTCTGGTGTTCTCCTTCATCAACTTCAGATCAACCCAGCTCACCAGCCAGGCTTCGAAAACCAAGCATCTTTCACAAATGGGCACTGTAAAAGGATTTCTCATTTGCCAACTATTCGCTACTGGGTTTATCTTTTTTTTTATAAAGATGTTTTAATTTCTTAATCTTATTTTAATTGAAATAGATATGGTGATACAAGAAAATATTACTTACATATTAGTCTCCCACACTGCTGAAGACTCCCATACCTAATGCATTGAAGCCTTAAAAGAGCAATGAATGCACAGCTAAGAATGCAGTGCGGCAAAAAGCGTCAGCCCAAAGCTATCTCATAAAGTGGAGAAATTCTGCAGACTAGGACATGCCCAATCTGGTGTTCTCAAAGACATTATGTGGTAAATACATATAAGCCTTTAATAAAAAATGAGCTTATGTGATAGGAACAAATTCGATATTTTATACTCTACAAAACTCCAAACTGCCTAATGGCCTAGACCTCTGAATTCTCCTTTTTGGTAACCCCAGTCACCCTGTACATAAAATGCAACAGGTTTTGGTGTTGATTGAGAATTTAGAAACAAATAGGGTTTTACACCGCTGCCTACAACTTGACAAAATGTACTGTACTCTACTGAGATGCAAGTATTTTTCTCTTCAAGCTGCTGCATTGCCTTTTGCAGAGCACAGCATCAGCCTGGCTTTCTTTCTGGATCAACTACCTAACTCCCCTGAGTCCCCATTCCATGGAGACAGGTCTGTGAAACAGGTATTTTTGAAGTCATTTTGAAACCTCATCCTGATTAGCACATACTCTCCATGATGGCAACACGTGGGACTAAGGTTGAGTCAAAGAGCTCTCTGGACTTCAGAAAGTTCCTATTTCTGCACATTTGCTCCCCAACAAATCTCTGCAAATGAGAGGCGATGAAGCCCTTCACCAAGGTTGCAGAGAAGTTGAATCAAAAGTTAGGTTTGTTTCAGTACAAACAATCATGGTATTCAGGCTTAGCTTTTTCTTGGCACCTGTCTTCCATTGACTTTTTGAAATGACTTTCTGCATCACTTTAAGACTATGCACCATGATTCAGATGGCCAAGTCATTTTAGGCCAACAAAATAATTGTCATTGAAACTAAGTTTCTGAAAAGTTGCAAAAATCTAGTTGAACACAAATGGCTTAGTTATTGTGAAAACAAAATTCGTGGGAGTATTTAAATGGGAAAGAGGCCCAAGTTCTTCATTTTTATGTAAATGATAAAACTTAGTACCTAACCCTTCCTAAACACTGTTGCATTTAAATATTCAAATATAAAATTAAATATTTCAATATATATTTAGTACATAAAGGCATAGGTATTCTGTGATGCAATGGAACATGACAAACACACAGATTAAGGGAAAGTACCATTAAGCATGGCAACAGTCAATTCTCTTCCCAAATTGACACTTTCAAGAGCAATTTATAGGCCAGGAGCATAGATACCCAATATTTTTTCCAGGCCTCCATTTGCCTCTGCCCAGAAATTTCTTGCCAAGAAGTTTCACCAGCTTTTTTAAGTATTCGTGTTATCTCTTGGGAACTGGCTGCCTTGGTATCACTTGAAAAAAAATTGCCTTTCTTGGGCAGATCTAATTTTTAGATAGAAGAATATGTTTAAGATTGACAACAACTGTTTATTCTCTCCATGTTGTTAAAGCAATAAAAAATCATCACATGGTGATCTTATTTGTATTCTCATAGTGACTCAAAGACAACATGCAGAATTGTTAGTTGAAAGAAATAACAATTTGCAGACATTTCAACAGCTTCAATACAGACATAGTTTTCAGATTGTCCAATCCTAATTCCATTCCCCAGAGATTATTCACGTTGTTTTTGGAATACAAACATGCAGAGTGCCTCTTAAATAAACAGCCTGCCATCAGATGTTGGCAGTGCATACGCTGAGGTGTGTAGAACTGATACATGTGGCATCAAGTGACTGCCTGAAATTGAGGGCTGTCCTGACATTAAAGGAAGGTGGTAAGGAGATCACCAGGGCCCTGCTGGAGGGGACACCGCATTCAGAGAGGTGGGTCTCTGAAATCCGTGTTTTCCACAACCCCTCCAAACTTCTGTCTCAGGCTCTAAGAACACTTCTAAGAACAACATGCTGCTGAGGATAGATAGATAGGGCTTCCATGACTCAGAGACCCTCTGCAGAACAGAGACAAGCATAGCTGAAAAAGCCAGCATGATTAAGTTCTCACTTCTTTCAATCTTACAGCTAAGGCTTGAAGGATTAAACTGGAGATGCTACTGCCTCTCTCTTTCCTGATAAGACTTTTTTTTTTGCATGGGAAAACAAATATAGTACTCAAACTAGAACATTTTCTATTCCAAATCATGCCAATGTAGTCTTGTTCATGGCCATGTCTTTACCTTCACAGAGCAGCTTGCTGCAGAGCCTGTGGGGCAAAAGCAAGATGGCTAAAATTTAATGAACATAAACCAGGTAACTGAAGAAGAGGCAACTTTAGTGTCTTTCAGTTCTAGAGGTCAAAAGATTGAATCAAAGCTCGACTGAAATCCAGGTGTCCAGCAGGTTTTGATCCTTCTTTGAGACTGTGGAGGAACTGTTTTGTAGTTCTAGAGGCTTCCTGCATTCTTTGGTTTATGAACCCCTCCTCCCACTGTCAATATATACATGGTGTATTTCTCTCCATATGACCTCTTCTTCTATCCATTTTTCGATCCTTGTGTGTTTACTTTGGGCTTCCCTAGATAATTTACAGTTACATCTTCTTTGGTCAGCTGATTGAAGACTCTAATTCTACCCACAACTCTTTCTCTCTGCCATGAAATTCCAGGTATTCTCAGGTTCTTAGGTTTAGCATGTAGGTATCTGTGAAGCATTGTATTTTTTCCTTTAATTGTTTGTTTTCCATTTGTTTGAGAAGAGACAGGGTATGGAATCTTCCCATCTGATGGCTCTTTCCCCAAATGCTTGCAACAGCTGGGTGTGACACAGCTTGAAGCAGAGAGCTGGGAACTCAATCCAG
Source organism: Ochotona curzoniae (assembly GCF_017591425.1). Lineage (NCBI taxonomy): Eukaryota > Metazoa > Chordata > Mammalia > Lagomorpha > Ochotonidae > Ochotona > Ochotona curzoniae. The sequence goes on along the minus strand of NW_024466307.1, from coordinate 5,030,340 downwards.
GTCTCTCATCTGAGTGGCAAGACCCCATCACCACTGCTGGCAGCACCCACAGTAGCTAGATAACAAGAACCACCTCTGGTAAAGAAACCTGGGTAGAGTAACAACTGCATCCAATAACAGGCCCTGGTATGTACTGGAGTCCTTCCCCCACAAAGGCTGCATCAAAGTCTTAACCCTTAGCATATCAGAATGCAGCTTCTTTTTGAAATAGGACCTCTGGGTTCACATGAGGTCATGAAGGAAACTCTAATGCAGTATGACTACAGAGCTTATAAAATCAGCAGATGAAGACCAAGATGGGCATGCCAGGAGGTCAAATGATGTGAAGTCACAGAGCTGAAGTGACACTTTCATGAGCCAAGGAGCACTAAAGGGTAGCAGCAAGGAGGCATGAGCCACATCCTGCTGTGGAGCCCTCCGTGGGAGCAGGGCCAACAGCTGCAGCACTGTGAGACAACAAATCCTCATAGTTGGAAGTCACCTAGTATGAGGGGCTTTGCTGTTGCACCTCCAGAAGCCAAATCACAGCCAAGTTGCAGAACCTACAGAGGAGCCATCAAGGAAGCTGATGCATGAGCAAGATCCCAAGGGGGTTCCCGTATCAAGAGGGGGAGACTTTGAATGTCCTTTACTGGACATTCAGTAATCCAGACTCTTCCCTTGGACTTGAAAGAAAGAAGGTTGACCATTTCTCAGACCTTGTGCTACAGGTCAGTCTATGAGTACGTGTCCCGCATATATTCATAGCCATCCAATCTACCATGTGAGCCAACGTTATAGAACACCGAAGAAATTACTGAGTAATATGCTCAAAGAACAAAATAGAGGGCAGAGAAAAGAGAAGGCTGAGCTATCAGGAGTAAGGCAGCAGATGATAAACTGGACCAAAAAGAGGAGGACGTAGGATCTATAGATCCTGCCCTTTGCCCCAGTGAGCAATTCTAGAAATAATGTGATCCCTTCTGAGAAATTATATCTGACAAGCCTATGAAATGGAAGCATGATTAGAAATAACTTTGGCCCAAACAGCCCAGGAGCACAGTAATGATTTAATACAGTTGGGAGGGGAAAAAAATCAGTCAAATAAACTACTTGATATTCACTGGAGAAAAGAAATTTCTCCGCAGCTTGGAAATCATGCGATTGTATGGTCTTGTAAGGTGTTGAGTTCTAACACCCTTGACCCAGTCAGAATGGCACAAACACACCTGCATTTTATGCTGACCTAATACTACTTTAAAATTGAAATTGAGTTACTTAAATGTCTTTCACCACTGTGCCAGAAGGAGAACCTTGGGACTCCTAAAAAGCAACTTTTCATGAAAAGAACAGGATGCCATAATTTTTATTTCAAGCCAGGCAGCATAATAAAATACAGTTGCCAAGACCAGCTTTCCTTACTAAACTTTAATCAAATTTCCATCATATGGGAAAATTATGTAGAAATCTTGTGTGTGTAGTGGGTGAGGAGTTGGACCGTACATCTGTCTGTCCATCCGCCATCCATCTATCCACTCGCCCATCCAGTAGCTCTACGTTAGTGATACGCTCTTGAGCCCATGGCACAGTCCACCTGAGTTTTGCAAACTCATTATCATAGATAAACCTACAAAGAATAAACCTTAGACTTATCTTGGGAAATATTTCCATATTCTGGGGAAAACAAAAATCAGTTAAACAAGGGGAAACATCATTGTTGACTATTGCAGCTGTAATAGAGTACCACAGCATTCTTCATTTGTGTCTGCATCCATCCATTTTGTGGCAGAGTCCACGTGTGCAAATGCACAAGGGGCTGTCCCCCTTCCCAGCCAGGCCCCATTCTTCGTGCTTCAGGACAGCTGGACCAGGCTCTTGTGCTTTGCTTGGCTCAACATTTCCAAATGTCAAATCATGCCTCAAAGAGTTGTGAGCCAGATGACTTTCTGTGAGAGTACTGCTAAGCCCTACAGAAAATTAGGATTTATTATCAAGTTTATCAGGATGTATGTGTGTGTGTGCGAAAAGCCACATGAAACTTTGCATGAATGTCAAAAAAATCTTTTAACTAAAATTATAGCCTATTAAAATACCTGGTAGCATCACCATTAGATGATCTCCAGGTTTTTTCACTACTGCATTTTAAATGCAGGTAAGAATGAGGAGTTTTACTTATTAACAGTGGTGCCTACTTCTTCCTCTGGTGACATTTGGGTCGAACAAAGGTGGAAAATTTAATAAGCATAATACCTCTGGAGTTTTAGTGACTAGGAGCCCTTGAGTGCATAGTAAAATTAAAGTACCTTGTCAAATAACTCAAGCCCTGTTCCAGTCTCCAAGATGAGCTTGACACTCAATGCCTCTGTGGAGTTCCACGAGGTTTCCCATGGACTCTGTGTTTACCTTTCCCAGTAATTTGGGTTCGGTTGTTGTGTTTAATTTGAAAAATCAGTAGTGACCTTTTATTATTTTATTAATATTTCAAACATTACCGGAATGAACTGACTCCTTTGTTTTTCAGGTCTTGTCTCATTGAACTGTCATTGAGAATTTCTTCAGAGGAAATCTGTTGTTGAGCAGTGAAATTGAATAAGAGTCTAAAAGAATAAATCCAATGGGAGGAAACCAAGCTTTGTTATTACTAAAACTATAAATGTCTAAGTCTTTGCCCAGTAATCCCCAGGTCAGGGAATTCTGAAAACTTAGGCTTAAAAGACACCAGCACCAAAGTGGTTTAGTAGAGTAAGCCTCTGCCTGCAACAACAGGATCCCACAGGTTCCTACTGCTCTGCTTCCCATCCAGTTTTATTTCGATGTGCTTGGAAAGCAGCAGACGATGGCTCCATCCTGCCTTAGAGCACAAGAACACCAATATTTCTGTTCAGCCCCATCAGAGCCTTCTGAGTAACTGCTGCAAGTAGTTCCTTATGTCAGCTGCTGCAGCATCAAGGAAAGCTCATTAGGATGGACAGCATGCAGACTCCCAGACCTGTACAAGATTGGGCCTCTAATAAGGTCTCAGGTGGTTCACATGCACACTGAAGTTTGAGAAGCAATGGTCCAGGGTCTGTATCAAATGCACACTGGACAACATTTTCCTTGTTGTAAAGATGTAATGACAAGGGAGCAAATTAGAATCCAAGTCAGAAACAGATTTCTGAGTTCTTTGGGAGACCTAAAAAAAAATTCTATGCTATAATTACATTGTTAACAACTTCATCCTTGGAGACACATTTTTTTTTCAGATTTTGTGTGTATACATATACATAGGTGCATATAATATATAATCATATATATATATATATATAAACCTGGTCAATAATAACTTTGAAGGGTTAAATTTGCTTGCTTGTTATATTGTTACTTTTAACTAATATTATTTGGGCTGAAGCATTTGCAGTACAGGGCATTTCTTGATAATTAGTAACAAATTAGAAGGAATGTCTGACTTGAGACAAGGTTGAAAGTAATTGATCCACCATGTTGTTAAAGCATAACTTGCTGTTGTTATATCCACAGAGTACTGTGAAAAGGGAAGACAGAGCAGGAAGGAAGGAAGGGAGAGAGGGAGGAAGGGAGAGAGGGAGGGAGGGAGGGGGAGGGAGAGGAAGGGAGAGAGGGAGGAAGGGAGAGAGGGAGGAAGGAAGAGAGGGAGGGAGAAAGTAAAAAGAGGAAACCAAAGTGGAGAGAAGACAGCAGGGTGGATGCAGAAATCCTTCCTCAAACTCCAGGCAGTTTCACTTTGTCGTTTGTTAGCATTTTCTGGAGGCTCTCACAGAGCATCACTGCTTTGTTCCTTAGCTTTTCAAATTGCTAAATGTTTGCAGCACATGATGTAATATGAACAACTGCTGTTGCCTCAACATTTCATTTAGTTCACTCTGCTACTCCTACCACATGGAAGAAATGTAATGTCAGTTCCAAACTCATTATGCAAATACTATATGCAGGCACTATTACTCTGACTTCCATCAGCTCCACTCCACCATTAGCCTGGCCTCCTGTGAATCCGAAGTACCACATTACATATGTAAATGTGCAGGATTTTCTGGGTTTTCGTGTAATACTGAATGGAACCCTACCGACTTTGCAGAAAATCAACTGTGTTGGAATCAATCACTGCATTATGCATTTCCAAATATTACAGATCTAATATGTGCTCCCAAGAAAAGCCTTCCAGCAAACGAGCCTTAGGACTCAGCGTAGGGAATCACTGCACAGCCAGCGAGCATCATGCAAATCACACGAGGTATCTGTATGTTTGCTGTAACTTCTATCTGAACGTGGTTGTCACTGCCAGCCTACATAACAGAAAGGAGGCTCTATCGTCAAAAAGTGGAAGGATGACACAGAATAAAATGCAAAGTCTTACCATCTGTCCATCGGGCCTTACTTTAAATGTTAAGAGGCATACCCTAAATCAAGCCATCTGACTTCAAGAGCAATGAAAATGTTTTTGGATTTCAATACTGAGTCATTCTTTGTATAAAAAGACAGGAGATACCCCCTTCTACAGATTACATCGTATATTGAATTGTTCCTTTATTCAAGACACAAACACGTAATATACTAAAAATAATTTCCCACAGTGCAAAAGTACAGATCTTCTCTGGTTGCTGACTGCTTCCCCATTGATTTTGCTGAGTGGATAACATACAGTTTACCCAGGAGCACATGGACACAATTTTTCTGCTTTTCCCAACCCTCATGCTAAAACCCACTGAAGGTCCATTTCCAGATGCTTTTATGCACCCTCACCAATGATGAGCAAAACCCAAACACTTCCCTTTAGTGGATATTCATATTTGCATGCAGGCTAAACTTGAGAGAGCTTCTCCCTCACCAACACAAGCATTTCATCAATCTGCCGGTATGTAGCAAGAATCATGTCTCACATATATATGTTTCTTGTCTTTAGATATGTGTAGATATCATTATCACAAGATACTTAAAGATACTCTTCATAACATAGTTTTGTCATGATGTTTTGGATATAATTGATACTTAGTTCCACTTGTATGGAAATAAATTGATCATTTTGGCAAAAAATTTTTAAATCTGTTGTATGAATGAAAGCCTGAGTACGACAGCTCTTGGGAACAAGAAAACATGCTTCCATATATGCACCTCCTCTTGTGGAAAGACTGAAACTCCACGCTCTCCTGATCATCCACTTTGCTGGCACCAATGGCTACCCAACAAACACATGGCCCAGCCTTTGACCTGAAGTGGATCATTAATAAGCCCACATTTATGAACAGGCTGTTTCATTTTCTAAAAATATTTTGTAGTAGCTAAAACTGGGGTGTAGTGGGATAAGCCACCACCTGTGATTCAGAATCCCCTAGGGGCACTGGTTCAAGTCCCAGCTGCTCCAGTTGCATTCCAGCTCCCAGCTAATGCACCTGGGAAAACAGGGGAAGAAGGCCATATTTCTTGGGTTCCTGTCACTGAAGTGGGAGATGTGCATGAAATTTCTGGCTCCTGGCTCAGTCCATGCCCAGCTCCAGCTACGCAGCATCTGGGGAGTGAAGCAGAGGTTGGAAGCGCTCACCCTCACTCTCTCGCTCTCCTCTCTTTTCCCCTCCCTCTCCCTCTCCCTCCCTCCTTCCCTGTCTTACTTTCTAATCCTGCCTTTTAAGTAAGTCTAAAAAAAACTTTCGTATGATTCATTCAGTTTTAAGGTAATTAGGTGGAAGGCAATATATGAAACAGAGATGCACTGTGAATCACACCATAACTTTTAAAAATTCAAGTATATTTATTACTTATCACAACACAGTTTTCTGGGTGGAAGGATTCTTTCCTTCCCCCCCCTACTCCTCCCTCCAACTTCATAGAAAGTATGGGTAATAATCAGTCTAGATTTGTAGGAATTCACTTCACACCCACCTTCAAGAAAAGTGGTAAGAGGGGACAGCAAGGAAAATGGAGAATAGAGTAACTTCCGATATTCAGCATGTATGAAACCCTTAGAACACTGTCCCCGACAACCATAAAGAGCCCATGATTTGTGTGTTCTTTCCAACAACTCAACAGATTGCTTCAATCTTTATTATGTGATGACTTCCAGGGATATTGATCTGAACATATCATATCACTAAATGCAAAAGATGTATTTGAACACTTAAAGATTTTGTTTTTAGTGCATTTTTATGTGTGAATCATTTTTTATGACTCTCAGCACAATGTATGGGAATGGTTTCTTGATAGTCATTCAAAGTAAGAGGCTAGAAATATCAGACTCTGATTAAATTGACTGCTTTGTTTCACAGTCATAAAATCCTAGTCACAAATCCTGGTCTTGGAATTGACCTGAGGCAGTACCTTGGAGCACATATTGTAGGTGAGGCTTGCTTTCAACAAACCTGACACTTGTTTAGATAAATTGCCCAGATTAAATAGTTGTTTCCTTAAGGAACTTGTAGATTTTGTTTTAGGGCCAAATAATCATGATATTTATTCAGTTTAGTTCTGTCACACACTTTCAGATATAACTTTCAGTCATTCAAAGCTCTAGGGTTTACAACAGCAGTTGAAACTTGCAAGCAGTTGGGATTGGAGGATTGAAATCAGCAAGTGACTGAATGGTACAACTTGCAGGATTCTAAAATTCTGTAGTCACCAAGCCTATTCCATAGATTTCTCTTTACTATAAATGACTTCACTGTCTCATTTGAGTAATCCCTTGCGAGTACCAGATACTTTGGGAGAGCCAGTTAAGCTATAAACAAGAGAAGGAATCTGAGTGGGTTTAGAAGCACAAGATAATAAAATAAGAAGCAAATTAACCAATTGCTTTCCCAAACAGTCAAGAGAGATGCTTTGCTGCACTGGTGGTTTACCTGCACACCCCTGCCATGGTTTGGGCAAGAGGCAATGGGGACGATGAGAGGGTGGTCATTAGAAAGATCAGAGATAGAACAAGTGAGGAGGTGACTGGTATGTGAAGTTGAGGGCTTGTGAACGCCTTCCATAAGCATCAAGGCAATACCTCTGGCAGCTCAGGGGCAGAACCACATCAGAGAATAATTTTAATTTCTAATCATCCACCAAAAGGAGAGTCCATGATGGAGAAGGACTCAAGGCAAGATCCCGTGGCCCCTTCAGTGCGCCTAGCCTTGTGATCAAGTGATCCAAGTACATACGCAAAATTAGATAAGCCATTCAGCTACACTGAATAGCATTAATAAATGTGTTAAAATATCTACAAATCTACCATTTATCTAACAACTGTGGACAGTAATCAAATTACCCCTAGTCCAATATATCACAGAAGAATACTTTGAAAATGGTAGGGCTTTGACAGGTTTTTTGGATGTTGGATACAACATGTATTATATAGTTCCTAATAAGTTGGCATTTTATGCTCTTTCTCAGATACAAAGTAGATACAGTTTATGGGTTTTTTTTTTTCATTTCAATTGCCAAATTAATGAGCTTTCAAGAGCAAAAATCTTCCAACAGGGATTAAAACCTAAGTCAAAGCCATTATTTGGAATGTGAAACATCCAGTTTGGATGCCTGCGTTGATTTGACACATTAAACTCCACTATTTGCTAGTGCCTAGCAAATGCTTGGTCCCCAGTGGAAAATGAGAGGCCTTCTCCGATACAGCTTGTTTTCTAGTTAAGTATAGTGAGAACAAATATGTAAGCAAGTAAGTGAAAATCACAATTATTAAAAAAAATGTACTTAATGCAATGAAAGAGATAAGTAAATGAAGCAAAATGGGGATGAAGTCACCCAATTCGACATGAGGCAGGAAGCATGTGAAACCCATGACCTGGTTTACAGAGCAAACATTGCACTTGTAATGAGTTTGAACTCAAATGAGGAATATGCAAGCTAAGGAGTCACAGAATTAGTTTTGATACATAAGGTAAATGCACAAACACAAATGTAGATGGTGAAACTTAATAGCCCTATAGAGGATGCTGCCGAGGTCAACACTGTCGTAATGAACCATTAACACTTCAAGCTGGGCATTAAAATGATGCTAAGATTAGGACACAATAAGAGGAGTAGGAAATTTTAATGATCAAGTTAATACTCCAGTTTTGCCGCAGGGCCCACAATTCCCCAAACCTATGAACCATGAGAAACAGCCTTAGAGGTCAAATTATGTCAGGCAGAGTTCCAGGGCAAAAATCATGAAGACATGGTCAAATTCAGAGAAATGGTTTGCAAAATGATGCCACATTGCATCTTCTCTCTCAAAGAGATAGTTAGCAATTTTCCCAGATAATCAGCAACTTTAAATATTTCATAGTGATGTTTTCTCCACTTTGGTTTATAAGAAAATGATAAAGGATTCCTTTTCCAAAGAATTCCTTTGTTTAGTCAATGGTTATTGGACAAATAGTTATTGAAGGTACACTTCAGTTCTTCCTAAGCTTCAGTTTAGGTTGCCTTACCTTTGTTAAGCTTAAATGATTATGGCACAGAAAAACCAGGTGTATACATAGTTCAGAGCTGGAGGCTATTCATGTGGAACTTCCTTAGAGCACAATAGAGCTGTGCTGAGTAATTGGCAGCCTTATTAAATTACGGAACTGCTGGCTAAGACCACTTTGCTACTTAGAAAACAATGCAACCCTATACATGCTAGATGGGAACTGTCAGTTTCTATCCATCCACCATGTTCATGTTCTTCACACATGTAATACTGACCTGCTAAATCAATGAACACACGTTATTTGGGAAAGTGAGATTTAATATAATACAGAGAAGCTAAAAGAAAGTTCTGCGCTATAGTTATCATTTCCCAGGCACTTGCTTACAGGCCATTGGGCAGGCTTTATTTCCACAAACGGAGAATATAATCTTGTGGAAAGAATCAGATCACAAATCAATTTAAAATTTTAAATATATATATAGATACATGAAAATATTATCAATTTACTATACAGAATGACCAGTTATAGGGTGCTACACAAATATTCTCTAGGTCTCAGGGCATGGGTGGGTAGGAAGACACAGAAAAGAAGTGAGTGGACAGAAACAGTGGAATTTGCTTTCTACTTAAGCATGTGGCCATATGGGAATCAGAATATTCATCTTGCAAAGGATCCTTAAATCCAAACAATTTAAGGATCATGCACATCATTTGCAGACTCTTAATCACAGCATGCCAAAGGTACTACTGAAATCCCAGAGTGAATGCCAAAGTATTTCTACTTCTTACATAGGGTTCTGACTTCATGTTCTTAAAAACCACAGACGATGCTCCTTTTGGACTGGGCTTGAACTATGAGTCAGGCATTTTGCTAAGGTTTTATATTTGAACATCACACACACACACACACACACACACACACACACACACACACAAACTCTGAGTCAGGTTTTTTTTTTTTTAATTTATCTTTGTTGATTGGAAGGGCAGATTAACAGAGAGGAGACAGAAAGATCTTCCCTCTGTTATTGCACTCTTCGTGGCTACAACAGCCAGAACTGAGCCAATCTGAATCTAGGAGCTTCTTCTAGGTCTCTCACATGGGTGCAGGTTCCAAGGATTTGGGCCATTCTTTACTGCTTTCTCAGGCCACAAGCAGGGAGCTGGATGGGAAGTGGAGCAGCCAGAACACGAACCAGAACCAATAGGGACCCCAGTGCACACAAGCCAAGGACTTCAGCCACGAAGCTATCATGCCGGGCCCAATTCAGGTATTATTAAATTTGCTTTTGGGTGAGTTTCCCCAAGCATGCACTTTTTAACATCTCACTCAAGGTCATTTAAAGGCTGGAGTCCAAGCTGCCTGTCACTGAGCATCATTCGTTTCCAAATCTGACTTCTGCACAACTCGGGGTACATTTGTTTGTCTTTCTTGTGGGACTTCATCAGAAAGGCAGGACACATATATGTTCGCCACACCATGTAAACAGGTCTTAGGAATCCAATTGCCTTTGAAAGCAGCATCTCTAGAAAATAAATTCAACTAACAAGCCAAAGTTTCTGATTCACTCTCTTCAAATTCTAGCAATGACTTTATCAAAAGTATACCCTTTATTAAGGATGAATAGGGAATGAAATATTTATACCGAGAAAGTTACTAGCAAATGCTAAGGCACCAAGCACAGAGAATTTCAATAACTCTGACCCAACAGGGGCTAACAGCAGTTGAATCATTAAGAAAGAGTTTATGTACCTGTAAGTAATAAAATATTGTTTTCTGAGATTGAGGTCTCTAAGGCAAATTCCAACTCAGTCATACAAAATAAATGGAGTAAATAAGATAGAACTTACTAAAGGTGTTGCCTACAGCTTCAAATATTAGAAAACTTGCGATATCTGAGAAGATACATTTGAAATTAATGGTGCATACAGATGAAACTTTTAAAATGTCAGTCTTGCAAGGAATGTGAGTGGGATGACATAATGGGAGTTTATTCATCTTTAGAAATGCACCAACTCAAAATAGTCTTGCTATTCTAAATAACCATTTAGTATCATAGAAAAATATATTAAGCCAGTAGTCTACACCAAGAAAACTTTTGTGTGTGAATGAGTTGGTGAGTTGAACAACATATTAACAATACAGGTAGTTGTAGTGTTACCACCACTACACTCACACAAACACATGCACACACATACACACTCACAATACCCAGGACTTTCTATTGGAGATCACACACTTTACTCTGAAATGACCCTTAAGATGTTCCTATTCTGCAGAAAAATGGTTGCACCCATAACACTGAATCATTGTGACAGATGTTTATACGATTTTAAAAACAAAAGTCACATACTAAGTCCTAGAGCTTACAAAATCACAGTCACTACTTTCACCATCAGAAGTCAGTTCCAAGGAAACAATTGATTTACTAAGTGGATTAAAAGAGTCCTCTTCCCCCTTGCTAGGAAATGTGTCCTTCCTTCCCTCGGTGCAGGAAGAGGACAGCAACTCATGTCCTTCACCTAGGTCACGCGGTGAGAAGGTTGAACTTGCACTTGTAAGTTCTACAAAACTTGTATTTTCAAATATCCACCAACCCGAATACCTAAAATTACATCCCAAGTGTCATTTGGGAAGGAGTAAATTTTTAATCCATTTCTAATAAAACTATCATTTTGTTAGAACTTTGTCAAGCCTCTAAATGAATGTGTCCACTCTTTGCATCTCCCCCTTAGTTAAATATATGACTGTTATTAAAAACAGATTTTAATCCTCATACCTTTATTAGTTACATGTCCACATGAAATGACTGATAGGTCCATATACTTTGTTCATAAAATCCTTCCTGAGAACATTTTTATTGAACTCTCAAATGTTATAACACTAGAAAAGACCATTAAAGCAAAAATTTATTAATACACAAAATTTTCTGTATCATAAAATGACTAAAAAGGTTTTTTATTTTGATCCAGTTTATTCCAAATTAATGTAAATGAGTAAATATGTCAGGAAAAACATTTGAGAAGTACCCCAAACCAAATGAATCTTTAACAAGCTACATTTGTATAATATGCAAGGTATTAAAGGATTTTTTAGAGTTTTTTCCTAATATGTCCTTTTCAATTAACCGAATTTTTCCATGATATTCAAAATTTAATTCAGAATTAATAATTGGCCAACAGTTTGCATTACAGATGGCCAATGTTAAAGTTAAACCACAAGCATTTCAGTGAGAAATTGCTGTAAAAATGTTTGCATCGAGCATGATCTTCAACAGAAAGTTAAACTGCAAACCTTGCCTCAAAGAGGCACAGCTCCTAAAATTCACTCAGGAGCAGACTAGGGAAGGGCCTGTTCCCTCTTGAAAGGAGCCCCTCAATAACAACTGTGTGGCCAGAGGCTCTTCTCCATCCCTCTGAGCATCAGACCAAGCATGACTTCACACCGAACCCAGGGGGCAGAGCAAATACGATTTTCATTCCTGAAAGGAGATGAGAGGAAAATCCACCTAGTGTGGACAAACAGTGGAAAGTGCGATCTGCTTATGTGGAATGAGACAGTGTTAGCTGGAACTTCAGGGAAGCCGGGGTAGCCAGCTCTCAGATGTCTAATGCTCTATTGTCATACACATTTGAAGACCAGATTTTTGTATTTCTGTGTCAGCTCTCTGAGGAAAGAAGTGCTTTTTTTTTCTCCTGGGGTCACTTTTTAGTAACCAAAAATGTCCTTACTTTGACATCCAAAGAGGTGGACTTCTTTATTGATATTAAAACATTTCATCCTAACTCTAGAGAAAAATGCTCCCCAATTCTGTCATCTGGACTCATGTTTGTGTGTCCCATGCACACTATAAGATGAAGAACTATACACACAACGAGACAAGTTTCAGCTGTGATGTGTGTCCTACGAGCTGCCGGAGACGTAATTTAAAGCACCTGGGAAACTGGTAGGCAGCTGCTAGGTTCTGCCTGGTATTGAATACCCAGATGAACCTTTGACAGACGCTACAAGTCCTTAATGTCATCATTCAAGATAGGCTACGTGAAGCAGACCCACCTGGGAAAGCAAGCACGGGGTTCTAACTTTATATTACGATGAAACCCAATGATAGGACATCCCAACCAGATGGCAGGTTTAGAAATGGGGGAGCATGAGGAAGTGAGTACTTCAAGTGAAGACCATGTTAACAGGAGGAAAAAATAACTTTCCAGTGATGTGAGCAATTTGGAGACAGCATTTAAGACACGTTGCACTCGGCATCTCTCATATTGTCCCAGTTGCCGTAACTATGTTATACACTACATATAAGGAATATTTTCAAGTAGCTGATACTATTTTTTAAATCAGGCACTGCTGAGGGTGTGGTAGCAGTCACGGTCTCCAATTATGATCATCAGAAAGCTGAGAGAGGCCTGAACGACTCACATATCAAAACAGTTTCCAAAGGAGAGGAGCATCAGGCCACCCTGCTCTGCTTGGAGAATGGCGTCTAGCTTTCTGCCTCCATTACCATTCCTTTAACTGCCTCTGACTCCGTGATCAGGAATCAGCCCTGGTGGTCCATAAATGCTAATCCGGGAAAGATATCTGAGAGGAAATGCAAGTGAAGATATTCTTAAAACAAGCTTTCAAATGCCCAGTTTTCCCAATGAATCATTACGAAAGAAAGGTGAATGTACCGAGAATTATTCATGAGCTGAAGATCTCATGACTGTGGTCACTTTCATCACTTTTACCAGGATTGGTGACATTAAAAGCTTTCTGTTTCAAAAGGCATAGAAGCATCTGGCCCTTTGAGCAGTTCTAATACCATGACGTGCAAAAGCACGTTCATTATGCTCATTGAAATTTTTGATGTTTTTATTAGAAAAGATGAAATACGAAAGATAAAATGAATGCTGTTATAAAAACAAGTTTCTCCTTTTTTTCTTTTCAAAATATATCCCAGGATAATTTTTTTTTCCTTTTTCTAAGATTAACAATACAACTATGTCATAAGTTAACTGGATCTTCACTAGCTATTAACGGCCCAAACTGGCCTGATCCAAGAGGTTTTCAATGGGAGTATCACCCATTTAATGAACTTTGCTTTTAACATTGCTGTAGTATTTAAACTATAAGCATAGTAATCATATCCCTTTTGTAGTTGAGACAGGAAACTCATCTGGGTCTGCCATGTGGGTGGCAGGGGCTCAAGTCCTTAGGCAATCTGCTGCTCCTTTTTGTCAGGCTACCAGAAAGGAGCTGCATGAGAAGTGCAGCATCCAGGCCTCAAACTATTTTAAATATGGGATGCCAGCATCAGAGGCAGAGACTTTACCGGAAATGCTGCAGTGCTGGCCCCTACACATTTTTAATCCAAAAAGGAAAGGGAGACTAAGATGCTGAAACAGGTCCTCCTGAGATTTCAGGGTGAGAGACTGAGACTCTTGATCAACACGGGACAAGGACTTACAGATTCTGTGGCTCCAGAGACTTTGGAACTGTTTAAGTGAGATGTTTCCAATACTATATGTTATATGCAGCCTGCCTATGGGGTCCGACCGAGTATATTCTTCATTGCTTTTGTGAGTGGTCTGGGCATTCGGTTACAGGCAAAGTAGGTACACACAATTCTAAAGTCCTTGTGATAGATAACACCCAAAGCCTATTAGGCTCTTAAACCTCAAGTGTAGTATTTGTACCGAAACCAAAACTGTTCTATTATAACCAACTTGCACACGCAAGCTTTCCAAAGACAGCAGTCTGCCAGCACTTCAGGGCTAGTCTAGAAACCAAAGAAAGAAAGTCTCATGACAGAGTGACATTTACCTAAGGAGTTTTAAGCACCAGGAAGGGGATTATCTTACAAGACTGTGTGATTTGGAAATGTTGGCTCTGGTCGTGTTAGTCTCATCAATACATTACAGAATCTCGGATACGACTGAAATAACCATTTTTCAAGTGTATGAAAAGAATACCAAAAAAAAAAAAAGCAAGAAACAAACAAACAAAAAAATCCAAAAAAGTGCAGAGAAACCATGACTGAATTCCCCAATGACCATTTCACTGGCAAGACACAAATACTACAATCCTTTTGAGCTGAGCGTTCCACTGAAATCAGAGACATTTGCTAAAGAAACACATACACAAAAAAATTAAACAGCACACTTCTAGAAGTTTTAACTGACTCTAATAATCCATGGAACTCTCTTTTGCTGAAGCAACGATCATGAAATTCTCACCCCTAGTGTTGGTTTAAAAAAAAATGCCTACCAAGCTCATTTGCTTGTTGACAAAACTGAAATTAACTTAGTTCAAAGAACTAGAAATGCATGATCTCTTTGGCTATCATTCCATCGACCTTGAAATCAGTCCCTAAGTACTAACAGTGTTACCCAAGAACAAGAAACAATGTCTTTCCGCATTAGCTAATAACTGCCACGCAGCATGCATTTCACGGTTGTCTACCCCACTTGTGCAAAGTTAGAAAATAGAGACAAGCTAGAACAGAGTGAAGAAACTCGTCAAGAGATAGGCTGAAGGCACGCAGTGTGACACAAACAGTTTCATCACAACAGTGAGCAAACACAGTGTCTTCTCTTAAAGGGCAGGTGTCGGCAAAATCTGCTGCACAGGCACTTAGGCAAGTGACTATAAGAACTGGATAGGATACTGGGCCCGGCATGGTAGCCTAGCAGCTAAAGTCCTAGCCTGGAATGCGGCAGGATCCTATATGGGTGCTGGTTCTAATCCCAGCTGCTCCACTTCCCATCCAGCTCTCTGCTTGTGGTCTGGGAAAGCAGTCAAGGATGGCCCAAAGCCTTGGGACCCTGCACCCATGTGGGAGACCTGGAAGAAGATCCTGGCTCCTGGCGTCGGATCAACTCAGTTCCGGCCATTTTGGCTGCTTGAGGAATGAATCAGCAGACAGAAGATCTTCTTCTCTGCCTCTCCTCCTCTCTATCTGGCTTTCTAATAAAGATAAATATTTAGAAAAACATATAGAGACAGCATATATATATGTTTATATACTACATACACATTCTTTTGGCTTTTACTGCTTTCTTCTGCAGATGCCACTCATCCATCCACTGTAGCTGCTTTTGTTTTTCACACAGACTCTTTGGTTTAGTGTGTAATGTAGCAGCGAGGGCTCCAGAAAGTTTAATGCTCTAATACATTGCTCTAGGAGGTGCCAGCACTTAGCTGAAGTCACTTTCAGGCTGCAGGGATCCTGTCATTTGTGCTGACATTCGGTGTGTAAATACTAACAGAATGGCATCTATCTGCACACTGCCACAGTCGGCAATCATTAACTTGCCCTGGCCTCATTTGCAAATCACTTCCAAGTATGTCCCCAATTCTCCATGAAAATGACCTTGTTCCCAACTCCTGACAGGACTCCAGGGTACAAAACTGTCTTCTTTTCACTTAATTATGTGTGTGAAAACACTGGAGCCATACATCAGTATAGGAGGGTACTTGAAAATGTTTATGAAAAATTGAATTAAAAGATGCTTATTTTGTGTAAAACCTTTCAACATTCATACATACAAGCACTCTTCAAAATATTCATGAAATGTGGATTATGAAAAACCATGAGTGCTTTTTTTAAAATCGATTAATTCTATTTTCCACAAGGTTTGAAATCTAGTATCTAAAGATGGAACACTAATACTTAGCACTGTTTTTAAGAAGGTACGTATTTACTTGAGACTCAGAGGCAGGGGTGGAGGGGTGCGATGAGAAATTTTCACGTGCTGGTTTAGCCCCAAGTGGCCACAATGGCCTGTACTGGGCCAGACCAAAATCAGGAGACTCCCCCAGGTCTCTTACATGGGTGCAGGGACCCAAGCACTTGGCCAGCCTCCGCTGCTTTCCTGGGCACATTTTCAGGGAGCCAGCTCCAAAGTGGACCAACAGAAACTCAAACTAGGGCCCATATGACGGCCTAACAACTAAGCCACAATGCCAGGCAGTCCTTGAATTCTTAATCTCACATGTTTACCTTATTTCATCTCCTCCACCAGGTATTACTGGGGGGGAAATGGATTGGGACATATTCTTACAGCTGAATCAAATACAGAAAACCAATTCAGATAGCTTGAGGCTATGACAATGGCTATTTGCATATTGGTTATTGCATACAATAAATTCATACATAATAATTAGACCTGGAAATGTCAGCTAGGGCTATTTGGTCTGCTTCTTCAAGACCATGCAAAGGTTTGAGAGGGAGTGGCCAGCCTGGCACAAGGCTGAAAGGTCTGACAAATGCCCAGTAGGCAACTAAGCTGCCAGATGTTCAAATATCTATTTAGAAGCATGATGATGAGCATCATCCTATAATTATAAGTTTAAAAGAAAAGAAACCCCTAAGGGGCCAGTGTCACAGCATGCAGGCTAATCCTCTGCCTGTGATGCCCACGTCCCATAAAGGCCCGGCTGGAGTCCTGGCTGCTCAACTCCTGATCCTGCTCCCTGCTGATGTACCCTGGAAAGCAGCTGGAAGTATTGGATGTATCCTGACAATGGGATGTGGGACTCTCTGCCATTGTCCATGCCCGCAATGGTGGGTTTATGACTGCTTATGAAGAACTATACTATTGTAACAATAGAGGGGAACTCAATGGTGGGGAGCGGATTTGAGGAAGGGTAAGGGAAATCCCAGGGTCTATGGAACTGTATCACAAAATGATAACAATAATATTTTTTTAAAAGTGAAAGGGGAAAAAAAAGGGACTTCATTTTGCAAACTGGGCAAAAAGTAAGATATTTACATCTCAGTGAGTCCAAACCACGCTGGCTTTCTAGACTTTAGGCGTGTTATATTTGGCTGGTTGGGTATTTCTGAGGAATCGTGTGGGATGCAGTCACTTCTGGGGCTATTACACTATTGCTTTCTGTCCCAGCATAGGTAGAGCTTAGAGGAATCTTTCTATAGCTCCTGGGCCAGCTCTTCACACATCCTGACTTAAGGAAATCGAAGAAACTCTGGTGAGTATTTAAGCTTGGCGGATAAGCAAGTCTGAAATGAGCTGAAGCCGTAGAGCTCAAACTTTTGCACAAAAGAAAGCAGTGATCAGCTTTCCGGCTGTTGACAGTAATCTTAATCATGGAAGACACTTGCAGAGGCTTGTGGAGATGAAAACAGTGTTTCTAAGCAATCAACAGAAACAAATTTCAATCACACTCTACCATTTAAAAAAAAATGCCATTTAAAAAGGTTATGTAGTCAGCAGGCATTTTGCAGAAGTGTGTTAGGCAGCTAATTAATAGAAGATATCACCTTGGTTTTTTTTTTTTTTTTTGCCACTTGTCAGTTTTCATCAACTATACTCTCTATTCATTCCAAATAAACACTTCTTTCATTTTACATTATTGATTTTTACAGACCTCAAAAATTGTATGAGGCATCTATACAAAAGTTTATAAAGCATGAATTCTAAATGAAAACCTTGCATGAGTTTTGGGGCCAATGCATTAGCACAGAAAGCTAATTCTGCACCTTGCAGTGCTGGTATCCCATTCGGACACAAGTTCCAGCTGTTTCACTTTCTATCAAGTTCTCGGCTTACAGCTTAAGAAAGCAGCAGAGAACGGCTCAAGTGCTTGGGTCCCTATAACCACGTGGGAAACTGGGAAGAAGTTCCCAGCTTCCAGCTTTGGATCAACTCAGCTCTGGCCACTGCAGCTATTTGGAGAGTGAGTGAATCAGTGGACGGAAACTCTCTCTCCTCTCTCTGTAAAATCTGCCTTTCCAATAAAAATAAACAAATATTTAAAAAGCAAAAGAAAACTTTGCATTAGTTTTAAAACTTTGTGTACCAAAATAAATGTAACATTTTATTTTCCAGGTGAAGTCTGAATTAGTTTTTACGGGGAGACATGCAGGAAGGGAGAACGAGAGCATGCAAGCACTCCCTTCTGCTGAATGATTCTGCAAATGTCTACAATGGCTTCAGTCAAAGCAAAGAGCTGGAAATTCAATCCCAGCCTCCTTTGTGGGTGGCAGGAACCTGATTAGCTGGACATCACTGTTGCCTCCTAAGGCAAGAATTTGCAGGGAATTACAGCCAACCCAGTGCCTGTGAAGGAGATGTGTTTTCACCATCAGGTTAAAGACCTGGCCCCAAACTTGCCTTTTAACTCCACTGCTCCATGAACACTTTGAAGCGCCCAAATGTAGCCTGTGGACAGCACAAAACCAAGCAGCAGTGTTCACTTGGCTCTCCATGCTTAGCGCAGAAATACTGCAAGATGATTTCACCCCCTTTGATGCAATGCTCTTCTTTCACTTTTGTTAGCCACTTTGGCAATTTTACTACGATGCCTACTGAACTGTTGAACAGTATCTGGGAGTTGAACATATCCTTGGAGGGCATCTAACTCCAACACTCATCCGATGATGCTCAAATCCCCTGCTCATGCCCCTGCCAGGCAGCTATCAACCCATAGCCAAATCCACCCAGTGACAGAAAACTCAGGCTGCCCTGAGGAACCTATTACTGCTTTGAAAAACCCAAAGATTTAGGAAGTTTAAACAGTGCCTGCTATAGTTCTCATTTTTACATGTTTCTTTTATTTTAAAATCTCATTTTAAATTGGAACTAAAAATTTCATAAAATATAAAATGTTTTGAAATATGTAAGAGCTACAAAATGGCTAACTTGAGTTCATGAACAGGCATTGCGCTGTATATTATTTTGGTGCGAGGAAGCTTAAATCCATGCATAACAACTTCAAGTATGCACTACAATGTTATTGCTAAAATTACTAGATTATAATCAAAATTAAGAATTATTTTTAGGGCTTGGCACAATGGCCAAGCACCAGGATCCCATAGAGGAACTGGTTCATGTTCTGGATGCTCCACTTCCCACTGAGCTCCCTGCTTGTGGCCTGACAAAGCAGCGGAGGATAGTCCAAGAGCTTGGGACTCTGCACCAATGTGTGAGACCCAGAGGAGGTACCTGGCTTTACATTGGCTCAGCTCCAGGTGCTGTGTCCATTTGGGGAGTGAACCAGCAGGGGGATGATCTTTCTCTCTGTCTCTCCTTTCTGTGAATCTGCTTTTCCAATAAAAATAATCTTTTAAAAAGACTAAATATTTTTAAAAGATCTTTAAAAATAATTTACTACTATCACTTCCCGGCCTTTTGGCTAAGATCAAGTGTAAAAATAATTTACTAAAAAAAAGAATCACTTGTATTTATTTCAAAGTCAGATTAACAGAGACCAGTGGGCAGATCTTCCACCTACTGGTTCACTTTACAAATGTCTGTGGCAGCCAGGGCTGGATCAGGCATCTCCAGGAGATGGGAACTTAGCCCAGGTCTCTCACATGAACCCAAGTACTCGAGCCATCACCTGCCTCCTACAATGTGTTTAAGCAAAAAGCAAGAATCTGGAGAGGAGCCAGGATTAGAATGTAGGCATATTGGACAAGGAATCCAGACACTCCTTCTGCACCAAGCTCCAGTCCCCTCCTGGGATTGTCTCTCCTTTGTTTGACATCTCCCAGCTCCCCATCATGTGCCTAGTGCCTGGCAACCTGCAGTCTCTGCTCTGCTTCTATGAATTTGACTTCTTGAGATTCTACATACAAGAGATTTTTCATCCTGTGTCTGTCTTATTTCAATTTCCTCACATTCAACCATGTTGTCACAAAATTCATTTTTTAGAGAGCTTTATTGAGATATATGTTACAAATCATACATCTTTCCTTCATCTAGAGCATATATCAGGTATTTTACTGTATTATTTTACTCATAACCCATCCTGTGGGGAAGAAGGTATGAACATGCACAATGGGATACAGTTCCACCACAAAGAAGTGTTAAATCCTCTCCTTGGCGACCAATGTGGGTGGAACTGCAGGGCGTTAGGAAAAGTGAACTAAGACAAGCACAGAAAGGCAAACACTGCAAAATCCCAGTCCCCAGGTGGAGTCTGATAAAGACGACGGTGCACAAGTAGAGAGTGAACAGTGGTTACCAGACTCGGGAGAGTGGAAGGGAAGGAGCCGTGGGAAAAAAACAAACATTGGTCAACAGCTATTAAGCTGCAGTTGGACAGCAGAAAGAAGTTCTTTGGTTCTATTACACAGCAGGGTGACCACAGATAACAATAATACACTTTCTATTTCAAAAAAGCTAGAAGGAAAGGTTTTGAGGGCTTTTGACACATGAATGAAAAATATTTTTGGAGATAGGTAGGTTTAGCCCACTGTAAGCATTATACAGTGTACAGCTACATTAAAACATTGCACAATGGCCCATGAATGATGCATAAATTTAATAGCGTGATTAAGAATTTGAAATTAAAAAAAAAAACAGTGAGCACTACAATAACCGTCAGTAAAGTGGCAGTGACTACATGCCAGCGGTTTTTGCACGCACACCATCCCGTTTATATAATAGTACAAAGAGGTAGAGTCATCTGCACTTCACAGATTCAAATACTGAGGATTTTACCAGGTGACTGACTCAATTCACACAACCAGAAAGACGCAGAACTAAGATGTGCTTGACTGAGGCACAAACTTTAACCCAGGAGACTCTGCTGGTCATCTGAACAACATCTGGAGGTGTCACTATGTCCCAAACTCTTCACACAAATGATTTCATCTTAGAATAGCCCTCTGGAAAACCCAATAAAGTAACCTGAAAAATGAAAGATTAATTCATTCCGGCCTAGTAGTTATGGGCTGGAAGAGTTAGAATTGGTTCCTGTCTTGATCCCTTTAGGCTGCTGTAACAAATAAAAAGAGGCTTTCGCAAAGTTCATAGAAATGCACAATATGAAACTAATACAGATCTCAAAATGCTTTCTTTTTGCACTCAAAAAAAAACCCCCTCATTTTTAAATTTTTCTATTAACTTTTGGAAGTCTTCTCATAACACGGACTAGGTGGTGTATAAACAACAGACCCGCATTTCTAAAATCCTCCCATGGTGGATGGGGCAACTTGCTCTCTGGGATCTAGTTTCTTAGAGCGGCAGCTGCTGTGGGTGTTTGGGGAGTGAACCAACCCTCTCAAAAAAACTTAGCACCTCCAACTCTGCAAGCACATCATAGTTCACGCAGCAGGCTCAGGGGTCTTCAAGCAGCTGAAGAGAAGCCCCTGAGTGCTCCTGCTCACACTGCCATCCCAGGAGCCTCCCCTTCCGGCCTGGACGTTGCTTTCTGCTGGGGGATGATCAGTTCCCGGGTGCAGGGTGACTTTCTCCTTCACCAATATCCAACTTTTCGCAGTGATGCCTTCCCTGGTCCTTGTACCTAAATTGCTCACTCTAAGCCCACACTCTGCTAACTCTCTTGTCCTCACTGCTTCTGTAGCACTTTGCCCTTTTAATTTACCCTGCAATGGACACAGCCACCTAGCCCATTCAGTCCCCAAACAGAAGCTAAGTGAGAGCAGTTTGGTTTTTAAAATTTGATGACAACTCATTCACTATGATAAGACACAGTGGATGCCCAATAAATATTAGATAACAAAATCAATGAATAAATCATTGAGATTGTTTTCTATTTATGCTAATATCTACCTTTAGCTCAGGACATCAATCAGTGTTGTTTAAATTTTGATTTGGTACACAACTTTATTCATTCTGTTAACGTGGGGACACACAGGGAAATCATTGCTTGATATGGAAAGGAATCAAGAAATGAACTTTAAATGCTTTGTAGAGAACACGGTTGGCACTGATGAGAAAACCAGAAGGATTTCAGTTCCACGCTGGCCTCTCTTAGCAGGTACCAACAAAGCGTGCACAAGGAGGGGTCTGTCCCATGAAGATCAGGATGCAACGACTCCAAGACCCAGGCTGCCACATGTGGCAGTGTCATGTGTCAGAGAAGGCGTGTGAGGGAGGAAGGGAGGCCCTGCAAGGGGAGGCCGCCGCTGGCGACGCAGCAGATCTCAAGGGGAAGTCAGCAGAGCCAAGAGTGCAGAGCAACTCAGAAGGCTCAGCTTTCCTTCTGAAGGGACAAGAAGTCACAGAATGAAAGCAACAAAACTGTTCTTTTTAAATGGTCACTTCTGTTTCTGAGAAGAGAGCAGGTTTGGGGACATGAGTGTCTTAGGTATCAAGAAATGTAAAGCAGGCGCTGGTACCATGGCATGGTAGACTAATCTTCCAGCAGCATTACACGTAGGTACCAGTTCTACTCTCCACTTCCAATTCCACCCGTGCTAGCGTGCCTGGGAAAGGATCAGAGGACAGTTCAAGTGCTTGGGCCCCTGTCATACATGTGGGAACTGGAAAGAGACTTGTGTTTCCCACCTTCAGACCAACCCAGCTCTGGCCTTTGCAGCTATTTGGGGAGAGAATCAGCAGATGGAAGATCTATCTCTGTCTCGCCTCTCTCCATAACTCTCTTTTAAATATAAATACCTTTGGGAAAAAATGAGATGCAAAGTTTTCATAAAATGTCATCATGAAATTGAAAGACTGTTGTGGCCTACATCAAGGAGTTTGAGAGGCTGGTGTTGTGGCACAGTGGATCAAGCCACTGCTTGAAATTACCAATTCAAGTCCTGGCTGCTCTTCTTCATTTTTCTGCTAATGATCCTGGGAAAGTGGAAGATGGTCCAAGTACCTGGACCTCTACCATACATCTGGGAGACACAGATGGAATTCCTGGCTTCTGGCTTCATTCTTACCCAACTAACTCCCTAAAGCAGAGTGAACCAGCAGACGGAAGATCCGTGTCTTTGTCTCCCTCCCTCCCTCTGTCACTTTTCACATCACTTTTTTTTTTTTAACAAAACATTTTGGCAAGTAGTGCGGCTCCAGCTATGCCTCGTGGGGAGGAACTTTAATGGCTATGTGACACGTGAAATCAAACACTTCACTTTCTTCCACCTGGCCCAGCTGAGCTTTCTCACTCAACCCAGTGCAGCGTGGACTCTGCCCCAAGCCCAGTGGCCCACTCCAAAGCAAGCACTGCAGCCTAACGCCAAAGACCAGATGCTGAAACCTGAAGTCTAGCTAAGGAGACACCTGTCACTCAAGGTTTCATTGTGTTTTTTACATAGCATTCTCTGTATTAGTTTATTGAGGTTATGGCATAATTGGTCCCCCAGCACCAAATAAATAGTTAAAAGTACAAGTGCATCAGAGAGAAAAATCTGAAATATAAACAGCAAATGGAAATCATAAAATTCCTCTCTTCCCCTACTGTGTACTTTTTTACACTTCCAAATATTTAGTCTTAGATTTTAAGTCTAATGGGAAAAACCACGAGGAAAAAGCTGAAATGTAATCCTGCTTTAGTGAATTTTTGAGGTCACTAATTTTATCTCTTTTTAAAAAGAAAGGTAAAATTGCAACTGACATTAAATTTGTTCTGTAGGATGTCCAAAGAAAAGCTTTATATATGATAACTCTGGGACTTTGCTTCTGTAGTTTTTCCACCAACAACACTAAGCTGTATCTAACATAAATACTGAGGTTGGCATTCCCCGGCTCAGGGAACTGGAAGTAAGGAAGTTACCAAAACTAAAAGGGGGCTTCAAGGGCAAAGACATCAACATAGTCCACTCATATCAATACCCATTCCGGAAGATGAAGGCCACGCCTGTTTACATTCTAGGGCACAGAGATCCTCTGACCACAGTGGGGGCATCAGTTCTTGAACATTTGTGTTGGAATGACCAGCAGGGTGGTCCGTCCATGGGATTAACAGTTAGGAAACAAAGGGTAGACGGGTGACAAATTGCACATCTGAGTCTTTTGCCCTCAGAGAACCATTTTCAAAGCCGGTAGAAGTCTGAGGAATTTTTGGTGAAGACACTGAACAGTTATTTTAGGACCTGTAATGAGTTTTCTAAAATGTCTACAATTATATTTTGTGGTTAGTAAAAAAAAATCATTTCATAATAGCTAATTTTTTTAAGATTTATTTTTATTGGAAAGGCAGATATACAGAGAGGAGAGACAGAGAGGAAGATCTTCTGTCCGATGATTCACTCCCCAAGTGAGCGCAACGGGCCGATGCTATGCCGGTCCGAAGCCAGGAGCCTCTTCCGGGTCTCCCACGCGGGTGCAGGGTCCCAAAGCTTTGGGCCGTCCTCGACTGCTTTGCTGGGCCACAGGCAGGGAGCTGGAAGGGAAGTGGGGCTGCAGGGATAGAACCGGCGCCCACACGGGATCCCGGGCATGCAAGGCGAGGACCTTAACCACTGCGCCATCGTGCTGGGCCCTTAATAGCTATTTTTTTTAAATAGTCATGTTACATCTTCTTTCTCAGCATAACTATTTTCTCCCAATGTTCTCACAAGTTCTCTTAAACTCTTCCACAAATAGGAAGGCTTTTCTGTACTCTGCTTGCTCAGTAAACTGAATGCTGGGAAATAGCTGTAATTGAGGCTATCAAGCCAGGAAGCAAGTTGAGCTGAATCCAGGGCTCTCCAGCTCCCATTTCCTTCTCAACCCCTGAAGCAAAGGACTCTCACAGAATCGTTTATTCTTATTGGTGATAGTCAAAACGAACTCCTATGATAATTAAAGGAAGCTGAAGTTTCCAATCAGTCATGGCCACAAAAGGCAATCTAATTGCCCACGATTTCCTTTCTGTAGTTGTTGGTTTGGGTTCCTGACTCCCTCAGATACAACGTGTTCTCTCGAGTGGAAACAATGTCTGGGAGAGAATACAAATGCCCACACGTCCATGAGGTCACTCCCACCCAGAGTGGGTTTGGCTGAATGTCCGAGGTGCCTGGTGCCAGGCGAAACATTCACTGTGCAGGAAGTGCGCTGTGCTTACTACCCTGCACACCCTTGCAATGCACCGAAGGGGGCGCCATTTACCAACAAAATTCAGCAGGGCTCTACTTTTGGAAATGAACATGGCAATCTTCTATTGTAATTTAAGATAAAAATCATTTTTCTTTGTTAGCTGTCACTCTCATGACACACATGAGCACAAACACAATGTACAATGAGGGACTGGAGGGCTCAAAGTGTTGATTAACATGTATTGTGCTAAGAATTAGATACACAGAATATGAGAAAAGACTAATTAGTTTTTCTCCAAAAAGTAATTTTTACGAAAAGTGGCTCAAGAATAGCTAATTGTGTTTGTGTTTTGCTCAAATGCCTCCCACGGCAGGCTTTGGTCGTTCTCACTCTGCATGATTTCTCCGTTCAGTTAGCTCATTGCAGCCAAGCACAGCACACTGTGTATGCTCTCGGCTAACCCACAACCAACCTCAGTTCAAAAACATCAAATGGAAAACTCCAGATGCAAACAATGGAAAAGTTTCCAATAACCCTTATGATGATACATTGCTAGCATTCAGTACTACAAGATTGCTTCACACGGTTCATGACAAATGGCATTACAAGATCAGTTTATTTTGATGTAAGGAAATTTGAAATTCGTGCATAGTTTTTCATACCCTGCACCATCTGTGAACATCCTACAGTGCCCTCACACCGTAGCTTCCACCCTGCAATCCGTCCCTCAAAGACAGGTAAACCAGGCCCGACATGCATCCTTCCCAGCATATTTTTGAAATTTCAGATTGTGTCTAGGCCTTAGATGGAAAGCTCATACAATGTCATCTTGAAATCTCTGCTGTACAAAGCAGACTTTATGTCTGAATCATAACAACTCTGTCCAACATGGCTATCTGGGAATAGAGGTGTGTAAAGGAGTGTATCCATGCGTGTATCTTTCTTTGTGCACCTATTTCCCATCAAACAGAACAACAGTAACCATTGCACACTGCAGATGTGTGGTTACCCTGACGAATGCAAAACTAATCAGGACAGCAAGCCTGCGGTATGAGCACGGAACCACTCGCTCTGTAACTGCAGTCACAGCATTCCCTGGCCTGTTCCCTGGCCGCTTGGTGTTGACTCGGCTACATCTCCCTTTCCCTGGGTAATGGGCTCGCAGTGAAAACCCCCGTTCTCCCACATCTACCACTGAGCTCCTCACTTCTCCCTCTCCAAAAAGAGTGTTTGAAGAACACATTTAGAAAGGTTAGCGTTTGGAGGCAGAGGGTGGGAACAGTCAATGACTTTATTCATATACACATAAAATTCTACATAAATGCAGTTCTATATAAATGAAGGAATACAAACATAAGCTAAAATGGCTATAAGATAAACAAGATTTTTTTTTACAAGATAACTCTCTCTATAGCTCAATTCCCCTAATGACAAAAGGAGAAAATGGGACTAAATTAGTACAGCAAAGAATACTAGAAGTAAATCAATCTAGAATTTAATCCAGAATCCAAGACTGGACCATCCAAGGTTGCATCTGCTATAGCAAGTCAGACTCAGACAAGAACCCAACTTTCTGGAAGACTCATCTGTGCCAAAGCTGCCACAAACGCTGTGAGTGGCTCCCAGAGTGAGCCCCGTCTAATAAATCCAGGGCCTCGCTCCCAGGAGGTGCACTGCCCATGACTGCACCGACCACCAATCAAGGGCAGCTGCTCAGGGGACGCAGGAACAAGCAACGCACCAAGGCAGATTTGGACTGAGCCAGATGAAAGCTGCCAGAGTTCACCAGGGTGTGTGTGAGGATAGGTCCACCAGCCACCTCGGAAACGAAGAGAAGGCAGAGAGCCACAGCAGTGTGGGAGAGGGCTGGAGGCAGGGATGGGGAGCCGGGTCTGGGCACTGTCTCCTGGAATACAAGGATCAAGGCAGGAAACACGCGTGGGGAATGCCAGAAATCACTCTCCTTCTGACTCCTGGTGTTGGTCAGCTCTTCTTGGACCTTCCAAGTTCTTTCTCTCTTCCTGCATCTGCTCTCCATTCCCTTTCAGCCAAACATCTGCTTATTTTCATTACTTGTTTAATTACAGGATGTTTCCTAGTAATGCTACTTTGTTTCTTAATTAGATAACAGTTTATGAATTGGCACAGTCCTGGGTTGGGCCTGAATTGAAACTGTATTTTACTTTTGTCCATGGTTTAAGAATTTATCTTAAGACGAACAGCCTCTTCCAGGTATAGATCTAGAGAATTATACCATTCTCCTTGGATATTTTGGAGCATTTATTTATTAAATGGCATAGATATCATGATTATAGAATCTACTTGCTTATTCATGGAATGGAGGTTTTGGATACAGCCTGTCCCCATCTCTATCTATTCTGTCAGTAGTAAGTTAACATCCTAGTTAAGTCAGTTGATCTTTTCTGTTACCCACATTAATACAGTGAAGTGGAACCCAGCTGGTTGGCTGTCAGCAAAGATAAAGGTTACAATCCCATGTTTATTCCATGCATTCGGTCAACAACCAGCCTGTTTCCCAGCATGGTGGTAAAGTACCAAGCCCAAATTCAACCACATGGATATTCACTGCTTTGCGATTCAGTCCATCTTTTCTATGATACGAAAAAGATTCTGCCTAGGAGAAGGTACACAGTTTCCAAGAACTGATGTCCAATCGTGCATCTCTGTAGGTTAGAGGGCCTTACCCACCCTGCAGGAGGTTGGCTGGTTCTCGTTGTCACAACCACCTGTGGTTTTTACAGCTCTGAGATTCCTTGACAAAGCACCTCTTCCTGCCTCTCTTCCCTCCTCACACAGCACCTGCTGTCAAGCAGCTCTTTCCACTGCTCCCTCTGCCCGGCAACTCGCAAGCTGCTGTCATGATCACCACAAGCAGACTTTTCTGTTTGGTCCCTATTCCTCATCACAATTACTAAATACCCTATAACTATTCCTTACTCCAAAGCACATTTCCCCCAACGGGTGCTCAGAAAAGGTATAACCATTGCAAGGTCAGTCCCGATTGTGAGAATGGTCAGAAGGAATTTTTGTGATTAGCTCTTTGTGTCTTTTTCAATGAGGTAAGCAGACATACACAGCTCTCCCACGGTAGAGCAGGTCAGGTTATACCAAGCACCGGGGAGCCTTGGATCCACAGCATGGACATACACATAAGAACACGGAAACGCAAGCCAGCGAGCAGTCTGCCCAGATGACAGGAGAGGGCTGAAGTACTGTAAATGATAACAATTACAGTGCATGAATGCATGTGGGCATTGTCATGTAATCACTCCCAACAAACAACGGCTCCCAAGAAAATTATAAAGCTCATGAATAATTAGACAACATCGTTTTCTTTAGACAGACTTCTCTGTATTCTTTTGTCTTATATCTACCTGTGCTTTGAGGTGACATTTTTAAGGGTAATAACAACTGTGAAAACTTAAAGAGAATTGATGAGCTCAGAAAATGAGCCAGTGGATTTCAAATTATATTCACATTGGTAGGTCTATGGAACTGTTACCTGACAACAGTGGGTTCGCTGCTTGAAACTAACTTCTGAATTAGTCATGTTAAAAAAGATTTCCACAAATGTGCCTAACAGGAAAGAATTGACATATATATTGTAAATAAGACATTTAAAATATTAAAAACATGTCTTTTTTTTTAAACATATGTCTTTTAAAACCCGACACATGGGGGCCAATGCCACCATGGGGTAGTAGGCTATTCCTCTGTCTGAGATGCTGACATTCTCTTATGGGTGCTAATTCATGTTCTGGCTATTCTGCTTCTGACACAGTTCCTTGTTCGTGGCCTTGGAAGCAGCAGAAGACAGCTCAAGCCCTTTGACTCCTGCACTCAAGAGGGAGACAGAACAAGCTCCTGCCTCCTGCCTTCGAATCAGCACAGCTCCAGGCCGTTGTGGCCACTTGAGGGAGTGAACCAGCAGATGGAAGACCTCTCTGTAAGTCTGTCTTTCAAATAAAATAAATCTTAGAAACAAGACACAGAGAAGAAAAAGCACAAGCTTGAGCACTAATTCCTATGAGTCACTCTAACAACACAGCCTGTGTTGGTCATCTGTGTTCAATGTACGGACAATGCCCTCTGAATCATGTCAGAATGGCTGGCGGAAGCTGACTCCATCATGCAGCCCACCTAGAAGCTCACCAGCACTTGAGGTTCTGGGAGAGGACAGACCCTTCCTCTCTTCAGCCCACGCGAAGCCTTCCTCCCCTGCACAGGCCTCAACCCATCATCCCCAAGGAACCTCTGGCTTTGCATCAAACACCATCTGATTCCTATTTCCCATCTAGCCCACATGCGAACAACAACAAAAAAATGATAGTAAGTGGTACAGTGTGGGACCACAATCAAGGCATTCATATAAAAACAAGCTTTGTAAGACCTTGAGAACTAGGGACTACACCAGCTGGCACTGTGGAGTAATCCACAATCTTCCACAATAGTATCCCATTTGGATGCCTCCCGGCTTAGGTCTGGCCTAACCCTGGACACTGTGGCCATTTGCAGAGTGGACCAGCAGAAGGAAGATTGATAAATCCTATCTCTCTATTTTTGTAACTCTGCCTTTCAGATAAAGAAATCTTTTTTGAAAAATAACAGTGGGGACCAGCACAGTAGCCTAGTGGCTAAAGTCCTCACCATGTATGCACCAGGATCCCATATGGGGACCAGTTCTAATCCCCACAGCCCCGCTTCCCATCCAGCTCCATGCTTGTGGCCTAGGAAAGCAGTTTAGGGTGGCCCAAAGCCTTGGGACCCTGCACCTGCATGGGAGACCCAGAAGAAGTTACTGGCTCCTGGGTTCGGATCAGCTCAGTTCTGGCCCTTGCAACCAGTTGGGGAGTAATCATTGAATAAAAGAAGCTCTCTGTATATATGACTTTCCAATAAAAATAAATGAAATCTTACAAAAAAAAAAAAACTATGGTCATGAGGGGAGTGAACCAATGGACTGAAGATCTGAAGATCTTTGTCTCTCCTTCACTCTGTAAATCTGCCTTTCCAATAAGAATAAACCTCTTTTTAAAAAAAAAAAAAAAAAATTTAGCAAGCACACAAAATAAAAAGGTATTCCTTGCTCAAGGATTCTAAGAATAAATGTCATTAAAATTTCTAGGATACCTAAAGAAATCTACAGATTTAATGGAACCCCTTTCAAAATATGAATGATATTCTTTACAAAATTGGAAAAAATCCCACAAAGTTACAGTAATTAAAATGGTGTGATACAGACATAAAAACTGACACATAGAATAAAGGATCAGAACAGAAAACGCAGAAATGAATCTATGGTCATACAGACAAATGATTTTTGGCAAAAGTGCTCCGATCAAACACTGGAGTAAAAATCTCTTCAACAGCTAGTGTTGGTAAAACTGGATGTATACGTACAGATGAACAAAATCATCACCATGTCTCTCACCACATTAACAAAAAATCAGTGGGATCAAAGACCTAAGTATAAGAGCTGAAATTAAGAAGTTTCTGGAAGAAAACACAAGGGAAACACTTTGAGATATTGGTGCGTGGGCCAACTTCTTAATTGAGAACTCTAAAGCGTGGGCAACAAAGACCAAACAAATGGGAATACTTCAAAGTCAGAAGCTTCTGCATAGAAAAGAAAATAATGAAAAGAATAAAGAGACATCAGAATGGGGGGGGGGGGAAATGGGTGTAGGCTACTAATTGGATAAATAATTAATATCCAGAACACATCAACAGGTTAAAAATTCAACAACAACAAAATAACCAATACATTTATGAAATGGCTAAAAGACCTTGACAGTTTCCAAAAGAAGAAATACAACTGGACACCAGACACATGGGAAATGCTCCACGTTGTCAGCCATCAGGGAAATGAAAACCGAAACCACAAGCTGTGATGACCTTACCCTTGTCAGAATGGTTAAAATCCAAAAGCTGTATGGAGATTTCTTAAAAATAGAAATAGGCACCATATGACCCAGAAATTTACTTTTGAGTATATTTCCAAAAGAGTGGAATATGTTGTATCAAGGACATGTCTGTACCACCATGTTTAGAATAGCATTGCTCACAATAGACAGACACAGAAAGATAAACACAAATACCACATGTTCTTCATAATATAGGAGATAAATTTTTTTAGAAGTCAGAAAAAACAAATACTTTTGTGTAGTGGTATTGCTGAAAATACAGGTTCGTCAAAATTTGTTGTATTCCGTTGCCAAATGGTAGCCAGGAATGTGAGACCACTGACACCGTAATCATCTGTGCTCACTTTGAAATTCACTGTTTATGGGTGCAAATGTCATTTTCCCATTTGAGCTCTTACAGACCTTGCCTATATTTCCACTACACTAGGGTGTCTTTGCTTTCTCCTGGAATGTAACATAACTGAAGACATTTGATCTCAAGAGTAAAGAAGAAAGGGAGAGAGAGGAAGGGCTGAAGAAGGAGAAGCAGAAGGAAATGATTAACATCATGCTTTTACAATGGTATCTATGGATTATACTGAAGCTGCTAAAAACTAAAAATACATTTTTAAAAAGAGACCCCATAGGCTATGAAGTCTTGCCACCAAAGAACTGGTTCATACTTTTCAGGTAACATAAAGATAAGCTTCATAAAAAGTATCACTAAGCTCCTAAATGTGTATCATGAAATATGTGAAATGGGTTCACTTTATATGAAATTTTTGAGGTTTAAAGAAAAAAGAGAAACCATTTTTTTCTGACCTCTATTATATTGATACTAAACTAACGTGACACACAATGACCTCATTAATCCACCAACCTGCCACATTAACATTTATGTGGGCATTTGTGTTCTCCATGATGCCATCTCCCACTCAGCAATAACACACATGATGTAACCACAGTGACATCGGCTCCTCTGAGCCCACACTGTCGCATTGCGATAACACAAAGCTGTCTGACGTGCTGCTGAGTGGAGCCTCCCCAGCAGAAACAGAAAGTACTGATGGCTCAACACACCGAGCAAGAGGAGGATCGGTCTTACCTCACAGAACTCAGCAAGTTACCAATAAAGAGAATACAGCGTAGCCCAAGTTCTCACTTCAGCAATAGTCAACATTTGTCCTTCACATCTCACAGTTCTTAGGACAAATTTATCTTTGCTTTAAATTAGCCATTACATAAACAGGGGAGAATTTACATATATATGTATATATATGTATATGTGTGTGTGTGTGTGTGTGTGTGTGCGCGCGTGTATGTATATACATATCTTAATAGATTATTTTCCAGTGGGTAGTTTCCTACCAGGTAATATATTATGCTGCAGGCTGGAAATACACAAAGTACCTTATTAAATCACTTCATAAATGACCCATGTAGAACAGTTTATTTTTCATTAGTAAGGTGAGGAGGCATGGGGCCAAATAAATCAAAACGAATAAGGCCATAATTGTTTCCCCCACGATACCACCTTAAATGTGGAAGCAAAGAAGGAAGCTTGCAATTTAAACAAAGCATTTCATGTTGGTGAACTCATTTTTATATTTAGACAGAAAGCTTCATGCCTCTGGAAAATAGTGAGCCTCTTTATGTGAAAGCAAATTTTAAAAGAATACAAAGTTAGATTTATGAAGCTGGTCCAAGAAATACTAGTAATCTGCTCAAAATAATAGGAATGTGAGAAAAGTACAAACTTTTAAAAATGACTTCTGCTCTAATGCCAGTGTTTGCAGGAATTAAATTTCAGGGAGTAACATTGTCCCCAATATCTTTTACGTTTATAACAGTGTAGATTTCACAGGAATATAATGACAATTATTACAGTAAATTCTTCTGGATGTACATTATTGGAAATTGACAACAATATCGTCACAGGCAGTGAAGTCCCAGAGATCAAATCTCTCTTCCTTGGGTTTGCATAGGAATTATCTCCCTCTTGGAGGTGCTGAGCAATGCATTGATTTTTATAGGGCATACAGAGCAAGTTGATTGGAACCACTCAGACCGCTAATAACTTGTTTCTGCTAAATTTCCTAGCAAATGATGAGGGCTAGAAGCTTTTGTTTTCTTTATCATCAGAAACAATCAGCAAGTGTCAAATCTGTGTGACACACACACTGAGAAGGGCCCCATGCATGGGGTAAAGCAACCCAAATTCTCAAGGATTTTCAACCACTGTGCCCTGGACTTTCCTTAAGGACCTGTCCTGATCATTCTGCAGCTGGCCTTAGAAAAGGGGATACTGAGAAAAATCTTTATTGTAAGCAATTGGTTCTGGTAGCTGCAGCTCCACTGCGATGTGTATGTAAGAATGCATATGAAAGACTAGAGAAACGGTAGTCTCAGTACGTTCCTTCCCACTTGGAAGAAGGGCTGTGGGTGTGGAGACGCACAAAGCATAGCAGTGACCAGGCGATCTCAGATTCCATAAACCTCAGGACGTGGGAGTCAGAGGGAAGACAAAAACCGAAGAGCGTTTGGCATCTGGATTTTGAGACAAAGGTTGACTATATATTTGATGAAAAGGCGGAAAGGACCTAACGTCAGGTGTATGAATTCCCCATATTAAAAGCTTAATGCTGACTCCTGCCTGAGTTTATGCATAGGAAATTAAAGAGGAAATCTTCAAGCCTGAACAGGCAGCTGACTGAACTCAGACATTCAAAGCTGAGAAGATGCAAAGATAACTAACAGAGTCTCAACGGTGTCTCACAAGGATGTGAACACTTGAAAGCACTCAACACAACGACAAAGGCTTTTAAGCAGAGAAGAATGGGAAAGAGATTGGGATCTTCTTAGACAAGAAATACACGAGGGCACCAAAAAACATCAGGGGAATGAAGGATTCCTTGATCCAAACCAAGGCCACAGTCTTCCCAGAAAAGGCAGCACTAAATTCTAGCATAAATAAACCACCTTGCTGGCGTAAGACAGCAACAAGAGTCGTGGATCCAGGGCGGACTCACTGTAGGTGTAGTCATTCAAGGTGTTAACCCAACTTGTAGCAGAATCTACCTGTGCATAAGCTAATGAGTTCCCTTAGGATCTCAGGTAAAAAGCTGCTTCCAACTGGAGCGTTCCTGAGCACCCAAGACACTGCAGCGGCCCTGCCCCAGCGTAAGCTCATCACCTCATCACAGCAACTCGTTGGAACACACCTATGACTTTTTTTTTAAACTTCTCCCCTTCATTAGTTCTTATCCAGGAAATAAGTAGCCTTTCTTGGCTGGGTTACAACCCAAATGATTATTCAAAACAATCCACACACTTTGGGAAAAGTTGACAATTTCAACAAAAGCCGTAAGGCTAAGTAACATAGCAGGGAGTGCAGACTTCTTCATATTCTGTCTTGATTTGTTTTTCTTTACTCCAGAAAAGAAAATGAAGCTCAGGCTGGACTATTGAGACCATTACTGAGGGAAACCGCGAAGCCAGAGGCGCAGTGCTCTAAGGGAGAGCTTTAAACAGGGGCCAACCCTCAGACCGACACCCAGGATACGCAACGCGCTGACAGCACCAAGCAGCTTCTGCTGCCAAACTTGAGGAAACCAGGACGAAAAAGGAAGGGCCAGAGGTCTGGGGGTGAGCAAAGAGCTACTCCCGCCTGCTGCGCGTGAGGTGGTGAGGGCAGAGGACACGGACACTCCGAGTCACAAACTTGGTGGGAGACACCCCGCCCCCGACCACCCAGCACTGCTCTCCGCCGCCTCCCTGCCGGGGTCTTCAGCAGGAAGCCCCGTGTCTGCGGCCGGAGTCACGGAGCAGCCAACCTGCTCCGGCTGGTCGGCCCGTCTCCTCATGCCTGGTCTGAAACAGGCCGGCTACCCTGCGAGGCCACACAACACCACAGGAACTGAACGCCACTTACCGTGGCTGCCACTTCGCGTCCAGGAGGAGGGCCGGGTGCTCCGTGTCGTCCTCCTCCAGAAGGGAACAGCGCGCCCCAGGACAGCGGCCAGCCGCGCCGTCTCCTCAGCCAAGGGGCAGCACCTGCGCCTGCGCGCTCCGGCCTCCCAGGAGCGTGTGCACGCCGGCTGGGCAGAAGCCGGTCACCGGGCCACGCCCACCATGGCCCGGAGGAAGTCCCACGCTGGACCTGAGGTGAGCTACAAGTTCCTGGTTCAGAGGACTAACGACCACCACAATTCTCCCAGCTAGAAATTATGAGAGCTGTGGTAAGCCTAAGAGTTCTCTTCTACCCTTAAAAACAGAAAGAAATGTCACCACAGCCCGTTTTTCTTCATCCGTTTCAATAGAACACTGCAAGCCCTGTACTAGGGTGATGCGTGTCTTGTAGTGCCTTGCAGATTTGGTGGAGTTTGAAGGGGAGTAACATTTAACGCCTGTGGACTCTTCAGGCGCCCCGGGGGGCATTTCCAGGCTCAGCCTGGCCATGGTTGGTTTGGAGGCCTGAGGGAAGCCTGGCTGGCACCAAGAACCTGGCCCAGTTGTCCCACCTCTGCCATGACACCTTGCAGGTGTCCCTGGTGCAAGCCTGCTCCCTCCCTCGCTTGCTGCCCAGGAACGTAGGCCTGCAGTCCCACCTGTGCAGCTCCACAGTGCTGAGGGATCCAGCCATCAGGCGCACTGCCCCTCCGCCTGCTCACTGCACAACGCCCACCTCCTTTCAAACACTGCTCCCTGCCCTTCCCTCTCAGAAACGCGCTGATTTCCAAAAGCCTACAGCTGGGAAGACAAGCTTTTCAGACTTTAACCCTTACAATACTAACAATCCTGAAACAAGACAACAGGCTAGATAACTTTTTGCTAAGAGAAGAAATATAAGAGGAGAGATATAAATTACCTGTAATAAAAATTTTGAGGTTTAATTAATAGATTAAATGAAATAAAAGCAGAATCAGATACAGTGACTGGGAGAATAGGCTCTTAAATGCCTGTTTCTATTGTGAATGTCAAACCATGACTACTAAGCCGCATTTCATTTTTCAGAACAGTTGCTGGGCCTGGTGCAATGGCTCAGTGGCTAAATCCTCACCTTGCATGCTCCAGGATCCCATATGGGCATAGTTCATGTCCCTGCTGCTCCACTTCCCATCCAGCTCCCTGCTTGTGGCCTGGGGAAAGCAGTTGAGGACGGCCCAAAGCCTTGGGACCCTGCACCCGTGTGGGAGCTCTGCAGGAGGTTCCTGGCTCCTGGCTTCAGATCAGCTCAGCTCCTGCTATTGCAACCACTTGGGGAGTGAGCCAGTGGACAGAAGATCTTTCTGTTTTTACTTCTCCCTGTAAGTCTGCCTTTCCTTATTAAGTAAAATAAAATAAATTTATTTTTAAAAAAGAGAAGAAAGAATTCAAGTTACCAAATATTAGACTTTCTTACAAAGTTATAATAGTTAAAATAGGGTGGTATTAGGTGCAAAGTAGCCAGACAGGCAGATTACTACAGTAGGATTATTTTAGTAGTCTAGTAAGGTGTTTAAAAGAATGCAGTTATGGTATAAGTAGTATTTTATCTCATGAAAAGCATCAGCTATTCAATAAATAGTATTAAGAGAACTAGATACATCTCTCTGGAAAACTTTGATGCATCTCTCCTTACTGTCTTATACAAAAAATAAATTCCAGATAAAATGTAAGAACAGGAAACCATAAAATCAGTTAAAAATATATAATAACAAAATAATTTTAAAAATAAGTTTAATAATGCTATCTAAACACAATGTAATGAGGCAGGCATTTGGCAGAGCTGCTAAGATGTTTGGGATGCCACTCTCCAGAGTGTGCCTGGGTTTGAATGCTGCCCTGCTTTCCATCCCAGCGTCTTCTCCATGTTCATCCCGGAAGGGAGCAGGTGATAGGACAAGGCACTGGATCCTGCCCACAAAGGACACGCAGGCAGAGTTCAGATCCTCGACTTTAAATGCACCAGGTTGGCTGTTGCAGTCACGTGGACGTGCATTCTTCCTCGGTTGCCTGGCCTGTGCTTACGACTGGCTCAAGCAACATTTGGGGTTGGTTGAAGTTATCTCTTTCTCCTGTCTGGATCTGAAAGCAAATTTCTGATGAAATGTTCCTGTTTGCCTGGTTACCCTGGGGAAGGGATGGTTTTTCAGAAAGTTTTACATCAAAATAAACTTCTAATTCAGTTTTCCATAAACTTATAAAAGCACCGTGTGTGTGTGTGTGTGTGTGTGTGTGTGTGTGTGTGTGTGTGTGTGTGTGAATAAATATATGGAGACTATTTCTTCAATTGGCAGCAGCTGTCTGTGCAACAAAATGGGTGACTGGGGACCGGCATGAAACAAATTTTTTTCTTCCTGTATTTACTCTTTGTGAAAAGTTTGCAATTGTTGCCGTGGGGATGCTCCACTTTTCAGAAAATTTTGATTATTTAATTGTCCAAAAGAAAGAAAATGAACCCTAAGGAGAGGAATTAGTGTTGTAGTGCCAAGTGCTAGATGCGACTGCAGAGACGAGCAGAGGCTCTATGCAAAGCTAATTCTATGTTTGGAACTCATTTCTCCTTTGAGAAGCAGTGATTGACTGCGGACGCACATAGGCACTTGTTTTGGAAAGATTTCTACAATTTCCTTGTCTTCCTTGCAGAGCTTTTGTGTTCTGGAGCTGCCAGCTCTAGAAGGCAAAATGCTCAGGGGAGGCCCTGAACGTGCCTGAGCTGATGCTGGCTTCCATGGGGCAACGCAGCCTGTGTAGGAGGGTGACTTGAAAACCTGTCACAGTTTTGAAACCTGGAAAATCCAAAGGTGAAAGTGCATCCTTGTGATTGCAAAGCACATCAGGGCTCCAAGGTGGACACACCGACTGCCCGTGAACCAGGCGGTGCCAGGAGACTAAGTGGTTAGCAACTCTTCATCAAGGCACCTCCCTTCCCTGAGTGATAACCGGTGTGACCCAGGAGCCTTCCCCCTGAATGGCACAAAGGGTGAGGATGAAATGGGACTGTGCCAAGAAGCTGCGGGGTTAGGTTTCACTTAAAACCTGTGCCCATTTTCTGCATATTTATTGTCCTTAGGCAATATCCCAGGCCAATTTACCTTGTTAACTGAGAAGCTCTAACAATGGGAAAGTTTAAATTGGAAGCCAAATAATGGTAGTCCAAGGTGAATTCCCCTGGAGCACATACACAGCACCCACGTAGCATCCAGCAGCACAGATACTTGCACATTTGTCTGTGTAGTTAAAGCACTTGTAATATGTTGTTCAGTTAGGTCCTCTACTCCTCAAGCGCTGGTCTCTGGGAAAAGACAAGAAAATATCTTCACGGCCCAGCACAGTGGCCTAGCAGCTAAAGGCCTCGCCTTGCACACACCAGGAACACATATGGGCTCTGGTTCTAATCCTGGCAGCTCCACTTCCCATCCACATCCATGCTTGTGGCCTGGGAAAGCAGTCGAGGACGGCCCAAAGCCTTGGGACCCTGTACCCATGTGGGAAGCCTGGAGGAGGCTCCTTCACTTGGGGAGTGAATCATTGGATGGAAGATCTTCCTCTCTGTTTCTCCTCCTTTCTGTATATCTGACTTAGCAACAACAACCAAAAAAAAAAAAAAAAAAAAAAGAAAAGATCTTCAGATATAAATTCTTTTCCCCACCCCTCACGGAACCAGGCCTAGGCAGTAGCTAGAAGTCAACCTGTGGGTTTTCAGGCCCTCCTATCTCTATTGTACCTCAAACTGCACCACCCTTCTAAACGGGTACTTCAGAGTCATCCATTCTCTTCCCTTTCTTGTATTGGAAAAGCAGTTACATAGAGAGAAGAGACCAAGAGAAAGCTGTTCCATCTGTTGGTTCACTCTCCAAGAGGCTGCAGTGGCTGGAACTGAGCTGATCCAAAGACAGGAACTAGGAGCCTCTTCTGGGTCTTCCACACAGGTGCAGGGTCTCAAAGCTTTGGGCCGTCCTCTGCTGCTTTCCCAGGCCACGAGAGCTGGATGGGAAGCAGGGCAGCTGCCACACAAACTGGCACCTGGTACATGTGACACAAGGATTTAGCTACGGAGCCACTGGGTCAGGCCCTTTCCCTTCCTTCCAACACCTCCCCTTTCCTAGCTTTAGTATCCACTTGGGAAGTGTCCTTTTATTTTTTTCCTCAGGGAAAAAGCAAACTTTCACTCCAATGCATGGCTAAAATCCTAATATATGCGCAAATGTTATACCTTCTTATACAACAAATTTGCATTTAAATGGAGTTGTCGGGAGGTTTAATGATTTAACCCAGAAGGATTGTGGAGCACTTGGTAGATTATGTCAAAGGCTGTCCACAAACAAGTTTGCCGGGGAACCTCAAAGTCACCCTGTCACTCAGAGAGCAGGCCTTTTGACGGACACGCACCAGGAGGTTCTGAGAGGTGCAGCAGCTGTGTAGCCTCATGGAGTAAACAGCAGCTTCTCTCCTGAGGCCAGCTGATGCTTAAGGCAGCATTCTGTCACCACAGTGCACGTCCAGGAACAGGTGTGCATTCACACCAGCAGTGCTGAGTCACCATTACCCCACGTCTCTGTCAGCACTTGGCATTGACAGTTGTCTGCTTTTCTCCCTCAAATTTTACTTTTTATTTTTTTTAAGATTTACTTATTTTTATTGGAAAGTCAGATATACAGAGAGGAGGAGAGAGAGAGAGAAGAATATCTTCTATCTAATGATTCACTCCCCAAGTGACTGCAATAGCCGGTGCTGCGCTGATCCGAACCCAGGAGCCAGGAACTTCTCCAGGTCTCCCACACGGGTGCAGGGTCCCAAGGCTTTGGGCGGTCCTAAACTGCTTTCCCAGGCCACAAGCAGGGAGCTGGATGGGAAGCAGGGCTGCGGGGATTAGAACTGGTGTCCATATGGGATCCTGGCACGTTAAGGCAAGGAAGGACTTCAGCTGCTAGGCCATCGCACTGGGCCTCTCAAATTTTAAAACTTCAATGTGTGAAGTAATACTTTGTTGTGGTTTTAGTTAATAATTTTAATGATTAATCATGCCAAATTATTTTTCCTTGTGCATTCTAATTGATTTTTTAAAAATATGTATTGTTATTGGAAAGGTAGATCAGTTATATAGGGAGGAAGACAGATAGAAAGCTCCCTGCTTATCACCTAGGAAGGCAGTCAAGGACGGCCCAAAGCCTTGAGACGCTGCACCCACGTGGGAAACCCAGAAGAGGCTCCTAACTCCTGGCTTCAGATTGGCTCAGCTCTGGCTGTTGCTGCCACGTGGTGAGTGAATCAGCAGACGAAGATCTTCTGTGTCTGTCTTCCTCTCTGAATATCTGACGTTCCAGTAAGAGTAAATAAATCTTGGAAAAAAAAAAAAACCTTTTATTCAATAGTTTTAGCAGCCATTCACTTCTGACTAGGTTAGTTCCTGTATTGGGGTTTACAAAATGGGCATTTTCTAATTCTATTATAATATTTCCTTAATCTAACTAATCTTAGATTTTTTTCTATACATCTTTCACCTCTGCTTATATGTCTAATATATAACACTTGACCCTCAGATACTTTTTTGAATACATAAATGCACAATTCCTTAGTTCACTGAGTTTGCTGATAAAATATATACTCAAGTTTTCTCAGAGAAAATGTGTAAATAGGTCTAAGTTTTGCAACTGGTAGTGAGTATCCTGTCATTATACAGGGTCATACAAAATTATACTTGAGAGAAGAATAAATATATCCAAAAGTTCCATCTGAAATTAGAAAAAAAAAACCTAAAACACAATTGTAAGAGAATCTTGAGATTCTAGATTTCATTTTCAAAGCAAGAAAATGCTCTCACGAGAGGCTGGCTGGAGAGGAGGCGGTTGCTTGATCCTCCTGTACAGAATAGCCAGGCAGGCAGTTTACTGCAGTGAACTACAACTCCTTCTTGCTCTCTTACAGATCTCATCTCCCGTGAGGGCACCTCACAAAGCTAAGGAAGGGAGAGGTAGAAGGTAGGTTTGTTTTGTTACTAAAAGTTTTCAAATCCACAGAATAGTTTGTTTATTTATTTATTTTACCAAAGTTTGTTTCCTTGAACATTTTGCATCCCCTCGTATACGTAAGGGGTAATTATTACGTAAGGGGCAACTATTTCTGCTTTAGTGGGACACACGCACACGCACACACACTCACACACACTGCCAGTTAGGAGCCTTTTCCAGGGCTCTGAACCTGCATTTCCAGCTATACCATGTCTCAGACATGTCTGAAGACTAAGTTCCAACTACAATTTTGAAATAGTTCCGCTAGATTCCACAGAACTCACTTCTGCCAAAGGTATAATTTTCCAAGTCTCTCAAGCTTAAAACCTTATTAGCGTCCTTATCTCCTATATCTGTTTCGCCATTCACCTGCAGTTAATCACCCAATCCCATTGGTCTGACTTCCCTAATCTCTGAATTGGTCTCTTCTGCCCCATTCCCAAGGTACCTTCTTTCATTATCTCTTAGTTGAACTATCATAATAGCCTCCTAATTGGCCTTTCAGTTTTTCTCTACTCCAATCAATTCTGTCTATTACTGGCAGATTAATCTTCCCGGATGCACAGCTCTAAGTGTATAATCTTTCTGTTCACAACACAAAGTAGCGCCTTATTCCTTGGAGGATCAGGTCCATACTATAATTCCTGACATTTATGTCCTTCAGCTAACTCCTCTCTAACATACACCTTAATTGCTAGTCAAAGGGAGTTATTTCTCACTTCCCAAATCAG
Source organism: Ochotona curzoniae (assembly GCF_017591425.1). NCBI lineage: Eukaryota > Metazoa > Chordata > Mammalia > Lagomorpha > Ochotonidae > Ochotona > Ochotona curzoniae. The sequence continues at coordinate 4,988,588 of NW_024466307.1, read as the reverse complement.
CCCTGGCAGTTCTTGCCACCATTCCTTTGATGTTTCTCTACATCAGGGAGGTCTCCGCTGCAGAGCTCTTTGCCCACCTGTGTCCATCAGAATACACTCAGCCATGAAGACATGGTGTACCTGTCACCCCTTCCAGGAGACATTGATGTTCACCCCCTCCTTGTGTTGTAGCCTATTTGTTTTTCTGAAATTCTACAGCATTTTGTTGATGTTTCTCATAGAGTACTTACCACATGAGAATGTACATTGTGATTATTTGTATACAAAGCCCTTCTCCCCGCCACCTCACCATCTCCATCCACGAGGTATGTGTCCCAGAACCCTGGTGGATGCTGGAAACCATGTCATCCACACCTACACATACTATGTTGTTCCCGTGTTTGCTCTGGAACGTTGCCACTTAGGAGCAGAGTTATCCTGTCCTTGCATATTTTCTGTCCTAGAGCTACTTTTGCATTTCTGCTTTTGTACTTAGGGCTCATGATCCAATAAAATAAGCATTACTTGAGCAAAAGCACCATGTTAGCACAACAGCTGATCTAATCACTGAGAGACACACTAAGTGAATGCCGGGCAGGCACATACCGAGCGTGGGTATGGACAGAGAGGATGAGCTGCTGCTCACATGACATGATCTCACTGCTCAGGAGGGTGTCAACCCATGACACTCCATTGAATATTTTCAACTGAAGTTATCCAAAGTACAAATGAGCATAAACATTATAGATAAGAAAGACTAGTGTACTTATTTCATCTCTACTTTAGGAAAGAACCATTTTTAAAATTCTTTTATCCCTCCCTCAGACAGCATGATATAGCACTTTGCATACTGTAGGGGCTCCTATATATATGACAAATCAATTTTCATAAGTTTTTGTGGCAATTTTGAAAGCTCAGCAATAGCACTTCTGTGTTGCCTGCAAGAGCCATGTCATCCTGGTTGTTGTGCTACCAGTAGCTGGGTTGGATTGGATATTTGTCTCTGAGTAGGGCAGTTAAATAAGAACATAGGGTGATGGGGATTATGGAGACCAAGAGACAGGAACAACACTTTCTTCTTCCTTTTTATGTATCACAAGGAAGCCAGAAACATGCTAATCATGTTTGCCTTGCCACATTCTTGCTAAATGAAAATTTCTATGAACTCTATTATTTCTTTCCGTAATTCCTCCAGTTATAAGTGATTCATTATTTTTAAATCAGATCGTGAAAATCAATTAGTCAGTTTTGATGCTGAAGTCTTAGGTAAAACACAACACAAACATCACAACAAAACACAACAACAACTTCAGAATTTGAATCTGTATCAATCACTGCCTAGGGCGAGCCCACACAAGGCCTAGTGTTTGATATCTGCCTGCCTTCTGCTTCCTCCTGGTCTCCTGTTGCAGGTAAGGACTCCTCATGGTTTTAGGGCACTGTCAGGACATCAGCAAAGAAACAGCTGCATTCTGCCTGCTCTGCTCCATCAAGCAAATAAACACTTCATCTATTTTAGATTTTCAAAATGGCAAGTTCTCGCAAAAAGTTTTCCTGAATAATAAAGCCAAGATAACAGCGGAACACCATCATGCCTGAACTCCAGTTTCAATGATTTACTATGTACTTAAGTTTCTCCCAGCCTTCACTCTGAGTCCCTGCCTCTCCCTCCGCCGTGGCAGTGATTTGAGATTGGAGCATGTTCTGAAAGTTAAAAACAAAACATAACATAACTGGGAAATGTTACCAGAGAAGCTCAGTGGGTTCTTTCCTCCACGTAATATAGAAATAAAACACTGGGAGTCAGTTGCAGACAGAGAAGTTTTATTTGCAAAGTGACCAGGTGACTGTGGAAAGAAGAGGGAAGGAGAAAGCAACTTGCAAGAGAGAACCGGGAGATGGGGTTCCTCTTCAAAGGAGAGAGGAAGGGATACCAAGGTTTCTGGAAGGCTCTTTGGATTTTAAACATTCCCTGACCCCTCCTTGTCTGGGCGGAAACCTACGGGTAAGATGTTCACACATCCCCCTGTCCCCCACTGGCGGTGTCTCAACCTGTTAGGAAATGGCTGGGCAATTCTTGTGCCATCCACTTGAAGGTCTGGTCAAGAGTTTAGAGAGCTTGGATGCTCTCAGGTGAGGAGGAATCAATGGATTAGACAGCCATAAAGACGTGGGTGTGGGGAAATGGATCCTGGAGAATCCTGCTGTACTGTCTCAGGTTGGATGGGCCTGAGTTTCTTCTCACTCAGTATGAGGAAGTTGAATGACATGAATATAAATATGAAAAGCCTGCTTGCTTTTGCTTAAGAAGAAACAGACTATGGACAGCTACGTCAGTAATAGAGTTTCTGATATATGTGCTCCACAGAAAATAAAGTAGTGCTACACTAGAAGTGAGGAGATGACATTTCAGCAGAAAATGAAAAGAACATAGCCACAAGAAAATGTGAATGGAGGGGGACGGGAGAGCATGCCAACAGAAAGAGATCAGAAAACGCAAAACCCTCCAGGAGGAACAAGGTCACTGTGAGAGCTGAGCAGTGGCAGGAAATGGCACTGAAGAGATGTGTGACTCTCTAAGAGCCTGGGTTTGAGCTGATGAGTAATGAGAGAGGGAATTCACTTAAGAAGTTGGTGCTGAGGAGCTGTGTGATTGAAACCCTCAGACAACTACACCTTAGGCTGTGTGTGCACTGGTCTGTAGTGAAGCAAGAATAGAAGCAGGAAGGACAGAAGGGTGGATTTTGGTACAGACTAGGAGACCAGGGCTGTAATGGTAAGCTCACAGTGAGAGAACAAAAAAAAAAAGTAAGTGTATGCTGCAACATGTAGAGTCTGTGATACCAGTATCCCATATGGGTATGGGCTTACCAAAAAAGCCCAGTGGGTTCTATCCTCAGCTTATTATAGAAATAAAAAGCTTATTTGTGAAGGGACCAGGTGAGCAGGGAAGGGAGAAGGAAGGGAAAGCACCTCCAGAGAGAAAGCCAGGTAGTGGGGTGCCTCTTAAAGGAGAGAGGTAGAGACGCCAAAGGTTTGAGGAAGGGTAATGGGATTTTAACCATTCCCTGACCCCTCCTTATCTGGGCAGAAACCAAGTAAGATGTTCCCCACTGGTGGTCTCTTAATCAGTTAGGAAATGGGTGGGCAATACTGATGCTGCCAACCTGAAGGTGTGGCCAAGATGGTCTCACCTCCCTGATCCTCCACGTCCGATCCAGCTCCCTTGTCACGGCCTGGGAAAGCAGGAGAAGCAGGTCCAAGGATTGGGAGCCCTGCAGAAGGAAGAGAGAACACCAGCTTGTGCCTTATGCCCTCAGGATGGTAAACAGACAATTTCCCACCAGGGGTTCTTACATTGCAACTCAAAAGGCCAGACTAACCTGCTTCCAGCCAGCCTGCATTTCCTCGATCCCAGGGAGTAAGACCTACCAATGTCAAAATGCCCTCAAAATGCCCTTTAGCTGCCACTGTGGCCTAGCAGCTAGTCCTCACCTTGAACTCACCAGAATCCCATATGGGTGCCAGTTCTAGTTTTAGTGTCTCCACTTCCCATCCAGATCCCTGCTTGTGGCCTGGGAAAGCAGTCGAAGATGGCCCAACACCTTAGGACCCTGCACCTGCATGGGAGACCTGGAGGAAGTTCCTGGCTCCTGGCTTCGGATCGGTGCAGCGCCAGCCATTGCAGTCACTTGGGGAGTGAATCATTGGATGGAAGATTTTCTTCTCTATCTCTCTTCCTTTCTGTATATCTGACTTAGCAATAAATAAATAAATAAATCTTTTTTAAAAAATGCTGATACTGGTTTTCATCTATTCCATTTTCTAGGAATCCCCCAACCCGTGGTTAAACCCCAAAGATCCCAACTATAAAAGCCAGCCAGGAGCCAGATGAGATGGTTCAGTGGCTAAATGTTCACCTTTGCAAGCTCTGAGATCCCACATAGGCACCAGTTCTTGTCCTGGCTGCTCTACGTCCAATCTAGCTCCCTGCTTGTGGCATGGGAAAGCAGCAGATAGGCCAAGTCCTTAGGAACCTGCACCCACGTGGGAGACCCAGAAGAAAATCTTTCTCTATGTCTCTCCTTCTCTCTGTAGATGTGCCTTCCCAAAACAAATAAATATTAAAAAATAAATAAATCCGGCCCAGCCTCCTGCTGGACTGGGCCTCTGTCATTTGGTCATTCTGTCCATTCCTAGCAAATGGCCACCTGCCACCTGTGGAAGACCTAGATGAAATTCCTAGCTTCTGGCATTAACCTTGGACCATTTGGGAAATGAAAAAGTGAACAAAATATATCTTTCTGTCCCTCTCTGTAACTCTTACTTTCCAATACATTAATCAATAAATATTTATTAAAAATGGATATGTATAGGAAAGATTAAATACACTGCAGGTGAAGTCTGAGAAAAGAGGGATAAGGATGCTTTAGTTATTGATCTGAGGAATTACATCCTTTTCTATATTGAGAAAACTTAAAACTCATATTAGTGTTGAAAAGTGACTATTCCAGAAACAAGTCAGTGGCTGACTCTCAGAAGCTCAGGAGTTGACCGCAGACTGTCCCATTCCACTATGTATAGAACAGGAGAGTAGACCCAATCAGCCATGTTCAGGGGTTCCAATCAACTAAGACAGCATTGCACATGCTGTGAATCACTGAGTCAATCGAGCTTACATCAGTCAACCATAGTGGCAGAAACACAGAAACCCAGTTAAAGCATCATGCACTTTAAACTATCCAATCAGCAAGCGCTGCATCCTGCCTGGTAGTGAACAACAGAACCAAGCAAACAGGTCCTTCCAATTCTATTTACAGAAAACAATTTGGATCAATCAGTTTACTGCCTGAGCTGTAAAAGAAAAGCAAGAGCTCATCTTGCAGTGAGATACCATCTGGTGATAAGCACTCTCTCTTTGCTTTCCAGACTATCCAAGAACTCAAGGTTATGGCAAAGTCAGGTACAGAAATGTCCCAGACATGTTTCGGAAGACCTAGTCTTACTGTGGCCATTTGCTATTGTCTGGGCTATCACAATTAGGGCTTGATATTGATAACCTGCACGTGTTCAGCTGTCTGTGTGGCTGGGTTTCAGTGGAGACGGCAATGTTGAAAGCAGAGAATTGGAAGACCTCAGATTTTAAACAGTAGTTAAAACCAAGGGACTGGATACAATTTTGAATGTTCTCATATTCACCTCTTTATTATCTAGCTGTAGAAAAAAATTGGATCAGGTACATTGAGTAATTTTTATTAAATGACTTACCATGATACTTTGAAGTGTTTTGCAGTGATTTAACGAAGTGACACTGATGTGGAGAGAAGCTAGCAAGTGTGCTTCTGGAAATACACAGCTTTCGTTGTCGCTTGATTTAAGGCTTCACTGTTGATGCTTTATAACCATGCCGCAAGTTCCAGGCATCTCTTCCACTAATGCTGTTCTTCATCAGGCTGAAAGCAAAGACACAGGTTTTTTATCATCTAAATTTACTTTGATTGTATCTCCCCACTGTTTAGTTTCTGAACTATCTAAAGCCAATTGATTTCCAATTAAGGGCAAGGTTTTCTTTAATTTTAAATCCATTTAATTAATTGTTTTAATTCCAAACCTTACAAAGATTCAGGAGGAAGCTTCATTTAAACTTCATGTTAAACTGAAGAAAACAGAGGAGAGGAGGGGAGGCTTTGCTAACTTAATGTTAGCATGGTAACAATAAGTTCTTCTTCTCTATAATAGAATCTAGCATTCACCCTTATTCTTCTTTCATTGGATTCTAAGATAAACACAGAAGATTGCTTTATATACATGGTGTGAAAGGTAAAAGACTTACTTTCTCAACAGCCAAAAAAACCCATTGTAACAATGATGTTTATTCCAGCCAAATAAAAGGTGTGCAGCCATGGTTACCAGGAGGCAGTGCATGGCTAGAAGGCAAGCTGCGGTCGATACACATTGAACTCTGATTCCCCCATGGTTACTACTGTGGAATAATCAATTATTACCTTGAGAAATGTGCAGCAGAACTGTGTTTGCCCATGATCCTTCTCCCGACTTGCTCCCTAAACTCCTCCTCTGAATCTGCTTTGTTCTCATCATTTATCCTTGATTTGAATCCTGATTAGCGGAATCACTTTAGAACTCAGTAGAAGGAAGCTGATCTTCCTTCCGCCTTGACTTTTTGGATATATTCTCTTAACCCTATTTCTGATTATCCTTGTTTTGCCAACTTCTAAGTCATTTATTTTTTGGATTTTTTTTTATTTTTTTAAGGTAATTTTTGTTATTTTGGTTACATTTTAACTTTCTCCATTTTTCAAAATCTTTTATCTATTTATTTTATTGGGAAGTCAGATGTACACAGAGAAGGAGCGACATAGAGAAAGACTGTCTGTCCATTGGTTCACTCCCCAAGCTGCTGCAACCGGCTGAGCTGATCTGAGCCAGGACACAGGAGACAGGAGTTTCTCCTGGGTCTCCCACGTGGGTGCAAGCTTCATCTTCTGCTTTGGGCCATCCTCTACTGCTTTGCCAGGTCACAGGAGGGAGCTGGATGGAAAGTGGAGCAGCTAGGATAGGAACTGGTACCCATAGAGGATCCTGGGCATGCATCATGAACACTCTGGCCTCTAGGCTACTGTGTTGAGCTTGGATTTTTTTTTCTTTAGTTATTCTCACAGGCTCATTTTGCATCTTTCTACACCTGGAATGTCTAAAATTTTCTACAAATATCCTAATGGGAAGCCCCCTCAGGCTGCTACTGAAGTACTTCCTCGGCAGACAAAAGAGAGATTTCTGCTGATTCATGCCACTCAAAATGGCATCTTAGAAATGAAAACCAGGAATTGCCTCTTAAGTGGATTTTGCTTATAGCAGGTATAAAGAAACTTGCTCTTCATATAAAAATATCCCTTTGAAAAATTCCTTAAATTACCATTAAATATCCAGAAGCTAAGCTTCATAAGTTCCCATGCTAAGAACTAAATTGTATTATTTTCTCAAAAAGCAAAGAAATGATGTATCAAAGTGGGCCTAGCAGTGAGATCAAAGTCTAGTTTGAAGAGGTAGTTGAGACAGTTTCCTGGTTGAGGGGAGGAAGTTAAATAAAGCAATTCTGCCTCCCTCCTTTTTACAAAGGAACTTGGAATTTTATTTGAGGTAAGTTCTCCTTTGATTTAGCTCTATTCTATCACAGTATCAAACCCAGCTTTTGTTCTTTCCAAATTTCACTTACATAATGACTTAATTAGCTTGCCCACAGCATAAAAGCCTCTAGAGAAGCCAAGTGGCCAGTGCATAGAGATATCTGCTAGCAAGAGCAGGTTTTTCTAATAGTTCCTGCAACGCTGAGGATGATCCTGGGTAAACCACTTACAAATAAGTATGTCATACCAATATGGCTCTCCATGCAATAACTGAGTAACCAATATCGAGCACAGCTGACAAACTAGTGCTTGGTTCCTTGTTTGATGGCATGGTGCCTCTCTTACAGTCCTGATTCAGCAGCCTTGTGTGTGGCAGAGGCAGCTGGACGCTGGGTGGGTGCTCCATCTACATGGAACCCACATTCCCTTCAACCCTGCATTCACCAAACTGACAAACTCAGACCCTGCCGGCTGGCACACTCAGAGGTGATTGACAAACAAATGAAACCCAGATGGTTTGGCTGTCAAAGATCCAAAGCCCAGATTCAGTGCTGAATTGGATTATCTGCCTGGAGGTTAAAGTTTTCCATTAAACTCTCAGTCTTCCCTTCTTTACTCCTTATGATTTTTCCCCTTTCAGAATGATAGAGAAATCATAACAGAACTAACTAGGTTAATGATCATTATTTATTAAGCCCCAAACAGATTTACATACTTTGTGTGAAATACATGTGTCAGGCATATCTTGCTATAACAACCTTAGAAACAGCAAGAGTAATACTTTCTCTTAGTTTGAAAAGAAATTATTTTTGGAGTTAAGAAAATGTATTAAGCTGAGATTCAACCAACCCACTCTCAGATAATAACCCATCAAAAACAGCTTTGGAAAAACACCAGCAGAGGATGTTGATGGAGTATGTGGGCTGAAAAACCTTGGATAGAACACAAATTGCATCCATTTGATGCAAAATCGAAATAACAATTAATATGATCCAGTTTTTTTAATTGGAAACAGATTCTTCCATCAAAGCATATTCTACAGCAAAGAAGTAAAAATGGACTTTTTGTTATGACTTATGTAGATATTTTTTTAAAATGTTGTACTGATAAATTCATATTCTTGGTAAAATCTTTACTTAGATTATAGTGTTGGGTCTCTAAGTCTGAATGAAGTGATGTGTTCTGGTCAGAGTACCCCGGGGGCTAACAGCCTGAACCTCTGGAAGAGTAGAGAGTGGATGGGCCACAGGCGGGCTTCTCTAAGAAAACTGCCTTTCACAGCCACACCCTCACTGACAGAGGAACTCCCCTGGGCCCTCATCTCCTCAGGGTTCCAGCCCCACCTTCTGGTACTACCCTGGGGCCAAGACTTCAGTGCATAGGCCTGTGGGGGCACAATTAACATCCAGGCTTTAGCAGACAGTGTAAGAATTGCCTGAGTGGAAAGTGAGAAAGTAACCATCACAGAGGGAACACAGAGTAGCTGACAGCTGTGCCTGTGACTGCTCTCGTCTCAGGCACACGTCTTTGTTTAGCAAACGCTTATCAAGTCCCTAACTGTGCAGAAAGTTTAAATGACAGTGCAGGTGAAATGGCACACGCAAAGATCCAACCTTTGCCCCTGCTGACTATTGTGTAAGTGTAGACACTCAGAATTTTTTAATTGCTTGTAAGTAATCTTCAACATGAATAGCTCATTGGGATTTTATTTTTAAAGATTTATTTCTACTATTTTTTTTAATTGGAAAGTCAGATATACAGAAAGAAGAAGGAAAGACAGAGAAAAAGATCTTCTGTCTGATGATTCACTCTACAAGTAGCTGCAACAGCTAGAAGTAAGCCAATCTGAAGCCAGGAGCCAGGAGCCTCTTCTGGATCTCCCGAACTGTGAAAGCGTCCCAAGGCTCAAAGCAGTAGTAAGACATCTTCAATAAGCAAAGGCAACTTCCTTATATAAATCCTGAACAAGTCATGGTTTCAAGAAGGCAGTCTGACTCCCTGCTGTCTGACCCAATCTTAGTAGTAAGGAAACTTAAATACATACACATGGCCCAAAATGTACCTTAGAGGAACAAACTCACGCCTGGCTTGCTTCTGCTTTCATGCACTGCGCAGTCTCTAGTGAGGAGCGAGCAGCTGTCAACTCAGATTGATTGTAAATTGGAGTTGGTATTTCTGATTTTTCTTGTAAAGGCTAAAGTAAAACTCTCAAAGTTCTGTTATTACTGCATGAAGTGAAAATAAATAGAAAGTTAAATGCCCATGGTAAAAGCCCTTGCAATGTAAATTCTAAGCCAGGGCCAGAGGGGACCTGAGAACATCCGGAACCGAGGCTTCCCGAGTATTATCTTCCCCATATCTTAAGCCAGAGTCTTCTTTTCATAAACAATAGGTTTAGCACAGCACAGCCTAAAATACTGCTCTTTCTCTAGCTTTGGCTCTGGTCATTCCTTCCTGAATTCAGTTCATTATCACAACCACAGGGATCTGCCTTGAGAACCACACACTCTGCCTTGAGATTAGCCTTGCTGATGCCAACAACAGAAATGATTCTGATAAAACATATATCCTCGAAAATTGAGGCAATGATGGCTATTTGTCATAGCGGCTGTGCACATCATTGTGCCATTTTGCATGATGTTTGTTTTTTTCCTCCCTTGTAATTTACTTTGACATCTAGGACTGAATATCTGAATCATGACTAGTTATAATTTTCCAGCTCTTAATAGTGGTGTAATTAAAGTATTTGTAGGCATTGTAAATTTAATTGACATGTAAACAATATGTGGTGCACGATAAGCTCATTCTCATTTCCATATCAAAAACTGAAAGTTAATAAGCTTTTGGCTTCTTAAGACAGGACCTTTTTCAATGGCTTGATTTTTTTCTCATAATTATGTTATCAGCGTAGGCTTTGCTCCAAATAGAAGAATTTATCTTATCTTAGATAAGGGTCATATGTAGAAAGCAGACAGACAGAAGATTTTTTAAATTAAAAGGCAAAATCAGAGAAATAAAGGGAAGTTGGAATGTGTGCAGGTAAGAACAAGATACACTGTTTACAAGATAAACGCTTGCTTTGGGAGGGAGGGCTTGGTTTGATCAGCTCCCTACACCAGTGCCGTCCCGTGACCAAGCGCTTCTGGGGCATGAGCCAGGCTTGAATTCAAAGGCCCGGATGTGTCCAGAGGCACCCTTGCTTGGGTTACCACAACAGCTTTTTAGAGAAATTCTTACTGTTATGTCTTAACAACAAACTCATCAGGAAATATGTATTGCTCAGGACACCCAATTTGTTCCACCTTCACAATAGCTAAGGGTTAATTTATGCATCACTGCTGCCCCTGGTGGTGTCAGCATTCTAAATGGGCACCAGTTCTGGCTGCTCCACTTCTGATCGAGCTGTTTGCTAACATGCTTGGGAAAGCAGTGGAAGATGTCCCAAGTGCATGGGGCTCTGCACCCACATGGAGACAAGGATGAAGCTCCAGACTTTGAACAGGCACAACCATGGTTATTGTAGCCATTTGGGGAATGAACCAACAGATGGAAGATCTCTGCTTCCCTGTTTCGCTCTCTGTAACTCTACCTTTCAAATAAATAACTGAATTGTAAAAACAAAACTCGACCGAGTCCTTAGAGTGTCCAGGAATTTGATTCAGCATTATTTTATCAAAAAATGCTTTATACACATTGCTTCCAAGTGCTTCTGTGAGGTTTGTTTCAGAATGAGTTTGGCTTTGAATCTGCAGACTGAGCAAAGCAGATTGTCTCCCAAGTGTGGGTGGCCCTACACACTGTGTTGGAAGTCCTGGGTAGAGGAAAAGCTGAATCTGCACCAACTCCTTCTCTAGCTGAATCACTTTGCTGGGACATCAGTTCTCACTGAGACACGGATTAGAGTTTACGTCATCACCCTTCCTTATGCTCTGGTTTTAGCTGCAACCACACTGCTGAGATGCCAGCTTGTCAACCTCAGATCATGAGCCCTCACAATCACAGAAGTTCTTCACCCAAGTCTCCGTGTGTGTGTGTGGGGGCGTGGTCTGCCTCCCTACTGAGGTCCATCTCTCTGGAGAACCCAGGCTAACATAACACAGGGTTCCTTATTTTTAGCTCCCTACCTTGCTCCCTATGGTCCTTGGTCTCAGTGTGGCAGCCACAGCCCTCTTTTCCCCTGGCTTCCCAGTGACTGTGCTCTTAGGCCGTGTGAGCCTGCGCAGCCTCCAGGGACCTTCTTGTACCAGCTCTCTGATTACTCCGCTGTTCCTTGAGCCTCATATGCTTTCCCTTGTATTCTGAATACTCTGCTCCCAGGACTTGGCTCAGGTATTAACTTCTCAATGAGGCCTACTTTTGAACTTATGAATTCCCCTTTGGTACCCCCAAACATTCAGCTTCTAAGATGTTGTAAAATTTATTATGTGTATTCCTTATTGTTTTTTGCCTTTTAGGGTATAAGCTTGACAATGGCAGGACCTCTTGTCTTCCCTGATGTATATATCAAGCTCCTGACTGTGTGGTAAGGTGCTTAATAAATATTTGCTATATAAATGATAAGCACCTATTTCACAACATTGTCTTAAAAACTAAACACTTAATAGTGATACTGTATTCTTAGTCAACACACCTCTAAACTTTCCCATTCGTAAAATGTCACCCATCTTCACCATCTTCTCAACTGTCGAAGAAATAAAACATGAAAATATCTATATAATTATTGTTTTTAAAGGATTATAATGGGGCACACTTTTAGTTTTCACTAATATATTTACTTGAGGATCTAGAGGGAAAGAGATATTCCTAACATCACTGGATGCATTTTTTAAAAAAAAATACTTATTAAATCATTTTTTATTGGAAAGTCAAAAGTACAGAGAAGAGAGACAGAAAGATCTTCTGTCCGATGGTTCATTCCCCAAGTGGCTGCAATGGCTGGAGCTGAGCTGATCCATGCAATTGTAGGTTCCTAAGCTTTTGGGCCATCTTCTACGCTTTCTCAGGCCACAGGCAGGGAGCTGGATGGAAAGTGGAGCAGCCAGGATACGAACATGTGCCCATATGGGATCCCGGTGCATACAAGGTAAGGACTTTAGTCACTAGGCTACCGCGCCAGGCCCCATTGCATACATTTTTAGTGATTCCTTTGCAGAACCCACTGCTAAGAGATTGAATCTCCTCAGACACACTGAGCATACACACATACGCAGTCAGGTCAACAGCCAGTTTTCTGATCAAGGAAGAATCAGCAAGAATATGACAAAATGCACTAGGAACTATCTGTAACCAGCAAGCTACAGAACAGAGTGTCCATATCCTGCATTAGATAACGTGAAAGTTCCAGAATACATTCCTCATTGTTTAATACATACTAGTTGATTTTGAATAATGAAAATCATTTTATAGTTCATTGTTTTATACAAAAATCCTTTTATTTTTATCATTTTATTTTTCTCACTATAACAAGCATGTTTTTAATATGAAATTAGTCCTCCATTAAGTTTTCTTCTGAATAATATATGTTGTCATCCCAATTTATCAAATAATCTGTATGTTCAGTTACCCCACACAAACGGGTCACGAAAAGCTGAAGGCACTGTCGCCCTGTCCCTGAAGTCCTACTGGCTCACGAAGTGCTCTGAAATGGCTCACTCCCCAGTCTCTACCACACTTGAAACGTAGTAATACTCTTTCACCGTGTCTCAGTCTGTATCCGGCCTCTTCCAGAAACTCATGTACTTACTATATTAACAATCCATTAATTTTTTTTAACTCATTCTCTTAAAATGATTGCTTTATATGTATGTATTACGTATATATCAATGCATTCATATAAAATATCTGCATATTCCATTTGTACCTATATGTATCTAAAGCGCATTCTCTAAGGAAAAAAAACAGAAATTATGAAGTAAACTGCGTACATTCCATTATAAAAATTAAAGGAAAAAGTTAGAAAGGAGGGAGGGAAAATTGAGGGAGAGTTTAGCATGGTTATTTTCAACAAATTGTGTATATGAAATACATGAAGCCTTTCTCTTTATACTAATTTTAATTAGTATACAAATAGTTCTGTGAGCAAACTGTAAAAAAAAATGCAGCTGAAAACTGTTTCTAAATCCCCTACTCTTGCTTTTATTCCTTTTGAGTAATCATTCTTGTTTCTCATAGGTTCAATTCTAACACCTTAACCTTAGTCTTTAAATCTCCTAAGGTTCAGAGGTTCAGAGTTGTGTCTTCATGAAGATTCCTTCTTCCAGTGATATTTTGGAGTTTATTATCATTACTCAGAAATTGCACAAAAGAGGTTGTCATAACCAGAGCTTAGTGGTCCAGATTTCCAGATTTAATTCATATATCTAAATAATGGCAGCTCTGTGTTGCTTTATCTGTAAAATAAAATGCTTATCTTTTAAAAACATTTTTTGGGCCCGGTGCAATAGTGTAGCAGCTAAGGTCCTCGCCTCGAACACATCGGGATCCCATATAGGCACTGATTCTAATCCTGGCTGCTCCAATTCCCATCCAGCTCCCTGCTTGTGGCCTGGAAAAGCAGTTGAGGATGTCCCAGCACCTTAGGACCCTGCACCTGTGTGGAAAACCTGGAAGGAAGTTCCTGGATCCTGGCTTTGGGTTGGCGCAGCACCGGCCATTGCAGTCACTTGGGGAGTGAATCACTGGAGGAAGATCTTCCTGTTTCTCCTCCTCTCTGTACATCTGCCTTTCCAATAAAACTAAATAAATATTTAGAAAAAAGTTTTTTAAAAGAAATCTGAAAGGCAGAATCACAGAGGAGAGACAAGGCTAGAGATCTTGTGTCCACTGGTTCACTGGTGGTAACAGCCAGAGCCAGGCTGGTCTAAAGCTGTGGTCCAGTGGCTTCTCCAGGTCTCCCACATCAGTACAGGGGCCCAAGAATTTGGGCAAACTGTTGATTTTCCAGCATATTAGCAGGGAGCTGGATCAGAAGTGGAGGACTAGAGCTGGTGCCCATTAGGGTATGCCAGGACTGCATGTGGTTGCTTAGTCTCCTACACCATTGTGCTAGCCCTAAAATGCTTCTTTTGGGCATTCAAGAGCAGAGTCTAAGGAATCTCACCTAATTATACCTGTGCCATTTGTAGGTATGGCTGTCTGTATACAAATGTGCATGTGTGTATGGTTAATGTGTTGTAAGTACACACCTTGCTCTTGTAAAACCTGTCGTTTTTCCCTACATATCTACTAAGTCGGCCTCTGCCTATCTCTTAATATTCACATTCTAAAAGTTGTCACATAAGCTAAGTTCGTGTGTGCACAAGGAGTTCCTTAGCTCTTTTTCCCCCCAGAATCCTTCATCTGTATTAAATGGATGCAACCAAGCACCTGTCTACATATTCCTGCCCTTTCGCTTTTCATAGTGCTTCTCCCACAGACCTCCATAAAGGACCTCACACATTCTGAATTAAACAGATAGACTGAGTGACATGAATGTTTATGTCAGGCAGTCATTGGGCAGGCTTGTAGAGCTGTGGATTGAGTTACTGCTTTGATGAAGCACCGACATGCTAGGTGCATATGCAAATACGGGCTGTTCATCTTTACAGTTCAATATTCATCTCATTAAATATTAAAATGAGCTCTCTGTAGAGTACTATCACTTGATTAACTGTACTATAAAGTTATTTTATAATGCCAGAGAAAGTGTGAGGTATTCAAGACATCACAAGACTTTACCACAGGTCTTAGAATATACAGGAATTTAGATTCGAAGAGCAGAGTTAACTTTGGAGATGGAAAAGCCAATACATTTTTACATTGACTGATCTTCTGAGGAATTCTTTGCTCTTCTTTGAGTCCCAATATAAAGACCTAGTTTTTGTGTTTTCTACATGCATATAACATGAAAGAATCGTTGAAGATCTAAGGATGTGCACAGGTGCAACAAGTCTATTATCAAAACAGGACAGTTAGGGAGAACAAAGAGCAGTGCTTCCCTGAATTGAGTTCTAAGTATCTCCTATAACAAACACTTTCCCTTTGCAAGTTCCACATTTTAATCATTGCTAAAACCTTCTAGCCTCTCGATTACTTCTTGGGGCCAGTCTTTCCCGCAGCAGTCACCAGGCAGGCAGCAGGCTCAGCACACTGCTCTTCTTCCTATAGTTCAAGTACCTGCAGCCCACCACCAACCCCGATCCTTCCAGCATATCCACAATCTCTCTCTCTCCCTTCCGACACTTCAACACACATGCCAGGTAAGACAACTTCGGAAGTTTCATGAAAAAATCAGAGTATCTTTTTAGTCTGCTTTTCCATGGATTTTTTTAAGTTCCCACATATCTATTTAGTTTTATCCTGGGGTACTCAGTTATGCCACTGGAAGAATGACCAATTCTCTTGTCTTCCATTGCCTTTACTGCCATTTGGAATAGCCTATGCACTTTCATGAACATTTATGGATTACTATTTCCCAAGAACCATAGGGCCTTAACAGACACAAAATATGGTGCAGGTTGCCATAAGGACATGCTGTTATTTTCATCTATTATTTCTCTACTTGCTACCTAAGGTACTTTTTGAGGGAAAGGTACTTTCACCCCACCATATGATATTCATTCTCTTAATCCCCTACTCTTACCCAACATTACACATTACTTTAACTATTACTACTATCCGTTGCTTCTTAGGTCAGCTTTTTTTGACCTACTCACATTTCCTCAAGTAACAATTTAATAAATCCCATATTATGAATCTTTTTGCTCTTAAGATATTCCTATGTGAAAATGTTATAACAAGTTCTAAAAGAGTAACGTAATTTAGCATAATTAATCAGAATGGCCATATTTGTAGGGTATGGGAACAGACACTGAACCAGGAATAGACACGAAGAATCTTTGTGGAGCCACCGCACTGAAATGTAAGTATTTTGTTAGGAATTTGCACCTTATAGGTATATATGATTAGTCTCAACTCACTGAGCTTTAGGGTTCTTGTAAATTTTCCTTTTCATAGCTTTTTCATTCCTTTCAGTCTTTACTAAATTCTCAGCTAGTCTACCTTGTAATTTTAGAATTATTCTTTTTCCTGTTTAGTTGATCCTTTTTTTGTCTTTTCCCCACCCCATTCCTTTTCTAAGTTTTAAATTTCTAATTCAAGATGTCCTTTATTTTTCAATTTTTACAAATGTCTGCTGAAAGGTGTCTAATATGGGATTGGTCTCAGATGTCTCCTGCTTCTGGGTGGTATTTACTGACGGCAAAGTTATCATCCACTAAAATGTTAGGAATCTAAATTTGTATTTTCCTCTTACATTTTCCCCAAAAGCCTTCTTTCTCATAGATACATACTATAGCTCCTTCAGCCAGTGTTGCACATGCTTTTATGAGACTTGGAATGTGTAACCCCCTTTCTGTATTTACAGCAAAGTCACCCCTCCCCAACCCTTTTTCTTTACTCCTTTACCACTAAGCCTTCAGAAGCACCATGTCTCTGCCCCTTGATTTTACTCAGAAATGGTGTCATTTTGACTCTGCCCTGGTCTGATTTCCTGTAAGTCTTTTCACAGTTGATGTGATCTCAACCTGACTCTTAGTGCCTCCTTGTCCTGCGTGCTATTTGTTCTTCAAGAGCAGTTGTGTCTGTATTTAATCATTCCTACTCTCCTTAGCTACACCCCTCTTCCATGCCTGCTTATGTCATCGTCTGTGTGGGAAAGAGCCATGATTATGCTGCTCTCGGTTCTTATTTTCCAGTCACATTAAAGACAAAGCTTATAGATGAAATTTGCCTTACCTGCCCATCAGTATGATTTGGGGAGGACAAGAAGGGTTTCATTTAGGAAGGTCCCTTCTTTATATGAAGACCTAGAAATAAATTAGTATTATATACCAGAATGTCAAACACTGCAGTCCCACAGAGCTCATCCTACTCTGCAATCAGAAAGTCTTTCTTGGTACTGTATTGGAGAGATGGAGAGCTCTGTTCGCCAAGAAAACTGGTAGAAGCGCAATATTTGGGATTCTCAAGCTATCTTGTTCTCTAACAGGTAGAAAAAGATACTCAGCTAAAGCGACTATGGGTGTGTAGAGCCCATTTATCAATTTCTGGAGCTGGCAAAATCCTGCTTCCTAAAACTAATGTCCACATGCATGGATGCATGCAGTGGTTCCATGGCCCATGTGACAAGGGAACTATTAAAATTGCCATCTTAGGTGAAACACTGGGAAATACTGGTAAAATAGTTCAGCTTACAAATACCCTATCTGGGGAAAGTGAGCTTGTTTTGCTTGTTAGCATGAAGGTTTCAGCGTGAACAGAGGTGGTTCCACAGGTGGGAAAGCAGCACACTGAGCTGTTTCATCATGGAACCCATGGGGAATTTTATCGGTAATACCGAGCTGAGCAAATCAAGACTAGGATGTAAGGCTGACACATGGAGCTATCTAGTCCAACTTATTTTAAAACAAATGATACTAATTCATAACCCTCCTATCGCACCTTGGACAAGCTGTACTTAGGTGGTCTCAACCTGGTGGAGGCTCCAAGTCTGCAGCAGGAAGTGGAATTGGTGAACGGTACGACTTCCAAAGGTCCATGCAGAAGTATACACTTGCTTTTTCATTAATCAGAACTAAAGGGAGAAGATGGGATTACAATGCGTAGAATGGTGATATGTATGAAAAGCCTTAATGATTACTAGAGGTTAGGGGAGGACCACAGTGTTTGCACTATATTCAAATGAGTTAAACTCTCAGAATCAATCATAAATCGAAGTCTTCACTGTACTAATATTGGTACCAACTGGCTATCTTCTTTTCCTTGCCCTTACAAGTAACATGACGGCAACTTTTCTTGCCAAGTATTATCAAGTCTGTGTTATGTTTGGAATTTTAATAGCCATCTTATGACAATAAAAGAAATAATTAAGCAAAACCACCCAGGGAAGATATGAAGTTCTTAAATTACTAAACTCTAAGTAGAGTTTAGTAAAATAGAGTTTAGTAATTTAGTAAAACTATTTAGTAAAAAGCCAGCGCTTCTCCAAATTTTGGTCTGAAGAGCTACTACTGGGATATAAAACTTTAAACAACAGTAGTCTTCCCTTTCATATAAGGGAAATCAAATGGTGTAGTCTACAGATAGGCCCTAGCACATAAACATAAAACCAAAAATCTAAAGTTGTACTAAATCAGTTTTACACTAGGGATAAGAGGAAGCCTTGTGCTATGGCGAGGCCTGGCCGGGGCACCCACTTTGTTCTATGAAGTGATGCAGAACCACACAAAAAAACACAGCATCCTCTCACTTAAGTGTGGAGGCCGTACTACAGATCTCCAATCGACAGTGTTTGCTCACAATCCAGTAGAAATCAACTATTAGAATATACAATTGCTAATTCTTTTTCAACTAAAACTAGGCGCCAAGAACTAAGCCCTTAAAATTTTTTTAAAAAACACAATGTCACTGTCATGTCTTGTCAGTTTCCAACTGGTAAAATTCCAAAATTCATATTTCCTGCAGTGTATGCTCCCAATTTAAACGTTCTTTCACTCAGTCCACACAAGACCAACACTATCAAGCGAAAAAGTTCAGCTTTAGATTAGAGGTCTGGGGGGGAAAATGAGGCTCTTTAATTCAAAACAAAATTGTAGGACAATAGTTAACTTTGCAGTTTTATATATCCAACAATGTCTTAACTCAGAAAAGCTAAAATTAAATAAATAATGTCTCAATATTTAAAGTCACATAGCAGGGTAGTCATTTATGTCTTAATAAATAGTGGGTCAGGCTCCAATCCCAAGGTATGTATGTGCTGCACTATCGCACTCCCTGTGAAGAGAAGAGGCAGTCAGCATTCATGTCAGCAGTTTATTTACAAACATCTAGTACGCTCTGAGTTCAAGAGCTTTCTCCATCTTTCACAGGCTGCACGTCTTGAAACGTCATCATCTGCAAAAAAAAAAAAAAAAAAAAAAATTACCCATCATTAAAACATCCTATTTGTTTTACGATAGCCATATACTTCAACCAATGTCTGTCAGTTTAACCAGTGCATCAGAAAGCGTTTACAGTATCATGATTTCATTCATACTGATTTGCTTCATCACATGCACCAAAACCTTTGTCAACGGACAAATCAATCCTCTCTTAAATATAAACACACGTTTTGTACAGTATATGTTGGAGTTGCCCTGACTATCACACTGAGATGCCCACAGGAAGCTAACTAAGCCTCTCACTCCCAGCTGTCAGTCTGCTCCTCCCACCTGCAGGCTTCCTGCACCCCAGCCTCACCGCCCTCAGCCTTCCCGCCGGCCACGCCTTCAGCAGGAAGGCCTCTCCAGGAACTGGCTTTTCCTAAAATGGCTTAGTCCATCAGGCAGGGCACTGAGAGTAACGAAAGCTACACCTAAGAAACTTTCTTAAAGAAATTTTTTCTTGTAAACCTCATGGGAGTTTCTATTTGAAGGGCAGAGTTAGAAAAAGTTATTTCATCTCCTGGTTCACTCTCCAGGTGACCATAACAGCTGCGGGCTGGCCAGCATAAAGCCAGGAGCCCAGAACTGTCTCACCTGTAGGACACGTTCCATGGCTTTCCCAGGTGAATCAGTAGGGAGCTGATTGGAAGCAAAGGCGCCAGAAATTTAACCTGCTATTCCTCAACATCAACCCATGAAACCAGTCTGCAACTCTAGGCTTAAAAGGACCCCAAGGTTATCAACACGAAGGGCGTCTGACGGACAACCGATAAACACTTCGGTTCCTGTCTTTCAGGCTTCAGCACAGGCACGACCAAACCGGCCGTGTGCTCGCATGGGGTGGGCGTACAGCACCCTGGAGCATTTTGGTGCTTTAGGGAGATCAAAAAGCGTTGGAAGATTAGTGAACCACGGATTACCTCACAGAGCCTCATTTCTTGAGCAGCTGGTGTCGGACGATGAAGAAGGGTGCGGCAAATCCAGACCCAAAAAACAAAGTCATCATGGCCAGCAGCCTCCACTTGTTTTCCACAGAAAACGGCAGATTCTGTTGGGGGAGGGGGAGGGGGACGTACGAGGTGAACACCGCGCTGCGAGGAGCAAGCGCCTCTCGGCAGGTTCCCTTCCAGAGCACCGGGGCCTGGCCGACCGCGCCCAGAGGGGACCGCAGCCCCACGCGCGGGCGCCCGCCCTGCCCCCGAGGAGGGGCCGCTGACACGCGCGGGCCCTCCCGCTCCCCCACGGCCCTTGACCTTCCCTCGGGGCCCGCTGACCTCCAGCTCCGCACAGCCCGCACCGATCGCCCTCTGCCAGGGAGGGCGGCCCCCGGGGCAGGGCTGAGGAAAGCGGGGCTCTCGTCTGTGCCCAACTAGCCATCACCCGTCCCCTCCGAAGCAGGTGGTCGCCACCAGCCCACCCTGCCCACGCACCTTTCCCGGGCCCTCTTCGTAGTGGCTCCTACGGACCACGGAGGTCGTGAACCTCCGCACGGCCTGTCCCAGCATGGCGCAGTCGCACGCTCTGTGAAACACAAGCGACCGAAGGCGAGAGAAATGGCGGCGCTGACCCAAGCCTCGCTCCCGTACTCGACCTTCCCTCCGCGCGGGCGAAGGCCGAAAGGAGCCCTGGGTAACGAATGTCGCAAACACGCCCGGCAGCGCGACCGTGGGTCCGGGAATTGTGGGAGATGTAGTTCAGCATTTAGAGGCTCGTTCTCGTTCCCGGGGATTGTGGGAAATGAAGTCACCGGGAGGTACAGAACCTTAGTAGTTTCTTGGTGGTGCTGCTTGCTTCGGACCCCAATTTATAGTCAGATTTAGAATTCTTGCAGCTCCTTTTCTGAAACACTGCCTTGAGCGAAGTGTGCTCCAGTGTATGGAACTAGAAAATAAATCCCCAAATTTCTTCTGCCCTGTGGCCACTTTTACTACAACGAACATCAAAGTTATTTAATTATAGATATGTTCCATTATTTGCTTCTAGGAGGCTGAGGGGAAACCAGAGAGTGGAAGGCTGGGAGAACGGTGTCTGGTTGGTTTCTGGGGAGCTCCACTGACCTGCAGTGTGTTATCTGTGGTATAACATGTTGGTTCACGCATGCAGCAGGAGTGGACAAATGGGACTTACGAGAGGGGTACCTGTGTAGGATGCCACGGGGACTGCATCTCTATGCCTGGTGGTTCTGGCTCCACTTCTGGTCCCCGCTCCCTGCTGACCTGCGCCCTTGGGAAGGTGGAAGATGACGGCTCCCGTCCTGGCGTCCAGCCCTCGCGTGAGAAATCCCAGTTGAGTCCCTGGCTCCTGGCTTCCTCCTGAAACCTCGCTGACTTTTGCTCCTGGTTTTTGTCTCGGCTTCTCATCGTAAATACTCATTGCTTTGAAAGAACAAATAAAACCTGTAGTTTTTATAAATGAAACTTACATGTTGCTTTGAGAACTGTTTATAAAGCTCTGCTTTTTATCTTTTTTCCTAGTTTTTGGAAGAGAGAAAACACTCTCCCAGAAAACCTTTTAAAGATTAATTTTCAGATTAGCTTCTGATGAGGCCCACTTTTGTTAAAAAGAAAAAAAATGTTTTCTTTGTATTGTGAAGGCAGATTTACAGAGAGACAGAAAGAAAGACCTTCCATCTGCTGATTCACTCCTGGAATGGCCACAACAGCCAGAGCTGAGCAGGGAGCTGGGTGAGAAGTAGAGCAGCCAGAACACAAGAACACAAACCCAGACTCAGATGGGATCCTGGTGGCTACGAGAGTCATTGAGTCATTGTGTCTAGTAACCCATCCCCCCTCCCTAGTTAGCCCTGGGGCTCCTGATGGCAGGAAAGAAATTTTGGTTTTTTCTCTGCTGCTGAGGCCTCCTGGGAAAGTCTCCCAGAAGGCCCTGAAGAGGCTGGCTTGGTTGCAGGCCTGTGTGTAAAGCTCTCTGCCCTGCAGCCCAGCACAGCCGCCCATTCATATCAGTGACTGACCCATTCAACACACAGCCAGGCACAGCTGCCCAGGGAGCTCTGCCCCAGACGCCGATCGACAGAAAGCTGAGGCAGAACAAAATGATTATTCTTGTAAGGCATTAAGGTTTGGGTAAATTGTTATGCAGCCACAGGTCCCAGAAGTGACACAACTGCTTCATTTAGGAAAATCTACTGTGCAAGCTGCCATGCGGAAAACGTAAGTTCTCACTCCTGATCTGTAGGTAGGAGTTTGGCTGTGTCATATCAGATATTCATCTTGATTTGATTTGCATCTCTGTCTTGAGGGATGCAGGGGTTCTTCAGCTGTTGCAAACATGGCACCCAAGGCTTGGGAGTGAAGGACGTAGAACCGTCCCGCTGGGTGATGGTGTTGCAGAGCGGGGTGCTCCACACTTGGCCATTTTGCCACTTTGATCTTGTGAGTCTGGAGCAAGAATGGGGAAAAGTTGGAAATGACCGCTGGCCAGAATTCATGATGTCATTATTGGCTCTTGCAGTAAGGGTCAGTTAACACTCACAGGGCAGGTTTTAGATAAATGCTTCAAAACTTTTTCTTTCTTTTTTTTTTTTAAGCAATAAACCATTCTGAGCATAAGAAAATTTATTATGTTAGCTTCTACATTATTTAGAATAACTGATTAGAAACTAATAAGTTAACAATTAGCAATATATATTAGATAATAATCTATTATACATTATATATGTGTGTGTATATATATATATATATATATATATATATAAAATCTGCATCTATAGGTTTTGTGTTACTCTCAGTTTCCCTACATTCAATATGGAGCAAAGAAGAAGTCAAAGAAATTTAGCAATTTAATTTGAATTGCTATTGTGGTAAGCTAAAGATGCCCCCGCCTTCCCCATAACTTTGGCACGACAGGTGCAGGCCACTGTGCCTACGTTCGGCTTTGAACATCAACTTGACTGATAGAGTGCAGCAGCTGGTTTTTGAGACCTCACAGGGTAGCTTGTTAAACCGCCTGCTGTTCCCATCGAGGTAGGGATTTGGAGAGAGTCTGCTGTTGTACCGGAAATTGAGCCTTCTAGGGCCGAAGAAGAAGGCCCCACTCATCAGAGGGAGAAGCTGCATTTTGGGGAGAGGCGCCGCAATGGATAAAGGTAGAAAAGGAAGAAGGGAGAAATATGATGGCGTTTGTAGGGTTGGAGAAGAAAGGGGCAGGAAGGGGCAAGGGAGAGGAAATGGGCATTGCCTTCGCCCCAACCCACCATGAACCAGGAGGAAGAAAAACAAAACAAAACGGAACATTTATCTCAGGTGCCTTCTGCCATAGGTGGATGCTCCCACCCTGATCAGGGGTCCACAGGGCATCCAGAAGTGTAAGAGAAAATAATAAACTGGGGCCTGGTGCAATAGCCTACTGGCTAAAGTCCTCTCCTTGCACGCACCTGGATCCCATATGGGCACTGGTTCTAAATCCCCGCATTCCTGCTTCCCATCCGGCTCCCTGCTTGTGGCCTGGGAAAGCAGTGGAGGACGGCCCAAAGCCTTGGGACCCTGCACCTGTGTGGGAGACCCAGAAGAAGCTCCTGGCTTCGGATCGGCACAGCCTGGCCATTGCACTCACTTGGGGAGTGAATCATCAGAGGATCTTCCTCTCTGTCTCTCCTCCTCTCTGTATACTGACTTTCCAATAAAAATAAATAGAATCTTAAACAAAGAAAATAATAAACTGTTGCCCTAAGCCAGTATGTTGGGGTTGGTTGTTACACAGGAATAAAACCCTAGAACAGGCACCAAGCCTTAATTCTTACACAAGGAGCCTAATAATCTGTCTTCATGTCAAAGTAGCTGGAAAGGGCCTGGTGCAATAGCCTTGTGGTTAAAGTCCTTGCCTTGAACGCCTGGGAACCCATATGAGTTCCGGTTCTAATCCCAGCAGCTCCACTTTTCATCCAGCTCCCTGCCTATAGCCTGGGAAAGCAGTCGAGGATGGCCCAAAGCTTTGGGACCCTGCACCCACATGGGAGACCCAGAAGAAGCTCCTGTCTCCTGGCTTCGGATTGGCTCAGCTCAGCTGTTGCGGCCACTTGGGGAGTGAATCATCAGACAGAAGATCTTCCTCTCTATTCCTCCTCGGTATATCTGACTTTCCAATAGGAATAAATAAATCTAAAAAAAAAAAAAAGTCGCTGGAAAGAAAAATATATGTAGCATTGCAGAGAAACTTCAGATTTAGCATGGTGCACTTTTACCATGAAATGCATTTTAAGAGAAAAGAGAGATTTTGTGAATTGATTGGTACAAATAGAAAGCATCTTTGGGGACATAAGATTACTGTGAAGTTACATTTCTAAAATAGAATCCAATTACTTTAAGAGGTGGGTAGGTGTATATCACAGGGCGAACAGGGTATTTTCTAGACTTACATGAGTCTTTGGAGACTGAAATTTCATTACACAAAAACATATAACCAAAAATTAAAGTACAGTATTTGTCATTTCTCTTAATATTGCCTATATTATGTTTTTAAGGATTAGATTCGAGTTTATTTAAAAATAAATTATTTGGCAACGAAGTAATGTTTCCCTTCTCCATCACAAAATGCAAGGTAGCAAGTTGCTTTTGGTCTTGAGTTTGTGCAGCTTCTTGCCGCTACTAACAGTAAGAATCTGTGTTAGGATCAAGACATTTTACAGTTCTAGAAGGAAAAATAAAACACTGATTTCAGAAAAAGGAGAAAATGTGATTTTACAGAGGCTGTTGGGATCCAAAATATTTTGCTGCTCTTCTGAATGATTCAGTGACCATTTCCTGGAAGAAAAGTTCCTGCAACAAATGCTTGCTTCATGGTCAAGCTGTGTATCTAGCTCTTCATCCTGTTCCTCTTTGTAAAATGCCCCCCTTCCCTCCTTCTTTTATGGTAGTCTTTAAACCTCTGCACTCCTGTCGCTTCCTCCATGAAGCCTTCCTAAGAATCTCAAAAGGACTCCAATTTAATTCCTTTAAGATAACCAGGATTTAATTTATAATATACTTATGATAATATTATTATCTGTTGTAATGGGTTACTAGGCGGCTATGTGTTTCTTCCTTTCCAATCTTTTTTGTTTTTCTTAAGATTTATTTGTTTTTATCGGAAAGTCAGATATACAGAGAGGAGGAAGATCTTCCAACCATTGATCCACTCCCCAAGTGGCCTCAACGGCCAGAGCTGAGCTGATCCGAAGCCAGGAGCCAGGAACTTCTTCCAGGTCTTCCATGTAGGTGTTCCAAGAGGCAGCTTATCCCACGGCACAACAACACTTACTCACCCAAGCTAGAATTTCCTTGTCTCACCTGAAACCACAAGACAAGGCCAGTGTGCAGCCCACTGGCACAGTGCCCATTCCTTTACTGCTCTCCTGGGCCACCCGCTACCTGAAGGGCTGGATAGTTGGCGCTTCTCCCGGGCCCACCCTTTGTCAGACACATTGATATTAAAGCTGCTGCGTGACGTATTCCTACCTTACGCGTGTGAGCCATCCAGGACCTGTTCATTTTGGAGGTAATGAAACTTGCCTCAATTAGATTTTCATAAATTGACAATTATTTGTCATTGAATGTTGACAATGTCAGGAGTGAGACTCCTGATGTGGCCACCACTGCGCCTTGTTCCCTGGCCCTGCTCTGGGATCACTTTGTGCTCAGAAGGGCTTACCTTCCTCAAACCACACTGGCTATGCTCAGCTTGGCTGAGTGCTAAGGCCACACTCCCCAAAGACAACTTCTCAAGCCACTCGGTTCCCAGGCACTCTCGCCTGGCCTGCCTAGTCACCACTCACAGATACGTGTTTCAGTTTGTGATGTTAGGGTTTTTCCTCCACCAGAATTTGGGAAGAAACCGCTCTCCCAAGAGTCACCAAGGAAGGTGTTATTTTTTTTAAGCTCTGTTCCTATCTCTTTCCTAGTTTTCTCACCACCCTTTCCTGGAAGAGAGTTGGCATTCTGCGCTTGTAGCTCACACCTTTTCTTCTTCTTCTTTTTTTTTTTTTTTTTGAGTAATAAAGGTAATAATAAACATATCTGCTACAGTGAATTAAATAGGTTTGTTCTTTTAGGAGTGAACAAAGCAGCAGCAGTTTCTTTAAAGGTAAAAGGAGAGTGCACGTTAAAGGTAAAAGGAGAGTGCACGTCGAGGCCTGAGTGCAGGCAGCCTCAGGAGAGAATGTCGGCCTGCTGAGATGGAGTCTATCCTGTGCAGCACAGGAGTGGTGCTCAGATAGGGCCTCACAACACAGCCAGGGCAGCAGGATTCAGAGCGCAGCTGCAGCGTGGTGTTCTGCAGGAACCCCTGCACACCTTGGTGAGTTCAATTAGAATTTCCATGGCTTTAAAAAAAAGAACAGAAGGGCCTGGTGCAGTAGCCTGGTGGCTAAAATCTCCACCTTGCATGCTCTGGGATCCCATATGGGCACCAGTTTGTGTCCCAGCTGCTCCACTTCCCATCCAGCTCCCTGCCTGGGAGAGCAGTTGAAGATGGCCCAAAGCCTTGGGACCCTGCACCCACACGGAAGACCCGGAAGAAGCTCCTGGCTTCATATCGGAGCAGCTCTGGCGATTGCAGCTGCTTGGGGAGTGAATCAGTGGGTGGAAGATCTTCCTCTTCTCTGTCTCTCCTTCTCTCTGTGAGTCTACATTTCCAACAAAAATATATAAATTCTACCATAAAAATAAAAATAAAGAACAAAGAACGGAAGCCTGAGCTGCACAAGCATGTCCCTGTATGCGAACAGCTCTTTCTAGATGAGCAGCCGGGATGATGTTCATGCAATGTGGGGAAGGGAATCTAGATCATGCAGGAAAAGCTGCACGTGGCAGACCGTAAGGAAGCTTAGGTCATCGTTCCACAAGTCTGTATCAGGCATCGTTAGAGTCCATATTCTATTCTGTATCATTGCTTAATAATGATTATTGCGGATGTGGTCATGTTTACCGAGGTGATTCTTGAATAAATCTTAATTTTATATTCCTATAGCACAGGCATCAGCTTAACCCTCACTGCTGGAACTTGATATCCAGAGATGAAAGGTGCAAAATCCCTATTGCTCAAATGAGTGTGGGGCCTGGTACTTTCAAACTCATAGGCTGATTTTATTTTCCTCTTTTTCTTGGCCTGTGGCTAAAACAATCCCATCCTGAGTAGTGAGATGGTGGGAAAGTAGAGACCAAAGGCAATTTCTGGTTAATAAGCAGAGGCTGAATTAGAGAAGATTTTTTTCCCAGGACACAGGAGTTCACTAGCAGAAGTCAAAGCACTGGCTTGAATCACCACCACCTCTGAGAGCAGTCCTGGGTTTATACTGGGGAAGTAGGCCAACATGACCCCAGGGGAATTAAAAATCCAAAAATTTTCCTGTAATTCTCTGGAAGAAATGAAAAAATTTGCTTTTGAAAATTAGAGATTGGGGCACATATTAAGAAAAGAAATGAGTTTAACTTCAATGTACAGTCCAAGGGCTTTCTAGAAAACAAACTTACTTAACTGCAAGCTGTGCGAGAGGGAGTGATTCCTGCCCGAGGCAAGATGAAAAAAGCTCATTTCTGAAAACCTGTGTGATTTTGCTTTATCACTTTCATTTTGTTTTCTGTGTAACAATTTTGTAGAAAATCTTAATATTTAAATTGAAAACCACTTAAAAACTTTAAAGAATGGTAATTTCTGTGAAAAAAAACAATTCTAGAATCAGTGTTAAAGCTGAACAACAAAAAACCTAAATACAGCGGTGTTTCCAAAAGTTCACAGAAGAAAGCAATTAAAAGATAATGCAAGAGACAAAAGGTCTTCCTCTCTGTCTCTCCTCTTCTCTGTATATCTGACTTTCCAATTAAAAAAAAGTAAGTCTTAAAAAAAAAAAGATAATGCAATTTTGGCGGGCATATTGCCCTTCGGCCTGTGATGCTGGCATTCCATAGGAGAGCCAGTTTGTGCCCTGGCCACTCTATTTCTGATCCAGCTCTCTGTTTATGGCCTGGGAAAGCAGGGGAGGGTGGCTCAAGTGCTTGGGTCTCCATAGCCCTATGGGAGACCTGGAGAAAGCTCCCGTTGCTGGCTTTCAATCAGTGCAGCTTCAGCTACTGAGGCCATTGGGGAAGTGAAGATCTCTCTCTGTCAGTTATTTTTTTTATTAATTGCATTGCATTATGTGACACAGTGTTAAAGGCACTGGGATTCCCCCTACCCCTCCCCGAACCCTCTCCCCATGGTGGATTTCTCCACCTTGCTGCATCACCACAGTTCAAATTCAGTTGAGGTTCTTTCATTGGAAGTATTTACCAAGCATAAAGTCCAGCGTCTTATTATCCTAGTGAGTTCAGTGATTTCTTGGTGAGACCATCTCTGGTCTGAAGGTAAAGCCGGCAAAGTATCATCCCAATCAATTAAAAGCCCCATCTGTCAGTTATTTTTTAAAAAAGATTTATTTATTTTCATTGGAAATTCACATTTACAGATAGCGAGACAGAGAGAAAGATCTCCCATCTGCTACGTCACTCCCCACATGGCCAAAACGCCCGGAGTTGAGCTGATCTGAAGTCAGAAGCCAGGAATCTCCTCGGGGTCTCCCATACGGGTGCAGGGTCCCAGAGCTTTGGGTCATTCTCTATTGCTTTCCCAGGCCACAAGCAAGGAGCTGGATGGCAAGTGGAGCAGCTAGAACATGAAGCAGTGCCACTAGGCCACTAGGCCCTCTCTGTTATTCTTTCAAGCAAAATACATCTTTTTTAAAAATGCAAATTTTTGTAGCTAATTAATCCCTCCTTGTATTAGGGGAACCTGATATGACAGATTCTAAGATCTGAAACCATGATGATCAAAAAAGTCTGACCAGGTGATTTGCCATTTAAAGTAACTACCTTAAGAAACATTCTGATTCCTTTCTCTTTCCATGTGTGCTGCCCTCAGGCATAGTGCCAGTCACCTCGCCCTTCATCTGACCTCTCAATGCTGTCACCACTGAGGTTATTAAAAAAAAAAAATATATATATATATGTATACTTCTTTTATTGGAAATCCAGATTTACAGAAAGAAGGCAACAGAAAGATCTTCCTTCTGCTGATTCACTCTCCCAAGTGGCCGCAAGACTACAGCTGAGGTGCAGAGTCCCTGCTCACAAGCAGGGTGCTGGATGGGAAGTGGAGCATCTGGGATATGAACCTTGGCCCATTGGGATCCCAGCGCATGCAAGGCAAGGAGTTTAGCCACTGGGCTACTGCACCAGGACCCACTGAGGGGTTTTAACAATCAGCTTTCTGATGCAGACCACGATGGCATCACAAACTTGGCCTGTGTGCTCCCTTGGCAAAAACCCATCCCTGGCTAGAATTCTACCTTTCTGTGTAAAATCCTTTGAGCTAGAGCCTAAACTTGTCTTTCTGCCTAGCTTGCTTTTGATAGGACTAAAAGCTATCCAAAGGATGTGACTGGTAACTTCCTTTCCTTCTTAGGCAAGTTAAAAGCTCAGAAGTGTAAGAAGGCAGCTTTTGTTGCTAAAAGTATTCTGAGTGGAAGCAAACATTCTGTATATATTTTTAAAAAGATTTATTTTCATTAGAAAGGCAGATTTACAGGGAGGAGAGACAGAGAGAAAGATTTTCCATGTTTCGGTTCACTCTGCGAATGACCACGATGGCTGGAGCTGAGCTGATCTGAAGCCAAGGTTTCCTTTGGTCTCTCACATGGGTGCAGCGTCCCAAGGCTAAGGTCATCCTCCTCTACTTGCCCAGGTCATAAGCAGAGAGCTGGACGGAAAGCGGAGCAAACGGGACACAAGTCGGTTCCCATATGGGATCCCGGCATCCACAAGTGGTCCCAGCTCTTGGAGACAGAGGATTAGTCAATTCAGCCATTACTCTAGGCTTTATTTTTTATACTTCTAAAGAGACTCCTGCTTTTCTCATTCCAACAGGGGACTACCTACTAGCTCATCTGACTTCTTTTCCACTCCTATCTTCCAGCTTACTCCTCAACCCCCGTGAGGGTAGACTGGGGCTAAAGTCTGTGATGGGTGGGGTCTGGAGTCAGCAGCCAGGCACTCCTGCTTGTCCTAGCTGGAACAGCTAAGCCAGCGCGCAGCCCTGCGTGCAATGCTCCCAAAACACCAAGCGTTCAGCGACAGCTTCTCTGCACACGAACTTACCCGGAGGGGGACGGTTTTCAGGGCGTTCATCCTTGCTGAGTATTTCCGCTTTATCCAGCCTGAAAAATGAAAAAGCATTCCCCTCTTTTGGTTCCAGGAAAGTCAAGGCCATTTCACTTGATTTTCTAAGTGATGACTTGAAGGTAAGCTGGTTAAAAGACAACCTGCATCGAAGCAGCATCTACAGGACGCCCAACTCCTGCTAACAACGTTCAGCTTCTGAACTCCAGTTCCTTCCCTCCATGACTCTTCTGCTCTCACGCCCTTCTACAAGATCCCAAGAAACATTCTCGCTTTCTTGGAGGCCATGAGGGAAGGGATGGGAGGGAAACTTGTGAGGGCTAAAAATCAATGCTTTTTATGTTTATACGCAGCTGACATATATTAATGCTAATGTTCTATAAAGGCTTTCCAATTTAATAGTAAGGCCTAAACAAAAGAACTAAAGCTTATACAGATAATTTCAGACACCACCAAGAGCGCGAGGATTCTTTGCATCTATGTCTGCTTAATCAGGAGAAACTGTTGTGAACATACACTCAGGTGGATTGTAACCCATGCAAATGGAAAATTTTAGAAAACGAACGTATTTCCTTAGCATGGGTACGCCATTGTATTTTAGTCGTACGCAGTTATAGGTATTAAGAAATAATGCCTCAAACCCAAGAATCAGCAAGTTACATGGGAGGCCTTTGAGCCGGAAATTGGGCCTTGGGGCAGTGGGAGCACGGCAGAGAAAGATGGCTGCGGGAAGGGAGAGAAGGCAGACAGAAGGGAGGCTTGCTGCCCCAGTCCCGTGAGCGGGTGCGAGGGGGCTGAGCGGGACAGCGCGGGCCGACCGAGGGCCCGGAGCGCGGGAGGAAGGCAGGGAGGGCAGAGCGGGGAGCAGGTGCCGGCAGGCGAGGGCATCGCGGGCATCCGGGGAGGCTGGGCCCCCAGGGATCGGTGGATAGGGCTGTCAGCGAAGCAAACTGAAAAGACTAGAGCGTGAACCGGAAACGGAAATCAAAAACAATACATAACGGAACTGAAATCCTAAGGTAAACCTTAGTGAGACTTCAGGGAGCTGAACCCTGAGGGGAAAAACAAACTGTTTAAAGCAGTCCTGGGTCTAAAATGGTGGTGGTGGGGGGTCTCATCAATCTTCGCGGCCGATGTTCCAGTCACGCCTCACACAATAGGTTTTTTTTTTTTGTGTGTGTGTGTGTAGTTGTGTGCAACGAGTGTCTTCAATAATACTGCTGGAATAACCATTTCTGTCAGGTTGGGAAGAGCAGAAGGGACTCCATGCCGACCACCCTGCCTGCCCTAGTGGCTGTCAAGTCCTCCCATTTTTGACTTGCCGACAAGTCCTCCCATTTTCCAACATACCTGACCGCGCCTCAGCGCCGGAGGGTCCGACCCTCGTCCCGCGCCGGCTCCGGGCTGTGCCCAGGCATGCACGGCGCATGCGCACAACACGGGCCTTCCACTTTGGCGCCAAGGGGCCCCGGGCTGTGCAGCCGGCGGCCATGCTGCTCGGCGGTCACGCGTGTGGGGAAGGCGAGGGCCACGGCGTGTGGAGAAGGCGAGGGTCACGCGTGTGGGGAAGGCGAGGGCCACGGCGCGTGGAGGAGGCGAGGTCACGCGTGGAGGAGGCGAGGTCACGCGTGGAGGAGGCGAGGTCGCGCGTGGAGGAGGCGAGGGCCCCTGTCAGACGGCCCCGACCGCCAGCACCGACGGCCTGCAGTGGAAGCCGCTCAGACAGGCGGAGCGTCTCCCGAACATTCCTCAGGTTGGCTGAAAAAGGTATGTTGAATTTGAAAATACGAGCGAGCATGGTGTACTTAAAATTTTCACGCATTTTTTATTGTTTCTGGAAACATTAAGTCGTTATATATTTCAAGCATACTATGGTATAAACAGGATTTTGAAGAGGAACTCGAGGTGCGTCGCGACAGTCATGGTCCGCTGTTACCGTATGTGCGGCCCTTGAAGCAAGTAGTGCAGCGGTCTCTAAAGAATAAAAAGTCACCAAGTGAGCTAGGATTTCTGTCAAGTGTTTCCCGGGAGACACACGGGCACCGAGGCAGACACGCGCGTCGGCGCCCACTCGCCGCCTTGGCGCCTCTGGAAATGAACGCTTCACGAATTTTAACAAAAATTCAACAATAAAAAAGTCAACACAGATTAAATCTGTTGTCGCTGAGGTAGCAAATCAAAACTAATTTTTATTTAATAGAATATAGTTTAAAGTGTTTACTAGTAACTGATTTTATAATAGAAGATAGATTTTCAGCTTTCTCAGAAATTTCTTTGAAACACATAGATTTTCTCTGAATGCCTCTTTCTTGGCTGAAAGGCAAAAAGCTAGAGTTTGTAAGTTTACTGATTTTCTGTTGCTAAGAACCAAAATATGATGTAGCTTAAATTTGGTTACTACTACTTGGTAAGTTTTTTTTCTTTAAGATTTATTTTATTTTATTGGAAAGTCAGATATGCAGAGAGGAGGAGACGGAGAGGAAGATCTTGCATCCACTGATTCACTTCCCAAGTGGCCGCAATGGCTGGAGTCAAACCGATCCGAAGCCAGGAGCGGGCCCTCTGCCCAGGTTTCCCGTGTGGGTCTCAAGGATTTGGACCAAACTCTACTGCTTTCCCAGGCCACAAGCAGAGAATGGGAGGGGAGTGGAGAACGTGAACTGGTGCCCATATGGGATCCCAGAGTATGCAAGGCAGGAATTCAGCTGCTAGGCTACTGTTCTGGGCCCATGTTGTACTGTTTTTTTTTTTTTTTTACAATTTGTTTATTATTAATTCTGAAGTAACTGTTAAAAAGAATGGATTAAGTAATTAAAATATAAAGAAACTGAAAAAAGTCTCCAAAAGTTTAATAAGAAATTTCAATCCTCTTTTGTTTCTAAATTCAGGCAGCACAGTGAGAAGCAAAAGGTAATTGGAGTGTTGTTTTTGAGTTTATTGTTTTGTGGCCAGAAGGTAAAAAGAGAATGCTTTGGAAGATGTCCAATATTTAATTACCTAGTTCTGATTTTTTTCTCTAATGAATGCTAATACTTTTAACCAATTGAATGCAAACATTTTGTTTATATCGTGTAGTACACAGAACATATCAGGAGTAATAAAGTGTAAGCGAATGGAGGAACAATGGTTAATATTTCCTTAGGATTCTTTTTCTAGTCTGCTATGCCTGTGAATATTCTTGCCTGTGTGTGCATAGAGGGTACTAAAAAATCATAAAGAATGATGGATGCTTTTATTGGATTTTAATTACAACTGTGTGCAACTTTGAACCATAAAACAATTTAGAGAGATTAAACAGAAAATTGGCCACGGGAAGGGAACAGAATATTTGTGGCTGGAGCTTGTTCTACTTGCTAGAAATTCAGACTCCAGTTTTTCCTGCTGATTATTAAATGTTCTTTTCTAAAGAGAAAAAAGGTAGACATGTAAAGATGCTAGCTACAACAAGAAGGGGTGTGGACCTGTGAAGGCTGGGCGTGGGGTGCCGAGGCTGGCTGCGCGGACCAGGCGCTGCGCTGGGGCTGCTGTTGAATGCTTGAGCGTGCACAGTGCTCAGTGCCATGAAGATGCGCCAGTGGCGTGTGCATGGTGGGTAGGAGCGTGCTTGCGCGTGCGCCGGGAGCCCTTGCCTCTGCGCTCACAGGCTGCGTGGGATTGGTGGGCCCGGCGAGAGAAGCCGAGAAAGGGTTCTTGGATTTAAGGAACGATACACTTTTATGTAGGACCAACCTCAGTAATAGTGTTGCTTATGACAACGTGGGATTCTAAATATACACCTCATGAAGGTGACTGGCTGGGAGGATTTCTGGGCAGATTATTGAAAATGTTTTCTGTTTTATTTTCCCCCCAACTGTTAAGAATAAGAAAAATGAACAAGTTTTTCAGATTTTCATTAAGACTTAGAGAAACTACAAGGGTCTCTGTTTCCAGAATAAGAAAAGATCCTGACGTCAGGGATCAGAGCTGTAGAGCTGTTAGGAACGTGAAGCCTTAGGGTCAAGGTGAAGGACTATGATTTGATTTAGCTTTGACCCAAGAATGACTTAATGCTGTTTCTTGTACGTCATTTCTATTTCAAAAGAAAGAGCCCTAAAATATTAACAGTTTATCTATGGTTCCTCTTTAAAAACTGGCGTTTCCAAGAAACATGAGGCCATTATTCCATGCCGTGGAAGAAGAGGCTTCTTGCAGAGAGATGTATGTGAAGGATTTGAGGTCAGTGGAGTACATTACAACATGATGGCCAGCATATGATACCTACACGGTATTTCAAAGCTTTATACTGAGTGCTAGCCTGAATTAATAGTGATGGAGACAGTACAAAATGAACATAGGCCATTGGACTCTCAAATCCCTGTGAACTGGAAAGGAGAATGAGAAAGCCAGTAGTTTGCTACAAGCACTGGATGTTTCTTATGGGAAAATGGTGATGGGTCAAAGGTCAAAACCAGAAGTAGGGGGGATCATCCATACACGCACAGCTGGACCTTAGCACAGCTGGACCTTAGCCGAGAGGCTGGCACTGGTGTCTAAGTTGAACTTCAGAACTGCTGTGGGCCAGGGATTTCTTTCTTTCCCGATGGAATGCGAGTATCTTTGACAATGCTGAGTGTTAGATATTTACTGAGAAGCTTGACTTGACTAATTAATTGATTGTTCGATCAGCAGATACTTATCCTGAGGAGCTGTGCTCACCGATATCTGGACTAGGTTTAGGTAATTAGATTCTTAACCTCAGGCCCGGGCCTATTGTCACACGTGATGAGGGTTTTGGAGAATCTTGGGATAAGCATGAATGCATTTTTTTTTTTTCATGTAGAGAAAGCCACTAAACCTTGGCTGATTTATTAGAAGCTATGGATAACTGGAAAAATGTGACCCACAAAATTCTGTTTCCTGTGTAAAATGTTATCATCATTCTTGGTTTTTTTTTTTGGCTCCTTTGAGAGTTCTGCAAGTCTGCCTGCAAAATGAGAGTGCGTTAGAACTTTGCGCCTGACCTTTCCTCGGCCCGTGGCCAGCTGCCGGTGATGGACTGTAATTGCAGACCAGCTCCTGCAGGGTGCTGCTGAGGCCGCCGGGGCACCTGCCGCCACTTGGGGAGTGAGTCAGTGGGCGGAAGATCTTCCTCTCTCTATATCTGACTTTCCAATAAAAATAAATAAATCTTGATAAAAAAAGAACATCATCTGATCACATGTAATTTATTTCCTTCCAAATTGGAAAGTCATTCTTTCCTTCAGATTCTCACTCTTAATAAGAAATTGACATCAATGTAGACTTCCTGTTCCTCACATCCACAGAAAACAAATTCTGTCAACATACAGTATGTTCCTTGCTTTGTTATCTCTGAGACATGGGCTTAAATGTTACCGCTTCACAACAGGTAAATAAGTTGAGAGATCTTGGTAAGCAACTTGCTATAGTCTGTAATGCATTCTAGTTCATTATCTGTTTAAAAGAATGGCCTCTGAGTTAGTGGGATATATAGGAAGTGACAAGGTAATAACCAATGGAGTTGTTCTTTTTATTCTTCCTCTTACATGAACCATTTTTTTCTTGCAGCTTGTGATGAGACTTGATGTAGTTGAAAGCACGCAAGTGGTGGGTTTTGCCGCACCTGTCACTCTGCTTTTAATATTACATTTCAGTGATAGCAAAGCCTGGCATGATGCAGAAAGTCAACATTCAGTGTAATAAAACTATATTTGATTATGCTAATGCAGTT
Source organism: Ochotona curzoniae (assembly GCF_017591425.1). NCBI lineage: Eukaryota > Metazoa > Chordata > Mammalia > Lagomorpha > Ochotonidae > Ochotona > Ochotona curzoniae. The sequence continues at coordinate 4,952,632 of NW_024466307.1, read as the reverse complement.
TTATGTAATTTTTTTTCTATTTTAAAAGAAACTTTTCTTATAGCTTTGAATTCATTCAGTGATTTTCTATTGTCTGGAAATACCAATCCATTTTTTTTTCCTTAGCATCTTTTGAAATACTTTAATGCTGGAGATTTCGGTAAATAGCAAACTTTTTGTATTACTCATACAGATTTTAAAATAATGTTAGAGTTAAATAGATAAGTCTAGGGAAGAATACAAAATAACAAAATTAAAGTCTATCAAATCTTATGTATTGTGGAGAAATGAAAAAATTTAAAAGCAAATAAATAAGAAAAAGCTCTGTAAAATGAAAAGCAGAAAATGATTACTTTGGGCCCGGTACGGTAGCCTAGTGGCTACCTTGCACATGCTGGGATCTCTTATGGGTGCTGGTGCTAGTCCTGGCAGCACCACTTCCCACTGAACTCCCTGCCTGTGGCTTGGGGAAAGCAGTGGAGGACAGCCCAATGCCTTGGTACTGTGCATCAGCACGGGAGACCAGAAGGAGGCTCCTGGCTCCTGGCTTTGCATCAGCTCAGCTCTGGCTGTTGCAGTCACTTGGGGAGTGAATCATCAGACGGAGGATCTTCCTCTCTGTCTCTCCTCTATGTATATCTGACTTTGCAATAAAAAATAAAATAAATCTTAAAAGAGAATGATTAATTTCTTTGAAATTATTCTTCACTCGGGCATAATATTTTAGTGACATATGTTAGTTATTTTTATGGACAAAAAATAAAGTAAATGATTGAATTTATTAAAGTTCATTGATATTTAGGTCAGAGAAAATACAGGTTGCCACTCTACCCTGCATTTTTAGACCATTGATGCTAAGGAGACTTTATAGCTTGGTGTTTCGAGAAAGAGGATAAATAAATAGCCTAGTAATTGATTAAAGAGATATTTCAGAAGTCATCATAATCAAAATCAAATTGTTGTATATTATGCTCACATATATATTTGACTTATGGTAGGGATAGTCTGAGGTGGACAGTTTTCCTAGAAATTCAAAAACATGTCAAGAAATACATTTGTCTAAAATATTGGCAGATGCTCATTTATTAAATATTCTAAGAAATTCTGTATTAAACTTAATTGAGTTTATGCGATGTGTGTAGATTTCAAAGCGTTTGAGACATTTCAGCTTTCCTACTTTTATCAAGAAAACAAACTTTTGCAACAAACCTTGTGTTTTGTGAAAACACCAAAGGCAAATACCATTCTTTCATGAGGCCAGATTATGCTCGATTTGTCTTGACTATTTTTCTTCCAGTGATTTAATCTTCTGTCATTATTGCTTGAATGTGTATGTTCAGGCCTTAAAAAATACACACAAAAAATCTGCCGGGATAAAGAATGAAGCCATCCTGAATTGGATGCTCTTGCTCAGCTTTCTTGGGCCTCAGGGATAATTATACTGACTGTAGTCTCAGACGGTAATTTTCCCGTGGAGAACTTCTGAGCATGCTCTTTTTCTGGAAACTCATACTGCTACAGAAAATAGGCAGTCATCTCTGGTGTGTTGTGAAGCCAGACTAAAATTCAAGTTGATTAAGTTTGTTGAGTGGAATGTGGAAATAACGGGCCAAGATTTATTTTCCCATTATTTTCGAGGTCGGAGAGATATCTGGTTATAACACAAAGTAGCTTGACACCTTTGTAAAGGTTTACTTCTCCTTAGGTCAGAAGTAGACGCATGTGATAATTTAGTTGAATTGAAGCAAAAGTCATGATCTTGTTGCTCAAAATGATTATATGAATTCTATTTTAAAAACCGCTTGTATCTGCCTCAGCTGCTAAACAGCACAACTCAGCATCTCCTGGCTCCACTGTGATTTGGTCTTTATAAGCTGCGCTTCCCAACACTCGGTTACACCCGTGCCCCACTTCATTTAACACCTACTGCTTTGTCCATACATGTAATTTATATATTTAAAAAAAACCCCCTCATTTCATATCTTTTCTATGTTGATCTTGTCTTCTGCAAATTGAGGAAATTTTACTCCGTAGTTTTTGAGCTCTACAGCTTGTCTTTCCTTTCCTTGCTTCCTGACCCTGAAGGAAACCTCCCGTTCTGTTTAGTAACAGTGATGAAGATGGGCGTCAATGCCTTGTTTGGTTTGGAGGGGCAAGCATCCATGCGTTCATGACTATGATTTTAAGTGTAGGGTTTTCGTGTGATGTTTTCTATCAAGTTGAAAGAGTTCCCTTCTAATCCCAATTTTCTGAGATTTTTTTTTCTTATGAATAACCTGAATTTTGTCAAAAGTGGTTTTCTGCATCAGTTCTCATGATCATGTGGTTGTGTGGTTGTATTTTTCAGCTTGTTCATATGGTGAGTGACTTGGACTTTCAAATATTGAAACAATTTTACATCTTAGAATGAGTTCTGTTTGGTTATTATATAGTAGGTCTTTTCACACATTGTTAAATTTTGTTTGCTAATATTTGCTGAGTATTTTTACATTTATATTCATGAGGGATAATGGAATATAATTTTCTTTTTTGTGTGTTGTCTTTGTCTTGGTTTCGCATCAAGGTAGCATTCATTTCACAGAAAGTCAGGTGAGAGCATGAAGTTAGGACGTTCTTTTCTAGCTCAGGACCTTCAGATTATGAGACAGACGCGCTGCCTACTGCGCTAAGGAAGCAACTAGGACGTTTTTTTCTAACATAAACATTAGCTCTGCTTTAGCTCTGTGCCATGAACTTTGGTATATCATTCAGTTCAATCATTTTTTTCTCCTCTGACCCAGGGATTATTTAGAATGGATTGTTTAGTTTTCATGTATTTGGGGATTTTGTTTTTATCTTTTTATTATTGGTTTATAGTTTAAGTTGATTCTACTGGAAAACATGCCCTATATAAATTTAGTTGCTTTAAGTTTGTTGAGGTAGGTTTGTTTTTAGACCAGGATATGGTCAGTGTTGGCATATTTTCTGTAAATGCTTGAAAAGAACATGCTGTTATTGGGAATATGAATTAAATCTTACGTATCAATGTTTTGAGTTCTGTTTCCTCTGTGAGTTTCTGTCATATAAAGTTTTGAAAGAGAGAGGCTGAAGACCAACTGCAGTTGGAGTTCATGTCCACTTTGCTACACGTGTTTGTGTCTGCCTTATTGGCGTATACATACTGCTATAGTGCCTTGCTGGGTTACCTCTGTCATCACTATGCACATGGTATGTCCCTAGTAAATAAAAGAAAATCTACATTATTGGATACTAGTAGACTCACTCTTGTTGTCTTTTGACTAATGTTTACGTGGTACATCATTTTCCATCCTTTATTTTCTACTCACTTAGGTTATTATGTTTGTCTTGTAGACAACAGGTCATCTAGTCACAGTTTTATCTATCTCCCAATCTTTATTTTTTAAAAATTTATTTATTTTTATTGGAAAAGCAGAGATACAGAGAGGAAAATCTTCTGTCCAATGGTTCACTCCCCAAGCAGCTGCATGGCTGGGGCTGAACCAATCTGAGGCCAGGAGCCAGAACTTCATCCCTTCTTGCACATGTGCAGGGTCCCAAAGCTTTGGGCCGTCCTCAACTGCTTTCCTAGGCCACAAGCAGAGAGCTGGATGGAAGCGGGGCTACTGGGGTTAGAATTGGCGTCCATATGGGATTCTGGTGTGTGCAAGGTGAGGGCCTTAACCACTACGCTATTGCGCCAGGCCCTTTTTAACCAATTTAAGTCTATTTGTTTTGTATAATGTGTTGCAAAGCTCTGGGCCTTGTTTTTGAGTCCTGAGTTACAGCTGGTCTCTTCTTGTTGAGTTCCTTATAAAGGAGAAGCTTGATGGTGAATATTTAACTTGCAGGATTAGATAACAAGTTTTTGGGGTTTTTTTGGCCTCTGTTTGCTTATGTTATTAATTGTTAAATGTGCTTCATAATGTGTAATAAGGGAAGTATGTTGTCTTGTGCAGTTGCAGTCTGCTGTTACTGGGCAATTATAATTTAAAAATTTTATTTATTTATTTTTACATTTTATTTTTTTAAAATAATGATTGCATGGTGGATCAGGGTGGGAAGGATCAAGGTTTAGGGAAATTTGGGTGAATCCGTTGCTTCCAAATTTACTATTTCTTCTTGTTGTTTCTGAGGGAAGGGGAGAGACAAAGGGGGAAACCACTCATGACCTTCCACATGTCCCAGTCCCCAGGGATGAGGAACTGCCACCTCAGATCAACCCATTCTCGATGTGTACACATTTCAAGGGGTTCTGTCCAGGTGGTTTGGATAATTCTAAATGCTGCTGATTTCAGTCTGCTATGTTACTCGGCAATTATAATTTAAAGAAACTTATTTATTTCTTTGAAAGAATAAGAGAGAGAGAGATTAGTCCTCCCTCTGCTGATTTACTCCACAAATGGAAGTGACAGACAGGGCTGGACCAAGCAGAGGACAGGAGCCTGCAACAGCGGACAGGGCCCAGCACTTGGACTTGCTTCTGCGTGTTCCCAGGCACCTAGCAGAGTGCTTGACTGGAAGTGGAGCCTCCACAAGTCTGAATGAGATGTGCATGCGATGTCGTGTCACTTGACATGGTTTAATCCTCTGTGCCACAATACCTCTGGGAAAATTGTGCAACTCTGACATACAAATAGTAAACAAAAGGTTCATTAGGCTTATTGACTTTCTTTCTGCTTAGCCGTATTAGCAAGTTTTGTATAGTTGATCTCAGCTTAATAAATTGAAAAAAAAATTAGAGCTAGGTAGGAAAAAAAAAAAAGGTATGTGAATGTAAGGAATGGTTTTCAGAGTTAGTGCAACTTTTTTCCTGAGTCAGATAAGCAATTTTCTTTTATGTTCACAAACAGCAGGGCTTATATTGCTTTTGTCCCTTTCCAAAGTAATAGGTATTAGATTTTTATCTTTTATGGTTTTTTTATGGTGCTGTGTTTATGCCAAAACAAGATAGGAAGCACATAATTCACTTAGTCTTAATATGTTTATTAAAAATCCTAATTTATGTGTTTGGATGTCCCCTTGATTTTTCTATTTAATTCACTAGAAATGTATCTGATCATTGTGTGTGTGTGTGTGTGTGTGTGTGTGTGTGTGTGTGTGTATAAAACCCAGAAAAATACCATCTAGAGTTTAAAGACACAGCACCACCAAAGCCATTTGAAATCTCTTACAATTTCAGATGCGCAGGGAAACAAGAAGTAAATCTCCCTTTTTGGTTGCCATATCCAATTTAGGCATTGAGATGAAGTTACTTTATTTCTAATGAGGTAAATTATGTAATTTTTTTTTTTTGCAAGTAGAAATCAACCTATTTTTCCAGCAAAGTGATTTTTTCCCCCTACCACTCAGCTACTCAATAAGACTGCTGCAATGGCTTATTACACGATTGTTCACAAGACAATGATTTTTATTTCTGATAGACAGTAGCTGTAAACATATGGCTTTCTGGGCAGACAGATTGTTTCCTCCAAATGTCAGTTAAGCCCTCAGGCTCCACGTCTTCCCTTGCACCAAACCAGTGCTTACATAACACAAAGTAGAGGTCTGTCAGGATTCGGAATGCTTGCTGTTTGGCAAACACAGGCACGTGCAAGATCAGAGAATGACTTCAGACATAACTGAATCAGGCAGTGTACAAGCATCTGCTTAGCTTTGCCATGTAGAATCTACCACAATAACCTTAAACCAGTACTCTTGAGAATAAGTGTCTTCTGTTGATGGGCCCTCAGCGAGTGAAGCAGAGCTGTGAAACAACACCATAGCTGCAATGTGTTCATCCTGTGGGAAAGGAACAGCAAAGACAGGTTCGGATGTTCAGAACAGTGTTCAGTGCTTTACCCTGTAAAGTGTCTAAGCACTGAAGTTGAGAGTTTGAACAGGATTGAGATATAACTTTTCATTTGAGACAAGACATTAAAAAGAAACTCTTGTAGAGGTCACTTTAAAATCAGAATATTGCAAAACCAGTTCACAAATCAGAGTTTTCTACTTTTGTGTAAGATAATCCAGAAAGACCTTATTTGTTTTCATGCTGACTCTAAAAATTCACGCAACTCTGTGTGCACATCTGCATGATTCCTCCGTTCATGTAGACACAATGACATGGACTGATTTTGTCACTTTAATGGGTATAAACATAAGATTTTAAGAGACAAATGTTTGGGAAAAGAAATTCTAAGTGGAGAAAAAGAGATGAAGATGGTTGCTGATTATTAAAATCATGTTAACTTCAGCTCAGCCAATCCAGTCTGTAATCCTATACACACGAGGTGTCTGAGAGAGAGTTTGCCTGTGACAACTCATTGGAAGGCTGTCCTAGAAAAATCATTTAAAAATATCACAGTTCTATTTTGTAGAAAGTTGTTGCGGATGAGACTGTATAGGCTGACCTATTCTTTTGGAATGTTCTAACATAAGCCAGAATCGCTACAGTTTTAGTGGTTTAAGAAAGAAACAGTTCCCCCTTCCTGTTCATGCCATGATTGAGAGGGAGTCAGTGGAAACTACTCGATGTAGTTGTTCAGGCACCAGTGCTCCTCCCACCAGCGGCTCGGCCTTCAGTGTCTTCCATGGGGTCCTCTGCATGTCCCTTAATGTATGGCAGAGTTAGCGCCCCAGGCCTGAAGGAGAATTTCTTTCCTCCCCACGTTATCTTACTGTGGATCCACATGGTCCCTCCGAGCTTTCTTCGAGGGCAGATAGTCTGAATGTAATTGGGAGTGAGGAGAATACGAGTGCAGGTGGAGAAGCCAATTAAGGGGGTAATTCAGCGATCCAGAGTGGAATGTGTAGGATCTGCTTTTAGGGCAGGCTGGAGGAAAAAAAAAAAAAAACAACTTAGCTCTGCTTTCCACCCACAGCATTTCAAAATGATTGCATTTCTAACTCAATGCTCCTGTGAAAAATGACTTAAAATACGGTTTGTGAAAAATCACAATGTAGATTCCCTTTGTATTAGTAAGAACAAGTGAATTTATAGCCTACTTTGACTACATACAACATAGAAGATAATGGCAAAGAAGGGAAAAAGGCAAGAATGTTAAGTAGTCAGATTCAGACTGAAGTTTTTACTAAGAACCAGCTGTCAAAGCAGATGTCTTTGAGCACGGAGCATCATAGACACGTGCCATATAGAGTTGCAGAGAACAGGAGTCTACAGTATCCTAAAAGAACAGCCCATTTAAATGAGGTGAAGTTACATGTATTTGAAATAATTGGAACACCGAGTAAAGAGCAAGTTTTATCTCAAAGGTGGTTAGGAAGGCCACAATGAGAATTCATTTACTGATACAACCAGGCTGTTGATTGGGTTAGTCCTAATACTCAGACCAGGTTCAGTTCCTAGTAAATACTGACAAATAAATGTTTGCCCTAATCATTACAACGAGAGTTAAAGCAACCACCTCCCACATTGGAGGGACTGGGTGAGACTCCTGGCTCTAGCTCCTGACTTGAGATTCCTCACAGTGCAGACCCTGGAGATAATAGTGGTGGCTCAAGTAATTGGGTTCTTGTCAGCTCCGTGGGAGAACTGCACTGAACACTGAACTCACAGCTCTGGCTCTACCCAGTCGCCACTTTCAAAGTCATTTGGGGAGTTAATGAACAAAACAGAATCTCTCTCTTTTCTTCTAAAACAAAACAAACATTGCAAATAAAAATGTTTGAGACATTCATGAGCCACAGATTTTTTTTTTAACTACTCATGCATCTGATTTGGCCTTTGGTTGTTATTGTAAACTCAAAGCAACTATATAAAGTCTTCTCTTTTCTATCTACCTGGAAGATCTGGAGGTAGACACAGCAGTGTTGTCTGAAATTATTCTGTTAATTATTCATTTCTAACTCGTAGAGGAATACAGGGAATAAAGTCAGGAAGTCTTCCATGAAAGAGCTAAACCTAAAATATCAAACTAGGTGGTCTTAATGACTTGCATGGAAGCTGCTTAATCCTTTGGACTTTCTAGGAAATTCCTGCCAGGTTTTTGTGACTCTCCAATTTGCCCATACAACTTGCTCCAGCTGCCCAAAGGCATTGCCTTGACCTCTCTCTGAAACCAGTGTCTCTCATTGGAAAACTAACCCCAAGTTGAGCAGTAAAGGGCAGTCTGTGACAACGACCCAGGGATCCCTTCTCAGTCATTGAGTGAGTTTTCAAAGGGACAGTGGCAGTGCCTGTAGGGATGGAGACTATCCAGCACATTGACTGTCAGACCGGTTGGTGTCTGTGCTGCAGAAAATGATGACTATAAAATATCTGTAGTAAGCAGCCTGAGAAGGGATTTTGGCTCACAAAGTGGGGTGGGCCCTTTGGTTCAACCATCTGGTGACACTGGAGTATGGAGAAGTGTGTGTGGAGAAAGAATCACAAAGTAAATCCGAAGAGAGAGTGAGAATGAGAGAGAGAGAGAGGGAGAAGATAGGACCAACTCACTTTTGTAAGTGACTTTCTGTGCTCACATGCCAATGATTAAAAACCTCCTCGAGGATCCATTTCATTGGACACCTGAGTGAATCAAGCCACTAATGCATGCCTGGGGTTTCAATTTCTGCAGGAAGTGTGGGCATTAAGCTCCCACAAAGAGTAAGATGCTCCTCTGCTGCCATGGAGTCCTTGGGTACTGATCAGCTTTGCACTAATGTACACTCCAAGCTAGCAGTAACATCCCAAGTAATTGAGCTCTTGCTACTCACCAGGGAGACCTGAGCTGTGCTCTTGGTTCCTGGTTTTACTTCCTGTTAGGAACTGTTGTGGCCTGTGAAGAGGAAACCAGGATAAGAGAGACTTCTTCCTCTCTCTAAAGATATATTTTGTATTGAAAAGACAGATTGACAGAGAAGGAAAAACAGAGAGAAAGGTCTTCATTCGATGATTCACTCCTCAAGTGGCTGCAATGGCCAGAGCTGAGCTGATCTGAAGCCAGGAGCTTCTTCCAGGTCTCCCATGCTAGAGCAGGGTCCCAAGGCTTTGGGCCATCCTTCCCTGTTTTCCTAGGCTATAAGCAGAGTTGGATTGGAAGTGGAGCAATCAGTGTGACAGCCAGTGCCCTTATGAGATCCTGGCGTTTGCAAGGGGAGAATTAGCCAATTGAGCTGTCGTGCTTGCCTCTCTCTTGCCCCAACCTGCCACCACCAAACAGAAGCTTTCTATTGCTGTCTCTTTCTGTCTCCTTTCCTATAATTCAATTTTGAAGAATTAAAAGTCTACATTGGTTAGGGAGTCATCCTTTCAAACCATATCAGCTGTTAATGCTGATACATTGATTGATGAAACTGTACATCTTAATTTGCACATAAGGACGTTTCTCCATTAGGCGATGAATAGAAATATAGGAAGTCTGAGCTTCAAGCCTCTAAAATGGAAATCAGTTCTTGTAATTAAAGAAGTATCCTTACATAGTAGAATTGAAAGGAGGTAAAAAGCGGTCTTCAGAAAGCTCATAGAAAACGTGTATTAAACTATTTATCACACCCTTAGAGTAATGTGGATGATGCCCGACTTCATACCCCGGGCAGAGGAAGAAATCCAGGCTTGTCCTTTGCATGGTGTTTATTAATTTAACACATGCTGCCAGGTGCCTTCCTTGGAAACAGTACTCTGCAAGAGCGAGAAACGTAGTAGAAAACCTGCTGATAGAGTTCACGTATTCCAAAGGCGCATCCTCACGCGGGCGAGTCAATCCTAAGGTGATGATGAAAGGAAAGACCAACTATTCTTCACGTGCTGCGTTGTTTCATCGCTTATCTACTAGACTTTGGTTTATGCTGAGACCAATGGTTCCATGTAGTGGTGGTGGCCTTCCGCAGTATTTTTGTATTCACCTTGATACCCTGAGAATCTGTTGCATAATAGATTCCTAACAGAACGCTGAGATGAGCTGCCCTGATTCTTCTCTAACATATCCTTATCATGATTGTCGTTTTAGTTTCAGAGCAAACTTTTTTCTCACAATTATTTTTTTTTAAAATTAATAACATCTTAATACAATACTTTCCATCTGTTCTTATTAACTTCATTTAAAGTGCATGGTGCTTTACATTTTTATAAACCTAATGGGTCCTATTTGTGAATTCTTTGGAATGATGCTTTATTTCCATTTCTCACTGTTTTAAAGCTGTTATTTATTAGCCTTTCCTTCCCCTCATCCCAACAATGAGCCATTTGTATTTTTATGTGGCTCTATTCCAGGTTCACTTCTAGCTGTGGAATCTGTGAATGTAACATCAATAATATGTATTTCAATTGACTTTCTTTCCCTGGAAGTCATGCCAGAGTGATGCTGAGGAAACATGAAGAATAATAATAAGGAGGAGAGAGTGGAAAAAATTAGAATTTCCTCTGAAAGGCAGACCAGCAGTCTGTTCCCTTGATAATTTTATGTAAGCTAAAATAATTTATACAGAATTATACACATTAAAGTGTACATTTGTAATTGGTAAAAATGCTTAAGCAGTGATTTTTCTCATATACTGTTTTTATTCTCCTGAATTGCTTTCACTGAGGGAGAATAAGTTCTCTGAATCATGATCATTTATGGCAATTATAGTTTGGCATTTTCATCATTGCATACCAAATATCATGAAACAGACTCAGCATATATGTATTTATCTACAGGAAGATATAATATTTCTGTACATATATGTATATGTTAATCACAATATAATTGTTATGCAAAAGAACCAAAGATTCATTGGTCTTTAAATTACTTCTTATTTTAGTTCTTTTTTATTGTTGGTGTGTGATACAGTTCCATTGGCTCTGGGATTTCCCATCCTCCTCCCCCAGTCTCTTCTCCCTGCTCTTATTGATTTCCCCTCTAGTATTACAGTGGGTGATCCTTCATGAACAGTCGTAAGTCCATCATGCTGTTATTGAAGTGTTTCCAACATTGTAGACATGGACAGTGTTGGAGTAGATTACTTCTTTGTTGAAGGCACAGACACATTAGTTTAGAAGTATGCTGCCACCAAACGCAGATATTTAAACAACATGTATTACAACAACTTGGAACATGCCTACACAACAGATCTTTCCAATCATCACCCCATTTTTTGCAGAACACCACTGAGAGAGAGTGTGAGTACAGCACCCGGCACTGCTCTGACCCTGAACACACCCAGCATGACCTGACAGGTTCAGTGAGCTTCTGCCCTATTATTGCAGCCTCTTCCTAGCTTGGCCCCACCTCTCTCAGACCCATTCACTAACTACAGTGAAAACACCTGCTCATATATAGGCCAGTGAGGCACCTTGTACTGTCATGCTAACAGTTTTGTTTTAGCTGAGATTATAAGTCCTACTGTTTAAACAAATGACTTTGCAAACAGAATAATTCATAGTCAATTTTGTCCTGATTTTTAAATAAATACAGGTAGAATTATTAGTATCTGGCATGATTATGATCCACAATTCTTTGAGTAGCCCAAATGATTGGCTCTTTGGTTAGAATTACATACCTATCAGTAGCATCTGATTTCAATATAAAGCATAAATGTCCTTTGTTCTTATGTTTAGATGGAGGATACTTCTTGTGGTTTCACTTTCACTTTGTTTTTATGTATGCCACAGACTTAAAATGAGCATCTATAATTTTCAGCTTCTGTCTCATTTGTGTGAGGTTAGAACATGCGTGCTTTAGATTTATGTGAGAATAGAATTCTTCTGGTGTTTAAAAATTCCACTCTCATTCCTTTTTAGTTGCTTTAGCTTGAAGTAACTAAAGAAAAATTTTGTTGCGTGACTTTCATTTACTGAATCTTTTCAAATAAAGTAATTTGTTTCAGTGCAAAAACTCAAACTTTTTCATAGGTCTGTGCAATATGCTATTTGTTAATTAGAGTTAACATGAAAGATTTGAAAACTTTCATAAATAACTCCCAGGTGGCCATTTTATAAACGAAATGATTCGAGCAAAATTGGAATTATCCTTTTTACCTGGGATAGTGCTTTTTGTTTGTGGATATAAGGTTACTTTTTTCATTTTTAAATAAAATGGAACTGTTTTGTTTATTTGAAAGGCAGCTTGATAAGGAGAGAGAGAGAGAAAGAGAAGGCAAGAGAGAGAATCTTCTCTCTGCTGATTCACTCCTTAATCCTCAATGGCTACAATATTTGGGGCTGAGGCAGACTGAAGCCAGGAGCTAGGAACACCAGCTAGATCTTCCACTTGGGCAACCTTGGTCTAATTACCAGAGCCATCTTCAGCTGCAGCCCCTCGTGCATGACCAGGGAACTTGCCCAGAAGTGGGGCAGCCAGGACTGGCACTGGTGCTCAGATGTGGGAAACCAGTGTGCCAGGCGATTGCCAACCCACCGAGCCACAAGGTCTGCTCCTGGAATCGATAGATTCCATAGAGATTTGGGAATAACTTGTTACTTAAGGATACTATTATGAAGTGGATTGTTTCTGCTTAAAATTGACATGGTGAACGAAACCTTATCCACCACTGGGGCATATTTGGAGATAAGACCTTTCAAGGAAGAAATTCATGATCAGCAAGGTCCAATGTGACAGATGTCTTTATACAAAGTGAGACAGCAGAGGTTTGTACACCTAGAGGAGACAGCCACCTGAGGACGTAGTGTGATGGCAGTCGTCTGCCAGTTGAGCCACCTGGTCTGTCGTGCGTTACTATGGTGTCCGCAGCCAAGCAATGCAAACATTGAGTCAGTGTGATTGATTTACATGGGGGAGCGGCACTCCTGGGAATTGAGCTCCACGAGGAGTTTCTCATGTGTTTATTGGTGTCTCCACATGCTTAGCTTAATCAGGGTACCAGTGCACACCGGCCCTCCTTGGTGTGAAATTATCATTCTTGGGTTTGAATCCTGTCCTGCAGGGAGTTTTGGATTCTTACAGTCAGACAATACAATGGGGAAATGTGCTCTGCTTCTTGCATATCTCATGTCTTCGTGCTGTCTTCACACATGGATTGACAGTGGTCCTGGAGATGGAGTTTATGGCTAACCTCTTCCAGATTTTGATTAATATTGCCTCACAGTCCCCTGGTGTTTTGCACTGCAGAACAATCTAGTCCAATTTTGTCTTTTTTCTTCATTGCAGAATAGTTGTACGATTCTTTCCTTGCCTTTTAACTGTGACAATTTCATTAGATATATTTCACGATTGTTTTCTTTCTATTGATTTACTGGAATAGAATACTTACTCTCAGATTTCACAATGGGGTTTTATTAGATGAAGAAAGTCTTCCATTATTTATTTAGTTATTGATTCTGCTCCATCTACTTTTATAGACTTTGATTGAGCTTTGGGAATTTGCTCTTGGAATGGCTTAATTTTCTCTTCAATTCTTTTATTCTTTTTATGTTTCAGAAGAATTTCTGATATTTTCTTCTACATCGTTAATTTTATTTTTGTATTATCTTATATGTTTTATACTTGATTATATATAAAACTCAGCATAGTGTAGAGGCAAAGAGTCATTCCTACTCTTAACTTTGTATTTTACTGGTAATTTATTCTATGTCTAGTGTCTCCTTAAGAACATAAAATAGAATCTTAAAACATTTTTCATCTGTGCTTGTGGTCTTTTTCTACCCCCAAAGGAAGGCAGCTCTGTCTTTACAGAAGTAAGTGTATTCTTTGAACTCAGAATTTCTGGCAGGCCTGTGTTGGTTCTGTTTATACTCATAGTGGACAACCCACCCCAGCTCTACAATTCAGTATTTGAGTTATCTTACTTTCATTTTCTGAGAAGTGAGGTTGCTAGCAGTGCTGAGGGCTTGGGACCACCTTGGTCCTTTGTGCTCCCTAGTGCTCTCGCCTCACCAGGTGGTGTGGTGTCTGGAAGAAGACAATGAGGACCACCGTGGAGCTGTTGGAAACAGCAGCAGGTCACAGACCAGGGACAAGCCATAATCCTGTGTCTGGCCAAATGCAGCATGGACAGCTGAAGCTGTACCTCCCAGTTCTTGTGCCTTATCTGTGGTGTGTAACAAAATGACAAATGCAGGAGAGATGCAGAGGCTGACGTGATGCGGGCAGATGCCAGGCCCACCAGAGGGCAGTAAGTAAGCATGGACCTTCTTTGCAGAAAGGTTTAACACTTGGGACAGTCTGTGTTTGCATGGAGACGCCCTGAGCTAGCTATGCATTAGAACTGTACAGCTGAGAGAAAGAACAAGTCCTTTAATGAGTTGTTATGGATGTCACTGATTTTGCTCAGTGAAGGTGCTAAGGTTTGTCAGAAATATGGGCTATGTGAGGACCTCAGTGGGCAGAGAACACCATGCTGAAAAGTCACATACATTTAAGCTTAATCAGAGAATTTTTCTTACTTCAAGTTACATATTTTAGGAATTTCACATTGATATTCAAGTTATCAAGCTACCGTTTACTACTTTTGGAGTTCTTGAAATAAATAAATTGGGATCAACTTAAAAAAATTCCTGGCTTTGAAAAAAGTTACATGTTAAGACTGTATATAATAAGTGGTAATAATAGATTAATACTAATAGCTTAAATTATAAGCAGGTCAATGGAAATTTTTCAGTATTTCTTTTTAAAAAAATATTTGTTTTTTTTTTTATTGGAAAGTCAGATATACATAGAGGAGGAGAGACAGAGAGGAAGATCTTCCATATGATGATTTACTCCCCACGTGGCTACAATGGCCAGAGCTGTGCCAATCTGAAGCCGGGAGTCAGGAACTTCTTCTGGTTCTCCCATGTGAGTCAATATTAGTTAATAAACCTGTGGTTTTTGGGCCATCTTTTGCTGTTTTTCGTGGGCCATTAGCAGGAAGCTAAATCAGAAGTGGAGAAGCCAGGACACGAACCAGTGCTCATCTGGGATGCTGATGATATAAATGACAGCTTTCCCCTTCGGTTATCTTGCCAGGCCCTGGAAAACTCATTTTAAGAAAACATGAGATGATATTGAATATATCTCATATATTGAATATGTAGCCTGCCTGGAGTGCAGATCATCTGCAGCATTCTGCAATACTAATACTAATACTAATGTTTTTCCTTCACTGAAGAGGACAAGCAATTGACAGCATAAACAACACCACCACCAGTCATTTCATTAGGATTCATTTTACACAATTCTGATTGAAAAATCAAAGCGAACCAGTCTCTGCTTGATAACTGCCACAACTGTTGCATCCAGATTAGCTGCAGACATCCCTGAGTTTTCGGTGGAAATTTTAAACCAGTGAGTTCAGGTGCTGCAGGATTTCTTCGAAGAACCCTGCCAGGAGATGAAATATGGCTTTAAGAAAATGTACAGTCATGCCTGATGTGGTGTCTCAGTGATTAAAGTCTTTGCCTTGCAACTGCCAGGATTCCCTGTGGGTACCGGTTCAAGTTCTGGCTGCCGCGCTTCCTGTCCAACTCCCTACTTGTAGCCTGGGAAAGCAGTGGAGGATGACCCGAGGCCTTGGGACCCTGCACTTTCATGGGAGACCTGGAAGAAGCTCCTGGCTCCTGGCTTTGGGTTGGCTGAGTTCCGAATGGAGGATCTTTATGTGTCTCCTCTCTGTGAATCTACCTTTCCAGGAGAAATAAGTAGGTCTTAAAAATGCATAGTCAAAGCAGTGGCTCCCAACAGGTGGAGGCAGTCAGAGGCAATGTGATTTGGCCAAGGGAAAATGTGAGAGAGACAGTTTTTGGTATCCTTGACACATTTTGTCTGTGTAGGGCCTTCATTAGCAAATCTTCTACCATGACAATGCTCTCATTCATTCCTCTCAAAATAATTTAAACTTTATGAGAATTTTAATGGGAAATCAGTATGCATCTACTTCACACTCTTGGTTTGGCTTCTTCTGACTCATTTCTGACTAATCTTAAGTATTAATAATCTTAAAAAATAAAAAAAACTTGGGCATGATGCAGTAGCCTAGTGGCTGAAGTCCTTGCCTTGCACACAGCGGGATCCCATATGGATGCTGATTCCTGTCCTAGCTGCTCCAAGTCCCATCCAGCTCCTTGCTTGTGGCCTGGGAAAGCAGTCAAGGATGGCCGAAGGTCTTGGAACCCTGCACCTGCATGGGAGACCCGGAGGATGCTCTTGGATCCTGGGTTTGGATCGGCTTAGCTTGACTGTTGTAGCTGCTTGGGAAGTGAATCACTTGATGGAAGGACTTTCTCTCTGTCTCTACTTCTCTCTGTATATGTGACTTTCCAATAAAAATAAATAAATCTTCAAAAAGTAATAATCTTAAATAGTCTGCAAATTCATACATATTTTTTCAGTGATTAGAGAAAACAGAAAGACTTCACTCACATGGTTAAACTCCCAGGACCCTCAGTACTTTTGGGTTGGACTAAATGGCTGGTATCATTGCTTAAGAAAGTATTATGAACTTGATGAAACCCTTGTTGAGAGATAAGGTTTATGATTTTAATTTAAATCTTCTAATTTCCTTTCCCATACAGTATTTGAAACATTTTAAAAAATTCCTTTTCATCCATGGAGTCTACTCCTGGGTGTGTATCCTGAAAAAAAGAGCAGTATTGCTGAGAGATGGATGTTTGTAGTATCTTTGGAAGTGGGAAAAATTGAGAAAAAGTGTAGCCGGTCCAAGAGACCTAGAAGATTCTAATGTATCATTTGTGTCTCGCCTCTTCTCTGGATTTTCTCCTGTCCCCGGCTGCTGGATGACGTGTGGCTTCGTATCTGTGGCCAGCTACTTCATTGTATGTAGTTTGTATTTTTTCTTAGTCCCTTGCTCTTTCATGTTGCTGCATCCCAATGCCGAACCTTACTTGTTTTGCACAATAGGCAGACAGGACATCTTTTTTATTGATTGATTATTTTTAAGTGAGCCTTGGTAATAGATGTAAGGCCGTAGGCCATGGCTCCTGTCAGGAAAGCTGTTTCCTGGTTTTGTCCATTTGATAGAGCTATAGCTACTCTATTCAATTATTCCATCATTCTGCTCAAAATGTGGTGAGTCTATTTGTTACAGAGCATAATAAAAATGTAAAGCCACTGCGATTAATAAATAACAAAACATATGTGTCTGTTTTCCAACAGCAAGCAGAGCTGAAGTGAATATTCATGTTGTTCAAGATTAAGTAAATCACTACAGACAAGGAAAATTACGCTATCACTTATCTGTTCAGATCAAAACAACAGTCATTTTCTCCACCAGTGAGTCCTATTAAATGAATTGTATGCTAACAGTTTCCAATAATGAGCTGGGTTTAATAAAGTATGTCCTCTTCATAACTTTTTAATGTACATTCCTCCAAGACCAGTCTGTCCCCAGAAGGGAATTCATCAAACAGCCTCTGCACATCAGAAGTAAAAGCAAAATGAATGAGATCGGAGTGGCTGAGGCATAACTGGTGGTGATGGGATTGGTCTTGCTTCACTCTCTCTGTCACTCGGCAGACGTGAGAAATCTCCCACAAGTGGCTCAGTGTTATCTTTCTCCCTGAGTTTTGTTTCTCCCGTAAGTATTACATGTTGGCCGCTAACAGCAAGTAGATCGTGCTTGTGATTGATCTATGGACTGCTCCATCGCGCCAGAAACTTTATTTCTGAAGTAGAGTATGTAAAATGAGGCCGGTGAGAACACACACACACACACACACACACACACACACACACACACAGCAGAAATCATTGACAATATTCAGAAAATTCTTCTGAGTTTAAAATTGGTAACTTAGGGCCCGGCGCGGTGGCGCAAGTGGTTAAGTCCTCGCCTTGCACGCCCGGGATCCCATATGGGCGCCGGTTCTAATCCCGGCAGCCCCGCTTCCCTTCCAGCTCCCTGCCTGTGGCCTGGGAAAGCAGTCGAGGACGGCCCAAGGCTTTGGGACCCTGCACCCGCGTGGGAGACCCGGAAGAGGCTCCTGGCTTCGGATCGGCATAGTATCGGCCCGTTGCGCTCACTTGGGGAGTGAATCATCGGATGGAAGATCTTCCTCTCTGTCTCTCCTCTCTGTATATCTGCCTTTCCAATGAAAAAATAATAAAAATAAATCTTTAAAAAAAAAAATTGGTAACTTAGTTAAGGATTATCAAAAGAAAAAGAAATGATAAAGGATATTACAGATTTCTTCTATGCTTTTGAAAAAGTATCCATACAAAGTATACTCAGTTGTGTAAGGTTCATTTAGTAAATATAACATTCATTTTTTTTAAAAGCCATTTATTTTTATTACAAAGTCAGATATACAGAGAGGAGGAAAGACAGAGAGGAAGATCTTTTGTCCGATGATTCACTCCCCAAGTGGCCGCAACAGTCAGTGCTGCGCCAATCCAAAGCCAGGAGCCAGGAATTTCTTCCCGGTATCCTACACGGGTGCAGGGTCCCAAGGCTTTGGGCTGTCCTCGACTGCCTTCCCAGGCCACAAGCTGGGAGCTGGATGGGAAGTGGAACTGCCGGGATTAGAACCGGTGCCCATATGGGATCCCGGGGGGGGGTTCAAGGCGAGGACTTTAGCCGCTAGACCACGGCGCTGGGCCCTAACCATTTTCAATGTGGACTTTTTAAAAAGAATGCTGCATGGTGTTCTTATCAATGTATAAATATCAGGACACTGGCACTTAAAGAGCAGTGTATGCTACTCAAATATATGAGGCAGCACACCATGCACTTCTTAATGACAATCAAAGTTAAACTGAGCTTTTCCTTGATGCTATACTAAACTTTTCACGTGACATTAGTACATTTATTTGACTCAGTAGTTATGATACAGATTATATGGATGCAAATCTCACAGTTTTTCCAGATATGGCCCGTTGAGGTGACACTTACTGGAGTAGCTTGAGAGAAGACACAAAGCAGCCAGAAGCTACCTCTGCAGGCAAAAAAATCAAATCGAATTTTTACATATTCCACAAGAAACACCCTTTTCTACTAGTGTGACTCTTTTTCAACTTTTTTTCTGGATTGCTCTGAATTAATCCGCTTCATCTTGCAGTTTTGTCTGAGGAATTAACACAATCTTTCTGTAGATTCACGGGTTTTGAAATCATCAGCATTTATTCACCAGCCCTGAAGACTACAGGATTGGGTTTCCTCTGCGGTGTTTGGTATCAACATTGAATGGTAGGAAGATACTAGCAAGCCAAGGGCATTGATCATTCAAGGCTGCAAGTAGCTGTTGGTTAGTGAGGACGAGTGACGTCTGGCGGTCAGTGGAGCTGTCTGGACAGTCAGTGCTCGCTGTGACCTCGTGTGTTTGCTCTGCACCTAACCACTTGCATTGCTGCGCACTCTGAATGAGTGAGTGCTGCTTCCCTCTAATTCTCACAGTTAAGCCACTTTGAACTTTTTTTGCTTTACTGGTTTTCTCTCTTCTGCCTGTGAGATGGGAGAGATGAATGGCCCAATCAAATTTGAGAATTGTTGTTTCATTTTCCTGGATGTTTCAGAGTATGTGTCTCAATGGGAACATAAACATCCTTGGATTTCTCCCGTGCCGGTGAAGTGTAATCTAAAGAATGTTTCAGTTGCTTCCCACATAAGGGCACCTTTTTTTTTTTCCCAGAATGACCTTGAACTTGACTTGTCCCCCAAGATATTCCATTTTGAACTAGAGGTAATAATAATTATTTTCTCGCAAGAATAATTCATTTGCTACTATAGTTAGGTAATGGTCTTGGAAGCAGCACTACACTAACAAGGTGACATTATAATTTTTATCATTAACTTTCAGCAAATAAAACCATGTTTTGTCTGTCATATATAGGATATTTAAGAATGATAGCAATATGATATGATTCAGTTGATCAATTCAATGAATATGATATGATTATGAAGTGAAAACTTGGTCTGTTCCCTTTTTTGTTCTTTAGTCTTGTCTGCTTCCTAGGGTGTAGATTTCGAATAGTTTCTCCTCATGTATTTGAGGAGAAAGTTGTAAAAGAGAAAAGACTCAAATAGGAAAAAAGGAAAAATCATTTAGAAGAGGGAATCACTAAAGGGACCCCCCACTAATTTTTATCAAATTAATTATGCTGCATAGGAGGGAATATTATTAACTTGAAATCTATTCTAAATTTTTATTTTAATTGGTTTCTATGAGTGGTATTAACATTTGAGTGTTCATAGTCTAAAAAAAAAATGGAAATGGCTTGTCAAGGATCTTAGACCCATATAACTTCTGTTTGGTTCACATGTTATTTTTTTTTTTTCATCTTCCATGATTGATTAATTTAACAGGAAAATAATGTTATAGATTTTTCTCTATTATGTGTTAGAATGAAAGAATGCAAATAGGAATTTCCTTATAAATAGAAATTATCAGTATATTTATCTTATAATCATCAGAAACATGGTCTTGCATTTATTTTTTAACCCATCATCACTTTGTTATTGTTTCTTTCTAAAAGCTGACATCTGGGGTTGGGTACTTGGCATATGGGTTAAGATGCAAATTGGGATGTTTGTGATCCATGTTAGAATGCCTGTTTTTTAAAAATTTATTTATTTTTATTGGAAAGGCAGATCTATAGAGCGAAGGAAAGAAACAGAGAGATCTCCTATCAGCCAGTTCACTCCCCATTGAGCTGAGCTGATCTGAAGTAAGGAGTCTCAAGCCTCCCTCTGGGTCTCCTATGCACAGGGTCCCAAGCAATTGGTACATCTTTCTCTGCTTTTCCAGGCCACTAGCAGAGTTGGATGGGAAGTGAAGTGGTCAGAATATGACCCAGCACCCATGTGGGATCCTTGTGCTTGTGAGGGGAGGAGTTAGTTGAGCCACTGTGCAGGGTCCAGAATGCCTGGTTTTGAATTCTGGCTCACTTGATCCAGCTTCCTGCTAATGTGTTCTTAAGGAGACAGCAGTTTTGAGTCCAGTAGGTAGGTGCTCTCTGCCTTTGGACTTGGGTTGAAGTCCCAGCTCTGGGCTCTGGTCTGGTTCAAGCTGTTAGTCGGTAGCTGAGGAATTAGAGGGTGGGAGACCTTGGTCTGTTTGTAAGTTTCTCTTTCTGTTTTGCTCCTTTTCAAATGAGATAAGTAAATAAATCTTTCAAAAATAAAATAATAAACTGACATTTACTAAATACCCATCATGCTTGTCTTTATATTTTAAGATTTAAGGAATACATTTTAACAAAGTACTGCAAGTTGAATTAAATGTTGAAATTAATGTTAACATTACAACAAAGAAGTTTACGTTTTCATAAATTCTGTCACACTGTGTTGCTATTATTATTATAATATTTTGATTTTTAGTTTCAAAGACACATTAATTTCTGCCTTCCTTCCGCAACCATGGGAGCAAGTCACATTTTTTCCTGCTGTGTGAAGTAACAACCATTGGAGGATGTCTGTGATCAAGTGAAGCAGATGAAGCTGTCTGCTAATGATGGAGCAGGCTTTATTTTTTTAATTTTTATTTTTGATGATGTTTACATAGTTGATTAGGGTGGGAAGGAGCAAGGGTTATGGGAAAGTGGGTGAGACCATTGTTTCCAAATTTCCTTTTTCTTCCTGTTTCTGGGAGGAAGGGGATAGATAAGTGGAGAAGCCACACCCAGCCTTCCAATCACCCCAGTACCCAGGGATGGGGAACAGCAACTTGATATCAACCTAGGGTGCCCTATGTGGAGCATGTTTTGAGAGACCTGCTTAAGTGGTTTTGATAATTCTGAACTGCTGTCAATCTTGCTGATCTAAGGATAAGGAAATCTTTCCAATGTCCACTGGCTGACATAGTCAACTTTAGTCTTCATTCACCCAGATGTTTGCTGTCATTCTTTGGTTGGGGTTGTTGTCCAATTTGTTCTGCCCTCCTTGCTTGAACAGGCTTTATTGTATGATTGTCATGATTGTGACACTTGGCTTTATTTATTATTATCTTTTACCAGCTTACAAGATGTGACTTACCTGTGGGAAGACTTGGTGCTCTTTTCTTTCTTTCTTTTATTTTGTTTTTTAATTGGAAAATCAGATATATAGAGAAGTGGGATATGAACTGGCATCCATATGGGATCCTGGTGTGTTCAAGATGAGAACTTCAGCCTCTAGCGCTGGGCCTGATGCTTTTTTCTTTAAAATGGGAGAAAGATTCTTGTCTAAGGTTTGTTATACAAATTAAATCAATGAATACTATCATAGCTGGGCTTCATAGCACAAGCTAAGAATTACATATATGATAATATATAAAGTCTTGAATAGATTATATAGAGTATATGTGATATATACTATGACATGTATATCAGGTCTTGAATGGTGATATATACTATGATATATATCATATATATGTAAAGTCTGAATAGATAGCTACTAGACTTACAACAGTGATCATAAACACATACAAGAAATGCATGGCCTCCAGGTTAATGTATTGCGCTAGGAGGCAAAGGGCCCCTCCTAAGAACACCAAGACCTACCAAGGCAGGCTGGTCAACTGCTCACACCTAGTAGGGAGTGTTGGTATCCCTCATGTGCTCAGAGGCAAACAGAGGGGCTCTCAAGGTCCCTCGTGCTTTAACTACAGGTCCAGCCATTTGTACTTGTCTGACCCCATGCTGACCCAAGTGATTGCAGTCTCCTGTTGGAAGACATCATGATGGAGATCTCTCTCTCCTCTCAACTATCCTCTCCTTAGTTCCCATTTGTCCTGATTGGCCGCACATCTGCAGGGTTCTGAAATGCCCTCCTTACAGTACGGGACACTTTGAGGCCTGCAGGATGCTTGGGTTGAACTCTGAAGAGTGAGAAAGGGGTCTTTCCTGGTATACTGAAAGCTTTCAGTGCAAATTCATCAGTGTGGTTTTGTGTTCCTCCAGGGAGGAAGTGATGAGGATGGGCGAATGCCCTTATTGTGCGTGGCCAGGCTCTCCCATGCAGTAATGAAGGCCATTCTGTCACTGCCGTCAGCGAGGGGCTGGTGATGAGCCGTTCTGAACTTTGTCCTTGAACACACGTTATAGCTCCGGGAGGAGTGCTTTGTCTTGGACTTGGCATTAGCAAAGATGACACTGAGCACAGCCATTAACATGCAGTTTTGCTCTGGGAAAGGAATACACTGGACATTTTCATTAGTGTAAAGCATCACATTATGCTTAACCCTCTTTCCTTCAATATTCAGAGGAACCATTTGCTGCATTTTGTATTTTCCGCACCAATTATCAGTTTCTCCCTTGTTTGTTTAGCCTCTGGAACATAAATTGTAATGCATAATTCTCTATTAAGTTGATGAACATGGTGTTGCTGCCATGGTCCAAAGTTATATGCTTTGGAATTGTTTTTATACACTGAAGCTGTGCCCCAATGATTAGGGAAATATGTCAGTGATTTGCGGATGTATGTGTAATTTAAAATTCACAGATAGGGCTCTTTCTGAGCAGCAGTGCCTGCCAGCCAAGGGTAAACAACATTTCTTTTAAACATGAGTCTCATTATTGAAGACTGATAACGGTCCCATTTGCAAAGAATGGCCAGCCACTGATAGCAGTGGTGACCAGCGAGAGATTTAAAGTCAAGTAATGTGCAGCAACTAGCAGGCTGTTCCTGGAAGAATCCTGGCTCCCGGCTTCGGATCAGCTTAGCTATAGTTTTTGTATCTATTTGGGGGAGTGAACCAGTGGAAGATTTTCCTCTCAGTCTCTCCTTTTCTCCATAAATATGATCTGCTTTTTTCCCCAATAAAAATAATAAATCTTTAAAATAATCTAATTGTGATGGGGAAGACGGACTTTTCTGGAGGGTCAAATGTAAGATTGAAAAGGGGCAGTTACAGAGAAGTGGGAGAACAGCAAGAGAGGAGGCATCTGCATGTCGCTGTCCAGTCTTTTCCATTCATGCTAACCAATCTGTCCTATACAAAACCCCTCTGTCACCCTGTGCTCGTTGTACTGAATCTTTTAGGATTAAGAACATCTCTGTCTTTCAGCTGAACTGTGGAGTCACTTTGCTGACTTCATTTGGGTCCACATATCTGTATTTTTCCAGAGTTTTCTGTACCTCTCCTGAAGTACCTACTTTTTCACAGCTTTCTTGTCACCATTGCTGTTGAATATTTTTCTGACTGCTTTTTTTCACCTTGGTTTGCTAACTTCAACCACCAGTACATGAATGTCTGCTCTTAGGCATCCATGTTTCTCTGTCCACAACCATCTAGACATGTTCCTAGCCCTCTTTTCATTGATGTCATCCAAGTGAACTCCAGAATGTTCATAGTTATTTTGATAATTTTGATAAAAATTAAATTGAAAGATTATATATATTTCCCATGAAGTTTTGGAAGTGGTCCAGGTGTATTTTCAAGTTAATTAAGAATTTTCATGAAATAATATGATTAAAATAGAAGTTTCAAGATGGACTTTGTGTTGCAGTGGAGTAAGTCACCACTTGGATGTTTGTATTGCGTATCTGTAGTGCCTGTAATCATGTTCTGCTTCCAGTCTAGCTTCCTGCTCCATTGCTTTAGGAGGTGGGGAACCAGATGATGGGCCAAGACTTGGGCTCTTGACACCCACCCTGGGAGACTCATGAAATTCTTGACATCAACATGGTCCAGCTTTGGATCCTTCAGGAATTTAATGAATGAACCAGGAGAAGTAGGAAGTCTCTGTCTCTGTGTTTCTGTGTACTGATCAAATGAATAAATACATTAATAAATAAAACATGGACAAAAAAGAGAAGTTTATTTTGTGCATACATTCCATTCCTATGATATATATTTGAGAAGTTCATAGGGTCCAGTCTTGTGGCACATCGGTTTAACCCACTGCTTGCAATGGGATCATGGAGTGTTGATTGCATTCTCAGCCACTCTGCTACTGAACTAGCTGCCTGCCAGTGCTCCTGGGAGGAAAGTGGAAGAATACAGCCTATGTAACTGGTCCCTGCTGGTCTTGTGGGAGATGGATATTGAGCCTTGCTTTCTGCATGTGGCCTGACCCAACCCTGGCTCTTGCAGCCATCTGGGGAGTGAACAGTGGGATGGAAAATCTGTCTGTTTCTAAACCCTTTAAAAAGTTGTGGAAATGCATATAATGAAAAAAAAACTGATCAGACATAAAATTTAGATTCTTAAATTTTAACTCAGATTTTTAAAATATTGCTTATCTGACACATTATTGACTTGGAAGTCCAGTAAACTCTCAAATTTAACAAAACCATAATTTTACTTCATACTTATTGCAATTTAAATCTTTTTTCACTTTCATAAATGTTACTACAACTGCTCAATTCAAGAAACTTTCATGCATTCTCTTTATTTTAGTATATATCCTATTCTCTACTGGTCTCCTCTCCCTGCCTATATAAGCATTACTTTCAGCCTATCCCAGAACATTATCCTGTTTTCCTCTCTCCAAATATTTTCTGACTTCCTGTTGTTCTTCATTGATAATTAATTTGCCAATCATCAAGTCTGATTTTTTATTTTTAAAGGGATAGATAAGTAAAATCATGCACTTAAACACTTTAAATTCCTCTCTGTTGTTCTTACAATATATTCTAATTAAAATGACACAGAAATAGTGAAAAGAAAATTGAGGCCAATTGCAACAGAGAAATGAGAGTGCGAATATTAATCTTTGGTAAGGTAAAAAACAAGACAAGCAAATCACTGCTCAAAGGTTAATTTTAAACTGATAAAATGAAATATATGTTGAAAGCTATAAATTGCAATAAACCTTCATGGGCAGAGTATAATTAACACATGAAATAGTAATAATGATCATTTGAATGTTTAGGCTTGTCAGCTGTTTTGGTAAATGCATTGTTCTATTTCATTCTCACACAGTCATTATTCCCAAGGCCCTTGTCTGATGAAGGAGCTCGGGCCCTGGTCACATAGCTCATGAAGGAGGGAACAATAGTACCAAATAAGTTCGGAGTATTTCCGAAGCACACGCCTTTTCTATTACATTACACAAGCCAGTGGTCCTAAAAATTATAAGAGAAATTGAACACAATTGTGGTGGAAACTTCAACTCTGCTTTGACAATTTCAACTGCTCAAATAGATTTAAAAAAGTAAGGGTATAGAAAAATTTGAATAATCTAATTTTTATGCTAAGACCTCAGGAATAATTCTCAAATTAGATCTGATTTTGTTTCCTTTTTCTATGGCTAAACAAACTATTTCAGAGCCTTACATATCTACTTCAAGAAATAATTTAAATGTGAAGAAAGTCTTTTAAAAGAGGAGATTTAAGCAGTTCCTGGAAGTCTTTTCTTGGGTGTTTGGTAATTGTGTCCCTGAAAGTTTCCTGCTAAGTGTCTTTTTTTCAAACTTTGTTATTTGAAAGGCAGAGAGATGGAAAGGAAGGCTGATGGAGATCTCTTACCTATTGGTTCACTCCTCCATAGTGTTCACCAACTGGGCTGGGTCAGGGCAAGCTCAGAAATGTTGCTTTAGATGCCCACCCTCAGGTGTCTTCACGGGAGGAAGATGCCCACCCTCAGGTGTCTTCACGGGAGGAAGATAGCTGCTGGTTGGATGTTATCTGTGATGACTGCTGCTCAGTTTGGCAATAAGTTCTCAAAGACTTTGTAGACATTGGAGAAGTAAATAAATGAATAAAAGCTGTGAGCTACCCAAACTCTGTGGGTTGGAAACGTTGATATTCTTTTATCTGAGCCTATCCATTGTGAATTAAAGTGATAAAATTGAAATGAATGATAATTGTACATAAGGTATTTTGTTTATTCCAGAGTTCATCACCTCACAGCCAGAAGAGACCTTACACTTGTCAGTTGTTACGTTGGACACTTGAAACACGTGATTTATCCTAATTTTCTCGCTTCTTTGAGTAGGTACTAGGGCCAAGACATGGGGATATATGTTTATAGGAGCTTTTGGCAGGTTTGCTAGTGCTTATTAATTATTGCCACTTTTGTCCCTCACCATGTTCTTTGTTACTCTCAGTAGATCTTGAATCTCCAGATTCACTGGCTTCTCTTGATAGTAGTGTCTCAGGGCTTCCTCCAGTTTGCCAGTAGCAAACAAGGTGCTGGGCTGAATTTGTGCTGTTGTAGGTTTTTTTTTTTTTTTTTTTACTAAACCAAATACATGAAATTTCTCTGTGCTGTGCTGTCAGTCCAGAATAAATGATCTCTGGGTAAAATAAGTGAAAATTGTTCAACCTGACATTCAGAGGGTCATGTTGATGGACATTTTTGTCTTATACATCACAGGAAACTCAAAATTCCAAGTGGCAATTTTACTACACAAAATATTAATAATTTCTTAAACTCCATTGTATACATTAAGATATATGTGAATTTGGTTATTCATGAGTGAAACATTTTTTCTTTTCTACATTTTCCTTCACACAATTTCATGCTCTTTAAATAACTACAGTGCTTATTTTCCACTCTTTAAAAAACAGATATTTAAAAAATTCAAACTTAATTTCAGAGATTGCTACCACGTTGTGAGAAAAAACTCTGACAGTTTGAATGATGATATTTCTATTTCTCCGTGCTTTACTAAGATTCTTATCCTTATGGATATATAAGTTTATATATTCATCCATGAATCATTTGTAGATTTTCTAATCAGCTTTTTCTCACTTATTCTGAAATGTAAAATATGTTTTCCATATAAAACACACTGTCTAATGCATGCTGAAAAGTTATTGTTTATAGAATATATTTACTTTGCCAAGGAATGTTCGATCTTGTCAGCTGAATATTAAAGGTTTGCTTTAAAAGGTTTAGGTCACATTATGCTAAGAGAAATGAGTCAATCCTAAAAGGTCAGATGTCACATGTTTGCCTTAATATAAGATAATATGGTGTCAAATCTAAAAATTGTGAATTTTATCTTATTGCTCTTCCTAGTTGTTGTACCACACACAATAAGATCTTGTGATGTAACCTACTGTCAATGTCGCTTTTATTACTATTATTGCTATTACTAATGGGTAACGATGATCTAGTCCTTATTGTACTCCCATTAGATCCACATGGGTCACACACTGGCATTTATTTCTACAGGAAGATGTTGGACACTGTTTTGCATCACCCTAGTGTCACATTGATACCTTTGTTCGACAACATCATGGAGATTTTTTTTTCCCTCTCAACCCATGGTAGACTGTACCTAAGGAGATGTATAATGGAAGGATAGCAGAAATAAATATGTCCATAGGTAGAAACAGAGAGAAATATGTCCCTGTGCACAGAGTACAAGGATGGACTCACAGTGAAATGGCAGATAATCTCCTACATTGCTGGGAGACATCTCAGTGTGATGGACTTGTGAGGGTCCAGGAAAGACACCTACTGTAAGACTGGAGGGGAGAACATAGGGGAGGGAAGGGAACATGGGGAGAGGGAGAGTAGACCCCAGTGCCTATCAAACTGTGTCATAAAATCAAGAACATAAAAAACAATTATGAAGGGAAAAAACGTTTAGGTCACTAGTAATAGCTATTGCAAATACAACAAATTAAATTAATATTACTTAAACTAATGTAACCTGTATATGCTAAATTAGGTGTAACCGATGTATATAAAAGGATAGTGATACAATTAAAAATGAACAGATGAGTAGGTGCTGTGGCCTAGAGGATTAACACAATTAAAAACAAACTGAAGGGCTGGTGCTGTGGCCTAGGTAGTTAAGCTGCTGTCCGTGATGCTGGCATCCCATATGGGTGCCAGTTTGATTCCTGGCTGTTCTGCTTCTGATCCTGTGAATGTGTCTGGGAAAGCACCAAAAGATGGCCCAAGTGTGGGGGCTCCTGAACCCATGGGGGAGCCCTGGAGGAAACACCAGGCTCTTGGCT
This sequence comes from Ochotona curzoniae, assembly GCF_017591425.1. Taxonomy (NCBI): domain Eukaryota; kingdom Metazoa; phylum Chordata; class Mammalia; order Lagomorpha; family Ochotonidae; genus Ochotona; species Ochotona curzoniae. The sequence goes on along the minus strand of NW_024466307.1, from coordinate 4,923,969 downwards.
TCAGCCTGTCACAGCCATGGTCGTTGTAGCAATTTGGGTAGTGAACCAGCAGATGGGAGAAGTTTTTCATTCGTCTCCTCTATTCTTTAAAATTCTGCCACTCAGATACACAAATAATTACTAAAAAATCTTGGTTAAATATGTTGGAAATACTATATATATGTGTGTATATATATGCACATATATATACTAAATTGCATGCTGAGTGTTAAAGACTAGTTCATAAAAATTTGTATACACTCATTGATATGAGTATCTTTCTTCCATTGCTACTTTATGAAAACTAAGACTGGAAGGCAGAGATGATGGTTTGGGGAATTTTATGTTAAATACTGATTAATATTCTAATTTGTTTTCATTAACTTAAAAGTAGTGAATTGTGCTTTGGATTAAAATAAACTTTTCGGCTAATTAACTGTGTATATACAGGTTCCATGTGATTAATATTTGTCACTAAAATGAACTCTTTTGGTTAGTACACAGCAGCCTTGGTTCTTGGGCAGCTAGAGGACTGTGATGTGTTCATTTGTCAACTTTCTCCATAGAGGACTGAGGATGCCTGTAAAATCCATTATCAGAGTGCTTTCTATGAGGACACTACACATTATAATAACATTTTGAGCTTAGTATTCAATTTTAAGTTATGATTGTATAAATACCCAATGCTGAGTAACCTAAGCTGAATTTTAATTCCACCACTCAATTTCTTTATGACAAAATAGTGGAAATATCCTCAGTGACATGTTAGAAAATGGAAAGTTTGTCTTTTTTGTTGAATTCCAGTTCTCGTGTCCCTGGCTTTCTCAGATCACCTGGGCAGTTGGACACCAGTTTCGCAGCAGCATCATTGAAATAGTGAAAGAGGTTGCTCCACAGCTCCCTCTCAGTCCAGAATTCACATTGGAGTCTGCCTCATCAGCATTTTGGTGGAAGCATGCTCATTCCCGTGTTGCCACATGTCTCCGTGTGATGGCATCATGGCTTTTCCACCTTTGGCTTGGGCCTGTTTTCTCACATGGTGTTCTCTTCTGTATTTCTGCATCCTGGTAAATGCTGTTGCAGTGCTGGTTTTCATTAACTCCTGCTGATCAATCCATTGCTCACTCAATGGGTTCTGTTTTTCTAGAATCATCAGGAATTTTTCATTTCATCCATTTTGTGGGGAGGCAGGAACTTTAATTTGAAGCAGATGAATAAAATGATCCTTATAGGCAGGTTCACAGAAAGTATGCCTTACATTAACAGCCAAATGACCTCTGGCTATAGCATCTCAGAGATTTACTGTTTAATTGTTTGTGCTGACTGTTGTGGAGACTGTAAGAACATTTTCTCCTACTTTTTCACAGGCAGTGCCTGGTAAGCTTAAAGAGCTGGGGATTACAACTTATCTCTCTGTCTGTCTTAGTTCACTCTTTATGGTTGTTGCCAGAATAAAAGTCCTGAGGACAAAAGGAATGATTCTGTTGGCTAGAAAGTCTCACATGGCTGCAGTGTCCGGTGAGAGGGTGGCTTTGAACCCATCACGTGGCTGCAGTGTCCGGTGAGAGGGTGGCTTTGAACCCATCACAGTGCGGCAGAAGAAGAAACAAGCCAAGTGTGCAAGGAACCAAACACATGTGCACTGGCAGGCGCTCCCCAGTGGCAGAATCTGTTGAGGCCAGCCAGTCTTGGATTGACCATCTGTGTGTTAAGTAAAACTCTTATTTGGGCCCGATGCCATAAGCTAGTGGCTAAATTCCTTGCCTGGCATGTGCTGGGGATCCTATATGGGCACCAGGATCCTATACGGGCGTGGGTTCATGTCTGGGCTGCTCCACTTCCCATCCTGCTCGCTGATTGTGCCCTGAGAAAGCAGTCAAGGACAGCCCAAAACTTTGGGCCCCTGCACCCACGTGGGAGACTCGTAATAAATTCCTGGCTTCTGGCTTCAGATTGGCACAGCTGTGGCCATTGTGGCCACCTGGGGACTGAATCAGCAGATGGAAGATGTTTTTTTCTCTCCTTCTCTCTGTCAATCTGACTTTGCAATAAAAGTAAATACATCTAAAAAAAATCTTCCATTATTTGTGAGTGAGGCTGCCTAGGTATTTTGATATACTAACAGGAACTGGACTACTACAGAAAACTGGTACCAAAGTAAGCAATTCTCAGTATAACCACACCTGAAGATCAGGAGACGGGTTTGTAATTGGGTAACAGGGAGAGGTTTGAGGAATTTTGGGAGCCTGACTTGGAAATATTCAGATTACTGCAAATGGTCTAAAGCAGTATTACTGTTTCTAATGAGATCCCAAAAGGAAAATAGTCTTACATGAAAGTTAGGATCTGTTTGGAAGTTGGGAGAAAGTATTAGAGAAGTATTGCATGTAGATTTAAGGGAATCTATTCCTTTATGGGAAAACAAATGCTCAGAATATGATACAGAATGAATGCTGACAACAGGATGTGAATTTTCTTCGTCAAACATTATTTTATGCTCAAATGTGTAGAGATATAAATATTATATCATTATAAGCCTTGCTAAATGTTCAAATATAATTAAAGATTATATGTAAGTTACATTTCCTTTCTATGGCAGTTAGGAATTTCAGATAGACTACTTTGTGTGACATCAGTTCTTTGAATATTTTGCTAGAGGGAAATAGAAAGTTCTCGTCATGGACTGGTAATGGAACTCAGATGCCAACTGCTGCAGCAAGTGTTTGGTGGGGGGGTTTGAAAGTTAATCATGTCACTTCATGTTTTATGTCCAAAATGTTATCCTTTTTTTGTTTCTTTACCAAGCTATTGCCTTTTTAAGAACGTAGTTTCTAAAGATGCAGGAAAAAGTTGGTGCTTTTTTTGAGAGAAGATATTCAAACCACTATGTCATTATAGCCAACATGGGAGCATTTCTAAAGGAGCTGCCAGCCTGTTCACCAATGCCAACAACAAGACAGAAGATTAAAAACTGCAGCTGTTGCTCATCTGCCCTTTGCTAAATGACAGTGTACTGAGGGTATAGGAGTGACAACAGCCCAAACCCAGCGGCAGTGTTTGGGGTTATTTTCCTCTAACATTAGACTAGTCAGTAAACCTCAAATGGATTATGATGTTGGAATCTAATCATTACATAATTTAGTTTTAATTTTCTTGATTAAAATTGAGCCGAGTTGGCTTTGCATGGGGTTAGGACTGGGAGAACGTGAACTTTATGCATGGGAATCAGACAATACTCAACAAAGCAAAGAAAGCAGTGACCCTGTCATTTCCTCTTCCCGGAGGAATCTAGATTTAGTGGTTTTGTTTTAAATGTATAAATAAGGTAGGATTTTTGTACATCAAATTTTGTTGGTCTAGTTGTTATATGAAAAATCAGGCCAGGAGATAGGATACGTAAAAAAGCATTCAAAGAAATGAGGAATATAGATACCTTCAGAAGGTTGTGTGTGAGCAATACAATCTCAAGAAAGAAATAGAAAATCAGTTTCATGTCTAACAAAACTCTTAAGACATGGCAGCTTATGATATCAGATATATTAAAAAATGAAAAAAAGAAAAAATAAAATATCAACATTGAAGTAAATACACTGATTTGGAGGCAGAGTAAATAACCAAACAACCCTACAACATGGAACATCTGGTCAGTGAATCAAAATGGACTTTAATTGGAAACAGACAGATGGTATAAACACTATTAGCACAGAGAAAGCTGTTGTGTAGACAGAGATCTAGAATATTGACTTTGGCAACACTGTCTTCACTAGGCCTCGCCAAAGAGGCTGTCCACATTGAGTAGACTATTAGGCAAGTCGACCTCCTTGCTTAACATTCCTTTGGGCTCATTCGTGTTTTCTTTCTTGTCTTCTCCCTTTCTTCATTCCTTTCTTTCCTTTCTTTCTTAATTTTTATATCGGATGAAAACAGAATGGAGAGAGAAGAGGCGGGAGAGAGGGAAAAGGAGAGAGAGAGAGATTCATTAGCTTACTATCCCACTACCTCAAAGGGAGGGGTTAGTTTATGGGGAGGTTGATGTTGGGATCTGAAAAGCCATTTGTCCTCACATGGGGGCAGGATCCCAGTTATCTCCATTTACCTAAAAAAGCACTGCTGTGTGTAGAGGTCCTTGCCCACAAGAGGCTGGAATCAGGAGCTGGAGCCTGAGTTTAACTCAGATACTGTATGTTGCAGTCAGTGTCTTGATGGTTAATTCAAACATTGGCTCCCATTTGGACAGATGGTAAACTTTCAAGTAGGTAGACAACTGTGTGCTCTCATGTAACTTAACAAAAAGGTTGGCTGTCTCCATTTGTGATGTTGTGCACATGTTGGAGAAAAAATATTATCATATGGACATTTGATTTTTTGGTGGTATTAGTTCAAAATGGAAATTGTTTGAAGTATCTTTTCTACGTAGACATTAAAAAAGTCTATCATCCTCAGCATTGAATACAAGGATTCAGAATCCTTTATGCTAAAGTGCATATGCAAACAAGACAACAGAGAACAGAGATAAGCCTAGTAGGATAAGTAGGTTATATCAAAAATATAATTACAGTTATTATAATATATGTAACACAATTATATACCTGCTATTTCAGATAGGATTTAAAAAGTTGCTAGGTATTTAATCACTACATTAATCTAGATTTTTTTTCTTACCTAATGGCATGGGTCATGGCTCAAGTGCTGTTTTACACATTTGGGACACCTGAGTTCGGTCCCCAGCCTGCAGCTTTGGCCTGAGCCAGCCACTGCCATTGTAGGCAGCTAGAGAGTGACCTAGTGGAGAGTAGTTCTGTCTGGCCATCTCTTCCATAATCGTCTTCTTTCTCTTTACCTCTCAAATTAAGCAAGCAAAAAATCAGTGATATTAAAAAAATGTAATAGTTGATTAATTTTCTTCTGTTTAGGTTGCTTGAATGCTTTATCATGCTTTACAGTATGGTAAAATCCACCTCCCTAAGTCATTATTGGTGATTCTAATCTTTGGAATTATCTAGAACAAATATCTTTCCTATTGTAGATCACAGACCTTTGTTTTTTCTTCATCAGATTTACAGTACACTAGAGAAAAAAGAATGGGCTTTGTATATCATTTGAAATGCAATCTCAGATTACCAAGACAAAATTGAAGCAAAAATTCCAGACATGTATGTCTTGGGTGGACACTGTTTTACCAGATGCTCTAAATGCTTGTAGCCTTCCCTTACACTTGTTCTTCAGATGATTATCCACCTGTCTCTCTTTCGATTGCTTTCCTCATGGTTTTGTCTTACTGTGGTGGTCTGAACCAGTCCCTGAGTTCTGTCTGCAGCTTGTTCAAGAGATTGTTTTACTTGTGGTAGCTTTGAAATGATCATATCTCATCCAAAATATGCATTTAAAATTTCTTTCAGTTCTTCTGTGTCCCTAGGATTTTTACATGAATTTCCTCCAATTGATCAGTGTTAAATTTGTAAAAGTGACAGGCAGAGGCATACCTAAAAAAAAAAAAGTTAAATTAGACCAATGGAACCACTCAGTAACAGTGACATTTATTGAATACTTAACATGTGTCAGCAACACATCAAATGTAAGACTCATGCAAACTTCTCAGCAAATTTTCTCCAGAGCCACTATTTCCTGCTATTATTAATGCATGTTTTGCAGAAAATATTTCAGACAAAGAAAGTCTGCATAGTTTGAATTGTGAGAACCACAAGATTTAATCTCGGAAAGCTCTCCAAAGCTTACTCAAACTGTTACATTGATACTAGTATAGTTTTTCAATATTTTATTAAAAAGTTAAATTTATTTGAATCTTAACAAATATATGACTATATTTAGCTAAAATTATCCCAGCCTTCCATATAATTTTTACTGAAACTTAACACAGTTTTTTTCTGCCCCTTTCCTAGATAAAATAAATTCTGAATTTTCAGTGGTATCAGAAAATATTAATGGTGTTACAAATTAAAGTTACAAGATAGTTGTCAGAGTTTCTTTAGGTCATTAAGCAAGATATTTTTCCTTCTAAGCAATATTTTAGAAGAGTAAGTGATGTATAACTAGATGAACAGCTGAATTTCCACTGTTTATATAAGGTTATAAAAGTGATTAACCAATTCAGCATCGTAAAACTTCATTATCAACATATATTAATATTTTTAAACTTTGGATTATTATGTTACATGAGTCAAACTATAAGGTATGAGCATGCTACAAACTACACTTTACTACTTAGATCAAATAAAATGTGCATAAATTAATCCAGATGCTATTTAATGGTATGCATAATTGCTGTTGTGCTACATGGTAATTAAGCTTGTGTGAACAACAGATGATTTTCCAGAGCCAAGGTAAAATTTTATAGCTCTTCTCTTTTCTCTATTATTTCTTCAATACTTTAATGGTGGTGCTGAAAATTTTATCTGATTCCATGTTAAGTCTGTTACACACATGTAGCCTAACCCCCCAGCTGCCGCCAACCCTCACTTTCTGAATATGACTCGTTCACTGTTGGGAACCGTAATAGTATATGTCTCCGTTTCTCTGCATTTCCATCATGGAGCCAAGACTATCTTCCCTTTGTGCGCTTCAAGAGACAATACAACAAAATTTTGCCGAGATTGAGTCTGTGCAGAAAGGCAGGTCTGGCTTTGAATGTTTTTTCTCTTCTCAGTTGGCTGAAATTGAAAGAAAGTGTGTCTAACCTCTTGAACATTGATTTCTTTATCTGCAAAATGTTGAAGGCCGATAGTTACTTCAAAGAGTAATCGTGTGCATGAATCAACAGATGTAAAGACTTTGGTCCTGGCCACCACATGCAGCTACAGTCCACTAATAACATCAGCCGAATCTTGTTGTGTCCGCCAATTGCATCCTCATTGACTGTACCAGCTGCTGAGGGGTTGGAGCCTCTGTGGACCTGACGCTTGGATGACCAGCTCGCCTGGCTAGACGTGAAGACTGCATCCCTCCTGGCGTGCTCAGAGTGGGTTAGGCGCTTGGATTGGAGGCCAAGGGAAGTTGTGAGAGACACAAGCATTAGGGCATACAGCTGGCAAAGGGAGAGACCAGCTGGAGATTCTAGAGAATAATATCACCAATTAAATCTGGGTTAGGTTCTGTTACAGGGGTCCAGAGATGGTAGGCAAGCCTGGAGATGAGTGTGTATGTAGGTTCCAGCTTCCAATAACTTTGGGAAATATTATCACAGTAACTTTAGCTAGGTAAATTACTTTGTTTTTTGCTACCAGAATGTTCTTCAAAATAGAAGCTAGGTTTCATTCCAAATAAACCATGGAAGTGGTCAAGGACATAATACAAGCAAACCTCTGTCTTTAAGAATCTTCTTGTTTCTTTAGAAGACAGCGAATTTTCATTTTGGATTATCATGAAAATAACCAGAATTGACACAATACTGGACTCATTCATACTGAAATCTATTTAATATTTTACCATATTAATTAATCAGCGAACATAATGGTGCATAATCAGTGAACTCTCAGGCTTTTCTCACTTTCACCGATGGGAGAAGATTAAAAAGCAGGGCAGCCCTGTACCGGTGTTAACTGGAGTCTGTGGATTCTACCAGAGAGCAGGACGAACACAATGAAAGATGAGATCTCTGAAAGCTGATATGAATATACTCAAGATTGCCCCTGGTTGTGCTTCGCTTCTTAAAGGCAAACAGGATGTTAACCAAGTTAGGTTTTCCAGTCCGTAATGTAATCAAAGATGAAATTACTCGAAGTTATGCTGTAATGGAGAGAGAATTCGTAATGGTGGAGGGGTTCATGAAAGTGATATTATTTGTCTGGACTTTATACTACTCCAAGTTGAGCAAAATCCAGTGCATGATTAGCAGAAATAAGCAGACAATACAGAGTTTTTAAACTTGTTTTCCCACACGTTGTCTAAAAAAAACCTAACCAATAAACTAAAGCAAACTTTAATTACCAAGGCATGATAGACTGTAACTAAATTATGTATTAAAAAGTTACTGGTGATAAATCAATATAATTAAAACCATATGTGCTAATTGCTAATTGATGATTGAAAGGCATCCCGTGTCAGAAAAACAAAGCAGAATAATTACATGCCAACACTCTGGATTTTAGGAAATTGAAAGCCACGTCAACAGGGAAACGTTGAACTTTGTGTATTTTTTATGTCCTTTGGTCATATTTCCAAGAGTGTAGTTGGGAATCTATTCCAGGTGAGGATAAATTTTCTTACTCATTGCAATTGAAAAAAAAAAAAAGGCCTTACATTTAATCAATTGGAGCCAAATCATTTCATTGGAACTTCACTCTATGTCATGATATGAGATAGTGTTGTTTTTTTTAAAGATTTATTTTATTTTTATTGCAAAGTCAGATATACAGAGAGAAGGAGAGACAGAGAGGAAGATCCTTTGTCCACTGTTTACCTCCCAAGTGTCCACAATGGCTGGAGCTGAGCTGATCTGAAGCTAGAAGCCAGGAGATCCCCCTGGGTCTTCTACATGAGTGCAGGGTCCCAAGACCTTGGGGCTTCCTTTTCTGCTTTCTCAGGCCACAAGCAGGGAGCTAAAGGGGAATGGAGCAGTTGGGACACGAACCAGCATATGGGTTTCTGGTACATGCAAAGTGAGAACTTATGCTGTTAGGCCATCACTCCAGACCCACAATGGACAGTGTTAAGCTATACTGTGCCTTACATAATAACCTAAACTCAAGACATCTGTTCCATTAAACCCAGCCTTCTGGAAGATTGGGCAGAGCTTGTTTGCTAGACAGGATTTTTGAGAAAACATCTTCATGTTCTGTGTACTGAAGAATGCTGATGAAGAACCACTACTTTTCTGCTGTGGATCATGATGTATGGTGAGAAGCACGATGTCTTCAGTTTCTCAGGTCATTTTCCTAACTTAAGCCCTTACGTTCTCTTCGCTGAGCTCTGATGAAAGCCGCTCTCCAAGTCTTTGCTTCCTGCTTCTTCCACTTGACTGTACCATTCTTGTAAAGCTCACTTCTGACCGCAGCAGCTCTCTTACTCTAAATCTTTTATGGTCTCCTTAGTGTCTCTTAAATATAATGCAATTTGTATGTATAGAATGCCTATCATAATCCATGTTTCTTGAATTACCTTCTATACTCTTCCATTAGCTGTTAGGTGTTGCTAAAGGAACCTCTGGTCTTTCTGTGTATTTCCTGCTTTCTTGCCCTCATGGAGCATTGATTTCTTGGAGGATCCTTTCTCTGAGTTTTCTACAACTCTGTTTTAGCCACTTGCCTGAGACTTTTTAAGAGCTACATTTTCCAAGAAACATTTTCTGATTGGTGCAATCTTACGATTTCCTTTAAGTGGAAAAATACATTCTTTTATGATGGTTATAGCTTCTGCTGCCAGTTTAAATCCCTAGAGGCTGGGTAGATGGCTAGAATGCCTTGTGGCTCTATATGCCCCAGGATTCTTCACATACACTTACCATTAAACAAATATTTGTTGAACAATTACTCGGAAATTTTTACATGGCTTCCTGATCATCTTTTCTAGCTCAATTGATGATGAAAAATTAATTCTGCTGTTTGGGTGGTTTTATTACTGATAATTCCCAATTAAAATAAACCAAGAGAATTTGTTCCAGTTAATCACTTTCTTTGTCACCTGATTTATCCCTCTGACCCTGATGGAAAATATGTCATCATCCTAAACTTTTAATGAAGTTATTCACAGTGAGTACCCAATTAGAATGAGCTTGATGTAATATATTTGCTTTTCTGAGAGCATTTTAAAGAGGCAGATTTATTGGTTACTAAGCACATCAAATTTTTGTCTGACAGCATTCCTTATAATTGGATATACCTTTCCTATATCTAAATTTTTATGTTTCCCACCAATGCTCTGCATGTTATTGTGGGTTATATAAATATACCTTAAATATGGCAAAAGTAGTAAATTAAAAAATATATACAAGTGTTATTCTGATTTAAAAAATTTATGTTTTCTATTTGTAGATAAAGTTAATATTAATCTAAAAATATAATTTGGCCTGACAGTTGCAGTTGCTTTTAGATTCATGCTTCCTTTTTTTAATGCCCATGCCTTCCATGCTGGAAGCAGTATTACTATTGAAGATTGTAAATATAGTTACCAGAAATGAAGAAAGCAAAATTGTATTCCATGTATACATTCAAGTATTATTTGTCAAGCAGTAAGTAAAACAAAAGGTGGCAGATGCTCTGTCCTGGTGATCGAGTACTTTGTTGGAATCCCAGCTACTTTGTATTTCCAGGGGACTTTCTGCTAACGTACCTGGAGGAGGTAGCTGCTGGCACTTGGGCTCTTGCTGCCCACGCGGGGGTCCTGGATGGAGCTGCTGGCTTCTGGCTTCTGGTTTCAGGGTTATCAATGCAGGCTGCTGAGGCTTTTGAATAGCAAACCAATAGACAGATGATCTTTGTCTCTCACCTCGCCCCCAACTCTGCCTTTCAAGCAAACAAATAAATGAATCTTTTTAAGAAATTAAAATAAATAGAACTCTAATACTCAGCAATAAAGTTTTAAAGAAGTTCTGAGTCTCTGGATTAGGTTCAGTATGTTTATAAAGAGATCAGAAGTGGAGGAACGGCAATAATGATCTCATGAACAGGCAAGAGAGATATTAGTGATTAAAGTTAGCCTTCTCCCAGGCCAAGCAGGACTTAGTTTCTAATTTATCCTTCAGACAGGATTGCTTTGAATGGTCCATGGGGATTGGAACAAGAGGTTAGGTAGGCTTAGTTATTCTAGCTGAAGTTGATGTCTGTCTTTTACATTGTACCAACTAGCCATGAAACATCAAAAAGTCCTCTCATATTAAAAAATCCTAGACATATCGCAGTCTCAATAAAAATTTTCACAGCAATGCTCCATTTAATCTTTCTTCTTTGTTTGCCTAGATAATTCTTTGCTGTGCGTCTTCGTTAGATAGTTTAATGTGATCTACAAGATTAAGACTGTTTATAATACACATTGATGATGCTAGGTGAACATGAATAAATGATGTTGTTCTGTGTGACTGTGGTGGCAATAAAATAAAATTTAAGCTTATTTATTTACAACTGGAAGAGTCTTTAACATGATTTTTCCTGAATAGCTCATTTTAGTTGGCTTTCAGAAGTTGTTACTGAGTAGCATCAGTGGAGATGAGTGGATGAATGGAGCTACTTTTTGGTTCAAAGAAGTAACACAGCCCGAATTGTACTTGAAGCTTTGCTGCAAAGATTTGCCTTTTAGCTCCTTTGCTCATGCAATCCTAGGATATATCTTTACAGAGTCTTCTCAGCAATCAACCTCTGAAATTGCATCATCTCAGAATCTCAATACAAATTATATTTTCTTAATGTAATCTTTTGTTATCCAAACCAGGCTAACATGAAACATGATTGGTTGTGTTTTTGGGGGTCTCTGCTGTCTTTGAGGTATGACTGAGGCATTGAAGGTCAGGATAACTCATGAGTTTCTGGTCCCATTAATGTGTCAATAATAGCACCATTCACTGGTTGTTGAGATTTGGTACCCTGTCTCTGCAGTCAGCTCCTGTAACTTTTTAAATGAGTACTGAATCCACCTAGGGCTGAGAAAAATGCACTCAAGGATATGGATCTAGATTTACTGGTGACATTTAGAAGCTCTCAAATCTTCAATCCTCTGTGGAAAATGAATGTAGTAGCATTCCACTCACGAGTCAGACTTTAAGAGTTCCTGGATGGTACCTTCTGCTAATCTGGCAAAGAAAAGGCACTAAAGGGTAAGCTACCAAAAACAGCAGCTTTGTAGGCTTGCAACTGGAGGAATGCTGGCTGGGCATATATTCAAAGCTTTTAGCACATGTTTGTAAGAAATAAAGTAGTTAATTGATGTGGATATAGATCTTACCGTTATAACCAAATGACAAAGTTTATTTCTGCCTTTCAAACAGCCTCACATCCCCTAATTTTTCTGTCTTTCTGTAATTTAATAATCAGAGCTTGAGAGGAAATAGAACGGCTGGCATATCAGTCAAAGTTTCATTGGAGACAATAAAAGACACTTTATTTAGTTTGAGCAAAAAGAGAGTCAGTACAGGAAATTAGATGCTTACATAATTGTTGAAATGGACGGGGATCCAGGTTTATGTTGGAACTTAAAGGAATTATTACCAGAAGAACATTGCAGTGGAAAACAGTACATTCTATGATCTGGAAATTAGTCTACATTTTTTGCATATATTAGCAACTTTAATGCTCACTAGACCTTAAGCCTCATGTTTCACCTAGTCCCTAGTTTTGTCACAAAACTACCAGGCAGTAGAGCTTACCTTTGAACCCAGCCAGTGTAATTCTTAATTTAGCCCTCCTAACCCTTGTACTCCAAGTCTCCCAAATACTGACCTGGCAATATGAAGTGGATCATTTCTGCCAACATCGAGCATTTAAAGAGTTAGGAAGTTGCCTCCCAAAGTGTCGGGCTTATATCCACGTGTATTTCAGGATAATTGAAGACAGCAGTGAGCATCCTATGACTCAGAAAACCGAGGTACACACACTTGTGCAGACTGCTGAACCTGCAGCCAATAGAATTAGAGACAACTGAGGTGATGTGACCGGACCTCATCTCAATTGTAGATGTGAGCGCTCTCAGGGGAAAGTGTGGTCACATGTGCAAATGTGAAGGAACTATCTAGGTCAGGCCTACATGCTTTCTAGCGGAAAAATCCAGTTAGGCCGCATAGGTGAAACATAACCTAGTTTGGTTTTTGCACTTAAGCAAAAATTATAAAGCGAACTTCTCTTCCAGAATGCTGTAGAATAATAATTTTAACCTATCTGCTGCCGTCATAATAAGGAATCATTATAACTATCAAATAATTTCATCATTTCACCTGATAAGCTACTCCATAGCTGCCAGGAGTTGAATGTCTTAACATTTTTAGCTTGAATCTCTTGGGTTATGATACATACTTCCTTTTACTGTAGGACAATTTTGTGTCCTACAGTGTTTTGAAGTTGATATGATTTTATCTTGCCTAAATTGATGTGTGCCACTAGTCTTCTTCATCTTGATTTCCGTGTAGACACTAGGAACATGAAGAATGTATCTGCAGTGTGTGTCACCGTCAAGCAAGCCTGAAACCAAAGCCAGTGGCACCACTCAGAAGCCAGAGCTTAAGTGTCTGTAAATCAATGCACTAGAGTCAGAAATGGTTCTACTTTTCTTTGATGCTGTAACAATTGATGACACTTGGGTAAGTTACACAATATGCACAAACTTGCTGTCCTTTAAGCATTCCAGTAACCTGATTTAGGGTCACACAACTTGAGAGGAAGAGGGCAGACGTTGTCACGGGCAGTTAAGATGCCGCCTGGAAGGCCCACAGCCCATGCTGGAATGCCTGAGTATGGGGCTTGGCTCTGTGCCTGATCCCACCTCACTGCACGTGATGACTCATGCAGTGGAGCTCAGCCAGCCAGCCAGGAGATCAGGATCAGCTTGCTGGCTCCTATCTTCACCTCAGCTGTTGTAGGCTTTGGGAGACTGAACTAGTGGAGGAGAGTTCTGATACAGCAACGTCCCCTGCAGTTCTGCTGGGGCAGCCTACATGGGCAGGCTTTGGGCTCTCCTTTACTTGGTTGTATTGTGTATAAATAAACCACTGTCCTCAAGGGTTTCTTTTTCCTCCTTCTAGTTAATTCTGGCTTCTAATTCATAACAGACACAGAGATGTATGTGTGTGTAAGAGACACATGTGAATCCACTGCAGGCTTTATATTAAAAATTGCAAAACATTGAGATGGTATAAATACAAAAAATGAAGTGATGTTCATGCGATTGCTTTAGGGTCCATATTTAACCTAAAGGCTTATGCATTCCTAGCTTGAAAGTACAGATCTGGCACTGGGCAATTTTAAACATGTTTCTTGTCTCCCAGAGCCTCATTTCCCTCAATCCTGGAAGGGAAATGCTGCATGCTACCCGGAGGATTTCAGGAAACCCTGTGGGTGCTGAAAGAAGCCTTTTAGAAGGCAGGGAGTAAGGGTGGGGTAGGGAGCTGAGTGGATTAATACGCTGAGTGAGAGTGGCTTAGCATGCATTCGTACTCTGTTCCCAACATTTTAAGTTCTATTACATGGAGTAAATTATCAAGCTTTTAAAAATCTGTGTTTTCTCGTTTGCCAAATGTGGGAACTTAGTGGGAAAATGTTGTTCTTGGAAGAGATATTCTGGATCTTGTGACATCAGTGTGACATCAGTGCATAAAGTATCAATTAGATCTTAATTATTAATAGATTCCAGTATGGAAACACAGGATTTCATCATTTCCCCGGAGTTGCAATGTTTATGAGTGTAGAATTTGAATGAAACCCTTGTTCAAATCTCTGTAACTGCCTATGGCTCCTGAGGAAGTGACAGGACCCTGACCCACAGATCTCGGTGATCATTTTCTGGGAGGCCCGATTTCAGTTTGTAGAAACCATTTCCCGACTCTTGGCTACTCATGGCAGGAGCGGACAACTCTTTTTAGAAATACTGCATTCTGAACAGAGCCAGTGTGGTTTCAGAAGCTTGGTGTCAGCCTGCACCAAAGCTGACATTTTGTTTTCTACCATCTCCTTGGGCCTGAAATGTGTCCTTTGGTTGCCCTGAAGAATCATCCACTCTTAATGTCTAATTGAAAAGGACTTTCCACTCTGGGACAAAGGTAGAGCAGCCCAAGCTTTTTTTTTTTTTAAGATCTATTGCTTTTTATTGGAAAGTCAGATACAGAGAAGGAGAGACAGAGAGGAAGATCCTCCGCCCGCTGATTCACTCCGTAAGTGGCACAATGGCCAGAGCTGTGTTGATCTGAAGCTAGAAGTCAGGAGCCTCCTCTGGATCTCCTACATGGGTGCATGGTCCCAAGGTTTTGGGCCGTCCATGACTGCTTTCCTAGGCCACAGGCAGAGAGCTGGACAGAAAGTGCGGTTGCTGGGATTAGACCTGGCACCCATATGGGATTCTGCTGCACCCAAGGTGAGGATTTGAGCCACTAGGCCACCGTACTGGGCCCCAGCTCAAGCTTTGATATTAGACTTAAGCCTCCAACAACTTTGAGCTTCACATTTTCAGATTGCTCAGATTCTGGAATTGCTAACCTTAGACATGCGGTAAGTGAAGTTGATGCTCATGGAGCCATTTTTGACATAATGCTGCATTCCATGGATGTCAGCTTTATGCTATTCATACCAATTTTAAAATAAAAGTATGTGAAGCATGACAGATGGTTTGGAAAGTAATAGGTAATGATATGCATGGAAGTATAGTGGATATTATCAATAATATTAATCTCATTTGATGGCTTGTACCAGTGGATCCTGTCAGCAGTTGGAAAGCTCTGAATCTGTTGGTGTTTTCTGTATGATAGCATTTTCGTAAGGGTACTTGGAGGCTTTGTAAGCCTGGCCTGGGACATCTGAATAATATCCAAGTACGGCAGCACTTAATTCAATTCCAGAAGTCCTAAAGCTGTTATTTATGCTGCAGTCAGAAGCAAGGATATTTAAACTGTTACTTTTTATGGGAAATACATTGTCCTGTATGATTTTGCTGCTTGGATGATACTGCTAAATTGTTTTAAAGCACACAGTGATCCTGAATAAGTTATGGTGAGCAAAATTCCCCATCTCTCCCCCAGCTCTTCCTACTTCCGGTTGAAAGAGTGAATACAGGCTCAACATGAGTGAATTAGCAACTGTGTTTTCTGGAAAACTAGCAGTTTTTTTTTCTTTGTTTCTCCCACCTTCTTGGGTCTAGGTCAGAAATGCAGCTGTGGGCCCAGCGCAGTAGCCTAGTGGCTAAGGACCTCACCTTGCACGTGCTGGGATCGCATATGGGCACCAGTTCTAATCCTCATGGCCCCACTTCCCATCCAGCTCCCTGCTTCTAGCCTGGGAAAGCAGTCGAGGATGGCCCAAAGCCTTGGGACTCTGCCCCCTCGTGGGAGACCTGGAGGAGAAGCTTCTGGCTCCTGGCTTTGGATCAGCACAGCTCTGGCCGTTGCAGCCACTTGCAGAGTGAATCAGAACAGAAAATCCTCTCTGTCTCTCCTTTTCTCTGTATATCTGACTTTTCAATAAAAATAAATAAATCTTAAAAAAAAAAACCCAAGAAATAAATGCAGCTGCGTTTCCCATGAGAAGTTCATATCATGCCTTCACTGCTTGGGCACAGTCGAGGCGCTGTGTCCCTCTCTGATGGCGAACACAGACCACTGGCAAGTCGTGAGGCTTTCCTTCTTGGAGCAGATGACACCAGGAACACATCCTTTGTAAAGTTGGACCCCTGACCTCACGGTCACAGTCCCCTCTTTTAGATTATAATTAGTCCTCAAGTTTAGAATTATGAAAGGATTGGCCACACATCATCTTCCCTAGTCCTCTTCTAATGCAGTAGAACAAAGAGGTAAACCAGAAGGAGCCTGTGAAATTGCAGAGGAGCTATTTGAAAATGGGCTCGCTTCCTGTCTTCCTCTCATGACCTTCTGCAAACTGCTCCCCAACAGAGAGGCCCAGATGATCTTACAACAATATGACCACCCTAATGCTGTTTTTGACTTAAGGCTTTTGCATAAAAGTCTTATTACATTCAAAATAAAGTTTAATTTCCTTTCTGAGTCTTAGAGGTAGGTCAGATTTTTATGTCCTGTCTTTGCTTTTTAGCTGTGTTAGCTTTGTCACTTCTTCCCAATCACCTCCACTGTCTTACTTCCCTTTTGGGAATGTGCTTCCCTCCTTCTCTGTCTCAGGACAATAACATGTATCACTTCATTCACATTCTGATTATTTGACTTTCTTCCCTTACAGGCGTTGATAGATACATTATCTCCTTTGATGCCACCCACGGTGACACTGCTAGTCTCTCCCTTTGGTTGTTGATTTTATGGCATTTATTACTGTTACAACTATTGCTTTTCCAGTTACTTTGCTGTCTGGGAAACAGATGGAGTGGCTAGCCTGTGATTGTTTTCAAGCACAGGTTTGTAAGCAGTGCTGCTGGGCTCATCTATGGAGAACACTGCACTGCAGAGGGCAGTGCTGTGCAGTGTGCTGTTTCACAACCCTGGGGTTCCTAACTCAGGACACTTCCTGTCACATTCCAGGTCCTTTGACAGACGCACCAAAAGTCCTTCATGACTCTCAGCAGTGCTATGCAATTACAGTTAGAAATGGCCCTTTCGTGGGCGATGTCAGGGCTTTCATCTCAGGTTCATCATAGTATTTCTAAGATTAACTGGAATGACCTTTTGGAAATTATTTTTTGAAAAATTGTAGGCATTTTCATTTGGTCCTAACTTTTGGTTCTCTTCGTTTGACATCTCCTTTTTCATGAAATGCTTTTGAGCGAGATTTAATCAGATTTAACTGTAAGGAGCATACCTGTTTGGCACTCTCACTTGTTTTTGGAAGGCCAAAACCAATTTTCGCACTTGTTTTGCAAGGCTGTTTTCTTTCAGGCTCTTCATACCTGTACATTTTCTGGTTCTTGTTCTCTTCCTATCATTCACACAATACCCTCTACCATGTTAATCTCCATAGCTTATCCCTGACCTGATCACTTGTCTGAACAATTTTAAAGGTGCTCATTGCTTACCCTGTGTGAAATTTTAAGGAAATGTTCCCACAGTGGCTGCACCAGTTTACGTTCCCACTAACAGTACATATTGCTCCCCTCTGTCCGTACCTTGTCAGCAGTGGTCACTTCCTGTGTGTTCTAACAAGAGTGAGGTGGTTTTCACTCTTCTGGCTTCAGCTTGGCCCAGCGCTGGCTGTTGTCGCTGTTTGAAAGTGAACCAGCAAACGAAAGATCTCTTTTCTTTCCTCTCTTTCCTTCTCTGTCAATCTACCTTTCAATTAAAGAAATGCACCTAAAAAGGAAAGTACAGTAACCTAATCTAAGCATGGGCAAGTGCTTGAACTCTTTACCAAGGGGGATATGTGTTTGTCATACAGCATCATGAGAAATATTGTCTACGATTCAGTCATTGAGGAGTTTTCAAATAAAAGCACAATGAAATGACACTATACTATTAAACGGGCAAAAGTAAAGCCAGTGACAATATCAAAGTTTAATGAATTTATAAAGCAACTGGAGTTCTACTACGCTGCTGCAGAAAAAATAAACAACAAAACAGTACTGCCACTCTGGGACAGAATTTCGCAGCTAGTTTAAGTTAAAATTACCGTAGCTCCCAGACATGCACAACCTAAGTGCACAACCTAAAGTAAAAAGTGAAATTCTCACAGAAATCTGGATGTGAGTGTTTATAGTAACTCTGTTAATAAGCACCCCAATTGGAAACAATGAAATGTCTTCCAGCTGTCGAGTGAACAGCTCTACTGGTACATCTGTGCCATGCAGTACAACTCAGCAATGGGAAGGAAAAAACTTGTGATGAGTGCACTACTATGAGTAAATTTCAAAAAGACAAAAGAATTAAAAAGCCAGTTTCCGACAGATACTCTCTGTATCATATTATACGTATCTAATGCTTTGGAATGATAAAACCATTCTAGCTCATATAAAACCAGTGTGAAGCAAACCAGTCAGTGATTGTAGCAGGTGCAGATGGAAGGAAGAAAAGACTGTAGAGTTTTTGGGGGTGATCACAGGTGTTTTTTTTTTTAACATCAATGTATGTATGTGTTAAAATTCATAGAAATACAATTACATGTCGATTTTACTGTGTAGTCATTTAAACCTTTTCATGGATTTTAGGTAAATAACGTGCTTTGCTCCTTCTGCCTGCAGGGATAACTGTGGGATCCTCAGTGACTCCAGAGGCATCCCTGGAGTTAACAGGTGATCAGGGCAAGCGCTTGGGAAAGCAGGCTGTGCGTTCCCTCCCTTGGCTGCCTAAATGTGTTCATGTAAACATCACTGCATGGCAGGAAAACACATATTCCTGAAACTGAATCAGACTCTTCGAGCTGTACAGTTTTATATGACTACCTGCTTCGTGAGGGAAGAGAGGAAAGAAGGGAGCTACTTAAAAAGTAACTTGGAACTTGGCATGCAGAGTAACACCTGCAGAGAAATCCCGTTTCTCTCTCTAAGTCTGCACAAGGAATGCTGTTCACATTCAAGGTTTCCTTTGGCAGGCCTCCGATGTAACAGACAAGCGTCTGTACCCCCAGGATGGATGTCTTTGTTTGTTTCCTGGGTAAGGGAAAGTGTTTCTCTTTAATCTAAGTATGAAAAAGGATTGAATGGGAACATCTGTTTCTTTGCTTCTCATTCACTCACTCTCTTTTTGTGGTGTTATTTTCCTTTTTATTAATCATGTGTTGTGTCTCCAGAGATGAATAGGATATTGCTCTTTGCTGGCATTTCACTGTCTGCTCTCGGGCACCTGCCTGCAAGTGAGGACTTGTATCCCCTCCAGCTGAGACACACAGCGAGCTTGTAAGACTGAAGTGAAGGTGTGCTAGAGACGTGTCTTGCAGTGACGTGCTGTGATCTCCTGTGGGGTGGTGTCGACTGCTGTGTTCAATAGGACACTAGCATTACTCAAGGTACTGATTACTTTTCAGGCACTAGGCGTTCAAAGCAAAGTTCATTTTAGCTTTGTTGGTGCCACTTACACAGACAGGTCTGTCTCAGGGAGCCCGGGCTTTGTGTCCTGGGTACATCCGGAAACTGGCAGTTCTTGGAGCTTTGTCATGAGAGGACTGTCTTGACCTTTAGATAGTGACGCGTTGTCTTTCTTGGGATTTGATTATAGGTTATATCTCTTGTCCACAATCTTGAGGAACAAGGTTTTTGCTTCTTACTACTTGTTGAACTCTATTTTGTGTGTGGAGATGATGTTTGTGAGTATAAAGTCAATTGACTGCGTATCATTGGAAACATTAAAAGAAAGACAGGAAAAGGGAAGGGAGGGAAGGAAGAAGGGGAAGCAGGAGAGGAAATGTCACTGTGTTCCTAAAAGTGTGTGTGTGAAATTTGTGGACTTTGCTCTCTATAGATGTCAAAGGAAAGATGTATGTAAAGCTGTCTAGATTCAGCAGTGGTGCTCCTTAGCTTGTGAGCCGAACACTTCCACTGATACAGAAAGTTAAGGATATTTTCATGTGGCAACCTCAAAATGGGATAATTATTTTGAATAAGGAGGTGATAATATTAGGAACATATTTCTAAAATGTTGGTCCTTAAACTAGAAAGCAACATGGACCTATCTGTGTTAACTTCATCTTCACGATTGGAAACATTTCCTCCTTTACAAGGAGAGTCTCCAGCAGACATCTCCAGAAGCCCACCCATTGCTGGGGTTTATCAGGAGCCCACCCATTGCTGGGGTTTATCAGGAGCCCACCCATTGCTGGGATTTATCAGGAGCCCACCCATTGCTGGGATTTATCAGGAGCCTACCCATTGCTGGGATTTATCAGGAGCCCACCCATTGCTGGGGTTTATCAGGAGCCCACCCATTGCTGGGATTTATCAGCCCCTGGGAAAGTCCTGCTCTGAGGCCAGGTCTCCCTTACTGTCACATGCTCTCAGGACCCTGCTGCCTGCCACACTGCTCCAAGGCTGCAGGTGGAAGCTCTGAATTCAGCTCTTTAGAATTTAGTTTGGATTTCCCTGCACCCTCCGAAGTTAAACCTTTGTTTTGCTCTCCACTGATCGATGACTGACTGCAGTTTCTTGGTATTACTCTGACAAGTCCTGGGCAGATGTAATTTCCTGCAAAAAGCAGTCATCTGAGCCTGGGCCGTCTTGTCTCAAGCCCAGCAGGCAAATGGGGATGGAGACGTTGACTGCTGAGTTCTGCTCTTTTTATTTCCGCTTCCTCATCCTCCCCTCCCCGAGAATTCTCGCTCTGCTTGTTAAGCTCCTTTCTCTTCCAGGCCTCTTCTGTCCTATTTGCTAGTGATGGGAGTGGTTTCTGATCTTGCCTTGGCTAGCAAAGACAGCAGAGCTGTGTGCTGAAGCAGTTTGAAGGGCTCAAGAACTGGAGAGATGTGAATGTGGTTGGTTTCACAGGTGATATCTTAAGAACGTGGGGCCTTGGCAGCCACGTGGGAAAGCTGACTGGAGTTTCAGGCCCCTGGCCTTAATCCCTCCCGCATCTGCCCTTAGAGCCATTTGCAGAGGGGAGCAGAAACTCTCTGATTTATGTAAAGCCAAAGTAAATAAACAAATATTTACCAGTTATATTCAAGGAATAGAAAATTGATCATCAAGTACCTGATTTGTCAAGAGCAGTCTGCACCATTTAACTACATTTATAGTGGAAAACACTATTAGCTATTTGTATCAACTTCATGAAACTGACCATGGCATATCAGTCCTAAAGCCAAATTCCTCTATTCACGTTACTAGACACTAGAGTAGCGTTTCCTAAAAACCTCTTTATTATTCAATGAGACGAAAGAGAATGTACTTGTTTTTATTTGATCTCTAGATAAGAATTTCTGTTGTTGACACCAGGGAGCTTTCCAGTATGTGAGTGTGGCAATATTTTATCCAACATGGAAAGCAGATAATTTAGACAGATCTGATTCTGCCTTCTCCCAGCTGCCAGGGTGTTGCTATGAAATTTAAGTTTCCCAGTAAACTGCTCCAAATGGAGGTTTACAAGGTTACTTTGTTGAAGCAAATGTCACAGGGCTGTTCAGAATGCACTTGTTGCAGGTATGGCCCTATGTGATGACCTACAACAATGACTTGAAGGAATTGCTTCCGGCAGAGACAATGACAGCAGTTTCTGCTTCTTCAGCTTTCAGAATTGTTGTGTCCCCCTCATGTCACCCACACTTGTTATTCAGGTTTCCAATAGTACCCTGAACCCTTAAAATTCATCCAGTGTGTTACGTTTTTTATTTTGACCTGAGATTCACAGTCAAATGCATTTCCAGTATAAAAGATATATTAGAATCTACTCAATATTTTTTTCTCATGTAGAGGTGAACCTAGTTATTAAAGTTTATTTGTTAAAATGATTATTAATAAATAGAAACAGGTTTATCTGTATGTAGAAAGACAGGACTAACAGACCTAATAGCTCCTGTAATGTTGATCTCTGATGGATGGGTGCTTCTCTTTGGTTGATCACTTAAGTGATGCTGTGTTCCCTAATCTTTTCATGGTTAAGTATGTTTATTTTCTTTGGCTTAATGGAAACAATAGAAATGGTCTCTTCTTAGCTGTATAGAGAAAGGTTTTATGTTTGCAGTTAATTTGTGTCTAAGTTATAAAAACTGCCTCGATTTGATCTCACATACAATTTTAAGTTTGAGATAGGTGTAGAATTTAAAAACATGCTGATTGCGCACAATTTTAGGTTAAGATATTTAGTTATATGCAGTTAGCATACATAAACAAATAGTCCTTTTGCCGACTCTCCTGTCCCTCTGTAAGAGTCTGGGGATGCTATCTGAGATCTGAAACTTTTCTTCTGGGGTTTGGAAAACTGCAAAGTGTCTGTATTTTCCAGGAGGTGAAGTGATCCTTGCTTTGTTAAGATAGGAAATTGGATTTGATGCTGAAGGCTAAAGCACTTTTTCTCAGAGGATCACAATGCGTCGTTCTATAAAGCATGGTGCGCTGACTTTCAAACCTGTTATCCAAATAAACCCACTTCATCCGCAGGTCAGTCCAGTGTGACAGTGTGTCTGCAGCTCCGTGACAGGATGATCTGCACCTGGGAGACTCAGTTTAGGAACTGAGACTTTTGTGTTTGCATATTTACGTCATTTGCACCTTCTTAGTATTTTAACATCACCTAACTTTATTTTTCCAAAACTACATACTTTTAAAAAACAATCATTTACAGCCCCTGTACAATATGTCTTAGAGAAAATTGATTTAATAAACACACTGCTGCCACAAAAAATAGAAATTGAAAAATAGCTGCAATAATTTTGCATTGTCAACTGAAAATAACGTGTAGGACTACTTTATTGGTTGATTTTCTTGTGCATAAGCTAATCATAAATTACTATTTCTGCAAAGATATCCATCCAAAATAATGTCACAGTACTGCACGTGTTTTAGGAATCACAACAGGGTTTTTTCTTATGTTCATTCCTGTTTATAGAAATGATTTATTGTTTTGAAGAGAAAATGCATTCTCTATGCAAAAGTTTTTCTTTGAAATATTAATTTTTTGGGGGGAGGATAGAAAGTGCTTCTCATTTTTTAGTTGCTTAATGCCACATAACAAATTACCTCAAAACTTAACAACTTGAAACAACACACATTGAATACCTCACATATTCTTATTTTTGGGAATTAGGACACCATACCAATGGGTCCTCCACTTCAGATTGGCTCTTGAGTTCTTTCTTTAAATTGTCTAGTTCACTGACAAGCTTAACAACACTGCGATGGATAGTCTCCTGTGTGCCTTTTTGTAAATCTAGGTATGCATTTTCATACAGGGAAATACCTGGTTTGTAGTGTAAGAGTCCCTGTGTTCTTGTACTTACTAGTTATACAACTTGATGTAAAACTACTTGTATCAAGTGCTCTTTGCTTCGATGAGCTAATTTAAAAAAGCAGAAATCAAACTGTACTCAATTCATAGGGTTTTATGAAGAATAAATGACTTAAATCTTTAAAGCAACTAAATGACAGTCAATAAATTGCTAAAGAGTGGAATTCTTAATCATAAGAGTGCTTGATTCATAACAAGTACTTATTAGCTATATTTTTTGTTTTCTATTTTCAACAGATGACATTATCTCCTAATTAATTGTTCAACTCCAGGCCAACCATGGTTCTATCTATAAACATATTCTCTGTCTTCCCACTTCTCAGTGTGTGTGCTACTGCGTCCCACTGCATGGTCACAGTGTCCACTGAGGAGTACAGAAGATGGAGTCATGTGCTCACCCCGTGTGCCCCTCTCTGTAGGCCTTTGGCTTCTGCCTGTTTGCAGATGATAATGAAGGCATTTTGTCTGAGGTGCTGAGGTGCAGGTATGGATTCTTTCACAGTTAGAGACACTGAATATTTATCCTATCTAAATTAATTATTCAGAAGGCATATTTTTTTTTATCAGTAGATACAGGAGTATGTGCTTCTACTGTGGAACTCTCAGAGTGTGGGAGAATGTGTCTTCAATAATTTATCAACCTGGGAATAAAGGACTTTTCAACATATCTTAAATCTTAAAAACACACATAAGTAAACATGATAATGTTTTGCGTTCTTTAGGGAAAAATGTTTAAAGAAAAAATATTTGAATTAGTAAATCAAAATGCCTGGCAGTTAAATATATGGAAAACAAATTCCTGTATATTTATGAGCCCAAACTTTAAGTGATTCTCACCTCAGTGTTGAATAACACACTCGTTGTTTGAGGGTGAATTGTAAGTTTTATTGCAAGAACTGCTAACGCACATTGGAAAAATTGTTTAAGCTCTGGGTATTTTATTCAGAGGAAAAAATATATGTAAATATTATAAATCATACGGATTTCCCACTTACAGATGCAAATATGACAAACATATGTATCAGTTGTTTGAAGTTGTTCATTGATCCATCAAATACTGGTTGAGCTGTAAGGTAATAACATTTCATTACTAGTAGTAATATAAATTCAATATGGCTGAAGAACATATCTTTTTTGGATTTTTACCAATGTAAATGTAAAACTTACATAAAATGTTACCATTGCGAATATTTGTAACTGTTTAAAAAGTTTATATTTATTGTTTTGCAGTTTGCAAAGACTGCAAAAAGATTGCAAAACTTCTGAAGGAATTACTCATGCAAATCCCATTTTCTGTTTCAGCAAAAATCAATCATTTGCTTGAGAATTTCTATCAATGAGTAGGGGCAATTCCCAGTATTATAAGCAAACTCTGAATGTGTACTCTAAAATAAAATGCTATTTTAAAATTATTCTTGGGTTTGGCATGGTAGCCTAGTGGCTAAAGTCCTCACTTTGAACGTGCCGGGATCCCATATGGGTACTGTTTCTAATCCCGGGGCCCTGCTGCCCATCCAGCTCCCTGCCTGTGGCCTGGGAAAGCAGTTGAGGACGGCCCAAAGTCTTGGGACCCTGCACCCGCATGGGAGACCTGGAAGAGGCACCTAGTTCCTGGTCACTTGGGGAGTGAATCAATGGATGGAAGACCTTTCTTTCTGCCTTTCCTCCTCTCTGTATATGTGCCTTTCCAACAAAAATAAATAAATATTTTAAAAACAATACTTTTTAAACAAATTGAACTACAAAATAGACCTATACTGATACAATTGTTCAGATTCACAAAGTAACTGCGTTTTAATTTTTGTTGGTTTGGAATCAGTCATGGAAATTGGTAAAGCTGTATGCTAAACTGAAAACATAGCATCCTTGGCTCATGTTTGAGGGGAAAATAACCAACA
Source organism: Ochotona curzoniae (assembly GCF_017591425.1). Taxonomy (NCBI): domain Eukaryota; kingdom Metazoa; phylum Chordata; class Mammalia; order Lagomorpha; family Ochotonidae; genus Ochotona; species Ochotona curzoniae. The sequence goes on along the minus strand of NW_024466307.1, from coordinate 4,898,625 downwards.
AGTTTATTTACTTATTTAAATTAATTTTGTAGTTTGGTAAAATCAAGGGAAGAATGCACAGCAACCTGATTTATTGTTTTGGGGGGCACTTTAGCTAGTGTGCACATTATGACTTTGCCTGTCAAAGAGCCTGGATGTGCGGGAAGCAGCTTACTGTTAGAAATCTGCCAGACTCAGGTCAGCCCTTCTCTCCTAGATAAGTCCTTTCCTAATTCATGATTCAAAAAGAAATCCAATTAGATAAAAAATACAAATATATGTGGCTTTTAATAGAAAATAATATTGTAATAGTTTAGAGAGAACTGACTGGATCTATTGTAATTAGTAATCGGTAGATCCTTTTATTTGAAAGGCAGAGTGAAGGTGAGAGAGAGAGAGAGAAAGAGAGAGCGAGCGAGAGAAAGATGAATCTTCCCTCTGGTGCTTCACTCCCCAGATGCCCATGACACAGACAGGATGTTGGAACTCTCTCTGGCTCTCCCACTTAGATGGAATAATTGGTACCTTCCCTCCTTCACACTTTGCTGAGCACATCAAGAGGAACCTGGACTGGACACAGTGCAGCCAGGACCGAAACTGGTGCTATGGTATAGCATACAAATGTTCATGTAGTGGCTTAACCTGGACTTGCCCTTCATAGACTCATGGAGCAAAAGAAGCCAGTTCTTTTGAAATTGGTTTATCGTTTAATTGTATACTGCTTAGATTCCCAGCAAGTGTTTTTTTTTTTATCTGTGTGAATGTCTATTAAATTCCAAAATTTTTAGGAGATGCAACATAGCCAGAGAAAGATAATCCTGAAGAATGACATTTAAGAATTGGCATGATCAGATTTCACAAATACTGTGCATGTACAGCACTTAAAGTAGTATAGTAGTGGTGAAAAGAAAAGCAAATAAGTGAAGCAATGATGAGTTCAGAAACAAGGCTGTATATTCATTCAGAGCTCTGTAATTCGTGGTGCTGAGGAGAATGAATTTCTTTGTAATAAGTTTGTTTGAATTAACCCCACATTAAGAAACGGAACTTAACTCTTAACTGTCAAGTCCATATGGATCAAAATGGCCAATACTTAACACCTGTTGACACTGTAAAAAGCACACGTAAATATTTTTAGTTGGATAGAGAAGGAGTAAAACCCAAGGAGGAGCACAGTGTGACCAATGCCTGTGTTTGCTATGACGGATTATTCACTGAATGAACACCACCAAAGTGGATGTCTGACAATGGTTGAATATTGGTAGTTCTCATATACATAATATCAAGTAAAAACCTGATGGACTTTTGCCCATGTATTCTTATATTTTGAAAGAGCTCAAAATGAGACTTTCTGTGCTTTGACTTCATATTAGTGTTATCCCTTTGGTGGTATCTTAAAGAAAACACTCCACTCATAGCCTCTCACAGCCTCATCCTATATGTTTTGATGTAGCACAATGAATGATTGATTACTCTCACATTGCTCCTTTTTCATGAATTGCATGGCTGTTTCTTGCAAAGAGAATGTTCCTTTTGTGCTCCTATGTGACACAGGTTGTGTGGTTCCTCCAAGGGCAAGTGACAGTCACTCAGCCATGATCAATTCCCCAGTAGTATGCACCGGAAAAATAACGCCTGCAAACTAAATCAAACCATCATGGTAACGTGAAGCAGGTGCTCATATTAGCATTTCTAAGGTTGGAGAAAATCTATCTGCAGAAACTTGATTTACAGTAATTTTAACCTGATTTCTTCTTCATTATAAATAAGTGCACTACCCAAGGGATATGTGAATCATGGTACTTAGTGAAATAAACATAATCTGGAACATTATGATCTTGCAGAAAATCTGTTCGAACTCTCTTCGAATAAGACTTTTTAGAAATCATTTGCCTCTTTATTCTAAGTTTAATGAGAGATATCTGAGAAAATTAGTGTTTTCCTTTTCCTTTTCTTTTTAGATAAAAATACCACAGTTCTGGAATCATACAGATTGTTAGAGCTGACATGCATTTCATCATTCTATAGTGCACTTAGAAGCTATATATCTTTTTATTTTTATTTGAAACGTAGTTTTCCTGAGAGAAGGAGAGACAGAGGTAAGATCTGTCTGTTGGTTCACTCCATAAGCAGCCGTAACAGCCAGAGCTGAGCCGATCTGAAGCCAAAAGCCAGGAGCTTCTTCTGGGTTTCCCATGCAGGTGCAGGGTCCTAAGGTTTTCTCGATTGCTTTCCCAGGCCACAAGCAGGGAGCTGGATGGGAAGTGGAGCAGCTGGGGTGTGAGCCAGCACTCATGTGGGATCCCAGTAGGTGCAAGGTGAGGACTTTAGCTACTAGGCTTTCATGCCAGGCCTTTAGAAGGTATTTTAAGAAAGGCAAGATATATGTGCAGAGGCAGGTTATAATGAACAAAAATAATTAATTATTTTCTATAATATGAACACAATGATAGTATGTGATGGGTAAGAAACGGTAAATACGTATCTGCAGATCACACATAGCATTGCACATGTAAATATGCTTATTGCCGGTATGTTTGTGTCATGCATTGTTGTGTGTGTATATCATCATCCCTCAGCACAAAGAATCCTTACAGATAATGAAATCTGCAGGTGCTCTAATCTTTTGTACAAAATGAAGTGCTATTTCTCTATAACATGCACACATCCTCCTGTGTGCTTTAAATTATCTCTGGATTGCACATTATCTCTAAAAATCCTAGATTCTATAAAAATTGTTGTTATAATGAACTATTTCGGGAATAATACAATGTCTGTGCCTGTTCACTGAGGACACAATTTTTCCCAAATATTTTTAGTTCTTGTTTGGTTGAGCCCACATATATGTTTTGGAGAGCAACTAATTTAGATGATCATGAATAAAATATTTTAGAACATAATGTTGTGTATTAGGGTGAATGCATCAAAATAGTGCAGTAATGACCCCAATATATTAGAAATGCTTTTAAAGCAGCTAATTACACAGTAGTATGAGAAATTATAAACAATGCACACATAGATGTGAACAATTATTCTAAAGCTTTTGTGTCAAAATGGTGATCACTGTTTAACTAGTAGAGGCGAGAGGGTCTTTTATTTGTCAATTTGCATGTATTGGTTTATTTGAATATTTTTGAACTTTTGAAACGTATAGCATGTTTTAAATTAAGTATTGTTTGCTATTAATTACTGGAGGGCTCTCCTTTGATAGGATTTTCCCTGATAGAATTCAAGAATATCAAAGGAGAAGATTCCTGTTGTTTGAGAGTAACTCCCCTTATATTTTATGACATAAATTCCATTCTATTTTGGAATATTTGATTATCATCTGAGATGAAAATCTCTAAGGCGCTAAGTAGCTAAAACTTAACATATTTTAAATTTATATGTTTATTAGGAAGTATAACTTGATGTGTGTATGACTCGAATGCTAGCAGTTAAACATTGCAAAGAATTAAACTATATTTGAGAACCTGATTGCAAATCCTCTGGCATAAAGAAAATAGCGTTCAGTTAGTTTACCAAATAGCCCATGGCAATTTATTGATTGCAACACATGAATAGCTTAGCAATAAGGCATAGAAAATGGGAAGGGCATTGATAAACAGTCTGACATTTAATGGACCACCTGTTAGGAGGAACTGTGCCCACATGTTCACCAGAACATTCAGAATCTGGATTTCTTCCAAGGAGATTAAGGCAATGAGTTGCTCTTTTTCTCTCCCAAGTAGCTTTTAATCGTCACTTATCAAGCTAATTTTAAAAGGCGTGTAGCAAATAAAATATTATATCTATACAATTGAGCCATGGGAGAAGTCCTAAGAGAAGTAGGAAGATTCACAATTTGATAAAAATCACATATTTTGTCACATTTCTGCCTACCATACTCACTGAGTTGCAAAAATGTTAATGAAATCAAGTTACACATACAGTATGAGAGGAGGTGAAAAGAAGTGAAACGAAGAAGGGTGTTCTAATGTGGGTTAAAGCAAAATGGTGCAAATTGGGAAGCATAATTCCATTTGGATATTTTAGAAGCACTTTAGTTTAAATATATATATACATATCTCATGTTTACAACAAATTGAGAGATAATATGCATTTCAACTGTTTGTGCAGCAAAATGAACTTATATTTTGATTTTGTTTTGCATGAACTTTCTGAGTTCTACTTGTATTCCTTAGATTCTTAGCTTTTTCTTTTGAGCCACTGGAACACCAGTGAGTGCAACATTTCCACCACACTGCAGATCTTCCCTCCTCAATTCATTTAGTAGGGTAAGAGCTAAATTCCAATCAATTAGATCTTTGCAGTATCTTTTGCAAACCTTTGCTATGTCCGCATGTCTTGCTTTTCTTTTGAAGGCCCTACACATTAAATTGGATGATGCGATATTTTTCTGGTATCCGACCTACCCTGTTGTCTCTGAGATCGGCTTTTTCTTCCCCTGCTTCATTCACATGTCGATTTGAGTATAAGGGATGCTCTGGTCTGCTCAAACATTGTGGTTTTTATTTTTGTAAAACTAAAATTTGCCTTTGGATAACAAATTAGGATAAGGAAAGTGGACAAAGCAAAGTTAGCGAAATGTGAGGAAATGTACGAAGTTTCTAGAAATCCTCTCCAAATTTCATAATCTCCTGTATTTGGTGTTGGTATTGGCCTGAGAAAAAGTTCTGATTACAAATGACATGGCTAGGCAAAAGCTGTGGGAGAAATCCATTACAAGTGTAGAGGGAGCAAAACGGGAAGTGGAGGAAGTCACAAAAACACTTTGTTTTATGTGAATTCAGTTTCAGCCAGTCCATGGAGGAATTCTGCATGGTATTATACCTCAGTGGTTGTCTTGGTTGGAGTCAAGGTCTGCTGTACCAGTTCCCCGCTGGCTCAGGCCACTCTGGGGACAGTATCAGCTCATTCCCAGGTGTGGGTGGTGCTCTGTGCAGTGAAGGTGATCCTGAATGCCGCATCCAAGCCTGCATAGTTTTTAAAGATGCTAATATAGAGTAGGCTAGACCTTTTAGAAACAACTTTTAGAGCTAGATTTACTGTCAAAAAGTGTCCAATTCCTGAAATTGATTATTTTGCTTGGTTCTTACTTATTTAATATCTCTTTCTGCAGAAGGAACAAATCCATTTACCACATTTATTTCGTTGTGTCCTTTTAGGTCTTTGGGAAGAATAAAATAAAATAAAATAAAACAAAATTGTGTTACATCTATAGAGCTACTATCCATAGGGGGTTTTTCTGTGTTTAATATTGGTATGCATTACCTTCTTATTTGTAGCTCTGTGTTCTGTTCAGCACAAAATCTGAGTCTAAACCTCACTGCAGGACTATAGTTTATTTCTTACAATCATTGTGCTAGAATATATTGGATTTCTTGCCTTTGTGGATTGCCTGTTCATAAAATGTAATCTGAAATCTCTATTGAACTGTGTTTATATTTTACAGGTGTAGTCCTTTCTTTTAATATTTTATAAAATTGCCTCTTTGAACGTGACTTTTTTTTTTTTTTAGCAATTAAATGACATAGAGTCTACTGATTGCTTTTAATGCTTGTTAAATCTCCTTTTGAAACAGTGCTGGGCAAGATTTCATTGCGGCAGGGCCAGACAGATCAAAGGTCTTCCACATGGAGCTGAGGAAATGAAATTGGAAGGTACAACTTCAGAGATATTACAAAGCACGTAAAGACCTAAAGGGTCAGAACTTAAATATATTGGTTCCCAGGGCAGTGAAGAATGTAAGCAGTGTAGATAAGATTTATGTGGTTTCTGGAGGGAGTTATTTACTCCTTCACTAAGCACATGGTGTAGGAGAGCCAAATCACATGAAAATAAAGGGAGGAAATTATAATTCTGCAAAGGGAAATTATTAATATTACATCTGACCTTTGGCTTAAGACTTTTTCTGAACAGATCCAATAAAATGTTTAATATTGACTCATTATTTTACAGTGAGTTATCTAAAGTGACATATGAAAGGCACTTGAGCAGTTAGGCTATAATTTAGATGATAGCACAGCAATATTTATTCTGTTATATATTGAATGTAAATTGTTATTTGAAAGGCTAAATGTTTGACATGCAGAAATACTCACAGGAAGAAGGTGTTTTAAAGCAAAGGCCAAAACACCTGCTGGAGTATCATGTCTCATGTCTGGTTAACAATATACATGCTCTTCAGGAAAGAGGAAGTGAATGGTTATTCATTGTAATATTTTAAACAGTGTGGTTCATTACATGGATTATAATTTGCTATTGTTTGCTCACTTAAGGGTGATTTCTGACCGGGGTATGATACAATGAAGATTGCATTTTCACGAGATACCTTTGGCACATGTGCAGGAAGAAATGAAGGGGGAATTAAGGAGTGCATTAAACTGTGACTTAAACAAAGAAAAGGGCGTTGTAGTTCTGGGGATGTTTGAAATGATGAGCCAGTGCATCATGATTATGGATCCGTTGGCGCTGCAGGAGGCGCTGAACTCTGCAAGTCTCAGAACCTCTGACTTTGTGAATCAGAGGAGCACAGTGTGACTCATATGCACAAAACATTCTGAAAAGAAACCCTGAGACGGTAACAGTGAACCCAAAAAGGAGAGGCACAGGTAAAAAGGAAAAATAAAGAATTGTCCTGAAATTGAAAGTAATATTTCCCAAAGCATTGTATTTGTGCATACATTCTTTTTCCCTCAATAAAGGAAATTCAGTATTTATATAACTTATGAAAAAGTGAGTCCTCTAACACTATATAAAACAGGGAAAAATTAGAATATCTTTTAAATGTCACATTTAAAATTTAGATCAAATTGTTTGAAGCTAGAAGTGTTTTATAGTTCTTATGTAGTAAAATAGATATGTGTAACAGGAATCTTTCATGTTTTCCTTTGTATTTGTTTAGTTTTTTAAAAGATTTAAATTTTTTTATTGAAAAAGCAGATATACAGAGAGGAGGAAAGAAAAAGAGGGGATGGTCTTCTGTCCATTGATTCACTCCCCAAGTGGCCACAATTGCTAGAGCTGAGCCAATCTAAAGCCAGGAGCTTCTTCTGGTTTTCACATGCTGGTGCAAGGTGCCAAGGCTTTGAGCCATCTTCGACTTCTTTTCCAGGCCAGAAGCAGGGAGCTAAATGGGCAGCGGGGCTGCCAAGATTAGAATCGGCACCCCTATGAGATCCCTGTGCATTCAAGGAGAGGATTTTAGCTGCTAGGCCATTGTGCCAGGTCCCTTTGCATTTATTTTTAAGAATTTCTTTTCATTTTGAAAGAACTGAATAAAGAAAAATCATTAAAAATTTTGAATTCTTCCCTTTTAAGATATCTGTGCATGGGAACAATTAGGTTAAAAAATAAGATCTTTGAAATTACATGGAAGATACTGTTGGAGATTTATATTTTTCATTATAATTATTCTTATCTGAATGTTTGCTATTGTCATCCATTGTTGAGGACAGATACCATAGAGAGAAGATGCAGCACAGTTAAGATGCAATGAGGAGAAACCACTTATTAATATAAACTAGGCTTATTCCTTGGAACCGGTAACCTCCATTACACTAATGGAATAATGAATAATGATAGCACATTGAATTGAGTAAACTTCTCTTGCAGCAAATAGAATCTAGCGTCCTTTGTCTTTAAAGGACTACCAATAAAGTACCACGACCTTGCAAGGCGTGATAATGAATGTACAGAAAGCTGGAAAGTTGGTTCTGCCATTAAAAGCATTCGTGATTAACTTGTTACTTCCTCAGTATTCTGTTAAAGAAAATCATCTCGTTTCTCTCAAATGACTGTAAAAGTCAGTAGCAATGGATTCCCACTTGTCCACAATAAAAGTTAGGGAGGGAAAGTGAGGATCATAGGCTCACTTATATTTTAGAATATCTTATAGATAAGTACCTTTTTTCTGTTATTTACATACATATTTTCCATATGTATGTATATTCATGGGGATTTTGAAAAGTTCATGCAAAGTAGAGTGAGAAACATTAGGTTTAATTGTTTTACCTTTTTATTTTTCAAATTTTCTTTTTAATATTGTTAACATAGTTGAGAGGGATGCACACCCTCTTGCACCTCTGGTTAGGGTGAGGAGGTTCAGGTGCAGAAAAAGGCGTGTGGGACAAATGTTTCTTTTTTTTTTTTCTCCTTTGTCTGCAGGTCTGCAGGGAAGGGGAGGGGGCTTTTCATTGTTGCCAAACTACATCAGCACCCAGGGATGTGGTGATGATGATTCCTTAGAAAGCCCGATGTGGAGAAAAATGCTGTGGGGGTGTTACTTGAGTGGTTTTGATAGTTCTGGAGAAGTTGTCGGTTTCATTGCTCCAAGGTTTAAAAAATGTTTCCAAGATATATTGGTTGACAAACTCCACCTTAATGCATCCACAGACCCAGGAACATGCTGTAAAGCTTGTCCAGGAAAATTGTCCAGCCTGTTCTGCTGTCCATCCTTTGATGAGGCTATTGATTTCCCCTGCTGGTCCAGATGAGCTGACTGTTATATTCCCCATTTGCATTTGGACATGCTGTCCACCACACAGGCATTATCAGTTGAGGAGGCCCAGTCCCAATACTTGAGCTCCAAGATTGGACCATACATCCTGTGGCCAGAGTCTGAGTTGAGGACCTCAGAAGGCACTTGTTCCATGTCAAACAAGTCCTCAGCTGTTCCCACTCCAGTATGTCCATAGACCTCCTTCCCTGGACAATTTGTAGCCCCCCCAACCTGGGTGACAGAGTAGGGGCCATGTTCTTCACATTTTTTAAGAAAAAGAGAAAAAAAATGATAAGAAACTAAGCTGGTATACTGGTATAGTTAACAGAAATTTGGCATTAACCAGGCCAGAATGCCCACAGCTACTGGTTGCAGCTCTCCAGGTGTAACAGCTGCCTAGGTACAAGGCAACCTAGGCAGTCGTCTACAGCTGAGAGTTAAGTTTATATTAACACAAGGATTTGATATCCATGCCTGCAGGAGATGTCTTCAAAAACACTCAGGGAAAACAATCATGAGGAGAAAGTAGATATGTTATTTTGCACCCAAATAAGCTTATTTTTAAATTTTGTTTTCCTAACTACTTTTCAAAGTTCCCTTCTATGATGGTCTGCACACTCAAAGATAAGGGCGAAAGTTTCTGAGAAATGGAATTTCACTGGTGTGAAAATACCATATAAGTGGACTCACTTATTTAATGCGGTCCATCCCTTGAACAAAACTGAGTGATTCTGCATCTTTGTGTCCTGATAGAACTCATGACACGTGAGCCAGGGGAGTGACCATTTATCTTTTTCCTGTATCTTCTTGCAAAACCTCTGACTTTTCAGTACATGTAGCATGCGTCATATTGGTCTTTCTTTTTACTTCTGAGTACCTGATTTGCTCCTTTCACCCCTTGAAGGGCTACGTTATTCTCTTATCCTGTTGGAGAAAAATGTTTCTCTCTGAGGATGAGTTCTAGCCTCTCCTCAGGTGTTTAACAACCATCTATAGTTACGTGTACCCCAACTGTATCTGAAACATTGATTTCCATCCTGTGATTGTATTGTGTGTTCCCAGCTATTTGTTAGAGATTTCATACTGGATGAACTGACAAGTTATCCCAAAAACTGCTTTTATGTCCAGGTAGTGTCCCTGTTAGTGTCAGTAGTTTTATCCATCTGCCTTTCTTGTTTCTCAGTCATAGCTACTTGAACTAACACTGCTTTACCTCATTGCTGTTTGATTCATTTTCTCACTTCTACCCTATTGCAGCCCTTTATTATTGTTTCTGGTTAATTATGCATACGATGTAAAAATTTATTATGTCTCTGTGAGGAAAAAATGCAAAGCAATTGTAAAACCTGTCAGCAAACACCTAACAAAACTGAAAAATGTGAAAGATCTATGGAGCAAAATCCTCAGTGTCGGCATGTCCTCGGTGAAAGGTATTTACGTCAACAATTTTTAATTCATTCCAGGGGAGTTTTTTTTTTTTTTTTTTGGTTAATTTTGTACATTCCACATGACCATTCTTACTGTTTCATTTTAGTGTTTTCCTTATTTCTAGAATTTTGTTTTTTGTATCAGAAGGATGTATCCTGTCAGTCTACAAGACTTGTTATCAACATTTTTTGGTGCTGTTTGTGTCTTGACTTTCGGATTTTCTTTTAGAGATTCTGGAAATGATTCCACAGCATGAGTTCATAAAAAAAATTTTACCACTTTTTAAAAATATTTCACCACTTCATTTTTAGGTATTATTTATTATATTTTTAGTTTATCCTTTTACAAACTTTACTTAGAAGTGGGATTTTATTTTTCAGCAAATGACCTCCCTTTTCCAAATATATTAAAAAAAGAAAAATCTTGACTGAAATCTCATTTTGTGTCCACCTGTAAACTTTCTGATATTTCTGTGTATCTGTTGTCTTATGGATTAAGTATAAAATCTGTCAAATAATCTTAAGTATTTTATGACTAAAATTACATATTCTAGACATAATTGTAATACTGTAAAATTACTCAGCTATTTTAAATTAAGACAGAGGATTGTTTTCAGTTTTTCTAGGAGAAAATCGACCCTTTGCCATGCAGAAAGCATAAAATTCTGTTCTTGTCACTCTGATCTGTTCTGTCCCCAGTCTCCCAATGCACGTTTTATATTTTGATTGAATTTCAGGTGTTTGCCAGGATTCAGAAACCTTTTAGAGTCAGGCCCAAGTCGAGAAGAATGACAACCTTTTGATATAATACTAGATGTGTTTTGCTGAGGCTGTCACCTGGCTGTGGGACATTTAATGGTTGGATGACAGAAAAGCAGAACACTCCCTACAAGGCAGGCATAATTTTTGCAAAATGCCACCTATCCATCAGCTCAAGAAATCAGTAGGAATATCTTAGGGAAGGCCAGCAAGCATTTCTTGTAATAATTAAAATATGTTCTGTTTCTTAAAACAAAGCATGATAAAAATTGAATCATTTGTTTTCTCTTTTTTATATTTGATTCACTCTGAAAATTGTAAGACATTGTTGTCAAGTGCATCATTCCTACTATGGTTCGAGGAACAAAGATTTCATAATTTGCAGTGATACTTATATGCAAATTAAAATAAACAACTATAAACTTTTAAAAATAGACATATCTATTGAAAGATAGGCTGGCATGGAAGGCGGGAAAAATAGAGATTGACAGAGAGAAAGAGAGAGAGAGAGAGAGAGACTTCCATCTGCTAGTTGATTCCACAAATGTCGGTAACAGCTGTGACAGGGACAGGTCAAATCATAAGCCAGTAACTTGATCCACATCTCCAGTGTAAATAGCAGTAACCCAAATATGTGGTCCATAATTTTCTGACTTCCCAAGAACATTAGCAGGAAAGCAGATAGTGCACTGGGGAGCTGACCCATGAGCCAGCACTCTGCTGGGGTAAGTGGATATTTAAGCATCTGTGAAAGATGCAAAATGGAAAATATGACTTTTTGTGGGCAGAAGGAAGACGATTCTTCAACAGTGCACATGGCCCTGTACTTTCAGGCTGATACACTGGGCACATAGTATTCAACAAATGAGAAGAAATAAGTTAAAAGTGTAAAGTAGTTGGGTTAGTGAACATGAAAAGGCATACTTAGAATTGCTGACTCAGCACACAAGCAGGTGCAATTCTGCTTGAGAATTTACAATGAGGACAGATGAGTATTTGTGCATTTTGTCCATATGTTGCACTGTTTGGCATCTTTTGAGGACATGCACTGTTCTGTGAGCATGCTCTATAACTTCCACTTCAGGATGGACTGAGCTGTGCTGTGGATAGGGTAAACTCTTGAGCAGCATGTGATAGATGGATAGCCGTCTGTCTTAGATGCTCTACAAATGATACACATTTCTGCTACTGGTACACAGGATGCTTTAATCTCATATAACAGTAATGACTCCTGTTCTAACATCCTGAGACACTGTATTGTAAATATATATGGATAATCTCACTTCTAAAAGCCTGTGTAATCAAGAATATATCATTAGTGATATATTTTCCAGAATTTACAGAATGATGAACCTTGATCTCTGTATGTTTGTCTAATATTATGTTTCAGTGTCTATTATTGCAGACATGAAAAGCAGTAACAAAACACAGCAACAAAGCACTGGAATAGTATATTTATTTGATTGATATTTTTCTAGCACATGCATATTATATTACATATTAGCTGCAGTATGTTACAAATCAAGGAACCAGTATTTATACTGGTTTTTCTCCAAGTGAGAAAAAAAACTTTCCTCCCTTCTCCCCTCCCTTCCTTCCTTTCTTCATCTCTCTCTCTCTCTCTGTCTCTGTTTCTTTTTTTTTTATTATTATTATTTTCTTGTAAAGACAGAGTGAGAGATGAAGTTTTCTTCCATCTTCAACAGATGATTTCCACTAGCCAGGCCTGGGTCATTGCTGAAATTAGGAACCCAGCACTCCGTCTGGGTCTCCATCATGGGCGGCAGGGATGCAGCAATCACTGCTGTTTGAGGTGTCTTAGCAGGGAGCTGGATAGGAAGAAGAACTTGAGACTGGAGTCAGCATTTCAATATGGGATGCCAGCGTTATAAGCAGTAGCTTCCTCAGCTGTACTATGGCACCAACCCCCGAAAGTACATCATAAAGAGCCTGTGGTAAGATACATTTATAATTCAAAAGAGCAAACTTTGTAAGGTTGCTTTATAAAGACAGTATGCTATACACACACACACACAATCTAAGTATATACTTATTGAGTAATTGCACTTATCACAAAGTTTATAGCACATTCTTGACCTATCATACAGCCCTATGTTAATGAAGTTACATATAAATTCCGTTAATTTGAGTTTCAAATCTATTTTTATGACTCTATTATAAAATGTGCTTTTCCTCCTTTAGATTTTATAGTTGTTGGAGTATTAATTTATAACAAATCCTATGCTTAATTTTTTTTTCATTTGGTTTTAGAATTTGTGTATTAAATTGAGAAAAAATTTGTCACAGCCTTTAACCACATTCGTCAGTTGATAGCTTTATGGTGGTAACGGAATAGAATTATAATAATTCTTAAATAGATATGTAAAAAGTGGATTTGAAATTGTTTGTTTTTAGCTGTTTTCTAGCCAGTAAATTTCAAACAAGGAAGTTACTTCAGAAGTAATCTCAGAGATACCATGTATGTAATAATTTTCTCTGAGACTCAGCTAATAGAATTGTTATATGGACATGGTGATTTTCTTTCCATTGTTAGAAAAATCACCTTTGTTTTCTTCTTTGAGCATTTATTGTCTGTAGACTGTTCTTGGCTATTGTATGAGCAATTTTCAACTGATTGCATTGAAAACCGAAGTTGGCAGCATTGCCTAGAAACACAGCAGAGTGAGTGAATGCCCTCTGACTCTGCTACTTTTAGGGTAGGGTGAAGAGTGGTTAAGGAGCGTTTAAAATGGCCTCCTTCTGGTAGGTCTGCGGAGAAAGTGGGAAAGGATTTGAACTTGCCACTGCAGAACTGTGCAAGGAATTCATGAAATGACACAGGACATCTCAGCGTTGACGGTTGTTATAAGATACAGTTCTTATTTTGGATGGTAGTGATGTCTGCCAAATAATTTATATTTTACTATGTTACATGTGGAAATGCCAAGTACAACAGGAATAACACCAAATGACAAGCCACATCTTCAACAAAAATCGAAGGAAGACTGAAACAGGAGATCCTATCCAAAGGAATTATGCCCTTAGCCTCTGGTCCCCATTTTGACATTGTTGTTGGTCTTAAAAGCTTTGCAGAGTTGGTAAAGGTGGTGCTTCTTAGGGTGCCAGATCCTATGAACAACCCCGGTGCTAGTGGGGTGCTGCCAGGACTGGGGTGTGGTGAGGATGTTTAGAGAGGAAGTCTGTGGTGAACTTGACTCCATAGGTGATGTCTTTAGGTTCAGGAAATTTTTTTGTGAGGGCAGCTTTAACTTTGCTGTATTACATTTTAGTCGCTTTAATTTCTTGGTTTGTTTTTTTTTCCCCTGGATTTTCCAAAAGGAATTCCTTTAGATCTGCTTGACAGTTTTACTATCATGGAATATGCCATTAGATACTTTGGTGATCCCTGAATACACTTGTATACATTATTTCCCTACATATTTGTGACTAGAGACTGCTCCTATCACTAACACAGCTCTGTGTGATTTCTGCCTGACACGACAGTGAATATTAACTGCAGTGCTGTTCCTCAAAAACACCCCAACTTTTCATCCCTTTCAGAATTGCTGCTGTGATTTGCGTTTTTCAAGAAGAATATTTCATCAAAACTTAATGACGGTAGACTGATTATATCCAAACTGAAGAGTCAGTGGTTTTAGGATGAGACCCACGAGGCTGGAATTCCCTCCCCTGGAGACCCCCTTTAGTTCCACATGTTTGCACAGAAGCATCAATGAATCATTTTCCCTTCCTTCTGCTGGGAAATGAGGGTAGAAAATAGACTGTGTTTTCCCAACTCTGATAAGGGAGAAATAAATTTTAAGAGTCTTATCAACTAAGTGTAGCCGTAATCTATAATAATATGTTTACACCAAAGTGCCTTCATGGAACATAAGCACCAGGCTGGAAGCTCCAACTCCTGTTAAGGGCACGCCTTTTCAGAAGAGATGCACAGATGCTGTGTCTGTCTGAAATCCAAGAGACAGAATATTTGCATCATTTAACAAATTCCCCGACATTAGAGGTGGAGGGCTGCAGGTGAGAAAAAGCCTTCAGTGTCAGAGAGATGAAGTTTGCCTCTGAGACCTGTGTCCCTGGATTATTTCATTATATTCCTGTTTGTCTACCAGGCGTTCAAGAGCAGCTTTGGCAAATAGCCTGTTTACACTTGTGCTTCTCCAGTGTTCATTCTTTACTATCTAGCAGTAATCAATCACTTTCCATTCTTCAATCATTCTTCAGTGGAAAAATAATTTTATTTAATGTTGTTGTAATTGACACACCCTTTTACTATATTTGTCATATGCCAGGTATAATTATAGATTCTTTGTAGCTGCTGGCAACTTGGTGACTCTTGTCACCCCCAACGCCTCAGCAACCATTAAGGATACAGAGCTCGATTTCCACAATGGAGCTGACTCTTCAACAGGACGAGCCTTGCTAGTCCAGCTCAACTGTATAAATTCTGAATTACTTGCTAGACTTTGAGAAATGTATTCCCTTGGTAGTCTTGGTGGAAAGCAGGAGTCAGATTGTCAGACACTTCAGCAGGGTGGAGTTGGTGGGTAATGGCAGTCCAGTGGCAGGATTCGGAGCATCACTTGCACAGCTTCTGGCCTGGTTCTCCAGTTCCCCTGGAGCTACCAACAGCTGCTTAATACATCCTTTGTCTACTGAATTGTAACTGTCTTAGTTCCCATGGATGCATCTCCAATCTTTGACTCAGACGTAGCAGGTACTTGACACAGGCAGTAGGCATTTTATATTTATTATGTAAATCGGCCAGTTTGTGGTACGTTTTCTTCCCTGACAGAGCAGAGAAGCAAACACAAAAGCTGCAACTGAAATGCATGCTGTTTATTGGGCTGCAATATTTTCACAGATTCTGTCAACAATGACTTTAAAGTCCACAGAGTTTTAAAGCAACATTTTGAAAATATATTTTGTTAAATACTGCTGCTCTGAAAGAGAAGGCCTGAAAATGGGGACTTTTCTAATTTTAATAACTGCAAATTGCTGAAAATCATACCTCTTGTTAATACATTGCCAAATTTTCCGTTCTAAGAAGTGTTAAATAAAAGAAGGCTTTTTACACTTCTGACTTTTCTAAAAGTCTGGTTTTGGGTGTTGCAATCATTTTCACGTAATACTTTTTAGTATTCCTCAGAACCACTGTTCTCTGGGCCATTCTAGGAAAACTCTAGCTGAAATAAATTATATGGGTAGCTGAATACTACACAGATTTTGTAAAAAGTATAGCTCTTCTCAAAAAATGTTCATTTGTTTTGAATTGTTCACAAATTGATTTATTTTCATGAGTTAGATTATGGCATGTTTAAAATACATACATATGACGGCTAAAGGCTCAAAATATAGTCTTTGTTTCTTTATTTTTAAAAATAATTTGTGATATAATTCCATAGGTTCTGGGATTTCGCTTCTTCCATTCACAGGTCCCTTCCCCACACTGATTCCCCCCAGATTATTTCAGTAACATAGTCCTTCATAAACAGTCATAAGTCCATCATTCTGCTCTTTAAGTTTATCCTGACATTGTAGATACGGACAGTGTTAGAGAGTTATCATCCTATTTTCAAGCTATATTTAATGATTTCATTGGGAGTCCAGCTTTGATTTGGAAGTAGAGATGCATACTGCAGTGTATCCTCACATCCAGATGTGATAATCTCTCTTATAGAGTTACTATACATCTCCCTAAATGCTTTTGGTCATTGTCATTGTACTTCTGGTTAGCAGATTCTTCTCCTTATGTTTGGTTTCTAAGTTGTGTTGTTCACTGGTCTACAGGTCAAATTTATTGATTGCATCTGATACCCCAGTTCTTTTTTTCAGTCACTTGTGTCACTGCCTTCAGCTAGATTCAGTCCCTGGATCTCGTACTAGGTTTCCACCATGGTCTCTGTGGTTCCAGTCCTGACTCACGAAAGTCCACTCCCTGTGATTCCATGCTGTGGTCACACCATTGCCTGCACAGCCTTTGTCCCAGTCCTGGTCTGAGTGGTGCTCAGGACTAGGGGAGACACTAGCTGTCCCAAGTCATCATGCTTTGGTGGTGCTGATCTCGCCAGAAATGCTGGCTGTTAGGTCTGAGGGCTGCCTGAATCTATTTTAGGTGGAACTTGCAGGGTGTCAATTCTGCACTGTTTTCCCTGTGGGACCAGTGCAAAGTGCTGAGCCATAAGTGATTTCATTCCCAGTTTAGCGCATGTGCAACTCACTGTTGTCCCTCCAGTCCCACAGCCTATGCCCCAGTATACAAAATGGCGCCCATGTTAGCCCTAGTGGGTTTCTGGGCCATAAACTACACCCTTTTCCTGTACTACCCACCTGGGGTCTGCTATGGCTCTGTCTCTACTCATGATCGGACCAAACAAATCTGCAGGACGGGCAATTCTTTTCCTGGTTTACCGCCTGAGCTACCCGTGATCAATGCTTGCTTCTCCCCGCTTCCGCCCCCCCCCCCCCCCCCAGCAACACTGCTCCATTTTCTCCACTGCTTTCCTGTGTACACAAATCTCCAGCTTCCCCTCTGCCATCAGCCGGTCCCTTGCTATCTCCTGGAATCTTCCCTCTCTGCTTCACTCTGGCTAATGATTCTCTGTAAGTTACACTTTATACTGCCATCTTGTTCTCTCCCCAGTCTTTGCTTCTATGTGTGCTTGTGTCTCTGGTTTTCTATAACCTGCACACATAAACAGTTGAAATTTATTCCCTAATTATCCACCAGCAGTGTTTTTGAAGTTTTTGGGTGGTCAGAAGCTGGTGATTCTGTGTAGCATACATCTTAAGAAGGATGCAGAAGTTAGAAGCTAGGTATTTGGAATAGGTCTTCCATGTGTAGCCCTCTGCTGCTTCCCATTTACATTAGAAAGGAGCTGAATTTGAAGAAGAGTAGCCAGGATTCCAACTCCAGTGTGGGATGTAGGCTTCCCAAGTGGCAGTTTAATTCTCTGTGCTGTCACATCTGCCATCACCAGGATATTCTTTGATTTTGACTCTGCATGGGGTAAGAGAAAAAAAAAATACTGTTTTTCTGTATTTGGTTTATTTGTCATAGTATAATAACATCGAGGTCCATTCACACTGGCGTAAATGACAAGATTTCCTGCTTTTTGTAACTGAGTGATAATCGGGCAATATTTACCACATTTTGTTTATCCATTCATTGATGGATGGACACTTAGTTGTTCCTATTTTTCGTTTACTGTGAATAACACTTCAATAAACTTGGGAGTGCAGATGTCTCTTTGACAGATTTCATTTCCCTTGGATATACTCCCAGGAGTGGAATTGCTGGGCCATATGGTAGTTCTATTTTTGTTTGTTTAGTAATCTTCACACTGTTTTCCACAATAGTTATATTAACTTATATTCCCACCAAAAATGTGCAAGGATTTTCTTTTCCTCAAACTTTTTTTTTTGTTGTAAAAATCCAATTTTCCCAGCACTGTTTATTTAAAAGGCTATTCTTGTTTCCACTGAATTTTATTAGCTGTAATGTTAAACATCGTTTAGGTACACTTGTGTGGTTATTTTCCTAGGCTCTCTATCCTGTCCCATTGATCTGTTAATCTGTTTTTATGCTCATATCATGCTTTTTAATTATTGTAGCTTTATAATATATTTTAAAGTATGGCATGTTTCCTTCATTGTTCCCTTAGTTCAAGAACATTTTGGCTAATAACTGTGGTCTTATGTGCTTTGGTACAAATTTCAATACTTTTCTTCTTTTTTTGTAGGCCTGTGAAAAAGTCTTTGATATTCAATAGATTGCTTCAAATCTATACATTGCTTTATATGTAAATCATATTTTAATGATATTTAGTCTTTCAATTCATGAACATAAGATGGCTTTCCTATTCTTTGTGTCTTCAGTTTATTTCATTAATGATTCCTAGTTTTCATTGCTCTGAATCTGTAGCTGATATATTATTCAGTAGAAACTGAGAAAGTAGGAACTGCCTCAAAGGGGTAATCCATCACTACAGGGTTGTAGTGGGCTCAGGCCTTGTCCTGTGTTCATGAATGACATGATGATATAGGCAAAACTGGTCTGTCCCGCAGAGTGCAAGTCTACAGTCAATACTGGCACAAGCCGGGAGATTCTTATCACAGGATAGAATCTTAGGATCTACCAAGTGTTGGGTTTTACTAGTTCACTCTGAATCCCAGGAGTTCACACTCTGGCCTTTTCCTGTTCTGCCTCATGTTGGAAGAAAGTGCTAAGGGCAGCCCTTGGGTCATCCCAGCTGGCCTCTGGCTGGTCACAGTCTTAAGGTTGTATGCCAAGCCCAGCATGATCTGATGGTGACACACATCAATGTGACCCCCACTCCCAGAGCACAGGTGTCTGCCTGACACTGGAGAAATTTAGAGGATCAACCTGAGCACCCAGACTAGAGGCCTTTGGGTGGTGTCAAGTGCCAAGTCTCCAGTGCAGTAAACCAGTCTCAGCGCCAAGGGGCAGCAATCAACAATGAAGACATCAGTCTCCAATTTCTTGCTTTGCTATCTTGCCAGTTTAAGAGCATATGCTTAGAACACTTAATGAATCCAAAAGAAATTATATAAGCCCTGTTGTTCTGCCTGATAGTACTGTGGTTTGTAGCTGGAGAGATTTTCATGACTAATAATGTTTCAGTGACTTAATATTACTATGCTATAGAATGGTAAGTTGTTAGGCCTATTCTTCAATAAGACACAAGCATTGCTCATTCTATCTAGAGGGGACTTCTAGACAAAGTTAGGGCATGTAGGGGTTCAGGGCAGACGTGGACTATGTGGACTGTGGACTGGCCTCTGTCTAGGCTTCTAATATTTGGTACTTCAGTTTGATGATTAGCATGGGTGTTATACTCATGGTACATAATAATAATTGCTGAAATAAAGGCCAGTTGCACACCCTGGGGCCAGGTTTTAAATCCGGCCATTCACCTGCTCTGAGCTTCAGTCTCTTCAGTTGTCAAGTGGAAAGAAATGATGTTATGACCAGTGTTGTAGGTATGTTGTGATTTTTTTAAGATTTATTTTATTTATTTTTATTGGAAAGGCGGTTATACAGAGAAGAGAGACAGAGAGGAAGATCTTCTGTCTGATGATTCACTTCCCAAGTGAGCGCAATGGCCGAGGCTATGCCGGTCCGAAGCCAGGAGCCTCTTCCGGGTCTCCCATGTGGGTGCAGTGTCCCAAAGCCTTGGGCCGTCCTCGACTGCTTTGCTGGGCAGGGAGCTGGATGGGAAGCAGGGCTGCTGGGATTAGAACCGGTGCCCATATGGGATCCTGGGCGTGCAAGGCGAGGACCTTTAACCACTACGCCACCGTGCCGGGCCCTGTTGTGATTTTAGAAAAGATAATATAAGTTTAGAACAATGTCTTACAACACTTATATGTCTTGCATATGATGTCATCAGTCTATTGTGGGGAGGCCACTGATAGTTCCTTTTGTGACTCAGTTACCCTAATTTTTCCCAGCTGTCTACTGAGTTCCCTTGATGGCAGAGTTCACAAAGTTTTAGAAGATGACTCTGGAATAGTCCAATTCTGCATTTTAGAATTGGATCAAGTAAGTATAAGGAAGATTACATTTATGAAAATATGAATGGTATTTTGTGAGAGGCATCATTTTATAAAACACAATCACAGCACTTAAAATTATTTTATTCCTAACAGGCACCTACTGTAATATGTTAATAATGTTCTGTACTATGTTATGTAAACTTCAGTGAAGCTACACTCTTTCTCACTGGCCAGAGAGGAAGTTAAAACTATGTCATAGTTTGAAAAGCAGGTGTAGAAAAAAATTTTTCTATTAGAAGAAGGATCAGTAAGGAAAACACATTTAAACTGCCCTCAGATAATGATGCTGCTAATTAATATTTCAAGTGTTACAGGCAGAAGGCAGAAATTTGTGAAGGAAAGCCTCATTCCACTCCCAGTCTTGATAGACTCTTCCACAGAATCCTCCCTGTGTCCTGATTCTAGATGTGGCACTTTTTATTGAAAAGTTGCAGAAGTGGAATCCCCTGGCAGCATGTCAACTGTTCTCCTGAAGACTTTTCAAATAATGAATGGAACTTTCATAAACCTGTTAAGCAAATAATGGATTTTGTGCAAGGTGTGTTCCCAGGTGGCATTTTGCAAATATAGCTTGTCTTGTACCTCGGTGTCAGGTGAACCTCAGAACAGAGGGCAAAACTGCTATCAAGAGTAAATGATTGGAATCCAATTTTTCTGTTAACTGAACTGAGCCTGGATGCACACTTTAATATCCCCCCAGGTTTGATAGGCATATTCCATTAGCAATTTTCTCTTTACCACATATTGTAATTTTGCATTTAATTATTTGCATGATATAAATCATCAGTTGAAACTTATTATATTAAAAACATAGAAATAATCCCCTTTTAGCACACACCAGTGCTTTGAAAAACTGGCTTGCCAAACTCAAAAATGGCAAAATTAATAAATTGAGTAGCTAAGCATTTTATTTGCAACTGTACTCTTGCATGTATTTTCAAACCATAATCAGGAAAAGTGTATTTATTGACTTCCCATTAAGGAAATGTTTATTTTGTTTTATCTGGTAATTATGGAAATAAATTGGTCACATTTGAAACAAAAAAATCAAATTTGAGGCAGTTTGCTGTAGATCAGTAATATGTTATATGATTTCAGTTTTTCCACAGTTTTTTAGTCATTACAGTTACTGAAAAGAAAAGTTGTTGTTTAATTGAAATGTTACATCCTACAGGAACATCTTATTAGGAAGAGATAAAGATTGAGAGGTGATTCTATTTGATAACTGTCTAGGAAACGCTTATCTCACTCACAGAGGGGGAGCTCCTTGAGAGAGCTGTTTACCGAGAGCACAACCTTTCTGAGCACAGACATGGTGTGAATGCAGAGTTGCTGCAAAACCAGTTTGGTTGTAGGGCTGCAGCATCTTTCTGTGGGGCAACCTAAATGCTGGAAATTGGTTTCTGCCCTTAGAGGTCACAACACAGTCTCAGCAAAATGTGAGACGAGCTACCTAGGATGTCCAGGCTCCTGGGATGGGCAAGACTGGGACAAAAACTCCCTGGTGGGTGGGAAATGTAGGGCCCCTTCACATCTCAGTCCAGAAGCTTCCCTCTAGGATATACAACCCATGGCTACAGCCAATGGTTGTCTGGTGGCAAAAGAACTGTTTTGTTCATCCTCATCACTGATTTTCCCCAGTCATCTCGTTCATAAGTCCGTTTCTCTGTTTATGGAGGGAAGGTCAATTCAAGCCAAAGGGAAGAAAGGTCTGTGGTATATTATTTATTTATCTACTTATTTACCCATTATTTCTTTATTTGTGTGAGAGAGACAGAGAGAGAACACATTCATTAGCTGCCTTGCTTCCTAAATGTCTGCAAGAGCAAGACTGGGCCAAATTTGAAGCCAAGAGCTGGGAACTCAGTATGCATTGCCAAGGTAGATAGAAAGAACCCAGTTACTCAGGTCACTGCTGTTGCCTTCCAGGGACTGCATTCACAAGAAGCTGGTGACACAAGCTGGAAGACCCAGGAATTCTGATGTGGGACATGAACTTACCTGATATCTTAGCTGTTAGGCTAAACATCTGCCTTTGGTATATTTCTGATAGGCAGGAAAAAAATGGGTGGAATAATTCAAACTCTGGCTTTAGGAGTGAAAATCATGTAATTCTCTGATTCATCAACATGACAGCACATACAGAATCACCCAGGAAACCAATGTTGGTCGCTGGACCTATTTTATATGCAATGTAATTATAGTGGATTATGTCTTGCACTAGGTTTTTTTAAAAGTATTTTTATTATTCACCACCATGCTGGGATTTTTAAAAGTTCTCCCATGTCATAAGGTTTGAATCTGTAGTTTAATTGAACCCCATCTCTCTTGCTGCAGCAATTGCTGGAAGGTTGGGACTGCGACAGAGCTGGTTGAATTGTAAGGTAGTGCGGAACATTTTCTCAGTATTTGAGACAAATGAAATACTTGTTTCTTTATGGGAAAAGAGAGTCCTGCATTGAATAAGTCTTATTTTTTGTTGTTTTGTCTTTTTCTTTGCCCAGAAGGAAGCCAGCTTAAGAGATACACTGTTCTCAGTGGGAATCAGATTAAATTCATAAAACGAGAGTCATGTCCCTCATCAAAGTACTCAATAAAGAATATTTTTCTTCTGAGATATTTTCCAACATAGGAGTTCAATAGACTTACTGTGTTTTCTGTAACTTCTAACAACTATTTTACATGAACCAATCTGTTCTCCTTTGTATAAAAAATAGTATATGATCCCTATAGAATAATCAAATAGCACAGCACTCTGGGGTTATTTCCTGGTAATTAGTGCTGTTGTCAAGTATTTCCAGGTTCCTTCTGCGGAAACAGCAAGGTTGCAGCTCTTGCTTCATGGAGTGAAGGTGATAGTTCAGGGGTGATTCTGGCTAACACCATGTGGGTGGAAGTGAGAGCTTTCAAGGATCTATTTATCAATGCACCATCCAATGATGACTTTTTGGTTGGCCTGTGCCTCTCAATGACTACTGTGAGCAAAGACTTCTGCTAATGTGCCGTAAGCCAATTACCTGAGCCAAAATTTATATTTGCTCTAATAAACCACACTGTGGTGTTGACTGTTACCCATATATAACATATCCACGTGTCTGTGGTGCAAATGGATAGCTCATTTGGCTGTTTACTGAAAGGTTGGTTGTTTGAGCCCACCCGTAGAAATAGCATAGTTCATCCTAACTGACTGATGTCTGTTGTGTGGTGGCTTTGACTTAGAGAAAAAAAAAAATCTGATAGCAGTTGGAAGGAGGTAGCCAAGGAGCAAAGAAAGGAGTGCCAGACGGGGCTCTGGGTTCCTTACTGAGATGTTGTCTGGTCCAGCCTGCCAGATATACTCTGCTCATAAAATATGCTTATGGCTGACATGCTTATCAGGAGAAGCAAACAAAAAAAATTTCAAATATTTAGCATATTATGCAAAACACTATTTTAAAATTGACATTTTCTTATAAACTCATATTTTTGTGAATGTATCAGAGTCATGTTTATGTTTCACCCAATTTTTAACATATAACTGTTGCTCAATTAGTGCTTTTTGAATTGATTAGTAAGTGGATGTAAGACAGGCAAGGTGGGAAGGATTTATGGGCGATATCAGGGTAGACAAGGATTTGGATGTATCATTTAGATTGGTAGTGCTCAAACTGTGCTCAGTGGAATTCGTCTACATGGGCCTGTCAACAGACCAGTAGGTCTTTGCCAGAGAAGAAACATCTTTATATATTTTTCACAGTGCATTTCTATGTAAAACTTCATGTAAGTGAAAGATTGTATTACCAACACTGTCCAGAAACCATTGAATACCAACTTTTAAACAAAGAAATGACCAAATAAATGTCGTGTTTAAATGTGGCTCAGCAAATATACTCCTAGACAGCACATATATACAAATATACTTCTGAAGATATATGTTACGTTTTATACTCATACATAATTTTAGATACCATAAAATATTCTTAATGGAGGGTTGGTGACCTGAGGATATGAATCTGTTTAGGGGGTGTTTCTGAGGCCCTGAGTCAGGTGCTCATGTGAGTGACTGTGCCTTCCTGTGACTGGTGCATTGTTCGTTGGCAAAGCTGTTCACGTCTATGCAGCAGAGATTCCGAGCACATATTAAAGGAAGGTTTCAGTGTTCCAGGCATTTTATTTACGTGATGCAATGGGAGACATTTGGAGAGTTAAATTTTCCACTTTTCATCTAAATGCTTGGGTGTCACATTGTTACTTCCTCAGCAGACGCCTTTAACGGTTAGATTTACAGTGTTCTCTATGATAGAGCAAACCAAAGAGACTACTTATCTTGAGCATTTAGAAATATAAATGCATTCCTGTTTAATTGTGTAGTCTTTGCAGCTCACAAAGAAGAGCTGGAGGAAGAATCCCATGTTTCTGATGCTAATAAGTTGAGCTGGAGGATGGTTCGAGGTTTACGAAGGGAAACGTGTTCAGTAGAATCCACTGAGGCATGTTTATGTGCACATGGACAGAATTAATCCTGAATGTTGCTCATACAGCAAGGTGGGTGGCGTTTTATCCAAAGCCCTCACTGCTGTTATGGTGGGTATGTTTACCTTCAGTTATCTGTTTATATACTTCAGTGTTCTTGAGATTCTAAAGGCTCATACTGGTCTCAGGAATTGAAGACCTTGAAGTACTCCTTTGTCAGTTACTAAGCAAACCACGCTGATATGTTTTTGTAACTTTAAAAATAATTGCTGTAAGTCAGGTAAGAAATTTCAGAATGGCTCAGGAAGCATCAAGATTTTTTTTATAATATAATGTTATAAACGCAGTTCATTTCATGCCCTGAAAACAGCATCAGTGAACTGAAATTTATTTTCTTTTGATTCATCATGTGCGTACTACCTGGAGATTGAAAATACCATTACCCAATTAATTCTAAGTTACTAACTTTAGCAGCAAGATGTAAATGACAAAATATTGAAATGAGGTCTATTTAATTTCTTAAGCAATAGAAGCATAACTGAAATGAATGTGCATATGTTGCTTTCAGCATTTTTCTATTCATTGAGCACATACTTCTTAAGCACATGCTGTGTTTGACACTATGGTGAGCCTTGAGAATTGTATCGGCATGAATAATAGCTGGACAATACTTGCAGATGAATACAGAGGCACACACCCATCTCCAAGCATTGGAGAAGCCTGCTTGAAGGAATTCGGTGTCATTGAGTTGTGCTGTGGTAACTGATTGTCCGCAGTCCTGCTACTGCACATGACCGATTGAACATAGCATGCTGAATGGCTACCATGAGAATGTTTTCTGCTTTTACCATCAGAAGCAACTTTGCCTGCTTAGGAAGAAAACTATTTTAGCCAAGCATGTTAGTGCCAACTGATCTGATTAATTTAATGAAAAAAAAATACTCACAAAATGAAGTGTATAGCGGAGAAAGATTTAATGATTGCGGTAATAATGAAACATATGCTTATTATTAAATGAATCACATATTTCAGTTCAACAAAGTTTATTTGGAGAAGAAAAATTGTTCTCTGGCCAGTGTGTATTCCAGTGGCTTATGTGGACCCTTGGGATGTCTGCATTCCAATCAGGATGGCCAGTTTAATGCCCAGCTACTCCACTTTCAGTGCAAGCCCCTGCTCATTTGCCTGGGAAGCAGTGGATGATAGTCCAAGCACTTGGTCCTTGCCATTCACCACTGGGAAGAGGGGATGGGGTTCCATGCTCGTGGCTTTGGCCTGGCCCTGCCCAGGCTGCTGTTGCCATCTGGGGAGTTGGCTAGCAGATAGAAGATACTCTCTCTCCACTTCTCTCTGCCTTTCAAATAAATATTTTTGTTGTTGTTTTACAGCATGTTCATGAAACATATACATATACAACATGTATATGTACATTTAATATGAAAATAGGAATATATGTTGATAATAATTTTTGCTTTAACACAAAGAAAATCAGTATTGTTGGCTCTTAGTGTATGTAGGTTCTGAACCTGAATATTTAGTCAATTATAGATTAAAAATAAAAAATAAAACAATGCATCTGTGTAGCATATATATAATTATTTTTCATTAGGCATTGTTCCCTAAACAATACACTGTAAATTGTTTTCATAGCATTTAGTCTAGCTATAATAGATAACCTAAGGATGATTTAAAAGCAAATGAAGCTTTTGTGTAGTCACTATGCAAACACTGTTTTTTATTTCGTTTTTCCTATCTTTGCTATTTTTAACTTTTTATTTTCCTTCTAATTAGTTTACAACAGTTTATAGTAAGCTACCAGAACCAGCTGCCAAACAGTTTATAGTTTATGTCCAACAGTTTATAGTAAGCTACCACACCAGTTACCAAAACTAGATTCTTTTAGTTTTTGTTCAGGGAAAATGTTTGCTATGGAGGGAAATCCAAGCTATTGGGCATGCAGGACCAGGCAGTCTAGATTTGACCTGAGCCTCTGCCATACTAAGGTATGACTTAGGACAAATTACCTAGCCGGTGTGTTTATCAGCAGCCTTCTCTAAACCCATGTGCTAGTGATGGTGTTTAACCTGCAGGGTCGTTACATGGAGGAAGCGACTTTGCAGATGCTGGTGATTTATTATTAGCATTCAGTAACTGTTAATACTGATCAGCGTGGATATTGTGGTCATCATCATCATCATTACCTTTCTATTAACTTGTATGGGCTTGAGAATTGCTAAATCTGCATTGGGCATTTGATGTTTCTTGTCAAATCCAATTTCTTCTTCCTTAATACATCTGCTAATTTCTTCAGTAGTTGTTTTGCAGTGGCACATTCTCTTAATTTTGTTTGTCAGGTTAACTTTTAACCTCTCCAAAAGCATAAGGCAAAGCATGATTTTAATATTTATTACAGTGCTCTATTGATTTAATTTTGTTTTCAACTTGGAACTCAAGATCTTCACCCATGAGACATGAGAGAAAAATAATTTCTGTGATATATTTTCTGTCTACTAATGTTACAGATCCACATTAATTTTACTATTTCTATAATGATTAATTGATAAGATGTCCCTAGGTTGCATGGCAGGATGGATTTTTTTTAACACAATTTCTGTGTGTATTACCATACAGCGGAATGAGGCAGTTCAATTGATTTGATTCATTATGATGTATAAATAGCTATCATTTCCTGAGGTTATTACTAGATATCCTTATTCACCATTTATTTGACTCTGTATAATCAAGCATAGAGTCTCTTATTAAATGTTTTGAGGTACTTTCCAAAAATTAAAAAAAATGTAGTATACACGTAATGATCGAAATGATAGCATTTTCTTGATGAATTATCAATTTATGAATATGTCTATAAAATTTGGGTTTCATCTCCTTTTTATGAAAATGAATTTTCCAATATATTTAACTTTCCTCAATGCCAGTACATATATATATGCATGCACATATATGAATACTTAGGGCACATACTAAAAAAAATCATGTAATTTTTTATTGTGGAATTATTACTTTTACACTTGATCTTAGCCAAAAGGTCAAGAAGCGATTGAATTATTGCTTTTTATTCTGCATCCTTTATAAAATAAACTATGCTTCAGTTTTGAAAAGAAAGGTAGTTTCAGTGTGTATTAATCTAGATTAATCTAGGTAAGATGCACTGTGGATCTTATAAATAGTAACAGCTTATTCTGAATTTGTAAGTCTTGACTTTATTTTTAAACAACTCATGGCTCATAAATTATATATTTATCCAGTTCCATGCTGGGTAATATTTGTAATGTTTCAGAAATGAAATATGCTTTCTAAGGGGGCATCTGTTTTGAGAAAATGAATCATCAAAGTTATTATCCTTTGGATTTTTAAAGCATATTGGCTCATTGTTGTGATTTTTTATCATGACTCTAAAGGAGCAAAATTAAACCTAAATCACTTTCTGTGTCTACAGTAGCAAAGGAAAAAAATACACATGCAGCACCTAAAGGGAGGAGGGAAAGATCCCTCCTGGATCACTCACTGTCTCACCAAGTCAGAGCAGGTGGATATGGTGCCTGTACAACTGTGGTTTAATTCTATTGATGGGGTGGGTTAGGCCAGTGCATGTGAGGCTGGCATCCAGTATGCCTTCTCGTGTGACTCCATGCTACTCAAATCCCAGTCCAGCTCCCTGTGAAGGCACCTGGGAAAGCAGTGGAGGGTGGCCCGTGCGCCCGTGGATCCCTGTGGGTTGGTTACTCACTGGGAGTTCCTGGCTCCTGACTTCAGCCTTGCCAGATATTAGATGCTGGAGCCATTTGGGGAGTGAATAAACAGATGGAAGATTTCTCTCTTTCTGCATCCTCCTTTCTCTCAAATAAACTAATGATTCTTTTTAAAAATTAAAAAAAAAATACGTTGAGAGGGAAGAGAGTTTTTTTTTTTTTTTTTTTTTTTTTAAAGATTTATTTTTATTGGAAAGGTAGATATACAGAGAGGAGAGACAGAGAGGAAGATCTTCCATCCGATGATTCACTCCCCAAGTGAGCGCAACGGGCCGATACTATGCCGATCCGAAGCCAGGAGCCTCTTCCGGGTCTCCCACACGGGTGCAGGGTCCCAAAGCTTTGGGCTGTCCTCGACTGCTTTCCCGGGCCACAGGCAGGGAGCTGGAAGGGAAGCGGGGCTGCCGGGATTAGAACCGGCGCCCATATGGGATCCCGGGCGTGCAAGGCGAGGACTTAACCACTTGCGCCACCGCGCCGGGCCCAGGGGAAGAGAGTTCTTGAACCTTCTTTGTATAACAGCCTGTGGCAAAGAAAGAAGGATGTGGAAGTGAGTACAGGAACCATGGGCCTGCGTGGAACATCAGATTTGCCTTTGTGTGGACAGTGCATTCCTCAGAATCTGCCATGTGAATCAGCAGCATATAACAGAATTTTCAAATCAAACACCATTGTTATGCATGATTTAGTGTGGCTTAGGTTAAACTCAAACAAAATGGAAGTCATATAGTGATTTGGAATCAGCTACAGAAAGAACAGTATTATTGAGAGGCCCAGCAATCTTTCTCCAGAGGGTATCTAGTATTAATGTTGTGGGAGTGCAGATTGACACTACAATGGAAGTTTTATTTTCAGATTTATTGATAGCCAGAATTATTTGCTATATTCTCTAGGTACATGTGTGAATTGCAACTTCAAAAAACGTAGACAATATTTATTTTGGATATTTTGAGTTGAAACAACAAAACTGGTTGTTTAACAAAGTTTAAAATCACACTAACTATTAATAAAAGCAAGAGAAAGAAGACAGGTTGAAGGGCTGCTGTTGTATTGTGGATAAGGGTGCCACCTACAATGTTGGCATCATATGTTGGTGCCAGTTCAAATCCTGGTTGGTCTACTTCAGTTCCAGCTCCCTGTTGATATCCTTGGAGAAGCAGAAGAATATAGTCCAAGATTTGGCTCTCAGACAGCTTGTGGGAGACTGAGGTGAGGCTCACAGCTCCTGCTTCTGGCCTGGCCTTGCACTGGCTTTTGTCGAAATCTAGGTAGTGAACCAGAAGAAGGAAGATTTCCCTCTCCCCCCGCCCTCTTTCTGTAACTCAGAATAAGCTAATAAAATCTTAAAAAAAGGAAAATAAGGCAGGCTTAAGAGTATGGGAAACAAAGATATCTTTGGAGATAAATGCAATTGATGAAATGAATTCTGCATGTCAAAACCTGAAATGATAAAACTGATTAAGCAGAAGACAGATGGGGAATATCAGTGGATGGTATTCTGCTCCCGAGAGCCAACTTAGAGGAGCCACGGATAGTGTCTTACATGGTTACAAGGTGCTGTGTACTTAAGTAGAATCTTGGGACAAAGCAGCCTGTAGCTGGAGAATTGAAGAAACCAGAGAGAGCTAAAGAAAGGCTATTTAGAGAAAGAGAGGAGAAAGAAACAGCAAAAATAACTTCAAAACTACTGAAAAACAAGGGCAAATAACTAGTATTCTTCAGTTTGGATGAAGCCTTAAGGATTTCCTCAATGCATTTCAATTTTTATTGACTGTTATAAAAACTGTCTAGGTTAATTAAGAATTCAGAATTCTGTAGGAAGAACTAGAAGTCAAGTGCGGGAAATGAGGATATTTCAACTGCTTTGGAAATGGAGAGACATATCCTAAATTGTCTAATACTAAATACAGATTTCACAAAGAATTTGGCCTTAGGTTGAACAAAGGGTACTTGAAAAAAAACTCATGGAAAAAATATACCATGAAAAAAATGCATCAATGCCAAAAATCTTTTGCTCCAAAGAAATTTAAATTTTTAAAAATTTATTTAAGGGGTAAAGATAATGATAATAGGAAAGACAGCAGTCTCCCATCTGCTGGTTTACTTTAAAAAATTGTTTTTAAGATTTTAATTTTTATCTCAAAGTCAGATATACAAAGAGGAAGAGAGACAGAGAGGAAAATGTTCTGTATGTTGATTCACTTCCCAAGTAGCCGCTGAGCTGAACTGAGCTGATCTGATGCCAGGAGCCAGGAGCCTCCTCCAGGTCTCCCATGTAAATACAGGATTCCAAGTTCTTGGGTCATCTTCCATTGCTTTCCCAGGCCACAAGCAGGGAGCTGGAAGGGAAGCGGGGCTGGTGGGATTAGAACCGGCGCCCATATGGGATCCCAGCGCGTGCATGGTGAGGACTTTAGCTGCCAGGCTACTGCACCGGGCCCTGGTTTGCTTCTCTAATGCCTGCCAGGGATGGGCCTTGACAGACTGGATCATTAAGTTTATTGCATCTTTAACTTTGTCTCTGTTTAATATTCTAAAAATTTGCCTAAGACTTGATGGCACTGTTAATGTTTTTTTTTTTTTTTTTAGGAGGATGATATTTTACTTCACCTTTCAAACTGGATAAGCAAAGACGCCTATAATGATTGGCCAGAGGAGGAGGACTAAGTTCAGTTGGGGGATCTTTTTGGATAAGGAGAATTTCTGAGGAGAATTACTGTTTCAGATAACTCTATTTAAATCCCACACTCAGCAATCTGAACATGAAATTAGCTAGCCTCCTTTTGTTTCAAAATCAGAAAATTTGTTTTAAAATATTTTATTTTTTGATAGCCAGTTGTCCTGTTTTACTGTATGTGTTTCATATAGAGAGTATATGGTTTTGTTTTGACATGTTCCCACTTTGGTTATTTAGTTTGTTCTGTTTCTTAGCAGTGGAATGATAAATTAATGTTTACTCTTCCACATTATCTCTGTTAACTTATCAGCAGTAGCCATGGATCTATTTTCTTTTTCATCATGATAAGAAATGCATTACTTGATAAGAAAATATGTCCCAGACAAGCAGCTTGAGGTATGATGTTTTCCTGTTTGTATTCTCTGTAGGCATTGCTTCCAAGGGAAGGAAATTTGTCTTCCTCTGGCAAATTGTTCTTCTGCTCATTACCTTGCTCTCATTATAGTGTCTTCATCTTAGCAGCGTGCAGTTTTTGTGCACAGTTTGTCGTGTTGCCGTTTCTCCTGATTTTGGTGCCGAGCTGCCTTTAGCATGAGCTGGCCAGGAAGAAAGGAGAACTTGCACAGGGCAGAGTGATGGATTCTTAGAAATGGCTACCTGTGCTGAGATAGTGGGCACTAAGGCCGAGAGTGAGACCACGTTTGTCACGGGCTGCTTGAACGGAGGGAGCCACATGGAATGACCCAAGGCGTGTGTGAGGGAAGTGAAAAAAAAAAACAGGTTGGCTGTCTTTGAGTGGTTTATAATCTGTGCTGTCACCAGAACTTCTGGCAAGAGCTCCTGTGCCTGTGCATACATGGCACAGGCTGCGGCATCTTGTGAAACTCCTTCCGGAGTCCCTGTTAGCATTTCTCTCTTTTCAGCAGGGAGCACCTGCAGAAATCTCCCAGCTGAGAGGCACCTGTCAGGGAGAAAACATCTCATTCCCACCTGTAGCATACCTGCATCCAGAAGATGTCCTCTACGTGCTGGGCACTATTCCTTTCAGTACGTCAGGATGAGGTCCATGAAGTCGGTGCAGAGCAGTTGCTTGCTGCTGGGAGAAGTCTTGGAAACAAGCGACTGGGAGGCAGAGAAGAGCAACTGCCAGGCTCTGGTCACTCGTGAGAACTGTCAGGACCCTGTGAGGGCATCGTCCTCAGTGGACAAGCATGTCACAGTTCAGATTGTATACATCTTCGTCTTCGCAGGTCTACAAGGTGGTTAATAGGCATGGGCTTCTGAATTGCATGAAGTAAGATCCTAGAGCTTGCAAGGTTTTGTTGGAATATTTATTTGTGTTGCTCTCACAGGACTCTGACGAGGGAATCCGAGTGGAGGAGTCAGTGACATAAAATGTAAATTGTGCTTGCCACTACCATGTATCTGCACTCCAGCTCCTATCAGGGCCCCACATCTCATGTCTGATGCTGTATAACAACCCCAGCCAAAATGCAGGTCATCTGGGAAAGGGCACAAAGCTGTAACGTGGGAATATGGTGACTTGATCAGGGAAGTTATACAGAATCTAGTAGTTTATCATTATTTTTAATTGCGCATATGTGCAGCATAGTAATTCAATGCATATATTCAAGGAAAGGTGACAAACCAGATTAATTTCACTTGTATTTCCCTAAACGTTGAAAAGGTCTACCCTCACTCCCACCCATTGGATTGGGCGTCTCTTAGGAACTGTACTGTTTTCTGAGGGAGAGTCTGGTACTTCCAAATGTCATCTTATTAGGGCTGCTCATAGCTTCCGGTCACCCGCTCCTCACCTTTAAGGCTGCCACAGGACACAGACTGTACTCACACTGTCCCATACTCACTTCACACCTTCCTCGCACTCTGCTGTATTCACACCTCAGTTAGCTTTGGGTGAGCAGGATCCATGCCATTCGTGCTACTGGGTGTACAGAGACAGGGAGGGCCAAGTTCTGCTACCTCGCTTTTACAAAGAGCATGTGGGTTGTCATAATCTATCAGTGGGTTTTAATGGTGATCTTTTGATGAACCGCTCGGGCACACATGCCTGGTGTTCTATTGATTTCAACAGTTTTAGAAACAGTATCAAGTCTCTTTTTGGTGGGGTGGTAAAAAACACTGTCTAATCTTTCCTTCCTTCCTTCCTTCCTTCCTTCCTTCCTTCCTTCCTTCCTTCCTTCCTTCCTCCCTCCCTCCCTCCCTCCCTCCCTCCCTTCTTTCCTTCCCTTCTTTCCTTCCTTGGTGAGTACATGGTTTGAATGATTTGCAAGATTGAATAAGAAGCAAGATTCAGTAATATTAATAGCATGAAGAGTTATAACCGAGACAAGCATTTTGTGTTCTTGGAGAACTGGGTGGGGAAGAAGTAACTAATTCTTTTGTACGGGATTGTTGAAAGTGCTGCCGCACAGATGAGGTTGTTTACTGGTAGGTCTGAGCGTGCTGCCCTCAGTGGCCTCTGCTCCAGTGTGTGTCCAGAGTGTTTGTAAGCTGTGTTTCTGTTGCACTGTTTTTAAAAGCCTGTGACTACTAGGTAAAATGAAAGGATGCTGATGTAAAAATTAACAAAGAAAGAAAAGCAGATGAGGGCAGGAGGAGGGTGGGTGGGGAAGGTGGGCTGGAGGGAGATTAGGCTGGGAAGTATTACTATGCACCTGATATATTTATGAAATGTGTGAATATTGTTCACTTTACATAAATACCTTTTAAAAAGTATAACAACCTGGTATAGCTCGTATATCTGTTCCATCTATGACCTGAAATAATATCATGTATATTTTTTTTCTTTCTTAGTTGTGCCTTGCCTTCTGCAATTGGTAGGCTTCCAAATTAACATCTATCCCAGGATTTCTCAAGCACAGCACTGTTAAATTTTAAATCATGAATCCTGTGATGTGTAGGTATGTCCTGCGTGTTGTAAATATGTGGTACCATCTCTGTTCTTTAGCTAGAAAATACCTATGGAATCCTCTGATTAGGACAAACAAATTGATCCCCAAACATGAGCAAGTGATCTCTGGGGAGCAAAATCATCCACCTGGTTTAGCTAAATCCTGATGTTTTCAAGTCCTCTTGCTTTTTTTCATGTCTTTCAATCAGTTGCTCTCACAAACATGTCATTTCACATTATGTCATTGCTACTGTCATCTTTATCTTGCATCTTGCAGTGTGTTGTTCTAAGCAGAGAGGAATATTGTCCAGGATTCCATCTTGCTGATTGAGCGAGGTTGGGATGTATCCTTGAGGATGTAGTTGACTCTGTCAGAGAACTGTAGATGCAAAGGTGATTTTAAACAGAATTTTATGGGAGGCTGAGGTTTGAGGTCTATTGCTGCCCTTGTATTTCCTGGGCCATAGCTCTTGAACATGTTTTCATAATACAAGAATACAGCTTGAAATTCCTCCCTGAGTCCACGGGTTTCAGTTCATTTTCCTGGCTGGTCAGAAGTGGGGAGGGGAGAGACGGAGAGCAGGCGAAGAATGAATGTTAGGGAGCGCTGATCTAGCCTCTGTCTCAGCGAGCAATGAGTGCATCCTACTCCCCTCTGATGGAGACAGCAAATCATGAGAAAATGGAAGCAATAGTTGTTGTTGGGAGAATTCTTTTAGATGCCTCCTAATTTACAACTAAAGGCAGGCAGGCCAGAGAACAATACTAAGGACAGAAATAAAACTGAATATTTACCACTTCAGTGCTGCTTCTTGATAGGAAGAACAAACAGCTCCAAACTCGCCATTGAACTCCCTTGGTTTCTTCATTAAATTGTCAGCAGTTCCACTGACCATCACAGAAACTGAGTTTCTCATTTTCTGAACAAAAGGGACGGTTTGAATGAGTGGCAAATGAACAGTGGTGCTGTAAGGAAAAGGAAGCTCAGTGTCCAGGTTATAAAGTGCCTTCTACTCAGTCGCAGCAAGAGGCAATCTAAGGGGTGTTTCTCATTTTTCCAGTTTAGTACTTTATTTAAACTCTTTTTTTTTTTTTTTTTTGCTGAAAGAGACACCCTTGGAAATTATAACCTAGCAAATCATAATGTACACTATTACAATTGCCAAGGAATACTAGTTTAAATTCCATTACACAACTTCCCCTACAGCATCTATTAAACCCAGGTCCCTTGGGTGCTGGGTAAAATACATAAATAGTTGTTTTTATTATGTTGTAAGAGCTTCTAAGTCAAAGCATTGAATTATATACATGCACATACAAACACAAACATTTATACAGGGAGATTATAGGTGGTAAGAAAATCCTCAGGTAAAGCTGTTCAGCATTGAAATTAGTAAGATAAATATGTAGTGCTGAAGGAGGTTCTTCCTTTGCTTTGGAGCACGAAACTTGGAGTGCATACATAATGAGGCCAGTCTTGGTGTAGAATCCATCTTTGTGCAAAGTCTGCTATAAAAACTAGGAAGAAAAAGGCTAATAATCAGTAGATCTTGATTTTACTTCATTTAGTTTGTCACCCAGGTACACATGCACATATGTTAGATCAGCTGTGCAGTACTGTACGATATTTTCTTCCTGTGTTCCTTCCATTTTCCAGAGAAAACTGCTCATGGTTCATGCAGCCATTACTTCTTAATCTTTTGCCATATTTTCATATACTGTATTAGTGTTGCTATTTCTTAATTCATAGACTTTGCTCATAGATTATTGATTTCCTGTTATGATAAATGACTGTGCTGGATCTTACGCGACACCCAATTAATTTACTTTGAAGAAGGTAGTGGTAGCTGGGTAGGTTTTAAACGATGGTTCCTTAAGGGGTGGCAGGTCTCCTGGTAGTGCTGCTTACTTTATCTTTTCTTCTTTGGGGAATGGAATGTTGATGATAGGATTGTAACACCTTTCCTGTGATCATGAAGTGATACCCAAGGAGGAAGAAATTGAAAAACAGTCCACAGTGATCTCCAAAGATGCCCATTATCTATTTCCTGAGAACCTGTGTTGTCCTAGGTAGCAAAGTTTGCGAAGGTGGTTAACTTTGTGAACCTTGAGATGGGGAGATTGTTTTGGACTCTCCAGGTGAGTACCAACTAAACACATAACTCTAAAAACAATCTGATCCTAGACACGTCAGAACATTCCTTTTACAAAAGCAGAACAAACATTAATAGGAAGTATTTTTTAATCTGCTAAAATTATGTTACTTTTTTTCTTTACAATTATGGTTCTAGAGCCATGGTGGTCTCATTTCGAGGGGCCAGAATCATGGCATGGTAGTAAAGCCACTACCTGTTTTGGGAGCATCCCATGTTGGGGTCTGGTTCAATTCCTGTCTGCCCCACTTCTAATCCACCTCCCTGCTTGTGGCCTGGAAAAAAAAATCAATGGAAGATGACACAAAGAATTGGGGATCCTGCTCCCATATGGGAGACTTCAGCCTGGTCCAGCCCCAGCTATCATGGCCATCTGGACAGTAGGCAAACAGACAGATCTTTTGCCTTCTTTCTCTCTGTCGCTCAGGCTGTCTGTGTGATTCTGATATTCAAGTAAATTAATACATCTTTTAAAAAATACATTTTGCCAAAGTGGTGATGAAAAGAAACTAACACCAAAGAAAAACAGATTCCAGTGGGTTTAGATTGCCTACAATATCACCACCAAGATTTAAAAACAGGAATGTCAGCACAAGAGGCCCTCCTTTGGGACCACTTTCTGAAGATAACCACCACTTAGACTTCCAACCATTTACCCTAGTCTACAAATCTTGAATTCTATATAAATTACACTTAAATCTTCTTTGTGTCTGGCTTCTTTATATTAATATTTATGCTTGGTGTATGGGCACCAATGTGGAATTGATAGAATTTGTGCATATTGCCCTTTGCTGAATAATAGAAATTGCTTAAAATGCTTGGACCAATTTTATTGCCTCTAGCAGTTAGTTACATCTTCAGATTGTCTGAGGTAAACTGTTGTTCATCTTGTAAATACCGATGTAGTCATTGTGTTGTGTGTATCATGTCATAGCATTCTGGTTTAGATAACATTTCCCTGGCAACTTGTTACACTGAAAGTGCACAGGCAAACACATATACATACATGCACACACACAATTCTTGGAAGTGCTTAACTAAGACTGCCTTTTTAAATTGGATTATCCAACTTTCCAGTTAGTACGGTGGTAAATGTTTTGCTGTGCACTGTGTTTTTCTCCATGTTTTTCTGTGTATTTCTTGCAGATATCTACTTTGATCCTATGACTATATTTCTACTTTCTTACTGTTATATTTTAATGAAAAATTATGAGTCCAGTGCCTAGTGTGGTAGCCTGGTGACCAAAGTCCTCACCTTGTATGCACCAGGATCACATATAGGTAATGGTTCATGTTCCAGCTCTTTCACTTCCCATCCCACTCCCTGCTTGTGGCCTGGGAAAGCAGTAGAGGATGGGCGAAGGTCTTGGGACTCTGAGCCCATGTGGGAGACCCACAGGAATCTCCTGGCTCCTGGCTTCAGATTGGTTCATCTCTGACTGTTGCAGCTACTTGGGGAGTGAACCAGAGGATGGAAGATCTTTCTCTCTGCCTGTCCTTCTCCCTGTGAATATACCTTTCCAATAAAATAAATAAATCTTTAAAAATTTTGTAAGAGTATAAACTATAAGGCTTTTAATATTTATTTAGCACCTTCAGTGCATGACTAAATATTGTTCACTGCAGAGTCTTAAAGATATTGTCTTAATATTGTCAAACATTGTTGGATGGCCTTCCATAATTGTACACAGAATTCATAGAGCTTTTTATTGTGTGTGTCTCAGTATATTAGAGTCAGATGCCATGAACCACCAGTAGAAAAATAAACCGTGGCCAGCCTGTCTTCTGTTTCTGTAGTTTCCCATTATGTGTGTGTATTTAAAAAAAAAATCTTTTTTTTTTAAGATTTATGTATTTCACTTGAAAGTCAAAATTACTGAGAGAGAAGGAAACAGAGTGAGCGAGTGAGAAGGGGGTTGTCTCTCCACTGATTCACTCCCCAGATGGCGACAATGGCCAGAGCTGGGCTGGACTGAAATTGTGATCCAGGAGCTTCTTTAGGGGTTCCCACATGAGTGCAGGAGCCCAAGGCCTCGGGTCAGTCTCCACTGCTTTCTCAAGCCATAAGCAGATCTCTGGACCAGAAGTGGAGTAGCCAGGACAAAAACTGGTGCCCGAATGGGTTTCCAGAACCACAGGTGGAGGATCAGCCTGCGGTGTCACAGCACTGCCCCACCCTTATAAGTAATAGTAATTCCCTCATTCAGATTACTGTTTTTGTCCCCCTCATCAATATAGCTATAACAAACATGTACAAACTGACCTCTTCCAGATTTAAGATCCTTCAGTGTGTAAGGTGTATATAAGGCATGCCTAAGACATTTATGAAATCGTAGTCCAGCAGCCCACCATGGCAAGCATTTGCTTGTAATTACAATTTCTGTGTAATAACCTAGTTTATTGTGACATTGAAATGCAGGTAATACAGCATTAAAAAAACCTTAATTAGTAGAGGTAATTTACTCAGCAATGAAATGAATGCAAATTACCATCACAAGGAAGTTTTAAGCATAAAAAATGTCAAGTTCCAAGTTGATTTGACTTTCACATTGAAATAAATAAGTTTAATACATGAAAGTGGCAGAGAAGTAGTCATTTGCAGGTAATTTGAGATAACTGTTGTGAGTAACTGATGCATGAATCTGTTACAGACTTAGAAAGTTTGAGACAAAACACTTGTCAACTTGAAAAGCAATTCTCTTCAGATCTCTCTGTGTGGTGAGCTAGGCATCAGCGGGGTCCTAACCTGGAAAAAGTAAATGCTAATTAAGGGAGTAATTTTGTCACCTAGTACCTAGCTCATTTGCTTACACATCTTGGACACACAACAAAACTTGGTTGACTGGGTTCTGCTGTTTGTGGTAGGGGTTGTAATTTGTTATTTACAAAGCACAATATTAAAAGATTTAAGGTGGTAAGAATGATATTGATACTATAACTTAAAATGTGTGTCATAATAAGCTCACCTTTGTTCATGTAATATAACTTTGTAGGTAGTGATGTTGGAGTGTGGTGGTCTAGGGTTGGGCCAAATGCTTATTTCCTAGGTTCTTGCCATATACTAAAAGAGCATTTTAAACCCAGGTGCCAACATGACTTATATAGGTGGTAAAGTTTATTCAGAAGGTGAATAATACAACCTGTTGTGGACCATGTATAGGGGGAGTGAACCACAAAACAGTATGGGAGAGATTGAAAGTATGGGAGAGAGATTGCTGCCTTTTGTTCTTGAGTCTGCAGGCAGGAAGCGAGAGAGTGCTGAGTTGGGAGGCCAAGAGAGAGAGGAAAGAAAGCCCAATTCACAAAGTAGCAAGCAGAGGGGCCAGAGGCCCGCCCCTCCCCACATGGGCTTCTCCAGGGCTGGAGAGGACCCGGCGCCCCTAAGTCCCAGGTAATCCCTTAATGCTTGGGTGAGCAGAAAATATTACACAGGCAGGGGAGGTGTGGCTTCCAGAGTTGTGACCCTAAAGTAGCCCTCTGCCTCTATCATATCAAGATGGGGGTTGTTGCCTACACTTCTTGGAAATGGCAAGGAAGAGAGGAAGGCAGGAGAGCTTGTGAGTGTAGGATGTTTACGGAGAATTTTGGTTTCTTTAGTCACTAGCATTTCGCCTCAAAGATACAGTGAAACCGGCCAGTTAGTTAAGTTCAGACAGCTGCAATTCTCGTACTCCGTCACTGTAACCCTGTGTCTTTAAGTGTCCGCTTGAAACACCCGCCTTCCCATCATGCCTGGATAACTTCCGGGACATTACACAGAAGTGCGACGTGAGCAGGAACTCTGGAAGGTTGCACACACCGCTCCGCTTCTCCCAGTAGGCACTGTGCTTGGTTTTTGTTTTCCTCACAGGCCGTGCCAGCCCGCTCACTTGGGATGCTGCTGTGAGGCAGTGCCCACACTCACACGTGAATGTATGTACCTTCCCTCACTGCTCCATGAATATTCTGTTCCTATTTGTGCCTGATACTCGTCTCTGTTTCCTAATTCTGTCTGTTCGGGAGTCTATTACCTATTTAGAAATGTTGTGAGTTCTGGTAAACACTAAGTGAAATTAAGAATAGCCGTCTTGACAGTTCATAAGGAAAAGTTGGGGAACAGATGAAACATGGCGTGATGCTGTGTTTTTTTCTGTGTCCATCATTGTTATTTTTGTATCTGTGAAAAGGAGTTCAGCAGGGAGCAGCCAGTCAGATGGGAGTTTATGAAGCTGAAACCTCCCCCACAGCACAACAAGGTATTGTGGGTAAGAAACGGTGAAACTTGTTTCCAGAAAGGTCATGCCAAAGTAATCAACAACAGAGAGGAAATATTTGAGAGTAACAAATATGTCCCAGGTGTTGCTATGGAAATAATGGAGGATAAATGGTTTTGAGGTTGTGTTTTTTATTATTATTAATAATGTAAAACCATGGGCTAGTGTTTGAGTTATTAACATTAAGAATTTATCAAATATGTAAATGGAAACTAAATGTAAAGGAGAAAGCAGAACCGGACACTAATGTTCTCTAGAGGAAAAAGTAACTTCATTTTTCTTGATAAAGATGTATTAGGGAAAATGTGGACACCGTTAAAAGGATTCTGTTCTTTTTTAAGAGCCAAGATTTTTTTTAGAGCAGTATTTATATACTGTATTAAAATATTTGCTTAGAAATTGCTCAATTATAATAAATCAGATTTTAACTAGTCTTAAGACACTGTCATATTAATTCATCCATCAGAATATTTTCCTTAGTGTAATAACAAAATGCCATGTATGAGAAAACCTGGACCATCACTCTTTTTTTAATTTCCATTCTTTATAATTTTGGCTTTTCAGCATCTTACTTGACAGAGTCCTTGATCATAGTGTGAAAAGCCTGTGTGGCTTCAGCTACATCCCCCAGTTTTCTGTTCTGTTAATAGCATTAGTTTAAACAGCTGGAAACCCTTTACAGTCAAATGTTATGTAAAGTATGAGTGACAAAATCAGTACCTGTTTTTTTACATTTAAAAGTAGAAATATGACATTCCCATCACTACTTCACAGTAAAACACGACCAGAGTATGTTGCTGAAGATTTTAATGGATTGTTTTGTTCTTTTCACTTGAGATGAAGAAAAAGGAATATGTGTTAGAATCTGGCAGCCTCCTGGGTATTCTCTGCCTATACGGTGAAATTTCAGCTTTTTTCAATGATGATTAAGTCAGATTTAAAGATATAGCCAAGTTAATAGAAAAAGTTTTTTTTTTAGAAATTGCTTTCATATAGGAATTAAGACACAGATACACTTGATATCAAAATGTTACAAGGAAAAATGATTCTTGACAAGAAAATATTCATTCACATTCAATTGAGCAGAATCTAGATTTTGTATTTACATCAACTACCACATGTTTGATAGTGTTTCAACTAAAGTAGAGTAGGCTATTTTTTAAAAATCGGATTGCAGGAACCCTTTTTATATGTTGTGTTTACAACTCCACAAAATTTATAAATCTTTCGGTTTGCGGCTATTTATTATGCATGTAAATATGTTAAATGAATGCATTTTATACAGAATAAGGCTTCAAAATATAATTTTTCATGCAAAAATTAGCTCTGGGATCATTTTCCAAGGATATCTTTTGGGAAGATATTTTTAATCACCCATGAAATTGAACAGTGTTCCAATTTGCAAGGGAGTTGGATGTCATAATGATATTTTCTATTAAGATTTAATTTAGAAGATTATAATTGGTTTTGAATGATGTATTAAGCATCTAGGAAAATTGCAATAGCAATGTCTTTGGATTTGAATACGCAGTTTTTGGAGTGCATCTGGCTGGTTTTATCCCACCCATGACATCCAGAAGGAAACTGTTGCCTAAGATTTTTGACCATGTCAGTTGGTGTTAATCCTGAGGATCACTGAATGACTTAGTTTCCCATAATCTAAATTTTCACAAATAAGGGGTCTGTGTATGGCTTCTTGACATCCACAATTCTGGATTGGAAATCGAAACTGGAAGTACTCCTTGTTCATAAGGCAGCAGAAGTGGGAGCTAATTGTATTCAGATTGTGTTAAAAGCAGAGTTCAGTGATCAATGGTGACATTCCCATGAAGCTAATGGTTCTCTAATTAAGCTAAAGCCTTCACTTAGCTTAGTACAGGACCATTGGAACATAATTACATTTGATGAAGATGGCCTTCTGGCTTAGACGGATGGAAAGACAGATTCAGTGACATACATTGGTCAAGCTTGACAGGTCTGGATCTGCTTCTCCAGCTTTGCCTCACTAAAATGAAGCACTGGAGAAAGATTTATTGCTCTCATGGGCGGTTAGAGCAAAAGGGAAAAAACAGAGAGGTTCATCCTCTGGCAGTGGTGCTTCTGCTGGCAGAGTCCTGAGAGGTCCCAGACTTAACAGGGCAGCAGGGAGTGAGGGGGCGAAGGCCCAACATAACAGGAGGGAGAGAGGGGCTGGACCCAATATGACGAGGGAATGAGGGTGCTTGGGCCCAACATGGCCTAACATGGCAGAGGGG
The DNA here is from genome assembly GCF_017591425.1 of Ochotona curzoniae. NCBI lineage: Eukaryota > Metazoa > Chordata > Mammalia > Lagomorpha > Ochotonidae > Ochotona > Ochotona curzoniae. The sequence goes on along the minus strand of NW_024466307.1, from coordinate 4,855,886 downwards.
AGTGAGAGTGCTTAGGCACAGCATGGCAGGCAGGAGTACCTTTGTCTGGGTCTTTATGGTTCCTAGGATTTGAAGCAGTGCTCCACCTGGCCACCTAGTCCAAGCTGGTCATCTCCCAAAGGCCCCACCTGCTGCTTCCCTCTCAAAATAGCTGCAGTGATCACAGATGAGCTGATCTGAAGCTAGGAGTTAGGAGCTTCTTCCAGGTGCAGGGTCCTAAGGCTTTAGATCATCATCCACTGCTTTCCCAGACCACAATTAGGGAGCTGGATGGGAAATGGAGCTGCCGGGACATGGATCCCAGTGCTTGTTTAAGGTGAGGATTTAGCCACTGAGCCATCATGCTGGACCCACAGTCCTATATTTTATCTAGATCCCATCTGTGTGTAAGTGTTACACTGAGTAGTACCATTTTTATCGCTACTATATAAAGTGAGCAGCTTTTCTAGCATCCAACCACTAGACCATTTTTCCTCCACATGTATGTAGAAATACAACATCATCATATACCAATGTGCCATTTGTGGCTGGATATTTCACTCACTATTTTCCTTTTGCAGAATAATAGTTTTCACAGGCATAGCTTTATGCTATATTTCAATATCTGGTAGGGCAAGATCATACTTGCTTTTAATTTGGCTTAGTCATTTATAGATCTCTATCATGACATACACATTTTAAGATAATGATATTGAGTTTATCAAAATACTCATTTTGATGTCCCAGGATATTTTAATATAAATTTCAGTGAATCTGTATAGTAATTTTAGTATCTAACAGAAATTACTGACATGAATAATAAAAAAGATTCCTGAACATATGCATTTAAAAGAATGAAAGCATATCTCAGGAATTGTTGTAAAAGTACGTAAATGTAGAAAAATCTATAACAATACAACATACAAAACTTAATGATAGACCAAAATGTATGAATATATGTTACCCTGTAAAATTTAATCTGTAACGTATCGTATTGGAAGAAATTTAAAGCTTGGTATTAGTAAGATGGTTAAAAGTACTGTGAAATGAATGGCATTCCACATGTTGTTGGCTGATAAATGGAAACCAAACTTCAGGAAGATATTTATCAACATTAACATTTAAAATTAATGAAATTTGGCAGAAATCTAATCATGTGAGGATTTAAAAAGATTTTGCTAAAGAAGTGTATAAAATATCCACCCCAGTGGTTGTTAATAGTCTGTAAATGATTAATAATAAAATGAGTAAACGTAGAACACAAGTCAGGGAGTGGGCCATTATGCAATTATTTGGATATTTTGTTTCTATACTGCCTATCTCTGTTCTGATAAATCTTCAGGTTCTTTTCCTTTTATGCACTGTGAAATTGTTTGAATAATGAAAGAGATATGAATGTTTACTTTGGAAAAAAATCTTAATTAAATGATTGGTTAGAAGATGGCAGAGATCCTCACACATGTATTTCAGTGTTAGTACAAGCTGGTATTCCTAATTGTTACTAATAGTCCTTTAGGATGGAATTTTTTCTTTTTTCTTTTTTTTTTTAAGAACATCTTTATTACAAATGATGGTTCCCCATCCCTGAGTGTTCATGTAGTTTGACAGCATGGAGTGGCCCTCTTCCCTCCCCTAGCACTGCTCTGAAGCTGCAGGAGAAAAAGAAACAAAAATTGGAAACACTTGTCCCAATTCTCCTGATGCCTTGATCCTCCTCTTCCTAAACCATGGCCCAAATAGGCATACATCTTTCTCAACTGTATAAACAACACTAAAAATTAAATTAAAAAAAAATCTCAGGCTAACAAGAAAAAAGATCAACACCCTGGAAGTTGGCATTATTCCCTGGCTTATCCATGTAATTATTTATAGCAGTAAGACATTTCTTGGTGAGTAGTACTGATATAGTTATCTGTCTCCAGAACCCCAGTTTATTCATCACAAAAATTTTGTGAAATAGGTACTGAGTCGCAAAATGAGTTTTGACATTGTTTGTAGTTTTTTTTTTTTCTTCTTCTTTTTTTTTTAATGGAAGAAATATCTACCGTAAGGTTTTCTTCAACTGTTCTGTAGTGGTTAATTAGAGTGTTGAGTTACACATCAGATAGCCTTTCTGTAGAGAACAAAGTTTCTCCAATCATATTGGTTTTCGATCTGTGTCAGTGTAGAGAAAAAAGAAAGAATCTAAATAAATATATAGTTAAAATGTCTCATACATCCTCTTCTCAAATATTAAGTATCTCAAATGAGATTTTGATAGTGGTGATAAAAGAATAGTTATTTCGTTATTGCATTCTCAGTTGTGTTTGAAGTATACACACTGTAGTTTTGGCTACTCTTTGGATCAGTTCTGTGGATATTACTTGCTGTTACTTACAGCATATTAGCTGATAATTTTCTAATCGGAGAAAGAATGGTGTAGAGTCAACAGAGCTACTTCGTGAATTAGGAAATCATGTCCAAGTTGTTAGTTGAGTATCTCTTAGGCTTCTCCTAAAATTAAAGCAGATTTCCTAGCTTTAAGGATTCAACGTGGTGCTTTTGGGAATGGATAGTCTATAATAAAATGGAAACCATTTTATTATCATGGCTACTCTGTGATGTTTAAACCACATCCTCAGATTTATATGCATTCATTTTAATTTTCTTCCCAATGTAATGTGATCAGTATGAGCAGCTGACCACTCAGTACTCATTCTGTCTTTACTAACAGAACACTTGGCTTTTGGAATGACGACCAACTTAGCTCAAAATCAAATTATTGAGCAGTCCTGTGTTTCCTCATTTTAGTAGCTGTTTGAACAGAGGAAGGCTGTGTTGGAAAATTTAGATAATTAGGTCTGCTGTGCATGGACGAACAGAATATCTGAAATAAAATTCACTTTACTAGTGTATTAAGTGTTGCTTTATATGTGTCAGAGAACAGACAATGTGGAATGCGATGGGAGTTGAGAGGCAGGATTTGCCCTTTCTGGAGTGGGAGATGCTTGTACCCTGATGGGCTTCAGTGGAAGACCTGAACAGTTTGTACTGGTTGGGGGTGAAGACCAGGTGGTGACTGAGTGTATGAAAATGGAAGAAATGGGGAAAAAGATCCAGAATATTACCTACCTCTTAACACTTTTCTGAGGAGACTTGCAAGAAAGAAAAGTTAGAAATGGAAGGAAATAATTCTCCTTGCCCATCCCTCTGTGTCTGTGACCTGCCGTCCAAGTGGCTGAGGGTTTCACAGTTTGCCATTTGTGGGGTTGAAAAAGACCACAGATTGTAATGATTATTATGGTGGTTTTGAAGCTGCGGCCTTAACAGGGCATAGTAATGGAGTGACCTGCTTTTCCACAGCACTTTCTTTTAAGCGTTCTCTGCTAAACAAGAGCACAGGCACACAACATAAAGGCCTATTTTTAAAAATTGCTTCGAGGCAGCAGTTATTAGATGAAGGCTAGGGAAAGAACAGAAAAAGAGACCAGAAGAAAAAGAATGGAGTCTTCAGCCTTAAAGATTATGTCTAGACAAGCTCTTCGGCTGTGGGTACGTGTAATTTACCAGAAACAAATAACTGTCTCTTATATAAGATGGTGAAGGCTCATTCTAATGGAACTTAGGCCTATTCTAATATGACAGACGTGGGCAGAAATGATGCATATCATTTTGGGCAGGGACAATTTTCAATGAATAATTTACCGTTTCCTCTATTTCAAGAACTACAGTGCCCAAGAGGAAAGCCAGGCTCTGGAGCGAATTTACTATGGAACAGAGCCATGGCTGCTCATCGAGGCAAGTATGCTTGAGAATATATAAGCTTTTGTTATGATGTAATTCAGAAATTTCTGGACCTTTGCAGCCCAAAATAATTTAACTTCATTTTACACAAAATCAGCTGTAGCATTGCTTGTAGCAAGCAGAAACTGTTGGAAGACAGGGAGGAACCCACGGCCACAGTTCATATTCACAACACTTTATCTGGAAACACATTTGTGTCATCTAAGCACAACATAAAGGGAGAAATGAAAGGCAGGAGTTGTGCCAGAAATGATCAAACATTTGACGAGATTGAGTTACTCTGGTGGCTTTGGAAGAATGTGGGGGGTAGCAGTTCGTGGGATTTCCACTAAGGAGTTGGTGACACTGCAATGATAAGTTTGCGGATTGAGTTGGCTGTGCTCTGATGTGCAAGTGTCTGAACAGACACACTTTACAAGTTGCTGTAATGATGTTTTCTGACGTGATCAGCATTTAAATCAAAAGGTTTTTAAGAAAATTGATTATTTTTTTCAATTGTGAGTGGGCTCTTCCTCATCACTTAAGACTACAGTTTGAGATCTGAAATATGGTAGAATTATTAATTTTGATTTTCTTGGTCTCATGACTGCCAGCTCTGTTCTTGTGGGGTTTCCAGCCTGTTACTCTGCTGTGTCCTGCGTACATGCAGCAACCTGTTCCTTGACAAGGTTGCATGATGGAACACTTGGCCATCAATGTTAGACCTGAAAGTGTCCAGATTAGTTGAATCTCTCTCCTTACTGTGCTGTGATCGCTTTTCCTACAAACCAGATGAAATCATTTTTCTAGCTAGTGGTCTCCAGTTAGCACTGTGATCACGGACACATGTGGTAAGTGTGAAGAGGTCATTACTGCTTCAGAATGGAGCATTTTAAACATTTAAAAATACTTGTTTCTTTTGTCACTGCTACTAGACCTAACTAAGATATTTTTTTTTAATTTACTGATAGTTAAGTGAAAACTTGCCTTATAACAGAATATTACCCCAAAGTCAGAACATATTTGGGGAATTTGATTTGGAACTGTTCATTGAGAAAATATTTATTGAAACTAGTTAGAAAAAAATGAATGGAGTTGTAAAGTTGACATGGACTCTTACATGCTCCCATAATCCCAAAGTATGGATGATGAAAGTAGAGCAGAAGAACTGGAAAGAGAGCCCAAGTAACCTGCAAGTGGGCATGGCTATAGTCACCAATTTTGTAGAGAAAATCCCTGTTGCTTATTAATTACAAAGTGTAGGTTCTTGGAATGATAATTGTGCTTTATTTTCTTAAGAAAGGTTTATTTCTTGGGTTTGGTGCAGTGGCTCAACAGCTCAATGGTTAAACCCTAAGCTTGTAAGTGCTGATATCTCATATCAGCACTAGTTGGTATTTCAGTTGCTCTACTTTCCCTCCAGCTCCCAGCTTGTGGCCTCAGAATGCAGTAGAGGATGGCCCAAAGTTTTGGGACCCTGCACACATGTGGGCATGTGGGAGACCTGGAGTAGGTTCCTGGATCCTGGTTTTAGATTGACTCAGCTTTGGCTTTTGCAGCCATTTTGGGAGTGAACCAGTGGATGGAAGATCTTTGTTTCTGTCTCTCTTTCTCTCTGTAAATCTTACATGCCTTCCCAATAAAAATAAATAAGTCTTTTTTAAAGGCTTATTTATTTGAAAGACAGAGAGGGAAAGTGATTAATTGATTTTCCATTCCCTCATTTATGCCGTAAATGTCCAGATGGCCACAAATAGCCAAGGATGTACAATAAAGTTACCTCTCCCAGGAACTTATGATGCAGTTGTGTTGTAGTTTGTCAAGGGGTCATCTGCTGTTGACAGAGGCCAGTTTATGCTATCCTTAAGGGAAACACATGTCAATGAAGAAATATTCACTTGAATCATTTACATTGTTAATAGTCCAAAACGAATAACTGCTTATTCAAAGTATTATATAATTTAAAACTTGGAAAACTCATCATTTGCCCAAATGATTCAGAATTTATTAGGAATCCAGTGATTTTTTTTCTGGATTATGTAATGCAGTCTTACCATTTGTCTCCCTATGATCTCTTGGTGCAGTAGTAGGGCCACAAATATTACCCAAGTGACAGAAGTGTTCTGATTCTGAATGACCTTCCTTCCACATTTGAAAGGATTGTCCTCTGAACTTTTTTTTTTTTTGGTATTTTCTTACGGCAATAGTTTTATGGAATCCTTGTATAATTATCATAACTAGTATATGCAGCTCTTATGTACTAATTGCTGTAAATGGGATGTCTTCTTTTAATGATAGATTACTGAGAATTGAAGTTATAAATATCTTCATTTATAAGATGAGGTAATTCAGACTACTAGCTCTTTCAGGTAAATCTGAATGGAGCACTCTTGAGCCCATCTAGGAACTCATACATTTTTACCTTTTATTTGTTTCATCATGGTTCCTTTATATTTATCATAAAACAATATTAGATCACCCACAAATTTTGATATTTATAAGATCATAATGTGAATTTGCATAAAATCATATCATTGGAATGCCTATTTGTGATGCTGATAGTGGATCAAGTTGACACTTGCAGTGCTGGCGTCCTGTGTCTGTGTGTCAATGGAGTTCAGACTTCCGTGCTTTTGCTGTGATGGATACCTGAAGTCTGTGGGTGATGACCCAAGTGTGTGGGCCCCGACACTGTGTCCAAGACTTGGAGGGAAGTTTTGGCTTGTGTTTTTGGCTTAGTACAGCTCCAGGTATTGCGTGCATTTGGGGAGTAAACCACTGGAAGGAAAATCAGTCCATCTCTACATTTTTCTATCACTGTGTCTTTCCTACAAACAAGTCAGAAGACATTAAGATACATCTTTGTGTAAACTATCCCAGAAGATGTTTACAAATTTTAAATATTTTGTCACCACAAGAATTTTTACCTACTGAATAAAATGGAAATTACTTTCTCTTTAAATCAATCTGCTGAATAATTGCCTTTTTGTGTCTATAATGAAAGTATTCTACAATTATGGAAAACAAAACACTAAAATTGTATTTATTGCATTCTGTACTGTAAAAAAATGAAAGTCAATTAACATATAAATTAGAACTGAAGGAGACAAATTGCCCTTTTCTCTCTGTCAGTTATATTCCGAAGCCTTGGAGCACTTTGTCAAAATGAGGGTTTTATTGCTAAATCTTCTGTGTGTCTTACAATATTTAAAACACACTAATTTGGCTAAATTTCTAAGTACACAGTACTCACATAACCATGTGGAGCAGGATGGTGGGTTGAATCTTGTTCCCACTCTCCCACCCCGCAAAGAGATGAGCCAGTTCTAACTCCATGTAGTTCAAAGTGGGACCGTATCTGGAAATGAGGATCAACTGGGGTTTATGAGAAGGAGATTGAAGAAAGGGTCACAGAGGGAACAACGCAAAGTTACGCAGCCCCAAGACGGAGAAGGCAGCTTTGGAAATGCAAACAAGGATTTCTAAAAAAAAATTTATTTATTTTTATTGCAAAGTCAGATATATATATATATATCTGACTTTATATCTATATCATAGATATAGAGTATATCGATAGCTAGATCTATATATATATATATAGAGAGAGAGAGAGAGAGAGAGAGAGAGAGAGGGAGAGACCGAAAGAAATATCTACCATCCAGCGATTCACTACTCCTCAAGTGACTGTAACAGCTGGTGCTTTGCCGATCTGAAGCCAGGAGCCAGGAGCTCTTCTGGGTCTTCCACATGGGTGCAGGGTCTCAAGGTCCTCAACTGCTTTCCTAACCCTTAAGCAGGAAGCAGGATGGGAAGCGGGAATGCTGGGATTAGAACTGGCACTCATATACGATCCTGGCAAGGCAATGATTTAGCCACTAAGCCATGGCACTGGACTCGCAAACAAGGATTTTTATAGGTTCCGGAGAGCCAGACTCAGTCAGCACCCCACTTGTGGAGGTGCCAAACTCAGAAATAAATTTTTGTTGTATTTTGCCGTGCTCTTGTAATTTTTATGAATACATTCAACCATGAGTGACTGGATTCTGATAAAAATCATTTCCAGTTCTAACTATACCACTTTATGATAGAAAAGGAAGAAGCAGTGATCAAGGAACTGTTAGATTGCAGTTTTCCACAAGGGTATATACAGTAGTCTGGCTGTAGCTTTGGTGTGACCATCGAAAACCCACCTTTTTTGTGATTTCTCTTTGTTGTCTGTGGAGACATCTGCTGTTTTCAGAATTTCCCTCTCCTTCCGAGAAGTATTTCCCTGTGTACTTTAAAGCAATTGGTTTGAATATTGAGTAAGGCCATATTTGTCAGAAGATTTGAAAATTTATAATCAGGTGCTAGCACACGGAGATGTCTTGACCCAGACAGCAGGTCTGCACGTTTGTCCCGTCTTCCCCGTGTTGTGCTGTTTACTTATTCTTGTTTCACTGGCTGAATTCATGAAATGTTGGACAAAGCAAACTCAGTGCCGTTTCTGGTCGTTTGTGTTTAACTTCTGATTCCAGATTGTTATTTATTCTAAAACAGACCTGTCTGTATAATATAAACTAAACAAAATCTTTAAAACAAATCTTTAAATATTCCTACACTACTCTGAATTTTTTCCTTAACTTGGTAACATTAAATCTTGTATCTCATGTCGGTTTTTCAACATCGCATTTTCCGCAAGAGACATATAAACTTTTCCCCCAGACAGGCTCTCTCCCTGTTCTATCAAAAATGTTCTCAGCCATTGACTAGATTTTTAAAATCCTAATTTTCAATCCCAATCTCTGTTTTACTTACAATTGTTCCCTGGTTATTTCCTAAACTTGTCCAATAGGAGACTTAATTTTATGGAAAATTGAATTAAAAGATTCAGCTGATTTTGGTGTAAAAAAAAGGTCGAAATCGTGTATTGTTTATAGAGTAACCATTCTCATGGGGCCTCCTAGGGACTTTATCCTCTTAAAATTTCTCTAATTCATCTAGTTATCTATCCTGTTGTCAAAATCTGAATTCTGAACTCATTGTGTGTCTTGACAAGTTTCTAATCCATCCCACAGAATTCCTAATCAGGGCTCACCCCTCCAGAACTCTTTTTGGATGCCAACCTGATTGTGTAGGTTGTCTACCTTTTGGCTTTTTGTCTGACTCTTGGTGGGCAGCTGCGTGCAGGCTTTCCGTTCTTACTCTTGTTTTTTTTTTTTTGTTTGTTTTTTGTTTTTTGTTTTTTGTTTTTTTTTTGCTGGGAACACTGCTTCCACACCAGTGTTCTTTGAACACTGCTGAACTTGTAACACAGGCTGGGTGTTCCACACTGGTGGTAGGATCCCAGCTGCTAGAACTATCACTTGCGTCCTGCCAAAGTGAGAATCAGCGGGAAGCTGGATCACAAGCAGAGCAGGGCCTTGAACTCGGGACCCGGGATATGGGATGAAGGGGTTCCAAGTGGCACCTTAACTGCAAGGCTGTAGTGCCTGCCCCTAGCAGCACATTAATAGCTTCTCAGCCAACGGAGGATGAGAAGCTGTAGATAAATTGTTGTGGATTTACCTTCACACACACACACACACACACACACACACACACACACACACACACACACACACACAAACCCCTCTCCCTCTTCAGTCAATAGGAGATCATTCAGATTAAGAGATTGCTCAATTTTGGTTTGATGTTTTGTCTTCTGTCTGTGGTGATGCAACAATGTTGGTCCCAGTAACCATTACTGAGTTATTTGTCATTGTTATTCTGTCTGCACAAGCAACTCAGTGCAGGCTCTGCCTTCGGGACCGACATAAATGCTCCTTTTTTCTCTATCTTACAGAGCCCGAGTGTGGCTATGAGTAAGGGTGATTATTATTGTCAGAACTGAAGGAAATACTTTACATCAATCATTATTCTCATTTTCCTATTCTCACTGGATTGTCTGCTAAAAGATCTGCTCTTCTCAATTGGCCTCAGTAAATTTTGTCTAAAAACAAAAGCCTTGAAGACCCATCACAAATCCTTCAAAAAAGAAGCAAAGAAGGACATACTAGGAAAGAGAGAGCAAAAAGCACATGAAGAAATCATAAATGAATATTTCAAAAATTATCTTGCCAGAGAATATTCCCTTTGAAAGGGCACTTCTCTGCTGAATTATTTGCTGTTTGAAAAATTCAACTTAGAGATGCAGAGTGTGGCCTGGAAGGCAGATATCATTAGGAAGATGAATGAGTATAATCTTTCCTTTCTCCTTCTTAAATCACTGCAAAGCAACAAGCGATGCATCAGTTTAGAAGCATAAGCCAAAACTGACCTCTGGAATTTACTTCTTTGCATAGGAGAATTGCCTGCAAAGTCAAGTAACTAGTAAGAAGTTTAGAACCAGAAAATTGAACTCAGAATACTTTCATGAGTTTCAGCATTTGCCCTTGGCATCGAACTTGTTTCCTTAATGCAAATCCAGCAACCTGTCCAACACACTAAGTGTTTTTTCCTACCATATATTTATATAATTCTTCTGTATAGTTTATCAATGTCTTTTGAAATAAAAATATGCTTGTATATCGTGAATTTAATCTTAGTTTTAATATTGGCAGATATTTATTTTATGCCACAGTGTCAAAAAACACATATCATTCTATTTACCCAAAAGACTTTTCTAAATGAAATGTTTATTAGAGTGGAAGTAATATGTGTGCAGACCTACAAAATGATTATTCTAGAATTATTACTAGGAGTTTTTCTATGCTAACCTCTGGTCTGAAGATAGAACTTTCAGGTATTTTCACTCTTTCAACTCATTGTGTTGTAAGAATTACTCAGAGTTCATTCAATAAAAGGTTACTGCCTTGCTTAGATGTAATATTCTAGGTCCACTTACTCTTTCTCGAAATATCTTTACTATTTGCTGTATTCTGCTCTTTACTGTGAATTGCTGGAAGTTGCAGATGTTACATAAATTTTTGTAAATACACATGTGATGCACCAAAGTTTATGCAATTCTTAGTTAACGTTAAGGATCCTACAATTTACAACACATATAATATTGAATAGTAATAAATAAGTTACTACATGATTAATATATCATGTGTCTTGCTTGCAAGTCTGCACGCATTTGAAGTAATTTGACACTGGCTGACACAAGAATAAAGTCGGAGGCCATCCTGAGCAAGGTTTCTTGGGTGACTTTCTAACTAGATCACTGGACTCAAACCTAAGGCACAGGGAAAAATCACAGGAGGCGTAGTGTGACCTTGGAATGCGTGTGTCATGGCTGGGCCTCCTCAGTTGCCGATACCTGTGTAGTGGACAACATGCATACTTGCACATGGGGTGCATGCCAGCAGCTCATCTAGTCTAGCACAACAGATTGTACAACTCTCCTGGTCAAACTTTGACCCTGAGTGTCTGGGTGTGTGGATGGAGTAAAGTAGACTTGGTCAGCCAATAGACCTTGGAAAGATCTTCTCACCAAACCAGTGTCTCAGAAAGATCAAAACACTCTTCTCCACACTGGGATCTCTAAGGTGTCATGAAATGACTGTGCCCCATCCCCAGGTACTGATGTAGTGTAACATGAAGGAGTGGACTCCTCCATCTCCTCCATTCCCTCACTGCAGACACAGGAGGAAAAAAAAAAACTGAAGCATTTGGCCCAACTCATGTTCTTCCTTCCTTCAGCCCTCCCCATCCTAAGCAGAAGTCCACAGGAGTGTGCATCTCTCACAAGTATGCAAAAAATATTAAAATTAAGAAGAGAAATCTTACATAGGTACATTTAAAAAGGTAGGGAATCATAATCTGGAGCTCGTACATTTTATTGTTGAAATGCAGATTATCCTGTAAGTAGGACACTGAAATGATATCATATATATGCAAACATACACATATTTGAATATATATCGTATTTGCACATCGTAAGTTGCACATTGAGCAAATATGCTTCCAAATATTGTACAACATGTGAAATTGTATGACTTTCACAACTTCTTTAACAGTGGCATTTGTTCAAAAGGAGAAAAGCATTTTTGTCTTACGTTGTTTGCAGTATGCTTTTGTTTTCCCTCAGTGTGACTCTTTTGGTTACGGTGCTGTTTTTGATTTGGGAATTAAAGTCATTCTACCCAAGGTGATGTGCTATCTCTTGGTGGTCTTTATTTGTATTTCTGTAATGGCTATTGGTCCTGAAAATATTTTCCTGTGTCAAATGGCCATTTGAATTTCATCCTTTGAAAGATGCCTGTTCATGTCCTTTGACCATTTTTTAACTTGACTGTTTTGTTGTTGAGTTTTGGAGCTCCTTATAGATCCTGGATATTAATCCTGTATTAGTTGCCAATATTTTCTCCCACTCTGTTGCTACCTCTTCACTTTGCTGTTGATTTCCTTTGCAGTGAAGAAGCATCCTAGTTTGATATAATCCTATTTGATTACTTTTGCTTTTTAAAAAATTTTGTCTTCAGGTCTTTTCCAAGAAGTCTTTTCCTATGCCTATGTCTTTTGGAGTTCCCTAATGTTTTCCACTAATAATTTCATGGTATCAATTCACAGATGTAGATGCTTGATCCATTTAGTATTGATTTTTGCTTAAGGTGTGGGTTGGGCTCTTGCTTTGTCTTCAGCATATATAAATCCAATTTGTTAAAGGACCATCCTTTCTCCCTGTATTGATTTTGGCTCAGTTGTCAAAAATTAGTTGGCTGTAGCTGCGTGGGTTCATATAAGGAATTTCTATTCTCTTTCATTGATCTTTAGGTCTGTTTTTGTGCCAATATCAGGCTGTTTTGATTACAATTGCCGTGTAGTACATTTTCCACTTTGGTGTTGTGATTCCTCTGATATTGTTTTAGTTGTTTGATTTCTTCATATATTCAGGGTATCTTGTGTTTCCACATTCAATTTAGCATCATTTTTTCTAGATCTGAGATGAGTGTCATAGATATTTTGACTGGAATTTCATTGAATCTGTAAAGTCCTTTCAGTAACATGGACATTTTAATGATATTCTAATTATCCACAAACATGGAAGATTTTTTCTTGTTTTGATGTATTCTTTTATTGTTTTATAATTTTCTTGATCAAGCTTCCCTCACATCTTGGTTAAATTTGGTCCAAGAAATTTAAAAGTTGTTTTGCAACTATTGTGAATGGAACTGATCTTTCTCAGCAAAGGAATTATTTGTGTATATAAAGGCTGTGGATTTTTGCATGTTGATTTTATAGCCTGCAATTTACCAAACTCTTTTTGAATTCTCCTGGTCCCCTAGTAGAGTCGTTTGATTTTCCTCTATAGGAAATCATGTCATTTGCCAACAGGAGTAGCTTGACTTTCTCCTTTCAATTTGATTTATTTTCTTGCCTAATGGCCATGGCTAAAACTCTCAGGACTATATTAAACAGCAATGATGAACGTGAACATACTTGTCTGGTCCTGGGTCTTAGTGGGTATTCCTTCAACTTATCCCCATTCAATATGGTGGGGCTATGAGTTTTCAACATAGTGTCTTGATTGTGTTGAAGAACGGTCCTTCTATACCAAATTTGCTTCAGCTTTTTTTTTTTTAATCATGAAATGGTATTGTACTTTATCAAATACTGCATCTTTTGATATTGTCAAAAGATCCCTGGGTGACAGTGACTGAAACAGTTGAATGATGTGTCAGGTGTGTTAGTTAGAGGCTAGAGCATCTTCAACAGGAGCCAGGCACTCTACGTGGAATCAGCATGTCCTACGTAGCTCACCTTGTCACAGAGTCCCCTCCCCTTACCAGATCTTTTCATTTGCAAAGAAAGTTTTAGAAAGTAAACATTGACTTTCTTGCTGTTTTCAAATACCTTCAAATCATCCCAATTAAATACATAAATTCATTAATTTAATAAAGTATGCTATGAATGATAATATTTAGTATTATTGAAATGATAATGAGTCAACTTCTAGAATTAAATGTGTAAGAGGTTAAGCTTTATGTTGCTGGATTCATCAGATTCAACAGTGAAGAATAAATGGAGTTGTAAACAGATCAATAGGAATTATATAAATAGAGCAGTGGAACATAATAAAATGGAGCAGAACATGAAGATGAAGAATGATATAAAATATGAAAATAAGCCTCAATGAAGTCACAGAAGCAGAGACAAGGAGACAAAATAAATAGGTAAATATGCTGGGGTATGACTGTTGTGCTGTATAGTTAGGATATTCTTAGTTCCACAATAAGCTGCCGAAATTCCCTGTAAATTGCAATATTTTGAGTCCTCACTAACAAGCAATGAGTTTCTCTCATCGCATAACCTGATTTTCATACATAGATTTTAATTTGTACCCCTTATACATTGTACCCTTTCAAAAACAAACCTTAAATAATCTTACACTTCAATTTTTCCTTTAAAAGGATTGAGCGGTGAACAGGGGATAAATGGTTTATAGGAAAAAATGAGGCAACTTACTCACCATTCATTATCTTCATCTTCCTCCTCTTCCCCTTCTTCATCCCTTCCCTCCACTTCCTTTCTCTTTCTAATGTTGCTACGTCCCTTTTTAGTTGCTTCAGGTTTTCCTTTAGGTCAGTATGTGGCAATAACCTTTCCATATTTTCCTTTATCTTAGCAGTCGTCTTTTCATAAGGCTGTTTGTATTTGCAGCATTGTTGTTCCCAATTCTTTGCAACGTCACCAACAGATAGGCTAGGATGTTCTTTGATTTTTGAACAATACACAGAGCAGAACAGGACAAAGGCCACAGGTGGCCTTTTGGATGCACTGGCATCCTGGAACTTCTCCTTTGTGTTCTCTTTAGGAGGGATATGGGCTTTCATTTTTCTCTTTCATAACAAACCTTATGTGCCTTTGCCATGTCTTCAGGTTTTCTTTTCTACTTAGCAGACAGGGTCTTCCACCTCTCTGAGAAGCTGACAAAAGCATCTAGGTGCTTCTTCTTTTGCACTTCCTGGCAAGTTTTACAAAGAATTCATACAATGACATTTAGCCTCTTGGCTTCTTAGAGTCTCTTTTGCCCTTGTTTAGTCATTTTCCGTCAGCAAGGCCCAGTATCGTCCAATGCCTGTTGGCTCCCACTTGTCCCAGGGCTGTCTCTGTAGCGTGATGTTCTACGATGGCTGTGAGAGCAGAAGCCAAATGCAGCCTTTTTTTTTTCTTTTTAGTGTATTGCCTCGATGTGTTAAGGAATGCATCTTCTATACCTAATTTGCTTAAGGTTTTGATCATGAAAATATATTGTATTTTATCAGATGCTTTCTCTGCATCATTGAGATGATATGGTTTTATTCTTCAACATATTAATTTATTGACTTGTGTATATTGAACCTTCTCTGCACAACAGAGATACATCCTTCTGCAGGAGTGGAGGTTGGAAGGAAGCAGGGTAGCTTGCCTGGTCCAAGCTTAGCAGTCTCCCAGACCCCAGTCGGCTCCCAGGCTGAAATGAAAGTGAGTGGGTGGCTGTAGGGATTTCTTCTCAGCTACACCTTCAAGCGGCAGGGCGTTGGGGCTATTCCTATCTGGTCATGCTATGATGGTGACTCTCAGCCAGCACAGGCTGCAGCAGGACCTGTCATCTCTTCTTGAGCTACAGAATGTTCCTTGTTTTTCTCATTTCTTCAATCAAAATTTCCATCAGTCAGTCCCTGGAAAGGTGGCCCTTCCTTTATTCTTTTCCTAACTTAGAGAAGCTGAAGTTAGAATGGATATACCCAGTTCAGCCATCTCACATCCTCTTCAGTTATACGGCTATTTATCCTTCATTTGGTTGATTTGTCATATCACCTTTCTTATCTTGTTTATGTTGAGTCATCTCTGTGTCCTTGGAATAAATCCTGTCTGGTCTGAATAGATGATCTTTTTTATATGTTCTTGGATTTTACTTGCTAGTATTCTTCTGAAGATTTTTGGATCTGTGTTTATCAGGGACATTTGTCAATAGTTCTCTTTTTGTTGTTTTGTAAGCAAATGTAGTTTGGTGCTTTGGGAGAAAGGAGTGAAGTAACTCATCATGGAGCAGAGTGGTGTTATGACTGTATATCATTAATTAACAATTTGGGTATGTAAAAGCTTTGTTTCTGTTTATTCTGTTATTTGTTATATGAATTTGAGTTTGGGTGAAGCTGGCAAATTCACATCATCAGTTTGATATTAACTATATTTATATCCAACATACCCATTTTAATCTAGATTTTTTTTGTTTTTTTGCCTCTTTCTCACCTAACCCACCTTTTATAGAGCAAAAAGGGTTAATAAAACATACATCTGGTAATGTTATTGAAAGAACTATTGCATTTGCTTGCAAACAAGACCCTCCCCTGACTTAATGAACCCATAATTTGGCTTCCCACTCCCCTGATCTCAAATTTGACCACCTCTTCATCTTCATCACAGTGAAGTACAACATTTTGTGCCACACAAGACTCTCGGGTGTGTGTGCATCCTTGTCATGTTCTATAATCATTTGGATTTTCATGTTTTTCCCTTATTCTTCCTACCCCTTCCATTACTTTCTCATCTCACAGGTAATGTTGTTCTGCTACTCCATAAAAGCATTGTTGCTCTGGTCTCTGAGGATGAAACAAAGGAAATATACACACACATATTTATGTACTTACAAATTTAATAGAATGATTTAGTAAATGAATTTATATTTTTGCTGTTACTGATTGTTTTTCTTTTACTTTGTTCTTGGGTAACATTTTAATCTACATTATAGTCAGGGCTTAGTACTCCACTAAATATTTCAATGAATAGAAAATAAGATCACATTTCAGCATAAATGTAAGAGGTATAAACAATGATTACATGAGAAGATGTCAACTCCACTCACGTCTAGTAGCTGTTTCGACACCTATTTTGATTTTTTTCCATTTTTGCCCCATTCTCATATTTGCTTTCACGTCTACCTTCATTTACAATCTGTGCACATCTATATTGACTTATATTCATTGTTTTCTTATGAGATGGCTAATTTGGGAATAGCAAACTATTCTCAAGTTGAAGCTTACAAGTATGACTTCTTTAAAAATTACATTTCAGCAACAAAAGCCTTTTTATTTCCTGATTTCCATTGCATAAACTTATGAAAATTGATGTAAAAAGAAGATATATGGCTCATATCCAGTTACGTTAAAACCCAAAACTACTGCACAGCTAAATCTACTCTCTCTGGTGCTACATTACAAGGGCCTTTGGGTATTTTCTTGGCATTTGGTAGAAAGAAAGTAATTTCCTACTGAGAGTTATCTAAGTCTGTTTTTATTATTTTGGAGTCCTTCATTTCTTATGCTATAAAAATTTCTTCAGAAGAAGCTGCTATTGTTAAGACTGTATCTTGCTCTGCTACTATGGTTTTCTTATTTAGTTATATTATTTCTCATATATGAACTCTGCAATAAGAATTCATCTATATTGGCCTTATAGAAACTGATATTCACACTACAAAGAAAATCAGAATAATCAAACTGCATATTTCATTAGAGCGTGAGTTTTTAAGAATTCTTGTCTTTTTTCTACTTTTCTTTCTTCCAAAACGGGTTGGGCCTGAGGCAGTAGCCTAGTGGATAAAATCCTCGCCTTGCATGTGCCAGAATTCCATGTGGGCGCCGGTTGTAATTCCAGTGGCCCTGCTTCCCATCCAGCTCTCTGCTTGTGGCCTGGAAGGCAGTGGAGGACAGCCCAAAACATTGGGACCCTGCACCCGTGTGGGAGACTGGAAAAGGCTTCTAGCTCCTGGCTTCGGATCGGCTCAGCTCAAGCTATTGTCGCCACTTGGGGAATGAATCAGAGGATAGATCTTCCTCTCTGCCTCTCCTTCTGTCCTTATATTTGACTTTCCAATAAAAGTAAAAATAAAATCTTAAAAAAAAAAAGCTGGGACAGCGCATGGCACACTATTTACTTGTATTCTGTCTCATTTTATTTCTCTCCTTTTTAATAAGCATGCAGTAGAATAATGCAGGTATCAGAACTAAATATTAAGTTATAATATTGATTGCAGATAAGCAATATGCTAAATAAAAATATGCTAGCATTCTTGGGAATCTGGCAGATAAACACAATAGGTATAAAGGCATGAACATAATTCTTCCCATCGCTAACAAACTTGAGGAGTTGATGAAGGTAATCACACCAAAATAAAAATTTCATGCTTAAATCTGAGCTATCTGTGAAGTATTCATGAATTAGATTTTTAAAAGTTATTTATCAAATTTAAATGTAATAGTGTCTCCATATCTTTAGGGGAACATTATCATCATTTTAGCTTACTAAATTTTTTGTTATACGTTAAAATGTAAAGTTTTTTTTTTTAAAGCATAAAATGTTTCTTGTCAGTACAACTAATGTGATTATCTATGAAAAAAAGCACTTGCTAGATAAGATAATCTGTCAAGCGATGGAGGGGAAAGTCTATTTACTTTTAAGCATAAGCATTTCCAAAAAGAAACTATATCAAGGTAATGAGTTGTAAGTATCACTTTATAA
Organism: Ochotona curzoniae; assembly: GCF_017591425.1. Taxonomy (NCBI): domain Eukaryota; kingdom Metazoa; phylum Chordata; class Mammalia; order Lagomorpha; family Ochotonidae; genus Ochotona; species Ochotona curzoniae. Next base: position 4,837,676 of record NW_024466307.1, on the reverse strand, counting down.
GGTACCCCTCTCAACTCATTTTGGAATCAAACTGTTCTTCATGAATAATGTAAAGCTGTATTCCTGGAATAGTGATGTGAAGTCATTATATTGTTAAAGTATGAAATAGCAAGGCCAAAGTTGTACCGTCACCGAGGTTCAGTAGATTGGCAGTTGGGAAGATGAATATGATGTAAATGCCTTGAATACATCAAATGAATAGACATTCAAAAGTTTAGATGATATATAGAAATATTTATTGTTCTCTGCAAAATGGGAGCAACTAGTATTGTGAGTTTAATCTATGGAATCTCAATACCAAAGCGGAAAATTCAGTATGTGAATATTCAATATTTTATATATAATATTCAAAAAATCAATAGTTTAAATTTTACGGTATAGTAAAAAATATTGAGAAGTTTGTTGTAGATGACAGATTTCAAGAATACAACTCTTTTTTCAAAGATTTATTTATTTTTATTGAAAAATCAGATATACAGAGAGGAAGAGACACAAAGACATTTCGCCTGATGATTCACTCCCCAAGTGACCGCTACGGCCGGAGCTGTGCTGATCCGGAGCCAGGAGCCAACAGTCAGGAACCTCCTCCAGGTCTCCTGCATGGGTACAGGGTCCCCAGGCCTTGAGCCACCCTCGACTGCTTTCCCAGGCCACAAGCAGGGAGTTGGATGCGGAAGCAGGGCTGCTGGGATTAGAACCGGCACCTGTAAGGCATCCTGGTGTGTGCAAGGCGAGGACTTTAGCCACTAGGCCACTGCTCCAGGCCCAAGAATACAACTTTCAAAAGTTATTTTTTTATTGTTTTCCATGAGATTGTGTTGTTGGTATAGGGATTCCCCTTCTTCCTTTCTTTCTCTTGACTCCCTTTCCCCTTCCTCCATTTCCCCTCATATCATTGTAATGGTATAATCCTTTAATAACAGTTACAATTATACAATTTATAAGAATACACCTTTACTGCTCACACATAGAAAGCATTAAAAAGCTTATTCCTGTATAAAGTACAAAAACGTGTATGAATGAAATCAGCATCATGAGATATTTTTATGTTCTACAGCCCTGTCTTTCCTCATGCAAGACAGTGGTAATTTTACTTTCTACTTGTTGAATTCTTTAGTAGAGGATTAAGTATATAACTATAGAGTAAATCGAAAGATCATTGCTGCAAAAATTAAAAGGACAAAAAAGGAAGGAGGAAAAAGAGGGAAGGTTGGAAGTACTATGCCAGGCTTAAAATTGCAAGTAAGACTTGAAGTCTTACTTATGAAAAATAAGAATTTACTGTAAAAAAAAGTTATCTGTAGCTTCACAAATGGAATCTACTATTTTTGCTTCTCACTGATATGTATTTTTAAATATTGTTTAAAGAAATTTGCATTTAATATAGAGTAGAAAATAAACATGGACATACTCTATTTTAAAGAAATTAGACTAGGCATGCCTGAAGTTTAAAATTATTATAGCTGTGTACCATGAATTGCTTTTGCATAAAAACAAATTTAATACTGCATTAGAGGTCTTGAGATAATATCCTTCACAAGATTGGATGAAAGCTTTGAATAAATATTAAAAAGCATCTTGTTTCACATCTTCCTTTAAACTTGAATAAATACTTAAATGAAATTTTTACTTTTTCCACGCTTGCTGTATGATCTAGAGTATTGGCCTCTAGACTTAAAATAATCACTGAGCAACAAACTAGTTTTTTGTTTTGTTTTGTTTTGTTTTTTTTAGATTTATTTGTTTCTATGGGAAAGTCAGATTTACAGAGAAGGAGAAACAAAGGTCTCCCACGTGAGTGCAGGGTCACAAGGGCCTGGGCCTACTGCCACTGCTTTCACGGGCAACCAGCTGGGAGCTGAAAAAGGAAGTGAAATGCTTGGGATACAAACTGGTCCCCATATAGGATCCCACACAGGCTAGATAAGGACTTTAGCCATTAGGTTACAACGCTGGGCCCCAAACTAATTTTTAACAAGAGAAACTCATGGCTCCTTGAAAAATTAATGGGATATTCAGGGAACATTTGGAAATGAATTGTACTTTGTTTATGGTTCAAACTTCAGTTTCCATTAGCAACACTCTGATTCTTTGCCTTTAATATACTGAAAACTGGGATAAATTCTGACTTGCTTTGTTGGGAGGAAATGAGTTGGATTCCCAGGCCCATTGAATCCAAGGTTCAAAAGTATGGAATAATGAATTTGGAAATAACAAGATGTTGGTTAGAGACGCATTTGTGTTGCCATGAAGCAGCCAAGTTGGAATACAAAGAAAGTAAACCTAGAGATTGGAAACTTGCCAAATCTCCCAAGACACATGCCTGGCAGCTAAATAAAGATATTATGAGCACAGGCAGAGGTCTTAGAAGCAAAGACCTTAATTTTTGTTATGTAAAAAAGTAAATGTATCAGAATATTCATGCATTTGAAAACTTTTTATTTTAAAAAGAATGTCTCCGTATTTAAACTTGTGAATAAATATTGTAGGGGCATCAACTTCCCGGATTAATGTTAAAAATGCCACTCAGGGAGTATTGGGCTCCTGAAGGACAATATTTATTCAAAGACGGCAGCAGTAATGACATGTCATAACCATGCACACTGTTCATTTACGTAACTAACATATTAGGAAATGGGTTACTCTGTGCTCTGGTTGATTACGAATGCAAATAAGCAATAATGAGATAAATTAACGGGGAATTTTACGTTCACAATTTTTCACATGCAAGTGCAAAGATAGGAAGTACAGGTCTGGTGTGGTGGCTCAGGAAGTGGTGCACTGCTTCTGCCTGGTTGGGTAGGAGCAGGTGCAGTGCAGTAAGTGCCACAAGGCAGCACAGGTAGAGGCACTTGCCTGAGTTGGTGAAGGCTTACCCACATGCTTGCTGGCAAGCAGGCTGGGACAGTGGTTTAACTGTGACTTGTTTCATTGTGATCTCATCCGTGCCTTCATGCAGGCTTGAACACTCTCTTTCTTTTGCAGCCCGGTTGATTCTTCACCAAGTAGCAAGCAGGTGATTCTGAGGGAAAAAAACAAAACAGAACAATGCTGAGGGGTAGAACAGTAAGAAGCTTAGAGTCATTGTGTGAGAGTAGCCCCCCACTGCCAAGGCTGAATAGATTCCTGAGGTTCGGAAAAAAGGCTGCATTTATCTTTGGGTTTGTCTTTTAGCTTGAGGAACTGAAGTTTGATAAAAGACAGGTTCTGTTAGTCTTCAAATTGCATTTTTAATAAAAATGCTATTTTGCCAGAAATGTCAAATTCTACCTTTTCTTATTTTGTCTAACAACAGTTTTTATTTTTGCTAAATTTTGCCTTCACTTACCACTCGTTTGAGAATCATAATTTGTTACAGTTCAATCAGCCTTTTGGAAAGTGTCACATCCATATTATTTCCATCTGTGCTACATATGCGTCTGAATTGTGTAGTGGATTTCTGATTTAAAGCCACCCTCTGTTTCTGTAGTGCCAACCCCACAGCCGGGTGAGTGTAATGACACTGAGAACAAATGGCACCAGCAAGTTGATTACTTTTAAGAAAACCATCCCTGACTGATGTTTGGGTGTTTACCTTGTGAAAATGGGAAAATACGTTTGTGGGAGAAGAAGTTTCAGTTCTGTGAAGAACTGCAGTTAATAAAGAGCTGTTGCTCAGCTAAGTGATCAGAAGAGAAGGATTGTAGCTGAAAAATTTCTGAAAACATCATTAAAAGAAAGTGAAAATGTTGTCAAATTATTTCAAACAGATATGAAAATATGAATATTTTGGAATAGTAAGGAATCAGCAAAGCGACACATTTTCCAAATGGAAACAATGCCCATATGGGATCCTGGCTCATGCAAGGCAAGGACTTTAGCAGAACCCTTAACTGAAGTAGTATTTAAAAAGACAATAAAAAAGACAACAAGAAGACAATAAAAAGGAGTTAGCTTTATGCAAATGTCGACTTGTATGTAGACAGTTAAGCATTTAAAAAATGTGCTACATAAAAACAAACAAACCAACAAAGCTTTGAGGTGCTGCACAGTCTTCTGAGGTTGGGAATTCAACTTCAGATTTACAGCGTGAGGAATGCAAGAGCCTCCAAAATGCATGTACCTTCTACAGGAAGAAAAATGCTAGACTGCCCAGACTCCTGTTGAGTAAGTACAGCTCTGTTGGTTACAGATTTGACAGAAAAGAGGATCTACTGCCAGCTAGGATGTAGATTTCCAATCCCTTAGTTCTCCATGTTGCAAACTGAGAAATATATTTTGCCACTTTTGATTTAACCACAGTTGTTAGAACTAATGTATAACTTCTTTCTCCCACAGTGAAAGTAATGGTTGGTTTCATGTATTTTTCCTCTGGTTGATTCAGTGAATTTGAAAAATTAATGATAATATGTAAGAAGCATTTTTTAATATATAGTACTTCAGATCCTAAAAAAAATAGTACTTGTAAATGTTTGAGAAATGCATATAGTGACCAAGCTATAATTTTGACCATTTTCTTCTCAATTTTCAAAGTAGAATAAATATGTAATTTGAAATACATTGAAAAACAGGTATAATATTTCAATGGCAGAAAAGACTTAGAACTATGAATTTGTTGGGGATTAAATAATGGAAAACAAGAATATATATATATTGATTACAAGAGTATACAAACCCTCACAGTCTTTACATATCCAGTCAATTGAAAATAATAAATAGTGTCTTCAGCTGAAAACACTTAACAGTATCTTCCAAATGATATTTCTATATATACGTACAATATGATGTATATATATATATATATTTAAAGTTATGGCATATAAATTAGAATACTTGTTATGTTTCAAATATATGATATAATGTATTTAAGTTAGCTATATGAAATGTGTAATTTCATTTATATTTAAGCCATAGCAGCCTATTTGTGGAATAACATACAAAATATTTAAGGAATTAATACCAGATACAATCAGGATTATCAATTTAATTTTTTAGGTGTTTATATTCACACTTGCATGTGTAATAACATATGCCTTTATTGTCATTTTTGTTGACCAGTAACGTATTCATATATATATTTATCGTGTATAGCATTTTAACTTATGACTTTAGTTATCATATACCACATTATGTTTTAAATATGTATATACTCCGAAATAGGTCAATTGAGCTTGTTAATATATTTATTTCCTTCTCTTTTTTATGATGATGTTTAAAATATACCTCTTAATTTTTAACAATATAGCACTTTGTGATTAAATTTAATCAAGAGAGCTCTTAATCTGTAGAGCTCAAACTAATTCTCCATTTTAAACCTAGTTTTTGGTTGTATTGATTAATATCTCCCCAAGCTGGTCCTTCCCTTAACCTCCATGTTTCCATCATTGTTTTCCTTATTCAAAAAGCTGTTAAAATACATCTATTTATTTATCTGTAAATCAAAGAAACAGAGAGAGAAGGGGGAGGAAGAGAGACATTTTCCATAAATTTATTCACTTAAGAAACGGCTGCAACAGTCCTTTCTGGACCAGACTCAAGCCAGGTTCTGGGAACTCCATCTTTGCTTCCCATGTGGATGACAGGGGCCCATGTCCTTGAACTGTCTTTTGTTGCCTTCCCATGAACATTAGCAGGACTTTATATTGGGAACAAATCACTTGAGACTAGAACTGGCACTCCGATATGGGACAGCTGTGTCGCAGGTGATGGTGTTCAATCCGTTGTAGAACAGTGCTAGCCCATGTGTCCAGCATCTTCAGATTCCACACAGAAGTGAAATCATTTGGTATGTTACTTTCTGGGCATGGTGTATTTCATTTAACAAATGTTCTCAGGTTCATGTGTAAAGTCTTCAATGACAGGGCTTACTTTTTTTAGAAAATCATGCATGTTCTGTATGTTGGCCCATCTACTGCTGGACACTAAGGTGGTTTCCCATCTTGACTGTTGTAAAAAATGTTGTGATGAACATGTGAGTACAGATGACTGTTTCTGTGTGGCTTGTTTCCGTATCACACACTATTTCTGTCTTTAACTTTTTGATGAACATTTAAAATGCTTTCTGTAACTATAAATTTACATTATTATCAACAGTGTTCGGGTTTTTCCCTACAGCATCAACACAGCTTGTTATGTTTTACCTTTTTGTGTAAAAGTCATTCTAACAAATGTGAATTTAGTTTTCATTTCTCTCTCTTTTTTGAAATATTTTATTTCCATTGGAAAGGTAGGTTAGATTTACAGAGGGAAGGAGAGGCAGAAAGGTCTTCCATCTGTTGGTTCACTCCTCAGATGGCCACAACGTCTGGAGCTGAGCCAATCTGAAGCCAAGAAGCAGGAGCTTCTTTCCAGTCACCCACATGGGTACAAGGTCCCAAGGGCTTGGGCCATCCTCCCCTATTATTTCATGCCATAAGCAGGGAGCTGGTTGGAAATTGGAGCAGCTGGCACATGAACCGGTGCCATATGGGATCCTGGCACTTGCAAAGTGAGGATTTAACTATTAAGCTATCATCCCAGGTCCCTAATTTTCATTTCTTGCTGATTAGTGTTATTACTCATATTCTTCAGATACATGTGAATCCTTTTTTTTCATATCCTTTACCTACATTTTAATTTGGTTATTTGTCTTGTTGCTAATTAGTTAATTTGCTAACATATTTTGAATATTCACCTCTTATTAGATGCTTGGTTAGCAACTGTACTCTCAGATTCCGTGCATATTACATCATACTGCTTTTTATTATTATTTTCTGTTAGAATTTCATTTGTTTTTGTTTTTATTGTCTATGCTTTTAGGGTCATATCCAAAAACATTGTGATCTATGCTTATATCATGGAATTGCCACCAAGTTTTCATTTCATAGATTTAGTTTGGATTCTTATAGTTAAATGTTCATTTAATATTCAATTCTTTTTGAGTTGACTTTTGCGTATTATACAAGATTAAAAACTCAGTTTGTTTTGCGTGTGGAAACAAATCCTCTTTTTTCCACATGTGCTCCTTACAGCCTTACAGAATTACTTGTAGCCATAGATGTGTGAGCTTATTTATGGGTTTTTTATTCTGTTCCATTGGATTATATCTGTCTTTATCTTGGTATCAGTCTGTATGGATTACTGTAGCTTTCATGTATATTGGGTTCTTTTTTCTCCTTTTGGTATTTAGAGTGCTTTGTGTTTTCTCTGTAAATAATATCCTTTCATTTCTGATGGAGATTTCAATGAGTTTGCTGATGACTCTGGGGAGAATCTGTATTTAATGACGTTAATTCTTCTAATTCATGAACATTGACATCTTTCCTTACCTTTATTTTCTTACCTGTCATCAGTGTTGTATTTTTATGTTTACATTTTCTCTTCTGACTAGGCTTTATTTTCATTTATGTTTCTTGCTGGTGTAAGCTGGTTTATTTTCTGAATTTCATTTTTGAACAGTTGAATATATGTAGTTATACTGTTTGTGTGATGAATGGGAAAGACATGAACATATAAGGTAGTGATATCTGAAGAGTGTGAGTTTTCATTCTGGGATACTGTATTCTAAAATTGACTTTGGTGATGGCCAGCCTCTTCAGCAGATATACTGCAAACTATATTGCACTGCACACTTGACGTGAATGCATTGTATGGTATAGAAATGGTTTCTCAAAGAAATACTGTAAGAAGTCCAGAAAATAATTTTTTTCTTGAATTATATATAAGTTGTAAGATGAATTATGTTTTTTTGAAGATGTACAGACCCCAAAATATTTGTAAATATTGTTCAAGGAGCAGAGGTTGACAACTGCTTCTCATTATTCTCCCCCGCAGTGGCCTGAACTTGGCTTCGCCTTAGTCCGGAATTAGAAACTCCATTGAGTTCTCCAATATGAGTGGGAGGCACCACCGTGCCAATATCAAACATCACCTCCTGCCTCCCATGTCTGCAACAGGGAAAACTGGAATTGGAGCCAGAAGGACTTGAAGCAAGGCACTCCCCTAGAAGATTCGTAGCTGTTAACTGCCAGTACCTTTAGGAGAGAAGGTATGCCACAGTTTTTACTTCTGTTGATGAACATTTGTACTATTTATGCTTGTAGAGTACTTTTGACTATTTTGAGTAATGTTTGTATAATTTTTCATGTCTGCGTAGATAAATATTAAATTCAATGAAGTGAGTACCTTAAGATCAGATTTCTAGACATACAATAATTGTATGATTTAAATTTTAAGAGACTATCAAACTGTTTTCTCTCGTGTTGGTATTCAACTTTAGTGGATGAGACTTCATGTACTCATCAATACTTTGTTTAAGCACTCTTATTTTTTACAGCATCCCTTTTAGAGGATGACTCCAGTAGTACATCATTCTGGGGTTAATTTACATTTCTATAATCACTAATAACATTTAGCAAAATTTCATGTTATTTGCATTTGCATATTCTCTGTGTTGATACAGTTATCCATATTTTGATTTGGGTTACTTTTCTTATTAGCAATGTATAAGAGTTATTTGTATTTTCTGAATGTATGACCTTTATCAGGTAAGTTCTAATTCCTTTCCCAGTCTTTGGTCAATCTTTTCATTTTCTTAATGTCATTATTTTATAGCAAATATATTTATTGTGGTGATTCAGATAGTCTTTGATAGTATGAGAGTAAATAAGTGGGTAAAAAATTAATACAGGAATTTGATTATACTACCCAACCTGTTAATGTAATGTAACATCATTAGAAAATAGTGGCGTCAACATTCCCTAATCTCCTTATTTTGAAGATTTCTATGGCTATAAAAACTGAAATTTTACCTTATAGATAACTGCATATACATTCTTCAAAAGATAACAAATATATAAAACATTTATAGAACACAGAAGTTCTGAAAATTATAACTACTTCATTATATTTATTCTTTGGAAACATGTGTAAAGTGTTGGATGATTTAAGTGAAAAGAATATATTATAAAGTATCTCAATTTTTAAATAATAATGGTCAGCCTCTTCATTATTAAGCTTCAATTTGAACTTTTCATCTTCCTTGAATAAATGGTACAAGTTTGAAGAGATGTTTGAGTAGGTGAATAGACGATGGTCAGTTAAAGGAGCACACATCCATAGCCCTTACTAGCTCCAGCACTCTTTGAAGAACGGCATGGAAATAAGGTTCAGCGTCTTATTTTGCTATTTTCTAAAGCAGTTCAATGGACTTCCCACCCATTAAATATCTTCTCTCTTCTGTTTCAAGAATGATTAGTTCTGGCAATTGCCTTTCAGGAGTCACAAAGAACCATCAGACGATTGACGGAGAAAATGATGAGTGGTCCTTCAGCAAAGAGAAAATGGGAGTAATTAAAAGTATTATTCTTAGCTTGTCAGATTTCATCTGAAAAGTGAAAGGCTGGAAATAATACAGTGTTCTCTAAGTGGCAAAAAGACACTGGTTTGGTGTCAGCTGCCTACAAATGCAGCAAGATTGAGCATGCTTTAGTCTGTATCTTGCACCGCAGAGGCCACTGAGTATGAACTAACTTAATCATTTGAATCCAAATTTAATATTGATGCCAACATCTCATATAATTTTGCCAATATTGATTTTTAAAATGTGGTTTCCTACAGAACTGTATGAGTACGTTGAAGGATATTAACCATTCAAGATATCTCAAAGATTGGGGATGCTTCATATTAACTGGATTTATGGTTTAAACTAACCTTATCGATTTATTCTCTAAAGGTCATTCTTGTTTTCTTTCTGTGGTGAATTTATGATAGGATTAATAAAACCTCTTCTAATGTCTTTCAGATATTTTTCAGATCTGAAAATTTCAGATGTGTTAATTTTTATATAATTGAAATTAATATATAAAATAACTTTGAAAATACATTAAAATACACAGTTTAAGTATCTCTAGTTTCAAAGACCACGTTTACTTTATTGATTCCACTGGAAACAGGTACTTCTCCTTATCAGAGTTTGATTCTCTGTCCTGACGTGTGTGTATAGATCACTGGAACTCTTGGCTTGTCAGTCTGTGTGTGTCACATTTACTTACTATCCCAGATTTATGATGTTCTACTTCCATTCACTAATTTAGATGGTACTAATTTTCAGTAAGTCCAAAACACTAGTGATTGAGTGAAGCTTCTGATTTCAGTCATTGAGGCTATTTGGAGAATGAGTCAGAGGATAGGTGATCTTTCTCTTTCCCTTTATTTCTGTAACTTTATTTCAAATTCATCTTCATGAAGTATATCTTCATTAAAAAAATAAGACAGAAATATTTCCTATTTGATATTTTATAGCCAGAGAAGTAGCAGAATGATAGCAAGGGGGTTTGATCGGGAGTGGATCAAGAAAGAGAAAGTGGCAAACAGTGCAGGGATTGAAAGCCACCTCACTGAACTTAAGTCTAGATTTTTCAAGTTGAGAACCTGAAAAATTCTAAGCTATTTCGTAACATTGTTTATATTTGAATGTTTGCATCAGCCTCAAGCATGTATCTGTTGAACTTCTAACCCCCAAGGTGATGATGTTGGGAAGTAAGTCCTATGGGAGGTGAGTGGATATGAGGGACGACCCTTGTGATCAAGATTAGTGCATTTGGAAGAGATGCCAGGGATGCCGCTGGCTCCTTGTGTGCTGTGAGCTACCGCAGGAGCGCCACTGTGATGAAACAGGCCATCACAATATATGCACTCTAGCAGTGCCTTCATCCTGGGCTCAGCCGCCAGACAGTGAAAGCCGTGTTGATGGTTCTTCAAGTGATTGAGTCCACTGACCTTTGTCAGAGCAGCTCCAACAGGTGAAGACAAGTATCTTTTTTTATGATTTGCATTGAGTGTGTAAAGACATCGCTCCTACAAGTACAGAATGGATATATATGAGCTGTATAATTGGTCTACTATGTCTGCTTGCCTACAGAATTGGAAGCAGCCTCGCAGAATGACTGGTCCTCTTGGTAGTCCATCATGGGACAGCTTGCTTTGCTTGTAGTGTGACTGTTTTCAAAACTACACTTGATTAGCTAAGACATGAATCTCTTACAATATACATTTCAAAACAAGCATTTATGAAATTAAAAGCACTTTAAATCTACATCTAAAACATTTTTTGAGAATTAAAAGGACTAATCAAAATATAGAACAGCAAATAGTTTAATCTTGTGGCATTTTTGGCTCATAATCAGGACTTTATTGATGCTGAGACTCAGTGCACAGACATTTCCATTTATGTAGTTTGCAATATATACACTGAGAATTTAATAAAGCCATGAATTAGCATTCTTTGTAAAAGCTATTCCTATGACTTACCAGCTTCAAATTCAGAGATAAATTTTTCTTTAAGAGGGAATCAAGTACCACTGTCTTTAAATGTTGATAAGCTGTTACATAAATCCCGCCAGTTCAACATTTAATGTCACATACACTTGAATTTTCAGTCTTTCCTCCCAGTGTGTTGTGGCTTTTTTTAAAGACTGAGATCAGTAAGTGCTTTCTACAGTGCACTTTAGTATTAATGCAGGAGCAGCTTATTGTTGAATAATAATCAATATTAAGAGATCATGAATTTCAAAATTGAAGAAGCTGGGAGGATAATGCCTTTGAACATTTAACACTTTATAACATTCCCCACCAGCTCATAATTTGGTTCATCATTGACAATACATGACTTCATGTATTGATATTTCACTTATTTATGGGAGTATTTGTTTTTATGTCTATATGAAGTAATTGTAATATGAGCCCCAGTATGGTTCCCTCGTAGGGAGCTTGCAACCTGAAAGCAGAAATGGACTGTGTAGTGAATGTCTGTAAAAGCCTTAAATACAGCTCATCCCTTGTAGTCAGGGTCAGTACACGAGAGTCTTGTGCAAAGTAACGCATGCCCCAGTGTCTAATTATGCAGGGAACAATGCAACATCAGGGTGACTCTACTAGCCGGAGTCATCATTCTTCCCCTGCTTGACTGAAGTTTGACACATTACATAGTTGTTTATCTCCTCATCTCTTCAGTTGTTAAACAGCTGGATTGAGTATGCTATTATTGTTTTAGTTCTTTTTAAGATGGTGGTGTCTATTTTGTAAGGAAAATGAAAACACTGGTGAATGAGTCAGACACACACTACTACTTATAAAATGTATTACTTTAGCATAAAATGATAGATCATGAAAAACCAAAGCATTTTCCTTTTTTGTGAAGTTGAAATGAATTGAAAAGTCTTTTGGCATGCTTATTCTTCATTCTTCAAGTCCTGCTGCAGTTTGTAGTGCAGTCCATTTGTGAATGATACACTGTTTTTAATTAGAACAAAATTTATAGTGCTAGTTGGAACTTCATTAGAATTAAAATCACTAGTTGCTGCAAGAATGAGAAAGCAGAGAAAACCTGATTTGGTGACGAGTTTCTCATCATTTGGCTTCAAGTTTGTTTTACCATTTAAATGCCCTAATATGCAAATGTTTCAATAAAATTGATTCACATCTTTTGCAAAGCCATTAACTTTTGCTAACAATTAAAAAAATACATGTCTTAAACCAAGTTTTGATATCCTTACTCAGAAAAAAATTGTTCTTATAAATGATTAAAATTAAAGAATGATTATTTTTCAAAAATAGAAAAATAATATCCTGGAGATGCTACACCTTTCTTTTCTTTTTATTGTCTTTTTAAAGCTTGTCACATCAGGTATGTTTACAAATTATAAAAACCCTCTTTTATTTTCCTAGAAATGTTATGTTCTTAGTTAAATTCAGACTGTTTCTAAATCTTTGCTTTGATGGTATGTAAAAGACCTTGAGATTTCTGTATCGCTCTATCAGGGTTAGTGTCACTATTAGTATTTTCTGGATAAATCCAAGCCTGACTATTTCTCATGAGTTGTTTTCCTTATCTTTGTGTTCAGTTTGTTCTTATAATTGTTGCTTTCTTCGATGTTTTCTCATGCCTTTTCCTTTCTGTTCTCTTCATCTTTCATCATGATTTTTTTCTTTAGCCTTCTTAGTTGTGCTGTATATGTTAAGCTGATAGATCTAAAAATGATAAACTATCTTAGTGTTTTTGAAGGTGTTTTAGTATAAAATATGAGTATTTCAGAGCCATTTGGTGACCATCTTCTCATAAGTTTGTTTTATTGCAGCTCAGTAATTAGTATTTGAACCATCACATAACTAAAGCTTCTAGATAAGTGACTGTTCTGGTGGAGATGGTTGAAATGCACAGGGACTGACTGCTGTGTCAGGCACTGGGGCTGCAAGCTGAGCTGTCACATCCAGCGTCACTTGCCAAGACAAAGTTTTCAGTTGTCACAAGCTTTATTTTAATAACATATTTTATGTTAATATTTTAAGTTATAGTCAAAGTTCTAGAAACTACTTGTTGTATACAACTGACTCTTTCTGTCAATAATGTCGATATTTGAGCAGATTGTGTTTATTCAATGACAAATTATTGAACAATGTGAGAGCTCAAAAAAGATAATAAGTAAAAACAAATATAGAAAAAAGACATATTCATTGCTAGGTCTAGTGTGTCAGTTTTGCAACTTGTTACAGCATTAGGAAGATTCCTTCAATACAAATTTTGGTTTTACCCATGAAATCACACTATTTTTTACATGTCTTAAGCTTTTGTTTTGTACATTTATTTGCATTTAATAATTTCACGAGTTGCAGGGTAACCAGATTCTCATACCTATGTACTTGTAAGTACACTGATTGAATTCCTCTTCCTGCTCAGGCCACAGATAATGGGTCATATGCTTGAACTGTTACCTGATTATTGTCTGATTTTAGTTATCCTGATTACAGATGAAGACAATTAGAAGTTTGTTTACTGTGTTCACTTTCATTTCTTGAGTAGCATTTATATGAATGATTTGTCATTCTTAAATTATGTTTTTGATGATTTTGTTGAGATGGAGGAATTCATTATATATTCTGGGGCTATAAAAGCTTTTGGGGAACATTTTCAAACTTGGAAGGTTTTGCCTCCTGGGCAGTTAGAAGGAAACACGGAAGGCTGAGTTGGTCCATTGAAATGCCCTGCCAAAGTCCCTAAGGGGATTGGGAACTTCAAGCTCTCTTTTGCTTTTAATTTCTAAAGCAAGTTTCTCTCCTTTATAACACCAAAATGTTTATGTAAAACAACAAAAGTTTGCAGTCAATTTTTCAGTAGTTTCAGTCAATTTCATTTATCCACTTCCCTTGAGATTCTGCCAGTGGAAGTAAAACTTTCTGGTAGCGATCTTGAGTTCATTTACTTCGATTTCTGTAACTTCTTTTTGCCCTCGGTAGCACATATTAGATTCACCCAGCCACTAATGCTCCATCTCTCATATAAAGTGCTTTCTGCAAAACCAAATTAAATAACATTATAATGTTCTTCTACTTTTCACCATTATATGCAGAATCATTTGTTCTTTTCAATTCAGAGCCTAATATCTTTTTGGATGACAGATCTATATTCAAGCCTAGCTAAATAGATATTTCCAAGAAGTAAGTACAGGGAACTTGGAAATCACTGTTATTTTCCTTTCCTTAATAAATGCACTTGAAATGATTGTTCTCCAATTGACAAGATTATTCACTCCTGCAGCCCTTTCGATCCTGCAGTCCGTAATCAATGTAGTTCTGCTGAAGTGACAAAGGGATGTGAGGGGGCAGTTTCAGAAGTGCTAACGTTAGTTATGAGAGTAGTATACAAAAAGTAAATGTGACTTGAAGTTATAGTCTCTTCAGCATGAACCTTACTTTCAAAGACGTGTGTGTGTGTACTATTCTGTTTTCTAGGAGTGTTAACAAGATTTTGTAATTATTTTAAAAAAAATCACAAAATCTGCCAGAATTTTCAAGTCTGTTTTAACATTTTTTTATGACATACTATCTGGTGGATACACGAAAAATGATGACCACAATCAATATCAAAGAGCATTTTGCCTAAATTTCCTTCCTGGGGTTTCAGTTTTGAGGAATGACATTTAATTCTGTAGTCAAGCTTGAGTTTACTCTGTGTGTGTGTGTGTGTGTGTGTGTGTGTGTGTGTGTGTGTGTGTGTGTGTGAATCTAATGAATATTAGATGTGAATGTCCACTTTTTTCAGCATCAACTATTATTGATACCATCCTTTCCCTATTTTGTATTTGTGGCACTCTCAGCAAAGATTGGGTAACTGTGTATTCCTAAGTTAATTTTGGACTCTCTTTTTCTGCCAGTGCCATGCTGTTGGGATAGAGGAAGGGTACTCATAGTCACCACTTCTGTTGAGTATAGTTCTGAAAATACCAGTGAGAACAAGCAAACAAAGGAGAGAAATGGGTTTTGGAATGTGAGGTGAGTTAGGCTGCATTGCTAATCATGTTGTGTAGTTCATTTGTGCTTTCTGCGTCAAAATTCATTACTGGAATAGTTCAGGGACGATAGTATATACCCCATTCACTTGCAGTGAAAGCTGAATGAGATTATACATAAGGGATCATCAAAAGCATCAAGAAGTCAATGTGAGAATTGTAAAGAGTAAGATAAAGGGAGAAGCTAAGGTCTAGGATATTAAAGCCATCTGAAGATCCTAAATTTACCAGTTTATCAATTTCAGGCACTGTACTTTCATAGGATTCCAGATGATTCTAATTCTCATGATTTTGGTTAATTTGTTAAACATGGAAATCATGTGAATGGCGTGTTTAGTAATTCATATTCGGTGATTAATGTATCTAATACAGTTTCAGGCGACTTCCAATTTGAGAATCACAATACATAAAAATATAGTAAGACAATGGGGATTTTGTTTAATCTTTGGTCATAATTCTGTGTGTATTTTTCTCCTTTGATTTTTTTTTTGTGGTGGTGGGGGCAGGAGAATAGAGGGTCAGTGGAGGAGAATTTATTAGAATATGCAAAGTATTCTGAGCCAAAAGAAAAAGATAAGATGCAATGGCATCAAATATATATGTTACAATAAAAGATTACACAGTAATTATAATGATTCGATTTTAGGCTAACAAGTGACATGTAGTTGTTTACATAAATGTTTTGTCTTGAGTTTGTTAAATTAATGCTTAATTAATGCTTAACATATGTGTTACTATTTAAAAAGTATCTCTCTCAGATATATGGAGTATATAGTTAGTAATTCACAAAACATAGCCCTAAAATTTGCAATGATGACAAGCCTTAAATTGATGAATTTTACAGGATGTTCTCAGAAAAGAGCTGCTGAAAGGTGATTCTAAGTCATTGAAACCTAAATAACCCTATTTTTATAAATCATTTCCCAGATCTCTTACACCCAGGGAAAGGCTTATCATTTTATTAATAGCCTAATACCTGAAAATGATGCACAAGATTATTTTGGAAATTTCCCTTTTCTAGCTGCCTGATGAGCTGTTAAGATCGTTTTTCTGCAATTGATGGTATATTCAGTACTTGAAGAAGTCATTGAAATGTTAGTTTCTAGTTATATATTACTTTGGTAGTGCTTTCATTTTATCTGCACTTTTATTAGATATATTAAATGTCTGTGGTAGCTCTAGTTCAGTTACTGGAAAATGATCAAGTTTCTTAGAATATATTTCACGGCTTTCAAAATCCTACAAATGGTATGTCTTGCTTATCCTTTGATATAACTGAAACATTTGAGTGGAATAGCTATAACAAGAAGGGATGTTTATAATGAATGTCTTTCTGAAGCCTATCTCTTTTATTGTGTCAGATAATAGAAATCACATGTAAAATTAAAGGTTCACATTTTTAGATTTTAAGAACTTGAATCTATCATACTGAAATGACCATTAATAATGCCCGTAGTCTCACCATATAAATACTGAGCAGGGATAAAGCATGTAACTTTAAGGCGTGACCCCATAACAGCTGATAGCTGCATGGCTAAGGTCACTACAGCGAGTAAAGAAGGCGTCAAAATGCAGCACTTGATCTCTTAAAGACATCAGAAGCAATCACTTGGTAAATAAGCCTTAAAGTGTCAGGATTCGGCAGGAGTGGAAATGGTTCCAATTTAGATGTTGGATTTCTTATGGATAAATGGCCATTAGAACCAAATAGAATTCACAAAAGATACAACTTAGAAGTAAGAATAATATCATATTAAGAAAAAATGTAAAAGTGAATAAAAAAATTCAAAAAAATTAAATTTTGGGCTGGCGCGGTGGCGCAAGTGGTTGAGTCCTTGCCTTGCACGCCCAGGATCCCATATGGGCGCCGGTTCTAATCCCGGCAGCCCCGCTTCCCTTCCAGCTCCCTGCCTGTGGCCTGGGAAAGCAGTCGAGGACGGCCCAAAGCTTTGGGACCCTGCACCCGCGTGGGAGACCCGGAAGAGGCTCCTGGCTTTGGATCGGCATAGTATCGGCCCGTTGCGGCTCACTTGGGGAGTGAATCATCGGACGGAAGATCTTCCTCTCTGTCTCTCCTCTCTGTATATCCGCCTTTCCAATAAAAAATAATAAAAATAAAAAATCTTAAAAAAAATTAAATTTGATTTTTAAAAGTTCATAAACTGCCTAAGCATTTGTAAAGATGAATAACAAAAAAAAAGAATATTGTTGATACTAAGAACGAAATAATACGGGTTATAGCCATGGGAAGATACACTTTTCAAAATTCAATATTAAGTTTAAGCTGTTAAATTTGAAAACATAAAAAAAGTGTTTTTTTTTTAGCAATAATTTGACAAACTTGACTCCAAAAGAATTAGAAATGTGATTAAATGCACCATGCCTAGATTGAACTCTGATGCAAAATTCTTATGTTTGCTAGTACTTATCAAAATTTTAAGGATGAGTTAATTCTTGTATGGAAAATACATCAACAATAAGGATGGAGGGCCTTGAATTCATTCTATGCTGCGAACACATCACTTAGTTTCAACAGGCTGAATCGTTAAACCATGTGGGGTGATTATTTCTTCACATGGAGCAAGAGAACCTTAAGTTGCTGTTTGGGAATATTCATAGATTAATTCAAGGTGAATGAAAAACCTTAATAAGGAAATTGTGAGGAGTTTCCCCGGGAAACTACTTCATATGTTTCCGGCAACTGTGCTGTGTTTTCCTTCTTGCCTTCACTGTGGCATTTCCTGTTTGAGACTGTCCCCTCAGCCTGGGTCATGTGATCCCATGTGCAGGGAGTTAGAAGTGCAGCCCACCTGTTGTCCCTTACAAACAATGTAAAAGAAAAGCCCCGTGTTTTGTTTTGAAATTAAAAAAATCTACCTTTCTCTTCGCCCATCCTCCTCTCCCAGCTTTTGTTACTGCAGCCTTATACTGCAAAAGAAATAATGTTAAAAATGCAAAAACTTTTACCTACATAAATATCTTAGGTGTTTGAAAAAATTTGCGAGTGATGTGTATACAAGTACAGGATTGAAGCTATGGCTTCAGACATAGGCAAGAAACTCACAGTGCGTTAAGATCGCAGCTGTAGAGCTGGTGTTTGCTCAGTGAGGCAGGAGCAGGTTAACAGGTGAAGAGTCCCTTGTGCCTCTGCATGCTTCCTGGTTCTGGTTGCTGAATCCAGCCGCCTGCTGGCACAGACCCTGAGAGGCAGCATTGATGGCTGACGTGGCTGGGCTGTGCCCATCCACACACGGAATCTGACTCATGTCCCTAAGGTGCCAGCCTTGGCTGCTGCCCAGTGCCAGTCACAGCAGGGAAGCCAGTGGATGGCAGCTTATTCTGTGTTGCTCTCTCCCTTCCCCCAACTCCCCAACTTGTGTGTGATTCTCAGATAAATAATATATTTTGATAATATTGGGTATAGGCACAGAATTTTTTAAAATTGTCCTTTCCCATATGCCTAAGTAACTATTGAAATTTGTGCAATATGAGAAAAAAAACAACTATGGTTGATTTCAAATTTTGCCCAAAATAAGTGACTGCTAATTTTGTTTTCCCATGGACTTTCTGTAGTACCCTCATATATAATTAAAAAAAGCTTTTTAAAATTATTATTTTAGATGATGTTTACATAGTCGATCAGGGTGGGAAGGATCTAGGGTTGGGGAGAAGTGTTTCCAAACTTTATACTTCTTCTCATTTCTGGGAGCAGGAAGGAGATAAGGAGATAGGCCATCCCTAGCCTCCCAACCGTCCCAGTACCTGAGGATGGGGAAAGGCCACTCAGTATCAACCCAGGGTCACAATGTGGCACACACTCTGAGGGTTCTGCCCAGGTGGATGCGATAATTTTGAAATGCTGCTGATTTTGCTGATCTGTGGATGAGGAATGTCATTGGCTGCCACAGTGGACCTTAGAGTCTCTGTTCGTCCAGATATTTGCTCTCATTGTTTGGCTGGGGTAGTTGTCCATATGTTCTGTTCTCCATTCTCTGTTATGGTACCAGATGTCCTTTGCAGATCCCAATGGTTTACAATGTCTTCTATGTGCACCATGGTCTGCTGTCCAGCACTCCATCCTTTACATTGAGGAGGACCAGTTCTGTTAGGTGGGCTCATGGACCCAGGCCAGGCAACCTGGGCCAAGATGGACCTCCAACCCTAGGGCTCACAGACACGGCAAAAGAACTGCTTCTCATTGAAATGTCTGAAGTCAACAGGACTTTTGGAAATTCTCTTATAATCACACATAAAGAAGTGAAATAGGTTGAATGCTGTCTCCCTTCCAGGTGCCACCACTGATTTGCCCAATTCCCATGAGCCTTTGTTTCCTCGTGTGTGTGTGTGTGTGTGTGTGTGTGTATCGATGTATTTATTTGTAAGGCAGAGTGACAGCAACTCCTTCCGTATGTTGATTCGTTCTCCAGTGGTTGGGGCTGAGTCAGGCCAAAACCAAGAGCCAGCTGTAACTCCATCCAGGTGTTCCACGTGGGTACAGCTAGTTACCCCAGTGCATCCGCAGGGCCACAGGTGGTCACTTTACCCACTGTGCCACAACCTCTGCCTCTTAGCTCCTAACTTATGGAGAGAAATAGAGAATCTGAAAGTTCTTCAGGAATAATTCCTCATCAGTGCCTGAATATCTAAAGCAGTTAAGTACTGGCCACATACTAATTTTTACTGTATCTCAAATGTCATGTTTTAAAACCAGGTCAGTGCTATGTTGAGTAACAGCCGCTTTGATGATCACTCAGGCTTCATATTAAATCAAGCAACCACGGAAAGGATTTATGAGAATTATTCCAGCTTTATAATGAAAGTTTGAATTACTGTTTTAAAATATATTCTCTTGTTAATGCTATCTCCGATATTGTCATCGAGGTTTTTTTTTTTTTTTTTTTTTTTTCCGTGAAAGGCCAGAGACTGAATATTTTCAGCCCTGTGTGCCATCTGGCCTCTTTTGCAACAAGTTAAATCAAGTGCCGCAGTCAAAGCCAGATGTATGGTTGCGGCTGTGTCCAGTGAAGCTCCTGTCATGCTCCTTGACCTTCCAATTCCACACAGTGCTCGTCTCCTGTGACTTAGCTTCTCGTGTGCTTCTTCGGCTGTTGGCAAATGTGAAAGAATTCTGTAGCCTTTAGGTCGCACAGCACCAGAAGATGGGCTGCACGGCACAGGTGCTTGGTTTGCAGGTCTCCGTTTGCGTTATCCCAAGGTGTTCTGTTTGTTTTTGTACACTGCGTCAATATGCATTCGTCGGTAATTACATAGCCTCTTGTTAGGATTATTTGGTGTTTGAGGTCTGTGTGTACAGTGCGAATCACAGTGTCTGAGGCTCATCATCAGACTGTTCAGTTATATGCTTATTCTGTTTAAAACCTTTCAACAGTATTTGGGACACGTTTTTAAGGTGAAAATTTTACCTCACAAAGCTCATATTTTAAATTAAAAAAATCTATTTTAAGTGTGTTTGAACCATTTCATTACTTTAAATTGTCTGACTGAACTTGCTGGACTTTAATGTTTCCCTTCCTGAACCACTGAATTTTACTCCTGCTAATTATCTGCCTTTGTCGTAATCTAAAATAGAACTGATATATATTGTACTGGAGTGAAAACTTTAAGTGTTATAATATTCTTAGTTCCTCTTTATCCCTGCATTGATTTGCTGCACTGTTATTCATAAGTGAGAATTGTAGAATAGGTTATTTTTCCTATTTTTATCTTCAAGTGATAGTTAATTTCTAATATGGGATTTTTGTATATAAGATATAATAGACAGCATGTCAGTTCAAGAGGTTTTATTTGAAAACATTGAATTTCTAGAAATCATTAGTGTTGTATTTGTTCTGTTTGTGATTATATATATATATATATATAGTGGTTGCATTTTGCACAAAATTGATGTGTCAAAAATATTTAAAATGTTACTTTGCATTCCGACTATTCAAGCTGTCTTTTATCTTAAATGGGCTCTCTGTTTTTCTGTGGTCCATAAAGTATATTATTCATTTATGTATTTCAGACACTGAGATAGGCATACGGAGAGAAAGAGATGTGCCAGTCACTTGTTGACACTGCAGTGGCCGGAAGGGGCCGACTGGGCACTTGGTCTGGGCTTGTGTAGCAGGCAGTAGGACTCATCGCCTACTGCCTTGCAGCTTGTAGGACATGCAGGAAACTGGGATTGCGGGGAGAGCTGGGACCCAGATCTTGGCTGTGTGGTATGTGTAATGTTTCAAGCAGTGTCTTAGATGCTACACCAAGCACCTGCCCCTAAGCATTTATTTTTATTACCAATAGTTATATGGACCAAGTATTTTGTTAGTGTTATTAAATTTAGGAGAGAGTAAATCAGGAACTAATTATACTGACCACCGTATTTCTCTTTTCTGTTTGTCAATAAATTAGCTTTAAGATTGGCTGTAAGAAGACACATGTAGGTTGCATCCACAATAGTATACATTTTTAGTATTATGGCTGCCAAAAAAAAAAAAAGTTGGTAAATTGTAGTTCATGGGTATGGAGAAGTCCTGAAGGCCTTGCCATGGGATCTGCAGTCACAGCTGTGTTCAAACTAATATTAAGAAATGTATCTTTCTTTGTTTGGAGCCATTTGTGCAGATAATGCAAAGGATAGAGAATTAAATAGCATAGATCACTGCAGTGGCTGCCAGTTGCTATAGGCAGGTTTTGTTTTATTCACATTCAATACACAAACTATGAAACAAAATTCCAGTTTTTGTTTTTAAGAATAACCTCACGATGCAGTAAAATACTTACCTTAGGTGGCTTTGAACCTTAATCCCATGTCCTTTGGTTGACTCTGTGTGGAGACAGGCAAGGTGCTAAAGTGCCTCATTGTGCCTCTGTTGGGTGTGTGCTCAGGGAGTGCCTAGCTCAAGGGAGCAGACTGTGCACAACATGTGACTTGCTGATGTCCAGCATTATCTCAGCACCTTCACTCAGCAAGAGTGAGGACATAGACGCTGCTCTAATGGACAGGCACTGCCTGTTACGGCCATTATCCTCACCTTGGCACACACGCTGACAGCACTCTTAGCTGACAAGAGCAACCAAGACATTATGGTTTCCTGGCCAAAAATATAGACTGCAGTCACTTTAGGAAACTGCTTTTATTCAGGGAAATGGAGATATATACTATGATCCAGTAACTTTATTTCTAAGTTTTTGGGGTTTTTTTTTTTTAAGAAGAATGAATATGGAATTCTGTAGGAAAGACTTATAAAAAAACGTAGGTATCAACTTTGTTTGTCATAGCTAACAATAGAAACATTGTAATACACACCATTAGGAAAGCGTATTTTGAATTCTTTAGATTCTAAAGTTAACTTCAGAATTGATATACTAGTGTGGTAAACTTTAAATGATTGTGGTGAAGATATAGAATGACATCATGTATATGAGATTAAGTTTGAAAAAAGGGGCATGGGATGGATGTCGATACGTGAGAGGACAACCTTGAGTCAGAGAATCTCACTCCCACCTGATTCATCGGTTCAAAACTCATTTAAGGCTTAACTTCATGGGGAACCCCAATGATAACAAGCTATCCAAATACCCTGCACAGGCATGACAAATGCAAATCAGGGTCACAAGGGCGAGGATGTTGGAGACAGAAATTCATTGTATCTCAATTTACAAGGAAAAGGAAGCTCCCAAACATGTCAGATAGTTGAATTAGTGCTGTAAATTGAAAATTAAATGTGTAACTACAAAAAGGAATTAAGATGCAGAGAATGACTGCTCTTATTTGTTCAGCATGTATAAAAATAGAATTAGTTAAGGTAAGGGTTGATGATTTAAGATGGGAAAAAAATACACCCATCCAATTATACTGTCCTTTATTCAGTATCATTGCCAATAACCATTTTCAAGAGCAATGCACCTGATTAAATGGTAAAAGCTAGATTGGTTGGCAATAAGACATTTTATCTGCTTGTTATTTTTTAAACAGATATGAGTGTATGAAAGCAATAGTAAAGATATCACCTTGGAAATGCTGTAATATGATTTAATGTTCTTTTTATGTCTTAAAAACGTAAATTTAATTTTGCAGCTACATTGTATACCTAGCTAAACTTGACAGAGATTTTTACCACTATTGGATTCTGTTTTACAAGGTTATTTTTCCCTGAATTTAGATGTTAATTTTTTCCTGCAATTCCTTTGCCTCATGCTTTAATGAAAGCCATGCATCATTGCATTAAGTGAAGTAAAGCACTGGATAAAATAGAACATTGCTATTAACCTCTGACATCAGTGTGGAGGGAGGCAGAGACAAGTTTAATAACTCAGAGATAAAATACTCACAGCGTAATTACCTAAGCCTGCTTTACTCTGGTACATTAACATAAGGTAATAAACTGGAGTCTATTTCCAAAGAGAAATGAAATCATCATCAATAATCAATTGTATCCATTTTATGGCTTATGAAGTGGTTGGTCCCTTAAAATAGGGTCATCATCTAACATTTGACTTTTACGAAACGGTGTAGTGTTTCATTTTATTGCTACATAGAGCAGATTTAGCCCTTTTGCCCAGTACTAGATGAACTTTAGAATATATAAGCTGAAATTCAGCATTTAGACTCTTAGAAAGTCTTTTGTGTTAAGTCAAATCCATGCCAAACACTATTTTTGGATTGCGTTGTTTCTTTACACGTTTCCAGGCTATGGAAAGGTCAGCTATAAAACTCTGGTTCCCTAAATTGCACAGCAAAGCCTATAGGCTAGAGCCTAATTTAGTTCTTCGTATAGCTGTATTTTATGTAAGTGTAAAAGCATTTTGTGACAAAAATAGTGCACGCTGTTGAAGATGTGAAAAATATGTTTTCTCTGTTTTCATCCTCAAATTCACAAAAGTGCTTATACTTGCTTTGGCATACAGTTTTGAGTATTTAATGATGTTAAATATTTTGAGGTGTACATGAACTCCGGTATGATGAAAATAGTACTCATAGAAAAGTTGGATTTAAGCAACATTTATTAAATGTGAATTCTATAGGCACATTATAAACTTCAAAGAAAAATATTTGAAGAGTCCAAATATTTGTTTTCTCCATTTTCAAAACTTTCTGAAATATTGCTGATTCTTAAAATCTCAATCATGTTACTCAGGAATGTTAAAGGAAAAAAAATCCTGCTGATTAACTGATACGGGATTATTGGTGTTAGAAAAGTTCATTTGTGCATTCGTGAATTTATAAGTCCATTTATGATTGGTGTAGGGATTTTAAACTATTATTACTTACCGGAGTATTGAAATGACACACACACACAAAAAAACCTCTTCAGTCTTAGTTGCACTCCCAGGAACACGTAGCAGGAACCCGTTTCCCACACCTGCTGCACTCTGTACTCTCGGAGCCCGTCCCTCTGCTGAAGGCAGTCTAAAAATGTGATTTCTTGGTGGGAACAGTAATGGACCTTAACAAAACATCGAATAAATGTAGGAAACATGCACTAGGTGTTTTCCTTTAGGAAGATGATGAGATTTAATATAAAGTGACCGGAGTCCCTCATGACCAGAAATTAATTTAGAAACCCATTTCAGAAATCTTATAAAGAACAACCATATTTGAGGCCAGAGGAGTCACAGTGAAACCTAATCCATCAGAGAAGGCACCGCTGACCTCCATGCCTGTTAACTTCACTCACCCACGAGGGAAACTGACTCTCACAGAGGCTGCTAGACCTAAACACAAGGTGGACTGAAAAATAGGTTTTGCTGTTTTATGCAACTATGGCCCAAAGGTGAAGGCCCGTCTCAAAGCCGAGCTTGTCCTTTTGAAGTAGGGATGCCAGAAGAAAGAAGGTATACAAGAAATGAAAACAGATTTCATTAGGCCAAAAATTCCAGTGACAAATCAAAGAAGGGGCAAAAGTCACATTGTAAAATTGCGGGAGCATCATAAAAAACAAATCCCCTCCACGTTTGTGTGGGAAAGGCTTAGGAACTTGGCAATGATTTGAAAGAGATTCCCAAATGGCAAAGGTGTGAAGTAATTTCAAGGCTGATATTAAACCCTAAGCTTAGAAAATGCTATCAAAGATGAGAACTAATAAGGCAACTGACCTTTTCCAGATCATATTTTTAAGATTTTTAAAAAATACTCCTGGTAAGCAGAGACTTTCTCACATGGTCCTGTCATGAATTAGAGGAGACTATGTGGAATCAACCTTTCTAAATGGACACGTGACATCCAAGTTCATCCGAAGCATGGGAATAGGATAGTCCATCAAAGCCTGCAGTAAATGAGATCTACTCTTGGAAGAATTTGTTCCAAGAGGGAAAATGAGACAATGTAATGTCCACTGTCAATCATTTTCGTAATATGTTAATGAATACATGGCTTCAAAAATACTTGTTGTTTTCATCAATTTAGTTCATTTTTGGAGTTGAGAAGAGCATAACAATGCAAACCTTATTTCATTTGGTTATTTAAGTTGCTAACTAGAATGACTTGAGAGATTTTTAAAGATTGTTGGGAAGTATATATTATACCATACACTGCGTGGGGGGTCAAAATTATTATGCACTGCCTTCAATATGAAAGTACATATGAATTGATTTTATATGCAGGTTTTGAAATGTGCATGTGATTTTTTTCATGTGGTTTCCATGTAGTTTCTGAAGACTTGAAATAAGGCATCTAATGTTTTATTCCAAGGGATTTTAAGGTCTGATCTTGCGACTTTCTTATCTTTCTGGTTGTTGTTTGACCATCAAGCCTGAAGAGTGTTGTCACAGGATTGGGGCTGGCACTGTGGCTTAGTGGGCTAAGCCAATATTTCAGATTCCTGCATTTCCTATCAGTGCTTGCTCCAATCCCAGCTGCTTCACTTCTGATCCAGCGCCCTCTAGTGTGCCTCGGAAAGTCGTGGTGATGACCCAACTGCTTGAATTTCTCCATCTCTAACTTAGGGCCTGTGTAGACTTGGCTGTTAGGGCCATTCGGGGAGTGAACCAGAAGAACGAAGGTCTTTGTGTCTGACTCTCTCTGTTACTCTATATTTTTAATACATAAATCTCTTTAAAAGAACACAGTATCTTCTTAAATGTATGTAATATAAATTCATATGGCTTCTCTAAGTGTCTGTAATTATGATCATCTGAGAATACACTTATTTTACATTTGAAATGACTTCATATTCACCAGGATGTATTAAGCTATCAGACAAGCATAGATTCACATAAATAAATTCTATTTAATAAAATAGCACTAACACTTCATCTTTTAAAAAATTTATCACTAGTATATTTCTGTGCATCAGTATTAAGATGCTGATTTTACTCATGTCTAGTGCAACATTTCATTTTAGCAAGCTTATGTATAAAACTTATAACTTTGAGAGTGTGGCACAGCATGATGCCTCAATTGGATAGTCTCCTCCCCTTACCAAGTACCAGAATTCCGTGCAGGAATTCCACGTAGCTCCAGTTCCTGGTAGCTCTCTGCTCGTGGTCTGGGAAAGCAGTGGAGGATGGCCCATGACTCAGACCTCACTGCTTCTTGAGAACATACACAGATTAATTCAAGGTGAACTAAAAGCTTTACTAAGAAAATTATCAGTTTACTGCTTGACTACTTTTAGATTACATTTTATTATTATTATAAGCTTTTCTTATATTTATCCTTTATAAATGTAAGAATATTCTAGATCCCTGAACAACAGCATACAAGCATTGCATCATTTAAATATTATCATTTTTCATTAGCCATTATTGCTTTGTTCTCATCCATGGTTCTAATTTTCTCTAAAGTAAATTTCAACTTAGTTTGAGAAACAAGACAGTGGTGCAGGCAGTTTTTGCTGTGCAAAGTAAACAAAATAAATTGTGAGGTAGCAATAGGAGGGCAAAATTAAGGCAAGATAATAGCACTATTTTCATATCAGCAGGAACACAGTGAGAAAAAGGTGGTTAATGGAGACACCAATATTGCAGACTGAAGCCACAGACATGTGGTACAACTTTTTTTGGAAAGAAAGTGACTTTTAACTCCAGGAGACATAAATAAGAGGCAATTAGTACAGTTCTTCCCAGCAGTTATTAAAAGTCTAATATTCACAAGTGATTACAAATGAAAGCCATTTTATGGTGCGCAAATTATTCATGCATTAAATATGTCACCGCATGTACCTTAATGAACTGTAAACAGAAAGCAAAGAGAATGGTTATGATTCTATCCACAAACCACCTAGGCCATCATGAAGACATCAGGGCATGGGACTCATCTTCCCCGGACTGTCCTGGTCAAAATCATCAAAATTGCCTTCTTGTGCCAGTGACACCCTTACGCAAGTGTCCTTTGCTCTTACAGCATTCACACATTTTGTGATTTGTATATGTCTTCTTTACATGTTAGATTTTATTACACTACATATTTTCTCACACTTATATATGTCAACCAAGTTACTTATGTGAAAAATAGAAATTTGGCTGATTAATTGTTAGCATCTGAGTTTTCACATTTTGAAAAAATATATGATTAAAATATGACATGATTTGAACTTATGATGCTTTTCTCTTTTTTGATATCCCATTGCCAGTGTTTTTAAGAGCTTAAAACCTTTCAATTCTAAAGAAGTAAAGTTTATTTAGGGAAATTTTTTCCATAAAACATAATTATTCCAGTGATGTGACATGTTTTACATAAAGTTGCATATACACGAAACATTCACATTATCTCCTGTGTACTCTTATTAACATATTATAAACTCTAGACTGACACTTCATGTTCACTTATGTTTGCCTTGCCCTCAAATGGTCTGTCCCTAGATATAAAATTGTAATTGTTATTTCCCACTGTGTCAATCGCTAATGAGAAAATACATTCCATGACAAGAAAAAAAATCATTAACAGATATCATATACATTGATTAATTTAGGACACCAACAAAAACATTTTTTTGATTTTTAAAATTTATACGTTATATATATTAATATACATTTTCTATAAACTTTTTGAAGTTCTTTTTATTACCAAGTGCACATCTATTTATAACAAACTATATTTGAAACCAGAAAAGTTGTGAGGCGTGAATCAGTTGCAAATAATATCATGAGCTAATTATATGAGTATTGTTAATGATATCAGGGAAATATGACCTAACCTCAATTTACTTGATTCAATTATTTTGCTGATAGAATTAAATAAACTGGATTTTAATGTGTTAAAAACTATAAATATAAATGCAATCACATTTGAAAAATTATCCTGTGCTTACACTTGGGCTTAAGAGTTTGAAATTCCTAATTATGGGTCATATTTATACTATGCAAATTTGTAGATCCACTTACATTTATATATTTCTTGATGCCACCCATGGAGGACACATTAAATATTCTTTCAGACATCTAAATGAGTATGTTTTTCTGCTATATAGCTGCATACCGTAATTTGTTTTTCTAATATTACTTTGTTTCTTTAAATAATAAATATGGTATGGTGGCGAAGCTATAGCTAGAAAAGTAAGGAAATTAATAATGATCTTTATTTTAATTATATGTTTATATTAATTTGTTTTCATGTAGTTTGGGGTAAGTTAAATTGTGCCATGATATTTAAATTAAGGATAATTGTATTTCTATGTAATCATTAATTTAGTGAGTTTTTTGTTGTGTGCTCACCGCTCTGGATGCTGGAGGTCCGATGCCAAGTTGCCGGCGAGCCTGGCTTCTGAGGCCTCTGCAGTGTGTCCATGAGCTTGGTCCAGGGCGGTGTGGATCCTGCTCTCTCTGCTCACATTCTCTCCCTTTCTGAGGGCGAAAGTCATGTTGGATTTGGGTTTGCTTTTAAGTTCACATTTGAAAAAATGCTTATTTATTTGAAAGACTTGGGGTTTAGGCCTGCCAGCAGTCCCTGAGGTCACCAAGTGTGAGGCAGTGGTGCTCTTTGGCCTTAAGAAGCAAGGGAGAAAAGCTGGTGAGGAATGTCTGCTTTATTATGCACAGGTTACAGTCTCTAAAGGGCAAGAAAGGGGAGGGCAGGAGGCCTTCTTCCGGCAGACTCCCTGCCCACCAAAGACACTGTAATTGGCTATATGACACATTTATTTCCCTTGATCTTCCGGTCATGTCAGAGGTCATGTTCCCCGTGTATTGCCCTTGACTTTCCAGCCGGGTTGGAGGTCACACTCCATGTGTGGGCTTGGGAGCTGTGCCTCAGACCAATGGGAAGTCATTTTAAGGCCACACCCACCAGGTAGCAGGACATTTCCCACAAAAGACAGGGCGACAGAAAGAGAAGTCTTGCTATCAGCTGGTTTACTTCCTAAACATGGAAGAAAGCGACAAGGCAGGGCCCAGCTGAAGCCCAAAACTAAGAACTCAGTTTCTCTGAACTACTTGTGCTGTAACGTGTTCTCAGGGTGCCCATTAGTAGGAACTGGGACTCAGGCGCAGATGAGCTGAGGTTTGGAACAAGCACTCCAATATGGAACGCAGGTGTCTCATGCAGTGACTTAGCTACTGCACCAAGCAGAGGATTCTCAATGCAGTATTTCTAAATATCACAGTGTGAAGTGCTGGAGATTAGGACTTCAACATGTACATCTGGGTTATATCACGCTCATACTGTAAACAGGTGATTGTGGAAATGCATGAACGGTTATTGCTGAAAAACACTCATCCACCTGAGTCCACCACACTGTCCACATAGTGTCTGAGTTTTAGAGTTGTCTTGGATTGCTGGTTCCTTGCTGACTGTAGCCACAGCTTTTTGACGAATTTATGAAGAATTAAAATTCTACAGAATCACCTCACATTTTACTTTTGTTAAGGTGGGAATGACATTCTAAGTTTCGAAATCATGGGCAGCTGGGTTTTGTTGTTGTTTGAATAAGAAGTGCACGTGATAATCTCTTGGCACAAGAGACCTGATTTACTATGTAACAGTCTTGTAATGTGGACACTGTAATTTTGTTATGTCTCTTCTGCTGATGTGTAGATTTAGTCCTGCTTGCTTTGACCCTGATCCGTGCTTGTGAGTTTAGAAAGAGGTGGGAGCTCTGTTTGAGTAAGAGCAGTTAGTTTAGGTTGTTCAGAGTGAGTGTTTTCAACAACTGCAGTATAAAAATGCTAGAAATATCAATAATGGCATTCAATCAGTGGCACTATAAATCTGTGGAAAAGAGAAAATTGTTTTCAGAAGCACATATATTTTTCATGAGTAATCCAAATAATCAAAATTTTATTTTCAACTTTTATCATTTGTGCCACTCTTCATGGTTTGTTAAAACATCAGTAACTTTGACATCTATGTTTTTGACTCATGGTTAATTTTACTTCAGAAAATGTGCAAATTATCATTTTGACTTTCCAAGTGACATTGCATGATACTTTGTTTTCAATTATATTTTCAATTATGAACACAGTCTACCTCCTGAGGTTTCCGGTTAAGATGAAAGGATATGTCACAGTTAGGAACAGTCAGCTCGTCGAGAGTCATGGTGTGAAGTGGTTCCTGTGAATGCTTGCCTCATGGAATTATTTGTAATGATGAACGCTCTCAATGGCACTACAAGTAATTTTAAATCTGTTTTCAGTTGTGAATGAATTTTGCATCGTTGAACCAAGAACTGTATCTTTTTTTAATGGAACACTTTGCATGCCATTTATCTATTATCAGATATAAAACTGTTTAAATATTTAATAGCACAGAAAAACTCACCAACTGGAAGAGAGCAAGACAGAATTATTTGAGTATCACATGAAATATCTACATATTTATAAGAAATTTAGTTTTTATATCACTCACATGTTTGCTTGGAAGTTGCTTATGGGAGATACACAAATCCAAATTGCTTCTCACTTCCTGTTCTCTCTAACCGTATCTCTCATCAAAGAATACTCATGGAGGCATTATAATTGCCCGACTTCCTGCAGTTGCTCAAGGGAGTTGTTAAAAGCTTCCCTTTATTTTCCTTTTTTCTATTTCTGCACTTTTTTAGTAAAGCTTGGTGAAGAGTGAGTAAATCTTGAAAGCCTGTGGGCCATGTTCAGAGACACAGTGGGCAGGAAGGCGAAAGATAGGAGGGAGGGAGATATTCTGTCTACATCCTGTGTTTTCAGAAAGCTAGAGTACCGCTCCCCAATGCCAGGCTTAAGCTGAGCCAGGAAAGGGGAATGTGGATAAGATACCAGGCCAGGATGAGGTAAATATATCCTGGGTAAAAGGTCATCATCTGATTGGCAGAGAGGCTAATAGTGTTACATAGGAGTGGGGAGGTGTGGTTTCCAGTTCACCGTTGTTAGTTAACTGTCCCATTTCATTTCCCCTTCAGAGATTTCCAGCCCTTAATCTTAAGGGTTGCTGAAGGATGCATAGTAATTATATATTTTGTAGCTACTTCCTGTTGATTGTGGGCATAGGCCTTGGATGTCCCAGGCTTGGAAATCTTTCTCCATCTCATGTAATGGATCCATCTCTTGAACCAGAAAATTTCCTGTCACTTCTAATGGCTGTTTCCCTGTGCTGTCATCATTAGTGTGAGAAGTTGTTGGCTTCGGGAAACAGAAAAGATTTATCTTTCAACATGAACAAATTTAGAAAGAAGCAAATTACAAATAGAGGGCTGTTTAGGATGGGATAGATTGTATTTTGTTATTTTCCAGGGACTAGGTGGTGATTGATGGCCCCTGTACACACTGGAAAACCAACTAACTTGAGCATCCTTTCAGTAAATATACTACCGTTGGTTGAGGTGACAGATTTTGTGACTTACCTCAAACCTTCTCCCTGTCCTGAGTGTCTGTCGTAAGGGCTGTGGGTTATATGTGCCTACTCTACATGCCTACTTTAGACAAGATTCACAGACATGTATATTTGCTGTAGAATTTGCTCTAAAGTAAAGGCCAAATTACCTAAAATAAGAATTTTTTTTTAAAGATTTACTTATTTTTATTTGAAAGATTTACAGAAATGAAGTGATAGAGGTAGAAATTCTATCTGTTGATTCACTTCCTGAATGGCCACAACAGCCAGAGCTCAGCTGATGTGAAAGCAGGAGACAGAGGGCTCTTCGGGGTCCCAGGCCTTCGGCCATTCTTCTGCTGCTTTCGCAGGCCATAAGCAGGAAGCTGGAGGAGAAATAGAGCAGCTGGCGTATGCACGAGCACTTATATGGGGTGTGGACACTGCAAGGTGGGAGATTAGCCTGTTGAGCCACAGTGCCCCCCAGTCAGGTTGTTTTTAAACTTAAACTCTTGTAACATACTTATAAGTTCTGATTTTATATTAGAGCCACTCATAAGGAGTTCTGCAATAAATACCAGTTTCCAGAGAAGATCATGCAAAGAAGTAGGAAGAATAGACAGCCTTGAGTTACAGTGGATTTGATAGAATGGAAAACAAAGGCTTGACTGAGGCCGATCTTTCATGCACACCTTGGGATGATCCTGTCTTCTGCACAGGAATCAGTACAGGAGGCAGACCAACGTGGAATGTGTGCTCTGAATCCAGAACACGCAGCCCTGAGTTCTGGTCCCTAAGATCAGGATCCTGTTGTGTCTGAAGCCAACTAGGCTTGAAAGCAGCCATGCCCCAGTCTCTCCTGGGGGCACCCGGTCTGGGAGCTCACCATCCCTCTTTTTCTTCTTGGTGAAATTGCCAATATAGTTTGAGAAGTTATCTAAGGATGAAATTAACTAGTCTGGGTAGCAGGAAGATAGTGGAATCTGAGGATATTATAGGAACAAAGAGGAGAAAGTATAGTTTTGCCTATCAGAAATGTCACATAGACAAATTTGAGGACACATATAATCACCATTGGAAAGCATAAAGAAGTATGTTACACAGAAATGAGAGGAAAGATATTGTATAGCTATTTCTGGAGACCGCAACAGGACTGGCTCATTAAATCTGGCCTTATAAGTTAGCATTGCCACTGGAGACCTTAATTTACATATTGGCTTTGCTTTCAAGAAATTATTTTTTATGGCATTTGATTATTTTTCTGGGCATCCACAGCACCTTTGATGGAAATGAAAGGATTCTTACATTCCTACGTCCAGCAAAATGTAAGTCCAAAACATACTAGAACTGATTATTTGAAGAGCGTAGTTATAAGTAATTGGCCAAGAGATTATGTGATTCTTAAGATTCACAAAAATATAATAAGATATTTATTTCTGTAATCTCATTGCAGTTTTCTGTTTGGGTGCAAACTGTAGCTTCATTGTGCCCTTGCTGGGCTGAACAGCTCTGAGTTGGCAACTGAGCCACCGCAGGTCTGCAAGTGTCTCCTGACCTTCATCTGCCTCTTTCCACAGGCACTCTCTCATTCCAATCAAATCAACTTAAGGAGTGGACACTTGGTAGAGCAGTTAAGATGCCGCTTGGGGCACTTGTGTCTGATGTCGGAGTGCCTAGGATCAAGTTCTGACTTTCTCCCTAGTCCAGCTTCCTGATAATATGTTCCCTGCGAGACTGCAGACAATGATGAAAGTATTTGGGTCCTTGCCATCTATGAGGAAGACTTGGATGTAGTTCAGGGTCCCTGGCTTTAGCCTGGTCTACTGACAACTGTTGAGAACATTTGGGAAAGAACCAGGTAGCTGTCTTTTTGTTTGAAAAATTAAATTTTAGAAAATTTAAATGCATGAAAAGACCTAATAAAGTGAAGAAAGATTGGGAAAAGAAAATGTAGCACAAGATACAGACTTTACATGTTCGTGTACCCTAAAGGTTGGTGATCTACAAAGCTAAGAACATATGTACAGAAAGAAGGTAACTCAGAAGATATAGTAAGTGATCCATATGGGCATTAACCCTCAGCCCGCTGAAGGTCTGTACTTCTGAGATACCCAAAAGGGTAAACTTGAATTTGTTTCTTGTCAGAATAAATAAGAAAATAGAATGTTTGCTTAATTGAAATTCATTTTACGTCTTTTTTCTTGCGTAAGCACATAGTGCTAGACCCTGTTTACAAATATCAAGTTAGTGATATACCTCAAATTCAATCTCTTCTTTTAAATTTGAGTCAGTTGAATACATTTCCAGGACCAATGTTGTAACACAGTGAGCTAAGCGGCTGTCTGAGGTGCCAGTATCCTGTGTAGGTTCCAGTTGAAGTCTCAGCTGCTCAGCTTATGTTGGAGCTTCTTGCTAATGGACAGTCCAGTTGTTTGAGTCTAAACTTCTTGTGGCAGATCTGGCTAGATTTCCTTGCTCCTGGCGTCAGTGCAGTTCAACCCCAGCTGTTATGGCCCTTTGCAGAATGAGTCAGTGGACGTATGACATTTATCCCCCCAACTCTACCTCATCTCTCTGTAACTCAGTCATTTCAAATAGTGTTTAAGATCTTTAAAAGGCTAAAGATTTTTAAATCACTTTCTGAATAAATAAGTCCTTCTTGATACAATGCTTTAGAAGTCTTGGGCAGTAAATTTAGGTCTAAAA
The DNA here is from genome assembly GCF_017591425.1 of Ochotona curzoniae. Lineage (NCBI taxonomy): Eukaryota > Metazoa > Chordata > Mammalia > Lagomorpha > Ochotonidae > Ochotona > Ochotona curzoniae. Next base: position 4,802,948 of record NW_024466307.1, on the reverse strand, counting down.
AGCCATATGTGTATTTCTGGTTTTCTCTTCACTTATTCTGTGATTTATTCTGCGTTCACAGTATGTTCAGGCTACTTAGTATTCCCAAAGTCCCTTTTCAATTCTTGTGTTTTAGACCTTTCTCATTGCTGAGAACTTACCTGTTTCTCAAAGCTCTTTGTAATCCCTGTGGTTATCTTGTATTTCTATATTAAAACTCTAACATTTAATGAAAAATGAGGAGGGGAAGGTATGCTGTTGAAAGGACTTAAGTTGAATTCTAGGAATTTCAGTTATTATGAAATCTTTAGGTAGGAGATATTCAGAAACAGTGAAGTCTTCAGGGTATTTAACTTCAAAATTAACAGCACTCTAAGCTGCTTCTCCTTGATACATTGTGTGGAAGGTTCGGCTTCTCCTGGCTGGGCGCTTACTCTTTCCATTTAAAGCAACATCACAAGGTACAGTCAGGCCACAGACGCCAGTGTGTGTCCATTGACAAGCATTGTTTATACGGCACATGTTGCTGTCTACCCAAAAATATCTGTACTTAGCTAATGTGTTCATTAAGATGTTCTGACATAGAAGAATTGCATTAAAGATCATCAGTATACTGGCTTCCAAGGATCTACCAAATCTGCCAAATAAGTTTACTTTCTCTATTTATTGTTTTTTAAAAGGCTACTTTTCAAATTTCCTTACTTAGATTCAGGTGTACTTTTCTTTTTTAAAAGAATTATTTTAATTGCTAAGTCAGACATACAGGGAGGAGGAGACATAGAGAGGAAGATCTTGCATCTGTAGATTCACTCTCCAAGTGGCCGCAATGGCCAGAGCTGTGCCAATCTGAAGCCAGGAGCCAGGTGCTTCTACAGGGTCTCCCATGTGGGTGCAGGGTGCCTTAGCTTTGGGTTGGCCTCGACTGCTTTCCCAGGCTACAAGCAGGGAGCTGGATGGGCAGCAGGGCCCTGGGACTAGACTAGAACCAGTGCCCATATGGGATCCTGGTGCCTGCCAGGCGAGGGCTTTAGCCACTAGGCTGTTGCAACGAGCCCTCAGGAGTACTTTTATATGTAACTCAGGGGTATTCATCATGTGGAACTTACTTCTTTCCACTAACTCATTTGAGTTCTATTTTGTTGATGCTTATTAGAGGATTAGCAATTCATTGGGTAAGAAAAAGAAGGAGCTTGACTGAATGTTTCCAATATGATCATTTAAGTTCCTCCAAGATTTCTAACACAACATAATTTGATGATAACAATAAAAATGATTACGGTAATAAAAGTAGCTATCATTTGAGAACTTACTTTGTGATTGTGTGGTGTCCAGATTTTGTAATCACCTTCACAAAACTCCTGTGAGGCTGCTGTAATATTCTTATTTAATTTTTTGTTTTCATCTTTGTGATACACACAGAGAAAGGAACAGATCGTCCATCATTTGGTTCACTCCTCAAAAGCCAGAATTGGGCAAGGCTGGAGCCTAGAATCTGAAACTCAATCCAGGTGTCAGGTGTCATCCTCTGCTTCCCAGGATGTGTATTACTGGGAAGCTAAATGGGAATTGAAGGAGCTAGAGCTTAACTAAGAGTTCTGACATGCCAGTGTCTTTAGGCTAAACATCTGCGCCATCCCTTACCCCCATTTTTTAATACGGGCACAATGGGACAAGATGCCTTGCCCAAATTCACATAGTTGCCATGGTCCATCACAGTTTGAATTCAAATAAGTTTAATAAGCCTATCATTTTTATCATTGTTTAATTATGGTGCAAAATATTAAACTAAGGTTTCAGGAAAAAGAAAGTGTGCATTCTATGACTACAGTTTCATGCTGAGCTCTGGCAAAAAAAAAAAAAAAAGAATCTAGGGCATGGCAACGCATGCTTCCAAGTCTTCTTTTTAGCCCTGATCCATTAGGAGAAACTCGGTTCTTGGTGAGATAAGTACTGTTAATGCTTTCAGTGCGTCCAGCTTCTTGTGATACTTGGAGCTTGGATGCAGTCAGTTTCGAACAGTGACTGAAGTTTAGTGCGTGGAAGAGATGGGCTCAGGCCTTAGAATATACATAATGTCTCCCATACCTGCAGCCCTTGCTGGGAATGCAGTTTCAGTGTTAAATGCTGTGAGACCAATGCAATTCATAGAAGGACATTGAATATTGCAGTTTATGGGGAACTTTATCTTGTGCATAGTCAAGGACGGGGAGCGCTGGAAAGACTGGAGGACATCATCTCTTACATATAAAAAAAAATGACTGGCAGGGTAAATGCCCTATGTACATCTCCCGAGGAAGCCATTTGAATGGCACCTGCTGTGGCTGTGTCTAGTAAGAGCATATGGGTCACAGTAGAACCCTCAGCCCTGAGCTCCCATCCTGGCCCGCTCCTCCGCAAGCTGATACTCTTCTGCATCCTTCCCGAGGGACGACTCGTATCCTGACTGATGTAATGCTAACATTCAGCAGAAATGCAAGGGAGCGCACCGGGTTGATATTCTGTCCTCCAAGGAATTCTTTTCCCTAAATCAGGGTTAAGTCACATTGATTAACAGGCATGACTTTCAATCTGATATTGCCATTGATTGCACTGCACTCATCTGTGCCTCAGTAAAGGATTTCAATTTCTAGGATCTGCGCTCCACTTTTCACAAGTTGAAAACTTACTGCAACTGGTGAAATAAAAATGACAACCAAGTCTTTTCTCACTGCAGTCTCTGATGTGCCTCTGTATACCACCCATACCTCAGTTCACTTGAATACCCAGTCCTGCTCACAGGCCTGCCCCTGCCCACACCTGAAAGTGCACGGCTCTCTGCAGTGTGCTCGTCTTTCTCATCCATCAGGACGTGTTCGCTGTTTCCATAGCATCACCCACTACTTACTTACTAAGCGAACAGAAAAGTTCGCCAATAAGATATTTAGGGATTAAAAACCTAAAATATACTCGATCACAACTTTAGTGGTGAAATTATGTGGTTGAGATACTGATATCTCAGTTAAAAAAAGACAAAAGGTATTCTAGTACTGTGCTACCAACTATTAATTTAAAATGTAAGCAAGATAATCAACTGTTTCGTAGTTTCAGCTCAAATCTGTGTAATTAAGCTGTCAGATATAGCAAATAAAATACATTCCACCACAGTTTAGTTAAAACAATGAATATCTTTATTGGTCACAAATGTAGTTCAAACAATACATGGTATGTAAGTATGTAATTCAAAATAATTTATGGAACATCCTCAGATTATTCAAAAAACCCCCTTTATTTTAAGCTGTATTATAAATACTTGAAAGGCAGAGTTACAAAGAGGGCGAGAGACAGAGTTCCATCAGGACCTGCTCTACCACAACCCTTGCGCTAAGACAGATTTTTTTAATCTGAAATTTAAATGTAATGGAGTCCAACATTTCATCTGTAACAGTCTCATTTTCTTGGAGAAAATTTGTAAAATATACATCACTTTCTATTCTAACATATTGGTATTTATGGTAATTATCCAAATTAATTTTAACGCTGAGATAACTTAAGAGTGCATTTTTCTATGTAATTAGGGACATCAGCCTTCTTTCTCTCTACTGATATAAATTTTGAGTGCACTACATAATTACTTTCACTAACAAAATGTGTTGGCCTGTGTATGCTTATTTTATTACCTAACTTGAACAAATCCAGAAACCAGGGGATGGGATTACTGTCTGTTAGAATGCAAACTGCTTCATTCTTGGAGTTTGGTGTGTTGGATACTCCCTTAAATGGAGATTTGATTTCCCTGGACTTTGAATCAAAGTTCTTGTCTACTTAAAGTTGAAAACTAAATAGTAAGTAGAAGTGATTGCCTTTCGTCATTTACAGAGCTTTCTAGCAGTGTCCTCAGAGTGGAGGGGGTGATCTTGTTTTAAATTAATCATAGAATGTTCTCGAGATTTACAGTTGCTAGGCTACTGTTTGAGTGGGAGCGCACCTTGCCTGTGTGTAGAAGAAAATTAAGCAATCAAAAGGCTTCGTGACAGTGGGATAAAGGCATTAATTTGCAATCATATGACCTAACCATAACAAACATTGCTATGAATTGAGAAATACAGTGACAGCCATGAAAAGCTAAGGTTTTCCAATTTTTTTGACAAAGTACTTTAAGAAATTTGCAAATTAATATTGATTTGGGAACAGATTAAAATAACATGGAATAAAACATGGTTTTGCTAATTTTTCTCTTTTCTAAAATAACAATGTTTGTGGATTTTTATGAGAATTGAATGGTAGTGTGGTTTAGGGTCTGAAACTTACAGACTTGAGGAGAAAGTGCTTCATCTGTAGGGGGAGCAAAGGGTGAGAATGTCAAAGAAAAATCTGTTGTCCTTATCTTCTGACGTGCCTTTTTTGTTGTTGTTGACCGAAGTTTGTTTATGTGTTCCAATGTTTTATTGCTAGCTTTATAAGGCTGCATTGAACACAAGCTCCCTAGATATTTATCTGCCATTCTGAGAAATCTGGTCATTTCCCTTCAGCAGTCTATGGCTCAAGTTTTTCAATTCCTTTCCTTGGCAGTAGATTGTGTAAAGCCTTTCTAACTTAAAGATATTGATGGTTTGGAATGTATTCATGTTCACCTTATTAGTTCATCTAAAGTACAGTAAACTCAGCTTTTATGTAACTCTGCATAATATCATCCATGTAAATTATCTCATAGGGCACAACATGCTATTGGAATTTCTGTGCTTGATCTTTCCTAAATTGTGAGCAATAAGTTTTCATTTGGAACTTTGTCTCCAGTGGTCTGTTTGCAGTCCAGCCTCAAGGAGCCCTTTGTTGCAGCTAAAAGCCTTTTATTTATTGCCACAATTTTAATATTGTAACTGCTCCCGTGATGTTCTGAGGTTGGAACTAAACCCAGAGTCTTTTTTCTTTAATTTTTAAAAAAATTTTATTACAAAGTCAGATATACAGAGAGGAGGAGACAGAGAGGAAGTTCTTCCGTCCGATGATTCAGTCCACAAGTGACCACAATGGCCAGTACTATGCCGATCCGAAGCCAGGATCCAGGAACTTCTTCTGGGTCCCGCATGCAAGTGCAGGGTCCCAAAGCTTTGGGCTGTCCTTGACTGCTTTCCCAGGCCACAGGCAGGGAGCTGGATGGGAAGTGGAACTACTGGGATTAGAACCGGCTCCGGATCCTGGCGCGTTCAAGGCGAGGATTTTAGCCACTAGGCCACAGCTCCAGGCCCTAAACTGAGTGTTACGAAGAGATGGCCAAGGTGAGATGAGGTCATAAGGCTGAGTGTCCGGTCAGTAGATCTGGTGCCTTTCTAAGAAGAAAAACGGAGCCCAGCATTTGCATGTGCTCTGTGAGGCACGCAAGCCGGCAAGTCAGGAAGAGAGACCCAAGCAGCACATGACTTTGCTTGAGATCAGAGTCCTGGGCTGCTGGTATTGGAGTCATGACTGGGCTAGATTGTAATGCCAGCTGCAGCTGACTGGCACGCTGAGGGTGACATTCCCCCCCACTTCACATGTACTGTAATTTTTTCTGAAATACACCGTGAGTTGTGATCAGGCTGCATTTGTTCTGGTGCATTGCAGAACGTGACCTCTGGAGGGCGGTACTGTTCAACCCCAGCATCCAGCTTCTCTTTGAGGGCACTGTTTGTTTATAGTAATGGAGACCAGCTCCATGTCCAGCCTCCTCAGTACCGCGGTGGCAGCAGACTCACCGGCAGACACAGCCTCCACATCGAGAAAGAAACATGTGTTTCTTGGTTCCAAAATGGGGAAAAAGCCTTGTTTCTTTTAATACACCTCACTGCTTCTGGAGTTACAGTATTGCGCTTGGTGTTACTCTAGCGAAATAGCAATTCCTCTTTCGAATAGTTTCCCTAAAACCCAGAAATAGGTACTGCATAACTTAGCGTTTACCTAACTAGAATCAAATTACCTTTACAGTTTTATAAAACATCATCATAGGTTTGTCAAAATCTGACCAATCGTGAAAAAGAGATTTTCATATGAACTCAAATATCCAGCCCCCCCTCCCAAAAGGAATATTACTAGAAGACTGGGAGTGAAGACATTGAATTTGACACATCTGGGAGATAGTATAATTTAGAAAGTTTGAAACTAGATATGGAATTAAGCAAACTACGGAGCTAAGGATTGGTATAGATTGCATATTTATATCCCTTTGAGATTACATATTAAATCTTGCCTCCAAGAACGATGCTGGAATGGGGCCTTCAGGAGGTAATTAGATTAGGAGGGTTTTGTCATCACAAATAGGATCACGGGCCTTATGAGAGGAGACAGAAGAACTCCCTCTGCTTCTGCTCTCTGCAGTGCGAGAGAGGAAGACAGCTGTGCGTAACCAGAAACAGCCTCTCCCCGGACACAGCATCTGCTGTGGGTTTCCTAATAAATGATAAAACATTTTCTTTGTGAGCCACTGATTTTTCAAACTTTACTGCAAATCTAAGCCATTTGCACACACGTGTGTAAATTGCTGTATCATTCATATAATTTTACATTATGTATATACAGATATGGACACCTTGAACAATTGTTGTGGAGTGGTGGGATTGTAGCCTAGTGCTCCCGATGCCGATTAAAGCTTTGTGTTCCAGTTGTGTGTACCTGGATTCGGTGCCTGGCTTCTGCTGCTGACTCCAGCTTACTGCTGCTGTAGACCTGCGGAAGAAGCACGTGACAGCCCATGGAGTTGAGTCCCTGCACTCATGAGGCAGATCCCGGCTGTATTCTTAACTCCCTGCTATCCATGCCTGGTTTTAACTACTGTAAACCAGTGAAGGAAGTGTCTTCTTTTTTTCTTCCTCTCTGTACTTCAAATAATAATAGTAATAAAGCATAAGATACTTTGAAAAATATAATTTAAAAAAGTTTTAGTGCGATATATTTTTAAAATATGTGGATAGTGTTTTCATGATATGCTTAGAGATTCCTAAAAGCATGTAAATCATTTCATATGAGAGTCTGGAAGTTCCAGTCAGGCGGTTGTGCAAGGCAGTAAAGTCACTTCGTGATGATGTTTTATCAGATCTAAGTGTTTAAGATTTTACTGCTGAGCAAAGAAAGCATCGCTCTTTTGGGAGTGTTGGGAGATGAAGCCCCAGTCCTGTTTCCCACTCTGGATTCTGATATAGAGGAGAAATGTAGGAATGAGTACACTAGGGGCCCAGCACAGCATGCTAATACTAGGCCCTGGGCTAGTTCATGTCCCAGATGCTCTGCTTTCAACCCAGCTTTCTGCTTATACTCTGAGAAAACAGCAGAGGAAGGCCCAAGTCTTTGAGACCCTGTACTCATGAGAGGGAAACCTGGAAGAAGCTCCTAGCTCCTAGCTTCAGATCAGTTTGGCCCTGGCCATTGCGTTCATGTGCGGAGTGAACCAGCAGGTGGAAGATGATCTCTCTCTCTATTTCTTTCTCTCTGTAAAAGCTGCTTTTCAAATAATAAATACAATCATACATACATACATATATACATACATATTTTATGAAATATGAAAGAATGAATACACAGATGCTATTGAAAATACTGTTTTATTGAAAAATAGCCAATTTCCTAACAACTTCTCAGACTGTGGCATCTAGGAGAACTATGTTGGATCTCTTGGTCTGGAAATGGGCTGCTTACTCTCCACTCCAACACCTACTTATCCTGCAATACCTAGATCACTTAGACCTTTGTAAAAATGAGACCCAGGGGCAGTGATGTTCACCCTAGAAGAGCATGGGGGAAGTCTTTCAAACGACACATGCTCTCCTTCTGTGTGAGGAAGTGATGGAGACCAGTCCAGGAAATCTGGGGATTGTTGGGTGGGGTTTCATGCTGGACTCCCCCAGCAGCAATCAACTCATTCACTTTCCTTGCTCTTGGCATCACCTCCCACACAATCTGGCCTCTGCCTCCTGGAATCCTCTCTCACCTGTTCCTGGGCAGAGTTTATTGGAAAGTTGCTTCAAACCAAGACTCACCAGCAACTCTCAATATTACCCCAAGTAACATCTCCTTCCTCTTCTCTCTTTTTTAAACCATTCTTTATATTATTATTATTATCATTTTATGATACAGTCCCATAGGCCTTGGGATTTCCCTTCTCCCCAAGTCATCCGACCATTGAGTTCCCCTGTATTATTACTATGTAGGGGGACATTGTGATTCGTAGAAGGACAGCAAACATAGGATGACAATTGATAGAGTATCATTTGTATGAGAACAACTGATTGGATATCATCTGTATGAGGACACTTGATTGGATATACAAACCAAAAAGTTTCAAATAAGGGTGTGGAAGCAATTGATGGGTTCCATGGAAAGGTTTATGGGAACTATGTAAGCTCCTCAATAATCCTCCCTTATCTTATGTGAGCCTTAGTCTATAAAAGCCTGATGCCTCTAATAAACTTCGGCTATCTCACCAACACGGTAGTCCATGCACATTATTTCAGGCTCTGTGCCCCAAGTCCACCACTGCAGAACAGCGAGCAATACTATAGTATGGTTCTTCATAAACAGTCATATGTCCATCTTTGCAGGCATGGACAATGACAGAGTCCAGCATTCTGTTGTCAAGATATATAGTAAACAGTTTCATTGGGAGCCCATCTTTGGTCTGAAAGTAGAAATGCATTGTGTCCTCACATCTGGATATGATAGTCTCCATTACACAGTTACTATGCATCCCGTTAAATGAAAAGCCACAAAACTAAATCAACAACAGGCAGAAGAAAAAGAAATTAAAAATGTCATGAAGTTAAATAACATGCAACTGAATGACTTATGTGTCACTGAAGAAACAAAAAAGAAAATAAAAAACCTTCTAGAAGAGAGTGATGCTACTGTATGATTTATGAGTCAGTGAAGAATTTAATGAGAAAATGTTTTGAAGAGATGAAACTAAAAAAAAAATCGAAATCTATGAGATATAGTTTCCATTGGTATTTGTTGGTGAGATATGTCTCTTGTAGCAACAAAGAGATGAATTTTGCTATGTTAATCCAGTCTATTAATCTATGATCTTTGATTGATAAGCTTAAGCCATTTACATTCAGGATCAATATGAATACATGGTAATTTGGTCCTGTCATTTTAGCAGTGGGTTGTTCATTGAGTTAGTCTTCTGTTGTTATTTTACTGGGATGTTCTTCACATTTTGATTTTGATGGGTGCTATTCCTTTTTTCTTCTGTCAAGTTAACATCTTTATTGTTTGTAGTACATATTTGGAAGAGGCATATTCTTTGAGCTTTTCTTTACTGTGGAAGAATTTTATTTCACTTTCAAAGACAAAGGAAAGCTTGTTTCAGTGTACCTTAAAGTTTAGGATGATCATTTGTATGGAACTTTGCTAACTTGAAAGTCTGACAGAATTACAGGCAAGAAACCAATGTATTATTTTTCTCTGAATACACTACTTTATTTATTTTGATTTATGGTACAATTCCATAGGATTTGGGTTTCACACCACCTCCAATCTGACACCCTGATTTTCCCCATAGTATTACAATAGTATAGTCTTTCATAAGCAGTCATAAGTTTATTAATCTGTTATTTGTTTTCCAACATTGCTGGTACACACAATGTCATATGGTCCAGCATCCCATTGTCTGTATGTATGTCCAACAGTTTCACTGGGAATCTATCATTGATTTGGAAGTAGAGATGCATACTGCATTGTATCTTCACATCTGAATATGATAGTCTCTATTACACCTTTACTATGCTAAGTTTTGATGTGTTTGTTTTCATTTTCATTTCTTCCAAATAGTTTCTGTTCTCTTGTCAAATTCATTGCTGGCTCATGGATCGCATGGTGGCATCATGTCTTCCAACGGGCTTTTATGTTTTTTTCACCCATGTGTTGGTTATTCAGTGGCCTGCTTGTTGACTCCATGGTGCTGTAAATTTTTGCTTTGACTTCACATCATTTTATTTTACTTATACTTCTATAGGGTATGTGCTGAAGTAGATACAGTAGGCACTATTTTATCTGTTAACTACATGCATAGGTACTTTAATTTGCTTGTTTTCTTTCCATTAGATACAGTTATTAACAATTTCACTCTTAGTTAATTTTCTTCTTCCTCCCAGTTTCTCTGAGAAAAGTTGTGGAGTAATTACTTCTTCCACTGCTCCTCTGCACTGCCTGTGATGGTGCTTCGAAGTGAAAAACTCCTTTATACCCTTTGTCTCTCGAGTGTGTATCCTGGTGAGCTCCCCAGAACGTGGGAGAAGAAACAGGGGTGGTGACTTACCTGTGCAAATCCTGCAGAAGCTCAGCTGTTCAACTGGTAGAAAGGCACATGTCTTAAGATTAAACCTCATGGCCACCTATGTAAACCCATGCTCCCTAGTTGACTTTATCCTTGAGTCTCACTGTTCAGTCAGCACATGCCTGTTATCTTGAATTGTGTTTCAGAATTCCAGATTAAAACAAACAAAAAGCATATGCCCAGGACAGTATTGTAGTTAACAAAATACAAATTCCATCTTTCTAAAGTCTGTTTCTAGTGTGTGTGAAATTAGAAAAAAAAATCCATTTACATGTACTATTACTAAATTGTATTTAAGCCAGAAAAAATATTTAGAGGACAAAATCAATGGAATAAGTGAATTTACAGTGAATTATGTTTAGGCATCTGGTTATATGTATTAGTTAACAGCATGACATCATCATCATTCACTTAATATGGTAAAAGTTAGTAGACCTTATCTGATCTTAATTCAGATTTATTCACTTTTCAAAAAAAAAAAAAAACCCTGATATTTTCAAGAATAGCCTTTTGTTTCCCTACTGAAAACCTACCTATATTTTATCTCCAGAATGATAGCCATCATGTTTATATTTCATTATCAATAAAAGACATTTTATTCCAGCTGTGAAATTTGTTCTCAGCAATGTGACTATGCTGAAATGTGTTACATATCATTTATATCCGAATTGAATTCTCAGCGTGAAGCCTGTATTTATGAGGAGAGAAGATAAAAAGATTGTGACACAACCTATTGATAAAGACAGTGTTTTTTCTTTTTCTTTTTGTAAGTTATGTGAAAGAAATCCTAGGAATTATTTAAGCATTTGGCTTTAGGTGAGAATATTTCTTTAACATCTCATATTTTTCACTCCCCCAACTCCAGAATAAATAGAAAATTGAGAATATACAATTTTGATTTAACAGTGTACTTTTTGAAGGACAGAGACTAACATTATAAGGCATTTTTCATTTTGGTGAAAAAAAATCTGTCATTTTTAATGTACAAGTTAAAGGGGAAATTTTTTCAAATTTGTAGAAGTTTATTTGTTTCATACTCAGAATTTTGGGGGGTCAGGTCAGCTTGTCAGACATTTAGGACCACTACATTGCTTGTAGCCCCACTGCTGTGGCAGCTATCCAAACACAACAGGCCTCGCGTGTCAGCATCCTCATGAGGTCTCAGCCTCTTGACCACCTCAAAGTGACCAGACCCCAGTGCATGCCTCCTGGTGGTGCAAGGAGTGGATATGCTGTGGTAGAAAATTTGAACAAGTGGTAGGAATCATGTGTTCCTACCAGGGTGGGTTAATATCTTCCATCACTCCCTCAAGTCCTGTGAGATCAACCAGCTTTCCAGTTTTCAACCCAAGAACAGCAGTCTGCTTCACTCTCTTCCCCCTTATTTCTGTCCCCTTACACTAGTGGAAGACCCTAGGAACAAATTCTTTAGTCTTTGTTCTAAGCTTTACATTCTGGGAAGTGTAGGAAACGGTATTATTTTTAGTTTAATATTAAGTATGTAAATGAAAGTAGGCCAAAGACATATATATCTTTCATAATAGCATTGATTTTCAGCAATCTTTGTAGCTTATTAATCCTTTGAATAGACGAAAGCACACATACATCTAAACAGTATATAATAGTACTTGATGTTCTCTGGGCATCATATCAGTACATCTGTTTGGCAAGTCAAGGAAAAAATATTGCCAGGAAAAAAAAAAAGGCGAGGAGAGGAAAATAACATTGATGGGAAATGCAAGGATCTTAGGACTTAACCTCATGGAAAGCAATATATATTTCCAACGAGGAACATAGGCAAATTTTAGCTCAATAGTTTCACTTTAGAGAGTCTTCTCTGGAAGAAAGACAATAAAAATGCAAACAAGACCAAATATAGTAATAATGTTGTCTGTCTACATTGTATAAAATAAAACTTAAGATCCTTTTTTTCACAACTAATATTAATGACTAAAGTGCACAAAATAGTAATGAAGATACAGTAATGAAGATACAGTAAAGAAGTGCAGTGAAATAATGAATGCCTGAGAATTTCTGAAACATCTTTGTCATAGGGCATGATTTTAAAATAATAAAACCATAAGTTTCTGAGTGTCATCATATGATGAACTATACATGATTTGGAAAAAGACATGTCTGAGTTTCAATTTCAATTTTACCGATCATCAGCCATGTCCATGTGAGACTGTGGATAAGCACAGATTGCTATGCCTCACTTTATTGATCTGTAAATGAAATGATCACCTCTTCCTGCTGACATGAGCATGTAAGGAACGTACTGCACACCAAGTTGTCTATGATAACAGTTCTATAAAATCTATTTTTTTTTTGATTGCTAAGGGGAAACATGGAATAGAACAAAGGGTAAGCGTTTGCCCTCACGTGAGGATTCAGTGTTGATTCTGACATTGATTAGCGTTGATCAGCACACTCCCCTCTAGGGAAAACATTTCAGTTAGACTGCAACCATGTGATAATGTGTCTGTGAACAAATGTTCCCATTTTCCTTTATTTTCCAATTTGAGATAAAAGTTGACAGTGCAGAGGCCAGTGTTTGTGGAATACCTTGCGTTAAATCCGACGAGGCACTGGCATGCGTGTCAGAGTGCCAGTTGTAGTCCCTACGCCTCCACTTCTGATCCAGCTTCCTGCTTGTAAGCCGCTCGGAGACAGGCGAGAGGATAGCTCAGTATTCGCGTCCGTGACACACATGAGAGTGAGATAATGAAGTTCTTGGCTCCTGGCTTTGGTCCTCCCCAGCCCTCGTTGCTGCAGACATTTGGGAAGTTAGCCCCTTCCCTTGATTCCTCCTTCCCACTCTCTCTGTTGTTTAAATAAATGCAGCAAACAAATCAGAATAAAATCATGACAACTTTACAAATTTCAGGATCTGTAACACACTTCAGTTTTCTGTTTATGTTGTGGACAGAACTGTCATCACAGCTATGGTTTCCTAATCTGTTTTTTGCTGTGAAGTGTGTGTAGCATTCTATAATTTGTATTTAAGTCAGTCGATATTGTTTTTCAGATCGTCCATCTAATCTGGATTTTTGGCCAGTTCTACTAATTGTTGGTAAAGAAATTTTGGATTTATGGCATTTCCTTTAACTTTATGTAGCTCTGCAGTTGAGCTGTTTCTGCTGCATGTAGTTTTGAAACTTGTTATTTGATGAGTGAAACCCATGTGCAGGATTTTCATAGGAAATTTCTCCCACAGGATTGAGAGAGCAACTGATAAGCCTGATTCCCAGGATTGCCAAGTTCAAAACAGATTTCTACGCAGTTGCTCACATTTCAAATGGAATTTCTGCTCAGATTCATCTCTGAAAGAGAAAAATACTTCCTGAGCTATGAGTGTACAGCGTACTTGTAATAGGGAGGCAAAGGCGAAATGCGCCGTTTCCAGGATTTTACCTTCTCACAAATCATTATGAAATGCCAGGTTCAGTAACAAAAGTCTAATTTTGTATGCAAACTGCATAACTCCATTTTTCTTAGGTTCAGTTAAACAAAAAGTAATTATAAAATTATCATTTCATAAGCCCTTAGAGATTAGAACTTTCTAACAAAACTGAGCTACAAGTTTTCTACTTTAATCTTAAGGAATTGGTTAATTGGCTTTTCAGTGTCAAAGTTGCAGAATTGTGGAGAGAGGATCCAAATGCGCTCAATGAGAAGATTACACAGATATCTCATCCACACACTCTCACGTTGTCAAAGACCAACAATCCCACTCTCTGCCATATCTAAAGTCATCATTTAATGCAAAGTCATGAAAATATTTCTTTCAGAAAGAAATCCATTTGATTTCAAACAATTAACACCTAATATGCTCAAACGCTTCCACCATTAGTCCCAACACATAAACTAATGCTATTTTGTTGGCAAATCTGATATGTGAATGGCATCTGAGCACTTGGCTCTACAACTGGAAATTCAAAAGTTGACAGTCACAGCTGATTGCAACGTTGTTCCCTTTTGCTTCCAGACAACCAGCACACTGTCATCACTGACTTAGTAAACAATGACACTGTTAGAGCTGAAGAAGATCCGGTTAACACCTCTCTGTCCCTGTGCTATTACATCCGCCACCAGAGGGCAGTGTGTAAGCCTTTCAACAGATTCCCTAGGACGCTGATGCAAAGGACACTGATGCTTTAAAGCACGTTTGTTTCATTAATAAATTCATTGTGAGACACTCATGACTTAAATACTACTTAGACATTTTTCCTGCACCATGCGCTGTATTTTGGTCTAACTAGGCTTTTCCTGCCATCAATGCGTATGAAATTGAACTCTGTGTGGTCTCCCATGGAAGTGGCAGAGGCCCAAGTTCTTGGGTCATCACCAGTTGGGTACACTGGTAGGTAGCTGGATCAGAACAGTGGCAGCTGGGAGCTGAACTAGCACTCTGCTATGGGATGCCACTGTTTAATTACTGCATCACCAGCCTTCCCCTACACACATTATGTTTTAACACTCATGTATACTTTTGAAATGAAGAGCAATACAGAGAGATTAACTTGTTGCTTTTCAAAATCCCTCCTAGTGTAGAAACTAAAGCCAAGATTGATATTTCAGTGTGTTTGCATCAGCCAGTGCTTCTCATTAGAGTGTAGTGGTGATCACTAACTTGTTTATCAACCAGAGTCTTTCCTTTACATTTATTGTCAAGTATTCATTTTATAGCTATTTTTTGCATAATTGTATTAACAGCTAGTGAATCAATTTATAACTAATTGTTAAAACTGAATTCTTTAGGCTAATAAAAGGAGTTTTAGTGTGACATAAAGTTATTTAATAATCTAATAAACGTGGCTAAGAGAGCAATATGTAAGAACCCTATTTCTTGAAAACTCTTTGTTACATTCATTTATCTTATACAATTACCACTTGGTGAAATTAATATTGACCTGGATACATTTATCATTTCAACACAGAGAGCCTATTATTATCTTACTTGGATATGTTTCCTGTGTTTGCAAATCATTTTCAGGAAAATTTAAAGTAAAAATACATCTGGAAAGAGTTTGCAGTGTGATTGTTTGCATTCATATGCATTTAACAATGTACAAATATTCTTCTTTCGAGACTCATACTATACTTTGGGCCAAATGCTCACACATGCACCTCAAGGCTGCTGTTTGTTCATCAGAAAGATTTTGAACCTGAAAATAAAAATTATCTCATTACTTCCTTGGTTTCATGAACTTTTCTAAGTCACCTGTGAAGTCTATGAAAACTTCAAATACAAATGTTTGAATTTTAATCCACTGCTTTTTGTAGCTTTCAGTATTCTTTGCATAATATGGTCGTGAAATAAATAATACAATTATTATCCCATCATTTTCTTCCAACATTGATTATTTTGTCAATTGAAAATACTTTTTAAATTGCCTACATCCTTATCCTCAAGATATGTGGCTTCCTATGAGGTAGACAGACAAGCTCTTCAAGTTAGCTTAGCCTTTGCTCATGCATAAATGCACGCTCACTGTATTGGGTTAGGAATCAATAAAGGTTTGGTCATGTGCTGAAGGAAGACTTTTCAATGTTGTACCTTGAGATGGTGTTTTAGTCCCTGAGAATTTGAGGCAGTTATCTTGAAAGGCGCCTACCGAGACGTGGAATGTGTCTTACTATTAAAGTGGAAACATGCTAGTCTTCCCTCTCTCGTTAGCAGTGGCTGTTCTAGGCTGTAATACAAAGGATAGAAGTGCCAAACTTTGCCAGTAAATCCTTACATTGGTCAATCCTTTTGCTGTTCAGCAGCTACATGACAGAAATGGCAGCTCATCAGGGAACTGGCCTTCAGAATCAATCAAACAAATTTTCTTTTTCTGTTACTATTTCCATGGTACAGTCTGGTAAATATAGGGACTCACATCCCAAGCTCTGTATTAGCAGGGAAATTGGAGTGCTTTGAGGATGGGAAAGGCCTTATCAATACTGCTTGTGGGCAGAGACAGGAGAATATGTCTCAGATTTGGATCCTCAATTGCAAGATTGAGGCAGGACTTTTGAGTAAGAGAAAACTAGTATGGAAAAATAATTGGAGATGGTGGGAGTCAGCTAGTATGGTAAAACAGACTTTGTATTCTGAAGTTTCTTGTTTAAGGGACCTTTGTGTCTGAGCTGGCTTCAGAGTACTCAGGTGCCCTTGTAGTTCTTCCTTTGGCTCCGTCACTTGGATTTCCCTTGTTTGAGTGTGTGACATGTCGTTCTCTGCTCCGGATTAACTTTGTGCATGCGCTGTTGTATTACACAATGTAGGGAGTCAAAACACTTGAGGGGAACTGTTGTTGCAGGGTGAGATGCTTACATTTTGAGGAAAACAGTACAAAGTATAAAAAACTCCCATCCTGCAGTTTACTTCCCAATTGGCCACAGTGCTTGGAGCTTAAACCAATCCAAAGCGTCTCCGGGGTCTCCCACATGGGTGCAGGGTCCCAAGCCGCTGAGCCATCCTCAGGCAGGGAGCTGGAGGGGAAAATGAGCAGTCGGGATCTGAACCATTGCTCATACAGGATGCAAGGCAAGCATTTAGTCCCTAGGCTATCGTGCCAGACCCCAAGTCAACATTTTTAAAACAGAAATAAACAGAGAATGAATTTTTCACTTTCCAGAGTCACTGTTGTTGCTTTCTTCTCTAAGAGTGAAATCTGGAAGTATACTTTATGGCTTGCGGTAATACAGCACTATTGGCACCACTTTTATTTTTTAAGATTTATTTATTTTTATTGGAAAGTCAGATATACAGAGAGGAGGAGAGACAGAGAGGAGGATCATCCATCCGATGGTTCACTCCCCAAGTGGGCACAATGGCTGGAACTGAGCCAATCCGAAGCCAGGAGCCTGGACTTCTTCCAGGTCTCCCACACGGGTGCAGGGTCCCAAGGCTTTGGGTCGTCCTTGACTTCTTTCCCAGGCTACAAGCAGGGAGCTGGACGGGAAGCGGGTCTGCCACCAGGATCAGAAGTGGTGCCCATATGGGATCCCAGTGTGGTTCAAGGAGAGTACTTTAGCCACTAGGCTACCGTGCCAGGCCTATTGGCACCACTTTGATGACACTGGAGTGTACTACTGAAGCGCATCATAATGTTGGCTGTGCATATAAACTGAATGTTAGGCTGCTCTGATAGTACTAGTTTAATAATTTTAACTTTGTAAATATTTTTTAGTAGTTCTGGTACTTAGTAGGGAACTACTAAAATGCCAGTAGGTTCAGTGCTCATCACATCAGATATGAGAGTACACGAGTTCGACTCCTTGCCCTAGCTGCAGATCCTGTCAGTGTGTCGGCACAGATGCTGGTGGGGGCAGTAGTGAGACAGCTCGAGGAAACGGCACGCTACTGCCCGCGTGGAAAGCCTCCCTTGTCTTCCCTGCTCCCGACTCTGGCCCTCTAGTCCCTGGCAGAAAACACCATGCCCATATTTTCTTTTCCTTCCTCTCCTTCCTTTTTAAAACTAAATCATGATAAATTGAAATAAAATATAACAATCTTACATGTAAAATATCCTCAAAACTTTCTATACTTTACCTGCTGAATAGCCGTGCGGTTCTTGTGATATTGAAAATGTCAACAATATAATTTTGGGTGAACTTTGAATATGTGTAGCCCACTTGCAGAATTTCTTGTTGAAGATGTTTTATGTAAACATGAGAACAAGGGCCTAGAAATTGTTCTCTCTCAGCCAGTGATAGAAAATATATTACAGACTGGACCTGGAATGAAATCACATTTGAAAGGGCAGGGGAAGAAGAACGTCTTTCTCCAACTTGGAAACAAATTGAGAGAAAGAATTATAGTAAAACAGACATTTATAGATTATTTTTCCAAAACAATGTGATGATCTTTGAGGCAGTCAAAAGAGCTTAGAAAAGGATGAATTCATTGCTGTTGGTTGTTTGGTCTCAGGGGTAGGTCACAACAAATCTTGAACAACATAAAAAGACATTTTAAAATAGAACTTTTTCAGCTGACACATGAAGACCACTCAGAAGGATAGCTAAGTGGAATAGGTCTTTCTCAATTGCATTATTAAAATTGTAACTGATTTGCAATCGAGTTTCCATTTCAAGAGTTCAGATGATAGCTTTTCACTGATGAATGGAGCTGAGCTCCTGAAGTCATCCAATCCATCTCGTTGTGCTTTTAGACGGGGAGTTAAACATATTGTACACGAAAGCTGTTTCAGAGTATGTATGATTGACAAAAGGCAGCCTACAAATAAAACCTGTAGATACAGTGTAAATAGACATTTTCAGGGAGACGGGAAGGGATTCTTGTAGGGCTAATCTTTTTGGTAGTAGGTGAGACTCTAAGCATTCCACTCTTAAATGATTTTTGTGGAGAGATACTTAGCCTGAAGTCATCACATTGCATGGATGGGAGGGGTATTTGTAGTGTGAGCTTGATAAGAGCAGAACAGTACATCAAAACGAATTTTATGTTTGACTGAATCCAGGTTTAGCGCTGCGTCACATAGAAGGAAAATGCACAGAATGCTCCGGGCACTTTAGAGAAGTACTGTTGCTAAAGGAAAAGGAAGAACAGGAATAGACTATTACAAAACGAAGATATATGCCATTATTATTGCTAAGTATAGCTAATGTCTGCTTAATTGGTGCAACCACATTTGCAGTCTTTCTTCTTTTCCCTTTACTAGGCTTTATTACTTCAGATCATTTTTACCATGAATAGTAAAACTGTCAAAAGACACAAGGATTTCTCCCATACCTGCTGTTCCCACAAGTGCATAGCTTCCTCCTATCGGCATCCACTACCAGCAAGTAAATTGTAGCATTTGATCAGCATACACTGACACATCATTGCATGGTCCATAATTTACATTCATGTTTAGTGTTGTGTATTCTATGATATGGACAAATATGGAGTGGGACATATCCATCATCATGGTTTCCTATACAACAGTTTTAAGTACATTGCCAAGTTAAATGTGTTTTTTTTAGGAACTACTCTAACAACTCCACAAAGGGCTGCTGTATTTCACCACAAGCTAGCTACATACAAAAGTGCAAACTAACTTTAGATGTTTGTTAAAAGATGGAGGAAGATAAAACCAAAATTATAGTTGCTCCATAAAGAGGTTAAGTTGACAAGGCATTGTCATCTTCAGTTTGGGCTCTTTTGGTGACAATACCTATACTTTTTTCATGAAATGAAAAGCATGTTACATTTTGTATGCCCAGCAGTTAAAACTTGCAGACTTCAGCTGAAGCTTTCCAGTTGATTTAGCTCCTTGGCCATAAATGAAAAAAGAAATGGTCAATAAAAGGCTCGTCATTGTAGTGTATTCTGTAGCTGAAAAATAACACGTATTTACAAAAGGATGTGTTGCCATATGCATTATTTTGTGCAACTTGTTTCTTGGCAGCTGCTTTATTGTTTACTTGTTCACCAAACCATCCACCCACTGACTTGGCAAATATTGTTAGTGGCAGAAAGGTTAGGCAGTCATGAAAGCTGATATTGTCTCACTTTCTGGTTTGAACAACCTTAGAAAACAAAAATGGGTGTAGTATCTTAGATTCCAGGTTAATCTGATGGAACAAGCATCCGAGGTTGAGTTCCAAAGGTGGCCAGGATGTGATAGGCATGGGACTACCAGAATTTGATTAACCAGAGAAAGTCTCTATTTCTTCACAAAGATACATATTGGTCTCTTTGTTACCACCCAGCAGAACTAACTTTTAGCTTCTTGAAAGGTTTTCTTTCATTAATACTCAACATAAAAACAAAAGCCAAAAGGCATGGGTGAGGTTCTATTGTTTTAAGACCAATCAGGCAACATGAAGCAGAGGAAAAATAACAGACTAGGAATTCAAAAGTACACAATGCCTAGGTCTCCCTCTCTGATGGGCCAATGGTAAAGTAGCAGTGTAAGATTAAATACTGGGAGTCACATTATTCTGCTGAGTTTTGAGTGTTTAAGATTTATTTTTATTGGAATGGCAGGCTTACAGAGAGAAGGAGATATAGAGAAAAAGATCTTCCACCCACTGATTCATTTTCCAAATGACTTCAGTGGTCGATGATGAGCTGATCCAAAGCCAGGAGCCAGGAGCCAGGAGCCTCTTCCACACAGGTGTAGGGTCCCAAGGTCTTGGTGCCATCCTTCACTGATTGATTTTCCAGGTTAAAAGCAGGCAGCTGGATGGGAAGAAGGGCAGCCAGGACATGAGGCAGTGCCCATATGGGATGCCAGCTCTATATAAAGTGGAGCTATGGCCCCTGTCCTTGCTCTAACGTAGAGGGACAAAGACTAAGAAAGGTGACCACTTATCTGCTATTCGCATCACTGAGCTTCTTGTGTGTGCCTTGAGACCCTCTAGAACATAGGGTCCTGATGAAGCTCTGAGCAGATTCCCCTCTAATTCATCAGTTGTTAAGGTGCTGGTGTTCCCATTGGTCAGTCTTGGAGGTTCCCAGAGAAAGGTGCAGTGGCTATCCTCCTGCTTTACATAAAGGTTTCTCATTCCCCAGGCCAAGCAGAAACATGTCTAATTTAAAGTATGGTATATTCTCCTCTCTCATTTTATGCATCCTCCAGTGGCTGCTCGATTAACAGAATGTATTTCTTCTTGACTGTTTATCATGATTTTCTATTCCCTTCTCCTCTTCTTCTTTTTTTCCCCCTTAAATCCTGGTGGTCTGTATACTTCAGAGCAAACTGTGAGCATATGC
Source organism: Ochotona curzoniae (assembly GCF_017591425.1). NCBI lineage: Eukaryota > Metazoa > Chordata > Mammalia > Lagomorpha > Ochotonidae > Ochotona > Ochotona curzoniae. Next base: position 4,781,976 of record NW_024466307.1, on the reverse strand, counting down.
ACAAAAATTGCGTATACAAGCATGGGACTAATAGAATTCCTTAATACAGAAATCGCAGTCATCACAGAGGTGGTTAGGTACAGCATAGAGACATTTTTTCCATTTTTGTACAGATCTTAAAAATTATCATCACCACCCCCACACTACCTAAAATGAAGAGTGCCTGTTGAAATGTCTTAGTGATTTAAGTAAAGTTGAAATCTTACAAAGAGAACAAAAATTGCTTAACATGACCGTCAAGTGAAGCTCAAGTGAGAAACATATGTAGCACACCGTTTGCTGCTAACACAGACCTCATGACAAGTGAAGTAAAAAGTAATGGTAAGAATAAAGGATATTCCTAGTGTCTGGATGTTGTTTAACTCTCAAAGATAAGCACAGATTGAAATATTTTAATTATCTATTTCTGTTCTTCCACTTCACATATCTTTAAGCTCAAAATCTTAAAAAGGAGCCGCTTGCTTGTGGATGTTGTGTTGGCAGTCATTTTGTTCCTTGTCTTTATTCCACCCAGGTGATGGTTCTTCTTAAATCCTTAGATTTGTAAGAGTTTTATTTCTACTCTATTCTGCTCATATGGCGTCCAGAGGCTTTTCTTCTTGATGGGCCAAGGACTCTTAAAACCACAAGATGAAACAGTTGATTGCTTATAAGCACTATGGTGAGGTAAAATTTCCATTACAGTGAATCACAAGTGAGTCTTCTGTACACTGTATGAAATAAGCTCTACCTGCTCTTCTCTGGTTAGTGTTTATATATGTTTATACATATATAAAACATACACAATACAACACACATATATAACAGATGTTATATAGTATGCATATTTAATACATAGATGTTATGTATCTGTGTTATATTTGTATTATATAACACACATATATTATATATATACACCAACCAGAGAATAATATACATACATATACATTGATGTTATATAGGATATATATGCATATGTGTTATGTAATACATATAACATCTATGTCCTGAATTTTTTAGCAAACATGTTGTATTCTTCACAGGATAACTCTAATATGAACATATTTATACATTCTAATTAAGACTTACAATTAGAATACAAAATATTATAGGATGTCATAATGTCTAACTTTTGAAATAATTTTAAAGAAAGATAGAAACTTTAAAATACAGTAATACATTTTAGTCCAAGGTGATGGTTTGAAAATTATAATCTTGCCTTCTCCCTAATGTCTAGCTAAAATTGCCCTAATGACATATGAGTACATATAACGCAGGGAGGGACAATGGAATGGGGCAAATATGCAAAGCCGTATCAATAACATGAATTTTCTGAAAATTTCTAATGCTATCAGATTTTATCAAACAGACGATATTGAGCAGACAATTAAAACTGGATAAAGCTATGCACCAGTACAATCACGAGAAGAAACTTCCAGGAGTAAAGAATCCATTCTGTTTAAAAGTCCCTGTGACATTTAGAGTGAACAGAAAGAGAGTTGCTTCCTGCAGTGTGGCTAGTGGTGTGTTGTTTTCAGATATTAAATGCAAAGTGGTATTCTTTTGAAGATCAGCTGGGGAACGGACTGAATTTCTAAGCTTACGTGCCACCATTTCAAAAACAGATTTTATATTAATTTGCTTTTGGAAGAGAATGACTGTGCGACACTTTATTGGCCTATTCTAAATTCTGCAAGCATGCAGTTAAGGCCTGGTCTTAGATTCTGTTATGTTCGATGATTTCTAGGCAGGTCTTTCCTTCCTGTGAGAAGACTACTAGGGAAATAGTCAAGAAATAGTATTATAACAAATTTTGAAAATGAAAATAATGCTTTAAATTGTTTTCATATTATTGGAGAAAATATATTCTTAAAAAATTTATATTGTTACACAAATGGTAAAAAAATATTTTAAAAAGAAGAATTTTATATATGTAAAAGTATTTAACACAAGATTGTAGCTTCCGGTCTCTGGATATAAAGGTGTCAGAGAAGTACTGGCCTCACTCTTGTCGTGTAAAATAGAAAACATCTTATTAATTTTGAATTTATGACTTTTTTAAAAAATGAAACTTCTTGCAAAGATGTGGTCGGTAATCAAAGGAATGGCGCCCCCTACCGGGACAGGAGATACGTTGACACACTCAGGTGAACCGGAGATGCAGGCGCCTGTAGGGATTCAGCCTCCACGGCTGGTGAGCTGCCTTATGCCGGATGTGGTATGAAAGGCAGCGTGGAATCTGTAGCACCACAGAATTTACAGAATTCTTTATCTCATCGATTGTTTTGGAATAAACAACACCAGACCTTTTAAACATAATTCTTACTAAACAAATGTCTACCACACATACCAAAGCTTCACTGAAAATGCCAGAAAAACAAGTCAGAAAATGTTCAGTTGTTTTAGACTTGTCGTAGGGAGTCTGGAACCTCATGGGCAGAGCAAGAAACTGTATCTGGGACCCAACGCGATAGCCTAGTGAGTAAAGTTCTCGCCTTGCACATGCTGGGGTCACTTTGCATGTGCCGGGATTCCATATGGGTTCCCGTTTGTATCCCGGCTGCTCTGCTTCCCATCCAGCTCCCTACTTTTGGCCTAGAAAAACAGTGGAGGACGGCCCGAAGCCGTGGGATCCTGCACCCATGTGGGAAACCTGGAAGAGGCTTCTGGCTCCTGGCTTCAGCAGAACTCTGGCTGTTGAAGCCACTTGGGGAGTTAACTAGCGGATGGAAGATATCTCTCTATTGCTCCTTCTCTCTGTAAATCTGACTTTCCAATAAAAAGAAACAAATCTTAAAAAAAAAAAAGGAACTACATCTAGCATATGACATTCCTTGTCATTGAAGAATATACTCTGTTGACTGCTCTAGTTTTCTAATACAGTTGCAAGGTGCAGATGTTAGTATACATCATCAAGCATCAAAAACTTTCAAGGAAACAAAATATCTCATAACAGACAAAATAAACCATCAAAAGCCAACCATTAAATGATTGGTTCATATAATTTAAAATACCTGTTAGGCGGAACTGAATGAAATTTGAGTTAATATTGGGAAATAATTTCGTGCTTTTTCATAACAGAACATAACAGAGACGAAAGTACTCCCTCAAAAATCATAAGCCCTGAGCTGAAAAGTACAATAAAGAACCTTTTTAAAAAATCCACCAGGTGGCAACAATAACAGAACAGATCAAATGGAAGAAAAAAACCAGGGAGTTTAAAATAGTGTTTGAAAAGTCCCGGGCCGTGGGAGCCACTGTGCTACAGAGGGTTAAAGTTCTGACATGCCGTGTCAGAGTGCTTGGTTTAGCTCAGGTCTACTCTTGGTCTTCTAGCTTCTGGTTCATTACGCCCATGGAGGCAGCAGAAGACGGGTCTGGCAGCTCTGCTCCTTCCACACCTGTGAGTCCCATCTCCTGGCTTTGATCTGCCTCTTCCCGGGCTCTTCCCAGTACGTGGGGGCGTGAGCCAGAGGATGGCTAAATGGCTAAAGGGCATAAGGCTAGAATGTTTGCAAAAAAACAGGCCATATCAGACTTTAATAATATATCGTAGTACATAACAATAGAGAAAATCTTAAGATTTTTTTAATTGGAATTAACTTTGAACCCAAAATTATGTAACTAGAACAAAGAAATACTTGGAAATACACAAAGTAATAAGGTGGGGTACGTTACCAAGATCTGATATTTTCAAACAAAAACAAACAAATGGCTTTAGCATATGTGCTCTGGCAAAGTGAAAGAGTTTAAGGAAGGTGAAGAAAGAACAAATTTCCCATTAAGCAGCATTGCAGGAATAAACTGGCAAACCCTTTTACAAAGCAATCAGAATTTTATAGAGCTTAACCAGAAATTACTTTGATGAAATGACTGTGTAAGGCCATTGATACTATCAGGAAATGTTATACCTTTCCTGCCAAGTTAAAAAAAAAGAAATCTAAGAAAAATTAAAAAGCTACAGAGTCATTATCCAAATGGAACCAAAATGCAAATATACCATTGATTTTAGCTTAAGAAAATGCAATATATTTAGCTTACACAAAGATTGTGCTTTTTAAAAATTCACGTTTTGGGCCAAAATTTAGTTTTTATGTGTACCATCCAGTTCTGTCATAAATACCGACATGAATGGTGTTAATGCTATCTATGCTATCTGTTTGAAAGTTTCAAAGAGAAAGAACAAATGGACACTTCAGTGCCTATTGCAGAAAAAAATATATAAATTGCTGAAACTAGTCAGTAAAATTTTAATGGCCTAAATATCATGAGTTGGAATGTATAAGTTGAGAAGAAATTGAGTAGGTAAATGTAGCAATACTTTTTTCTGTCAGTTTTATTTCTTTCAAAACAAATGGCATATTAGACAGAAATTACGTTTTTCTGTTAAAAATACAGCCTAAAATATTTGGATTGATTTTATACAAGTTTGTGTTAAAACATTATGTACATGCAAATGTTGAAAAAGAACAAGCTGTGAGCTCAGGAAACTGATTAGATTAGCATGCAAAGGATAAGAGGGATTTTATCTAGAAAATTCTGAACATGTTCTGTGACAACATTCTTGTTCCTAATGGCAATTACTCCACTGAATTTAAAAAAAAAAATCCTAAATTACTTCACTATTAATATGGCTATGGTAACTAATCCAACTTCAGCTAATCCAACTTAATTAGTATATTGAATTACACAAAAGAAAACAATGTCAATTGTTATCTCAAAAATCACGTAAAATAAATTAGAAAGATTTGGTGATTTTCAACTATTTAAAATGTAGCTTTCTTTTCCCTTGCAAAGCTTACGTAATTGAAATTCAGTACAGAGTAAAGAAAATCTATTCAAGGACAATAAATCAATTCAATAATGCCGCAGATTCTCTTATCATACTTGGCTGGCAAGCTCAATAAAATGAAGCTTCGTGAACTGTGCTAAAATGGAGAGGACATGTGCAAATGTCATTTTTATTCATCTTATTCGTTATATTGTACAACCTCATGCTGTGGTGAGATGATTTCATTTCCCCTGCTTCTCAGTTCTCTGTGTGAAGCACCAGACCACGGACGGAGGCCTGGTGAATCAACAGAGCACAGGACAAGAGCAGCCTCCAGCAGACCCTTCCCTGGTTAGTCCTGGGAATGAAGGTGGGACGCCGTACTCGCTGAGAACTGGGCATTTTACGAATACCATATGCTAGCCTGGGTTAAATCATGATTCTTTTGCAAATGACAAGGACTTACTTTCCATCTGTGATATCTAACATAGCACGTCACATATAATTAGAGTGTTTTTGTCCATCAGTGGACAGGTATTGACTTCCCTGGGTAATAAATCGCTCCCTGATGTTAAGTATGAAGGTATGTGTATTTTTTTTTTTTAAGTTTGTGGAAGAAATGGAATTCACTCAAGAGTTTATTTTGGTACAGCGCATAAGTAGAAACCGGTGCCTAGTGGTTGCCATAGCATGTTTTTTTTTTTCTGTGAATTTCAGAAGACCCTCCTCGCCATCATGTAACAATGAGTAAATTACCCCTGTGGGAGCCCGCAAAGCTCCTGGGGTGTATAGCTCAACTTTTCATCATCGTAACAGAGGGCCTGAGGAACTTGATTTCATGGAGACCATGATGTATCTTGGCTCATAGCTTTAGAAATCCATAGCATAAGATCAGGGGACACCATGTTTGGCATCTAGTGAGAGTAGAAATGGCAGAGAGCAAATGAGGAAGAGGACATGGCAAACAGGAAGTAGTGATGCTGCAGGCACTGGGGCCATGGCATATGCCCTGCAAGTTCTTGTCTTTCCTGGTGTTGAAAGGAAGCTGGCAGTTGTGGATAGAGATGAGCAGAAATGCAGACAGGCAAAGGGATAGTACACACTCAGTGTTAGGAAAGGTGCCCACCTGACAGCATGCTACAGTCCTGCTCCCGCCCCCCGGGCTGGGCTGGGCTGGGCTGGGGTGAGACTGATGCTCTGTCAGGGCCTGATGGGGTATTCAAAGGGGCAGAGTATGGGGAGGGGCTGCAGTGCCCGTTGGGGCCAGGAAGGTATCATGGCATCTGGTGCGTGATGCTAAGGGAGACCTGGTTGCTCAAGGGGGAGGGTATGCTGAGCCCCACATAGAAGGTAATGGGGTTTGGGTTATATGCACAGCACTGTTGTGGCAGTCCTCAGTTCCCTGACATCACCTGGCCACCCGCCCACCTCCCCACTGATTTCAGAGAGGAGAGCTGAGCTGGACCTTCCCATGAGCAGCAACACACTCTGAGTGACCGCAGCATCTCCCATCGAACTCACCTCCTAAACCCCTTCTTTGGATTCAGTTTCAGTCCACCTTCTTACTAACCATAACTTACAACTTTGGGATTTAAAATCCAAAGATTGAAAGTCAGATCACATCAAACCCTAATAAGGGTCACAAAAAGAGTTACATTGATAAATCATATAATCACAGATAAAAAACAAATGTATGTAGAATTTTGTAAACCTTATTAAAACAAATTCATTTGCTAAAATAGTAAATAGTTTTGGTAGGTGCCTAGATTGGCATTTATGTTTTCATAAAACGATGATGCTTTGAGTCATGAAGGATGAATTTAATCTACTCACTTGAGATGACGGGTTGCAAGCAGGTGGGGAACTGGTTTTAGGCAGAGATGTAATGCATGCTGAAACCTCACTGTAGGAGATAGCATTGTGGGTGAAAGGAAGAAGAAGGTGAGGATATTATAGTTTTATACATTTGTAAAAACTGAGCAATTGTAGAGAATATTTTGTACATTTGTATATATATATATATACAGTGTCTGTCCAACGTTTTTATTAAGATCTTCTTGCTTTTGAAATTCAAATCTTGTTTATTCTTACCTTGAGTATTCCCAACTATACCACCATTTCACTTTCTTATCCTCTCAATCATGGAATGCATATTGGCTTGCTAACTGCTGTTTATTTTATAACAAAAGGGATACATGAAACTTTTAATTTTAATCAGACATCCTTTGAATTTCTCTGCGTGTCACTGCCAGAACCTAAATGTACTTACAGAAAATTAGTTGGATTTTAATGTTTTCCAAAATGCCACTGAGCTTAGCACACCACAGAGGAAGCAGGCAGAGGTTGAGCAAATGGGAGGGCGGGCACCAGAGTGCTGGGTTGAATATTAATAGGCTAGCAGTACCATCAACTATTGTTTAAGAGTTGGAAGAGAAGAAATGATTGTCTATTTTTTTTCAAAGTTTTAATTATAAAGAAACATATTTCATGGTAATTTTCAGGTACAGTTCTGTGAGGGTAACTGTCCCCCCTTCCCTTGTTTCTTCTTTCCTTTTTCTGTGTTTTAGATTTTTGCAAAATCATAATTTCAATCCATTTTATAATCACAGGTCTAAAATCTATGGTCTTACTGATTCTTTTTTGCCAAAAAGTTCTCTAAATACTGAACACAGGTTTCCCTAGTTAAAAGTATTTTGTTAGATGAGTCTATGTTTCCCTACATGCTATAATTAGGAGTATTGTTGTGTAGAAAAAGAAAGAAACCCCACACAGGGCAGTCATAGCACTGATTTCCTTGCCATAAAAATTCTGACTGCGATTTGGTCCAGGCTAGAAGCAGTCATCTCCTTGGCTGCTTTATTTCCATGTTGGTGTGAGAGTCAGGTCATTCTCACACAGAATGTTTCAGAAAGCAGAAATTGGATCTGATAGTCTTATGAAAAAAAACTTTGGTACTGAGACTGCCAAATCAATCACTCAATCAATCAATAAGGCAGGCGTGGGAATAGAAAAGAAGCAACAGATTTGCAAACTATTTATAAAAGAAGTAACAGATTTCCAAAGTGTTTCGCAAACTTAGTGTTTTGAATTTAAAATCATTAACAGCATTTTCTGTGATTGTGTAACATTACCAAAATTACAGGAGTATACAACAAAAAGAGCTACAATTTAAAAGTTCTTAAAACCATGTAACTTATGGGCCCGGCGCGGTGGCGCAAGTGGCGCAAGTGGTTAAAGGTCCTCGCCTTGCACGCCCGGGATCCCATATGGGCGCCGGTTCTAATCCCGGCAGCCCCGCTTCCCTTCCAGCTCCCTTCCTGTGGCCTGGGAAAGCAGTCGAGGACGGCCAAAAGCTTTGGGAACCTGCACCCGCGTGGGAGACCCGGAAGAGGCTCCTGGCTTTGGATCGGCATAGTATCGGCCCGTTGCGCTCACTTGGGGAGTGAATCATCGGACGGAAGATCTTCCTCTCTGTCTCTCCTCTCTGTATATCCGCCTTTCCAATGAAAAAAATAATAAAAATAAATCTTTAAAAAAAAAACAAAACATGTAACTTAGAATTATTCTCTGGAATAATTAAAATACAATTTTAGTTCAAATGGGATGTTTTTCATTTTAGTTTAACTTAACCGTGGAATAAAATATAAATTAAAATCAATTAATGGGGAAATCAGAAATTAATATGCTTATTTTTCCCGAATCACATGTTGGAAAAAGACTTTGATATTGGTCATATACTAGGGTTTAATCAGGAACACTTTTTTTTTTAATGATTTATCTTATTTTTATTGGGAAGTTAGATATACAGAGTGGAGGAAAAATGGAGAGGAAGATCTTTTGCCCTTTCACTCCACAATGGCTGAAGCTGTGCCGATCCAAAGCCAGGAGCCTCCTCTGGTTCTCCCAGGAGGGTTCAGGGTCCCATGGTTTTGAGCTGTCCTTGACTGCTTTCCCAGGCCACAAGCGGGGAGCTGGATGAGAAGCAGGGAAATTGGGGTACAGACTGGTACCCATATGGGATCCTGGTACGTGCCACTAGGGTACTGTGCCTGGTCCTATTTAATTTAAATTGTGCAATTCAGTAAAGACCAAACAGAGAAAGAAAGGGGTAACATTTTCCTTGTTTTGTTCTTGGGGGCAGAAATGCCGTACATGAAAAATCAAAAAGTGGGTTGTCATTGAAATCTGGTATTGTTTCTGTCATGTGAATAAAATATTAGCATGTAGAAGCTGAGACTAAGGATTATCTTTAAGATTCACATTTTAGGTAAATGTCAGTTGATTCCTGTCAGGACTTCCAAGACTCTTGAAAATGGAATGACTCGGCTAAAATGCATATCCTTCGTAAATTATGTTTAGGTAACAGAAAAGGGTTTCTGGACTTGGATAAGCACATTGTTTTGGACAGGAAATTCAAACCTTCCCTCATAGTCTCGGCTTCTATCATGCTAATACTATATTTTCCAATACTACTCCTCTCTTGACATCATTCTTCTGTTTAAAAGTCAGCACCGTTTTCCACATTTTCTTGGGAATTGAGGACAAATTCCTGAGCAGAAGCACCTCATGGACTTCTCTACTGACATCCAGCCTCATCTGCTGCTTTCTGAATCTACTACAGCTCTATAGAATATTCCAGTGGTTTCCTGACCCATATAGATATTAAAACACTCTGCTTTGTTATCTGGAGATATCTCTTATACTTTACTCAATCTTTTTTTTTTTTCTTTAAGGTTTTATTTGAAAAGCAGAGTTACAGAATGAGGAGAGATAGTGAGGTCTGCCAAACAGTTTCACCCCCCACAGGAGTGAAGTAAAGGCCTGCTTTACTAGGCCTTTGGCAGAAAGCTGGATCGGAAGAGAAGCACCAGGACTTGAACTAAAGAGGATGCCGGAACTGGTGGTGGAGGCTTATCCTGCTAGTGCAAGTGGACACGGCCCCTTCCAACTCACTCTTCTCTTCTCACGCATCTCTTCTTAACATCAGTCATTCAATCAATCAGGCCCAGCGCAATAGCCTAGTGGCTAAAGTCCTCACCTTGCATGCGCTACGATACTATATAGGAGTGAGTTTGTGTCCTAGCAGCCCCGCTTCTCATCCAGCTTCCTGTTTGTGACATGGAAAAGCAGTTGAGGATTACCCAAAGTCTTGGAACCCTTGCCCAGATGGGAGATTTGAAAGAAGCTCCTGGTTCCTTGCTTCGGATCAACTCAGCTCTGGCCATTGTGGCCACTTGGGGAGTGAACCAGCAGAGGAAAGATCTTCCTCTTTCTCCTCCTTTCTGTATATCTGACTTTCTAATAAAAATAAATAAATATTTATTAAAAATAATTAAAAATCAAGCAAATCAAAAGCCACAGGTTTCATCAAGTTTGAATTAGTTCTCTTTCTTCTGGTTTTGGTTTCTACTGTCTGGAACAATGTTTCTGTGCCCCTGGGACTGTATTTCCTTCCCCTGATAGTTGTAAGTAACTCCCCATTTGAATCCCTGCTCCCCGAAGCCTCCTGTCTGCACCGCTGGCTATGCCAGCCAGTATGGTTTTGTTGATTGAGGTGACAGAGTAGCAGTTGAGTAAGACTAGCTAGTCGAAGGGTAGGAAATTCAGAGCCTGAGAGCAGTGTGGTTGCAAATAAGTGAAACTAGTTATTTCTGAGACTAGATAGATCCTTATTCGTTGAATGTTTCAACTGAAAACATCAAAAAGTGAGAATGAAATTTAGCATTTATCAATTTTACTGTATAATTTTCATGAAAATTTGCATTTGCATGAATACAATGTGAAAATTAGTGGTTTTATGAACGTATCATCATGGATCTTTGTACATGAGGCAACTTTTTGTGAGTATATTCAAGATTGTCAGTAAAACAAGGGTCTAAAATGGTTATTTTTCTTCATTTGTTTGATATTAATCTGTGACAATTCTTTTCAGTCTACTTTGTTATATGTAATTATCTATTTCATACGGGTAACATCTGCTTTCTTGTTTCATTAAAGAAGTATTATATCTGAAATTATTCACATCAAAAATCCGTAATAGAAGAGGATTGAAAATAAAGGTAATTAGAGTTAAAAAGTTGAATCAATTCACTAAGGGATAATTTGACTATTGTCTAGAGTTTAACTCCTAGTGTATATTTTTCTAAAATTTAAAATTACTGAAATAATCTTTATTCATATGATATCTTGCATAAAGGCAAGATTTTTTCTAGGTTTCTGTTCTTTCTTTGATATCATAATAATGTCTCTAAGTAGAATTTCATAGGAATTTGTATTTAGATACTTGACAACATTTTAGTGAGTTAAAAATAAAGAGAGCCTCCCTACACTGACTCACTTCCCAGATTCCCACAGAAGTTTCTTCCTGGGGTCAAACCTGGTGACTGGGAACTCTTAGTGTTAGGGCCCAAGCTACTTCAGCCTCAACCTGCTGCCTGCTGGCGGTGGGGTTCAGCAGGAGCAGAGTGGCACTTCATTACCAGAAGGCCACTGCCCAGTGTGACTGTCGGACTCAATGCCCAGTGTGACTGTCGGACTCAATGCCCAGTGTGACTGTCGGACTCAAACGCCCTCCCTGGGAAAAAATGTCCAAGAGCATCCGTTTTTCTCTAAGCACAAGTTGCATGTCTAATGTTATCAAGCCTGTATAAGATGCAACAATAGTACAATCCCAACTATACATCATTCATATTGTGTTCAATCTCTTAATGCATAATTTAAAAATCCCTACTCTGTTTCATATATTATGTTTGCTGTGAGAAATTCAGGAGTAAGCAGAAGCCACAGACAAACCAACAAACAAATTGCAAACTGCTTTCATGGATTATATAGTTTAGTCTGTTTTGGCGATTATTTTTCTTAGTTTTACTTATTTTGAAAGGGTTGGAGATCTTCAGCTGTGCAAGACTGAAGCCTGGAGCTTCATCTGGGTCTCCTACAAAAGTGGCAGGGGCCTAAGCAATTGGCCCATCTTCTTCTGCTTTCCTAAACCATTAGCTTGGCTCTGGGTGGGAAGTGGAGCAGACCAGACTCAAAACACATGCCTGTATAGGATCCAGTGTTACAGGCAGTGACTTCTATTGCTGAACTACAATACCAACTCCAATTGTTCTTCCTGAATAATGTTAACCTTCAGGAGCATGAGTATTACCATGTATCCAGACAACAATGGAATAGGTCCCATAGATTTTATCACTGTACTATTGTCATAGAAGTTACAGATAGCCAAAACCTGACTCAGTACCATTTCTGCCAAATGCACTTATTTTCGATATTTAGGTGAAATTAAAACAAGTTTGAGTTGCTCATGATCTGAAGACAGCTTCCATATTTTCTTCTTTATATCTGTAGCCAGTTGTGGTGAATCGGATTTTGACTTAACAACATAGTTTTTATTGAACAGCATGAAAGAATAACATTTCCATAAATCGTGCTTTAGTTTAAATGCAAAATTTAAGTATCCTCTAAGTGTTTTATCACTCAGTATTTTATCAGTCATCTTCTTTTAAGTGCTGTCTGTCAAAAGTAGTTTAAATCATTATTGTGTAACTTAACAAATTAGTTCTATTCTTCTGTAGAAGCTTGAATAACATTTTATATTTTCATGTTAGATCTAGATAGTAAAAGATGGATTTAGACTGTTATTCTCTCTTTGTTTTTGTGATAAATCCTTCTTCTTAAAAACCTGTTTCAAATATCTCCATTTTAATTCTATCTCTGTCTCCTTCACTTGTGGAAGGAGAAGCCAACGATGTATATGTGCACGTATGTACCTGTGTGTTCACACACGTGCCCACATATATGTACCCACTATACATGCACTCATGTACCTTTGGTTTGTTTTTATTTCTTGCTTTAAAGACTTATTTCATGTTATGCTGAAATATTGATTTTATCTGAGGTCTAATCATCACAAATTCTAAATTACTGAAAGACTAAATGACTAAAATAAAGCTGCTTTTCTGCTGTATCTTTTACATTATCCATTACTTATCTATGGATTTTTTCTCTTTAAAAGCTGTACATGTTGGAGTAAATATAATTCATTCTATTACTATTGGCACTGGAGCCAAAATTAAGCCATGGAACTGGCCAAGCCTTGAAATTCCCAGCAAGTGACTGTATGTTATTGATATTATCTAACTCAATGGGTAATTTTCTGGCTAATAAATAGGTTCTTTTGCTTCTGCCTGGAAGCAAAATAATTTCAGGCTATGTATTCAGTGATTACTGTGAAGAAGTACTTTTCATTGAAATTCATGACTTCCATATTTCTGAAATTGCTCCTGCCACTCATGAAGGAAGTGGCATACAGTCTGATTGCCAAATGTGTGTGACGCATGCGTCCTTGACCCTGCCTCTTCCTCAGCTGTTTCTTTTCAAGGACTGAGTGCACCTGTCCTCACTTTGTGTTCAGGCAATGACTGGTGTGAGAGGCGATGAATGAACATGAATATGCAGACAGAAGAAGAGTGCCATCTTGTTTGTTCTATAGATAAACTTTGTGTGGAAATAAATGATCTTTTCACACAGTTTCAATAGGGGAAGCTAACGTTTCAACATGCATGAATAGAATCAATCCATATTTCATTTAGCCGGAGAATACAGACATGCATATTCCATAGGTTATGATACCCACTACATACAATTTTTTTTTAAATTTGTGTAGACTGGTTTTCAAATAATATTTTAAAACTATTTTATACCAGGATCCCATTGGGATTCCTATAAATGACAAAGAAGGCATTTGAAAGTTACAAGTTTGGACTACAGAAAAGCTAAGGCTGAGTGTATAATCACAGAAAGGAAGCATAATAAGGAGTGCAAGGAAAGCTAATGATGCCCAAGATTGGTAAGACGCCTCACACTGGATACTGGAAAGAGAAGTGGCCAAGTGTAGTGGGTCGTGTGGTGATGAGACACCTTTCTAGGCAGACATAGAGAACAAAGTGAGTTGAAATATTACGGCTCAAATGATTGTCATGGAAGGCGAAAGTCCTGGTGTGGTATAGGAGGCATGGCAGCGGAGATTTTAACATAGATATAAATATTGGTTTTTACCATATATCAAAGAAATTAACTTCAAAAATTAGGAGATATCACTAAGCTAGGTTAGCATACCCAAAATGGAGGTACATAAGAGGACCAAGTATAAAAACATGATAAGATTCAAAAATTCGTGTTGTTCTCCCTGGGGCTGGCATTGTGGGGTAGAAGGTCAACAAGCACCTCCTGCAACACTGGCATCCCATATGGATACTGGTTTGTGTCAGCTGCTTCACTTCTGGTCCAGCTGCGTGCTGATGTCCCTAGGAAAGCAACATAGATGGTCCAGGCTCCGGTGAGCCATGTGGAAGGCCTGGAAGAAGCTGCCACTGCTAGCTGTGGCCTGGCATAGCACTGGCCCTTGTGGCCATCAAGGGACAAAAAAAAAAAATTAAGAAAAATCAAAAAGGAAATAAAATGTATCAAGCTGGTCCCTCTTAGTTCTTTCTCTTAGCCTATGCAGAAAAAAAATTCCTCCTATTGCGAAAAGCTTTTAAAAATCTCAACAGGAGTTATTCAGCTCAATGCCAGACATGCAGAGTTAAATCCTTTCCAATAAGAAATAATGAAAAATACCCTTTTCCTTGGAATACTATTTAAATGAATTTGACTATACGTTCTCATACAGTAATCAACCATGGTTGTGGAAACCCATCATTCATGGTTTCTCCTAAGAATGATGTCTCATTAGCATTTTGTGGCTCTTTAAATGTTCTCTTACATAAATGTACTTCTATACTGTGTACCTCAAAATTTAAAGTGACACTCCGCAACCAAAAAGCAAAATAGATTTCAGTAACATTAATTTCCCTTTGGATACTATTTTACTTAGTAGTAAGAACAAAGTCAATTATGTGATAGTTTAGTAAAATGTTAAGTACTACTAAAAAATGCAAATAGGAAGTAATTTAAATGAAGTTGGAAATTTAAAATTTTTTTCCTCACATTGCACACACTCAAATGCTTCATTTCTACCTTTTGACTTAATTGTAGTGCTTACGACAGTGCTATGATAGTTGTACCATAACAGAATGAAACTATGTCATATTTATTTTATTGCAATTTATCATTTTAATGAAATAATAAGATAATAAACAGTAAATGTTAATTCTATATTTCTTACCAAGGTGTGGCTTTCAGTGGTATTTCTGCATTTAAAAGCAATTAATTAAAATATGAAAAGCTTTTTCATAAAAGCCTTTTTATTGTGTTAATCGTCTAAAATTCATAACTATTCTGTAGAAATCTGACTCAACGTGATGGCGTAATGGCTAAATTCCTGACGGCATGGCTTCCCGCACTTGGTGTTTCTTGTGGAAGATACTTTCCGTGACTCAGCCTGGTGGTACATGTTGAGTACTACCTGCACTTCAAGAAGTGCTTTCTAAGATTCTCTTGTCCCCTGTCTCTACTTTAATGCTGTGGGTCCCCAGCATGACTGTTTGCTCTATTATTCATGAACCCCAAATCATTTAGATATTTATACATCTCTCTGCTCATCTTGACTTTCTTTTCTTTGTTCATGCTATTTCCACAAAATGAACAAGATGTCTTTCCACCTCCCATCCTCACATTTCTACTATACCTTCTTACGCAGTATGATCCTGTAGATCATTTATCTCTGAAATATCGGCACCTGTGGGAAATTCTACTACAATATAAGTTCAAATGTAGACTGTTTTACTTTATTGCCTCACAGTCTCCCTTCCTCATTAATTGCTTTTTAAAAGAGTTGCATAGTTTTAATTTAATCATTCATTCATTCATTTTAAAGGCAGAACAATGGGAACGGAGGAGGGGATGGGCGAGAAGAATTTCATTCATTGCTTTCATTGGTTGATTCACTCCCCTAATGCCTACAAGAACTGAATATTGGGCAAAGTGCAGCCAGGATCCCGAAACTCCATTCAGATCTTCCACATGGATGTCAGGGTCCTAAGTTCTTGGCCCCTCATGAGCTGCTTCCCAGGTGTTTAAGCAGGAAGGCGAGGAGAAGGAGAGCAGCTAGAATTGAAGCTGGCACTCTAATACGAAGTCTGCATTTGCAAGAGACAGCTTGACCTATTATGCTGACCCGCCTCTCTCATTTCTCTTCTGTTTCCGCCCTTCCTCCTTCCCTTTTTTACTTTACATATATCTTCTAATGTCCTGATAGTACATTTAGATAATCTAATCGTTGTTCTTTAAAGCAAATAATTGTTGGATGCTTTGTTACACAGTATTCGATAATGAGTATACTGGTGAAGTCCAACAGAAAGATCGCATTTTCAGGATAGTTGAGTGTGGAAGAACATAGCTTGGTGCAGTGCACAGAACCCAAACGAGCGTTTTTGTCAGACAGTATTGTTCATGTTGTGAGTGGATGGGGGTGTGGCAAGGCTCATGTCTTTGTAAAATAGAGTACCATAAGTTTTCATTGATTTGATATATATTTTCATTTTATTTATTAAATCTAGTAAATGAAAAATGAACGGATTTATATATATATTTCTTTTTTCACAAATATGTATGCATTAAGTTAATACTGTTTTCCTAGGAATCATGAGAGAAATAGTTCTGGCTAAGGCTTCAGGTTCTTAAAATGTGTAGGTGTCCTCAAGAAAAACACTTGACATGGTAAACTAGCATATTTAGAAATAGCTTGAGTTTGAAAACTAATAATCTTGGCCTTCATCATGCGAAAGTAATGATTCCAGTTGTAAGCATATTACACATATCTATGATATATATGAAATACATGCATACGAGTATTTTGTAGTGTTCCTGCCCATTTTACGTACTAACCATACTTTGTTTTTAAATACATTTAAAATTTACAAATATCCTAATGAAGTGTGAATCATGATTTAATGTAATGTGTGATGTTTTAGTTTGTTTATTTGAAACTAATGTATATAGCTAATCATTAGTTTTATTATATTTATGCAGAATAGTATTGAACTTAAAAAATAGATAGGAAAGACAAAATGATATTCTTAGTTATTCTTAAAAAAGTTTCATTAAGTGTTGTTAAAAATTATTCTGTAGAGCACACTTCCAACTCATATGAATTTTTTTGTATGCAGTATTTACTTTACAAACTTTGTTTCCATGAAAATGTGTTTTATTTTGTATTTGTATTTTAGAACTAATATGATGATCAAGTACTGTGGTTTTTATATGCATATGTTTTTTTTAGACAATAGAACATAATTGTGGGATATACTGTTTTTGCTTCTTGAATCTTAAAAGACACTCAGAACAATGGAGAGCAGTTTGGTTCTCTGCCATATCCATGGCTTTCCATTTCTTGGAAAAGCCACTGTAATATTCCGATGAGCTGATTAGGGAAGCTTGTCAAATCTGTGATCCTCCAGGGACTGTCATGGGCAGAAGAATCAAAGAAAGAGGTTTACAGTGAATGAGGCAGAAGTCTATTGTCAGGAAAAATGTGATGCGTGCTTTCAGCAGCTGTCATGGGCAAAGATTTCATATCACATTGATTAGCCTGGCTCTCCTGCAGCCAAAGATGGTGTTGTGAGATTTTGAAAGGGTATTTGAAATGCTCATGCCTGTAATCTTTAGAGCTGTGCTGTCCCTGTCCATGTTCCATTATTGCAGGCAAATCTCTGAGGAGTCAAAAGTCACCTTAATGCTAGGTAGAAGTACTTCATGTCGCACCCCGGAATTGTTAAAAGAGGATGATGGTGTAGAGTGAAAACCAGTTTCTTCACAGGATATACATTCTCTCAGAAATTTTCTTCTACCCATGCATGATTTATTCAGAGAAAATATTTAAAGGAGGAAATTAACGATCTTGTCCAGGCGAAGTCAAAGTGTTGTTGAATCAAATTGACACAGTAATTATGACATTGAGTTTCTTCCACCATTTGCAAAGGTATGTATCATGGACATGAGCAGAAATATCTCATGAGTAAAATATTTTCAGTCCATTCATCTTGGCAATTTGCACAAGGTCATATAAGAAGCAGTGGTTTATGTGGTTGCAATCAATATTTTTTTGGCTTCAAAGACACAATTATTTTCCCCTGTTCACTCAGTATACAAACCAAAAGGCAAGACATATTTAGGCAACAAGCAAAGAAGGAATAACTTCTTTCCCTTCCTGCCTTTGGACCTTCTTTCTCTGCCCCACGAAGCAAGCTGACCAGTGCCTGTTTGTTTTGTGTTTGTGTTTGCACCCATGCCTTCTCTATCTGTCCTCACACAGACAATGCTCCTAGATTTAGCATTGTTATTGCTCTCAGCTATTTCCTAACCCTCTGTGCAGTTTCTGTACAGAGGCCTTCACCTTGCTCTAGTGTGTATGCCCCAAGGCAAGGGCTTGGGATTTTTTTTCCTTTGGTGAAATCCTGAGAAGCAATGTGACAAGACATTCATCGCAGACCTATGCAGTGGACAAAGGAAATGGCCCTTCAGATCTCCAAGGTTGAAGGAGAAACTTGAAAACACCTTTAAAAGTGAATTACAGTGGTGCCTTGCATGCATACTTTCTGTTTGCTCTTGTCTTTCACTAGACTTCTTTGAAACCTACTTTGAAATCATAATTTATTGTTGATTTTATTATTCTAGTACACACAAAAGGCAGCTTTTTGAAATAGATATTAATATTATTGTCTTAAGGAAGATCATGATACCAAAATTGTTCAGATGTTTTATAAATGTGAGATGAGGTTATCTGAAAATCTGTCAAATATGACCCATGTCTGAGCAAACCGTCCTCCTCCCATTACATTTTCTCCTTGATGGCTATTTCAATAAAATGACCATATCTCAAACTTTTAATTTAATTGTAAAATGTTTTTCTTGGCTCTTAAAATATTTTCCCAAAGTTGTTTTAATTATGCTACCCTGAATGAGTTATGACTTTACACTGTAGTCAAACTTTATAGATGAGCCAGATGGAGAATTTTCCTAGTTGTAAGAACGTGCTGAAGGACTGCATTTCTCAGACTCTAAATGATAAAACACTGCAATATGTTTGAATTATCTCTGGAGCTTTTTAAGTTACTATGTTATGTGTTCATCTTGTAAGAGATAAGATGTAATCTTGGAAGCCCTTTTTTTTTTTTAATCTCCAATCATTAGCAGGTATAATTTGACTTTTTGTAATCAAATATTTCATGTCAAATATCACACAGTTACTATGTAGCATTAAAATTTAACTGAAATTCCCCCTGCTTTATATATATCCCATCTGTAATTCCTGTGCTATTGATGCATTAAGGGGTGTTGGTCCGCACACGTAGGCTTACTCAAATATTACTTATTCTTATTTTTAATACTGCTAAGTCTGACACTGACCTTATTCCTCTGGATGGAATTTGTCAAGATGTTGCTGGTCTAACCTGCAATACCAACACCTGAAGGACACTTGTCCTACGTGATCTGTCCACCCTCCTAACTGTCCTGGACTCTCCTGGACTCTCCTCCTGAACTCTCATTCCGCAGCGTCTGGTCTCTCAGCATTGCTGTTGTTTAGATGTAGCTCTTGGATGCTGGAGATTGGGTGTCCAGGTCTGGCTTCGGACATGGATCAATCAACCTGCTACGGCAACTCCGAACACGTCACAAATGTACATTATTGGGATTGTCTTTTGGAGATGACACAGTTTTATTGTCAGACAAATGTTGAGCTTAGTGGTGATAAGTCCAGCTAAATTAGCATGGACATGAAGCCCAGACCAGACTGTCGCAGATCGCACCACTTACCGAGGCTAGCTGGCATCAGTTACCTGTATAAACCCGTATTCTGTGCCCATATAAAAAGGATGAAAATGGGCCTAGCTCACAGTTTTGAGAACATCGTCCCACAGCATCTGGCATAGTGTGTTTGGTATATGCCATCTCATGATTTATTCAGAAGAAATAAAGCATCTTGTGCATGAAAGCACTACGGAAACTGGTTTTCAAATTAAATGTATATTAGGAAAATTACATTTATTCTGACTGGAAAATTGTGCTTTCAGATTCTTTTTCAATTATGTATTTCATGTGCCATTGTCCTTGGAGGGGGAGCAAAGTATTTGAAAATTTGTGAAATAATAATAATGTATGACATAAAAATATCTTAGTGGCCACTTACACATTGTGCTATCTAAGGAACCTATAATTGTAAATGACTGATAGTATATTTGCCAAATATTACAAGAAATATTCCAGTGTACAATGACAGCTGGGGTCCTGAAAATATCCTTAGAAGATCAACATTTCAGGGCAAGGTGAGGGCCAGAAACATAACCATTGGGGTTCATCACCCCAACCGTACAGTCCAGTAACATATCACACTTGGTATAGGCTCTGATCACATTTTTGCATCATTGAACATGAAACCATTCCCTGCTTTGCCTTTTTTTATGGTTTATTTACCCCCCTCCTCCTCTGTTCTTCTGCCCATGGTCCAGACTGATGCTTCCTTTTGAGAGGCAGCCAATTTCACTGGAAACTTTTTGTCTAAATGATCACTGTGTGTATCCTTGAGTAGTCAAGAATGCCACCGTGAATATTCCTTCAAGGGTGAAGGAATCCAATATGAAACTATGCAGTTTGTCAGAAAAAGGCTTCACCTACTCAAGTAGGAAAAAATAGTTGAAATTTGCAGTTAATACAAACAGAATGTGCAAGTAATACTGTCATATTTTCTGATATTACTAACACTAAGGGTATACTGGAAGACTAAATCTGTAAGGAATTCCTATTAGTTATAAAAATAAGAAGGCCTGAGCTTTCTAGAATAGTTACTTAGTCTCTCAAGAGTTTCCAAAGTTAATAAATAATGAAGTGTTACTGCATAACTTTAAGTAAACCTGAAAATGCATGGAGCAGTTAAGTTTCTTTTAGCAAGCTGTAATTAAATACTGAATGAGGTATAGATTTCTTTATAATTAAATATAAATGCTAATTTATCTTTTAATTACTACAAGTTATCTCACTTACCAGGCAAAGTCAACATTCTCTGATAAAAAACTACCAACTTTTGTAAACATGTTATTTAATTTCCTTATAATGAAGAATTTTCTTCATTGGAATCGATGAAGAATGGCGAGATTGAACTATGGCTTTGACAACTGTCTTAGGTAATTTAGCAGGCATTTGCAAGTATTTGTCTGGAAAAAAATTGCTGTGTTTAAAGATTGCATGAGTTTGATGATTGAATTTGAGAGCAGTTTTCACTGAAGTGAAAGGTTCTGTCCTTTGAAGACATCAACATGTGTGTCCCACTTCATCAGTTTTATACCTGGCTTTAGTGAGAACATGTTGACATAGATCTAATTTATTGCCTCGCAAGGGCTGTCAGCTTCACTATAGGAAGACTGGGATTAATAGAAGTAGATTTCCATTCCTTCACTTTCAGAAGAATTTTGTTATTTTTAAAAGGAACTAGCAGGAGATGATTGAAACAGTAGTTATTTCTCAGATGCCATTTTGCTTTACATCACTATTTCATTACTTTGGGTTATTTTATACGAAATGGATTTTTGATTAAAAATGTCTTCTGGGGGCCATTGTTGTGGCACGTAGGGCTGTGTTGGCCCCCCAGAAGCCAACATTCCAAATCCTGGAGGGCCGGTTCGAGTCTCGCCTGCACCACTTCTGGCTCAGTGGTTGGCACTAGTTCATCTGGAAGGGCAGTGCAAGATGACCAGGTATTGACCCTTCCGTCCCACAAGTAGACCTAACTGATGGCCTGGCTCCGGGGCTTGTGTGAACTCCGGCTGTTGCGTTCATCTGGGAAATGAGCCAGCAGACAGAAGATTCTGTTTTCTTGTGGGTGAAAACAAACATTGTTGAAAAAAATACTTGAGTAATAATATTTGCTCTCTTCTACTTAATGAAAGAGATTAAACAAATTTTCTCCTAAAATGACATTGGACTATTTTATTTAAAAGCCTGTTTTACAGTGCTCAAGTTTTGTTATTTCTGCTGCTTTTTGCTGACAGAGCTGTATAATAGCATTGTCATTTTAGACGTCTTTTGCCTGAGCCTGAGAGTAGGATTTCTAGCACTTCACTGAATGAAAGTCGTGATCGCTGTTAACTGCTTGTTTACATATGCCCGTTGTTATGTTGAGATAGTTTCCTTCTGTATATAATTCACTAAGTTTTTATCATAAAACAATGTTGGATTTTATTAAATGCTTTTTTCTGTGTCTATTGAGATAATTGCGTGGTCTTTGTGTCTCTGTCGACCTAGTGTACCACACTTATTGGCCTGTGTGTTGAGCAATCCTTGCATCCGTGTTATGAACCCCTTTCCACTATGCTACTGGATTTGCTTTCACGGTATTCTGTTGAAGGTTTTTGTGTCTCTTCCGCAGGCTGATCACACGTTTCTTTCTTTGCTTTCTCTGTTCTTATCTTCCTGAGTTTAGAGGAATTCCTTTTGTTGTGTTTTGGGATGATTTAAAAATGAATTCTTGTTTAACTGTTTGGTAGCACTCAGCGTGACGCCATTGGGTCCTGGTCTCATGTGTGTATTTTTTTCTTATTACTTATTCCGTATCACTGTTCATTATTGATATGTTTAAGTATTCATTTCCTTGTGATTTATTCTCTATCAGATGCATGTGTATAGTAACTTGTCCTTTTTTTACAAAGTTATTAAATTTATTATCACATACTTGGTCATAATAATCTCTAATTGTCCTTTAATTTCTGTGGTATCAGTGCTAATTCCTCCCTATTTGTCTCCCGTTTATAAAATAGTTAAAAATCTTCTCTTTGTTTCTTTGTTAGTCAAAGTAAAAGTTTGTGTAAACATGACTACTGCTACTGCCTTGGGATTGGTTTGCATGGGACATTTTAGACCGCCCTTTTACTGTCAGTCTGTTTAATAAGAGGTGAAATGTGTTCTTTTTTATTTATTTAAAATTTTATTTAAAGGGCAGACTTTTAGGGCCCACTGCAGGAGCCTAGTGGCTAACGTCCTTGCCTTGCATGCGCCAGCATCCCTTATGGGCGCTGGTTTGTGCTCGACAGCCCCGCTTCCCATCCAGCTCCCTGCCTGTGGTCTGGGAAAGCAGTCGAGGACAGCCCATAGTGTTGAGACCCTGCACCCGTCTGGGAGACCTGGAAGAGGCTAAAGGCTCCTGGTTTCTGATCAGCTCAGCTCTAGCCATTGCAGCTACTTGTGGAGTGAGTCAACAGAGGGAAGCTCTTCCTCTCTGTCTCTCCTCCTCTTTGTATATCTGACTTTCCAATTAAAAAAATAGTAAATTTTTAAAAAGCAGATTTACGGAGAGAGAAGGAAAGGCAGTGAAATCCTGAGTCTGCTGAGTCATTCCCCAAATGACTGCAACTGCCAGAGAGAGGCCAGTAGGAGCCAGGAGCCTAGAGCTTCTTCTGGGTCCCCCGAATGGGAGCATGGACTTGGCCATTTCCCACTCCTTTCTCAGGCCCAGTTATTAACAGGACTGGAGCAGCCAGGACTCGAACTAGCACTAGAAGGGACACCAGCACTTGAGGCAAAGGATTAACATACTATGCCATAGAACCATCTTCGAAGTATGTTCGTTGTAAGTAGCATATCATTGAGTCATTTTTTAACTGTTCAGTTATGTTATGTCTTCTAATTAATCAGATAATCAGTTTAAATTTGAGGTAATTATTGCTAACTTAAATCTTACTAAAGACATTTTGGTATTTGTTTTCTATTGTATTTCCTTCTTATTTCCAGATTATTGTCTTCATTTGTGGCTAAGTGATTTTCTCTAGTAGGTTTCGGCTCCTATAATTTTTGTTGTTTTATGCACATTTTCACTGTAGTCACCATGAAGCTTACGAATAACATATGTTGATAAAACACTATTTTGAAATTATAGCAATTTGACATCGATAATAAAGATAAGGAAGGAAAACAAGGAACGTGTAAGGCAGTTAATATAAAGTCTACATTTGTGCTTCATTTCTACTCCCAGTTTGTTGTTTTCATATCTCTTTTTATAAGTGATGCCTGGCTACTAACATATTAATAGAGCTCTTACGTTTAGTTATTTTTCTTTTTAATGTCCATACTAATGAGCTAAATGTTTTATGTAATATATATGTAATATATATACTCTGTATTGGAGAACTCAGAACTCTTAGAGAATATTCTGCCTTCTAATATTTATTTTAGTGTATCTTTAATATTTGTTGTTCAAAAGTCTAATGATGATGGATTGTCTCAACTTTAATTTGTATATCGCATATCCAAAGAGGGCTTTTCTGAGTGAGATATTTGTGGCCAGCAACATTTTTTTTAAAGGTTTATTTTATTTACTTTTATTGGAAAGACAGATATACAGAGAGGAAGATCTTCTGACCGTTGATTCACTCCTCAAGCAGCTGCAACGGGCTGGAGCTGTTCTGATCCCAAGCCAGGAGCCTGTAGCATCTTCCTGGTCTCCCAGGTGCAGGGTCCCAAGGCTTTGGGCCATCCTGGACTGCCTTCCCAGTTCACAAGCTGGGAGCTGGATGGGAAGCGGGGCTGCTGGGATACGGTCCATATGGGATGCTGGTGCATTCAAGGGGAGAACTTTAGCAGCCTAGGC
This sequence comes from Ochotona curzoniae, assembly GCF_017591425.1. Lineage (NCBI taxonomy): Eukaryota > Metazoa > Chordata > Mammalia > Lagomorpha > Ochotonidae > Ochotona > Ochotona curzoniae. The sequence goes on along the minus strand of NW_024466307.1, from coordinate 4,757,650 downwards.
AAATGTGCTGGGCCCCATAAGTCTGCCTTTTAAATAAATGTGCTGGGCCTGAGGGTTTTTTTTGTTTTGTTTTGTTTTTTGCCCAGTACCGTGGATGTCCATTTTTTGGCATGGCCTGTAATGTTGGTGGATTTCTCTGTAGTCCAGTGAATTTGTGCTGCTTGTTTCCTTTCTTTTGCATTTTTAGGGCTTGCCCCTTTGTCTTTCATTGGGTGGCATACTGTTTTTATTGTAGATGAATTTCTTCAGCCTCTCCAGTGGGAGTCCTCTCTGACGGCACTGGGTTTCTTGCCACAGGGGCGGGCTGAGGCAGACAGCCTCCCCCTCTTGACTTTCTCAAAGGTTTTCGTTTTTGTTTGTTTGTTTTTGTCTTGCACTGTAAGCACTATGATCTCCCCCTGGTTTCTCATGGTGTCTTGATGCAAATGGATGACAAATTCCGTGTCTCTGTGAGGCCTTCCGCAGAGCATCAGTCTCAGCTGCCTGTGCTCTGCCTCACAGGACCCGTGTGAAGTGGAAGGAATGGCTCAAGACTGCTGACTCACCTTGTTTCCATCAGCAGGAGCACTGTGTGTGGCACCGTGTAAAGACAGGGCCATGCTTAACTCATACAAGAAAATAGAAACGTTGGCCCAAAAGGATAGCTGATGGATGCCAGAACTGAATCCAGTAATTGATTTAACTCATTCTACTGGAAAAGCAATTACGCTAAGAAGAATAGTCTTAAAACACCTGTGATTTCATTTAGGATATTTGCATTAAGCTTGATTCTTGGGATTATGTTTCTTATACAAATGAGTCCTGTCTATCTATTTTATGATCAATATATAGTGGTAATTCATGTTGTGTTCAAGGTAATATCTTTATATAATAGAACTGAAGTCTTGTCTCTGTAAAGAAAGCTAATTTATGCAAACTGATAAAATTCATCCAAGGCCAGGCATAGATAGAAAGAGTTGTGTTTTGTTTTTAAATAAGAATTTGTCTTTATTATCAATAAACCTATTTTCTTTATTTTCTCATAGGATTTATTTAGTTATTGTTTAAGTAATATATCATAGTTGTATAATTCTCAGATTCATTCAACCATTAAATATTACTGAAAACAAATCAGAAAGAAGAAATATATTTATCTACCTTATTGGCAAATTTTATTTCTCTTGAACACAGAATTGTATGTAAATTTTAAAACTGAAGATTGTATGCCAATGCATATATTTATATGTTTATTTCTCTTAATACCTACATAGCTCATGCTTTCTTTATAATTTTTGTTTGTTTTTCAGCCTATGAGACTTTCTTGAGAACATTTGTTTAGTTATTGAAACTACTATGCAACTCAAGCTACCTATTGATTTTAAACTATTACTACTTTAATTGCATTATTTGCATCTTAAACTATTTTAAATATTACTACATTTAAAATACATTAAATATGTTAAGTGTAATAATATATAATTCCATAATAAAATAAAAATATAAATATATAAAATATATTTAAAATATGGTAATATTTTAAACCATTACTAATTTAAATGCATTATTTGCAAATTAACTTTTTATAATTTGCCAGTCTTGCTTGCTGTGTCAATCATCCTGTCCTCTCTTTGAAAATATTAATCCTGCTTATTTTAATTTCTTGTTCTGATAACTTTATTGTTTCTTCTTTAGTGATTTTTCTAATGTATGATGTCTTTTTTTTCCCCCCCTGGTGCTTCTTTTTCTTTTGAGTAGATGTACATTACCCTGGGAAAATCATATAAGAAGTTTTCTTGGGTTGATTGACTATGAAGTCTTATGCCCTGGGCTCCTTCCCGCTATATTCCCATCTGGGTTTTGAGGAAAGGTGAGCAGACTACAGAAGACATGCCAAGGGTGGTTTTTGGGGTGTAAGAACTCAATAGCTTTTTAATATCATTAGGCAACTCTATTGCAAGGAACCTGTCACGCCTCATTCCAGACATGTTTGTATTTTTTAATGTTTGGCTTATTTTTAAGTGGATACAGCAATACTGCTTCTGCTGCTAAGCTTTCTTCTTGTAATCAGCACCCTCCAGGGCAAAAGGGAATGGGTTTAGAGGGATGTGCCAGGGACTACTTATTTGCTATTCCCTCTGGCTTTTTACCTCCCGCCTCACCTCACTGCCTTCCTGCCTTATGTGCGGTCAGTAGGATTGGCTCTGGCTGTTCCAGTGGAGCCCATGGTTCACTCACTGCCTGTTCACCTTCGCAGGCACCCTAGGGGATTGCCATCGCGATGTGTCTGCTAAGAGAGTTGTCAGTAGCTCAGTAATACATCCGTTTTCCTTTTTTGTTGGATGTCACAGACTTAGACCTACTTCTGAGGTATGGTATGAGGCATAATTGCTTATTCATTCATCAGTGCTGTGTAGAAAGGTTACACTCACTGTTAATTATTGCTTTCTTCTGGAATCTGATTACTTTTGGATGCCTGTAAGAAGTTTAAAGCAGTGAACATAGAGTGGAATGAAATCTGTAAATGTTATCAGTGCAGCTACAGATCTCCTTCCTCTCTCTGACAGGCACATTTGCTCCTGGAAGCCATTCCAGTAACTTGACACCTCACTGATCACCAAGTTTTTGTGAAAGTAACTAATTCACAGAATGGAACTTATACTACATCCTTTATTGTTCTTGTCATGAATATGAATGCTGAATCAAATTACTTCATACGGAACATTTAACATTATGCTGTATTCTAGCTGTACTCTGATAGTGGACATATTCCCCCTAACTTTTTATTGGTGATGGAGGGAGGAAAGACATGGAAATCCACATATCTCCATGATAAGCTCAGGAATACAGAGTCTTGTCTTCACGTTTATGCCTCTTTCATATGCTTGAGCTCTTTGGGGTGAACACAGCCTGTAACTGGAGCAGGGGGCAACTGCGTGCGTGTGCAATTTCCTCTTTAGTTGACCATATGACAAGCACTCTGGGAAACTCCAGTAAAAGAAGAAGAGAACATTAGAAGTTTACAGTGAGAAAAAAAAGTGTACATTTCATTTGCTTACTTCTCGTTTTTGGACAATCACATGGATAGATAAGAAGAATCCAAGAAAGCTCTCCTTGCAGAAGATAGCTCAGTCTCCCACCTAAGAACACATGGAGCCACTACCCGTTCCAAATGGATTAGCAAGAAATGAAGTAGAGCATTGACACATGAGGGCATACTTCCTCTCTCAAAATGAGCTTTCAGTGCTATTCCTGACCATTTATTATTACTGTTATTATTATTTTGCTATTGAGGCTTGCAGCTAATGTAATGGACTTGAAACATTCTTGATTCTGTAGTTCTACACTCCTGACCAGAGCAACTTGTTCTGGTTCTGACTGAGACATAGATCATTGCTCTCTGTGATTTTCAAATGGACTTATGTCCATATGGTTCTTTTCAGCTTAAAATATATGTTCCAGTGTCTCACCCTTTATATCAAATAAGGCGATGCTGGAGGCCTCGGTGTGTGTCACTGGGTGGATTCTGTTCCCCAGGCTGCTGCTAGAGGCACAGCAGGTCAGCCAGCACCATGCTTGGTGATGCGAGGGAGGAAGGGCCCTGCAGACTTCGCATTTGCCTGTCTTTGGTAGGGCTGATTGGCCCATGGGCCAGGAGCAGAAGGGTCCTTGCTGTGCGGGGTGCTGCTGTTGTGGGTTGCAAGGTGTTGCTCTCTGAAGAAGCTTGGATAACCACAAACATTTCAGGGACATGGGTTTCAACAGAGGAGAACATTTCTGAAAACTTGTTGAAGTAGGCATTTAAATATCAAGTGTTATATTGAATGCATGGGGGAAAATTCACTTTCTTTTATTTAAAGGACTCTCTGTGAAAACTGTATTCATTAATGTGTTCTGCAGATAATATGTCCTGGGGCTGCCAGGACTTTTCAGAAAGTTAATTTTATTAATATAGATTCTTTATCAATTCACTGTGACACATTGTGTCTCCTGTTACCCACCTTAGTTTTTTGTCTTGTTTTTATGTAACTATGCCTTGTGCCAATAGTGCCAAATTGTATACAACATAAATCATAAATTAACTTTGCATTTGTTAACAGAAAAAAAACCTTTATATTAATTTCAGACAAGAGAATGCAACTGTTTTTTTTTTTCCTCCTGTTGTCCTGGTAATGAGTCAAAATGTTTACAGAAGTTTATGTAATTAAAAAAACTCATAATTTTATTCAAAAGTCTCTACAGGCAAATACACTCATTTAGGGTGTATGAGACTGTGTTAGCTGTTAATTCACACTGAATGAGAATAATGGTATCACCTTGCTTCTGTAACACTTGACTCAATAAAATAAAATACACAAGTGATTGGGAAATAACCTCCAAATGAGGGCCACCTGGAATATTTTGTTTCTCCCGGGGTGTGTCCATTAAAATTATTCTATCTGACATAACCTCAATGACCTAGTGACTCAAGTCCTCGCCTTGAATGTGCCAGGATCCCACATAGTCGCTGGTTCTAATCCAGGCAATCCCGCTTCCCATCCAGCTCTCTGCTGGTGGCCTGGGAAAGCAGTCCAGGACGACCCAAAACGTTGGGACCCTGCACCAGTTTGGAAGACCCAGAAGAGCTTCCTGTGCAAGAGAGAATCCTTTGGCTGACTGTTTTAATTTTCATCTGCAGTGTTAGCTCTTCATCCTGAAGGATTTTGATGTACCACGTTGGTTTCCAGTCTTCTGACCCACCTTGCAGATATGATTTACCAGCTTGCAGAGTCAGGTGAGTCAACCCTGAAAGAAATTGTTACTTCTCTATTACTTACAAATCATATATAGTGTATAAGGTAATGCCTGTTTCTTCGAAAACATAAATATAAGAAATTTATTATTAATTGTATTGAAATTTTTATAATCATGCTGGCATATTAGTAAGATTGGAATTATATATACACATGTGTGTATACATATATATATGTATATAGTACCCATCTATGTATTTGGTTCGACTTTTCTGGAGAATCCTCACTAATAATATTTGAGATAATTACTTTGAATTGTTTCTTCCTCCTTCCTACTTTTCTAGCCTGAAAAGTTATTGGGATGCAACTAAATTAGCTGCAGAGAATGTATAGTAGTTCACATATTATAGCTAAGTTTTAATATGTAAACATATTGCTTGTATGTTAGTATTTGCAAACACTCAAGTAACCATTCAACAGGTCAAGGCTTAGAACGCTGCTTGGTATAAAAGAGCTTGTTTTGCTTCCCTGATTCACAAGTATTGGCACTGTTTGGACAGAAGCTGCCATGAGTCAGTTTTGCCTGGTTTTGGCATGCCTGTAAGTGCAATCAGAAATATATACCTTGCTATTTTAGTCACTTCTTGTCATTTTGAACACAGTCATAAATTCATCAAATTTTAGTATGTTATTGACCAATTCTTGTTTTAAATAAATGATAAATATATTCATCCATGTTTTGGTAATAAATATGACTTCCAATAGTTTTATGGAAGGTCCAATATATTAATAATATCATATAAGTCTAATGATAAATAACTTTTGGAATATGTCATTTCTAGAAATGTATTTTGTGAAAGTACTTATTGACCATAGTACATACACATGTGTGTGTATATTGAATTTGGAATTGTTTTAGTTATTTCTGTGGATGTAGATTGCACAGTACCCATGAGCTCATTGTAGTTTATAAGAATATGTTTCTTTATGTTCTTCTATCTCATCTTCTGAAATATTCAGTATTCAGCATACGTTGAATGTTTGCTTTGAATATCTTAGGAAATAAATAGTAGATTATGGTGTGAGTTTGAAGTTTGAATGCATTTAAAAATGCAAGCTCCTGTAAGAAATGTGGATGTAACTAAGCTAGACTAAGAATGGCTGAAGCACAGTCATTTAATGCATTCATGCAATGTTTTATCATTCATGACTCCGGGTTTTTCTCTGCAGGCACTATTACCCTATGTGTTCAAATTGTACCACTATTATAGGGAAGTGATTAAAAATTCTGCTGAGCTGCAATGCAGTTATCTGGGAATAGAAAGAGGAAGAGATTAGAAAACATTACTGAGGGATTATAAATATCTAATAATACTAAAGTGGTGTGTAATTACCATCAGGGGACCTACAGAATAAAATTAGAGCATTGGTGTAAACAAAATACCACACAGCAACTATGTGGTCCTTTTAAATATAAGTATTTCCTAAGGACAAGCTTACTGTCACCTTTCTCAAGTAGGACGCTTCTATTTGTAATGCATGGCTCTTCCTTTATTTTACCAGCTCATTTTCTAATTCAGCTATGGTTTCGGTAACTAGCATGTTCTTAGTACTGAATGAATTTTGAGGTACTTTGGCACTTTGATAAATTTGATTTAACCCTTTATGTTGATATTTGTACTTCATATATGCCATTAGTTTAGATCATTGATATAATATTGCATGATTAATAACTTAACTGATAAATAATATATGTAATAAGGTAATATTGTATGATTTAATAACTTTCAAATGATAAACAAAATGCTCTATGCTGTTAGAAGGCTACTCAAACATCATAAATGCCATGAACTAGTTAAGGGTGACTTAAAGTCTGGCTATTAACAGATAATTTGGAGTCTGTATTTGTTAAACATTATTTAAAAATGATTTTATGTCAACAAGAATTTTCAAGCCATCTTGTAATTATTCTTATGCTTACTTTACTTTTCATCTGAAGTAGATACTTAAACAAAAATTATAAGTAGAAAGATATATTGTAGATGACACTAATTAATTTGACTTTATTAGCTGTTTCCTTGTACTTTCCTACTTTGTATCTGCTGAATTAAATTTAGACAGAATTTAAGGGAACATTTAATTCAGTATTGTGCGTCATATTTAGTTCTTACTTTTGATATGTTGAGTGTCCATCAAATTTACACCTCTTTTCATAATTTATTGATGGTCTTTTATGGCACTCATGCCATTACAAATCATAGCATAGTCTTTTCTTTAGAAGAGAAAATTGCGTATTCTCAAGTCACCGAATACAAGAATGAGAATTCACAGACCCTTGGCAAAATGCAAAACTTAGAATTGAATAGCATTGATTTTATACAGATTGAATGTATTCTTGTTGAGTTCACCCTTGCTAATTCTGATGTCTCTTCAGATGTTTTCCAATACCATTTGAATTCCAGTTGAACAACTCTGTGCTTTCTATGTACAATCTAGCCTCTGAATTACTTACCATGCCAGTAGCCTTAATTGGCCTGTGTGTTAGATAGCCTTGTACTAACTCATGCTGTCTTTTAAAGCTCTGGTTCATAGACTACCTGTATTTTTACATATATGCATTGCATATGTAAACAGATACTAAAAAACGTTTCCAACCATTTTTCACCCTCTAAAAACTAGTTTACGAACCACTATTGCCTTAACTTTGGGAAATGATGGTTTGCATTACTGTTTTATCAACAGAAGAATTAATGATTTAACATGACAGGAAGGTAAAGTATAAATTTTATGTGTTTTATGCATCTGGAAACAGAAGTCTAAACATGAGCCAAATACAAGGTGTTCCTCATGTAAAATATGAATGAAAAATATGTTCAAAATTGAGCCTTAGGGTAGTCCTGAATATTCTAACATGGTGACTTAGTTTAAAAGAATGAGCTATCTTACCTTTACACCGACAGCTGAACAATTGATGAGGTTGATGGAAGATAGCTACCTTCTTTTTTACTGTTTTGAAACTTTTTTGCTGTCTGTACATGGTATGAGGAGGGTTTATTTTGGGATTAATTATTCTGAAGTGCTTAACTGCCTCAATGATAACTGCATTGATATTTGATGTGAAAATTTCCAGAATAAAATGCAAGGGATTGTAAAAATATGTGCTCAAAAACAGGAACAGAAAAAGTGAGACAGGGTGGAAAATTACAGCCAAATGGGATTTATTACCAAAGAGAAAAATGAATCCACAAAGGGTGGCTGGCTGCCCACGTGGACGGAGTGACCTAGTGGAAGGAGCACAGTCCTTCAGCATTTTCCAAAACTAATATAAAATACTCACAAAGTTTCCATGGACCTGAATCACATTTAACGAAATTGTCCTGAAATTTAGCAGTTTCATATTCTCAGTTCTGTTTTCCTCTCTCTTTTTTTAAATTGCTTTTGGTATAGGACCTCTCTTCCTTGCTTCTTCGTTTTGTGCTGGATGTTCCGTTCCTATATCCCCACCTTTCCAGATACTCTGTCAGGGAATGTGCAGCTGATCACTTGAAGTCCCTTCCCAATAGACACAGCTCAGATGGGCAACACCAAGGAGAACAGATTTTCACCCTTGATTGTTAGTGATATTGTAAAGAGATTCTGGCTCTTTTCATAGGCATGACTTGAAGTGCATACACTGACAAGTGAGTAAAGTCAGCACAATGTGATTCAGTTTTTTTTTTTTTTTCTAATGAAACTTTGTTTCTTTAACTAAAGAGCATATGTTCAAATCTTAGGAGCTAGAGGCTGCACAATTAAATGAGTTATTTCCAGTCTTACCTCTGTTTTAGTTTAAATGGTAGCCATTTGTAATCCATTGCTCTGTGATCAAACCACAATGATTGTCCGCAAAAATAAGTAAATTTTTTTTCTTTTAAAGAAGAGCTGGGAACAATCATGAATCCTGGTGGAAATGTATTAAAAATCAAACAGGTGGTGTTTATCAGACAAAGAAGGCATGGCAAGAGAGAAAATTCAAACGATAAAAGAAAATAGCACTCATATGCTTCACAGAAGTTAACAAAAAAAAAAGAGTTAAAAAAAAGAGTCAAGTTTTTAGACTCCGTTAGGTTAAATCTACAACAACCCTAGACTGCAATCTTTGTGAATCTAAACGGAAAGGAATGATCCTGAGAGATTTATGGGGCTTTTTTTTTTTTTTTGATTTAACAAATTGGGAAGTTTTATAGCTCTAGAAATATCAAATCTGTGAACCTTTTACTATGTAAGAATATGTAATGATTGCTACTAGATGAGATCCATATAAACATATTTGAGAAAATATATATTAGGTTATATCAATGTATTCTACTTTAATATATAGTTATATATTAACTAGTATAGAAATAAAATTACATATGTATAGCTGTGTGTTCCTTAAAACTTCACTTTTATTGTGAAATTTATTTTTAGCATTTACATCATGTGATGCAAAATATAATATGTTGGTATATCAAAACAAAGTCATAAACATTTTTTGAAGAGTGTTTCTTTCAGAGATGTTTTTCATAGTGACAAGCAGCTTTACTTTGAACTTTAAAAACTATTTTATGGGTAATAAACATTGAAATGTGTTGTTGGGTAAAGAATAGATGAAGTATACACTGGTTTACATTCATATTTATGCCACTGTTCTACAGTTTATAGTCAGCGTGCTAGAATAGATCTTCGTATATACTGTGGAAAACAGCAATTTTCCATGATAATTTCTTGGCAGTGCTGTTTTTCAAATTGGAAAGAACTGCACACCATGCCATCATTGAGTATGAAATGAAGTTCTTAGGTTCTCCTTATCCCTTCTCTCCTATCCATGACATATGTGTGCATACGCTGGCTAACTGTTGACAAGCAGTTGTGGTTCAGACTGCTGCAGAGTGGGGACGACTGTGGAGTGAGAGCAGAGTGGATGATGCACTCCCAGGCCTGAAGGCTGTGGGATTTATTACCCAGAACTAATGCTGGACAGCTGATGCTGAACCAGAACTTCCAATTCTGTTAGCCAGCACTAGCAGTTTAGTTGACTTTTAACATCTTTGTTAATCAATCTTCTACGAAATGTATATGGGCTTCTTTCAGACCTTGAAAAAAGTCAAGTTTCAGATACTTTTTCTGATTAAGTTCATATATTCTCATTAAAAATCATAAAAAAGGCACAACTGAAAAGTAATAACCTCCCACAGTAGCACTTATCATTCAGGAACATATTTCATGACATACTTTGATGTTACTGCCCTCCAACTGTAAAACACACAAGACGTACACATATCACTCTTAGAGATCCATTTATTTAAGCAATTGCATCATAAAACTAATTCATTTATTTAAAATGCTAGAGGCTGGCATCCTAGTAGAGCGGGTAAAGCTAGTACCTGCGATGTTGGCATTGTATACAGACTCACATCCATGTTCCGAGTGCCCTGCCTCTGATCCAGTGCCCTGATCGCAGCCTGGGGAAAGCAGGAAGATGGCACAGGTGTTTGGGTTCCCGCTGCTCACCTGGGAGACCTGGATGGAATCTGGCTCAGCTGTGGCCTTTGTAGCCATCCTGGGAGTGAACGGTTAGTGGAAGTTCTCTGTCTGTGTGTCTCTTTTTCTTTGACTTCCAAAAAAGGAAGTAAATCTTTAAAAAAATTATGTGATGATAGTATTTATAATTATTTTTTTAAAAATATTTTTAACATTTTACTGTCAATCATTAATGTTTGTTTAAAATTTTGTAATAAAGATAATTTAGGCACACATCCATATATATATCTATAAATCGGTATGTATGTATGTATCTATCTATCATTAAGGTTAACTTGGAGGTAGGCTGCAACTTTTCAATATCATTATTTATAACTATATATATATATGTAAGATATTTATGTCATATCACTGAATGTTATACTACCGGTGATTATTGATTTAAACACTAAATATTGAAGTAAGTCTGAGTCAAGTTTAGAATTTGTAAAATATCATGGATGATATATTAACACAGTGGATTCCAGTGTCATTTTCCCTTTTCCTTAGAGAATTGGATGCTATTAGTGTTTTAGTTATTGTTAGATGATTATGACATCTGATGCCACATGCACACATTCACACACACACAATATGTATAGTATCCTATTACTAGTATTTCTGTGAAAGCTCAATTGAAACTGCTTTCCTTACAAGTGGTTGTATACTTGTTAGAACAAAAACCAGAGGAGACTCCTTTTCATCCATTTGAGAATGCACCTGGCCATTTGTCAAACCATAGCTAGAAGATTGTTCTGTACTGACACAGGCGAGCAGGGTGATGAGGGAAGTCCAGGTAGCTTCCTATTTCCTCAACAAGCAGGAGCACTGTGCCTTGAATTTTATAGCTAACTCTGCCAGAGGAACAGAACTGAGCATGGGAGTTGGTGAGAGTGGACACCTACTTCCCAAGATCCGCGCATAGATTTTCCCAGCAGTGCTTGCTCCCAGAGAGCTCACTTAGTGGGAAGAGAAAATTACCATCAATATAACCTTCTGAGGAAGAGTCGGTAAGAGCACTTTGTTAAAAAGGGCAGTTTCTTCTAAAGTTCACCCTGTGCATATCGTAGCAATACCCAGGAGGCAACTGCTAATTCAAGCCTCTATTTCTAGTGCAAATTAATGTCTTCATTCTTGCTACTGCTTGTCTGTGGCTGGAAGCAAGATATTCATTGTAGAAATCTTTGAGGTTTCCCTGCCCAATCGTGTAAAGTTAAAATGCATGAATCCCTTTTATTTCCCCACCTCCCTGCTCTTTGTCACAGCAGGGGACATTGAAAATCCTGACACAAGCCATGTGGCTACAGGCTACACAGCACCTTCACGTAAAGGCTGGATGGAGCAAAGGAGTGATGCACCATTTTATATAATCATTTTGCTGCAGTGCCAACCCGACTTCACAAAAACAGACATGTCACTTGTGCTGTAATGGAGTATTTCCTTTTATTTTTCCCTCCTGCAGTTTAAAGTTGTTCTAATGTAAGAAGAAATAAAAACAGAATATTAATATTTCATCAGCTATTGTCAGAGTGAATTTTGTATTATTTCTGTTCAGGATAGCAATTAAATCTGAAAAAGTTCCTGGAATGGTTGCCCCACTCTAAAATTATAAACCCACAGTTGTAGAATCTTGTGGGGAGGAAATCAAAGTGTCCTCATCTTAGGTATGGAGGGAAGATCTGTTCTCACTGATGAGGGAGTCTGACAGTTCATAACTACTAGGTAAATATACCACATGCATGAAAGGATACAAATACACGATTAAAATCTAATCACTGTGCGGGTGTTGTGGCACATTGAGTGAACTGCCCAGCTTGGACACCAGCAGCCCGGTCTTTAGCTCCTAACAGGATTCCCAGTAGAAGTGGCAGATGAGGGCCTTGGATGTTCACACAGTCCTGCACGCATTTGCTAGATTCTGTAGCTTCAGGGATTTGCTGGCAGTTTGCAAAAGTTGTTGCTGGTTCTTGTCTTTCGTGGGTTATGGTTAACCTCTTATCATCCTCTTATTACCAGATTACCTCATTAGCTGCATTATTTGGGTAGGCTTTGCCAAATGTGTAGTATCCACCATTAAAGTATCCGCCAGAAAAATGTCATTGCTTTAAGAAAAACCCTCAGTGCTGCTGCACTTACCCCCCACTTCTTTTCCCCCGCCCCAATGCTCCACTCTTGCCCACTCTGGGCAACGGCTGCTCTGTGGATGTGCTGGGCAGAGTGTTCTTTGTTTAGAATCATGTGGCAATAGGTTTTTCAGAGTGTCTTCCTTCATCTACTTCCGCATCTTTTCATGATCTTATATTTTACATTTCTTGTTATGGTTGAATTGTATTCCATTCTATGGGTGGAAATTTTCTTTTTATATTCTCCTGATTAAGGAAAGGCTGGTTGCTTACAGTCTTTAGCAATTTAAATAAAGCTGCCATTAAGTGCATATTTTTGTATGTACATATTTGCAATTCATTTTGGATTATAGTTGCGAGATGATATGAGTATATGCTAACACATTCCATTCTAAAGTAACTACTGTTATTATTTTATATACCGCTTGCAATGAATGAATTCCAGTTGTTTCACGTCCTCACCAATGTTGGATGTTGTCAGTGTTTTGGATTTTTGGCATTTTACTGACCATCATCGTGCTATTTTATTGTTCTAATTTTAAATTTCACGATGAGCTAGATATTGAGCCTTTTCCTATCTGCCTATTTCATATATCATCTTTTAACATCTCTTGAACATTTTTTAAGTGAGCTGTTCCTTTTTCTGTTGTTAAATTGAGTTCCTTTTTTATTTACCACACATTATTTTTTTGCAAACATTTTCCTCATCCTTGACTTGTCATTTCTTTGAAAGTTCGTCAACATTCACTTCTGCTTTGGACCTCTGTTAATAGTTGCGGTAACGAATAGGCTGTCTGCACTCTGATGTGCTATAGCAGTTCAGTTCACAACTGCTTTATATGAAGTCAACCTAGATGTCCAAACAGGTGACTGGATAAAGAAAATGTGGTATATTACTGAACCAAAAACAGGAATAAATGCCTGATATTTGCAACAGCATGGTTGCAACTAACGAACATTAGGGTTTATGAGATTAGATGGACCAAAAAGAAAATGACCACGTTTTCTGTTATTTGTGATAGTCAGTATGTATGGTATAAAAATTCTGTAGATATCATATCATTTGGAATAATTATAAGCGATACTTTGGAATTACATTGTGTAAATGAGAGTATATTCTTATTTCACCTGGTAGAGAAATGGTGAGAAGCTAAGAGGGAAGACTCGTGGAGACATTAGCAGTGCTTTACCTGTAAATTATGACTGTAATCAGATGACACAAAATAAAACTCATTCATCTGTACATATGTCTATTTTTACTATGCATATTGTATTTCAATAAGATGTTTAAAAGGTTTGGATATATATTTAGGATTATTCTCTTCTTGAATTAATCTCTTCTCAATTATAAAATAACATTTCAATTTATAAGATTATTTCTTTATATTTCTCTCTGATTCTGATCTAAATATTACTAATCTGCTTTTTTATTTTAGTGTTACCAAGGGCTATACCAACCTACTTCTTTGTATTTAAAATTTTTCTAATTAAAAAATTATTTACATTAAATATTATTATTGACTTTGACTTAATAACCAACCATCTGGCTCTTTTCTTTCTTCTAGTACTTCTTTGTTCCCATGTGCTCTTTCATTTTACATTGGTTGGATTAAGTGTTTTTATTATTCTATTTTATTCTCTTTTACTGGTGTTTTAGTTTGTAGGAAAGGTCTCTGGACAAGCTGAGTATCTGAAATAGCTTGGAGGTTCATGTTCTCTTGAGCCTTTTTTTCCAGATGATACTGCAGCAAAGTTATTTTGTAATCCTGTACTCAGAGCAGGCCAGGCTGCCTGCCCCTCAACCCTCACAACACACACAAACACACACAGTTGAATTTAAGCCGTAATAAGTCAATTTAAGTCAGATCTTTACAACTCATGCTGAACGTCCATGATTGTAATGCTAAATTATTGTTCCAAGTGATGTGAGTTCCACTGCTGTTTGAACACACACCATGTAGAAGGAGTTGAGGTTTGTTGCTTCCCCACCTTCTTTTTCTTCCTCTGCTGTCTCCTAATGGTTGTAAATCCCTAACAAACTTTGCAGAATGACAGTCTTTTCAGGAATTATATCACTCCCTAGTTTACTTTGCAGCCACTTGAAGCTATTTATTTGGTGAATCCCCAGCGAATGACCCCTTATGTTTGCTGATATTACCTTAGTAGTCATTTTAGTGTTTGCCATGTCTCTCCACAATTTATCACAATGCATGTTCATATTACATCACTTGATATAAATGTAGAATCATATGCATAGCTATTAAATTGTAAAGAAGAGCATATACTTATTCCTTTACCCCCAAAATGCCACTTGTGGTTATCTGTGTCACTTCTGTGTAGAATTAAAAGAATAGTTTTATGTTTACTATAACCCATTCCAAAATGGCCCAGTGTGCCTGTTTTATCAATGGGTATGTGTGTGTGTTTCTACATATGTTTAGATTTTTTTCCCCATAAATATTATTTATGAGCTCTTCTGAATATCCATATGAAGTTGGAAGAGCACATTGTTCTCACACTGCTTCATTAGGAAATTAATTGTATGCTTTTTTTTACTATGTCCTATATTGATACCAGGAACCAATAAACTGTTGGCCCTGGTGGTTTTGGAAAGAGCAAATGTACCTAAAATGCTTCATACTGAACTAAATACTGCTTTCACAACATCTCCTTTTCCTCTGATAAATTTCTCATTTCTTATACAAAAAATTGTTAGATGGGCTATAAATTAAATAAGAAACATTTCAGGCCAGTTATTTTTCACTTAACTGGAGCTGTGGCCATGCTTCAGATCATGTGAATTATTATTATTATTAACCATTTGACCTAAATCAGCAGCCCCAAATATTGAGAGAATTCTTTTCATTTTATCCTTTATTTGTATGTCTCTAATTTACCTTCACATTTGACTGGTATTCTAAGTGGACATGGAATTATAATTTGGAAGTTATTTTCACCTGCATTTTCACTGACAGTTCTGTATATGTATGTAAAATTTCCCTCCAGACTTGCAATATTGTGTGTGCTGGTTATATTGCTGTAAATGTTGTAGGTTTCTTGAACTCAAGCTAGAAACTGAACATAGTTGAGAAGGATGCACACCCATGTGGACCACCAATTAGGGTGGGGTTCATGTATTTTTGTCTTGACTGTTTTTCAATAATTTGTGGGACTTCCACACATTTTTGCTAGGTATTTTCAACATCTCTCTACTTGAAGCATTTTTCCTGTTTTTATAGCTTGCATTTCCTAATTTCCTTAATTAATCTACTGATGAGAGGAAGTCATTTTCTTTTTTATACAAGTGTATTAATCAATGTCTCCCCTTGTTTAAGAACTCCAAGTCTCGTAGACTTTTTAAGCAGGTGAGAGAGCTTGGCGAGGCCGCACGCACACCTTCCCCCAGCCCTTGGTGGGCCGTAATTAATGCTCCTAGGGCTCGGATGTAATCGCTGGCTTCAACACACCACTCTCATTGATTTTTCAGTAAGGCTTAAAGCTATGAAGAAACTTCTTTCTTTTTCTTCCCAGTGGTTAATTTAATTTTCTCCCCTACTGAACCAAATTATTTATTTGCTAGCAAGTCTGTATTTATCATCTCTTCATGTTTCTGATCTCACTGCCAATTCAATCACAGCTCAGACCAATTAACAGATGTTTCTTAGTATCTCCAGTCATTTGCTATTATGCCTAATAGCATAATTTTTGAATTTTGGAAATAATATCTACTTGCTTTTTAAAAAGGAATGCAACATATGTGTTAATAAAATCTTTATATTATTGTGTTAAGATTTTCTAAAGATATTAGATAATTCATTATCAAATGACATTCATAGAAAATAAGTTTAAAAAATAATTTTTTTTGCAGTCTGTCCTCTATGTGGATGCGTATATTTTCTAATTAGATAATTTTGAATTTTATAACCCAGAATGTAAACATGCATTTGTTATGTTTTTTTACTATCCTGTTATTTATCTGTATTTGTGAGACTACACAGCAATTTAGCTTTCTATTACATTACTCTTTGCTATTGTAAACTTAGGATAACATTTATTCTTTCCAGCATTATATAAATCTTGATTTATCTTTAAATATTCTGACATTTTGATATAGTTAGGTCTTGATCTGAGAACATCTTCCTAAAACTCTTGTCACAAACATTTTAAAATTATATGCTGAATTTATAATCTAGATGAGAAGATCCTTTGGCATGTCAGAAACTTGTACAAGTGCAGAAAAGTGAATTAATAAACATTTTAAAAATTTCCTTTTTATTTAATTTGTTTTAAAGATTAATAGTTATTTGTCAAAATATAAATGCAATCCCATATCAAGGGCAGCCCAGTAAAAACTCTATGTAATATCAGTATAATTTCAGT
The DNA here is from genome assembly GCF_017591425.1 of Ochotona curzoniae. Lineage (NCBI taxonomy): Eukaryota > Metazoa > Chordata > Mammalia > Lagomorpha > Ochotonidae > Ochotona > Ochotona curzoniae. The sequence continues at coordinate 4,740,897 of NW_024466307.1, read as the reverse complement.
TAAAATGCATTTAATTTTAAAAGTAACTAAGTATAGCAGACAATAATTCTGATAAGTGAGGGCATTGAGGGTTTCAAGAAGTTCTTGAAAAAGGCATATGACCTTTTAAAGTCATTTTTGTTGACCTTTTGAAGGCAGTCACGTATACCTACACAGGCACTGGCATCCACATACATTCATCTTATAAACCCTGAATTGGACTACTTCCTTGAATTTTTATTTTTTGAGAGATTTATTTACTTATTTGCAATTCAGAGTTGTGGGGAAGAGGAAACAGACAGAAGAAAAAATTTTCATCCATTCATTAACTTCTCAGTTAATGCAATGGACATAGCTGGGCTAGAAACTGAGAGCTTCATCTGGTCTACCAAGCAGGATCTTATGCTGCTTTTTCCATTAAGAAGGGGCTGACTCTGAAGTGGGGGATGCAGGACTCCAAGTACACCCATATGGGTTGCTGACATAGGTGTGCAGCTTCACCCACCACCAGCACCTACAGGACTTCAGTTACAGCATCAGGGTGAGCCATGATGTTGCTTGAAGTGTGTTGACAAAACTTAAACACCTCTCAGGTAGCTTTAGTATTTGGTACAGAAAATATGTAGACAGAAATGTTAGCTTTTTGGTATATTCTGTTGAATCTGTGCAGAAAATTCACATTATGAGGCACAGTGCAAACGTAAACTCTAAGAGAATTTTGTAAACCTGGAACAGAAGTGTGACGCGTCTTCTGCTGGAAGGTGACACTGCAGTGAGGTTTGGCAGTATTCACTGGAATCTTTCTGCAGTTGTTTTCTTTCTGCTGAGGAAGGGAAGGAGTATTGATGAACACATTAGTCATCCCAGGCTACTGTAGCAGTGTATCATCAGCCAGATGACTTTCACAATGAATATTTATTTCTCACAGTCCTGGAGACTTGCAGTTCAACAGCAAGGTGCCTTCTGATCATGCTCGTGCTGAGGGGTAGACTTCTGGTGTGTAGAAATACAGCTTTCTGCTCCTGGGGCCTAACTTGTACAAATGGAGATCAGAGTCTGTCTTCCTGTTGTTGTGAGGCCGCTGATCCTTTTCATGAAGACCCTATCCCATCTAACCTAATTACAAAACAAAGGTTTATCTCCAACTGCTACCACGTGGTAAATTAGGCTTCTACGTGTTGCGTTTGCAGGGACACCAATTCAGCCTATGCCAGTATTTTATGAATTACAAGGGCTGTGATCAAGGAACAGGGCTACTCAGGTACATCAGGAAGAAGGGGCTAAAAGGATATTTGTTTTTAGTTGGGACTGGCTCCTCTTTCCATTGGCAATTTTATTCCGGGTTTTAAGTGATTGGTCCAAAGCAGGTTACATATCTTTGGATCAGCAAATACTAATCCTTAACTTTTCTTTTTTTTTTTAAGATTTATTTATTTATTTATTGGAAAGTCAGATATACAGAAAGGAGAGACAGAGAGGAAGATCTTCCGACCGACGATTCCCCAAGTGAGCGCAACAGCCGGAAGCCAGGATCCAGGAACTTTTTCTGGGTCTCCCATGCGGGAGTAGGGTCCCAAAGCTTTGGGCCGTCCTCAACTGCTTTCCCAGGCCACAAGTAGGGAGCTAGATGGGAAGCAGGGCAGCTGGGATTAGAATCGGCGCCCATATGGGATCCTAGTGCGTTCAAGGCGAGGACTTTAGCCACTAGGCCACGCCGCCGGGCCCCAATCCTTAACTTTTCAAAGGCGGTCTTCGGCATCAGTAATCCTGGAGGAGACAGAGCCATGAAAATACAGCAGGACAAAAGCAGTGCAACAGAACTCCTGTGGATTTTGGGTGCAAGACAGACAGTGTCATGCTTTCTTCCTGACATTTGACATTCAGAATGATCTCATTGGCTTTCTCTGACACCAGAACCTCAATGATTAACAACCAAAAAGTGTTTGTGACCCACTCTGTGTAATGTAGATTTATGGTGTGAGTTACGTATTTCTAGAGAATGCCCTTATCCTGTCCCACGGGTATTTGTATCTTGCCTAAAGTGGCATGACTAGGGGCAGTTAGAATTGGTGCTTCCTCTAAGGCAAAATTCAAAATTTTTGTTTTTCAAATTGCGTAAGGTGTTGTGTATTTAATTTGTTTACATTATATGGAAAGATTAGAGATCATTGGCATATGACATTCTTTTGTACTCACATGTTCTATTTTTTACTAGAAGCTCTAAGAATACTTGTACAGTCAAATTGAACTGAGAAAATATGAGAGTAATATGGTACCTGATATTCACACAATATAAATGTTAAGGGATTTTGGTGAAGTGATTAAGTCTAAATTGAATGTATTACTGACATCAGATTGAGATATCATTATTTCAAATGTTGGATGTTACCAAATTGAAATACAAGATAGCTAAGCAAAACTGTATTTGCTATATGGAGATAGAGGATGGTTAAGTTTCATCAAGATTTTGTTCTTATTGCAAGTATTATTTATAGTTTTCACAACATATTCTTGGAATAATATTGATATGGTTGCTACTTTTGAAGAGATGCTTGATAAGTGTAGGCATTAAATGCTTTGAAGTATTCTAACTTCAAAGTTATGAAAAGTGCTTATCTATAAATAAACAGTACATTTGCCTTTTGGAATATTAAGAAAGATTTTGGACACAATGGGGGGCATTTTATCATTGTCATCAGCAAGAAAAGGATTAATTGCTGTCATGTTCTCTCCACACTACCGTGTGGGGTACAAATTACATTTTTCTAACCTCTAGACCTTAATAAAAATCAACAAGATTGGAGCTGTTATTAATCTGAAGCTGCCAGTGGCAGCCCTGCCATCGCAAGGGGCTTCAGGTCAGCGGTGTGAGTTTCTGCAAAGAAAGGGGTATACTTATCAGGAGACTGCACCTGGCAGGGCGAAAATACAAGCAGAATATGCAAATCAAGGCTGGCCTCAAACAACTCACACTGAAGGCCATTGCCGTTGCGTCAGTGTTTACGGGTCAAGTGTAGAAGTCCCATGTGAAGGGGCTTCAAGAATGTCCATGGAACATTCAGATTTACTTTTAATTTTATCTCTTGATTAATTTGTTAAAGCCTCAGCTATTAATTCTGTCTTAAAATTTAAAACTGATGTTTTCAAATAGTACTGAAAAGAAGAAAGAGGAGTTATAAAAGGAACATAGATTGAACCATTTTTGCTTTAAAGGAAATGTCATCTGTGTGCATATACATCCTGCTTTTTAAAAACAGAAATGATTGTGTTAATGTCACTTGACATAGGGTTTATTACAAAATCATTAAATGAGGAATGAATAGTATGTTATTAAACATGGGGTGTTATTTCCTGAAGATAGCATTACTAAATATTGAGTATTTACAAGTAATACGAAATCTGCACACTTTTGTTTTCTGTATCTGCTAATCATCTGTATATTTATTAACTTCCACAGACATGGAAAAATGCTATTTGACTTTTCCTGTCTGACTTTGCTGAGCTTGATGATCTCCAATCGCATCCATTTTGTTGCAAATGTCAGAATTGCACACACTTGCAAAGGTCCTATTTAGCTAAAAAAGTTCCTGGAAACCCCCAGGAATTTCCATCAAGCTTCAAGGAATAATTACAATTAGTACTAGAGCCATGAATTGCACCGGAGTACATATTGATCTTGGCCTTAGTATTTAGCTTGCATAAGTTACTTCTCCTTCAAGTGCTTTGTTTGTCCAACATCCTGGTTACTCTCGATAGGTTATTTTCACTAACCCATTACCAGCCTACGAATCAGGAGTTGGTGAGTGTGTGTGTTTCTGAACTCATTGGGATCTCACGTGTCTGTGAGAGCTCATGTCTTTGAGACGCCAGATGTATACGGTTTAGAATCAGTTTAGCTGCCCTGTTTTTTCTTAACCATACCTGCAGCTGTAACAATATTCTTCCCTTCTAAATATATGGAGAATCACTTGTATTTTGACATACCATTGTGGTTTTTCTTTTCTGGCTGTTAGTTCGCATGAGACTTCAACAACCAGCTTTTAAAAAGTGAACTATCAATATCCATTTGTAATAAACTATAAGGGTTCAAAGTTTTGCTATCTTTAGGAAAATAGTGTTCAGTGTTATGGTAGGTCATTTAATATTCAGTCATGGACAATGTAATGACTTTTACATTTCTGTACAAAAATAACCTTTAACTGATGATTTGATTTTTAATCTTTAAACGACCAAATGTGTTTTAGAAATAGAGTCAGGAGATGGTTTCTCTAGCATATACATCCTGTAAAGGAAATTAGGTATGAATAAATGTTACAACAAAGATGGCACTCCAAAACATCATGCTAAGAAGCCAGACTGAAAACACCACATACGGTTTTAGTCTATAAAATACCCAGAGTGGGTAGGTGTGGGTGCTCATCAGGAGATAAAGGAAAAGGACTAGGTAGCTGCTTAGTGGGAACAGGCTTTGGCTTTGCACTGAGAAAAGTATTTAGAAATTAGATTAAAAAAATCATTATGCAGCATAGTATGTATAAAATATAACACTTTTCTGAAAAATTATTTATTTTTATTGCAAAGTCAAATATATGAGAGGAGGAGAGACAGATAATAAGATTTTCCATCCATCATTCACTCCCTAAGTGGCTGCAGTGACTGGAGCTGAGCCAATCTGAAGCCAGGAGCCTTTAGCCTCTTCCAGGTCTCCCACACAGGTGCACAATCCCAAGGCTTTGGGTCATCCTTGACTGCTTTCCCAGGCCACAAGCTGGAAGCCGGTTAGGAATCAGGGCCTCTGCGATTAGAACCAGCACCCATATGGGTTCCCAGTGCGTTCAAGGCGAAGACTTTAGCTGCTAGGCTACTGTGCTGGGCCCTGTAAACACTTTCAATTTTGATGAATGGTTTGCTGGACTGCCACAGGACTACAAATCAATCTCCAAAAGAATGAGTTTCTTCAGATACCCCCAACGCTTTCTAAATCTGCACTCTGAAACTCTCTAGTGTTCCTAATGCTGAGTGCCACAAAGATTATTTCCATGTTGTTAAAATTTTTCTTTCGACCTTTAAGGTATTTTTTGATGGATTGTATTAATTTGTTTATAGCTACATATTTTATCTTTGCTTTAAATAATAGAAAGGCAGAGTTACAGAGAGGAAGGAGAGCCAGAGGCATCTTCCATGCACTGGTTCGCTGCAAGGAAGGCTACAAGTCAGGCCAAAGCCAGGGGCAGGAGCCTCATCCCAGTCTGCCATGTGCAAGCAGGCGTCAGAATTCTTTTTAATGTTTAATGTTTTTTTCTAAGAACACCTATGGAACCAAGTGTTGGAATTAATGTTAGAATCAGGATGGATCCCATTCATAAAATGTGTTAACTAAGGTTAATTAATAAAGCTTCATAATTATCAAAACACACACTCAGGAATGCTGGGATAGTTAAGAGAAACTTAACAAGGAAGGTCCTCTAAGTTGCTGGTGCATTTGAAGTATTGTTCAACCATTAGTGGAAGATCAAAAACATCAAAACTAAATAGCTCTAAATTTCACCTGGTGTCAGGCCCTAATAATGAAGTTCTGAGGTATTACCTGAATATTATTTATATGCTATCTTGGAATTGAAATTCATGATAGCAATCAATGTGGGGAAATTATTACTCCCATTTTTATTCGAAAGTTGTAATTTATCCTCCACAACTTCTGCAGTAAGGACTTTTTTTTCTTCTTTTAAATTATGAGAAGGCTGTACACACACTTTGAAAAATCAGTAGTTTAAAAATTGCATTGTAAGAGATTTGGTACATTTATTTTTCATAATATCAATATAGGATCCCAAAGTGTATTTTTCAAAAATGTGTATTTGGGTCAGCCTCTCAGGGCGAGGACAGGGACAGTGCTGGGACCTGTGGTGATAAGTGGGGCTGTTGACTGGATTGTAAGTAGCACAGACATTCAGTATTCTCTAACTTGCCCAGGGGAGTTAGACCTCAGCTCACCATGGGAAGCCTGCACTCAGGGAAGCATTTCTGCTGGAAAGCCAACAGAACATGGAAAGTATCTACAGAAAAATGTCAAGTCAAGTGCAAACAAAATAAGCGGTGTCAGAGAGGGTTGAACAATCTTGCCATGACATACATTTCTCATGCAGCCTGATAGGTTGTAGAAATGGAAGGGCCCCAAAATAGATCACAAATGGATTTTACCAAAATTACTTATCAAACAGAAGAACTGAAAGTCACATTGAATCTGCCTAGCAAAATCCTGATTAGAGGTCACACAGGTGCAAAGATCCTGAGCCTCAGACAGAGCCTGCTACTGGATGTTCTAATGACATCTTGGGGCAGAATGGAGCTATGGCTTCATATTCCTGGTCGGAGGTATTTGTATCTTGCTTTGCTGACCACACCTTATAGCCTGCCCGAAATCTGTGCAGTTTCTGTGAAACTGAACTTTGGAAATGATTCAGAAGGCAGCAGATCCTCCTGGGAGTGTTCACATTGAAAGGAGATTTGGAAATGACCCCCATACAGATCCCAGATGCAGAAAATTTTCTGTGTTCTATCCTGTTGACTGGGGAAGCTCCTGTGGCTTGATTTTGGACTGTTGCCTGCCCAGGTATATTGGCAGGAAGCCCAATCAGAAGCAGAGCAGCTGGAACTCAGATCAGTACTGACATATAGAACACCAGCACACAGACACACCCTGTGCTTAACCCTGCTGGGTCACAGGCTCCAGGGAAATTGTATCAGCATGACTTCATCCTAGTCTTGTTTTGGCTTCACTTTTGAATCATATGTGAGAAGAGTGGCTGCTTTGTAGCATTTAACACTCTAGAAAACAAAACAATCTTGGAAACAAAAATTATTTGTCCAGTAAATTTAAAGTATTAAAGGATTATATATTATATAAAATGTACATATGGGAAACCCTTTTGGAGTTCCTAGTGTTTTGGCTTCTGACTAGCCCAGGTCTGACTGTTGCATTTGTATAGTGGGCCAGTGGATGGATGATCTCACATGATATGCATTTTGTCACTCTGCCTTTGAAATCAATAAATAAACTTTACAAGGTTAACGAGAGGAAGAAAACAGACACTACACTCAGTAGAGCTTAGTAGGTCTGTTTATGATTAGGTGTTTCCTGTCTGCTAGAATTTTTCTCCCATAAAGACATGTGTTTTCATGTCTGTATTGTCTACAAATAACTTCGTATTTTGAAATTGTGTAGTACCAGTTATACTATAATTTACAAGATTTAAGAGCTTAGATATAGGGCTACCATTTCAGCAATCCCTCATGAAAATCTGGATTTTAAAGGGTTATTGAAATAAAGGGAGCCAATAGGATGTCATTAATCTTTGATTTTTGATGTGTAAATAGGAAAAATAGAGCAAAAAGTATAAGACTAGAGTCTTTAAAGGAAAGTATGTTAAACTTTTAGAATAATTTTATTCTCACAGTCTTAATAAGGAGCAGTTTAATGTGTGTTCATAAACTTACATGTTTGATGGTCAGTTTTGTCAGCTTGACTGAGTTGTGAGATAACCAGATAGCGAATAGTAGTACACTATTTCTGTGTTTCAGGAAGATATGGGCATTTGAGTCAGTACAGTGTGTAAAATGATCCATGTAGGCTCCAATTCATTAAGGAACCATTTAAAATGAGAAGGGCTCCATTGTAATGGCATTGCACCTTAAGGCACTGCTTGAGGTGCTGACGCCCCGGAACAGCCCACTGCCTCCCGTCCTAACTGCCCCACTTTCAATCCAGGGAAAATTAGCAGGCAGTGTCCCAAGTACTTGGGCCCTTACTACCCACACTGGAAATGCCTTCCAGTCTGGCTTCAGCCTGACTGAACCATGACCACTGGTGGGCATTGGCCAAGTGAACCAGTGGATAGAAGATTCATTTTCTCTGCTGCCTGCCTCCTGCCTGTCTCATGCACTCTGTAACCCTGCATTTTCAAATAAATGAATAAATATTTTAAAAACTGGACAGAATAAAACGGTGCAGGAAGGGTAAATTTTTTTCTCCTCTTCTTGACCTGAGTGGAATCCATCTGCTTCGTCCTCTGGTTATTGCTGTGCTGTTTTTGAGCATTTTGAGCTTCCTGTAGCTTCAGGTTTGCTGGTTCTCCAACGAGCAGGTGGCATATTCTAGTAATATTAGGTCCTAATAGTCATGTGAGCCAATTCTTATAAGAAGTATCCTGGTGTATGTATAGCTATATGTGTGTCTGTGTCAATTTATAAAAAGATGATTAGCCTTATTGTGTGACAGGTTTATTTTTTGTTTGTTTGCTAAATATGCTTATACACTTCTTGGAACAATAATCTGGAAAAAGTTTTGGTCACTTCAGAAGTTAATAAAAAAGCAAGGTATAAATAGTCTAAGTCATTTAAAAAAACTGATTAACTATTTACGTAACTGGTTATTTTCATCATGGAATTGTTAACAGAAGGTAGTATTTCTAATATAAGAGGCCTGTGAAACATAGGAAAAAGCACATTATGCTTCGTATGTAATACTTTTGTCTACATAAAATATACAATCCAGAGTAGGACTGTATTGTTATCAATGTCCCAGAAGTCATTGATGTCTCAATATGAACTGAACCAAACTTACTGCCACCACTTGACAAAAGAAACAAGAAGCACATCCACTTACAATAGAAATTGCTATTTTGGTAAGAGACACTTAATTTTATGAAGGCATGGGCTAGTTTAGTGACAAACCTTTTCTTCATTTAGTATGAAGCTGGCTACAGGTACTCTTGTACTAGTTTGATTAAGTGGAGGAATGTTCCCTCTATACCCAGTCTGTGTCCTGGCCATGTGACATTGTATTGCATTTTGTCAAATGCTCTCTGTATTTGTTCAGATCATACAGTTTTTATTCTTTGATTTTAATGTTATGTATCTGATTTATTAATTAGTGTAAGTTGAATAATCCCTGTGTTCCATGTATTACTCCTACTTATTTGGGATGAATGATCTCTGTTTTGTTTTTGTAATTTGATTAGCACTTATTTTATTGAAGGATTTTTGTATTTGTTGGTTTATAATTTTCTTCCTGGTTTTTATATTTTTCAGTTGTGGAATAAGTGTGATGCTCTCCTCCTAGGAGTTTGGAAGATTCCCTCCTTTTGAATTGTTTTGAGTAGTGTGGGAATAAGTGAGAACAGGTGTTTTTTTTTTTTTTTTTCTTAACGTATCCATCAGTAACGCCGTCTGGTTCTGGTCTTCCCTTTGTTGGGACAGTCTTTAGTTCTCATTCAATCTCAGTTGTGATTATTGATCTATTTAGGATGGGTGCAGAAATCTAACCATCTCATCTATATTTTCCAATTTTTTTGGCACTTACCAGTTTGTAGTTATTTTTGATGATTCTTTTTTAATTTCTGTAACATCTACTGTAACATCTCCTTTCTCCCTTAAATCTGTCTCTCACACTGGTTAGTTGGGCCAATGATGTGTTAATATTGTGTGATCTTTGGCAAAGGTGTCAAAATTACATAGTGTGGGACACACAGTCAACAACAAATTATGTTCAGAAAACCTATTTGAAGAAGATAGACATTTGTTTCTGATCTCTCACTATATATAAAATAATAAATTGAAAATGGATCAAATATCTAAGTGTAGGTCTTAAAAATATCAAAATACTGTAGGGAAACCTGGGGAAAATCCTTTAGGATTAAAACAGGCAATGTGGACCCTGTGCGATGGCTCAATGGCTAAATCCTCACTTTTCATGTATCATGATCCCATACAGGTACCAGTTAGTGTCTTGGGAAGGAAATGGGGGTCACCCAAAACTTTGGAATTCTGAATCTGAGTGGGAGACCCAGAAAAAGCTCCTGGCTCCTGGCTTTGGATTGGCTCAGCTCCAGCCTTTGCAGCTATTTGGAAATGAACCGGCAGAGTTCATTTAAAACAGGGAGTTATCAGACATTGAGTACATGGGAAGTAGAAGCAGAAGTACATCAAACTAAAAAAACTTCTTCACAGAAAAAGAAATAATCAAGAGAACGAGAAGATGATTAATAGAATGAGAGAAAGTATTTTCAGACTATTCACGTGACTAAAAATTAACAGATGGAATGTTTAAGGCATTGATGCACTCAATAGCAGCAACAAAAGACAAGCCAGTTAAGTAACAAGCAAACGCTCTCAATGGACATTTCTTCTTAGAAACAACTATAATCAGTAATAAAAAAATATATTTTAAAACTGGGCAATATCATTAGCTGTCTAGAAGGAAAGTAAAAACATGACAAGCTATCATCTCCAGTCAGAATGGCTGTTATCATAGAAAAATAAAAAGTAACAAATGGTGGTGAAAATCAGTGAAAGGGAATCTTTGTATTCCATTCGTGGAAATGAAACTTACAGTAATCATTTTGTAGAGCAATGGAATTTCTTGTGAAAATTGAAAAAGATCTCCCATATGATTATGCTGCCCCACTTCTGGGTATGGATTTGAAGGGTGTGGAATCAGCATATGTAAAATTTGAATACACATGAAATATCTTTCTAAAATCTTACTTCTGGAATTATGAAATCAGATATGGCTGAAAAGTTGATGATACTATATGGCCAAGACATAAAATATTTTACTGCATTGCATAGGGCATAATGAAGACATTATTAAAATATTACTCTGAATAAAATTAAATGAAACGAGGCTAAATTATTTTCAAGTACATGAAAGAAATTGAATTGTTATAAATATACAGATAAGAAAACATGCTACTGGGTCAGACCAAGATAAGTAGAGTTTTCTTACAAAAAAAAAAACAACCAAACACAAGTTTTTGTAATGTGGAAAATATTAAAACAGGTCATCTTTTGTAAGCTTTTCCTGCTAAAGAGAGAATATCTGATAAAACTTTAACTTGTATTGCTAATAGTTTTATCTCTCTGAAGACTGTAAAATCAATGATCGCTTCTCCGGTAGAATTATGGCTCTATTTGTTAGCAGGCTCAGCCATGATGGTGCTGCAGTGACGGGAAGCTGTGGGGCTCAGTTGCCAGCCTCAGGAAAGAGGCTCCGAGCCAATCTTAGTTGCTCCTTCCATTTTCATTGACTCTGTTCAGTGAGAACACGTGGCATATTTCTGGGAATATGACACAAAAAGGAGATAGTACTTAGTCTTCACAATGACCTTTTACTGACCTTAGGAAGTCATTGCACAAAGTATAAAAATACCATTTCATGCCTCATAAATAGGTTGAATTTTATATATATACTAGTACAATTTAAAAAATAAAAGGTAGAATGTGCTGTAAAGAAACCTTAAGTGCATTTACGGTACTTCTGGACCTTGATCGAATTGAACAGATGCACAAAGAATTAAAACATGATGATATGACACCTAGAATTCCTACAGTGAAATGAGGAATGAAGAGAAATCCAGTAACCTGGAAAAATAGGCAGAAGATGTGAGCACGTTGTGTCTGAGATGGCTTGCTCTTTCTAAAGAAACAATTCATAATCCCTCATCCTTGGACTTGTGTGATATTTTAAGTAAAAGAGACACACTGACTTTTCACTCTATTTTGATAAGTGAAATAACATTTTCTTTATTTGAGGAATATAATGTTTGAATTATTAACCCAGTCAACATATATTTGTATACGGAAATCTAGAAGGATATAGAAGTACAGTGGAATGAAGAATTATCTTCAGCCAGTGTTTCTTCAGATTCAATTGAGCACTTTGCAAATGGTCTAATATTATAGAGACAGATAAGTAATTACAGTTAATCCAATATAAGAAGTGTGCATGTGGATGGTGAGGTAAGTAAACAGCGTGAAGGCACTTAGGACCCAGGGGGAAACACATATAAGACATAACATAAGTAGAAGAGGCTAAAGTTTTCGTCACAATAAAAATCAAAACGGTAAATAACTCGGACTTTAGGAATTTAAATCTAAGCTGTAGCAGTGGAAATAATGTGCCTTTTGAAGATGTCCTAACATTTTCTAAAAAATTTTCTTAAAGATTACTTAAGTAATTTAAAGTATAATTAAACTAGAGAAATAGAATATATTGGTTCTGTATTGATCGTAGTATTTTGTCATAGGTGTCTATTTTAAAGGCCAAATAGGAGCTCAGGTTACTTCCTAAATACACACATGGGTCCACACTGGATTCCCACAGATATTACATGCCACTGGTGAACTTAACTTTGAGATGTTTTAAAGATCTTCCATTTTTCTAAAAAGCATAGTTATGTAAAACAAATAAAACATTAGGACACACACACACCATGCCATTCTGCTTACTCCACAACCATATTTTAATATGTTAACATACTTTTTAGAAACGATTTATTAAACTATTTACAGAGAGAAGGAGAAACAGAAAGGTCTCCCATCTCCTGACTCACTCCCCAAATGGCTACAATGGCTGCAGATGAGCCTAGCGAAGCTAGCTGCCAGAAACTTCTGTGTCTGCCACGCAGGTGCAGAGGCAGGATTTGAGTCACCATGATAAGAACCCATGTGAATATTGAAACTGAATATTGTTTCATTCATGTTCAAGATGTAATAAAATAATGTAATATGCAAAACATTGACAAATATGCGTTTAAAGGAATGCTTGTGTATGCATGTTTTCATCTTAAAATTGAAGACATTTGAAAATAAATTTTTAGTTTATGTAAAATTCATCTCTTGGCCTTCTAACCTTGAATTATGATCCATGTGATACACTAAATCATTATAATCAGTAATAAGTTCCGTAGCTTTCCATTTAATTTCATTGTGGAAATCCAATTTAATTAGCATTAGTGGTTTAAGAGAAGTCACAGGAGATAAAACCGTTTGGCTATTTAGAAGCATAGTAAGTAATCAGAACACTAATTTTCATAGCAATCACAAACTAATTGAAAAGGACAGCATATTTAAAATAATAAATAGGGTTTTGAGCCAATAATTTTATTGTGTTTAATAGCTGTTTTGAAGAAATTACCAATTAACAGAATTACCTAAATCCTTCTAAAGTCAGAAATTTTTGTGACCTAAATAAATTATGCCATCGTACTTAGTGAAAGTAGGCCTATTGATGAAGTATGTGAGTGTACTTGTACTTTTATCATTCTTTCTTCATAGTTATGTATATACACGCATTCATAATTATAAATTCCCATGATCATGCAGAAAAATGTTATAAATGTGTTAATATAATTCTAGAAAGCAATTGTTGTATGTAGTGTTTATCTTGCCATATGACAAAATAGTTGTTAAAATTGCTTCCTAATATTGAACTGGTTAAAATGCTCATATTCGCTAAACTGAGATGTTCAGGATCCAATTTCATTTATTTTAGAAAAAAAAAATTAAAAGATGGCAACTTTTAGCAGTTGCTCTGGATATCATTTTGATCACAATTTTGGAAATAATAAAAATTTTGACCATGAGAAATAATGGCAGGGTCTCTGGACCTGTGCTTGCTCTGTGTTGTTTTAAGAGTTGTCGGACACTCAGTGTCAGACGTCATTGTTAACAAGCATCACCAAGGATTAGAAAGTACAGGAGTGGCAAGTCATATTTGCAGAAGCTGTTTCAGCGTGTCGACAAAACCGAGGAGCTATGTTGCACTGTGTTGCTTCACTTCATAAAAAATGACACATGCATGCTTGCAGTGTAATTAAGACTGGCTAATGGAAAAAGAATGCTGTTTTCAGTTAGTTCTAGCCGATCAGTTCCATAGAGAAATGGAAACTTTGATAGAGCAATATCCCTCAAGTATGCTGTATTAATTCCAAGGCTCCGTAAGTATGTTATATACCAAGAAATAAGTAAGGTGGATGAATACATAACCTTACAGATGAAGTATTCTGGACTGCCTGGGTGGGCCCAATGTAATTAATAGTGAAATAGGAAAGAAGTAGGCAGCAGAGGAGGTCAGTCAGGGAGGAGATTCGAAGATGCTGCGCGCAAAGGCAGCCAGGCCCCAGACAAGGGTTTTATTGTTTACAACACATTGGAAAAATGAAGGATGTGGATCTTCCCCTAACACCTCCAGAAGGAACACCACTTGCCAACATCTGATTTTAGCCCACTCATGCATATTTTTTGACTTTGTGCATTTATAAGCTATTATATCTTATGTAATTTTATGGCACTAGTTGGTGGTAATCGCTGTCAAACAGCTGTGGGAGACTACTGCTAGAAAAAGGTGATGGAGACAACATGATGGTCATACTGATTCTTGGTTTTACAGAATAAGTCCTAAATTTGCCATCATCATAATTAGCTCATGTTGGGGAGCAGAATTATCTCTATCTATTGGATCACCATCAAAATTTGGGTTAAACATGATAAACAGATAAGCTCTTCATAAAGCCCAGCTCTAAGGGGAGGGTGGTAGAAATGGAGTGTTGGATGTTCCCATGTCAAGCCTTCATCTAATTTAGGACTCACTGATAGCTAAGAACCTGCTTCATCACATTAGAAATATGAGTGAATACAGATGTCACCACCCACTGAGGGGTAACGCTCATTGCCTCAGAGATCCTAAAGAAAAAAACCTATAGGATTTGATAGAATTCAGCAAGGAATACAACACCAGAGATTCAAGAAAGTAAAACTCTAAACAAATAAAAATGCATAACTCAAGTGTTTAGTAATGAAAGCTTGATGTGTCACAATGAGTGACATGGATATCAAAGAACAATATTGGTCCTGACTGAGTGCGTTAAGACTGGATACATGGAGGAATTAGCCGAGATGGGCCATGAGGTATTACTGGATGCATGCTACTGGAAGCTCCTGAGCAGCACAAACCTGTTTTTACATTGGTTTCCCTGGGGACAAACAAGGAGACAGGATTTAAGTATGACACGATTCATTGGGTGATGATGGAGAAAGGAAGAGTAGAAATCAAACAGGAGTGCAAATTCTAATAGTGGGTAATTTGTTGAGCAAATTATTGATATGGCTGCATGGATTTCAGTGTGCTAGGGCATTCTGAAAAGCATTTGAGCATGTCCCCAGTTTTCTCATTTAATGACCTGAGAAGTTGGGTGTATTTTCAAACTCATTATTCTATAATTAGTATAGATTTGTTTTTCGTCGACATAATTTCCTCCAGAAAACCAGGCTTTACTGCTTGCAAATTAATGAAATTCATAAAAAAAGTTGTTAAAACTTTTTTTGGGTAAGATTTACTTATTTCAAAGTCTGAGTTGGAGGGGGAACAGAGTCTGCCTTTTGGTTCACTCTGCAAAAGGCCTCAACAGCCAGGGCTTGCCTGAACAAAGCCAGGAGCTTCATCCAGTGTATCACTTTGGTGGCAAGAGCCCAAGCGCTTTTCTTGTCTTCCCATTAACAAGGAGCTGCATCAGAAGCAGGACAACCAAGACACCGACTCACATCCATATGGGATGTTGCTGTTGCATACAGCAGCTTAACGTGCTATGCCACAGTTCTGGTCCCAAACAGCTCCTGTTGTTTGTGCTAAGAAACTATGATGTGAAACATGCACACACATGCCAAGGAAATACAGGCAGGAGTGGCAGCATAAGCATCTTCTGTTGTGCAGTTGGATGTCACAAAGTCCATTTAGCAGGAAACTCAATGAATGAACTAAGTTGTTCCTTGCCTCCTGTGCTCCTCAAGGGCCTGAGGTTGGTCTCCACTGACCATTCCCTAATCTCTTTAGTAAGTCATCACTTCTGTGGCTACAAATACTTGTCACTAATTGGTGGTAATTGCTGCAAAACAGCTCTAGGAGACTGTATGCTGTTTCCTAGTGGAGAAACCAAGGTCTTCCTCTCTAAGGAATTTAAATTCTTGGTTTCTTTACCCTTGCGACTGCTGTTGCTAACATTTTCTAAGCATAAAAAAAAAAAACAACAAACAACAGACAAGGAATCATCCAGTGGTGAGCTAATGGATCGAGATAATCAATTCTAGATGCCCAGAATAGGCGGAGATGGTGAGTAACAGCAAGGAGGTGTATTAGCTTTGAAGTTAATGCAATTACCCTAAAATTATCCAGACATTTTAATATATGTAGTTTATAGCTCAATGAAGAGTTTAAAAAGATAAACAGATATATTTATTTTACTAGTACATTTGGAATTCTGGATGATGAAGCACTTAATATGGTAGATTAGCTGGATGCTAATTAGAGCAGTATAAAATTAGTCTTAGTCTAAATTTGATTCAGTCATGTAATTTTAGAACTGGAAACAACTGGAGATTCTCTTAACTAAACCTCTAATTTTAGAAGTGTGAAAACTGAATGACAACAATATTTTAATTTATGCAAACCAACACATTTACTGAGTAACAACTCTAGTTTTCCCTGCTGTACAGCTGCATAGCAAAAGTCACTGTGGTAAACTTTAGGAAATGAAAAATCTATGCTTTCTCTCCTCCAGAAACATTTTATTTTTTCTTTCAAAATATTTATTTGGGACCTGTTGTGGTAGCCTAGTGGCTGAAGTCCTCACCTTGCATGCATCAGGATCCTGTATTGGCTTTTGTCCATTTCCTGGCTGCTCCACTTACCTTTCAGCTCCCTGTTTGTGACCTGGGAAAGCAGTCAAGGGTAGTCCTAGGCCTTGGCACACTGCATCTGCGTGGGAGACCCGGAAGAAGTTCCTGGCTCTTGGCTTCAGATAGGCTCAGCTCTGGCCATTGCAGCCACTAGGTTAGTGAACCAGCAGACAGAAGATATTTCTCTCTGTCTCTCCTTCTTTCTGTAAATCTGACTTTCCAATTGAAATATGTGTATATATATATATAATATAATATAATATAAATACATATATAACAGTTTTGATGCAAAAGTATAAATCTGAAGGTGTTAGAAGGTGGAAAGAAAATGGCAGAATACAGGATAATCAAATTATATTGGCTTTGAGGATTATCAAGTATAAATTTATGGGAATAAATTTATAATGGCAACTTATATATAGGAGTGGAATAGATGAGTGATGTTATAAGTGAATAAAATATTCACTTAATGTCACCAATATAAAGTAAGATGTGAAACTGATTATGAAAGAATTAAGCATATGGTTATTTTATTGAAAGATGTTGACTATCAAATAGCAATCACAAGCAAGGAAACTGTGTAGGCAGGATCGGATTGATTTTCTGTGTGTGTTCCCCCACCTTGTCACTTCATTTTTTAGTCGTGTGACTTACACTGTTTCTGAGCTCTGGAGTTTTGTTTGTAAGTGAGCCGAGTTCTAAACTGCCAATGTTGCAAAAGCTGTGTTTTCGTGCTAGCCCTTAGTGCATGCGTAGACAGCTTTCATATCTTCCCGGATGGCACGTATTGATTAAACTGTTCAAATATGGAAGTACAGGAAGGATTTTAGTCTGAAGTGTTCTCTGCAGATCTGGGCTTGTTCAGGGTGTGTGTAGAAGTATTTCAGTTCTAACTTTAACTTGGCATATGTCCATAAACATCTGATTGAGAGGTAAGGTTAGCGAGGAGAAAACCAGGAGACCTGGATTATCTAGAGCAGATACCAGAAGCAAAGGAAAGATCTCAGAGTGTGAAGAAGAGCTTCCCGTTATGGAAAGCAGAGCCTTTCCTGGCTGCCTGCAGTCTCCTTCATGCCTGATTACCTGGGAGTCATTGTGTCCACGGAGCCTGCTGTGTCCACGGCGCCCTGACACCTTGTCGGGTATGAGAACTCATGACAGGACCTCAGTTGTTTATGCCTCTGAGACTTTCACCAGACACTTTTGGGCCTAATGGAATAGTAATAGGATAAATCATGTTTTTCTTCATAATGTCAGATTTTCTAAAAGGCTCAAACCTCTCCTATGGATTTCTAAAATTCTACTTACTAAAATAATGATGGGTACTATTTTGCAAAATTAACCAGCATTCATGAAATGTGTAATAGAAAATATGTATTACAGCTTCAGATTAAAATCTGAACTACCACAGAGTTTAGGCAGTGCTGATGTCAAAAACGGAGTTTCTTCACTGAAGGTAGAAATAAAGGGGTTATTAGTTGAAAATTCAAAATACACCATATGCATTTCCATTTCTTAAACAACTTCATGTGAAAATTTCTTTTTGTTGATTTTGGGATAATAGCTTCTATGTAAAATATATAATATTTTCCTAATACAGGTTTCTAAAATCAATATCAATATAAACCAGATGGGAATTATTGTAAATATGTGTCACCTGCTATAAAACAGTCCCCATTTTCATTTAAATAAACTGCAAAGATATATTAAATACGTGTTATTTAATAGAAAATATTCTTTAAAAGTCAGCTTTCTAAAGCTGACTTATCAAAACAAATAAAACCAACTGGGATAGCTGGAAGTGATGAGCTCTGATGTGGGGGAGCTGGTACAACAGTAGGAGATAACTTCTGTTATCTTGTTATCTTTAGTGAGTATCTCAATGAAATTTTACAATCAAGAACAAACATTAAATAAGGATTCCAGCAAATGCTAATAGTTCGCATAGTACCATATGAGAGGGACCATGCCTGGATCCAGGTGCAAACTTGCAGGTGGCTCAACTTGAAGGTGCAAACTTGAAAATGGTTCGTGCATCCTCAGACATAGACTGTGGGGTCACTGCAGCTCTGACACAGGTCCGTGTTATCTACAGAATGGGGATAATGAGAAGGCTTATCTCAAAGGACCTCATTCAGGAAAGATGCAAAAATATATTTCCAACTAACGTATACCTTGGGAAGCAAATGTTTATGAAACTCAAATCCAAACAAAAATATTTTGATGATTTAAATAATCCATAAATTTCATGAAGAGATAATGGGTTTGCTTATAGTTGTTCTTGTCTTGACCGGTGTTCATTCATTTTTGAAATCACAGTGACCATCAGACATCCTTATTTAGTCCTCTTCATGTGATTGTAATTCACTATATCAGACCAAATGTCCTGACAAGTAATCTTTTTACAGTTTTGCTGCTAGCTCATAAACAATGAAAAAAAAATAGTTCTTTCTGATACAAAAAATGAGCAATATTTTTCATTCTAGATTTTGCAATGAATATGGCTTTTTAATCTTTCATCATAAAGGAATAAAATGTTTTCCTCACAAATTTATTTTTATGTAATTTTTTTCATGAGTGTTAAAAAATGTTGTGAGTAATTAATATGGAGGAACTTCTTCAATCTGATGTTTAAACTATAGCAAAAACAGTTAACCATGTATGCAGAGTGAGATAAAGTAGCTAATGTGTGGTTATGTGTATCTGTGTATATATACATGAATATTACATATGCATACATAATATTAATTTTCAGTATAAGGATGTATTCAATATATAGTGATGTGCAGAAATGTTTGATTGTTCTTCAAGATAGTAAAATTTTGATTATTACGTCAGACACACATAATTAAGCGCTACTTCAATTTTCCACTCAATTATTTTCGCTATCAATTTGAGAATGAATAAATAATAGAAACAGAAGTATTGTTTAAAGTGATGTCTACATTAAGTTTTAAAAGAAGTTTTTTTAAAAAAGGGTGGCCTACACCCATGGGGGATCCTACCAAGTATATTTAAAAGCAGTCAATGTAAGTACCATGGATGTAGTTAGTGTCATAAATTAATATTGGAAATTGCAGTTGCTTATGAATTGAGTTTTGTCTGTGACTGTAGCATAAGATGATTTCTGTTAACTGGTAAACAGTAGAGCTTATAATCAAATTTGATCCAAAAGATACATTTTCATTGACATTAAGAGGTTCACTTCCCTCCCAGTGCTACGATGCTCCCTTTCGTGTAGAAAGGAACTCTGATGTTGACATCTCTCTGCCTTCCCATTGGTAAATGATACAGTAGCCATGAACGGTACTGAACCTATGTAATAAAACAGTACTGCTAAGGGAATGTGTAGCTTAATGTCTATGATAACACATTTATAAACCCATATAAAATGTATGACATTACTGAAGGGAAACAATGAATTTCAAATGAAATTTTATGCTTGTGGCATGCTGAGCTGAGGACATATGTCAATATAGAATAATACTCAAACTTTTTCTTATGTGTAAGGAATGCTAAGAATTAAAGTCAAGTCTTACTTTATTTTGAGGCAGGTTCTGTTTTCTTGACCAACGTGGTAGTAAGAGTTCTCAACCAATGCTGATTCTTCTTATCAGCAGATTAACAATAAATAATGAACATTGTCAGAAGATAAGCCCTAAGTCATTCTTTCAGTTATGACTGAACAAGAGTCAACAATTAAGAGAGAGACTAAGATTAAGAAAAAGGAAAAAGAAGATTCCACGCTTCTCTATCACCATTCCCCAAGTACAACCTCTATTACTTTTTCTGTAGAGATTTTCACACCTGTTTTTCCCTTAGCACTGTTTGTTCATATTGTCCACAGTAACTGTCAAGATACATTGAAAAATCCAGAACATATGACATCTAAATACAACTGGAGCTGTTTTTGTGCCAGCTGTTTCAGAATGTCAGTTTATAAATTTTTTTTATCACAAATGGTGTTCTTTATTCATAACAGACAGATAAATGACAGAACTCTGAAAAATTATTTATTTTTATCTTTTGAATAATTTATTCATTAAATTACACCATATGATAAAAGGCAAAATGTGTATGTCCTGAAAGCAAAATTGGTGAATGTAGCAAAGCTTTTGAAAAATGAAGGTTTCAATTTAATTAAAATGCTTCTGAACTCACATTTAAAACTTTTAAAATATAAGTTAATTTGAATGTATCAGCATTTATATGTATAACATTTGTTACAATGATCAAACGGGACCTTTTAAAAGGCTATAAAATATAAAATTCTATTCATAGAAATTTGATTTAATTGAACTTGGTATGAAGCAAATCCTTAGAAATGGTTCCTTGAAATGCTTTTGCTCTTAATAACTGTTATAAAATTAGATTATTAATGATTCTATGTCCTAATCTTTGAAGAGCAGGAAAAATGATGTGCCACATCAGGCCACCATGTCTAGAATGCTATAAATTTAATGTCTGGGATTCTGTAGTAGGAGAATATTAGGGTCTTGGCTTCATATCAACATTAAGTAAATGTTAAAATGAGGAGAAAATGGTGTGGTTTTTTACAGCAGTAGATCAGATGTTAACAGCGGTCTTCTGTATCGCTGTTTTCAACAATCCCTCTTTACATCAAGTAATTTCCCGGAGACCTAAAAAAAGCATTATTTTATGTCCACATTGAGTTATAACTTTATGGAGTCAAAAGCTACTTGCTGCACCTAACACCACCAAGTGTAAAGGGAATTAAAGGATGATAAGCCTTTTCTATGAATTTTAGAAGTGTTTCAAGTGGCCCAATGCATGTGAAAATGGTTCATTTATTGGTACATGAATTATACTCAAATCATTATTTTATCCTGTTTCAAGGACTTAAGCATCTTGGTGTTTTCCTTAGCTGTTCAGATCTGCTCTCAGTGGTGTGTGAGGTTTTGTGATTTCCAGGGTAGGTGTAATGAATAGAATCTTCTTTCTCCAGATGTCTGGTCATGTTGGCTTAGGTACATGAGTCATGTTAGCCATGTGCCTTGAAGTTTGAACACTGAGCTAGTAACACAGAGTTAAAAATTGCTCTTAGGATTCTGTGATCATTATTAGTACCAAAGTCAACTAGTGTTAGCATTTTAGTAATAACAAGGTCAATTAGTGCCGTGTTCTATGGTACTAAGATTGGCGACTCAGTAGAAATAGTACCACGTAATGCTATCTCTACTCCCTACCTTGTTTCACAAATTATCCTTATTCTTGCGTTTCTCAGAGTTTTTTTCCTACACTCAAATTTGTCAATCTCATAAATTCTTCAATAAGATATTGATGCCTGTGAGGATGGTGGTGTTGGTGGTGTGCATATGTGTGTCTGCTTATGTGTGTTATGTACAGATTATTTCTTTGTTGATTGTCAAAGTTGTCTTGGGCTTTAAGTTAGGAGTATGACAATAACAGATTACGCATTTTTAAATGATTGCTTTTGGACAAATTCATCATTCTCACTATTCTTTCTTTTTTTTAAACATCTTCATTGTTTCTTGTCAAATCTTGGTCCAATACTTATTAATTTTTAAAATGTATATATATATACATATTTATTGCATTTCATTTTATACCATCATTTCATAGGCTCTGATGTTCCCCCCTCCCCTCCTCGTGCCCTCCCGCCATGGTGGATTGCTCCATGTGATTGCAGTATTACAGTTCAATCTAGTCTTGTTTCTTTCATTGCAACCATGTGCCATGCATAGAGTCCAGCATCTTATTTTCCAACTCAATTCAACAGATTCTTGGGGAGACGAACTCTGGTCTGAAGGCATAGCTGGCAGAATATCGTTCTGACCAATTAAAAGCCATAACATAACATCAACAACAGTTTCCAACATTATGGGTTAATTAACATTGTATTGAGTGACTGATTTGTTAGAAAATGCGGGTTCTTAACCACATCCTGTGACTACTTCATTAGCATTTCAATTTTAGTTTGTATACAACTGGCTTCTATCTACCTTAAAATGGCTATAGGATGCTAGTCAGCTGTCTCATGTCTATTTTCATTTTCATTTTAGTACTTAGCAGTCTATCGTGTTGAAGCATAATTTTTACTGAACTTGGAAGATTTTAGGATAGTCTAAACTGGCTTGTAGCTTTAACAAGGCATATGACACCAGTTGAAGCATAGAAAGTCTCACTATTCTTAATGTACTAGAGAAAGAACAACACATTAATCTAGTACAAGTTTTTTCAATGGACTACAATGATATTTAAGTTCATTAAAAAAATATTTGCCTCAATATTTGTACTAAAAAGTCTGTAAAAATTGATCCCCAGCTGAAAACTTTGTGTTGGCGTCTGGGTAGCACCATATTGCAGAGTGTGTCACCTGGGACGCATTAGGTGTGTCGTTGCAGCAAGCTGACATCTGGTTCCTAACTTTTAGTGTGGTGAGCGTTCTCTAGGTAAAGCATACTCACACTATATCAGGGGCTGAAGAGGTACTCATTTGAAATTCCAAGGGGAAAACACTCAAATGTCAAAATAATTTTGTGCCATTAATTCTAATTATGCATTTAAAGCATTAATTGCATTTATAAGTTTAGTTTTGTTCAAATGAAAAATCAGAAGACTTAAAGGGAGTAGCAGTTTTTAAAACTGAAACTGGGCTAGCATTGTGGTTGCCACCCACAGTGCCAACATTCCATGTAAGTGTTGGTTCCTGCCTCGGCTGCTGCTCTTCTCACCCAGCTCCCTGCTACTGAACAAAAGCAGTGGAAGGAGGAGGCCTGTATGTGAGATCTTTAATATTGATAATCTCTGAATGTAACACATAAAATAAATATATAGGTTTTTAAGATATTGACACACTTGATAATTTGGAAAATATTTATGAAATCTGTTTGAAGTATTTTTTGTTATCATCAATGAGGTTTACTAATTTTTAAAACAATTTCCATTGTTTTAAAAAATACGTTAGTATATTGAAGAATGAAGTGAATATACATTTGATGCATAATGCTTTCCAAAAATGTTTACCATCTTCAATTTTGTTTTATATTGCAAAATGTAAAACATATGCACAATATAAACACAGACTAAATCAGAAAGATGTCCTTGACTTAAGTGTTCTGTGTTTTGCTGCTGTGGACATGAACTGTGAATAACAATGTCATGATTTTCTTGAGATAAAAATTTGAGAATACCAACAGCCTTTTAGAGAAATAATCAAATACATGCCTTCATGGCTTTGGCTCCAATTGTTTTTAATCATGACTAAATAATGCCACTAATGACACAGTAGTGATCCAGTTGCCTGGCTTGTGCTTTTTTATCGTACAGTTCCCTTTCCACAGTGTAAACCAAGTCATATTTTGAAAATTCTCATCAGTGAAATTTGTCAGTGCTTTCCAATTGCAATGACCCAGAGCGCTGTCTTTAAAAAGATACAGACATGGCACGAGAGACTCAGGCAATGACAGCCCAAGCACGTGAGACCCTGTTAGCCAGTAGAGGATGATTCATCCAAGTCCCCAGCTCCACTACTGTAGCCATCCCAGAAATAAAGTAGTGAGTGGAAGATCTCTCTCTCTACCACTTTCTCCCTCTCCCTCCTTCTCTTCCAAATAAATCTTTATAAAAAGATTCTCCTTGTATTTTTTTCTTAAGGCAGAAGTTATCTATGAAGTTGCAAAGACCAATCTCAGTAGAACAAATGGTAAAATATTTCATGTGATAGGTACACATCAAGGTTTCCAAATTATGCCTTACCTTAGACATATTCTAAATAAAAATAGATATTTTGAACAAATTACATTTACCTTAGGTGTCAAATATCTTCAAGTTGGTGATAGTCAAATAAAATATAGATGCAATTCTTAGCAGTTGGATATGAAATTGGAACCAAAGTAGTTGAGATTCAACCTTATTTTCACGTGGGTACATGAATTCTAGGGCAGCTTTAGCTAGCATGTTAACAATGAGACAATTTGTTTTCTTGACATTATTTGTTAGGTAGCTGTTTTGCTGGAGTCTGGTAGCATCAAGAAAGGTTGATAGATGGAGTACGAGGTATTATTCTAATGCATTCCAGCACTGAGACTGATTGGATAAATGAATCAGCATGGATAACATCCTGCATAGGAAGAACACCATGAACAAAAATGGGCTTTCCAATCATGTTTCTAGTTTCCTGAAATGAAGATTGAGTTCCATTTAGCATGACAGTTAATTTTATTTTTGTCAGTTTTTGTTTAAGAGCATTAAAGGCTATGAGGAGCATACAGGAACTGGCAGTGTTTTGTCATTCCCAGGCTGCTTCCTTTCTTGAGAGGATAACAGTTCAACCAACCAAAATGCCTGCATGTATTTTGCTCAGGTAACCACAAGTTATTGGGGTAGACTATTCCTTACTATAATGTTCATTTTATTCATTGTATTGGTGTGTACATTTTTTTTTTGAGAGCTGCAGCAGAATTCTGTGTTTGGCAGAAGAGTTCAGAATACACCTCAGACGTGACAAGGTTATGGGCTAATAGGTGCTTAAGGTCATGTCCCTTTTGGAATGAGAAGAGGGGAGTCACTTTAGAAGTGTACTGTATGCTAGGTCCTTCCCTGAAGGTCATTTCAGCAAGACAAAGCTCCCTGGCACAGAACGTGCCTGAGATTTTAGCTATAAGAGTTTTTTTTCCATGAAAATGGAAAGAAGTTACCACTCACACCCTTCTGATGGTGACAGGATACAGTGCTGGCCTGCTGTGGGTTTCACCCTCCCCGCCCCTTTCTCGCCAAACCTTATATCTTTCTGATGGCTAGCTGGTCCTCCACCATTTTCCTGGGTCTTTCCTCTCTTGGAGCCCCCTCCTGTGACTGCTGTAGGAGATTTCTTTTATTATTATCATTATTATTATTCTTTATTTTATGACACAGTTTCACAGGCATGGGGTTTCCCCTCCTCCCCATTGTTTTCCTTTCCAATCTTACACTAGTTGTCTTTCCAGTACACTCAGGAGTCCATCATACTGCCATTGAGGTGTCTTCCCAACAACGTAGGGGCTTATCTGTTGTGACACCATCCTTGTATTGCAAGTACAGGGATATATTTCTCTGTTTCAGCCTATGGACATATTTATTTCCATATGCACTTCCGTTATACCTCCCCTTAGGTATAGTCCACCCCGGGTTAACAAGGAAAAAGAATTAAATAAAATAAAAAGTGAGTCTTCTTCTCCACGGTGTTGTCAGACTCATAGCAGAGGTATCAATGACGCTAGGGTGGTGTAATTTCTTAGCATATTTGTCTGCATGAAAACTCTTTCCTGTGAGACAAGAACTGAGACTGCCTTTTATCTCTCCTGTCTCAATCCCCAGCCACAACAGCAGTATTAAGGCAACGAGCATAACCTGCTACCTGTGTGTTAACTGCTAGTCTGTCTGCCAGGCTCACTCTTGAAGCTTCCATCTGACCTGTGTGTCATCTTAAAGTGTAGACGCTGTGAAAGGAGATACTGACTCTCATTTGACTCAGCTGTTTCCAACACAGAACCAAAAAGATTCAAGATTTCTTCAGCAGACACAGTCATTTTAAAAGAATCCTAAAGACTGGGCTGAGTTATCGGAATCTTGCTAAGCCACACTGAGTTATGAACTAGAACTTCAGCTTCTATTACAATATTGACCTTGGATAAAATCAGTTCCCATAGTTTAGTAGCAAAGAGGCTAATGGACAGTAGATAAGAGTGTGCCATGCAAGACAGTGAACAATGAGTACTTCTTTATCTGTACAAGGTGAAAACTTATTTTTCTGATGAGTCTTCTCCAGAACAGAAAAAAAAAGGCTAGAAAACTCGAATGCACTGCAAAAAGGTCATAGGAAGAGGAAATTAAAGCTAATAAAGCTAACTTCATTTTGGTGAAAGGCAGTTCAAAATCTATGTATAAAATTTTCAAGATAACCCATTCTTTGAAGCTTTTTGAGGACCATTATGTATAGAATTTACTGCTTGCTTAATTCTGATTAATATCTTAAATGTTAGTGAACACCACACCTTTGCCACCTCTATCTTGGAAACTTTTCCCATGTATAGAGGAAAACTCTAACATAAATTCTTCTCTGCATTTTAGAGATGAAGTAATAGCTCATTAGAAATTAAAACTATGACAAAGTTTGGGAGGGCAAAGTTATGATAGAAGTAGGCAGAAAATCAATATTAAGGTTTTTTAAAAAAACAGATGAACATTGTGAATCTTCTAAAGAAAACATAGCGTGGACTGTACATTTATGTGAGGAATAGGACTGTTACTTTAGAGAATGACTATGGGAATTCCTGTTAGCATACAAGCATTCTATAGCATAAATGGGAAGTGCAGGAATATATTGATATATAGGATTATAGATTTACTATGTATCAAATACGTATTCTTAACATTAAGTGCCTGGTTAACGTATGCCTGGGTTAGAATAAGGCATGCTTGTATATATTTATTTTGCTTTATAGCATGATTATCAAATATATATATGCTTATATGAAGAGAGGTATAACTTCACATAAAAGCTTATTAAATATGATCAGTTAATCATCCTCTCATATTATCTAATAATAAGGTAATAATCATCCAATTTTAAATTTATTATACGTCTTAGAAGATATATAGTACAGCTTACTTAATCACATGTGCAAATTGTGAAATCATCTATATGTACTTTCAGGAACTAGATCTGTTTTGCATAAATGAAATGATGGTTGCCCACCTGCCTGGGAGAACCGGGCTGAGCTGCAGCCTACACCTTCAGCAGAACCTTCAGAAATGTCGGCATTTCAGGAAGGAAACTTTCAGCTCCTCACTTCTCCCTCCACTTTCCCTTTCTCTCTCCTTTCTTCTTTCTTCCCTTCTTCCCTCTCCTTCTTGTCTGACACTTAAGATAAATGAGAAGAGAATGTGTGTTAATGAACTGCCTTCTCTTTGGAGGAATAAACCCTTTTTGCTGCAATTCTTTCACACCATTATTTTAGTTAGCATTCATCTAGAATATTTGAATCTGTATCATATGTGAGATTGGTACATGCATTTTTAAAGCATCCTCTGGAAATTCTATTATGAAAATTACAGCTTCTTTACTAAGAGAATAGAAATGTTTCTGTCTTTACTGTGGCTTGGAATCATTTAAATAATCGTCTAATTTTCATTTTTTCAAAGACCAGTGCTATTTACCTGTGATCCTTATCTCACTTACTGGCATTTTTCGATGACTTTTTTTTTTTAAATTAAACTGCTCAGTCTCTTATTCTGTGCTAATTGGTCTATTCTAACTTTTTGCTCTCCATATCACCTTTGGTAATATATATTTTATTATCTAGTTAAATGCCTAATTAGCTTTTAATAGTCATTTTGTTTCAATTTCATTCTTAGCCTTCATATTTGGTCTCTTTTTTGGTCACATGTTTGAAATGGTTTTGGCTTTATTGCTCTAAAACAAAAATTAAATTAAGAAAATAAAGATGTGTTTATTTGGTGGAGCTGGCACTAAAGCACTTTGAAGAGCTGCCTGTAGCACCTGTGAACCACATTGGCACCGTTATGTATACTTTAATAAATAATTTAATAAATAATTTTTAAATAATTGATGCAGAGTTTTCAATGGTGGATAATGTAACAGAACTGGCAGTGTGTATCAGCTGTCAGACCCAGAGCTACTGAAGTAGTACTTGCTGTCTAGACCTTGTCTCAGTTCCAGATCTGAGCCCGTTCTCTTATTCGCCTGCCAAGGTAACAACAAAAAAGTTTCTTCTGTAGTTGATTTAAAACTGTGCTCACAAAGATACTAAAATAATTTTAGTTTCTACACTTAGTCATAATTGATCTTGTCTTATTAAAAAGGCACTTACCCTATGGGAAAGAGTAAATTTAGGCTGCCGCAGAACACAGGATTTTATGCAGTGCTCAGCTTGAGTTCTTGAATTTCTCTTTATTTCTGAGATATGCATTACATTGTTAGGAAGAAAGAAGATGAAAATGATTCTGTAGTGACATTGGAAATAATGAGCTCCTGGACCTCCAAGGTATTTTCCAGTAGGCTTTTAACTTTCCATAGCAACCCCCAAAATCTCACTGGGTTCTGCCCAACCAACCAGCGCTCAGGCTGTGGGCAGTGGGCTGTAGAACCTCTCCACTTGCTGATACCCAGAGCTGCTTGGTTCTTTTATGTTTTCCAAGCTCTCCTAGTCATATAGAGCATATTCAACAGTTACAGCAGTTGTCTGAACTTGACCCTCCATTTGCTTTTGACTAGACAACCAAGGGTCCTCCAGCTCGTGACTCTCCTCCATGATAATTCTGTCCTGATTGTCCCCACGTTGCATCTGTCAGCTCCCCTAAAATCTCTTCATGCTAGTGAAGGAACAGGGTGACTCTGGAAAGACAAACTTTAACTCCTTCCATCAAGAGCACTGGAATGATTTTACTGCTGTTAAAACTCAGGAGTGTCATGAGCTAACTGCCTTTTTGAAGATCTTTAAAATAACCTTACTTCTCTAAAGCCATGCCCCTTTCTAGGTTCAGCTCCAGTGCAGGGGACTTGAGGGAGAGAATCAGGACCTGGCTGGTATTCCTCCATTCCATTTCTCAGTCTGTCACCTGTGTAAATTTAGAAAAAGTCGCAGTCTCCCCTTTGTTCTAACCTGGTCATCATTAAATAAATACTCTGTAACCTGGATTGTGACACTGCTTGCTGTTAAATTTTTAAAATATGCTCTCTTCTCATTCTCAGCCTGAAAAATCTATAGAAATTTTATTTTAAGATTTCAGAAGTTGTATACTAGCTTAGGGATTCTGTTTGCATTCATGCTATAAAAGTTGTCAGAGTACATTTTCTCCAGCTTCCTCTCCCTTCTACTCAAGGGTGCAGTACAAGGACATGATGGGCATGAGTCCTGCGCTGAGCACAGAAGCAGGGAATTAAGTATAACTTTTTGTACATCCTGTGACAACAATATTTTTATCTTTTACATTTTTTTTTCTGTTATTGCCTGCCGTCTTAAACCCTTTGCCACACTGTGCAAAATGGCATCCTATGTGCCACTGCTGGAATTCTTGATCTGCTGGTCGTCAGGTCTGAGGGCTACATGGACCTATCTTGGGTGGAACCTATTGCAGTTCACTGAGGCAGAAATGAGTTCACTCCCAGCTCAGTGCGTATGCAGTCCTGTCCCATCACAGCTTTTGCCTCCCTGCACAAAATGCCACATGATTTGGCCCTAGGCGGTAGACTGGGTTGTGAAATCCACTCTGTTCCTACACTGCCCGTCAGGGACCAGCCGCTTTGGCTCTGCCCCTGGTAAGGAAGGGCAGTTTTTCTCTGGGCTCACCCCCTGAGTTCCTGGTGAATGCCCCTTCCCACCTGGTTGCCAGTGGAGTTCCGGCTGCTAGTGCAGTTCAGATCACCGCTTGCTGCATGCTGCTGGGGTTTTGGAAACTGCAACGGATCACTGTTGTGCCCATGGTTTTACCAAGTCCGTCAGTCTCCATGTGCCCCTCTGCTATCGTTCTGTGCTCTCCTATTTCCTGGAATGTGCCCGCTCTGCTACACACTGGCTGATGCTTCTCTATCTGAAATGTGTCCTTATTCTATTCCTCCATTTGATTCATCCCTGACTCTTCTTTTATTGTACCTCTGCCTTTCAAATACCAAGAATTTTTTACAAGTCTTATGTGATATAGATTCTACTTTTGAACATTATGCATAGGGTTAGATGGCAGAATTTTCTAGGAAGTCTTTCTTCATGTCTGCAAGTCTCACACTGAGATTTGT
The DNA here is from genome assembly GCF_017591425.1 of Ochotona curzoniae. Classification (NCBI taxonomy): domain Eukaryota; kingdom Metazoa; phylum Chordata; class Mammalia; order Lagomorpha; family Ochotonidae; genus Ochotona; species Ochotona curzoniae. The sequence goes on along the minus strand of NW_024466307.1, from coordinate 4,710,629 downwards.
GGGACAGTCAGAGAGAGGATGGCTGTTGGTATTGGGATGTAAATGGGGAAATTTGTTTTTAAAAGAGCATTTTACAATGATACATTATATGTAGCAAAACATTTTAAACAGGAAGAATGTGAAATGTCTCAATGACAATACTTTGCCTTGCACGTAGATGCTGAGTACAGCTGTGTTTTGAATGCTGCTTTGTCAGAGAGGTGGTAATTCATGTTACTTCCATTATGGAGACACGTTAGTTTGTGGATTTTGGAAAGGATTTCAAGGACAGTGATTTGTCAAACACAGACTACATTCAGCCTGCCGACTGCTTAAGTTTCAGCTTTTCGGGTTATCTTTGAGGTCAACTAATGGCACATTCCACGTGGGAAAATGGTTGAAAGCTGAAAGAGGTTTAGAAGAAGTAGAATGAAGCAAATTTTTACAGATGTGGCATCTCTGTGTATTGTGCTTTCTGTGTCTTAAATTCTCTTTATTTTCCTTTTACTTTGAAGGCCAGCAGTTCTGTGTCATTTTCATTTGATTCTTTTTCCTCTGTTGGTATTTAAAATGGTGGTTTCATAGTAATGGTCTGTACTTCATATTTGGGAAATCATAGTCCTTTCAAGTCATTGACTGTATTTAATAGGCGTAAAGCTCCCAAATAGGAATTCTTCGCCTTTTCTTCTGCTTGAGCAACAACTACATTCTCTACTGTCACCTTGTCATTTCTTATAACAGAGCTTGCTTCAAGGTCAGCATGTTTATAAGGAAGCATATTACTTTTACCATTTTATGTTCAATACTACCCCTCCCTGATCCTATCCATGTCTGCAACACTTTCCCTGTTACACTATTAGAAATACTGTCAAATGAATTTGAAACTTGAATCTCTCCTGTTTCTCTCTCTCTCTCTCTCACCCTCCCCCCCCATACACACACACTCACAAATATTTGGGTATGAAGTATCCGTCACAAACAACAATTTCCAAGATTAGAGCTTTGATGTATAGGTAATCTAAGATCCTCCATAATAAAAGACAATGATGTACCTAAAAGTAGAAGAGGCTGAGATTCATCAAGACTGGGTACTATTCCAGTGGAATACATACATAAATGATTTCCGAGGAGAATGTTTTTAAAGTTACTTGCGTAGAAACAGAGACAGACGTAGTAAGATCTTCCATCTACTGGTTTACTTTCAGAAAACTCAGAGCAGCCAGGATTGGACCAGATGATTATCAGGAAACTGAAACTTACTCTGGACCTTCCCAATAGGTGGCAGAGCTCTCTTTGAGTGTGATTTTATTTAATTTGATTAACTGGTAGTAATTGCACATTTGATGGAGTATAGTGTAACTATATATGTTTGTATCCATATATATGTATAGATATACAAACAGCCTAAGTGATAAATACAGGCAATACAGTTAAAACTGACCTGCTTAGCACTTTGTACAAAAATAACTATCCCTCCACTGGTCAAATGTGATGAGCACACTCTTCAAGGTTGGAATTAAGTTTAATTAACAGAGTTAAGTCTGAACTAATGAAAACAAATAAGGGTAATGGAATACTGGTTAACAATGATGAGAGCTGTAATCATCCCCTCTCAGAACAGGAAGAAAAGGAGGAAGTGTGCTGAGAATCCAAGACAAAATGGTTTAGTGGAAGGCAACTGGACAAGAGTGTGGCTTTCATTTCTGATTTGCTGTCACTGACTCAATGCCAAGGAGAAGAAATGACATGAACCCCATCTCTTCTTAACTATAATATTAACTCTTGCTGGGCCAATGCTGATGGGTGTGCTTAATCTGAAACCAGAGAAAAAGAAGACTCCATTAGTGCCATCTGTAGAACCATTTGGTAAAGCACAGAAAATGCATGAAAAGTTGTACTTAAAAAATGATTTTAATTAGTAAATATTACTGAGCAGTTTTCACGGATTTCATTAGAGCAGATTTACATTCAGTGAACAGCTGAGTAGAATACGTACTGAGAATTCCCTGCTCACTCCCCAGATGGTGATTCATATCTATATCAGAAGTTTGATGAAGTTCTTCCAGTTTAACAAGTGCTTCTGTAGTTAAGTGGTTTTGAACGTGCCAGGTACTCTCCCTGGCGTCTATGGATGTCAGATTTAACTTCTTTTATTTATTGATGTGATAGAGCATATTCACTGATTATTAAATTTTCAACAATTTTTCATACCTGGTATAGTTCCTCAAGTTCACAATGTATGTACATTGCTAGATTCAATTTATCAACAGGTTATTGAATTTTCTTGCATATATATTACATGAGAGATACTGTGCTCCAGTTTTCTAGTAAAATCTTTGGTTTTGGTATTAGGATAATTCTAGCTGTGGGATGAATTAGGAAATACTTCCCTTTCTACTTTTTGGGTGGTATTGTAGATAATTGGTAATTTTTTTCTTTTTAAATGATGCTTTTAATTGAACAAAGATTCTCCCCACCCTCTTTTTAAGATTTATTTATTTGTATTGGAAAGACAGATTTGTAGAGAGGAGAGACACAGAAAGATCTTCTGTTCTCTCACTCCCCAGATGGCTGTGCCAATCTAAATACAGGATCCAGGAGCATCCTCCTGGTCTCCCATGCTGGTACAGAGTCCCAAGGCTTTGGGTTAACCTCTGTCGCTTTCCCAGGCCACAAGCAGGGAGCTGGATAGAAAGTTGAACAGCTGGGGCAGGAACAGGTGTGCACATGGGATCCTGGCATGTGCAAGGCAAGGATTTTAGTCATTGAGCCACCACAATGGGCCCAACCAAAGAATTCTTCCAACACTGTCATTTGCTTTTGGGGGAGGGACTGTAAATTATTTATTCAATGCTTTTATTGAATGTGTGATTATTATGCTGATATTTATTCTTGTGTTAGTTTTGTCAGACTCTGCCTTTCAAAGTACCAGTGATCTTCAAATATATGAGTTCCCTCACCTCCTTTCTTCCTTTTCTGTCTTCTTACCTTGGCTGGAAAGTGTTCATTATATAGATCTTTCAAGAATGTATTAGTCTTGTTATTTTTCCTCTACTGTTTATTTTTAGCTGATTAGTGTTTACTTTTATTCTCTAAGTCATGTTTAACATTTTTCTAGTCCCTAGCTTTATAAGTTGGAAGCTTAGAATATTGATTTAAGCTCTTTATTTTTGACAGACCAATTCAAGGTTTTATTTTCCTGGTCAATCTGCGTGTTATTCCAAGAGGTGTGTTCAGCTTCCAAGTGGTTAGAAATGTTCCAGCCATAGTTCTAATACCGATTTCTAGTTTAAGTCCTGAGGGCAGATGTTGTGTGACTTCTCTGACACTGGGTGGGAGTTCTGTGTGGTCATGTTGAATGTTCTGTGGCCTGTGTTGCTGCTTCCTTGGTGAGGATTCCATGTGAGCTGTAGAAGAATGTACATGCTGTAGTGAGAGTTAGTAGTCCTTAGAGGTCAGGTACACCCCCTTGATGGATGGTGTGGCCATGTGGAATGATGGGCTCACAGATTTTCTGCCTGCAGGATCTGTCACTTTCTGATAGAGGGGTGTTGACGTCTTCAAATGCGACAGTGAATCCATCTGTCTCCCCTTGAAGTACTCTCAATTTTGATCTGATATAGTTTGACATTCTGTCACTGGACACTTCTTACGTCTTCTTCAATTATCTACCTCTTTTTTATGACGTAATTTTTGTTTTTACTCTTGGTGAATTTCCCAGCTCTGAAGTCTACTCTTGCTGATATTTACATAGCTACTTTTCCTTGCTTTCTCAGTGTTAACATACTTTCTGTTGAGCCACCTTCTGTTGCCTTCCCAGTCCCATTATCAGAAAGCTGGCCTGGAGGAAGAGCAATGAGGATGTGAAGCAATCCTCCAGCTTGGGATGTCTGTCTCATAGGCAGTGGCTTAATCACCTGCGCAATATCGATGCTACCCATTGTTTATTTATTTTAAAGGTAAAGAAAAACAAAGGTATGTTTCATTCTTGTCTGATGGTTTTCCTCCCTCAGATGTGCATAACAGCCAGAGCTGACTAAGTTGAAGCCAGGTACCAGGAATTTCTTTTAGATATCTTCAGTTGGGGTAGCAGTGACCCAATTACTTGATTCATTATCCACTGTGTGTCAAGAGTGTACACTGCAAGGCTGGATTGGAAGTAGTGGACCTGGGACTTGAACCAGTGGTTTTGCCATGGAATATGGGCATTTCAAGCACTGACTACTGCACCAAATGCTTGCCTTGCCTTTTTTAAAATAACTCTTGTCTGAATATTCTCCAGTGGCTTCATATCTGTATAGAATTAGAAAAAATTACACACTCTGCAGGCTGCAGGAAATTTAAACCTTGTGTTTATGTTATTTCCTAGTCCTATCCACAGACCTCTATGATGTCCTTTACTTCATACATACCAGTCTGTTCATGCCTGAAGCAAGCCACGCTCTGCGTAGAGTGCTCTGCGTGAGCAAAGAACCATTTCAGTAGTCATCTCAGCTTCCACATTTCAGCCAGAGCTCAGGGCGGAGCCCACTTTCTCTTCCATTGCACAACCAGTGGGAAAACTCAGATCTACTTTGGCTGAGACACAGACAGTAGTGTCTTCATTGTCCTGGCCGCATTGCCTCCCCGCCAAGACCAGTGTCCTGCAGTTTGCTGCCTCTGTTTCTGTTCCTTTTCCCCCACACACTCCTGCTCATTTCTCATGTAGGACATTTCAGCGAGTTCTCTCGTAGGCTTGTTTCCTAATGACTGCCCCCCGGGTCTCACCTTTCCCCACAAGACAGTTACAAATGTTTTTGCTAAACCAAATCCATTTCTTTGCTAGAGGGAGTTAGGGTGACATTTCCTCACATCTGTGAATATGTCTGGCTAGTTTTCAGCTGCTGTGCAATTTCTGACAAACTTCAGAAAGCGCTTTTTTATTTTATTTTTTATTTTTATTTCAGGCAGCATCTCCATTTACTTCTGGATGAACACAATTCATTAGAGGCATAACCTATTTTGATGAAACGTGGGTCTTTCTGTCAAACCAACAGACATTGAGTTCACATTATATTGTTATTGGTATTAATTTCTTTTATTTATTTTTTTTTTTGCTTCTACCTAGCACACAGTCTGATGGACGCAGGCTTTTCTGTTCAGCAGTTTCCATGCCTTTTCTAACATAAAAGGAAGATCTGTTTTCTTTGTGAAACATTTGAATTATAACTTGAATACATTTAAAAAGTAGTTGGAGTGGTTGACTAAGTTTGAGCATTACTCTGAAAGACTTTCCTTTATGTTATTTTTCCACTCATTTTACCATTTTACTTTAAACAGTTCATCTGTTTATTGACAGCGTGTTGTATTCGTAATGGGCACATTTGCATTTTTGCCACTTCCTAATATATTTCAGTTTAAGTATGTATCTTATTTATGATTTCTTCAATATTTTAACATAGCTTGATTTTTTTCATTGTGTATATTTTTTAAAGATTTATTTATTTTTATTGGAAACTCATTTATAGAGAGAAAGATCTTCCATCTGCTAGTCCATTCCCCAAGTGGCAGCAACAGCCAGAGCTGTGCTGTTCCTCAGTCAGGAGCTTCTTCCGGGTCTCCCGTGTGGGTTTAGGGTCCCAAGGCTTTGGACCTTCCTCTACTCCTTTCCCTGGCCACAAACAGGGAGCTGGATGGAAAGTGGAGCAACTGGGACACCCAGATGGGATCCCAGTATATGCAAAGCGAGGCTCTTAGCCACGAGGCTACCACACTGGGCCCTATATTTTTCCTTTAATTGTAGGTCATATATGATATATCAGCACAATTAGTTTGTTGTTGTTGTTATTGTTGTTGTCTGTCAGACATTGTATAAGTGGATCATCCAACCCCGCAAGGCAGGTAGAGACATTGTGGATTCTGGACCGAAACGGAAGCTGACCAGTTTTGGAATCTGAGTTCCCTTGGGGTGGTAGCCCTTTATTTTGGACTGAAAGCCAGTCCTGTTTCCCAGAGTGTGTCCATCTGAACTTGTGTGTGTCCTGGTTATTTGTGGGTAAGCTGTACATGCTGACCAGCCGTTCAGCTTCGGGATTGTCACCTTCCTGTCCACAGACACGATGAGAGTGGAGAAGCACCACACACTCTTCTTGCTTTTCTTGATCCAGGAATCTTGTCACTCCTCTTGCTTTTATTCTGTTGCTATTCTAGTTGCTCTCAGTTGGCAAATTGTTAAGAATCTAACTGCTATGGAGCACAATCTCAAGCAGTTGTGTTACAATTTCTAACATAAGGAAATGCAGCCTCTGAAATCAATATGTATCCCTTTATTAGCTCTTTTGTTATTTTTCCCCATGGCTGCTTTTTCAAATTGCCTTGAATCCTTAATTTCCTTGTAGATGTTACCCTGAAACATATAATTAGGACATATAACCTTTCTGTTGTTGTCTTAAAGCGTCAATAAACAGAATTTTCTTTTGAATGTAACTACCTTCATGTATATTTCCATGAATTTTTTAAACAGAGGGCACACTGTTCAGTCAGCAAAACTAGTAATCAATGACCAAGCAGAAAATTTAAGAAATTAGGGGAGAAAAATCTTATGATATGACACTGTGTTCCTATGACTTTATACTCCAAATGTCCAGTGTCTGTGTTTGAGAAATGCTGATTTTCTTTTTAAAAAATATTTAGCTATTTTTATTGCAAAGTCAGATATATATAGAGAGAGAGACAGAGAGGCAGAGAGAGGAGTAGGAGAGACAGAGAGAGACAGAGAGGAAGATTTTCTGTCTGCTGATTCACTCCCCAAGTGTCTACAATGGCCACAGCTGTGCTGATCTGAAGCCAGGAGCCAGGAACTTCTTCTGAGTCTCCCACATGGGTGCAGGGTCCCAAAGCTTTGGGCCATCTTCAACTGCTTTCCCAGGCAGGGCACAAGCAGGGAGCTGCATGGGAAGCAGGGCTGCCGGGGTTAGAACCAGCACTCATATGGGATCCTGGAGAGTTTAAGGAGACTTTAGCTGCTGGCCACCGTGCCAGGCCAGGGTAATGCTGTTTAAGATGACATAGGTGGGGGCCAATGCATTGACTTAGCTGGCTGATACTCCACCTCTAAGCACCTCGATCCCATATGGGTGCTAGTTCATGTCCCACCTGCTCCACTTCTCACTGAGCTCCTGCTTATGGTCTGGGAAAGCAGCAGAGGATGGCCCAAAGCCTTGGGACCTTTCACCACATGGAAACTCCTGGCTTCTGGCTTCGGAGTGGCTCAGCTTCGGCCATCACAGCCACTGGGGGAGTGAATGAGACAGTGGATGGGACATCTTTCATCCTGTCTGTTCTTCTCTCTGTATATCTGCCTTTCCAAGAAAAATAAATAAATCTAGAGAAAAAAATGCAATGTCGGTGATCATTATACCCAGGCTTGAGTCAGAGGCTGTCTGGTTTCTATGGAAGTGGTCTTAATAATGATCTTAACCCCCTTATCTAACTATTCTGTCAAGCTATTTTTAGCTTTTATGACTTTTGGCATGTATTCAGAGTTTCTATGGTCAAATAAGAGACAGAACAGGAATAAAATATATTGAGGCAAGAAAGGAAAGGAAATTATATATTGATATTTATCTGCAAGTAATACAAAATAAAAAAGGAACATGAACAAAAAAAGGAGTCACATGCCAGGATTGTATCTTGTAGCTTAATCAGTTTTTCATTACAATGTAGAATTATGCATATATTTCCTATTAACAAGTTATTTGCTTTGTCAGTTTGGAGAAACAGACACATCACTGTTACCAATAAAAAATGAAAAACATGGCTTTTGGGAAGTCAAGTAACAATATATTAGTGCAAATGCAATACCTCTGAAAGAGTATTCAAAAAAAAGAAAATAAATGCAAATGGGAATAACCCATGGTGATGTTCAGTCAACAGTCATAATTTTAATATGATAAATATTTCTTGAAAATAAGAGTTTATGTTACAGTTATGTGTTTTACTAGAAGCCTGTGTTTGTCAGTTATCTTAAATCAACTGTATTTTAAGAGTATAAAGTATATCAGCTCATATTCTTTTCTTATTTTTTATTAGAAACAACAGAAAATACTAGAAGGCTACATATGTTTATTGTATAATCTCCTATTTTAGAGTTAAGAATAACTTGAAAATCACATAATTAACCTTAAGCTTATGCCCAATAACATTAGGCTCCAAGTAGTTGTGACTTGCCTAGGTCACATGGCTAAAAAAATTAGGCACAGTTATAACGTAAACCTTAGTTTCTGTTGTTAGTTTTATTGAGTAATTCAGAAGAGATATTAGAGAATTAAAATCTCATTATTAGAATTATGTTATGTAGTCTTGTTATATGCAATTCCCAATTCAATTTGTTTCTGAACATTGAGTCCTAAGTATTGTATTTTTTGCATTTCATTAAAGATTTTTACAGAGCAGAAATTTATAACACACTGAGGTTTACTTCAGTGGCATTCAGAAGAAAGCTACTGTTCATCAATAAGCATGCTTTCTTTACGTACAGAAAACACAATGAAATCGGAGACATCATTACTAGTCTTTAATTTTTGAAATACATGATTCTGTTGACAGTATTTATTCAATTATATCGAATTTTATTCCATTTTATTCTAATTCTATTCATTCTTGTACACAGTATTTTGCAGTATCCAGTGTTCTGCTGAGATACTAATATCTGAATAAAATTGATACAATAGGAAATTACATTATTAACAAATTTGTATAAATGAATATGTACATTCATACTTACAATATTAAATTGAGAAGTTGCATTGATGTATAATATTTTTTAGTATCGTAAACCAGATTTTTTTTAGTAATGTTTTACAATGGCTTATAGCCTTGCCTTTGAATAAATAGCATGAATAAATTGAAAGCATTTGGAAGAGTGCTTGATATAAGAATGTTTCGTTAGTATGCTGAGTGCACTGCAGTAGCTTTGAAGATTACTGTTGTGATTTAAGTGATGTGCATGAGAACATGGTGGACAGTTGGAGTAGCAATGCAGAGAAATTCGTTGGTGGTGCGTTCTTGAAGTAGTCATGCAGGTCAAGAAGTGAGTTTTCTCCCTTGGAAGGAAACCCAGCTAATTGCTATCCCAGACGCTACCATTCTGTAACTGTCCTCTCGCTTCACACTCAAGAAGCAGGCGTGTGTTGAGGAAGGTGAACTGGATTGTTAACTTTCACCTGCATTCTTGCTTATTTCTGTTGTAACTATTTTCAGGCAAGTACAATGTGTTATTTTGAAAGATGATCTTTAAAAATGATCTCAGCTTGTAAAATAATTGTGTAATTGATGCTTTCTGGTTATCTGTGTAGGTGGAAATTGCAGTGCTTGTGCACAGGTGAGAGTTGCCTCACAGTGTTAAACACCCAGGTGGTGGGTCTTCTTGCTGAATGGAAAGAACAGCCTCCAGCAGCAGGAATTGTCACATAAATAATGTTCTGAAGCAAATAAGGATGAGCATTTTTAAAATTGTTCAAATTTCACTGTATGCATGAGAACCCCTGCCACTGTAGAGCAGAGATCTGCTCTCATCCATAGCACATGTACTTACAAATCACATCACAATCTAATTTACCAGGGTTAGAAATTTAATGTGTTATTGTAGGGAGACACGGTTCAACTAATAACACTGCCGCTGAGCAAAGGACCGCTTTGTTAAAGCTCTGTTCACCCACTGGTGTCTCCATTTACCAAAGTGAGTGCACTTGATATAGGTCTTGTCTCAGTGGATGCACATCCAATATTTCTACAGGTATAAAATTCCTCTCGGAGGCTATTAAGCATCCTATTTCACAGGTAAATAGTTGAAGAGTTGAGGAAGTTATCTGTCACTCCAGGTCTCAGGGGTTTATCTGTGACAGGGCAGGGATTTTCAAACAAATGACCTAACTCCAAATCTTTGGTTTAAACATTACTGAAATTCAATATTTCCTAAATGTATGTGCCCAAGGGATTCTTTTTAAGATCATTCCTATTAACCCATAGTCTTTTCTTCTCTACTTTGTTGTACAGAAAAAGTAAAAATGAGGTATCATGCTCTAAACCTCTCTCCAAATTGTATAATGGTGGAGATAGATTTCATAAAATAAAGTTGTCTTTTTTGTTGGCTTGTGTTGTAGAGATGAATGCCAATATATCTTCATTTTGTAGATTTAGGTAATGCCATAAAATATTTGAATAGGAAATATCTAAGATATGTTACTTAGTTTAGAACAATATTCCTAAATTTATCTCACTACGAATTTTTGTTCATAGGTCCTTCACATTAATATACTAAGAGACAGTTTTTGATCATGTCAGTTTTCATCTATTTCCTTTACTATAATTTGCCAAGTATATTGTTATTGTCTTATAAAATCTATACAAAATATTTTTAATTGCATATAAACAGTCTCAGTTGCATTCAGAGATATCATTAATTTGTCATTGTATTAAATTTCAAATATGGCATACACCCCTTGAAGAAATAGCTCATACACATGTGTATAAATATACTCTCTTTTACACTTGCCTTCTTTTATGTTCTGTAAAAATTGTACAAATAACTGACTGTTTTAGAAATTCTAACTATGGGCTAATTGCTAGCTTGATGTTCTCTGACCACAGATTTCAAAACTAAATCTCATACAGTGGGTAAAGTTAGACTGCTAGAGACTAAACATGGTACATTAGAGTACCAAGAACAACTTTGCCCTTTGGGGAAAAGGGTACCATTGCTATGTGGTTCTTGCAGGTGTTTAACCTCATATTAACTGTTTCTATAGGGCTTCCTAACATCAGTGTATGTTATATTGGTTTCTCTACTTTTGACTCTGTATGAAATAGCACAATCTAGAAAAACCCTTCTTCGGACAATCCTTCTTCGGACAATGCATCATTGACGACCTCCACATGGAAAAAAATTCTGTAATTAATTCTTATTCAAATTAGTATTTGGTCTTCCTTTACTTCCTTAGAGTGCTTAGAGTGTAGTCTCTTGATTCACTTTCTATGCCATCAGTAGCTGCTTTCATGGCTGTATTACACACTCAAAGCTTAAAAATTAAAGTCATCACATTCTAGTTTGTTGCTTGTATATATCATCAGTAGCTACAGAATAACATAAGCTAATTGAGGGCATAAACCAAGCCTCTGTCCTCGGGACCTCTCTCAAGGCAACTCTGATAATGTGAAATAGCCATCAATATAAACTGTGTTATCTCTCCCCTCTAACTCTTACTATGCAACCCCAAATATATTGTCTGACATCAATAAAAAATGCCTTTCCATGGAAGATGGATGACTTTAATACAACTGATTGCACTGGTGTTAACAAACTAGTATTTTATATGTCTTATAAAATATGTTATCGTAGAATGTAAGAAATTATTAATAGAACATGTCAACTATAACCCACCTAACCAGAGTATTTCATTTCTTACCCAGTTGGTAACTGTTGAAGATTCTTGTCTTTGCACAGAGGACAAAAATTCCATGCTACTCATAAAATCTGCAATCACTTCAGTTAATCATGCTTGGTTGTTGGGAATAGAATGCTGGTACTTTGTTAAATGCAGCTCACTGAATGATAGTACTTTGTTCAGGGCAGGTACCCCCTTGTTCTCAGACATTCTCCACACTCCATAAAACAGAATTATTTTTATGACTCCAATGTTCACCAAGAAAAATATCATAAATATTATTAATATTACTTGACCTTCAGCTGTCAAAATCAAGTTATAGTACTTGAAAACATCTACATTCTTGACAACTAGTATATAACAAATGGGAGAAATGAAGAATATTTGAATAATATATAAAAGAAAATAAGGAATGTCTATATGAATATTGGGATAGCACAGAGTTGGAAAAATAGAAGTGGTGATAGAGTAGCAATTGAAAATTCACAAATCAGACTAAAATTAGCCCAGTTTACAACTTTATGTTAGTTATTTTCTTTTTTCCTATTTTCATATCAGGCTAGTATAAAGTGCTTCAGTAGTATACTTAACAAAAATATAGACAATGCATTTATAAGGAAAAGGCTTTCCATTATTCACACTGTGCTACTGAAAATATGAATGCCAGATTGGTGTAGATAATAATTTCAGAATATCCATATCTTTATTATGTAGATAATCTTTGATTTGCACTTTTAAATACCCTTTTCATCGATACTTCTTAATATTGATTTATTTTCAAATATTTGAGGGTAGAATGCAAGAAAGGGAGAGGGGGAGAGAGGAAGTAGGGTAGGAGACGGAGATTTGCAGGGGAGGGAGGAGAGAGAGACAAAGAGAGTGAGAATAAAAATGAGAGCGGGAGGGAGAGGGAGAGCTTTAAACTTTTATTCCCCAACTATGCACAGGGATCAGGGTTGGGTCAGGTTGAACATAGATCTAGGAATCCTCTGTGGCTCACACACTGATGGCAGCCACCAGTTGCTGGTTTTCAGGGTGTCATCCGCGTGAAGTTGGAGCTGCAAGAAGAGGCGCTTCAATATGGGATGCAGCCTCTTTAGTAGTAGGAAGAATCAATGTGTAGAATCTGGAACTAAATGAATACATTTTTTTTAAAAAAGATTTATTTATTTTTATTGGAAAGTCAGATTTACAGAGTGAAGGAGAGCCAGAGAGAAAGATCTTCTGTTTGTTGTTTCACTCCTTACGTAGCCGTAACAGCCAATGCAAGGACCTGGGTGGCAAGTGGAGCAGCCAGGATATGAACCAGTGCCCATATGGGATCCCGGCATGTGTAAGGCGAGGATTTAGCTACTGAACCGTTGCAGTGGACCCTGAATACATCCTTATATTCCAGAAAAACTAAGTTTCAGGTGGCATATTCCTTTTGTGGGGATAATATGGTAGCTCTTTAAGGGTTTTTAATTAAGGTAAAATAATTTGATATTTCCAGCATGTGTATGATTCATTCTAATGGTAGATTTCAAAAATGCTTGCCATTAATTATTTTTTACAGTTAATATTTATTATGAACCCAAACCTAATATATGCATTCTAGAACCACTGTCACTAAGAGCAAATTCACTAGGCAATGAAAGAACATTTCTACTAAAGCAGCATAAACCATGTAGCTTTTTTTGTTTTGTTTTGTTTTAATTCCCATATATGAACCTAATTCTAGACCCATCTCTGCCAGGGAACAAGGTAGTGAAATGTCTTCTTTACTTTCTTGATGTCTTTGGTCATTCCTTCAAAGCAAGATGAGCGATATGAAATGCTTGTTTTAGAAACAACAGGGACCCTGTGTTGTAGTACAGCAGGTAAAATGACCACTGGAGATGTCAGCATTGTGTGTAAGCACTTGTTCCACGTCCTGACTGCTCTACCTTTTATCCAGCATCCCGTTGAGGCATCTGGGAAACAGTGGAGTACAGACTAAGTGCTTGGGCCCCTGCACCCACAAGAGAGATCTGGAAGAAGCTTCTGGCTTCTGACTTCTGCCTGGCTCAGCCCCAGCTGTTGTAGCACTTGGGCAGTGAACCAGCAGAAAGATCTCTCGCTCTGTACCTCCTTTTTAAACTCAATAACTCTGCCTTTAAATAATATAAAATATATATTTTAAAAATTGCATATACATAGAATTGGATTTTCCAACACAATGGGGAAAGTCTGTCAAAATGTCCATTTCTCATATGGAGAGTCCTAGATTGTCTAGGCTGCTGAGCTGATTCAGCTCCTTGCATATGCAACCTGGGAGGCTGCAAAGGATGGCTCAGGTGCTTGGGGACCTCCCAGTGTGGGGGGCTCGGTGGCATTCCTGGATCCTGGTTTACACCATGCCCAGCATTTATAGAATAAAGTATTTATAGAATAAAGCAGCAGGTGTAAAATCTGCTCTGTGTGTGTCTGTGCCTGTGAGAGAGAGATTGAGATTGTGCATGTGTGTGTGTGTATGGCTTTCCAACAGAAAAAAATTAACAAATGAAATGACCAAGGTCCTTTTGGTAGTGACTAGAACCAGATATTTTTCTTAACTACCCAAAAAGTTAATTAGGCAGCGATTCATTTAAAATTGCATAGAGTGATTGCTATACGGGGACTCTGTAAGCACAATTGATGCTAAGCCCTGCCTTTCAAATGTGCAAGAAATCGCTCTTCTGTTCAACTGATAGTTCCTTAGAAAATAAACACAGCATGCAAGTATTGTTGCATAAGGAGTCTGCATTTCATCAAATATGATGTGGACATGTTCAAAGTAATTATGCTGCTCTAATTATATTTTCAATTTTCCAATTTTTATTATGATTACATTTGAGAACTATTTTTAAGAACTACATTATTCTGTAATGCTTGCTTAGAAGACTACAGTGGCCTTATTCTTTATAAAATTTAAATCACAACTTGGGAGGAAATTGGGAATATAGGAAAATAAATTACAACACGCAAATATAATTTTATACATCAGAGGCTTTTCTTCGGGTTAATGCATGGGACCTGGGAGTCACTCTTGATTCCAGTATTTAATTTTTTTCTGCATGAGGAGCTTCAAAAATGTTGCTGAAGTGCAATGTTCAAAGCAGAGTCTGGTCAGAGATGCAGCTTGGGAGGCAGCTTGCATACTGATTGGTTGATACTTCATGAATTTTTAGTTTATAGGCAATATTGTATTTCTTAGTATTTGTGATTTATTTAGATTAGAGTTTTAATAATATACACATTTATTTGAAATGATAATAAGTTAAAAAAGGTATATAGCATAGTCACACAATATTAACTGATAGTTTCTTTTTTAATCCACATATCTACAAAGGTAAAGTTGATTTCTTTTCCATGCATTAATATGTTAGTCTAAATAATGTTTTAATAGATTTAAATAAAGCTAAATTTTAATATTTTAGGTGCATTGCATAGGAGTAATGGTGTATTCCGTTTTACAGCAAACAGCTGGAAAACAAATGCAAATACAGACTAAAATGTGAAAATAGATTAGGAATGATTAGTGGAGGAGAGCTTTGAGATGAGCCTTATCATTGCCCTGATTTTCTGCTTGAGCCTAGCAGAAGGAGGGGACTACCCAAGGCCTAGTCATTTTAGTGAGATAAAGATACTTAAATTTTAAGGCAGGAGATGGAAGCTGAAATTGTGGCAGGCAGAGCACTGAAGAAAAAAAATTCAAGTACTAAGAACTAAGAAGTCCTGAAGAAAAATACCAGTCACCTGTCATTCTGCCTCTGCTAGGTAGTGGCCCCCTAGCTGCATAACACAGCAGAACTTAGGTGTCTGGGGTCTCGCAGCGCGGCACCTACTGACAGATGCTCCTTACACCTCTCCCAGACTCTGCACCGTGTGCTGTGCACTGACCTTCCTCCCCGGACTGCAGTGAGCTCAACACTTTCAGTCCCCGCAAGGAGTGCAGGCACACACCACGTGTGCTTCTCTGGCTGCTTTCACTTACCATGCTTTGCATCTTTCCAAAAAAAGTTATCTGGAAGAAATGACAAAGAATTGAGAGAGAGATAGCCTTATCCTGATGGGGCAGTCTACAAATTATATTTATCTCAAAATATGACGTGGTACAAAGAAGTGCAATCATGATGAGCAAAGGAGAAAGAATTCCTGGTATCTTTAACTGAATACCAACCTCTACATAAGCGAGGTGAAACTCCAGGATGACAAGCAGTGACAGCTATAATAGAGGAAGCACTTTACAGGAATTTTGTAAGCTGGAAAAATAACTCTAAGCATGTCCAAAGTTGCCAATTATTCTAATTTACCATCCAGAATAGAAAGAAAAAAGCATATTATTATACGTACTGGGCATTTAGCATACAATCTTAAAGAATCCTATCAATGTAAAGATATTGAAATCAATCTTGAGCAAATATTAGTCTAGTGCCATTGCAAAAATTACCTAAAATGAAGCATTAGGTGATCAGCTGATTCACAAATAACATGATCATGTGCCTATATAAATAGCAGGTTTTTGTTGCAGTTATTAGAATATAATAACCTTGCACATTGATGTCATGAGGATGGATTCTGTAGTTTTAAGCAGAAAGTAAACTCAATAAATATCTTTAAATAGGGCCAGATGTGGTAGCCTAGTGGCTAAATCCTATCCTTGCATGTGCCAGGATCCTACATGGGCACCAGATCTAATCCTGGCTGCTCCACTTCCCATCCAGTTCCCTGCTTGTGGCCTGGGAAAGCAGCAGAGGATGGCCCAAAGCCTTGGAGCCCTGCACCCATGTAGGAGACCCATAAGAGGCTCCTGGCTTCAGATCAGCTCTCTCTCACTCTCTCTTTCTCTCTCTCTCTCTCTTTTTCCTACTTGGGGAGTGAATCAGCGGACAGCTCTTTCTCTCTGTATCTCCTTCTCTGTAAATCTGAATTTCCAATAAGAATAAATAAATTCATTCTTTTAAAGAGGTCTTTAAATAAAGATGGAATGGGTTCATCTTAAGGAACTATTCTTCCTCATATATTTATGTATGTGTGTGTGTGTGTGTGTGTGTGAGTGTGTGCAGTTATTTCACTTTTTGTTTCTCTCCTTTTAATAATCTAGTTTTAATCTATCTTTAAAAAAGATGTTTCAATGAAAACGACACCTCCAACCACAGATAGCGCTGTGATCTTTTTCCCGTGACTTTCAGAATCGTACCCGCCAGCTGGAACGCGGGTAGGAAGAGCTGCGAGCCACTCCCCTTGCCTCGGTTGCTGCTGTCTAACCCTCATTTTCTCTCTCTTTTCTACCCATGCACAACTTTGATGAATACTAATGAACAGATTGATGAATATTTTGAGAGAAGCTAAACAGGGTTGTAGTAGGCAGTGTTTACTCCCACATTTGTGAATTTTCTCTTAAAATGAGATTTAGAGTATAAAATAAATTATCTGAAATTATGGTTCTGTTATTTTTCAGATGAGAATGACAAATTTGATGTTTGAAAGATGAGAATAAATGCCTTGGTATGATTTGATATTTTAAAAGGTCAAAATAGCATTTTTTTAGTTTCATTTTCATAGCATCAAAATGCTGATTACTAATTAGTCTAATTTTGCAAATCAAAAGACTATTTTGGAGGAAGAGTAAAGTAGTGGAAATTGATTTTAAAATATATGGATAATTAGGTACAACTCAGAAAGCAAAATCCTTTAAGAAAAAAAAAATGCTGTCTTGTATTATTTTCTGTTTTGTTCAAGGTAATTCAATATTGCAGAAATAGCCTTAGACCGGAAAATACACTGTATGCAAATTCCCCTTCAGCCACATGTTATTTGTTTCATATTGAACTAAATAAATTGAAGTAACAATCTTCAACATAAGTATAAAAATTAAAAATAAATAACCTAACTTATAGAAAATTCAACAATTATGTATTATATATTTTGCTGCTTTGTGTACTTGGAAGCAAGTCTTTTATGATTACAGTACAATAACTGTATGTCCTATAAGCTTTTATTATTTTCAAACCCATGTTAGATGTGCAAACTGCAGATACGTATAAGAATGTGAGTTTGAATATTTACAAAAGAAAGTATTGATATTATACAAATACATATACACAAAGACATATGTATGCTTATCCGCTGTTTAACAAAGGACACAATCTTGTCCAAGCTAGGCACACTGAGTTAGCACTAAAAGACAATTCAGCTCGTAAGAAAACTAAACTATTTGTCCCTTAATTAACTTAAGTGGTAGAAAAAACTAACCATCTGCCATAATTATTCTCTTTCCCATCTATGTTTTCACACTTCTAAAGCTTTCTAGAATATCTCATGAGAAAATCTATACAAGATGCGCATTTTTTGTCATTTTTGCCTCTCAGATTCTTTTCCAGCCTGAATGAGAAAATATCCACAATCTTATGAAGCTAAGATATCTAAAACAATATTTAACAAAAGAAAATCAAATTTTCTGTAGCTTATGTTTGTTTATTTAAAATAACAAAGCTCTTATTAACATTTACAATGTAAGCAAGAAAATGAATATTGAGATTTTTTTCCAAGGTGGTTTAAATGACAATCACTTATGCACTTGTGTGGTCAGGAACTTATTTAATGACAAATTTTTTTTGTGAAAATCACATAGGCATAAGAGGTTTTACTCTTTTGACATGAAATATCTACTCTAGAAAATTAACCAGTAGGGTAAAAACACAAAGACGTCACAGTCTTTTATCGTAGACCTGATTGCTGTCCCCGCAGCAGCCTGCCTTGCTCCAGTGTCTTCTCCTCCCTGCTTCAGTTGTATCACGTTGACCGCTCAAGTGCCATGTCAATCTGTGATGAGTTCTGGAGCCTGACTAGACCTTACTACATGATAAACTCTCTTTAATGACTAATCTTTGAAGCTCTTCCCCATGGGAAAAAAAAATCAAAAGAGCTACCAAATGTTGAAAGTTGCATTTTTAAAATAATGTCATTAAATATGATAAAATAAATTCAAAGTGTTATTTTCAGAACCATCACCTACTAATTCATACATATTTATAAAATGAGGGATATGTAATTTCCCATTTTTGGTTGATAGCACATATGATATAAAAATCTGAAACATATATATATATATATATATGTATTATGCTGCTAATTTTATGCTCAATTCCTACTCTTCGCAAGCAGTGTTACTGAAATAATCACATACATTTCTCAACTGTCAAATAGAGCAACTATAACTGCAGTGGCAAACATTTTTGTTAAGCTTCCTTCACCTACTGTCGTGGATACTTGAGTACTTTGCTATCCAGATATTACTATTTTCACTTCCTTTTGCTTTCCTGTATCAGTCTCTGCAATAATTCCTCTTGCTGTCTTCCAGATTAGCTAAGCAATTGGCATAAATTCAGTTGCTTCAACGATAGTGCTTTTAACATTTTGCAGAAGCATTTATCAAATAATGGGTATTTGAATAAAGATGATGAATGACTTTCATAGACTCTTGAAGACTTTCCGTATCATTCAATCTCATCAATTAAAGAATGCAAATATCCCAAAAAGAGTATATTTTCAGCATAAAAGGACACACATATATAATGATTTGACTGTACTTAAAAGGAAATTAAAATGCCAACCTCAATCTTTTGATTATGCTACATAATTGATAAGCATGATGATTATAAATTAGTATTTTCCGGAACAGTGAATAGAAGTGAGAAGATATCAATAAGCAGCAATTTAAGTCACATTACTTATATTTGATAAAAATGGAAAAATGTATCATAAGCCCACTGAAAAATAAGAGTAATTATTTCTTATTTTCTAATTTCAGTGATAAAATGATTCATTATAAAGAAAAACAAAAGTATTTTTGAAGGATATTTCACCCTCTGTGTCCTTCCCATTCTTCCATGTTTAACTCATTCATTATTCCTCTTTTGAATTCTACTTTTCTTCCAGTTTAAAACTGTTGCTAATTCTACTCAAAATTTAAGGGTTAGGTCAGACCCAGTAGGCATGGAAATAATTGGTCCTGAGAGACAGAAAACCACAGTAAAAAGTTTTCAGGATAATAGAACCAGGCAGCTTGTACCAATGCACTGCATTTTCTATGAAAGATGTGTGATACACACTGACTGAAGGCTGCAAATCAGAATAGATTGGCAAGGCAGCAGGAACAAAAGAGAAAGGGAGAGAGTGGGAACTTGGAAGCTAAGTTAGAAGTCAGTGGGTTAAAGGGAAAGCAGAGACTCCAGGAATCATCATCCCAGCATGCACAGTGCATCTGCTTGCACATGGCAGACGACAGAATGGAACCCAGGTACTTCAATATGGCATATATGCGTACTGGGTGGCATCCTGATCCGTGTGCCTAACACCTCCAGGACATGTTCTCCATTCATGGTCACGATACCTAGCATCTTGTTTTGCTTTGTTTTCCTGTAATAGCATTTCCAGACTAACCTTATTGCTAAACTCTACAACCTGACCAAACCTGTAGGATTCAAATTGAGTGTATTATTTCACTTAGGTCCTTTTGTTGGATTTCCTAGTGATACCACTTATGTAGTGCATGTCCTTTTGGTACAATTGCCAGAGTGGGACAGATTAAAAACCTCAATAACATCTATGTAAGTTTACTTGCAAAAAGTTTGTTGTCTTTATTCCATTATCCCCCATATAAAAGGATTGGCTAAGAACAGAGAATGATTTGGGAGGGAAAAAATAAAATTATAACTCATAAAATAATATTTTTGAGCGGGAGGAACTGAACAGAGAAAAAAAGTTGTGCTAGTTTAGGTCCAGTAAGTTTTGGAATGGGTGAGGCATTAATAGTCTCTGTCTTTGAGAAACATCCTTGTAATTTTTCTCCTAAAGGAAAGGCTACTGTTGCTCTCACAAACTGTTGAACACCTTAATTTGAACAGATGTCTCAACCGCTGCTACAAGTTTCTGATCAAGATTCAGTTCTGATTCCCTTTCATCTTAATGACATCTTATTGAACTCCAACTCCTGTACATTCCAGGCAAAACCCTTGTCGGTAACTATATACCTTCTTTGCACAGCTCACATAGCTTCTGTCATGTCATCCTTGATAGTGACATGGAGAAATTGACTATGCAGCATTGGATACTTTCAAGTAATAGTTCCAGATTAAATGATTTGAGCTGAACTAGCACCCTTAAGATTTATCAACTGCATGGAAAGCTAGTTAAAAGGATTTTCCAACTGTGCTCCCAAGTGACATAAACTTGTTTTTCTCATCTCCAGTAATTACATACTACTTGGGCTTGCATACTACATGTAGGAAACCAGTCAATCACTTAGCTCCTTCCGAAGCTCTCAAGGTCTTGCAGCTTAGTAGCCATCATTAGAAACATTCAGATATTTAGAGAAATATTCAGAGAAATCATGTAGTCCTATCTCAGCAAAGCTACAATTGATTATCACCGAGGCCTTTCATAGGCAATTGCTGATTCATAATTTATATGTGTTCCTTTTGCATGCTGTTTAATGTGGTCCCAAGCCCAGAAAAAAAAATTACACATCGCCACTTCTAGAGCAGAGGAAATGTGTGGTATCCTCCCCCAAGTGCTGAGTGAGAGCTAAGCCTTGTCAGCCAGATCCGTTCTCAAGCATGGCATGTAGACTCACCTGTGAGGTGCTAGGAGCACTTGGAGATGAGGGATGTGTCCTTTAGACCTCAATGGCCTTGATGGACTCACTAAAAGGTGCTTGGATAGAATTAGAGGAAAGGGTTTCCTATCATGTCACAAATGGCCTAAGGAGGAACCTCAGACACTCAGTGATCACATGAGCTCAGAGAAAAGTAAACATCTAGCAGTCGAGTCGAGTAGTCCAATAGCACATAAACACTCAAGGGCCTGCTTCTGAAAACAGTAACAGGAGCAGTATGTAGGTTCAGAAAACCTGCCTTTCTTCTTATATCTGATGTTATAATGTCACTAAGAGTTGGTAAAGAATTGAGTTGCTAGGATAATAAAATTTCCCACTGCTTTCATTTGCTTTAGTGTTTTTATTGTGTCTGACAATACCTTGGAAACACGGGAAATCCTCTGCAGTACTTCGGCATAAGTGTATAAACGATAAGAACTCTAAGACCCCAGAGCCTGTTAGCTGTCCCCTTGGAGAGTAATGTATCCAACACGAAAAATGTGTGTGTACATGTGCGTGCACACACACACACACACACACACACACACACACACACACACACACACACACAAGGATAGTTGGCTTGTGCCGCTGCAATCCCTTATGGGAGATGCTGATCAAGTCCCTGGCTTCTGATGCAAATCCATATTTAAAGGAACTATTAAATATATGGATATTGATTTCAATTTTATCTTTATTGTGTAGAACTTTTTTTTCATCTAAATGGTATAATACTTTCATGCTAGAAGGCTGTTCATGTTTTATGAAGAAAAATTCATTTGTTTGTTAAAAAATGTAAAAAAAGCTATAATCAAGTGCATTACTCTTGCACATCGAAACTTTGTAAATTGCATTGTTGTTCAGAAAAAAATCCCAAATGAAAAGTTTAGAACCTGGTATAAAGTTAAATGGTTTGGTAAAGAAACTGTGTTGTGCAATCAGTTTTAATTTTCAGCCTTCATAGAAAATCCAAATGAGGCAATCATGTATTATAATCACTACTGAGTTTCATTTCAAGCTATCATTAAAGGTGACAAGCTGCCATTTGGAGTGGTTGACCCAAAAGTTACCCTCTAATTTTTTCAAAAAAGCTGCTTGGCCCTCTCTTTATCGTTAAAGCAATTATGGATGAAATATTTCTGTTTCAAAAGTGGCAAATTACAGCCCTGAAATGGAGATAATATCTATTTTTAGAGGTGATCATTTCCTAAGTTAGTTACAGTCATTTTGAATCCAACAGTTAAACTTGTTTTGAAAGTTTCTATGCACTAAACTATTAAGTACAAAAAGAAGAATAGAAGTAAGATTAAATCTACCCAAATTCCAGGGGAAGATTAAATTCAAATTAATTTTTGCTTTGAATGAAAATTAAGTTTTTCTTAGTTTAATACAGCTATTTCTAACTAGATTATTTGATTTGTTTATTTGGGAGGGGAGCAATGTATGGGTGGGGGGGGGGAGACAGAGACAGAGAGGGAAGAGAGAAAGAGAAAGAGGGTGTGAGAGAGAGTCTTGCATGCATGAAGTTATTCCAAAAGACCTGCAGTAGGCAAAGCTGGGCGAAGTGGAAGCTAGAGCCTGGCATTCAGTGTGGGTCTCCCAAGGGGTCGAGACCCGGTGAACCGAGCCATCACTTGGTACCTCGCAGGAAGCGCTCAAATAAGAATCTACATCAGAAGTGCAGTTAGGACTCGAACATAGGATGTGTTGTCTCAAGAAGTCACTTAACTACTATACCAAAATGTCTGCTTTTTTTCTAATTCTAAATATCTATGATAATTATAGAACACAGAAACCAAAATGAAAACAGTACACAATCCTGCTGCCGAGGAAACGTTGCTGCTTTTCATACATATTTGCTTATTGTCTTGGTGCAGTTTACCTACTAGTAATTATTCTGTTTAAAGATTTATTTGTGTTTTTAATTGCAAAGTCAGACATACAAAGAGGAGAAGAGACAGAGAAGATCTTCTGTCTGACGATTCACTCCCTAGCGGCTGCAACAGCTGGAGCTGTGCTGATCCGAAGCCAGGAGCCATGAGCCTCCTCCAAGTCTCCCCTGAGGGTGCAGGATCCCAGAGCTTTGGGCAGTCCTGATCTGCTTCCCAAGCCCAAGCAGGGAGCTGGATCGGAAGTGGGGTTCCTGGGCTTAGAACCAGTGCCCATATGGGATCCCAAAGCTTGGTGGGTGAGGACTTTAGCTGCTAGGCTACCCTGCAGGGCCCACTAGTAATTATTTTAGCAAATCAACATCTGTAGTGATTTTATTTAGCAAGATAATATAAATAGCAATTAAATAATCAAGAACTTGTCAAAATAATAACTCTAAGTGGTTGTACAATTGTCCCTCAGATGCACTTGTGGTTATTTAAGCACCCACTATTTGAGTGTTCTTATGAATTATTTCTTTTTTGGGGGTAGTGAAAGCAAGGTGTTTATTTGGGATCAATACTTCTGAAAGAGAGAGAAGCAGGACTGGGCAGCGAAAGATATGAAGCTGTGATACAGCCTCCACAGACCCCAGGGAACACAGAACTGTTCCTGTGGGAGATGGGAGACGTTAGAAAGAACTATTCTTAGACACTGATATCTGCTCTTATAAAATGTGTCAACAGGGGGTCAGGCAAGGCCCAGTAGGTGTAGATGCTCAACAGCTATAATTCCAGCATTTGATATAAAAGGACCTATTGGAGAGCAGCTGCTCCCCTTCAGAACCAGCTTGCTGGTCATATGTATGGTAAGGGAGCAGAAGATGGCCTAATGACATGGTATGTAGGAAATTAATATGGAGTTCCTAGTTTCCGGGTTCAACTTGGCCAAGTCCCAGATGTTGTAAGCATTTGGGGAGATGAACCAATGGGTGGGGGCAATTACCATCATCTCCCTGTCACTGTGTTTCCTTATCTCTGTGTCATTCTGCCTTTAGAGAAATAAGTGCATGTTTTAAAACGAACTAGGTCCACATGGTGGTCCAGATGTTGAGATGCTGTCTGTAACACCTACATTTTATGCTAGAGCACGGGTTCAAATTGCAGCTGCTCCGTTTCTGATCTGGCTCCCTGCTGTTGCACAGGGAAGAGCAGCGACTAATGACCCAAGTATTTAGGACCCTGCCACCCAGGTTGGAGGTCTGAATGGAAATCGTGGCTCTGGGGTTTGACTGGCTCAGATGCAGCACTGACGCTGTTTGGGGAGTGAATCCGCAGATAAGAACTCTCTCTGTCTTCATTTCAAACAAATCTTTTTTTTTTTAAGATTTATTTATTTTTATTGCAAAGTCTGATATACAGAGAAGGAGAGACAAAGATCTTTCGTTCAATCATTCACTCCCCAAGTGACCGCAATGGCACTCAGATTCTGCATCTTCTTTGTTCTCAACGGGAGCCATAGTGTCTGGCATGGTGCTTGTGGAAGCAGCACACACATGTTGAGTGAACTATCTTGTTTTATTATGGTTTCTCTTCTCTACACTGCTCAGTTGATATTTTCAAATTGATTGTGCTGAGTATACTTCAACCTCAGGCTGTTACTTAAATATATTTATATGAACAAAAGAGAGATGATACATTTCTTTGAAATCTTTGCAACTGAACATGGTTAAAAATTATAGCAGAGGAACCTGATGCAGTAGCTTAGTAGTTAAAATCTTCACTTTACATGCACCGGGAACCCATATGAGCACCACTTCTAATCCTGGCCGCCGTGATTCCTATCCAGCTCCCTGCTTGTGGCCTGGGAAAGCAGTTGAGAACAGCCCAAAGCCTTGGGACTCTGCACCAGGAGACCTGGAAGAAGCTCCTGGCTCCTGGCTCCTGGCTTCATATCAATGCAGCTCTGGCTTTGTGGTCACTTGGGGAGTGAATCAACAGACAGAAGATCTTTCTCTCTGTCTCTCCTCCTTTCAGTATGTCTGACTTTACAGTAAAAATAAATCTTAAAAAAGTCGTAACAGAGTAATTTTATTTTTTTCTTTTGTTATCAAATTTCATAATGTGTTTAACCACAAAAATGGAAGTTAAAGAAGTAGAAGTAGGTTACTCAGAAAATTTAATGCTTTTATTACTCTATATTCTTGTGGCCAACTGAAAAATTGTTATGAATATGAATTATCAATGAATTCTAGTCAAGATCTATTAATAAAAATGCCAATGCAACAAATATATATTAACAAATGAACTAAAGATAAAACATTGTACAATTTTTCAATTTTGTGGATTAATTTGATCTTAACTATTTATGTGCATTTTCTCCAGTAAAGGCCTGTTTCTCTCAGTATCATACCATTGTAGTGATGAATAAAATATGTCATTCCAGATTTAATAAATTAATTAACAACATCAAGTTTATTATACTTTACACACTGTTAAACGTATAACAAACCACTAAATGATGTGGTAGGAGCTTTATAAAGGCTAAAAATTTTTGTCTACAAAATGACACTTTATTATGTTTTCATTAGCAATGAAAGTGTTCAGAATTACATTGTTGGTCAAATACTTTCCACCATCTTTTTTCACTGTGTTTTTCAGGCTTGTATCAGACCGTGATACCCTGAAAAATATTTTCTGTCTCTTCTGTGCTTTGGAAATAATTGGTATTTAAGAAATAATTCCATGAGTTAATGAAGATGATATTACTCTTCATGATCAGTGGCATACATATCAATAAATTGGCTTAGAAACTTCAGAGTTTGAGTCCATAGTTGAGGAAGCAGCTTAATTGGCCGCATGCTGGTTCAGCCTGCACTCCTGCCTTTAGAAGCCTGAAGTTTAATGAACCTCCCAGTACCTGTATTCTTCTGTGGAATTTTTTTTCTTTCTATTGGAAAAGCTATGGAAATGATTATTTCAGTTAGAAGCTCTTTTTCTTTTCATAGCAGATATATTGACTTGTGTATGATACGAAGAAGTTGTCAGTGCTAGCCTCTGTGCAGGTACACACAAGTCAGCCTGAGTTCTACAACGAAGTCAAGTTGACTGAGTGATTTTAACCACATAAATTCATTTTATCGTTATTTCGGAAGCTGGAAGTCCCAGGTCAAAGTGCCAGCAAACGCGATCCAGAAATCCTGTTCCTGGCTTCTCACTGTGTGTTCACATGGCCTCTTCCAAAGTGTGCGTGTGTTGGGAAGGCTCTCTGCCTTCTCCCTCTCTTATGGAAGCAGCAGCCTGATTGCATGAAGCCACTCTCAAGACTTGACCTAACCTTAGTTCCTTCTATTAATCCTTATTTCTAGGTGTAGTCACACTTGGGTCAAGACTTGGAATATGTGGGTTTGATAGGAACATGGTCAATGCTGAAACAGGGACTTCACTGGTGCGCCTTCAATGGATATTACTCAGAGTTACTCAAACCAGAAGAGTATTGTAATTTCTGTCATGTTGAACTTGCATATTTGAAAATGCGAGAGACCAGAGAGACTATTTCAAGCCGGGTAATTCTACAAGTGTCCATAACAGCTACGAAACAGATAAGCATAGAAAACAAATCTATTCATGACACAGGTGTCTTCTCAGGATACTGCAGGTATCCATATGCAGTATGATTAGGGTATGCAGGAGACCATACCCTAATCAGAGGGTTGCTAAATAATTCCATTCCAGTTCCTAGGTTATTGTGATGTTGTGGTTTCATTCTGTCACTGGAAGCTTAGCGCCTCTGCATAGTGTTCAGTTCTTGCCTCTGGATTCTCATTGTTTTATAGTATTCTAAAAATACTTCCACAGTGTTAGATTTCCTATCATTTGAAAAGCAGTGGGCATGATTTGATTGAAAGAAGTAAACTTAGAAATTGACTTTCGAATTTGGGAACATAAACACAAAATACAGTATGCTACCCTATGACAGATAGGAGTGGACAAACAAACTATAATTTAGCATATTTCTTCCAGTACAGATTTACCAATCATATATGTGTAAGTGAACAAGTATAGATGCACTTTTATATTCAGTTTAGCTGTGTTCAAGCCTGCCAGCTGGTAGGAAAATGGCAATCATTGGTTTTGAAGATAGCACATCTATTGTAAAACCTAGTAATTTATCTTGTATTTTTTAAGGAATTGAAATATTGCTAAGTTCCTAATATATTCAGCATATGGATGTAACAAATCCAATCCAAAGCATGCTAATGTGATTTAATTTTAAAACGTTTATTATCTGTTGGTTATTATACCAAGGGCTATAATAATAGTAAGTTTATAGACTTGCTTTCCCTTGCTTTTTTTCTTACTATGTTTGAAAATGAAATTCCTTTTAGCTGAGAACCTTTGATCTGCCTGTTCATTTTTTTTCTAATTACAAAAGTAGCAAAAAAGAACCAATTTGTTTGTTCCAAGCCCTCTGTGATTATCTTTCTCAAACATGTGGGCAGACTCAGGCAGGGTATACAAAGACTGATAAATGAGCCATTTATTTGATATGGTAATAATCAGATTTCTCAGAGGCCACCCATTGACAGTTCCACAAATGTAATATTCACAAAGCCTTCGTTGAACCTCCACAAGGTGACAAATAGCTAAGCCTTTATATAAATTCCCGTTTCCTGCATTATGTAAAAAAAATAAAATATTGTTGAATTTTGAAACTTGAGCACCACAAATAAGCTTCCTTATAAGTCCTAGCACATTAGCACATGTAGATCCACAAAGATCATGTTCATTTTAACTTAATCTTTAATCGTATGTAGTAAATTATCTGGTGCCTTTATCAGCACTTGTTTCTTATTCTCGCGAAAAGTAGCTTTTATTAGATTTACTTCTGATTTTTACAAGGGTAAGTTTCTAAATAATTTCTTAATATGCACTATATACATGGACTAAACAAGTCTCACGATCACTTTTTTAATGTTTTAGAAACTGAATGACTTATTATAAAATAAATTATAGTTTTGATTGATCGGATGTGATATAGGGTGATTTTGGCCATTCTTCCATTAAGGTATTAAGCATTTTCTCTTCACCTTAAGTTATGTCTTCAGACGTTTGGGATCTTTCTCGTTTCTTATTGCTAGAAGAGAAGCGGGGAGGAGAGAGGAGAAGGAAGAGAGGGCAGGCATTGCTCAGAGGAAAACGTTCTTTACTTGCGACAAGCAAAGACAATAATAGTAATATAGAGTTCCCTAAAGAAACCGCCTGCCTGAGAAGCCATTTGTCAGGGTTTTTATGACAGGAGTTAAGGAGTGTCCAAGATTTAGAATGTGGCAAGTTGGAATCCATTTCTGTTCAAGTAATGTGTATCTTTGTTTATTATTTGTTCAAGCAATCTGATTCAGCCTTGCTTTTACAGCATGATTATGGTGCTTAAGCCCCTCTGAGTACAGGGTGCCCAGATAAGCACTCCTGGGCATCTTTTGTAAAACAAATTCAAGCAGTAAACTGCTGTCAGATTTTCTGCTCTTCTTCTCTGCCTGTCTCTTCCCTACCTCCTGCACTCTGGGTTAAAGGTCCTCCCCTACTTCCTGACTCAAGAATTGCTATCTGTTATAAAGCAGTTTTTAAACCATGAGGCTATTGGAATGATTATTAGGAAGGAATAGATTAGCAAAGAAAGGGAATATATGATGTTGTGCGGTATTTTAAAAACCTTGAGTTCATTATTTTTTGGGGAGGCAGCTGCAGGCTAGCTGTTACTATATAGCATCTTATCATTACATCAACTGAGTGAATTCCTAAAATTAATCCACCACACACAGAAGCATTTTTTCTAAAGGTGTTATGTTTTGCTATACTAGAATAATCAAGGTTTAGAAAATTATGAGCAAAAGTAGAATATGGCTGGCTTTAATACCAGCTTCAGGTTTTTTGACTCTTTTCCAAAAAAAAAAAAAAAAAGTTGGCAAAAGTATGATGAGCAACCAAAAACCAAAACAGGTTATGCTTGAAGCAAGGGAGACAATACAGGCAGAAGAGATCCACCAATTGGCCCTACAATGGGAACCAAATGGGGATTTTTACTGGGAGATAGGGCCATGGCGTCTCATTCTTTGGAACAGGCCCTTTTGACACAAGGCACTTCAGCTTGCAACCAGCTAGTAATTCTGTGCAGACACGGTGGCTTTTTTTCGTCCCACAGTACACTCAGCACTGCACTGCCTCTCACTGCTGCAGTCCCAGGAAGGTCATGAATCTGTGGGCATGAGCATCCTGCCTGTGGCCCTCGGTTGGGAGGGTCATCAGCAGGACAGTGGGAGTTCTTCAGCTGCGAGTGTCTGCGCAGATCCTTGCTGCCGGGGAGTGGGAGATGAACACTGAGGTCTGGAGGTAGATGCGTGTCCAGTGCGGTGGTGTGACTTATTTGGACGAATCTTATTTCTGTCCTGTTGTAGTTTTCCAAGTAAGTGAAAATACTGTTTGTTTTATAGCAAATACTTTTGAATACCTAAATTTTAAAAAGATAGTTAAGCATATCAAGAGAAACAATAGAGCACATAATATGTCTAAAATATCAACAACTCTTACAAAACTTTAAAAAATGTAACTAGTGTAGAATAATTGGCACATTGTTCTCAACGTAATTGTGCATTCACAAAAATAAATAAGATCTTTCAGTGTTGTGAAGATTGTAATTTGGATTTTACTATTGTTACAAGTAGCAATGATAACCAATGCTGCAATTAAGATGCAGTTTATTTAAAATCAGATAGTAACAGTATGTCACAGCACCTATGTCCAGTTCAGGACCTAATGCATATCAGATATTTTAGTTCACATTGAAAATAAACACAAGTCCTTTGTATCTTACTACTGTAATTATATAAGAATACAACTAAGGACTTACCTGTATTATTTGGCAGTAAGGAGGAATGAATAATTGCAAATTGCCAGAACATGAAAATGTCATGTTCCACAACAAGCATCAGAAAAGATGTGAAGAAGTCTAGGATTCAATGTACGTGATATATCCAAAATAGGAAAACCTATAGACCCCAAATTGTATCTCCACCACTAGGGCCTTGGAGTTGTAGGTGTGTGTGTCTTTACAGGCTGAAGAAACAGCCTGTAATCTACTAATGCAATGCCGTGCATTAAATGAAGACCCTAAAAACATTTATTTCAAAGGTATTCACAAACATGTTTTAAGTATCTGCTACATAATACGCACTTTACTGGTGTTCTTCAATATGAAATATATGATCCAGTAATCTTAGAAGATTTATGATCTAATGCAGTAGGAAAAAAAGTTCATGCTCTTTTAATATTTTTATTGTTCTAACATTGATTCAGACATTTTTCATGCCCTTATTCTGATTCAGTTGTCCATTATCCAGGGGTTTGTAAAGTCTGAGGATATTATATAATCCATTGCAAGGATCATTTTAATTTGCTTTTCTGTCGTTATAAAAATTCACTGGATTTTAACAACGTCTTGGAGAAATAGTTTATAAAAACCAACCTATAAGTATGTTTCTATGATTAATAAGTAAACTCTTCATGTATGAAAGGTACTAATTGAGTGGCAATAGTTCAGTCGTATAAACCTTGACATGGAGAGCTGGTGTGTAGCCTCACCCTTTACATTAATTGTTGATTTATAGATTACGTCCATCGGTCACATCAAGTCTGATTGAGTTTGATTCCTGGATTGGGGTTCCAACGGCAGCCCATGTTAATGCAAATGCTGAGAAGCTCTGATGTCTCCTGTACTTGGGTTCTTTCCATCCGTATAGAATCTCTACGATTTTCTTGATCTTGGCTTCAACCAAAGAAAGTCAACCAGTGGATAGGATCTCTTACAGTCTTTCTGTTACTCTCTGTGTCTGCTTGTCAAACAAATATTTGACATATAAACAATTATTGAATCATATATATGCATGCATATGATTTGACAAATATTTTTGATATATTTCTATGCAATTGGGAGCACTGTTTTTGGCAGTGGGGATTCTCTTTGTGCCCCTATGGAGTTTGCCTTCTGTTGTGGAAGACAGTAATAAAAATGTCAGAGAAGTCTGTGATTCTTGTCAGTGCATTAAACATAAGAATTTGAAGAGTTGAGAAATGGAATTGCAAATCTTGACAAGGTAGTCAGGAAACAACAGGCGTCCCTGGAAAGGAACCATATGAAAAAGCTGCCTTTACCTTTATGTGTGTGTTCAAGGACCTTGCCTTTGTAAACATTAACCATCCCTCATCCCATGTGTACAATGGATACACTGTTAAGTGAATAATCCTGACACAGGCAAAACAGCCTAGTGAGAGTGACTCATAATAACCCTGATTAGACCAGCCCCCAGCTCTGGTTCCTGTGCAAGCCAGTATGTACAATTAGGATGCAGTTTATTTAAAATCAGATAGTACATCTGTCCCATAGTACAGATTAGCATGTACAATTAGGAAACAGTTTATTTAAAATCAGAGAGTACAGTCTGTCCCATATGTTTCAGCTCTTGTACATATCAGTAGATGTCCAAGCCTAGCTCAGCCCAACTGACCACACTATCCAGCCCACACTCACACTGGTGAGTGCCCCTACATGTCTAACCAGGCAGTGCTTTTCATCCTGCTCAGATGAGAGTTGCAGCCCTTCAGAGAGGTGCCCACATTTTCCCTACTAAGCTCACTCCAGTCCCGGATGTCACTTCCCAGGTATTGCCAGCACTTGCCAGCGATGCTACTGCAAAGCCCAACCAGCCTGAACTTACTCTGGCTCATGAACGTACCACTGGATATGGTTGCTTAGCCCAGCCTAGCTATTCTCCAGTCCAGCTCACATGTAGACCAATGGGTGTTGTAGGCCTTCTAGCCTTGTCTGCCCCAGTCCCAGTTCTCACACTCACCAGCAGGTTGCAGTGGCCCAGCAGGGGAGCCCCCATAGGTCTTATCTGTACTTGTGGGTGCTGTGGTACAGACTGATATGGCTTTCCTCACATCAGCATCCAACAGTGAGTGCTACAGCCTGGCTGTACCCGGTCTAACCCCTAGTTCCAGCTCATGCTGGCAGGTGCTATCACCTAGTGCAGCCCAGCACTCCCTCCCCCCAGTCCCAGCCCTAATGTGAACTGGCTGGTGTTGTAGACAAAACCCAGCCTGTCTTGTATCCAATCCTATTTTCCAGTGGATTCTATGAACTGGCCCAGCCTGGCCCACCCCCAGACCTGACCCACACATATGTCAGGAGGTACTGTAACCTGGGTGCTCCCAGCCTCGGTTCTTGTGCTCACCTGCAAGCATTGCATCCTGACATAGGAGTTCCCCACATGCACTAGTGGGTCCTTGGCCCTGCCTGACTTGATTTACCTTGTTTCCTGGCAGGAATAGCAGCTTTGCCTGACCACACCATTCTGACTCTTACTGTTGGGTGCTACAGCCCAGTTACTCCTAGCCCATCCTAGACTCAGCTCTTGTGTTTTTCAGGGGTGCATATATATGATACTTTCCTATTTTCCCATACTCAGTTGAGATCTTGGCCACTGTGTTACAATGTTACACTCTGAAAGCAGTTTACCATTCAAACGATTTGCTACAGTATAGCTGAGCAGTTCTTTATCTGACAGCTTTGTTGTATATTACACCTATTTATTTGCAAAGAGGCATGAGTGGTTCATTATCCATGAAATCATAATAAAACTGTATTTATGATGTGTCACACTGTACCTCATATTGAAGTATTCACTTCCAGAAAAACACTATATTCTATGTTTCTTCCAGTTAGGGCTTATGACCTAAAACAATTCTTTAAGCCATAAGGGAGAACTAAGCTCGAAACTTTATATGAAGGATGTGCACTACATAAAACACAGTGACAACAAAAGTGTCAAACTATCAACTCACAGCCTTAAAAAGTCTCAAACTGTGCATAACCTGCGGGTGATTGACTGGGAGGGTCCAATTCATTGTTACTGGATAATGAATTGCATCTGGGTTTAATGAAGTAAGCTCCACTTTGCATGAAAGTAAATGGAATACACTGAAAACGTACCACCACCAAGACAAACTTTTTCACCATGTCGAAATTCCTACCTTTGAGACTGTCATCTTGAAGGTGATTGCGTTCTTGAATGTTTAGATAGTCCTTAAATGAACTCACAAATATTCTTATAGAAAGAACCAGGGAGAGATTTTTTCTAAAGTATTGTTGTTGTTTGTTTGTTTGTGTTTTGAAAGGCAGAGAGTTGGGGCAAGTTACAAAGAGACAGACATGCAGTTAGGCAGTAAGCTTCCATGTACTGTATCATTCCCAAAATGCCCACAGCAGGTAGGGTTGAACCACAGCAAAAGCACCAGCCAGGAAATTAATCCATGTCCCAGTTGTAGGGTCTCAAGTAATTGAAGCATCATCTGCTTTCTCTAATGCTATACAACAGCAAACAACTGGAATTTTCAGTGGAGCTGGGATACAAACCTCATTCCTCAAAAATAAAATTTGAGTGTTCCAATTGGACAACTTAATGATTATTTAGTAAGAATCTGTGAAATTTTTTTAAATTGTATATGTTTAAGGTATACACCATAATGTTTTAAATATAGCTTTAAAATGTGATGTGATTAATACAGTCAAGCCAACGCATCATGTCCCATGGTTTACATTTCTCGTGTATGTGTTAAGAATCGCTAAAATCTGCTTTTTAAATGAAGCTTCGGCACCACACAATCTTACTATCTGTAGTCTCCGTCTTGCACATTTTACTTTGCAGCTTTTTCTTTCATATCTCTGTAAGTTTGTACCCTTCGGCCATGGTTTTTTTTCCATTCCCTTGAGAACTATTTGATGTTTTCTTCTGTTTCCTCCCAATGTTACATTTAAGACAGAAGATCAAGCAATGTGTTCACAGAGACATATGAGATGTATCTTAGAGGCAGGAAGCCGCCAACTGTGCATATTCCTTGGGAGCCTCTGGAGGCAGCACATCCATGCCGATTCCTAGGTTCAGCCTGTACTATCCATGTCCGAGTGGTGACTTCAGGAGAAAGCATCTCTTATTTGAAACTGCCAATGATCTGATCATTTGTGACAGAAGTCATAAAAATTAATAAAATAGACATATACTAAAGCATTAACATTGAAATAGAAATGCTTTATATAAACTGAAAGAAATGTTTTATATCAATTAACTTGAATAATTCACTCTTTTATAACAAATGAAACTTCATCAACATAAGTATATATGCTAAACTGCAGTTTTTAATACCTTGAGCATTGATAGCAAAAAAATTGAATTTCCCCCCTTTAACTACTGCCTCAGTACACTGATGATTTTATAGACTATTTTAGTGTTTATTTATTAATAGCCAATTTTGCAAGTTAAAAACAACCCACTTTGGTGCTCTGTGTTAAATGCTACATATATATTAATCAGATTATAAAATATTAATTTTTAATTTATTTTTCTAATGAGACTCATGAGATAAATTTATGCAGAGATTATTTTAAAGACATTGAATTAAAAATATGCTTTGAATATGGTTGAGGATATACATATATATAGTGCAAATATAACATCATTTATTAATAAAGACATATTTCGGTCTTCTTTTAATAGAGTGAATGGGGTTTGTAAAAGTCTTGTGTGTTGATAGCAGAGTTTTTCCTAACTAATATTCTACTTTATTATGCCTGCACATGCCTTCACAAGATGTTTCTTTATTGCTTCAACTTACAAATGAGGAAACTGTCAATAGAGAATTTTATTGTGTTTATTTTGTTCAGCTGTTTGGAGATATTTCTGGAAATATTTTGGTCAATTGCAATCAAAACCTTTTAAATTTTGTTTTGTTTTTATTTTTTAATAAAATAGTTACAACAAAACCCAAATTAGTCCAGACAGGAGAACATTTTTTTCTTCCTAGTTGGTATAAAATTAGAAATTGTTTATGTTTATACATAATCCATGAAAGTAAAATCCGTTTAACTTCATAATTCAATCTTTGCCTAATGCCAGATAGGAACATACATATATTTGTACTCATATTAACAGAGGACATAGCAACCTTGGGTCTGTAACAAAAACAAAAGGTAAAAATGGGAAATTATTAAAAAACAGAAATAAATTATAATTCTGAAAACAAATCTAGCATAACTTTTCATCAATTGGCAATTTCATGCTCAGTGTTTTAGCTGCCTTCAGCATATTTGTTTTAAAACATTTAATGAATGCGAGAATAATAATTTTGAAATATTTCTGTCTCAAAAATAAATAAAATTTTCATTGTTATGGCCTACCCCAATATATTGAAAAACATGCAAGGAGCTAAAAATAACAGTGAATGAATAGCTTCATGAAAAAAGTGAATGCTTTAACTTGCAATCTAAACTAATGACTTAATCCAAAGAAATCTAATAGAAATATAAATATAACATAAAGTGTACATGCATATATTTGTACAATTAAAAATATTAAAAGAAATTGTAAGATGCAGTGCCGGCAAATTTTATTGTTACTTTTCACTTTGTACTTATTCTAAAATTTTATAAAATGCCAGATGCACCATTTTTTGTTGTTGTTGTGTTTAATCCTTACAGAGAATTATGCAGAAAAAAAATCGAGGTTATTCCCCCAAATCTAATTTGAATACTCTGCAACCAGAAATGAATGTGATTTTCTGTGGGATTAGGTGGAGCAGAGGACACTGTACATTAGTCACCATTCATTGGACAACTTTCTAGTGTGACATGGTGTTCTCCCAATAAAGAAAGACACGTCCGTGCTGAGTTGGAGTTAACAGGCTACCAGATTAAAAACAAATTACAGATGGAATACAAAACACAATCATACTGGACTTTATTGTTTATGATTTTGGAACAATTACCGTTTTTATCTCCCAATTTTTCACATCCCGTTTCTAGCCAGAGAGTTTGAAACAGAAGGTACAATAAAATCAGATGTTTTATTTGCAATTAAACTGTCAAGTGGATGCATACATATTTGAATAATATAGATTCACCCTAGTTATAAAAATATTAATAGATGGCTAGATTTATTTCCTGTGGATTCTGTGATCAACTATTGTAAATTTAGGGACTCAAGCAACAGAAATTGGTGTTATTCTGGTCTAGAAAAGGCACTGAGAGAATACCAGATACGGGTGGTATTTTTGTGAAAGGCCAAATGGAAGGAATTTGCCATTTTCTGGATTTTAGGGGTAGCCTGCATTCCTTGGTGTTCCCATCACATCCTTCTCTCTCCTGCTTCTACCACATGTCATATCCCCTGTCTTCTATGCCTTTGTGCTCTCATTTGAATAATTCCTGTGTCAAAATCCTTAGGTAGGTCTCATTCGGAAAGCCCCCTTTTGCCATGTTAGATATATATTTGCTGGCACCAGAAGGTAGGATGTGGACACATTTGGGTAGGAGTGAGTTCTTACCCAGCAACGGAAATGGGTATAATGAAAGTGCGATACACGCCAGCATAGATGCAAGGAAGGAGCAGAGATGTGATACTGATCAGAACACGTAGTATTGACAAGATGCCAGTTCTTTGTAAAACGTTGTGTAGATTCAAAGCCGTCTATATAAAAGCCAGGCAGACCAGATTCTTACAAAATGAATATTATATTAGAAATTATCTAGTATGATCACTTTTAGACAGAGGGACACATCTGAAGGACTTACCTGCTCTGACTTCAAGATTCCCATAACTCGCATTAGCATCAGTGGATAATTGACATAAAGATAGACAAAGATATCAATAGGCAAAATGGAGTTCTGCACAGTTGTTCAGTTATTTTTGACAAGCGTATAAATGTGATTCTGTAAAATGGAAGCCAGCATTTCAAGAGACAATGTGGGAATATCTTAGATCCACGTGCAGAAGTATTTTGCTATATTCCTCTCAAAATACACAGCTTAGTTATAGACTTCAGTAAAATATGTTAAAAAAGAGGAAACCTCTAGGAAAGAGTTTAGGAGATTAGGTACGAGATCTTGTGTTGCAAGAATTGTGGTAAACAAGTACCTGAAATGATACTCAGTACTATCAATCATTAGGGAAATGCAAGTTAAAAATACAATGAAATACCATTGCATTGTGGATTCTCCAATAGCTTTGCCACATCATGGGTTTACAACAATATAGAAACAAATAGATTCTTCAAACACTCAAGAGAAGGTTCAGCCTCTGGCTGCAGCTTGTTGAGCAACGACTTGGGCTGATTTCAGCACATATCATAGTTTGGTTCAAGTCCCAGCTTCTCCACTTCCAATCCAGCCTCCTGCTAGCCTGCCTGGGAAAGGGGCTAATGGACCAGGCACTTGTGCTTTTGCCCGCCAGGTCAGAGACTGGCTCCTGGCTGTGGCCTAGCCTTAACCTGGCTGTTGCCTTTTAAATGAGTAAGTGATTAAATCTTTAAAACCATTTCAAAAAAATGCAGAGAAATAAACAGCAAGCTTAAAGAATTCTGGCATTTTATATAAAGCTATTCCTGTGGCTACTA
Source organism: Ochotona curzoniae (assembly GCF_017591425.1). Lineage (NCBI taxonomy): Eukaryota > Metazoa > Chordata > Mammalia > Lagomorpha > Ochotonidae > Ochotona > Ochotona curzoniae. The sequence goes on along the minus strand of NW_024466307.1, from coordinate 4,673,199 downwards.
TTTGTTCTGTTGATACCACTAATAGCTATTTCTCCAAGAGAAATGGAATCATGTATCCGTGGAAAGATTGTACAGAAATGAACCTGATAAACTAGTTACAGCCGTCTCCTAGAAATCATTTATCAGTGATTTATTTATAATTGGTATTTGGGGAGTGTAAGGATATTTTATTGCTAAAAGGACTAACTTTTTAATGATAGCTTTCAAGCTTCTGTTTTCAGACATAATGGGGTAGAACTTTTCATGCTATCCCTACCACTAAATACGTACATAAGCAAAGGAAATAAAAAAAATAAGGCTGCCATCAGATGAATATGAAAAACAGAGAGAAAAGCAAATGGGTAATTTTGGGTGGAACTAACTTGCTTGGCAGCTGGTAATTTTTATTATGGCTGGTTTTTTTTCCCCCCTCTTAAACAGTAAGTTGACAGTAACCCCAAATGGAAAACAGGTGCCAATTTTCTTCATAGTGCACAAGAAAATCTTACTGTGTATCCAGATATCAGTAAGAAAATGCCAGCACTGTGGTGGAGCAGGCAAAGCTACTACCCGTGATGCCAGCAAACCATGTGCCTGTTGGTCCTGGTCCCAGCTGCTCCCTTTCAAATAAATACATACATCTTAAAACAAAAATCCCCCAAACCAAACCAAACCAAACCAAAAACAACAGTAAGAAGGTATGCAGCTATGTAGCAGGAAATCCTGTGCCTACAATTTCTCCATTAGAGGTAGACATCACAGAGCAGTATCTCCCATCCCTTCTCACAGGTGCTGGGAAGACTGAGGATAAAGTAGTGTGTGCATTCCCACAGTATTCATCAAGGGGATGCAAGAAACCCAAGTGCTCATGCTCACCAAGGGCTTCAGTGATGGCTGACTCACTTATCCCTGCCTTTCTCCGTCCCTCAGCCCTGTGATGCAGTCACAGGGAGCAGCCTTCAAGTAACTAATGAAATAATGATATGTCCTGCTTTTTTGTTGTTGTTGTTGTTACCTTAACTTTCATTCTAGAAAAATAAAAACACCAGTGCGTGAAGTTGACCACTGTCATGTGGTGACTCTTGGCCCACTATGCAATAATACCTGCTCTAACCATTTGAAATCGTGGTGTTTTCTCAACTTTTGAAAGCTTTGCTTCTCAGATTTTGCACCAATTCTTTAGATAAATTATACTTGCGTCATTTTCTCTTTACCTTAGTTATTATGATGAGATTCAGTTTATGTTGCTTATAGATAAATACCATATTGGTAGGGTTGTCAATTGCAGAATTTTTTTTTTCTAAGTGGAGATATTCAAAAGGTAGCAATGCCAAGCAAGACCCAGAGACCTACTCGTGTGGATACAGATGGCAAAGGAGGGAATGACATTTCTAATACCGAAAGAGTACAAAATACAAATCAGGAATCATATAATACGTTGTAAGTTGATAGATTATTAAGACCAAATGGCATAACAGTAAAAAAGGTGTGTTGTTTCATATCCTTACAGTAGAATGAACGTTACTCCTAGACTGCTCCTGTCTTCTAGAACTATAGATTGATCTACATGATGTGACAAATTGATACACACAAATACACACAAGGCTAAACTAAAAACATGTGATAGCAAAACCTGACCCTGATCACACCAGGACATGGGCTCTTTCATTGTGTTTATTTTGTCCCTCATTGGTAAGAGTCACATACCATGTGTTAACAGGTAGTGGCGTCTCATGTAAGTCTCTATTCTAACACTTTTATTTTTTAGGCCTTTTTAATAAAACACAACAAACATCGTAACCACACAACTGAAGATAAATTAGACCAGTCCAGCAAAGATAATTTGAGAAACCAATAATACTGCCAACGGTTAAGTGAATTTTCAATTGTAATTTGAAGCATCAATCTCCTTGCTAAGTATTCTGTTCTCTCTGCCTTTCTCCTTCAAAAATTTGCTTTCTACTTTCACAGCTTCAATAAGACTAAATCAGTCTGGACAGGATATCACTGCCTTTTCAATTTTGGAAATGCAATTTAAATTTCATTATTTTTGTGCCATGTGACTTAAACGTCTTGATACAAAACATCCTAATACTTTCACAAGATAGCAAGATTGCATTGTATACATTTCACAGAACCCAGTCTGAAACATAGCAAACTATTGTGGTTTTTTTGCAGTTCTTTTTAGATATTGTAGTTTATGACTCATTTTTTCCTCTTGCCTCAGTGGAATTAAAAATAGCCCTTTCCTTGTGTGCTCCCACTATCCTTGACATAAATCCGCATATGACTGTTCTAAAGTACTCACCATGAGTAACAGTTACCTCAGTCACTTTCATTTATACTTACTATGATACAACTATTATGGAATGCTTGAAGTTTTATTGTGGCATCATCCAGCTAATTTAGATGATCTAAAGGTAATGATTCTTGTTTACTTTATACCTGTAGGCACTTAGATCAAATCACTTAGAAGAAATTCAAAGTAAGAGTGGTTGTTTTGCCATTTACTCAAGTCTAAGCATGGATGGTGGATTTGGAGAGGATGAAAGACACAGGAAAGGAGGAGAGAGAGAGGTAAGGGGAGAAATGAGACCAAGGAGGAAGATATAAAGATAGCACAAGGACGTCTTACACCATGAAGAACAAAGTCTTTGTCCATGTTTTCTCTTGAATGATGAGTTACTCTGGAGATAGTTGGATTTCATTATTTTAAGACAGACTGTTAATGAATATGAATATTTAGTGCTTCTGTATCCTTTCCATCTCCCAAGTACTTGGCTAATTAATCTTTAAGATACCCTTGTGAGAAGAATAGGTATTATTATACCAATTTGACACATGAAGAATTGAATTCACGCAGGGAGGTTATTTGCTGTAGTTTCCATTTAGCAAGCACTGGTGGCAATAAGAGCCTGAGAATGTTACGTGATCACTTTGATGCTACTTGGCAAGTCTCATTTTCGTTCTCCATAGGACGTCAACAACTATGTCTGCCTCTCCAACATGGAAAATCAGCAGTGATAAGCAGCTCTTGCTTAGAGTAGAGGAAAAAAGAACAAAAAGATGGCTTAAATTAGCAGTGGCATCACTTAGACAGTAGAGAAGACTCCAAAACCAAAGGCTTTTATTTTCCACTTCCCTCACTCTTACATCCATTGAAGAAGACTCAGTACCGTTATTTTCTAGGACCAAGGTCACCAAAATGTGTTTTGTTTCTTCCTCCCATCCCTAGACATCCCCTAGTCTCATGCTGCCATGGACACTCTTGCCTCTATATTTCTAAGGCAGTTAAGAAAAAATTTGAAATTTGTTTAGTTTGAAAATTTTGCTGTTGATCTTATTATCAGTTTTCATCATTGAAATATACTCTCAGTCTTTTGATATTCTTGTTCCAAATGCTAAACAAAAACTTCAAACACACACACAACTCTCCTCAGCATAGTTTTTCCTTCTTTCTTTCCACCACTGTCCAGACTTGAAAGTAAAAAAGTTTTGTTTCTATTATTTCCTCAGATTTTTAAAATTTCTTGCATTTTAACTTGGCTTGGTCTACTGAGGAAATATTTCTCAGAGAAGTAATGACAGCTTTATCATGAAGGCAAAGTTTGGCTTATTCTACCACATTCAAAACCATACAGCATTTGGTATTGTCTGAAAAAAAAAAAAGTTCTGCAGTCTTTTGTCATCCAGTCTGTCAATCACCCAGCTCCTGCTCTCTGTATTTCCATATTAATAAACCTCTTCCTTCAGGATCTCCAAACCTATTTCTTACTTCAAATGCCGTCTTCTCTTGTCCGAGCTCTGGAAAGGGCTAAAGCAGATCTTTCAGACTCCACTTTGCCCTCATAACACCTTGGAGGACAATCTTGTAACTCGTGTCCAGTTTGCTAGATAGGAACTCAAATTGTTGGCATCTTTTCTCGCTTGACTCCTGCTTTGTGATTTTCCCAGGTGGTTAAATATGAAGCAGTTATTTGAAACTTCCTTCCTTTGATTTACTCAACCCAAAATGTCAATGCAGGTGAGCAACCTTCAACAGCCTGTAGCAGTTTCATTGTGAACCCGGTGGATTGTTTTGTACTATTCCAAGAGTGGTATCTTTTGGAAACATGGGCCTGAATGTGAACATTTGATTGATTGGACTTACTCAAGTACTGACAGTTCTTTTTGCTGCTTATTCCCCCAGTTTCATTTGGGCTTAATATTGTAAGTGCTGCCTTTTTAGTTTACAAATGTATCGTTGACTACTACTGAGAAGCAGAAATATTGTTACTTCTTCAGTATCACTTTTACTTTTCCTTAACAGTATGTTTTAAAATAGATCTCCATCATTTTAACCTCTCTTTCAAGTTTGCAACTTAAAAATTCTTAATTATTTCATGGGTTGGGAGATAATGTGTTTTTTTTTTTTGCTAAGTGTCTCTTGAAACACACTAGAATTTATTTCACCACTGACTATACTGCCCTAGCAATGTTTAATATTATTTTTCACCTCTCTTAGTTTAGAGGCAGGTACTTGAAGGAACATAAATTATTTCTTGAGCTTATATCCCCAAGCACAAACAAGGTGCTCAATTTAAAATACATATGTATTTTTAGTTTATTTGTAAGGCAGACACAGAGAGAAAGAAGAGAGAGAGAGAATGAATGAGATTACCTATCCTCTTTTCACACCCCAAAATGCAGATACCAGATCTGGTTCGGACTGAAGCTCACTCTGCATCTTCCATGTGGGTTATAGGGATTCTGTTCTTGAGACACAACCTGCTCCCTCCCAAGTGTGTGACAGCACAATGCTTGACCAGAAGCAAGCTAATTGGAACTTGTCCAGACAAGTGACTTAACTTCTGTACTGAGTTCCTGCTCCTTAATTTTTGATACATTAATGGAAACTGTACGCTTTGTATCATAGGAGTTAAAAGCAATCTGTTGGATTTTTCTACCTACTGAATTAGAATTTCCAATTCTATAAACTTTGAATCATAAAATTATCTGTGATAGAAATGCTGTACTGTCATAGTTTCATTGGACTCCGATAAAATCCACTATGAATTCAGCTTATTTTTCTACTATTTGTGCAAAATAAGTAAACAAAAGCAGTATTTGATTCTGTAGTATCTGAACTGACTAAGGAAGTTATAGGTATTGCTCCAAGAGATATCCATGTAGTTTCATTAATCATCCCGTAAAAAAAAAAAAAAAGACTAAACTAGCTTTCTTTTCAGTTGCTAATTAGTTTTGAATCAGAGAGAGGTAGGAAAAAATTCTCATTTTGTGAGACATGGTGAAATTCCCTAGGTATCAAGTTCAGTAGAGACTATTTCTTCCAAGGTTAGAGGTACTTGAATGAAGAGCTTTTGGCTATATATTTTAAACTTACAATTGAAAAAATTAGTTATATTTAAGTTATATGTGTATGCTTTATAATTATATAAGAGGAATATACAATAGTAGTCATATATTTCTCCGAGGACGCTTCAAAAGCCACTCAGTACCCACCCACGTGGGTGGTTAATCATATCCTATTTTTCCTTTGAGAGAGTTTATGCTAATAGAAGGATATGTACAATATGAATAGACTTTATAACCCTAACTCAATATATTCAGCATTTTCCAACTTGAAAATGCACTTTAGATCTGATTTGAGAATCTATTTCCTAGAAATATACTATATTAAACATCTCATCAACTTTTATTCTTTATGATTTTATCACTTGTTCTCTAATCTACATTGAGTTTTTTGGACTTCAAAATATCCAACAAGATTAAAGTGAAGACATAAATGGATTATTTAGAAAAGGTCAGGGAAAGCAGTGTAAGGTAAAGTTGGGGACAGACTCATAGAAGATGGCTGGGAGGGGACGGCAAGATTAGCGTTTCCAACCTTCTCGTCCTGCAATGCGTTTGTTTGGAGTTTATTTTCTCTACCTACTCTGATTAAGAAGCTACATGTCTTTCTGTGTTGAAATATGTTGGCACATAGCTGTGAAAAGTGGGCCAATTTTTAATTATGTATCATTAAGCAATTATTTTCCCTCTATTTTTCTAAAGTTTGGTGTAAAACTATAAATTATTATGCAATTTTCAGAAACATTTGCATGCTTTTTCTATAACCCATAAGTAATTCTGAAATTATATTATTCACAATTTTAATGAATTCATAGTGTGAATTATTTTTTTTCTTGGTGGTAGAGTTTTTGTTTTCCATTTTTTTTAATCATTTATCACTGTGAGCAGAGAAGATTATCTGTAACTATTTCTTTCAAATTGTCGAGATCGATCTATGATCTAAGATGTGTTCCTTTTCCTCCAAACAGTAAATGCTGCCTCTTTTCCTTATAACATGAAGTTTGCTATCTATTCCTAAGAGCTGCTCTATTCATGACATTGAGTATCATTTGTTTTTTTGTCCTCTTTATTAAAATAGATAGGGTGTTAAGTGTTCTGTAATTAGTGTATTTCTATCTCTTTTGTGTGCTTCTGGTCATAAATGTTTGTGCCACTTTCCTGGGTTAATTTGTAATTATTATGTCATGATTGTTGTCATTGAAACCCATGTACTGGTTTTCATCACCCACATTTTTCTATTAACTTTTGGAGACCCCTTTCATTTGCCGTTGACTTCTCAGCTTTAAAGGTTAACTTAGTTTTCTATTGCAAGCAGTGTGCCAGTTCTACCTCTCAACATTCTACCTTCTTCTTCTATTTTATTTTGATCATTTAATTTCTGCATTGCAGATTGAGACGCATCTTTCTTTTTTTGTCTCAGCTATGTCAGGAAAAACATTCAGTCTTACTTCCTGTCTTTTGCTGAGGCAGTCTTCATAGCATTTTCTTAACTGCAGTATAGCCTATAGATACACAAAGCAGTACTGCGTACTAATCAGCTATACGGTTGAAAGACGCATGCTTTCATTTCTCAATACATGCACTTTGTTCCTATGCAGATTTTTCTTTCCAATTATCTAGAGATGTTTTTGTTTCATACCAAAAAAGTGCTTTTCTTTTCAGTCACCATTTAAAGCAGGAGAAAAAAAACGTCTCCTGTAGGCAAAACTCGTCCATTACTTTTATTGATATCTGAATTGATATTTAAGGTTTGATTGACTCCTTGCCACACTGTCTTGTATGTGTATTGTCTGTGGCCTCTTTTGCACTACAATGCTAGGACTTGGTGGCTGTGAGAGTTTATTTAGGTCCTGTAGGTAAAGTCGTGTCTGACCTCTTGTTTAAGATAGCTATTCTATATTTAGACTGAAATATCATAAGAAAAGTAATGGATTGCATACTGCTAATGAAATGCTGACTTCCACAGGACTGTACAAAACTTGTGAAACCTTTTAATGTATAGAATTGTTTTATCAGGCATTGAATAGATCCTCATTCTACAGATTTTATCTTATCACACTTCAGGTTGAGTTTCCTGCTAAGACACCTGCTCAAGTATGTGGGCCTGTGGTAGACCCCTGTTTTCAGTGTTTGGCTTCTGCTTGGTCCAGTCCTGGCTATCGTGGCCATTTGGGTAGTGAACCAGCAGATAGAAGGACCCTATCCCACACTCAGTCTCTGCCACTTTGTGTTTCAAATAAATATTTGGAAGTAAATTAAGAATCAGAAACAAGTCCTGTGCAGAAGAGACTTTTTGTTTCTTTCGTAGCTCTCCTTGACACAGCGCGTCTTTGTAATTTTACTTCAATGGTTGTGTTACCTGCTGCAGCCTTAGGGATACGCTACATCATTTTCCTGCAGCCGTAAGAATGATTATTTGGGGAAATGACCTCCTAATACAATTCTGGTGTAAGTAAAATTAAACTGTATTGCGAGTAAATCAGTGCTCTCTAACTGAAGACCACAAGGAAATCCATTGTATAGTAGTTGGAATTATACACTTGTCTCAGTGAGGGTATCCCAACAGACCATAGATTTTATGGACTTTCTGGAGACTGTGTTTCCTCTGTCTAACATGGTCACAAAGTGGACTTCCCTTACATTCATGGCCACTCTTTCTGGTATTACTGCTGTGCCTATGTTAACAGCATCCTGTCGTTATTAAAATGAAATTTTAAATCTAAATAAAAGATGTCTTTCACTCATATTTTGGATAGCAACATTCCCCTAACTGATCTAAAAATTGAATGAAAGCTTAATCAAAATGTGCAGTTGCTTTTTTCTGTATTTTTATAGAAATAGTCAAGCTGTTAGTAAAATGCATGCTGAATTTCAAAGAACTCAGATAAAGATAAAATGTATGGAAAAAAACTACAATTTTTTTAAAACTTTAAACCTGATCTGAAGTAGAAGTAAAAAATGGTCTTATAAATTTACAGACCTAAAAATATAAATGATATTCCACAAATATTCCAAACATTCACAGGTTTATAAAATGTCAAGATAATTGGTTTATGTCAAGATCATTCAGTCGCATAAGAATAATCTCTTCAACAAGTAACTTTGAGGTAACTTAACATCCACATGAAAGAGAAGAGATTGAAGATAGGTCTCTTTTCACACAACACACACAAATAAAACTGAAATAGATAAAAGATTTAAATATAAGAATTAAAAATCTAAAGACTCTAAAAGTATGCTATATTTTTTGTCTTTGAACTAGATCCATTTTCCTAAATGTAACACCAAAAATACAGGCTGTTAGAAAATTATTTGAACCTTAAAGTTACTCATGACTTCAAAAGTCTATCAAGAAAGAAAATCACAGTCATAAAATCTCTTGACACTGTAGCTATTTCATTTTGTTACATTACAAAATATACAAACTTTAGAAAAATATTGTTAAAGTTCATTTGTATTATTGAAGAGGTGAAGTAAAGACATATCATCAAAACTGGCCTTGATGAAGGTCAGCATGTTAGCACGCATGAGTGTGTAGATAAGCAATATAAACAAAGAAGTCAGCTCTATGGTACATCAGAGTAGAGTCTTCTTCATTGATCATGCTCCCGACCAGAACATTAAGGAGGGAAACACCTGCCGGCAGAAGCATGAACACCCCTGATCTCTCTGAAGATGGAGCTCATACAGTAGAGTGATTTAGACTGTCTTGCTCAACAACTGGACTACACAGCGCTCACCATCATCTCTCCTCTCAGCCACCATTCTGTTCGATGTCACTTCATAACCTAATGTTCCGACATGAACTTTTATTTGAGTTTTGTATTAGACATTTCATGAAAGTTCCCATTCATCCCAGTTATTCTTTCAACTAGATTTGGATTGATTTCAGGTAAAATGAATTCTTTTAAACTACTCTAGAGGTCTACTTACTGATTCTGTAGACTTCTAAGACCAGCTCTTGCCACTTGCTGCAGATTTGCTGCCTCTGTGAGAATAAATAGGTTATTCGTGTATCTGTTCATTACATTGATGACTCAAAACTGAAGACAAGCAAACCTGGCACTTACTCTCTTAAGCAATACTTAAGATCACTATCTAACACATAAGAAAAGTTTAATAGTTATCCATTGCTACTTAGTACTAAAGAAATTAAACAAGTGGTAGCAAAGAATGTATAGAAAGAGAGATCAATAAAAGATAGCTCATAATTTGTATTTGACTTCTCTAAACGTGGATATAGAAAAGTTTCATTTTCTGTGAGATTTGATGTTGTGGACAAAGTTTTGGGTAATGCAATTGTGAATGTAATAATCTGTTGTTTCCTAAGATTGAGCAAAAACCTAAACATACCAGATCATGAACAGTGAGACAGACAGTTTGGTAACTAAGTATTTTTATTATACAGGCATAGTTTAAGAAGTTACTGGCAATGAAATTTAAAGATGCATTTTGGTATCAAAGTTAAAAATCATCCACATAAAAGGTCTTCACAAATTTGAGATCAACATTTGATTGTGTCTGTGTTCCAAATTCCTTAAATTTGTTCTACACTGGTGAGGTTTTCTAGCTTGCTTTTATTTTTTTCTATTGTGAACAGTGCTAAAATATAATAACTTTTATCAAAATTGTATTTGATATACATGCAATAGATGATAGTTTAAATTGTGGACAATGCAATTGATAATTGACCAATATATAAAAAGTTTGTTCATATCCAGGCCAATATTCACACTGCATTAACAAGAATATTCTAACATACTTTATATTGTGAAGAGCTGAAATATTGTCAAACTGCTTAATACAGGATATGAAGGAATGTTGTTGTTGTTTTGCTACTGAATCTTTTAAGCATATGATGTATAATTTAGATAAATGCTAGGAAGTAGTGCTAACTTAATCCTATTCATATATTCTCCAGATATGGAATGCTGTCAACATAATAAGCATATTCAAGGAGAGAACAAAGCACGGATATAGAGAACTATGGGAGTGTTGAATAATAAGTAACGTCTCATTTGATGACAAATAATAATGGTCTAATTGAATTGCTGCCACCAAAGTACTCTTGTCAGTTTTCCCATTGTGTGTACTTTATTGCTCAATGATGGCAAAAGAAGCACAATAGGAATAATTTGAAGTGTTTTTTTTAATCTATTTTTCTTTTAGTGTCTTGATGTAGTTTTAATCAGTATGAATTAGTTCCTGTAACATGGGCATTTGGATTTTTTCCTACCGCATTCAACAGAACTCTAATTGAATGCCCGAATATAAATAATCACAGTTCATACACTATTGATTAAAATAAGTATCAAGTGAAACAAAGGCTGGAAATGATCATGTTTCGTGAGCTGTATCCATACTTTGGAACCTCAGTGTCTGACTGAGTCTCAGCCCTCGTGAATATATGCCTTCTCTGTGAAAAGTAACAGAGGATCTATACTTTCTTGAGAGAGAAATAGGATTTTCCTATTCTTTCCCTTTTGCATCAAAGCAATATTACATAAAACAATTTGAAATAAGTATAGACATTAAGGAATGCTCCACAGTAGGATATTTTCCAAGTCTTTCCCCTTCATTTTAGAATTTGCATGAGAGTATCTGGCTGTAACAAATACAGCAATGGAAAGTTTCAACAGCATTTAAATTTATTTATTTATTTATTTATTTATTTATTTATTTATTTATTTATTTATTTATAATCAGAGTTACAGAGAGGGAGGAAAGACAGGGAGAGATCTTCCATCTGTTGCTTCATTCCCCAAATGACAAAAATGCTCAGGTGGAGCCCAGTCAAAGCCAGGAGCCAACAGCTTCTTCTACTTGAGAGACATGTTGACACAGAAAGAGAGACACAGAAAAATGCAAACACACATAGACCCTGTGTGTTGATTCACTCCCCACATGCCGCATGCTAAGATTGCAGCTCCTACCAGGTATACTAGCTGGCTGGTATGGTCCCAAGCACTTGAATCACCTACTTCCTTTTAGGATGTTCCTGAAGGGAGCTGGACCAGAAACAATGCTGCCAAGAGCATTTAATTTGGATGACATTTACATAGTTGAGAAGGATTATTCCTTTGCAGACCACTGACGAGGGTGGGGAGGGTTGAGGATTAGGGTAACTGGATGAGTCCCTTGTTTCCAAATTTTCTTTTTCTTTGTTTTGTCATCGCAGGATCCACAGTGTGAAGTATATTATGAAGGTTCTGCTCAGATGGTGTCATAGTTCTAAAATGTTGTTGGTTTCATTGCTCCAAGGATGAGGGAATCCTTCCAATGTCCATTGGATGACACAATCCATATTAGTCTCCATTAGCCCAGATATTTTCTGTTAACACTTGGCTGGGGTGGTTGTCCAATTTGTTCTGCCTTCCATCCTCTGCTATGGTACTAGATGTCCTCTGCAGACAGCAATGGACTGCCTAAGCACCCATTTGCATCTGGACATGCCGTCCAGTGCTGTCTTAGCAAGTGAGGAGGCCCAGTTCCGACATAAAAATGTACTCCATAATCAGATCACAGATGTTGCAATTCCCCCTAGGGTTGGAGTTCCGACACTAGTAGTTCAGTTGGGGGATGAGGAGTAAAGAAACCTCGCTTGAGGCCACCCCAGACCTTACTCTTGTGTGTGTGCTAGCCAGTGAGAGGTCCGGCTGTCCATCACCTCTATCAGCGCACACACACTGGTGATTGCAGTTATTGGGTCAGTTCCTTCTCCAGCTCCATCTCTTTTTTTTTTTTTAAAGATTTATTTTTCTTATTTTTTCATTGGAAAGGCGGATATACAGAGAGGAGAGACAGAGAGGAAGATCTTCCATCCGATGATTCACTCCCCAAGTGAGCGCAACGGCCGATGCTATGCCAGTCCGAAGCCAGGAGCCTCTTCCGGGTCTCCCACGCGGGTGCAGGGTCCCAAAGCTTTGGGCCGTCCTCGACTGCTTTCCCGGGCCACAGGCAGGGAGCTGGAAGGAGGAAGCGGGGCTGCCGGGATTAGAACCGGCGCCCATATGGGATCCCGGGCGTGCAAGTTGAGGACCTTTAACCACTTGCGCCACCGCGCCGGGCCCTCCAGCTCCATCTCTTACACAAAGCAATGCATTTTGGAGCCCAGCCCAACACTGCCCACCACACAGTAGGGGATTACATACATCAGTGGGAACCATAGCACAGTTGGAGCAATCTCTAGTAACTCTCAGCAGGGCGGCCCCCAGCCCTGGTTGTGCTCACCAACCTTCACAGCCCCTCTACCCGACTAGCCCCTAACCCTGGTCTTGCATGTACTGCTGGGTGCTGCAGCCCAGTCTAGCATGGACTGCCTCACCTTGGCATTCACTAGCAGGTACTGTAGCCTGGCTTGGGCCAGCCCATCTCTAGTTCCAGCTCTTATTACTGAGTGCTTAAGCCTATCCCAGCCCAGACAGCCCCAAGTCTGGGCTCTTATGTAAGCTGCCTGGTGTTGCGACTCAACCCTACCTGTCCTGCATCCTGTCCTGATTCTCAGAACTGCCAGTGGGTATTATGAGCTTGTACAGTCTGGGCTCTCCCAGACTGTTTATACTTATTAGGCTTAAACTATCCTGAATTTGGATCAAAACACAAAGCACACTCCACTGCAGTGCACATGCTATAGTTTAACAAGATTATCTGTGATTCAGATAAGGATAAGTCGTCTAGAAAGTATAATGTGCAACTCACAAGGAAGGGGAATAGTTGTAATAGATAAATAATTAAGCAAATTACTTTTTGTGTACTTAGAATACTATATCCTTGTTTCATTCTTAGTGAATATCCCAGTTGATATTAAAATCAGTCACTAAATTATATTTAAATGCCAATTGAATACGTGGGAATAAAAAGAAACAAAATCTGTGCTCCATATTTGTCACTACGTAAATTAGATTTCTATTTCTTTTTTAATAGCCCTTACCTATTTTCCTGCTGGACTTTAGGTTTTTACTTGTTGAACTCTTATTTTAGTGGATCCATCAAGGCTTTGGTTATAATATAAATTAAATTATCTCAAAAACTGTTTTAAAATGAAAAATAAAATTAACATGCCAATATTTTAAAAGTTACTGTGAGGATTAAGCAATGCATAGAAAGTATTCAATTTTATAATGGTAAGTAAATTTATAGTCATTTGTACAAAATATGAAAATAAAAGATAAGCTTAAAATCTGTTTTGAGGATTTTAGTAAATGCTTATTAATGCACATAGAGTTACCTTTCATGAGCCTTTAAAAGTAAGTGAAAGACTAAAAACCAAGTTCACTACGAATTTCTGCCTAATAAATCTAGGAACCATACCAATTCCCCCCCAGGACACAGAAAGTATTTAGGAATAAATCTCGTAGCTAGTATTTTCTGAAAATATTGAAACATTTTCACACTTGTTATCTAATGTAGCCTCTGCATTGCACTTAGTTGAAGATGGAAATTGCATGTACATTTTCATAAAGTAAATTGAAAAACGTCACTGACAAAGGTAGAAGCCTGTATTTGTAGTAGCATATGAAGCACATAATATGCAAGCTAATTTTAAAATTCATGATACATTCTATATTTAATTTATTTGTGAGTTATATTCATAGTCAATAAAACAATAATGTTTAAGAGTGGGTAAATCATTGCATGAGCCATGCTTTTAATTTTTGTACGTAGATGGCTTAATGTATATCTAAAAGCTTATTAGGTACTCTTACACGTGCTGTCACTCATGCATGAATAGCTGGTGGTGTAAATATGTGCTGTAGTAATGAATGTGCATTTCAAGGAGATTGCATTTGCAAAGGTTGATAATCAATTGCAAGCCTCCCCTACAGAAACCAAAGGAAAGGTGCGGGCCTACGGTTCTCCTGCGCTGCCTCCTGTGCCTTGGGCTTCCCGTGTGCTGCGATCTGTGCTTGTTCTTACCAGACCTCAGCAAAAGAGCCATGACCGAGCTCATCATATATTTTGATACCTTGCTTTAAGTGTGGTTGTGAAAGAGCATGCTAGTGTATTACACTTTCATATATAGATAATTTGACATGTATTACTGAAGCATTGTTTACCTGTCTACCTACCTGTTTAAAGCTATTTGTGTGAAAACCAACTATACATATAGTGTCTTCCTATGTCTTAACTAAGAAAAAGAAGTAAAACATTTTACATGTGAACTAATAAAAACATAATGTATAATAATTTAAATCCATTTTGAATACAGTTGTTGCTCTTTCAAGTAGTTCTCAAAATGAAACACTGTGAGGAATTTATTCTTTGAGAGATGACAAGTGAGAAAACTTTGTTTCTAACGTGTAATTCAGGTTCTGCTAGCGTGAGTTTACAAGCTTTCCATTTTGATTGGTGTAATCTCTTGCCATTAAAATAAACTCTGGCTTCTTGCAGAAAGAAAACACGTCATTGTTTTACATACGTATCCTCGGTTACTCCTCATGTTTTAAGGCTCTTTTATAACTTCGGTTGTAGATAGTCATTGATCACGTTGAAGAAGCAGCTAATCTTTTATAAACATGAACTGAAAGAAGTAGTACTTAATTCACAGTAATCAAAACTGCTTGGAGTTATATAAACATTTGGGGAAAAAAAGTCCCTGTAAAACTAGAGTGGACTTTTATTGAATATATCAGGATAAATTAAATGTGGAAACTTATGACTTTTGAAACTTATAATAGATGCACACTCTATTGATAACCAAAGAACAGCCTCTACTAGATTTAAATTGTTCTGAGTTGGAAATGAGAAATACATGTGAAATGGTTGAATGGTAAAGGAAATGTGAACAGTTTACATCATTCTGACCTGAGAATTCACAATGAGGTGCTTACATGGCACTAAATCAGGAACATTAGGTAAGATCTTTCAAAATTTGCATTGTGCAATATACTTTATTTTTCTCTGAAGCCCCATTTTATAGACTATTAGTGGAAGCAAAATAGTCTACTTGATGGAGCAATGGACTGATTCAATATGTCAGATTCTATGTTCCTATCCAGTAGACTGGCAAAAAAGTCACAAGAATTTGATTTAAAATAGGGCAAATCAAGCATAGATTTATAAAGACCTTTTGCATGTCATATAGGGGATCTTAACAGAAATACTTTTGTGGTTATCTGAGCACATAAATACTTGGGCGATTTTTTAAAGCTGACCATCCTTTTTCCTCTATCAAAATTATATCATGAGATATAACCAAATGAATTTTGTTTTCACTAGTAAATTGTATTTCCATTATCATTGAAAGAAGATAAAATAGCACATCTTCTTATGGTTGTAGCTTTGGAATGCAGAAATGGATGTTTATATCCTTATGAAATAAAGGTTATACTAATTGCTTTTAAGATGTTTAATATCTTTTGTTTGTATAAAATTCAGTGGAAGCAATGCGCCATTTTTTAAGCCTTCAGAAGCCTCTAGGGTTATTGAAAGAGTATTATATTCCAAAAATAGATAGGAGGCTTGTTACATTTTTTTTCTATTCAGAGAAGGGGAACAAGAAGTACATTGTTATTTACACGGTATGGCTCAATGAAGCAGCAGTTATAGCTAAATGCACAATGATATGACATCCGGTGTTGAAGATCTGTTGGTGTTATCATCTGCAAATTAGAGAAAACATGTCTGTTTGTCCCTTGTTTCACTGAGCATAATGATCTCCAGGCCACCATTGTGCTGCAAATGCCAGTTTCATTCTTTCTATGCCTGATTATCCTATCATGTGTATTTACCACCTTTTGTTTTTACCAACCATCAGCTGATAGATACTTCAATTGATTCCATTTCCTAGTGATTATGAATTGATCTGCTTCTTATGTGGAAGTGCAAGTGTTTCTTTCATATGCATATTTCATTTTCTTTGGGTATATTCCCTGGAGTGGTATAACCAGGTCATATGGTAAAAGTGTTTTTCGTTTTCTAAAAATCTCCATTTTGTTTTCCATAATGGCTGTGCCACTTTGCATTTCTGCAAATTGTGTATTTGAGTACCTTTATTTTTCTACAACCTTTCCAGCATTTTTTGTTTGTTTTTCAATAATAGCCATTGTAACTGTAGTGAGATGATAACTTATTTTCATTCTCCTAATACATAGTGCTCCTCATTTCTTTCAGGTGTCTGTTGGCTCTTTCTTTCTTTCTTTCTTTCTTTCTTTCTTTCTTTCTTTCTTTCTTTCTTTCTTTCTTTCTTTCTTTCTCTCTTTCTTTCTCTCTTTCTTTCTTTCTTTCTTCCTTCAGTTTTTTTTTGGTGGAGAAATGCTTGTTCAGATTCATTTGCCCATTTTTATATGTGTTGCTTGCTTTTCTGTGTTTCTTGAGCTCCTCTGTATGATAATGTTTTATGTCACCACTTAAGCAGAGGAGATCATGATTTCATGCTTTAATAGGCTTTTGAACAAATAAGAAAGAAAGCAAATGTAAAAGTGTGTTGTGTCTTCTTTAAGTGGATTCTTGCTAGTACATTTACCCAAATTTGTTTTCCAAGCTAATAAATCTCACAGATAATAGAAGGCACTGCATTTCCAATGGATTTAGGTACCTTGTTATATGTTTTTTTGTCAATTCATCCTTCCCACATACAGGACTGTAAAGCCTCCTGCCAGCATACTGGGAGGAATACTGAAATGATAAATAAGTTTATTCTGTATTATAACTTAATTTGCACAAATGGAATGTGTTGAAGTTAAAAGTTCCTTCTCATACAATATAAAATCGTCCTTGTTAAGATATTTGGTTAGAAGTTCAGTGGACAGTGGAGTAGAAGAATTGAAGCAAAATAGCATTGCTAATCCTGATGCTAGCATTATTAGGGCTCCTCCTGTTCAAGAACTTGGGTTGACTGTGATATAGGTGAATTAGGTGGGTTCTTAGGTATTTCTGTGTAAGTCCATCATGTCAGCCAGGGTGTTTCCATAGTAAAAGTCAGCATGGAGAATACCACTGTGACTCAAATTACTTTCCTCTAACATGGAATTCCCATTTCTTTCTTTCTTTTTTTTTTTTTTTTGCTCAGATTTTTAACTGCATTGATAAGTAGCATTATCAAATTTAATGCAAAAAGCAATGAGATATCCTAATACACTTGTATGCTGTGTAGCATACACAAACACATTTTAAAAATAGCTTTCCCTTGCTTAAGAAGGTGATAGCCTGATGTGAAGGTTATTTGGGAAAAATAACATTCAGAATCCATTTATGTTTAGGATTTATCTGGTTTCTATCATCGCACACATCAGAGTAAAAATTCACACAGCATTATGAAACATATTTCCCATGCTCTTTTCAAAATGACAACAAATACCCAAGACTAGCCTTTAAAAATTACTTTGTAATATTTCTAGGTCTCATTGATCATTTGTAAAGTATAGCATTTGCTCTTAGCTATTATGCCAACAACTAATAAGGCCTTTTCACAAAAGTGAAAAGATGTGAACAGAATGAAAAGTTTTTAACTCTGAGTGGAACAAAGCTTTAACGAAAACCTTCAGTTTGAGTGAGAGGAATAGCACAGACACCACCAATTGGACTGATTGGTAGCAGTTACCTTCCCGCTCGTACTTCCTTTAGGTCCATCTAGACCCTTGAGGCTCTCTCTGGGGCCTGTTCTTTGATGCTTGTTTTCTGAATGCCCAGTCTGAAACATGGGGATCTCGCTTGTTAAGTTTTGGCAGATGCTTTCCATGGGATGCTGAAAATACTTACTTGATCTCTGATGGAATTGAGGATAGCCTCCAGTTACAAACATACCACTTTAAGAAATAAAACTTTCTCTGTTTTTCTTTCCAAGTCTTGGGTTCTGGGCTCCTGGCTTCACCATGTCTGGGCCCAAAATTCTGGTCATTTGAGGAGTACAACATCAAATGGATGTCTTTCTTCCCAGCTCCTTAAAATACAATATTTGTTCATAGTTTCTGTCATACATGATGCATTATAAACATTTTAAATTCGATGATTTTACTTTTAGATAAGGTTTTCACATTTTACCAAGGATTTATGCTTTATTATTTGTACTAATGTGGATATTAAAACATAAAATTCCTCTATTCAGTGATTCACTGTTTTCCTCTGCATTATTGAAAAAATTCTTTTATTCAGTTACTATTTCCATCTGCATTGTGACAAAAAATCCATGATTCTAGACACTAAAATCCCAATTCAACATCAGCATTGTGTTTGCCTACACCATCCTATCATATTCTGAATGATCATCAAAATATTTCCCCTCTCTGTATTATCATTAAACAAATAATATCAATCTCTATTTTGCTGAAGAGGGTGATATAACTGTAAAATTTAATCTATTATGAATCAGTCAGTATTGGGTTATCATGATTATGTTTTAATATTTTTATATATTTAACACTTAATATATTTTGCATATATTTAACACTAATATTTTAATTTATTTAACTTCCTCATCAGCATTGTATCCTTTTATTATCTAAGCACAGACATTCCTCCTGGTATACAAAACTGTATTGTTTCTAATCTAGTAAAAATATAGAATGTCTTTCTTCTGTGTATAAATTAACTCATTTTTTTTTCATATACCCAATATGAACACCCCACTTGAGACAGAGTTTCAAGGATTAACCACCAGATTATTGAAGAAGGAGTGAAAGCTACTGAAGATTGGAAATTAGTACAGACATGGAAACTATAAGATGTTTCCAAAAGCCAGCTGAGAAATGTCATTTACTGATGGAAAGAATTAAGTCAGTGACTAATGTTTTCATTGCTAACTGAAACGATGAGATTTAAAAAATCAGTTTTTGGCACTTCTGTCTGTGCTCTTTCATGAACGTTCTTGGTAAATTTTAGCTGGCTAAACATATGTAAAATTCATATATATACACACACATAAACATGTGTAATTCCACTTAATGTCCTTGCTTTCACTGCTCTTTCCCCATTGCATCTGTTATAGTCTGTTGAAAGTTAAAGGCATTTTGTCTGGCTCTATTGCCAGTCCACGCTCCCAGCACCAAGGAGTAGCATGGTATTTGTTGGGGTAGATGACAAGGTATGTTACATAATTATTGGACAGAATAAAAATAATGGTCTTTATATATTATAAGATGAGAAGATACCATAGAATATAAATGAGCAATGAATGCTTTTAATATTTTGTTATAGTTGAGGAAATTACAAATTTCAGGACAAGTAGAAACCATTGCTAGCTTCTTTTTTGCTAGTTTAATATTTAAGAACATCTTGGGCCCAGCGCGGTGGCCTAGCAGCTAAAGTCCTCGCCTAGAATCCCATATGGACACCGGTTCTAATCCCGGCTGCCCCGCTTCACATCCAGCTCCCTGCTTGTGGCCTGGGAAAGCAGTCGAGGATGGCCAAAGCCTTGGGACCCTGCACCCATGTGGGTGACCTGGAAGAAGTTCCTGGATCCTGGCTTCGGATCGGTGCAGTGCTGGCTGTTGTGGTCACTTAGAGAGTGAATCATCGGACGGACTATCTTCCTCTCTATCTCTCCTCTCTGTATATCTGACTTTGTGATAAAAAAAATAAAGCAAATCTTTGAAAAAAGATTTAAGAACATTTTCACATCCTGGAATACTTGGACACAGGTTTAAGAAGAACAATAATATTTCATAGCATGTGAAAACTACTTACTATTTCAGTTTCAGGACACTGGAAGAGTTTTACGGTCTAAAGCTGCTTTCCGTCCATCAGGACAGACATGGACAGTTGTGGCCGACCAAAGTCCAAACCTTTTCCATCTGGCTGCTTACAGCCATGGCCATCTCAACGCTACATTTACATAGATCTTTATAGTGTACTCTCAGGTTCTTCCTCCCGTCGATAGTCCACGGCATCCCCAGGAAATATGCGTTCACCTCTGGAAAAGTGTGAATGATAGAAACTACATAGTCTGACTTTCACCTATAAAAAAAAAAAAAGCCTCCAAAGATTACAGATTAAATAAAGTTCTCAGGATTTTTAAGACATTTTAGACTGCAGATTCAATGATCTGATACTGTGGCAATCTCTTCCATGAACACTTTCTGAGATCTTATTTTATCGAAGTTTATGAAAGTCCTGTAAAGTCTGGAAATCCAAGCCTCTGGAGAACTTGAGCTATAAGAGAACTATGACACAGCAAGAAAATTTGGATACACACGTTTAAATGCTGAAATGATTCTGAGTTAGGTGGACAGGCACAATCAAAGACTGTATTGCAGTTCTTTCTCGGGAAAGGAAAAATCTTAGCAGTGACATCACCTACATCCTGTCAGGACTCACCTGCCAGGTCCTGGTCCCCAGGCAGAGAAACAGCACTTGTTCCCTTGCCAGGCACAACTGGGCTCTCACAAGCTGAAGGAGCCTGGGGACATGAGCTGCCAGGAGCACAACCTCCTAAGAAAGCAGTAAGGCAAGTAACCTGTACTGGGCTTAAAAATCAAACATTTTCGTTGTCTAATTCAAAAGAATAATTCTACCTCATGTAACATTTCAAATGGCTCTGTAAATGTTCATTTTGTTCCCATCTAATTGCTTCACAATCATTTCACAGTTGATTTGTAGACTATTTTCAAATGAACCATTTTAACAAAAATGATTAGACTCAAGGCAGCTTTACATTTGTAACCAAAAAAACAAAAACAAAAAGACGAGATGATATAGTCCAATGGTAAAGTGCTGTTCTGAACTTGTTAATAATTCAGTTTCTGAATCCCGTTTCTGCAGCTAAGTGAGATAGAATTTGCAGGAGAACTTTTCTTTTTTAAAACATTGTTGTACCAGTAAACATAAGAATGAATAGAGAAAGAAACTTTTACCACATAAACCAGGGTGTCACTATTGTTCAAGAAAGAATAAAGCTAATGCGGATACTCTAGTAAGAGAAGGAGGAAAGACAGCTTGTTTATAGTGGGTGTAAATTATAATGCAAAATAAAATACCACTGAGGAAGTGCGTTTTGATTTCTGGTTATGAAACCTAAGTAAGAAATACTCTCTCCTTTATAATAAAAAAAATGAACTATCTAGTATAATCAAAGCATAAGCTTAAAGGGTAGGGAAGAATGAGTAAAATCACAAAATTTAAGTATTTTTAGAAAGTTTAAAGAATGACTCATTGCACTCTTGAACATAGACTTTCCGATGAATCAACTAAAGAATAAATGAAATTTAACAAGTTATTGAGGAAACTAGCTAATTTACATGCTGCACATTTTGTAAAAGCATATAAATAATTAGATTAGCTCAATATTAACCTTGGAAACATATGCACTGTTCATGAAAACTGACAATAGTTTATTGATATGCCCACTACTTGGCTTTGAACAAAAGGTGGAATAGAATCACAAGTAGTAAAATTTGGACAGATTTTCAAAACCATCTCTTTATGAAAGAAACTACTTCCTCAGATCTGTCTCTTTAACAAAATAAAGGAATTAAATATCATTGTTTTGTCCTTTCTCTGAGCATCATCACAGCTCAGTGGGCCTCTTGAAACAATATTTATTTAAGTAGTCAAAATTACTGTTGATTTTTATTGGTTTGACATTTATTCATGTTGCCAAGTAAGACTCCAATAGAGAGAACTGCTTGAAAAAAAGTGATTATTTTTTAATTAAGCAAAATAATTTTACTTTCTTTTTGTTGGGTGGGATCTTATCTGCCACATGATGTACTCATTGTCTCAATATCTAACTTTAGAGTGTTGGTTGTTACTCTTCTTGTTTGGAACTTTACCCTGAGCAATGCAGTTTGGAGTCAGACCTGCTGTCAGATATCATGTATCTAATCGGATTTTAGTTAAAAGTTATGGAGCCCATTTTATTCAGTGTAAGGAGTAGCAGAGATCCCCAGCATTCTATTTGACGAAGACAAATACCTGGGATTCTCAGAATCAGTCTTGGAAGCAGGTCAGCCAGGAACAACAGGGATGCTTTAGTCAATTCCTGTCACCCCAAGTAACCTTGGGGGTACTGATGGCAGCAGCCACCCCTTCTCCTGATACTCTGTCTCCATTCTTTTTCTCCCAGTAGTGTGTTTTTTATGGCACAGATGGGAAATCTTCCAGGAAAAATGATTCTGAAGACTCCTTCAAAAAATTAGCTCTATGTAAGAGAAGGATTATAGTGAAATTGGTCAGCAAAAATCTTGCTGCAATCTACTCAAAAATATTAAGAGAACAAATGATAATTGTATTAAAAATGCTGTACATCTCTTTCATGCATTCTGGCAAAATGCATTTTAGTTCATTCATTCAATCAATTATGTGGGAACAGGCATTGTGCTGCCAAGGGTTAAGCTGCTGCATGTAATACCAGCATTCCATAGGAGTGATGGTTTGACTCTCATCAATTCACACATCAAATTCTGACCTTTTTGTTATAGTGTTCAAACAACGTTTATACAGTTCAAGTGCACAAAGACTTGTCTGTTTGTAAGCAATATGCCTTTTATTTTGTTCTTTCTTGGTGCTGTTAGATAGCTCCCATTGCTTTTCCATTTAGAGAAATTTCCTTCAGGCAACTTAAGGGATGATCAGCCAGTGATAATATTGTTTAGTTCCTTTAGCTAAGAAAACCCTTATATCTCATTGATTTCTGATGATATTCTTTTTGGTGACTGGGAATTTAAAGTAGATGATTCCTTTCTTTCAGTAGCCTAAAATAATGCATCTATTTATCCCTGCTTCCATGATTTCAGAAAAGAGAACCCTTATCTGTTTCTAAAGCTGACAGTTTTGGAAGGCAAAGGATTCTTTTTCTCTGTATGCTCTCAGATTTTTTCCTCAATTTCATCCTGTCTTAACTTGGATTTGTTTAAGTTTTTCTCTCTTTAACATTCACTCCAGGTATGTGTGAACATATGTTTGGTGCCTGTATGCATGTGTATGTGTGTATTCTTTTACTGGCTTTGAGAAGTACTCTTTCAAGGAGTGGTAGCATTTTCAGATGGTGCCTGAGGCACCTGATTTTCATATATAAGTATCTGGAATCAAACCTCATCTTCACGGCCACCTCCAGATTCCTGCTTGTGTGTCCCTGAAATATACCAGCTGATTGTTCACGTTTTTGGGTGTTTGCTACCTGTAATTCATTTAAGGACTCCTCTCCTTAAGCTGGCCAAGCCCTGCCTGTGTCACTGTGTTGGGCATGTGAAGAAGGAACCAGCTGAAGGGTGTACACATTGACTTGGCCTGTGTTACTCAAGCTTTAGTAGACTCCATGTGGTGTGAGAGTCCTTTAGCAGTGGCCACAGCTGTCCAGTATCTCCCTGCACACCAGCTAACAGATCTCTGGACCTTGCAGAGAAAAAGAGCTTTTGAGATACAACTGGCTCTTGCTAGTTCTACCTGCCTACCTGGTTTCACTGGGCCCAGGAGACTTAAGGCCTGAACACGTTCCAAGGTATTCCTAAGCTGAATCAGTCGTTTGAAGTGTACCAGGATCAGTGGGACACATAAAATATGCAGATAAATTCATTTTAATATCTCTGGAATATTCTAGATAGGTAAGTATTGAATTCCATTTTTTTCAAGTCTGTGTGAGTTGAAATGAAGAATTGACATGCTAACTTAAGATCTGTGTAAATAAACAGCATGAAATATTTATGTACCACTTAAGTAATATCCAAACACAAAAACTAGGAAATATCATTACACAGTAATATTATTAAAGCTTCCTTTTCATAAATGCCTTGTCTCTGCCAGAAGGAATGGTGTCTACAAATTTTCCTAAACCAATTCTTTTTAATTCAAATTTCATGCTTAAGTATGTAGCCATAAACTGTTTTCAACTGCCCAACTCTGATAAAGTAATTCATTATATGTTCTATTCTTTCATAAAATTATATGTTTATGAAAATCAACCAAATTGTTGGAGGGTGCAATTTGCATTTTTATGCCAGATTATTACAGGTACAAAATACATAATTTATAAGTGCCCGTAAATGCTGGATAGTTGTTTTCATTTTTGCTTTATTGTGGCATTTGGAAAGAATACAGTGATCATTCTTGTACATTCTGAATGTTTTCTGTAGTGTGAGTACATGGAAATGGAATTGCTGGGCCGTAGTAAATATGTTTTTTCAACTTTGCTAAGTGGCACAAAACAATTTGCAAAGGGGTGTTAATTCTGCTGATGCTGTCCCTGCCATGCTTTGGAGGGCCAATTAATGTGTTCTTCATAAAATGTCTTAGCCTCAAATATTTCTGTTGTATTTGTTTGACTTCTGAGAATATGTTTGTTTCATTTCCATTTGTGTTTTCTTTTTCCATCATTCATTTAGGAATGTAGCTAAATTTTATGTAACTGTTATTTATTTGCTGTCTTAGTGATAGATCTGGAATGACTGTTTGACCTGCAAGTATTATCTTTTCATTTTTTTCACAGTAAACATATTTTGAATCACAGATTTTCCATAAACACTATTATGATCATGAGATCAAATGCATATTTTTTTCTTTTAATGATCAGTTTTTTTAAAAAAATAACTCTCTCTTCGACCCTGTGAAGATATTATTTCATATTTTCTACTGTTTTGCCTGCTGTTTGTGTTTTAAAGGTTACTGAGGTTTATGAAGTGAATGGGGTCCGATTAATTTATTTTTCCATGAGTGATCAGTTTCCTAGCACAACAGATGAGATGGTGCTCTTTCTTGCTAACCCTGCCAACTGCATTATAGACCAAGTGTCCATTGGAACTCAAGTGTGTCTCCAGGCTCTGTAGTCTGAGCATTTGTCTCTTGTTAGCCTTGCCCAATGACACTGTCCTGGTTGCTAAGGATTTCATGATGAGTACTCTTAGTATGTAGATCAGGTAACTGCTTCAGTATGCACACATGCTGTTAGAATGTTAATTGGAATCAATTTAATCTGTGCGACTTGAAGAGCATTGACATTTTAACAACATTGAGTCTTGCATTTTCTGAGAATGTGTGTTTTCCCATTTATTTAGCCCTTCTTTATACCTCTCAATAAAGTTTTATCATATTATATTTATCTTACTATATAATTTAATATTTTTTTTCTTTTAAAAATCCCTTCCTTTTTGCAATAGTTCCCTAAAATGCAAGTATAGTTTTGTGTCCTACCATAGTAATCCTGTCAATTTATCTTCAGATTCTTTGGGTCTGTATACACACACACACACACACACACACACAGTTCTACACTCTGGGTATAATGCTGTTTTTTATGCCTTGTTTCAAAGAGTACAATCACTATTGTTTCTTTTCTCTTTGTAATTTGCAAGGTTTAACGTTGTTTCCCCTTAATTGAGCTATCTATAAGTTTAGAACCAGGTTACTGAGAAGTAGGAATCATGATTTATTTTTGAATCTTTCCCTTTAAGAAGAAAGGCTATCAAAAATTTATCTTTAAATATGATATATAATAAAAATTTTAACTATCTTTAACTATCTGGTATAAACTACCTTACTGCTAGGAGTTGGGGACTGGAATGAGATTGCAGTTTATTTTTGTTTCCTCCTAAAATGCTTTCTTCCTCTTAAAATGTTATCCCGTATCTTGCATCTGTGCTACTCTTTCTTGAGTTCTGAGTTTATGTTAGGAATTTGATACTGCTCTAAAGATTGTGATTTCCTCTAGATTTGTCCTCCTTTTCCTGTTGATATTTCAGTTTGAGTATTTTCTTTAGTGTACCAAAGGAATTATTCACCAGTAATACCATACGTTGTATTTCTAGCATTTCCTGGTTTTTAAATATTTCACTAATGGACAAGGGAATTTGCAACTAATCTTGAATGTTTTGATGCACCCAAAAATTATGGATGCATATAGAAAAAAAAACCTCGTTTTTATTCTGGTACATAGGCCCTTCAAACAAACCCAGCAGGTATAACATATTGTATGCCACTTAATAAAGTATGTCTATGTAAAAAATAAAAAGTCTCCTAGGGAATTGGTTTCTTCTCATAATTACGTATTAGTAGTGTGCAAAGAAAGATGGTTTGGATACAATATACAGACTTCTCCAAGAGCCGACGATAAGTATCAGCAGTAAGAACTCATACAATGGATAGCAGGCATAGAACATAGCAACACGGTGGTTGCATTATTGCCAAGGATGCATGTTGAAAGTGATGGGGCTAATTGACAAAGGGCAGTTGATTTGGGGGTCCAACCATTCTGTAACATAAATAGAAGTAAACCACCAAAATATGGAGCACCACTCTTAAAGTAGCATAAAAATAAAATCACTCTACATTCAGTCAGGGTAGATCCAAAGGTGCTAAATGACGGTGATCATGTAAAACTAACTGGGCAAATGGAGAAATCGCATGGTCAGTGACAGCAATAATGTAGAATCAACTGGACAACAAGAGAAACAGCACAGTATCTTCATCTTGTCATAAACTGGAATCTAAGATATGTTTTTCTGCTAAGATGCAAATATCAGAGTTCATACACAATGTATATTTGTATTAATACTGTTTTCCTTTGCTTTTATCAAAGGAAATGGAAGTGGTTACTTAGTAAAAAGTTATTGATAATAAACTGAATAATGGTGCCAGGATAATGGGGCTTTATTTTAACTTTTTTCTTCTTATACAATGAATTTATATGAAACAGTTTTCATACATTAAAACACATTTTGCTTTTCATGTGAAACATTTACACAGTTCTGAAAGTATCTGTTCGTAATCTTGTTAATAAATCTTACATGCCCCATCAGCATCCCTTCTAATAACTTTTGACATTTGTAATTTAAGAAGGAAATATACTTAATTAGATGTCAAGGGTTAATTACATATTAAGTATCAATTTGAGCAGACTTGTACTTGGGTCATTAAATATATCCTGATGCAATATGGATTAAAACACTATTAAGTTTATACTTGGTTAATAAATAGTGTGTTACTTGTGTTATTGCACATTTTTCCATTCACATAAGCTAGATAGAAGCTATTTAATTATTCCTAGATTTCCTTCTGTGGTTTTCTTATTTGACTTGGATTTTCATTATTTAGCCTGTGGTCAGATTATGATGAAGCTTATATATATATAAACACTGCCTTGTTTGCTCAATACTGATCTCAAAACTACTTTTATGCCTTTAATTCTGCATGAAGTACATGTCCGTAACGAAGGGTCACTGAATCATTTGGATGAGAGACAGATATTATGTCACCAAGGACAGAGTTCCTTCGTGACATCCAGCCCTAGTGTGCAGTGATTCCTCCTTGATTCACTGTGTTTTTTCCCGTGGATGGTTCACATATAATGTAATTCTTACATCATGTGCGTGGCACATCTCTATGGTTAGCATTGACATATTGTTATTTCTTTATTATTTTTATCGAAGTGCTGTCTTGTGTTTCCTTTTTAAACTTACATATTCAAGATCGTTGCTAGTTTAATTATCACTGCTTGAGCATGAAAAACAGCTAATGGTAACTTAGCTTTATACAAATATGACTCAGGTCTGCTTCCATATTTTGTTATGTTCCTCCATAATTTGCTCTTTTGGTAGAGGAAACTATCCTTAATATCTTATTTGGGTGAAATTAAGTATTTACCTTGAGTCTTTAGTATATGCATTATTATTCTTGCTTGTACATTAAAGAAAAATTCACCAAAAAATAGGATAAATTATCTTTATCCTTGTGAATGAATAGTATTATTCAATTGTGTTTACAGAGAATCTGTGCCTATCTTAGCTAAAGTTTATGTGGTAAGAGAAATGCGTTACTTACAATACAATCTGTGGTTAGGTAACTTTTAAGCATTAGGATTGTGGAATAAAGAGGTTCTGGTGATTAATAATTATTTTATCATGAAGCAATTTAAATAGAATGGCAGGTATTGTAGTACCAAGTTTAGATCCTACTTGGGATGCCCTTGTACTGTTTTGGTGGGCTAACTCCTTATTAATGCATCTTGGGAGGCAGCGCTTGATGACGTCAGGGCTTGATCCCTGCCACCCACAAGGGAAAACTGAATAGGGTTTCTGGATCCTTGCTTGGCTTGACCCAGAAAAATGACTGCTGGGGTCATATACAGAGTAAACCAGCTGGTGGAAGGCATCTCTTTTTCTCTATCAATCTTCCTTTCAAGAAGATGAAAATATATCAATAAAAAATTTAAGAAATTGAGTTCAAGTTTTGCTTGGAAACCAATGAGCAAAATAGAATAAGCAGCTGAAAAATATTCCCTGTCAAGGAATATCTAGTAACTATGCTTCACAGTCAGGTGGTCTTTATCATAACTAATCAACTCACTCTTTGCACCGTAAAAATCATCATGAAAATAGGTAAACAGGTGGTAATGATTTCAATTCAATAACGTTTTATTCATAAACATAGAGCTTTATGTAATTATATTAAATGAACTCAGCCAGACACAGAAAGACCGATATCACATTTTCTCTCTCCTTTGTGGAAACTAAAAAGCTAATCTCTAAGTAATAGAGAATAAAACAGTAATTACTAGAAAATAAAAGAGGGGAGAATGATGTGTGGGTGTGTGTGTTGGGGGAGTGTATAGGTAGATTGGCTAATGCATACCAATGTACAATTAGGTAGGGGCAGTGAGTTCAACTGTTCTATAGGAAAGTGATACTAGTTCATAACAATCGCGTATATTTTGTGAAGAACTGGAAAAGAGGAGCTAGAAGTCTAAACAAAGAAATGATTAGGAGCTGAAATACAAATCAGACTAATTTGATATATATCAGGCAGTACCACACTTTATCCTGAATAATAATTTAGAATTAAAAAAAAATAGAGCTATGCTTTTTTTTAAACTGAGAGTTTCATTTGGACCAAAGCGATACTTTGATACTCCTGTTTCAAGGCTTTCAAAGTTTTGGATATAGTCATTTCACATGACAAGCCTAAATTTAAACACAGCCAAATTGTTTTTAAAAAAAAATGTTTGTAGCTAATATAGGGAAACTGAGAGTCTTTATGGTTTAGTGAATGACTTGTATGTTAAACACTAATAAAAGGCATCATTTCATTATGTAAATTATTAACCCATTAGCCATTATACATTATTTATTTAAATTAGTATATTATCTGAGTCAAAGTAAGTTGTCTCATTGTGTGGAAATAGTTTATCTTAAAATTATATGAAACAATTTTATCTAGATGCTTCAATGAGAGAAAGAGGACTCGCGTATAGCTAATTCTCCTAAGACAGCCTCACTTAGTTCCACAACTGATAAACCAAAAACTGTTGTAGTGTATTACAAAGAGATAAATTTCTTTCTAGCAGATTTATGGTGAGGATTAAAGAGATAAGATATTAAGCAACTCTAATGCAGTGTCTGTCTGTAGTTGGCAATCCTTCAGGAGACTCTCATTCTCTTCCCCCACCCTTCTCTTTGAAGACAGAGAGCTTGTGAACCATGCAACAAGCAGGCATTAGTTCCTGGCAGGCAACAAACAGATGTGTGAATATTTTATTGTTACTGAGTAGAAATTTTAGTGTTATGTCTTTGAAAAAGGTAAGCATACGCAACATCCTATTATATATACATCTCCCTTTTATTCTTTATTTTATGTTGTTTTCATTTCTTGCAAAGACCAAATCAAATAGTAGTAGATAGTTTGTAGAAAAGAGAAGTGGTGCTTTCAAATATCCAATGACAATGTTGATAGGATTTACACTTTGTTTTATTGTTTTAATTACATCCTAAACGTTTTGCAGTAAGGATAATTCTGAAGCTAAAAACAAATTAACAAGATTTACATTATTATGTGCATGCAAACAATTTTCAAAACAAAATAAAACTAGCTGCCAGAAGATTCCTTTTTTTAAGACATGAAGATCCCACCACTTTGAAGCTATTAGTCTCCCAAACTTCTTTCTTGGTGAAGATGAACTTAACGCTTGCTTCATGAATAAAACATAAATTAGCATAGAATTCCCTTCACTCATGCCTTAAAACATTATCAAATCTGTTCTTGTTGAAAATAGACCTATATAGAGTTGATTATGTCACTATTTTTAATCATTTACTTGTCTAATTTTATTAGTATTATTTAATCAAGAAATGAGAATTAAAACTTACGTGTAATTTAGCTACATACCCGCTTGGATGACTATACTAAAAATTCATACTCAATTTTTGGAAGGCAGCTATGCTCACCACTATTCCACCAATGCCATACTCATTTTTTGGTGAGGAAGTAGAGAAGATGGAATTGTCTGACACTGCTTGTGGGAAGGTACCTTCATATAATTATGTTAGGCGACAGTTTGGCAGTTTCTTGAAAACTGAAATTTAAACTTCATAAAGTACTCAACAGTTTCACTTACAGGTATGCATAAACCAGAATACATATGGATTGGTTGGGCTTTGCCTCAGCATCACCTAGCAATTGATGGGACTGGAGGCAGAATCTGTTAAGCTAAACTGCAGAACCACCTGGAGAGTGCAAGATCCAGGACTGGGAGTGGGTCCAGTAGGGAAACTTTGGGCACCTTTCTGATGGGATGCAACTATCACTGTGAGCATGGGGACCAGGGCTGGGCTTGGGCCTGGCTAAACAAGTGGTGGCACATACCAGCATGAATGTGGGCTGGGTAGTGGGGTTGGTTGGGTTGGGCTAGACTTCAATGCCAATTTTTGTGTATGAGCGCTGAATAGGATATGGAACAGACTGAACCAGTATGCTGCATGAACTGGCAAGCACAGGAACCAGGGCTGGGGGTGTGCCTACCGAGGGTTGTTAGGGGTCATTCTAGGCTGCAGCTCCCACTGATGTGTGTGAGCACCAAGGATGTGATGGGAAGTGTTGGGCTGGGCCTCCTAGGTTTGCACAGGATATGGGGCTGGAGACAACAATTTTAACCACCAGTGTGTGCTTAGGCTGTTGTGGGTGATGGACACAGCCAGGCCCTGTATTGATAAGCACATACAAGAGTTATGTCTGGGATCATTTCAGATGAGGTTTCCTTAGGCATCCTCTCTACTGAACCATTGGACTCAGCATTCTAACCTGGGGAGAATTGCAGGATCTGAGGTCTGACAGTGGAGTGCATGTGTCAGAGCTGGTTCTCCCTAGTGACTTGGACACAGCAGTGGACAGCATACCCAGATGCACATTAAGAATATGGCAGTCTGTTTGAGCCTGCAGATGCTATCTTGTACCATAACAGAGGAAGGAGAGTAGAACACTTGGTCAGGTTTCTCAGCCAAGCATTGGCAGCAGATATCTGGGCAAGGGAAGACTCTAAGTTGGACTGTGTCAGCTAGTGTACCTTGGAGGGATTCCATTGTCCTTGGAGAGGCAAGATCGACAGCACTTCAGAACTACTGAACTATCAAAAACACTTGAGCAGGTCCCTTGGAACATGCCCCACATTAGGGTCCCTGGGATGACATCGAGTAGCTGTTCCCAGCCTCCTGGTATTGAGGCAGTCTTGGAGACTGGGTGCAGCTTCTTCCCTTATCTACTTACTTCCCCCAGGTACAGGAAGAAGAAAAATAAAATGAAAGTGGAAACAAAGATCTTATCCACCTTCCTCTAACCTTTGACCCTCCCCATCCTGATCAAAGATGTAAATCTCATCAAAAATAAAATTTTACTAAAAGAGTAAAACATTTATAAAATCACTGGTCAGAAGAACAATTTGGACAGTATACATATCCTCAGCCTCACTTATTCCATTTTCTTATATTAGATCTTTCTTTAGAGTAGATAATATACCAGTGGACAGATATTGATAACTAAAGGTATAGAGCATTCATTCGGTTTACACGGATTTGCTGTACTTTGTGGAGAGGAAGAATTCATAAAAGTCTCTAAATCCAATATATTTTCACGTTCACTTCCATTATATGATCACAGATGTCAACTGTATTCCCATGGGAAAAAGTGTACTGACTGCAAGAAATCATAATGCTTTCAGATTTAACACGGCTGCAAAACTTCAGAAATTTCATGTTTAACCTAGATAAGACTTCTACGTAACCTCTTTGCAGCAATTTCATGAGAACTGACAGTAAGGGAAAATTGCTGCTGCTAGAATTTTTTCTGTAAACTCTGTACTAAGAA
This sequence comes from Ochotona curzoniae, assembly GCF_017591425.1. Taxonomy (NCBI): domain Eukaryota; kingdom Metazoa; phylum Chordata; class Mammalia; order Lagomorpha; family Ochotonidae; genus Ochotona; species Ochotona curzoniae. Next base: position 4,640,874 of record NW_024466307.1, on the reverse strand, counting down.
TACACTGCCTGAAGTTTCCTTTATTTTCTCAGCAGGGCTTCAAGAGCAAAGATAATGATGTCAGTTATATAGCTCTGAATCCCTGTATATTTATGTAGTTATATGTAGATCACTTAAAAATATTATATCCAATTTATACGCATTAATATGTTATAACTTATTTTCTCATGTGATTTATTTATGAAGTGATGTTATAAAATATTACACATTGATTTGATATTATTACATATAGACTTAATAATATTACATAGAAATTTAATAGGTATTACATAGAATAAAACCATGCTAAAGATCATACCATAATCTATATTTAAGTTTTTATAATTGTACCACATATTACATATGGTATCTATAATTATTTGTTATGTGTTACATAATAGAGTATAATAGATTGCACATTTATAGAAATCATTGCATATATAATTAATGCACTAGAATGTACAAAAATATTTTTTCTCAGTGCACATTCTAATCTTGGTGGTGTGTGATTATATATATTTATATCTACATCTAAATACAGCAGGTAGAAGAATAGAGTCAATGCAATCCAACAATGAGTGGATGCACCAGGTAGCCAAGAGCAAAGGCTTTAACATTTCAACAAAATCTGACTGGTCTTTTGTGGAGGAGACAAGATAGCCAGTGCCACCAAGCTTTCAAGATATGCTTCATGTCACTTTCCTGATTCGTTGTGCAAGTTGAGTCGCATTCTTAGTTTTATGTACCAACTCTAGAAAACAACATATTACTATGATTTTCTCTTGTTTTTGAAGATTTATTTGTTTTTATTGCAAAGTTAGATATATATAGAGAGGAGGAGAGACAGAGAGGAAGATCTTCTGTCTGATGACTCACTCCCCAAGTGACTGCAATGGCTGGTGCTGTGCCGATCTGACACCAGGATTCCGGAGCTCTTCTGGGTCTCCCACACAAGTGCAGGGTACCAAGGCTTTGGGCCATCCTCGGCTGGTTTCTCAGACCACAAGCAGGGAGCTGGATTGGAAGTAGGGCTGCCAGGATTAGAACCAGCACTCATATGTCATCTCGGCATGTGCAAGATGAGGACTTTAACCACTACACTATCATGCCAGGCCCTAAAGCCAGGCTTTTCTCTGTCATTTTACCTCGTCGGATTCAGAAAAACTCCATCCCTGCCAATTCCTTGAGAGTACATGTCATTTTCATAAACATCTGAAATAGCTAAACGTGTGAGCCACATGGAAAAAGGAGATAAGTGTGTAAGTTGAGGTAATGATGACATTTGTGCTTACATACATATTATTAAAATGTATTTTTACCTTCCTGCTAATGTCTACTATCAGTAATATCATTAACAACTCCTACATTTAAAATGTTACTGTGTTGTGAAAAGTTGTTGTTACCTAGAAAACAAAACCACAGTGGGTTGAGCTAGACATTCTCAAATGTCTGCAGACTCTCAAGAGTCCTGAGTTTATGTTAAAGTGGCTTCAGATTCCCATAGCTGAGCAGTTGAGCTTTCTAAGCTATGAGAAAGATCTGACATCAATATCCAGCAAACATTCACATGATTGCCTTTGTTGAACTATTGAAAAGCACTACAGATTAAACTCTCCAGGGCTGCTGCTGGCTGGAAACACAGAGATTAGTGTGTATAAAATATATTCAAATGGAGGAAAATATTATTCTTTCATAAAAAAAGCAAACAGTTCAACTCTGCTTGTAAAACCACAGGATAGAATGATCACTTTATCTAAATTTGCAATGAAGTATAAATTAGAATGTTTCTGATTTTTGTAGCCAAAGAATATGAGATTTTACTCATTTACATTTTTTCAGCATTCTCAATAAAGATTTTAGATATAAGCCTATGTGTTTTCTAATATAAAATTTGCATTCAAAATATATATACTGAAGAAAGACAGTAGCTCCCTGGAATAAAATAACTGTTACATTGAGCAAGCCTAAAGAAAATGATATATCAGAAGATAATGTTAACTTTATTTCATTCTGTTACTTTAAAGTGTGTTCAATAGTAGTTTGCCTCTTATTTGCTTTTCTGCCCCTTAAATGGGTCTTTTTTTTTTTTTAATTTTATGGTACAATTCCATAGAGTCAGGAATTTTTCTTCCCCCTACCCAAACGTCCACCCCCTACTGATTTCCCCCATATCACTACCATAGTATAGAGCTTAAGCAGCTATAAGTCCATCACTCCTTCATGTAAGTGTGCCCTGCCATTGCTGGTACAATGTCAGACAGTCTAGCATCCCATTGTGTAGATATATCCAACAGTTTCACTGCAGTGCTGTGACTGGCTGAATACGTGCACGTGCGTGTTGGTATGTGCATGTGTTTGTACAATTCCTTTGATTATAACTTATTTGGACAGACAATGCCTAGAATTCTATCAAATGGCTTAGAAATGAGTTCTAACGGTTGTAGTTAGTCTAATAGCTCCTTCACGGGTGCTATGGAAGCAAATGTGTCAGGAGTGAACCAGAAGAATCTGCCTTGACTGTCACATTTGCAGTGAAAGCGATGAAAAGGTATTCACACAATATTGAAAACACATTTAAATATTTGAAAACATACCAATGAAATAATTTTAAATATTAATCTTTGATTTTTTATACTTCTGATGAATTTACTTGCTTTTGACATGAAGTGTTCCCAGGATACACACTAGCAGTATCCACGTGGCTGGAGCAAATATTATTTCACAGTTCAGACTGGAACTTTCCCCAAGGTGATTTACCACCCTGAGGGGAAATTTGCATAAGGACACACACTGTGCTAAATGACTTTTCTGAAGTCCATTTCCTCTTATAACATTAAAATGCGCTGTATAATTGCCTAAACAAAAAGCGAAAGGATCTTCTTGCTATGAAGATCCTTAAGTGGTCTGCCTAGAAGAGCTCTGTTGATGCAGTCTGGGGGAGGATGGATGGATGGATTCAGTATTCTTCAAGGAGACACAGCGCTATAATAAATGGGAAGTAATGATCAGGTCCATTCCCATGATTATGTATATGCTCCCCTGGAGGGTGTTTATTCTGACTACCGTCATTGAAATCACCCCTCCTTCTGTTGACTGGGTTGCCTGTTTGCCTTTGATGACCTGATTACTAAGCACTTCTAAGATGCAACATGTGACACTATCAGTCACCACTGCAGAGGAAAAGTCAGTGGAAAATCTCTTTGTTATAAATAACCTTTTAAAGCCAATATGTAAACACTCCTGTAAACTGTGCTGAGCTCTTGCAGGAACTTAAGTAGTAATGGCTCCTACAGCAAATCTGAAGCCTTATTGTACTTGGAATTATGTTCGTGGTTAATGCAAGCATTATTCAAACTGAGGTGGGTTCAGTCAATAATACAAATAACCTTACAGAGCCATTTGTGTCATACACACATAAGAAATATCAAGAAATATTTCCCTTTCAACATCCACTTATAGTCTTAGACGACATGACTGTGAATAGTTTAATCCTGTCCTCTTCTCCTTTTTTGGATTGAATGTGCCTATTTCCAAAGACCTCTCTTAACCCAGGAAGTGTTTAATAGATGTAATAAATAAATTCAGTTTTATAAAAGCCAAGTCTATGTTTTGTTATAATGGCACTGTCTGATTTTGCATAAAATACTAATGGATATCAAATAATTGAGGGAGCATCAATATAAAATATTCTGCTTATTTGACTGTTTTCATGAAGATAAATTTAAATTACAAATGGATCTCACATATGAAACATATTAGTTTTAGTCATCTAGGTTTTTTTTTACATTTAAAAATTTTTATTTTGCATTATGATAGAGTTCCATAGGCTTTGAGGTTGCCAGTGCCCTTCCCCCATGTCCCCTTTCCCATTGATTTCCCCTCTAGTTTTACAGGGTGTCCTTTATGAACAGTCACAAGTCCATCATGCTGTTACCGAAGCATTTCCCAACAATGTAGGTATGGGCATAGTCAGAATTGAATACATCCTAACAGTAAGATGATGGACTCTCTGACAATATCCATCCAGTTTAGTTTTGCATGTTTTAAACTCACAGAAGAACTGGAATGCTAATAAGTAGAGGATGTGACCTTTCTCATGAATGAGACTGTAATATTTGGTGACAGGAAGTTGCTTATGAAGAATTTAGAAAGCAGCCATAAACACAGAAGGAAAATACAATGAGACTGTGGCATGGAATTGTCTAATGAGGTAGACAATCAATCAAAGCAGACAGTTGTCAGTCTCAAGCGTCAATACATGTTGTATATTGATCGGGGGAGATGGAAGAGCATAAGACACACAAGCATGTAGGACCAGCAAGTGATTAGCACTTTTAGGAAAACATTGAGTAAATGCATCTGATAAAAATAGAAGATCGAGATTGCAAAGCTATGGGAAAGATTGAACAGGTAGAGAAGCCAGTCCACAGAAGGAATACAACAGAAAGTATCAGTGAAAATGGACTTCAACCATCCCTCTTCTTTTGAAATAACTCTGCTCCAGAGTGTTTCTTGTTGAATGGATCTCAATGTAGACTACTGGAGGGCATCCTGTTTCATGTTAACAGTGACAGGTGCCGAAATCCCTGGAAAAATCCTCCTGTATTAGTGTGATGGCACTGTCATGCATGACTTGAGTATAGAACATTTGAAGAACAGTGCTAGAGTAAGGGTGTTATTCTAACTGAAACATGTACATTTGCATAGAGCTTATAAAACAAAGTATTCAATTTGTCATTATCTTTACTTTTAGATTAAAAAATAATTTAGGCTGTGTTGTTAATTACTGAATATGATGTTACTGCATTAGTTGTCTTTCATTTATCATGTTTATTAACAGTTCAGTTCTCTGTACAATGTTTAATTTGGACTATAATAATATACTTCCATAATTTCCTAATTCTCTACCTCTGATGCATTCCTTTACACTTCATATAGCAAAAATAGTCCTTCTTTTTCTTGCTTGCTTAGATTGCTCTTCCAGGATGTTATTATGACAAGCTCTACCAAATGAGAATTTCTCATTAGGATACTGTTCTGACTCCAAACTTATTTTCGTATTGCCTTCTTTGTGTCTTACAACCATCATAAACAAGGCCTAAATTCAGTTCTTGTCTTGAGTTTCTTTCATCACACAAAATCTTTTCCCACTACAAATGTACTTAGAAGTGATGTACCCACTATAAATATACTTAGAATTGTATGACCTACCTATCCCACCTTTGGAAATATATCCAAAATCAATTAAATCTGCATACAAGAAAGTAGCCCGTAATCTTATATTTACAACATCACCATCTGCAGTAGTGAAGAAGTGGAAACAACCCAGATGCTTGCTGAAAGAGGAATGGATAAGAAACCATGGTATGTCTACCTTGTGAATGCTACTCAGCAATTAAAAATAATGAAATTCTACTATTTGCAACAAAATGGTCCCAACCAGAGATTATTATGATCAATGAAATAAGCCAATCCCAACAGGACAAATATCAAATGTTCTCTGAGATATAAGATAGCCTTCATACAACATACAAGATCAATAAATATATAAGTAAACATGTATATACATGTACTTATCCAGAGGAAGTGCATAACGAAGGTAAGTATACCACAAAGTAAAGATACGTTGCAGTATGCATCTGTACTTCTGAATAAAAGCTGTACCCATCAGTGGAGGGAGGCAAGAGCTCAATGCAGTATTTTTTTATTTATTGTTATTGTTCACATGAGCTCTTTCTAGGTTTTCTTAGAAATATTTACAGAGAAAAAAGTGTGCATCTATATATACATATACAGGCACTTATAAGTAGAACAGTTTAGTTTTTTAAGATTATTTTTTAATTTTAAAAGTTCAGTTTTCTCTAATTATTATAACGATATAAATAGAAGTTCTGTTACACACACGCATGTATATACATCAGTTGGGTCATTTATCTCCTGATTTGCTTGGAGAGAAGGTGAAAAGATAATTAAGCAAATAATATTAAAGTTTTGTGTACCAAGGCAGTAGCATTGAATTTCCCAGATCATCTAAGCAATACATTTTATATTGAGTTGTGTTTTTGAAAAACAGCTATACAATAATTTTGCCATTATCTTTATCATGGATATAATTAATGCCGGTTCAATAGGCATAATAATTATGCCCGGTCATCTTCTGCATAAACCTGTGTTTATTCCATAGTGTTAAATCAGAAATGGTTTACTGGTCTAAAACGGACCCTAAGCAATGGATAGTCACCAGATAAAGATGTCAGGGTATTGGACCTGCATTGTTCTTAGTAAACTGATGTGCATGGTCATTTAATTTCCCTGGACCTTAAATTTTTATTGATGACTCTTTGTCTCTAAGGAAACACATATTCACACATTCAGACGTCCATCTTCCTTTAAACTGTTCTTGATAATTCTCACCGCTTACTAAATGGATTACACCATACAACAGCCTGTTTCCTGGGAATCAGTCACTGGATGGAGCTCAGAAACACACTTGTGAGTTCCGGTGGCTCCTCGACTTGAGGTATGCCCATCTCTAGAGGCACAGTTCCTCTAAGTCACTGTTGGTGTGACTGACTTCAGCCCGTTATTCCTTACTGATGTGTGGCTTTGCTCACTCTTTACGTAATACACTTTGGGCCTCTAAATTCTCAGGACTCTGAATTTAGAAAGCTTCCTGAATTTGCTGCACGGTTTCACTCTTTTTTAGCCTTGGTTTATTTCATTATTCTGTTATATGCCATGTCATGGATCAGAAGTAAATCTATTACATTTGGTTTATGTGGCTATTAGGCCTATTCAGTACCTTTTAGTTATCACTATAAAATACATGCATCAAGTTGGATATTTGGGTCATGGTTAAGTGGGGTTAAGAAACACTTTGGTCATAGTTTAGTAAACATTTTATTGGAGGAGAAATTCTTAGAATGATTCAGTTAAACGTATTTCTCATGATTATCAATTTGATCTGGTCATCAATATGTATTTCAGGTTTGAACAATTGTGCTAGAATCTAGTAGATTTTAAATGAGGTGATTTTGCACAGTAGGGATGATTTTTGGTTTTCAAAACTACAGTGATGCTTTTGGTCCCTAGTGGATCAAGCACAGTGCTGCCATCCCAGTCCCCACAAAAAGCATCCTCCAGTCCACAATATTAAATGTGGCTGCAGTAAACTGATGCTGAACTGAATGAGGGCTAACATTTCAGTGCCAAGTGAGACCAAGAGCAGGTCATTTTCTTTTTCTGAATGGAAAGCTCACAAAAAACACAATAACACTGAGGTATATGTGAAACAAATGAAATACATATTTAATATTGCATGCTATTCTTAGAAGATCCTAAGAAAACAAGGAAAGGTAAATATTAAAATTTCCATGACTGCTGTCAGAGTTATGATAAGCTGACATCAGACAAGAGGACTAGAGTTTTCCAGAAACCTCTGTGTCTCCATGGAAACAAAGTGCTTCATTTTCTGGTCTGGGAGAAATACTACCTCCATCTCAGCAGTAACAAAAACAGCTGCTGGAAACTGATTTATTTTCTGTTACTGCAAGTTGACTTGGAAGAATAGTCATTGTGCCTTTTTTTTTTTTAATTTATGGCACAAGTGGGTGCTTTGGAGACATTTCTTTCTCCAAAGCCAGATAAGAGTACTCATATAGGATCAAAATTCATAAAGCACATGGAACAGGCTCTGGACATAGTTTTTCAGGTACTGTTGTTTTTTACCCACATTCATATCATTTTTGTCACCATCATCTTCACCATCGTCACCATTATCAAGAATTGAAAGGACCCAGACCAGTGTCATATCACCTTTCATATGAAAGAACCCAAAGCTAGTACTACCCTTAGCTTGACCATGACACTAGCACACACGTGTAAAGAACTCTCTGGCAGTCACACAGTGTTGGTTGGATTCCTACTTAAGATCCTTAGACTTCAGTTAATTTCAGGACAATCGGGTGACAATAGAATATCTTGCCTTGTGATTTATTTATTTGGGATCCCAAAGCCTATTTGAGGATCATACTATGCATAACACAAATTCAAATATGATCACTTCATGATTATTAAGATATCTCAAAATTCAGCTTTGCATACATTTTGTGCCTTACTTACCTCAAAATTTGTTCGGATACAATTATGTTACAATTACTGAAGGTGATGGACAGGTAGAATATTATTGAAAACAACCCCAGATACTATTTTAGGGAACAACAGAAACTTGGTGAAATGGGTCTTAGATATGTATGTTGTGCAAATATTTTAAAATACATGTATGGTTGTTCATAACAAAATTTTGTAAAGTTTTTGAAAATTTTTCATATGTATGAATTTCAGAATTATTTTGTATCAACATCTTTTGTTTAGTTTCACTTCCATAAGCTTTTGGAAAGAGCCTGACTATAACTATTGAGATGTGCTCCATCTCTATTGAAAAATTTCAATGATGTGAAAATGTCTCATTCCCTGGACATTTCTCTGGATCAGAAGGGTTGTCTTCCAGAAGGCTAGGCTGGTCATCTCTTTGGGGACCCGTCCTGTTTTCATGCAGCAAGTCTTCCATTGACTCCATTCCCTTTTCACAGAGCTCTCAGGAAGCTAAACTTGGCCATGGCTGAATCATAGGAAGGGGAAAATGAGCATGCTGTCTTTAAGATTAGTAAGCTTAACAGACCAAGAATGCATGCCCACAAAGAAAAGGCAATGTGAATACACAGTGTGTGAAAAACCGAGGGGCTAAGTACAAAGTCACCAAGGCAATGGTGTTCTTTACATATTGAATTTGTGGAGATAAATGATTTGCCTCTTACCTCATAGTTCTCTTGAAACTGCAGAAATGCCATTGGGGGTTGGTGTGGTTCACAATATGCATGACTCAATGATCTATGACGTTGAACTGATACAATTCTAGCAGTTGCTGTGTTGCTTGGTATATTTTGTCTGCATAAAGGGTGAAAACATTAATCTCTGAAAAGTGAGTGTCTTAGATTTGTTATCCATTAGCAATCATTCTCTTCTTGTTTACCAACCTTGTAAACAGGACATACTTCCTTTCCTTTTGGCATTAGTCATGGTGTGTCACTTTCTGAAGTTATAGAGTATTAGTTCCTAAAGAGTGAATTGATGTGGGAAATCACCCCCAGTCTCTGCCTGCTAGCTGGCGGCTGTCACCTAGAGCTTATCTGCCCTAATGTGTAACTTCCAACCCTGTATACAGAACATGACCTCTGATATGACTGGAAGGTCAACAGGATTAGGCATGCCGTTTAGCCAATCACAGTGTCATTATTGGGTGAAGGGCTTCCTTCAAAATGTCCTCCTACCCTCCCTTTCCATAAACCTTTATATACCTTGAACTTGTGCTGAGTAAACATATTCCTCACCAGCTTGTCTCTGCTGGTTATTACAGCCGAAAAACACAGTTGCCTCAGTGATCTTGGGGCCAGCTGGCAGGAATGAAACCCTGAGAACCTGAGGCTTGAAATGTGTTTGAACAGTTGGACTTGGGTTGCTATGGAAGTGATTTCCTAGTAGCTACTAACTTTAGAGGAATAAGAGGCATACGTGACAGTCAGCAACTCTATCCACACTTAATAGCCAAGTCAAGTCATTTAGATTCTAACACATCTAAATTTTAGATGGCTTCCAAAGGCATGAGCAAAAAAATCAATGGTTATAAGCTTTTGACTTGAAATGTTACCATGCAGCATTATGCAAGCAAAGCTGATTGATAGAAACACCATCTATCATAATATCATAATGCAGCACATGTGTGAACGATGTTGGAATTGTCCACAGTGTAGCTCTTGCCCTCTTTAAGGCTGATATCATGTTAATGAGATATGGTGGGCAGACACAGACCTCTTGGTAGATTCAGAGAAGCTATGTGAAGGAAGTTGTTTCTTTTGTAGCCACTATTTGTTTAATAGATTTAAATAAAAAATGTAGATGTAAATAAATCATAATTGTTATAGTGTATAAAATAGTTAAGAGTTATAGCATAAAGTTTAGATTATAGTTCTAGGAATAACTGCTATTTATTCTGGAATCCTTACATAGGTGCATGGGGTAGTCATGAATGGTAATCTCCTTTAACCAAATCCTGAAACCAGTACTAATACAAGTTGTATACAGGAAGTACAGTTAACATTGGTTCATAAGTGGTTGTAAACCACACTTTGACACATGTGCACTTTGATTCAGTAGCAAAGTTTTTTTCTCAAGATCAGTCAGGCAGCAACAAATAGAAGCCATGAATCTATTTTGCACCATACCTGCATTGGGCCCTACGGTACAACTCCACATAATGACTGTCTGAGTGCTATCTGTGGACGCTCCTGGCCAGACATTACATTTTTCATGCCCTCCACATTCTGTGGGGCATTTTGGGAAAAAGACTCGAGTCAACTCATCTTTAGAGTCACAGTTCATGTACTTTCACTGTTCAGTGTAGATTTAATTCTGATTAACATAGAGAAGGGTGACAGAACTACTACTCTAATATGCAAACACATTAGAAACATGTATTGTGCTATCCTGGCATGCACAATTGCAAATTGTGTTTCTCTTTACATATAGAATTATAAGAAATAGATAAGAATACAGGAACATTAAGCAAAAAAAAAAAACCAAGCAACTAACAACAAAAGCTTTTTGCAGCCATTTTGGAGGCTGGCAACAACAAGTGGTATTAAATGTTTGTTTCTCACGTGGAAAAGTGTGATATTGCTACAAGCATTGCACTCACCTCTATCAGAGCAGGAGAAATAACCAGTGGTTACATCTCTGTTGTTACCAGAGCAATATAATCCAACAGAGAGATCATCCTCACCTAGAAAACTATGAACTTTGGTACACATAAAAATTTCATGAGAGTAAGAAATTTTGTACCAGAAATATAGATCTGAGAACTAACTTTCCAGAGAATGGGCTGCCTATGCATTTTGGTCTATTTGGATAGTGACAGCATTCCCTATTCCCATTTTTGCCAACATCCAATATTATAACCGCATGCATGCCATTGCATAGAAGTAGTGGGTGATATACAGAAAGGATTTAGGAACAAACTTCTGATATTTACCTTCAGTGATCTCATCTGAAGGAATTTTTCTTCAGTCTGGCATTTGGTTAACATGACGAGAAATGCCAAATAGGAACTGAAAACCTCATACTGGATATGGAATATGGTGGTATATTAGTACTGAAACTTCAGGTCATGTGATAATGCTTAACCTTCCTTATAACCATTGGTACTTTATAAAGTTAAGGTTAATAATTGAATGAATGCAGCATATTTTAAAATCTCTGTTACAGTAGATTTATTATCATATAATAGACAAAAGTTCTGATCACAATTTGAATCTGCTAATGATAGTGGCATTAAAGACAATTCACTTGAGCACATACACGTTAAGCCTCAATCCCAGATCCCAGGGTCATTTGGGTCTTAAGTGCTCCAGTTTTGATGCAGGTCCTTGTAAAAGTGCCTGGGAAAGCAGCAGGAGATCATTAAGTGAGTCTGGATTGGAGTTCTGGGTTCCTGATTTCCCCGTAGCCCGAGTCCAGCTGTTGCAGTCAAGAAAGGAGTGACCTAGCAGATGGAAAATCTTTGTGGTGTGTGTGTGTGTGTGTGTGTGTGTGTGTGTGTGTGTGTGTGTGTGAGAGAGAGAGAGAGAGAGAGAGAGAGAGAGAGAGAGAGAGAGAGTCTTCCTTTCAAAAAAATAAACCTTAAAAATTTAGTTCGTGCAAACATCTTTTTCTTTTTTCCTTTGCCATTAAACAGTTACAGAAAACAGTCAACAATTTCTCAAAAATCTCACTTCTGGTTCTCTCACAAGGGTGCAGGGTCCAAAGGCTTTGGGCCGTCCTCTACTGCTTTCCCAGTCCACAAATAGGAAGCTGAAAGGGAAGTGGAGCAATATAGTATATATGGATACTAGTAAACTGTATCTATATAGTATATATGGATACTAATTGAAATGATTGTGTCTAACTGCAAGTCAGCAGAGATTATCAAGTAAGTGCACAATTAAATCCTAATGTGTCAGGAAAAGCTGAGCCAATTGTGAAATCCTGTATCAAAGTTGCATTTGCTGGTCACTACACAAAGGGCAGAATCCCTTGATTGTCATTTTCATAGAGGAAATTTGAGCAATGTTTTATCATATTTGTGTAATTGCAAATGCTTTCTTATGAGCTCCTATTTGATTCGATAAATCAAGCTGTTGTTAGTTATAAATGGCAACATCCATTGTTTCAAGCAATCAATAGTAGGAATGTATTTTGTACCAGAGAAATTTAAATTAAGCAGCATCTCAGGGGAATAAATGAAAACTATAATTGGCTAAGGAACTTAGAATGGAATAGAAAAAAAAAATCATAACAGGTGGGAACACCAGCAAATTGTTAACCAGGTGAAATTGCAAATAGACTGTCTCTGAAATCGTGACATGAAAAGCACTTAAAATTTCGTATTTTAGGGAACAAGTGGGTTAGGTTCTAGAGTAACATAAATCACATTTGGAATCTCAAAACTGTGGGAGAGCACAGACTGCTTCTAATATCCCTGGGTAGATTAGGGAGAATGAAAAGATTGCAAGGCTTTATTGCTCACCCAAGGCATAGAATAACAACATTCTTATTCATGATCCAGTGTTGTCTATACTTCGGCTCTGATACTTGAATCCAAATTTCAAATAAATAGTTTGTTTCTCAAATTTGCTGTATTATGTCTTCACCGGGAATATTCTTCTGTGAAGGTTTGGTCATGGCTCTGCAGTGAGTGGCTACTTGAGAATTTAAATGAGGAAATCTAAAGGCAACTGCAGGATTCTAATCTCATCAAATATGTGTCTCTCATGAAGCATTCTTTGTCTGGAAACATCCTGTCTTTTGTTACTTGAAGTGGTTTCAGTTGTTGAAATGTTGGTTTTGTTTTGTTTTGCTTTGTGCAAAATCCTTATTATTCCCTAGTCTGACCATGTCTTGGAGGGGGATATAAGTGGTTTTTTTTTTTTTTTTTGCTTTATGCCCACCACCTCAACTTGTGTGCAGTCCCATGGAGTCAGAGTTTATTATGTTCCAAGTAAATAATTGCAAAGAAGAATCTAGAAGGAAAGAAAAAATATGTTGAAAAATTGCCAGCACCATTCACACATTTATGCCTTGATGCATTCTAAAGCAGTGACTGAGTTTTCAAATAAAAAGAAAACTTTAGAACATTTCCATAGTAATATGTATAAATTTGTTGTCTTAGCATTTTGTAAATGGGAACTTAGACTCAGGGTTCACTGAGATACAATGAAGGTACCAGCTTGATTGGTCCTTTCTGGAGTTTCCAGTGGTAAAAATCTATTTTCTGCCCTTTTGTATCGTGGACCCCTTCTTAATCTTCAATGCCAGCGACAAGGCATCTGGATATTCTACACTCACATCTGCTTTTCATCAAAGTAGAAAGAAGTTCTCTACTTGTAAGGTCCAGTTGCCATATCGAGTCTAACTGGACAACCCTTAAAACTCTCCTTGGCTCATTCTCCACACTTGGAGTGTCACCTGTAAGCGCCCTTTTGCTGTGTAAAGTGGCAAAATCACACTCCCCAGGATAAAGGTGTAGATAATCAAGGGTCCAGTCGTCTGCTCATCACAAACCTCACAGTAAAAGGAACCAGCACACTTCCTCTTTGATAAAACATGTAGAGAATACATAGGGATAGTGACAGGAGTTAGGAAATTGGAATTGATTTGCTGGAGAGAGGTTGACTGTTGTAGATGGTTGCATTCCGAAGTGCACACTATTCATAAAATCACACACAAAAAAATTGTACATGCAAAGTGGGTCAGTTTTTGATATATAAAATATTGTTCCAAAAAATTTAAAATAAAATGAGGAATTTGACTAGCTGTAAAACTTGTCTTCATTAAAGACTTGTAAGATATACCTTTACTTTCGTGATTTGAATGTCCTTGTTCGTGTCATAGTTAAGCAGTTCCTGGATGTTTATTTTATTGGTTTGTTGACTTTTCTAATGGGTGAAAATGAAACATAAGCGAACTGGGGTTTAGTTCACTTCTCATTTCTTTAAAATGTATTTATTATCTGTTTGTTAGGTAGACCTACAGAGAGGGAAAGAGAAAGAGATCTGGAGCTCTGTTAGTTTATCTGTTAGTTCACACTCCTGATTGGTGCCTCAGCCAGAGCAGGGCCATGGTTAAGTCAGGGCCAGCAGTTTCTTTGGGGCCTGCCTTGTGGATGTCGGGACTCAAGCATTTGGGCCATCTTTCACTGCTTTTCTAGGTGCATTAATAGAAATCTGGATGAGAAGTGGATTAATGAGGCTTGAAGTAACACCCACATAGGGTGCCAGCACTGGCAGGGCCACAGTGCCAGGCCATTTAAGTATTTATGTATATGTAACCACATCAGCCTACAAGCATACATAGAATTTCTACATCTACTGAGATACAGGACAATAATCGTGGCTGGTATTGTTTTTAATCTTTGTATTTTGCTCTTTTGGGATTCTAATGTGTAAGAGTATAAATGGAACTCCTGATGTGTTTTCTTTCATATTGCTGAAGTAGAAGATTTATTAAATATTTTATCTGTTCTTTCTTTGCTGGTGATTTTCTCATTGTCCTAGTTTCTTCTGAAAAAAAAGTTTGCATTAAGTGGCTTTTTGTGAGTTCATGTTAGTTTTCTATGTAGAAATGAAGCATGCTTTTGATATATTTAGGTTAGAGTTTGCTTATATATAATGGGAACACTTCACTGTATAGTGTTTTGAAGTTGACATTTGCATTTAAGAGTTACACATGCCTGTTATTTCTAACCCCACTGACCTGAAGAAAATACTACAGCTGCACAAATTCTTATTGGGTTTGTAAGAAAATATGCATTCGATGTTTGCAGATCTACTTTTCTCTTGTTTTTCTGAAATAATCCTGGCCTCTACTCAAGCAACAGAAAGATCACAATGTCTTTGCCATCCTTACACTGAATGGCAAGGCAAGAACATCTTCTGCCTGTCTTTGAGGAAAAAAGAATGTGCTCACTGCCCCTAGCAATGTAGAATAATGAAGTTAAGTAGTGACAAATACCATCCAAAGGAAGCCTATGTATTTTGCTTCTGTCTCTGCAGAGAATCTTTGTCTTTCACTGTGTTTGATCTGAAGGTAATAGCAAGTCAAGTAGAAGAAGAAACATCATTGAGCTTCAGTTCTTTCAGTGAGTCATAATGTAGTGTTCTGGGAGTTCCAGGAACCCAAGAAAATTATTTCTTCCCAAACATCCTTATACAGCTAGTATACCACACAGCATCAGGAGCAGCATAAATATAGACCTAAAGGCAAGAAAAGTGTTCTAAAATGACAAGACAATACAAATTGTAGGTTTTATAGGTACCATATCATCTCTCACATATATTCCCCTTTGATTTCCTTATATCCTGTATAAATGAAAAAAGTGTGTCTGTTTTTTTTTTTTTGAATTCTGAAATACAGACAAGTTATCTATGGGCCAGATTTGTGGTGTGTACTTTTGTCAGTGACCCTGTAATTATTAAAGTGTATAATTATTAAACCGTAGATGATAGTCCTCACAATTTTAGGACTGAATTATAAGGAAACATGAAGAAAAGAACAGTTTTTAATCTGCAATTACATATTGATTATTAACCTGCAATGTAGCAGTTATGTGCTGGTTGTGTGCTACTCTAGTTTCAAAAAACAATCATCATAGGCACACTGTTTATGAATCTTAAGTCAAAAGCACTGAAAAATATAGAGGATAGAGGACTGTGCTCTTACGGTTTAGGTGGTATGAAGCATCCTTCGAGAAAATGATATTTACCTTAAAATTTGTTAAATGAATGATTTCTAAAATGAAATCAAAAGACAAAATGGGTCTGTTATCAGTATGGCTACAAATTAGTTAATGCATCTGAACAGGGAGTTCAAGACAGTATCTCTTGGAGGTATGGATTTAGTTCGTTTTAAATGTTTTGTTGTTTGAAATGATGAGAGAGTTGGTCAGGGAAGAAGGTGGGCACTTGGACTCAGCCCTGGGTTCATTGTAAATCAGGGTGACTCAGTGTCCATGCACTGAGACAGCGTTTCAGCAGGGTACAAACCAAATAATAAAGTTTGGAAATATGGGATGTGAGGCAAACTGCTGTTTCACAGACACACTGTGATCATAAGTGTATACTGTGGAAAATTGGGACATAGAATAACACAGAGCTGTGTTACCTTGTGTGACAAACAGATGGTATATTCCTAAAACACTGGCATAGACTAAGACAGAGCAGCAAGCGACTTCCAAACATGTAACTGAGCAAAGAGTGGGAAAATGTACGCATCCTATAAATGAGATCTGTCTTCTGACTTGGCATTTGATTATTTTATTTTTCTCTTTTTTGTTCTTACTCTAAACTCAATCTGATCTTATTTATACTCATAAATTATGAACCATTACTTTTTGCAGCCAAATTATTTATACGTAAAGTCCTAACAATGTTTCTCCATGGTTCAACAGGTCAAGTTTCTTAGCTTGTCTCTTACACTTTTTCAACCTCATTGTAACTGGACACTCTTATAGTCCATTCAGCCTTTGCTCAGTAGAAACGTGTGAATTGGTTTTCATCAGTGCAGTAGCCGTGCCCGGTCCCCGCTTGTCACTATTTCTCAGTCTGCATTGTGAAATGATGATCCTGCATTCTCACTTTTGCAATTTAAGTCTGTGAAGGTGGGATGTCTGTTTTTTATCTTCACACTTGATGGTGAAGATTAATGAATATGTCATCACTTACAAATAGCACTCCTATGGTATATAACATTAATTAAGAAAATATCCAAATTGGGCTTATAAACCTGGAACAACTTTAGAGTAAATATGAACTATAAAATCAGCATAAATAAAGCGGAAGACATTGTTCTTACATAATGTCTTGCACTTGTAATTGATTTTGGGAGACAAGATCATTTTTTTTTTTTTTGCAATTAACACTAATAGCATGTTTGAAAAATTGTGAGATATATATGTGTATGTTTCTGAGACAGAGCCCCAAACCTAACATTTTCTCTTTTTCAATGGCTCATTTTTATTTCAAAGACAGATTTACAGAAAGAAGGAGAATAAAAAGAGAGATTTTCCATCTGCAGGTTCACTCCTCAACTGGCTGGCCAGAGCTGGGCCAATATGAAGCCAGGAACCAGGAGCTTTCTCTGGGTCTCCACCCTCTGGATCTCCACCTGTGAGCAGCAGCCCCAGAATTTGTGCCATTCTCCACTGCCTTCCCAGGCCGCGGGTAGCGAGGTGGATTGGCAGTGGAGCTGCTAGTACACAAATCTGTACCCGTATGAGATGTTGTCTCTGCAGTTCAATGATTAGCTTGCTACACCACAGTGGGCAGCCCCTCCCATTCGCTCTTTCACTCCTCAGATGCTCAAAATGGATCCGTCTCGGGCAAGACCAAAGCCAGATGGGGGGAGCTCATTCCAGGTCTCCCATGTGTGTCTCAGGGAGCAATATTTGAGCCATCACCTTCTACCTCAAAGGGTACATGTTAACAGGAAGCTGAAATCAAAAGCTAGAATTTGAACCAGTGCACTCTGATATGGGATGAATGTTTTTCAGCTGCTGGCAAAATGTCAGGCACCTAAGTAGTGATTTTGATTTTAAATGGTTTCAGTTTGTCAGTATCTCAGTTAAGGTCACAAGAGGGGGAAAAAAGCCTCCAATCCAATAGTAAGTGTAGTCCTTTGTCAACTACACTGGGCAACCAAGTTTCTGGGATGGCAACATGTGAAAAGCATGTGTACTATGAACAACAATGATGTATGTGCCATTCCCTGTGAATCACACTTGTGATATAACCATCCTCTAGTGGGAAACCAATCCTAGAAACTGGACATTTCAGACTAGCAAAGTGTTCTTCTAGAATGCTTTTTGAAACCACGTAAAGGTGACTATAATGCAATTTCTTTGTACCAAGGGTTGGGGTGGATGGTAAAGCTTGGAAAAGTTTCTTTGGGTTTCCCTGTTCCCTGGAAGAGTCCCATTAAATTCTACTTCCGGGACCCAGGAATGATTGGTAGATATGTGGCAAGAAGGAAACTCATGAAGCAGTTCTTATGTGATGACATCCAGATCCATTGTCAAAAATGTCTTCTTTAAACCGAGTTCATAAAAGTATGATTTACACACTGTCTGTGTATTGGTGACCATTGATGCAGATCTCAAAACCACCTCAGTGGGATGCCAGAGCTGCAGGGGTGGGGTTTGTTTACCAAATCTGCTGAAGTACCAGCCCCAGATACTGTGCTTTAGTTTACCATGTCAGTAAAGATAAACCCACATTCCCCCAAATTGTTAGCTTTTTTAAAAAAATATGTTTTGTGTTATTATATGAAGAGAGTGAGTGCTTCTGGGATTCAAAGAAATGCAGATGCTTAAAATTAGGAAGCTTTATCCAAAATGCAAGCAAGCAGCAAGATGCTTAATGAAGTTTTGATATTTTACTTACATTTAATTCTAGCATAAAAGTAAGTCAATAAATATACTCTTATTTGTAGGGTTGGGTGGCATCTAAACAGAACAGAAAGAGAAAATAAACACTTCAAATTGAGACATAGGGAAGCAATGGCAAAAACGCTGCAACTTGAACTTGAGTGTTTGTGTATAAGCTCCAGTCATTCTCATTTGAAGTACATCTGAATATAAACAAGATGCTTTCCCTGCTTATCTTGGTTTTTTTTTTTTGCTTATATTTCTCTGAGAAAAGATATATGAGGGGAAAATACTAAGGAATCTTGCATTCATATACATATTTTCCTCAGGGAAAATGCCAAAATATTTTCTAGAAGTTCATTCCACATCCTGCAAATGTTTTGCCATGAGATTATCTTTAAAAGATAAATTAAACTTATAATAATCCCTTTAGGTGTTGTGTATTTTTATGTTTATTTTGTTCCTTTTTAAATGAAAGATTTAACGTAGGGTTTGCAGCAGGTGGATGTGATGGTGAGCCCTTGATGCGCTGCCTTGGAGAGGCACAGCGGCACAGCAGATGGGTTCACATAATTTCCACTACATATTTGCTTCCCCCCACTCTCCGATTGGCAGATTGGCTGTCTCAGGGTGAGAACCAGCCCTGTGCTTACTTCTTACTTTGCTATATTCTCCAAGTCAGTGAGAAAAGCCTTTAAACATCGGTGTCCACTGCACACCAGATTCTCCCCCACCCCCGACCTTTTCCTAACTTACTCAGGAGGCAGCATAGGCAGACTTCATGTCCTTACATGGTCAGCTTTGAGGAGAGATTTCTTTCTTTTTACAACACACACCAGGTTTTCTATAACAGAATTTTGAATTTCCAAGTTTCTGGACAGTAAGAAAATTGTTTAGAAAAATGGAAAGTCTTTGAAAAACATCACAGGTGTTTGTTTGCTTTTTGAATAAAATGTTGACAGACAAAATCCTAGTGCTCATTTAACTCACATTTAATATCCAGTCCTGTTGTCAATATTCTAATATTTTCAACTCATTGTGTTTCCTGGATGTTTACATTTTCAGTTCAGTGGTTTTTAAGGTTTTATCCTTGCTTCATAATTTATGTGTGTGCTTGTGAAATTAGAATAGACTGAATTGAGCTTAAAATATGACACTTTTATTTGTAATTTTCCATATATTTCTGGCTCACTGAAATGATACTAGTGTAACATTTATGACCTTTGGAGTGACATGTGCTCTCTGAAGTCTAAACCTTTCATTTAAATGTGGTTGTACAGCTGCCTCATCCTCCGTGTGGGGCACAGCCATTTTGACTTAGAGAGCAACACGATGAGCAACTATACAATGAGTTGGATATTAAAAATAATCCTTATCTTTTTATGGTAATATATAAACAAATGTTAGGTATGATCATACAATCAAAATGTTACCATAAAGTAGAAATAGGTAACAGTAAGCTATTATTTGTCTTAATTTCCTGTAGTTAATTTTGTATGAAATGATATTTTAAATGTCTAAATTTGCAATGATATCAAAAGGTAATAATTTGAAAAAGAGTTCTGTGTTATACAGGAGAGTTCTTTTTCAAAGAATAACAATACAAACACTTCCTGAATAAGAAGTGCTTTTTGCAACAATATGTTGTCACTGTTTTGTATAAGCTTTTCAGTTCTGAGGTTTTGATCAACAATAGAGCACATCCTACCAAGCTTGCAGTTTGATATTCTACATTTAATACTTTACTGTTTCTGCCCTCAATTCCTTATTTGTGAACCATGTTTCCCATCATTTGGAAAAGCATTTTGTTGTTTTTTCCACAAGTTTCATGAAATAGCAATAACAAGTGCAATCAAATATTCATAAGATAGTCTAAAAATATACGCTTTTGATTTGGTCTTAGACGTCACATTGACAGTTGATATGAGGAATCAGTTAAAATACAAAAGGTGTTTTGGAGTTTGAATATCTGTTCCTTATAATGCTTGCCAAGAATTGATCTTGGAATATTTGGGCAATTGCATGAACATATAATAAATTAGATATCAGGAAGATATTAACACAACAACAAAAGCCAGCTGTATCATGATAGTTCTAACTTATTTATGTAAAAATCTGCCAAGAAAAATGAAATGGTTAGTCCTATTTCCACAGGCTTTTGGCAACAATTTAGCAGCCACAGTTAACTAGAGCTTAGTGTCACTTTGATGTTCTGAGCTGCCCTTGTCTGATGTGTCCGTGCAGTACAGTATATTCATCTCCTCTACTGGACTGGTGGCTCTCTTATCTTGTTTTGTGCTTTGCAGTGGTGATGGACTCCCTCTGCCAATGTTTCATTGTCAAGTTCTTAGCATCAGGGCCTGGACAGCTCTCACTTTCCAGCTATGCAGTAACACTGACCAGTTGCTTTATTCTTCTGCCAGATTCCCGTCTTCGACAGTGACGTCTTCCTCCTGCTTATTTAACCTTCCTATCCTCTTTTCCCTTCACTTTTTTGACATCTTTTGTTCTTCCCTGCCCATTGCAGTGTAATGTCTTCTCCTTTATGTTTTCTTATTTTTTAAAAGATTTAATTATTTTTATTGGAAAGGCAGATATACAGAGAGGAAGCTCTCCCATTCACTCCCCAAGCAGCTGCAACGGCTGGAGCTGAGCCGATCTGAAGCCAGGATCCCGGAGCCTCTCCCAGGCCCCCCATGTGTCTTCAGCTGCTTTTCTAGGCCACAAGCAGGGAACTAGGTGGGGAAGCGGGGCTGCCAGGATTAGAACCGGCTCAAGATGAGGACTTCAGCCACTATGCTATTGTGCCAGACCCTATGTTTTCTTATTTTTGACATCTCTTACTTTATACATGAAGGGAGCAAGAACACAAGTGTGCATCCTATGCCCTTGGGATAGTAAATAGAGAATCTCCACCGGGTCCTCTTACTACTGCATTTCAAAAGGCCAGTCCAACCTGCCCTCACCTCAGTCTCTGCATTTGTTTGTTCCAGGAAGTAAGAAATACCATGGCTGGAATGCCTGGGGAAGCTGGACTCTGTCCCCACTCACTCCTGGAATTCCCCCAAATCCTGGGAACACCAAGACCCCAACCATGAAGGATCGGGCCTCTGCCCATGGCGGTCCATCTATGCCAGTTCAGAAGCCCACCTCTATGAGTTTAGTTCTCTGTGTAATGGCTTCATTTTGGCTGTGAGTTTGTCCTCATTGCTTCCCTCTGTTTCTGCAGCTCTTCCCTAACATTTGGTGCCTCACTTTCTGTAACGGTTTTCCTAACAACATGTTTACTCTAATTGTTTATTTTCTGCATCACAAGGAGAACTTAGCATTTTGTTAAGAGATTGATTTATTTCTTTAAGAATCGTTAGGATAGTATCATCTGAAAATGTCCACTAGTATTTTCAAAAACAATATTGTAACTTGCTAAACAGTAAGCAATTATAAGATTTTCTAAATTCTAAATTTTTGTAAAATGAAAATTAAAATGGCAAGTATCTGCCACAATATTAAACAACATAAACTCTCACTTGGAGCTGACAAGAATTTATAATAGGTGGCCAACTTCTATGAAACTTGTCTGTAAATGTATTGTAAGTGACATTTTGGGCTTTAATAACACTAAAGCATGCATATTTATTAGGGAGTAGTACGTATGTAAATATGTATTGTAGTGTTCAAAGGGATACTAACTATAATTTTCTAAATGGAAACCAGCATGTATGTCATCAAAAGTAAATTGACCAACAAAGTGTACAAGAAAATACTATGTAGTAATATGGATTTCATTAAAACCAAATGAGTGAGTCTCATTGGAATAATGTTATAATTAAATACTAAACATGAAGTCATGAATCTAATATTGAAAAAAAAATTAATCAAATTATTCTCTGAAGCTGTGAATCAAAATATTGATCATGAATCAGGAGTGTTGCGCCCGGGAGCAGGTGGAGCAAGTCTGGAGGCCCTCTGGAACAGCTGCCAGTTCTTCTGAGAGTTCAGTTTGTGAAGTCTGTAGCTATACTTTGACTTGAGGTACTTTTCTGCATATATGCCGTAGTTGGATGCAATGGTTGCTATGAAAAGAAGTGATTGAGATGAAAATTAATGTTATAGGTTCTGCTTTTAGCATCCTAGAAGAAAGGAGGGCATGAATGACACTAATAAGTGCATTCATTTATTTTTAACAAAGCTTCAGTCATTAAATACTATTTTGTTTCTCAGCCACTACCTCTTTATGTCTTTACTCATTAGTGTAATTAAATAAGACACTCACAACCACAGATATACTTCTTTGATAATGCAGAAAGGACAAAGTTGATTTTATGAAGAGATAAAGGAACGAAAGGGCAGGTCAGAAAGAAACACTAGGTATTGCTAAGTGTTATTCACTCTGAGCAACTGAAAATTTGAAGAATATGCTTGGGCGTGAACATTCTCAGTGTCTAGGCTTTTTGAGCTGTAAATATATTCATTTTAGGAAGTATCAGCCTTAAATGTGTGTTTCTATAATTGGATATGATTTTCTTTGAACACTTACTCAAAATCTAATCGCCTAAGTCTTGGGTTAATGACGCTGAGAAATGGGGGCTTAATTCAAGTATGTTTTTGGGAGATAAATCATTTGCAAAGCGATCGCATTGGTCTGGATCATTAGGATGGAGCCTCCATGAATGCATCTTTGCAGCTTTGTGAGAGTCATAAACAGATGCAGGATGTGCACACGCTCCTGTATCCTGTCCTGTGATGCTCCACCTCAGCGCTTCCAGAGGTGAAACCATCCTCAGAGCTGAGCCAGAGGGAACCGTGTGCTTCTGAACTGTGAACACTCACAATTGTGAGCCTGGTAATTCCCTTTTCTCAAGCATGCCCTTACAGAATAGAAAACGCGATTTACAGATTTATATCCAAGGAGGGTGCATTTTCCCAAACTGTAAATAATCTTGAAACCATCATTCTAAAAAAAGTAATTATTGACACTGGAGTATTTTAATCAGCAAATTTTATTAGAAGAAAAAGTGATGATGCCACAATTTTTGTTTATTTTTTTTCTTTTCAGGTGTGTTAGATTTTAGTGTAAGGATAATACTATAAATAACAAAATTCTGAGAGATTAAAAAAAATAAGCTTAATCAGTAGCAGTGTTTAAAGAATGAGAATGCAAAACCAATAGAGACAGTGTCTGAAAGCAATCTCCTAGTCCTTTTTTTGTCTAAGACATAATTGTATTTGTTTGAGTATGCTCTAAGACTCCCCTTTTCTTGTCTAGGCTTTGAAATTAATCACTAGGCAGAAGTGATTTATTTCTCTTCTTTGATTTGAGTATCTTGAAGGAGAAGGCCAGTACTTTGTTACTCTGTAAACCAAGACATTTACATGTTGCCAGTTTGCTAATTTATTAATTACCTACTGAATACTTGCAAATTCAGTGGATAAATGTAGAATTCATGTAAGTGATTGCATATTTTTGTTAAAAATATCGTGCAGTACTTTAAAGATGCGAACCATTTGTCCTTACATGTTGGAAGTAAATTGATGAGCCAACAATGAATTTCAAAGACTCATGTCAAGTTTTCTTCAATTTTTTAAGGTGTGCATGTGTGTCTAAAACTTGATCCTTCAGGCTTTTGTCTCTATTTTGGTGTATTATAATCCTATATGAATGTTTGTTTTTCTGTGTGTTCAGTTGGTTTTACAGAGAAAAACTTGAGGTTTTTATCTATGAATATTTAAAACTAGAAGAAGTTGACAGGTTGATGATACATCTATTTTTTTTTTTCATAGCATTTTCTGTAGACTTCATTTAAAAACTCATTTCCAGATGAATGAGTTTTGGATGTATATTTCTGAGCAGTTCCTTGATCAATTAGAAAGAATACCCCCCAACTCTGTTCATTTTGGTTAGTATGTGTATTTTTAAAATAAACTAGGGCTCAGTGTGGTAGCCTAGTGCCTAAAGTCCTCGCCTTTAATGCACCAGGATCTCATATGGGCTCCAGTTCTAATCCTGATGACCCTGCTTCCCATGCAGCTCCCTACTTGTGGCTTGGGAAGGCAGTTGAGAATGGCCCAAAGCTTTGGGACCCTGCACCCATGTGGGAGACCTGGAAGAGACTCCAGGGTTCTAGCTTCGGGTGGGCTCAACTCCGGCCATTATGGCCACTTAGGAAGTGAGCCAATGGATGGAATATCTTCTTCTCTGTCTCTCCTCCTCTCTGTATATCTGACTTTGCAAAAAAAAAAAAACAAATCAATCTTTAAAAAATTAATATCCTAGTTTGTTATTTGCCTGTTTTCAAAGAATATTAATATCAAAACTATACAGATTCCATAATTCAAATATTTAAACAAAAATAATTAATTACTCATGTTTACTTTCAAAAACATGTAAACATTTTCCTTATTTATTTGGAAGCCAGAGTTACAGAGAGATAGGGAGAGATATTGGCACATCTTAATGTTCACTGGCACAGATGACCACAATGGCTAGAGCCGGACAGGTCTCCCACCAGGAGCCAGGAGCCTCATCTGGGTCTCCCATGGAGGTGACAGGGGTCCTCTGATGCTGCCCTATCTGAACCATTAGCAGGGAACTGAACAGGGAATAGTGCCACCAGGAGGCTTACAGGGAAGAGATGACAGCTCACAGGAAACAGCTCTCCTGTTAACGCCACAGTGCTCTTCCTAAGCATTATCTTCATTTCTATCTTCTAGCAGTTGATCACATCAGTAAATTATTCAGTCTTGAATGGACTTGGTGTTAGAATGACTGGAAGCCAGTGAGTAAATAGAAACGGGGTTTCTTTTTCAACAGAATTGGAAAACTCAATTCTGGCTAATCAATGAAGGCATTGAAACTGTCAGTAAGCCGAGAAAGAGAGCCTATCTTTAAATAAACTTGACCTAAAAGTCAAGGCTACAGGTAAATATCAAGCAATGTTTCTTGTCATACATGACATGGCATATTCTTTGTCATGTGACCAATGCATGAATATGGTAGGATGTGGGGAAATTATACTAGGTAAATCCAACCAATGAGGATGAGTCACTGTAAGCAGTGTATGGGAATGTGTGTTCTGATAAGTCTGCTAGCTCACTGCACCATGAATTAGAATTAGTGGTAGGTGATAAAACAATAAATAATTACTTGAAGAGTGGATTAGTACAGCCAGCAAAACATTAACTTTCATAGCACTCCTTATCAATGTTATCTGACAAAATCCCTACTCTATAAAATGGAGTCTCATTATATTAAATTGTTAAAGATATAAATTAGGCATTTTATTCCTGTAATCATTAAGTCGATTCTAAAGACACATACAATGTATTTATTGTCTTAGTGTCTCCTGAGAAGAAATAAGATTGCAAAACCATTAACAACATGATTTTATAGGAGATTCATAAACATCCTAAGATACAGTCTTAAAACAACAAGAGGAAAGAAGAAATGGTCTCTAACCTGATTTGCATGTTAATCCTATATTCATAGTAAACTTTCTGATTAATATATTGGACTCCTCTCAATATCCTAATGTGCTTCTCCTATTTTATAAATGCTCAAAATAAAATCATTCTTTCAGGACAAGTTTTTCTGAAAAAAAAAACAGACAGAAAGAAGAAATTGGTACAACTTTGTTCTTGTTTGTTCTAGCTTAAAAAATAAGATCCTTTTTATTCAGGTGATAAAAACAGCAAAATGACTACAACTTGGTTTTATCTGGTTAAAATGTGTGTGTGTATGGTTTTCCTGTATAAATCACATACCAATGTCATACATGTTATTTACTAACATATAATATGTTAACATTACATATTTTAAAAATGTTATGATAATGAATTTAAATTAGAATTTCCCTGCTAGTGGGTATATACTTTATATTTGTTCATGTATGCCCAATGCAACGTTTAATAGAAACACAAAAATATTTTTTTTAAATTAAAATGTGAAAGAATTTTAAACATGTTCTTCGGTTATGTGACAATGTTAGGGTGATCAAATTCTTGTTGGAGATTGAGGAATACATTGTGAAAATACACAGAGGTATATTTTAGTAAATACGTAATTTGTTAGGGAGCCTGTGTGTGTTTCAATGTGTAAACTGAATAAAGTGGTAGTGCTCATCTTAAGGTACAGGTCAGGATAACAAAGATTAACACTTAGAACAGCTCCTACACAGTAAACAAGGGAAAATGGACGCTTGGTGGCACCGCCCAGCCCCTGGGCACTTGTGACTTGAGGTAACAGCAATCAAGATTAGGCTCAGTGGCATCAGTTCAGCAGACCTGAACACTTTCTTTCCTTGATTAGCATGTTCTAAATCAAGCCCTAAATATTGGAGTTATGTTTTCATGAACTCTTCCTTATGCAGGTATGCAGCTCTTGTAGATCAGTTTACCACTCTGCTTTGCTTTCATTCTTCTCTCCATCCTGCCTTCATCTCTTCTCTAGTGTGATCAAAACTAACATTTATAGTAAGCCCTTAAGCATATGTTTTAACCTGTCATTACTCCAACTTTTGGCGATTTTTCAAAATGCTTTGCACGGCCTCTGTCAGCATCCAAACCAGGTGTGTATGCTGGGTTGACGTGCTTCTGACGTCAGCTTTCCTGACAGCTGGTAGTGGAAAGTGACTACCAGGTGTCTGTCATTTAAGATAAATGTTTCCATAATCAACAGACACGGTTGTCCAATATGCATCTTGCCCATCAGTGTAGTTTTCCATAGTGCTAGTGTTGAAATGCCTAAATCCACTGTAACAAAAGAGCCATTGTTTGAAACTGTCCCATCTTTGATGTGACCACATATATTATGTTGAGGCAAGTTCACATTCATCAAAATAACAAGCACCTCAGAAATCTAAATAAACCTGCTCTTTATTTTTTTAATACCAGGGTTCTGTGTGTTTGTTTTTACAGTGAACAGAATTAGACTTCTTGAACATGCTGCAAGCAAGCAACAGGCAGGCAAGACAGCTAGAGACTGACTGTTGTTTGTGCTGGAAACTGCAATCCAAGATGCATACTTGTCACTTCAGAATCTTCTTTGTTAAGGTGAGTGTCCCAGGAGTCGCACATCTTTTCCAGCCAGGAGTGCTGGAGTTGGGTGAGCCAGTACTGGCTTTATCTCAAGGAATTTTCCAGCCCACCAAGTGCCATGAGGCAAAAATCCAGTTATTCCCCAAGAGATCCACAGTTGCAAATCTTTGGCCGTTGGGTAAAGGTTTCATGTCCAACTGGGTCATGTTGGACAAAGGCCCTGCTAGTTCCACAGACGGCCTAGGGTGTAACCTGAATAAGGGAGCTAGCAGGTTACAGACCCTCAGGGAGGAAGCAGTGATCCACTCTGAAAATGTCTGCTCCGTGTTTCAGGGGACTGAGTGTGGCCTTCTGTGGAGGAATTTGATGTCCAAAGGGTTAATGTGTGTATTGCATCATTGTTTGGAGACTGGCTTCTGTCTTTTGGAGGGCATAGACTGAAGGAGTTTGAGAGGAGGCTCAAGATTTAGGGCAAGGAGGAGACTTATCAGAAGGATCAAGAAGGGGAGGAGAGAAAATAGGAGCCAAATTCTCCACCTGGGACAGTGATACCCCAAGGTTGAGGTCTACAATTTCCTTCCAGGCTCAACCGAGCTAACCTCATGCAGCATCTGACTTCCACAAACCTCAGCATCAGTGTTACCCAGGTTGTTTTTCCTCTTTTCCTTTGCAGTTAGAGCCACCCAATCATTTTACTTTAGGACAATGTGTTTCTTTTTTCTTTCTTTTCTTCTTCTTCTTTTTAAAAAGATTTATATATCTGAAGCCAGGAGCCAGAAGCTTCCTCTATGTCTCCCACAAGGGTGAGGGTACTAAGGGTTTGAACCGTCTTCTACTATTTTCCAAGGTCACAGTCAGTAGAGCAACCAGGACATGAACTGGTGCCCATATGAGATCCCCCAGCACATGCCTGCAGAAGACTTCAGCCACTAGGCTACCTTGCTGGGCCTGACAATGTGTTTCTTTATCCAAGATGGCTCTTTGCCTTTTAGCACTCCGTACAAAGAGCAAATTTCCAGCTGTAACTCCTGGTGTATTTCTGACTCTCTCCTCTCTGCTGGTTCTTTTAAGTTACATTTTGATACAATCTTTTTAAAAACTCTGAAAAGAAAATGAAGCATTTGTAACAAGAGAATACATGTACAGAACACAACATAGCCTCCATCTGAAATACAACATTTTCTGAACTGTTAGAGATGTATATACAACCTTCTGTTTTATTGAGAGCACAAGTTCCTCCAACGGCAGCTTGAAGGACATGAAGAGATACTCACTTTTGGAGAATTGCTTTCTTCAGTTGGAAAACACTAGCATTTTTTTTTTGCCAGGATAATTCTTGGGCCAGAAGTGGCAGCTCATGCTGATCTGCATGCACTGTGGTGGGCTGCCAAAAAGGGAACTCATCTCCTGCACAATATCATGACTGGCTGCTGTTTACAGACGCATCCAGCTTTGGGTGACAATATCCGGATTTTTATGCTATTTGTCATCTTTACAAATGGGAGTCCTCTTTAATGGTTCAAGTTCTAGCCAAGCTGTTTTTCTTTTTCTTTTTCTTTTTTTTTTTTATTTTCTGTGGCAGTTGCTGTAAGACTCTTGCATAATATCTCCTTCTAGAACAGTTGAGAAAAAAGGCATAGTGTTTGAGTGATTGAAGAAAACCAGTAAAATGTAAAGATAGGAAATCTATGCTAAGTGCACTTACACTTTCTTAATTCCTAATTTATTTTTAAACTTGCCTTTTGTTTTGCCTTCACGCCTTTAGCTACTCAGTAGATTTTAAGATTTATTTTATTTTTATTGCAAAGTCAAATATACAGAGGAGAGACAGAGAGGAAATTTTCCATCTGTTGATTCACTCCCCAAGGGGCCACAAAAGCCTGAGCTGCACTGATCCAAAGCCGGGAGCTTGGAATCTCTTCTGGGTATCCCATGCAGGTGCAGGGTCCCAAGGTTTTGGGCCATCCTCTACTGCTTTCCCAGGCCACAGGCAGAGAGCTGGATGGGAAGTGTATCTGCCGGGATTAGAACCGGCGCCCATATGGGTTCCCAGCGCCTGCAAGGCAAAGACTTTAGGAGCTAAGTTACTGTGCCAGACCCAGTAGATTTACTTATTGTAACCACAAGTTTCTTAAACTGATCAGTCATTTCACAAGGAGTTTATTGAGGATTTGATAGTGACACAGTTATATTCATGCAAATTTGTTCCTGTCAGATATGGTTTCTCATATTAGATATAGGGTTTGAATTTTTATTAAATCAGAAAATTATAAAATAAAAGAATACTTAAACAGTCAAGACGTCAACAAATCTCCTGGATATTTTACAGATATGTCAATATCATTTTAAAACCAGAGCTTCTTAGGATAAAAAGAACAGAAAATAGCCCTCAAAATATTTAAGATGAGCACAAAATGCCAATTTATATGCAATATTTCTTTGCAACCTAATAATATCTCCAAAATACAATGAACATTGTTCCAGCTGTAGATATGCATTCATTCGAAGGAATATTGTGGGGAACATGAATTATAAAATAATTGCTGCAATTCTTCACTTTATTTTGTATGTGTGTAAGCAAAACCAAGGCTGAATCTTATCAGTAGAGATACAATAACCCTATTTTTATGACATTGGAGTTTTTCCAGATGGAGGAATATTTAAGTAGAGTGTTTAAAATTCATATTTTTATTCTTTCACTTGCTGACACATGATTCTGCAGTGCAAGCTGTGCCAAGTGCAGATGTTCTTACTGCTAGATTCATCTGTGCCAATAAAGTAAAGCCATGGATATAAATACAGGCTTTATGTTTGAATTACCCTGCTCAATAGTAGCACCATACAATCTAAGTCTTGCTTAAAACATCATGAATTCATACACCCAAAGTTGACGCATCCAAAACATTCACCTAATTATCTGATCTTAACTCTTAGTTTCAGTCATGGAAATAATATAACAATGAGACTTCTCCTTAAAAAAAAAAAAAACAAAAAACAAAAAAAAAACGGACAGTCCTGCCACGATAATATTTTGGCCAACAGGAATGCAGCAGCGCACTGAGACCATGCTTTGGCTTGCATTCGTCTGTCACACGCTCTGCAAAGTCTGTGCTGACTCACTGGCACCTTAGTAGGGCTGGCCGCACCGTCTGCCCCAGCTTGACCTCGGCAGCTGTTGTAGCGTCACTCACTCTTCCTCTCCCAGGTAGACTCTTCTTCCTTAACAAGAATGCCGTGACTCACCCTGATCTCATGCACTGCACAGTGATCTGACGCAGGCAACCATCACACACACACACACACACACACACACACACACACACACCGAATTGTCGAGCTCAGCCATTCTCTTATTAGTCATCTGAATAACAGTGATTTTCTTTTTGTGGCACTGAATTCTTTCATACTAATAGACATTCTTCTAAAGCAAATTATTGCACAAATCAGACACAGCAAATCTAATGATAATATATATGATTTTTTTGTACAAGTTTCTCAGATAGTTTAATTATTTTAGAGAAAGAAATCATATGCATGCACTTGAGAATAATTTAATGTATTTTCAAATTTCTGAAAATTGAAAAGTCTTCCATCAGTTGGAATAGTAGTTGTAATCCCTTATGTAAATAAAATTGACATAAACCTGATTTAATTCAACAAACTCTTACCAATACAAGCACTATCAGAAAGGATCGATGTATTATCCATTATCCATCATTAAAGCTGTCAGAATTTGAGACTGAGCTTAATTCCTTACAACTGGATCAGGAAGCCCAGTCCCCAGGCCATTGGAATAATTTGGTCTGGTCCTGCCGAGGCAACAGTAGGGGGACTCGGAATTCAACAAATCTAGAACAGGCTAATTTTAAACTTGATGTTGCATGTCCTGCAAGGAGCCTATAAATATTCAATGGCCCTGGGAAGCAAGGCAGCTTCTCCAAGCCTTCTCTGCATCCCCCACAACATCCTGCATCCCTCCACAGCTCCCGGGCTCCTGCAGGCTGTGGGGTAAGAGACTGTCGCAACGAGGGCCAGGGATCCAGCGAGAACACCCCTGTGCAGAAATACATAAGGGTTCCACGTTTATTCTATACTTTTCTTTGTTCTTCGAAGGAACACTTTTCAATTATAGAATAGAGGAATTTTTTATTTTCACGAGAAAGTGAAAGAAAAAGGAGGATATTTTCCTATAGAAGTGATATGAATATTATTAATTTCAGATCGTTTGAATAAAGCAAATGCTATCTACCAAGCATTCAAAATTGAAAAAATAGTAATGAATACCTAGTTGCAGCTTTAAAAATTTAGTTTATTCAAGTTGTAAAGGCAGAGGGACTTTGAAAGTTCTTTGTCTTTGCTAAATATTTATATAATGTATGTGAAATATGTGTGTTTATGTACATAAAACACGCACATACTTAGTTTTTTTAAAAGTTGAGATCCCAGGGCTTATTTTCCTGTATTTATTCTCTCCCTGAGGAGATAATTCTCACAGACAAGAAACCCTTGCGTCCATAGCTGAAGACTAGTGTGTTTTCTACAAAATGATTTTGATCATATATGAGATGGTCAAGAATACAATAGTTACTTAATAATGTCACAGACATGTAAATTTTGTTAAAAACAAACAAGTGTTAATTTCTTTCTTCATGAATAATATTTCAGAATTTTTCTTTTTCTCCCATTGTAACAGACTGTAAATGCTTATGAGCAAACTATGGCTTACTATGTTAACTCCTGAGCTTAGACAGGAGAACGCCTTTTAAGATTTATCTATTTTTACTGGAAAGACAGATTAGTAGAACCTTTTAAAAATTTTTTATTTATTTTTATTGGAAAGGAAGACATACAGAGAAGAGAAGAGACAGAGAGGAAGATCTTCAGTCCATTGATTCACTCCCCAAGCAACTGCAATGGCCAGAGATGAACTGATCCGAAACCAGGAACCAGGAGCTTCCTCCAGGTCTCCAACGCAGGTGCAGGGTCCCAAAGCTTTGGGCTGTCCTCGACTGCTTTCCCAGGCCACAAGCAGGGAGCTGAATGGGAAACGAGGCCACTGGGATTAAAACTGGTGCCCATATGGGATCCCAGCACTTGCAAGGTTAGGACTTTAGCCACTAGGCTACTGCGCCAGGCCCAGCAGAACTTTTTAAAATGTGAAAGTACAACATGTAGCCTATAAGTTAATTATAGGTTTATCATCCAGAAATTTACATTATTTTCCTACTCAGAATCCTATCTTCAACTTAAAAGGCATGGTACCAATCCTCCTGACAGGATTTGCAAACCAAAGTAAGGAAAATGTAGAGTTACAGATGAGAAAAGACCAAAAAGTTAAGACACCAGTTGTAGAGATCGAAGGTGTTGTTAACCAAGTATCCTGGGAACTGGTACTGTAGTACTTCAGGTTAAGTGGCAGCCTTTTAGTCCAACTCAGTTTAGAGTGTGTTTGAAGTCCCCTCTGATCCACTTCTGAGCTAGCTTCCTGCCAATTCCCAGGCAAAAGCAGAGGATGATGGCTCAGGCGTTTGAGCCCTTACCTCACGTGTGGGACACCAGGATGTAGGGCCAGGCTTCTGCTTTAAGCCTGGCTAAAACGTAGCCATTGCCACCCATCGAGGAGTGAACCAGCAGATGGGCGAATTCTCATTTTCTCTTTCTTCCAAATGAATAAATAAGTTGTAAACATTTTTCTATTATCTGAAAATAATTCTGTGAAGGACTATTATTTATGACAAAACAGTAGTAGCACTGTACTATAAAGTGTTCATTATTTCATTGTGCAGAGTATGGATCAAAATTTAATCATATCCCTACTCATCCAAAATGTAATAAGCAATGAAAAATATAAGTCTTCCATATCCACTCTGAGCATGCCATAAATTTTAGTTTCTCTTGAAAACACTGAGTTGGTTCTAACTGAAGAAAACAGCTGGATACCACAAATAGCAGATGTGCCACATTGTCCCTGACCAAACACCACACCAGGAAATGTCCTTATAGATGTGCCACATTGTCCCCGACCCAACACCACACCAGGAAATGTCCTGATCTACCCGAACCTCGATTTGCAGCATTTAAATTAGCCATAATAGTGTTTACCTTGCTTTTGACACAAATCTGTACTGAAGCAATAATTATCATGGAAAACTATGAAAAGTAAGGAGTTTTTTACGCTGACACGATCATATCCATGTATGGAATTTATAGTCAGTATTTCAGACTACAAAGGGTAATACCACCGCTGGGGACAGGGGGCATGAAGTGGAGACTCCTGGCATTGAAGATGTCACTATTTGTTGCCATGAAAATCTTATGCGTGTCTCCACACGCCGCACCCTTTTGTATCGCCCCCTCCAAATATACATGGGTTCTTATCACATGCTTACCTTTAATGTGTGGTATTCTAAATAGACTTTGAACAACAACTTACTAGAAGAGCATCCTTGAAATGTTCATGGTGGTTGAGTTGATGCGAACAGTGCTCTGGCATTGAACCCGTGTTAATCACCAGTCTGAGCAAATGAACCAAAACAGTGGCTTCTGGTTGTTGTTAACCTCAGAAAAGGCAGAGGTATCAACTGCCGCAGTAACAGCTTCATGGACGCCATGGGAATTGGTGCAGTGCTCTTCCTTGCATAAGCTGACAGCTGTTAAGTTGTTTGTTTTACTCCATAATTCCAGTCATTTCATTTTGGCTGTTAAGTTTCAAAGTTAGCATAGAAATTATGTGACACAACATTGAGTTACAAAGGTAATTACTTGAACCAGTCAATTGTTTACTTTATCATATGAAAAAGTTTCATAAATATATATGCTATATATATATTTATATATGAAACATCTAAGTCAATGGATATACCATGGACACATATACAACTGATTTCATAAACTAAGGAAAGCAGATCACTGTCCAAATGTTAAATTTTGATAAACTAGATAACTGTCTATCGATCCTAAAAATCCGAATAAGCATTATTGTATAACCAGAAATATTTTGAAATTTGGGCTGACATAATTTTTCTGAGATATTTGAAAAATAAAAATATTACTCTCATATTGTAGAGAATTGGTCAGGAAATATTTTGACCATAAAAGTCACATGGTTTCTGAAGTAAGGTTGTTACTGATCCTAATGAAACTGTTTATCAAATATTCATGTTGATGTGTTAACATCCACAGAAAAGAATTTTCTGGATATAAATGGTAGATAAATCTATAGCTATCTACCTATATTTTGAAATTTGAAAGTCATCACAAAAGTAAAAGTGGTTTATTTTTTGTTAGAATTGAAACATTCAATTTAGAAAGGGGATTTCAAAAATCTGTACAAATATTACTCAGTTAAGTATGAGGATAGGGAACTCCAGGCATTTGTATTCATTGTTGGTGAGGATAGAAAGTTGTAAAGCCATTTTGGAAGACAATTTGGCAATTTATAACAACAACAAAAACAAAACATAATCTGCCCATAGGACCCAATAGTGATGATCTTACTTTACTAAATTGCTTTGAAAATATGTCCACCAACAAATCCCACAAGAATATATGAAGAAATTTAATTCAAAGGCTATAATTGTGATGTATCTCATTAAGTCAAGATTTGGGTTGCCAGCATCCAATATGAGTACCAGTTGAAGTCTGGCTGCTCCACTTCAGCTCCAACTTCCTGCTAATGGGCCTGGGAAAGCACATGAAGATGGACTGAATAATGGAATACCTGACACCCAATTGAAATACATAGGTAGAGGTCCAGACCTCTTGGTATTAGTGTGTCACATATCCAGCTATTGGAGCCATTTTTAAATGGCAATAACTGAGCTAATTTAATTCTTACATATAGTACACCAGACCCCGCAAGAGATAGATACACATTTCCTTCTGAGTACAGATGAAATATGTTGCAACACAAATCACATGATGGGCTGGGAGGCAGAGTTTAATATGTGTCAAAGAAATGAAATGATTCAAACACTGCATTCTGCAATATAAGTTAAATTATAAATCACCAAGAACATCTTCATAATTCTCAAACACTTGAAATCTTCATCTGCATACTTGTAGCTAACCCATGTAAATCCACAGGTCAAAGGGTTTCAGATGTTTTCTTTCAGCCTGCCACAGTTTTGTACATTCCCATGCAAATTGAAATATTTACAGGTCAAAGTATCAGGAGATAGAATAAAGCTTATTGCCCTGTGTGTGGGCTATATCTGATGAGTTGGTCGACACTTCCTAGGGATGGCCTTACATGGCAGCTTGCTCCCCTTGATTTTGAAGTACAGGATTTGTTCCGTAGACTGTAGACTTGTCAGCCTTCAAAACCGTGACAGACAGGGACTTATGATTTCTTGCTTCCCTCTTTTCTCTCTTACACACATTTTGTTCTTGTGGAAAATCCTGACTAGTACAAGTCACAACTCCTTTCCCTATAATTGATAAAAGGTCAATACAACTTATCATTGTGATTCTCTTGATTATAAAAGTTTAATCTTCAGAGTAACTACTCTCAGATGGTCAAAATGTATCCCCATTAATTAACAGATACTATCATTGAAAGAAATCTACCCAAAGAGGCAATTTAAACCCACAGAATGTCTCCCGAATGGGCTGAATGTGGTTATTTGCTCATTTTCCCTCAATCAAAATGCCGCCTTTAGTCTTCAACCAAATGTTGCTTGTTGCTTTTATACAACTCTGTTTTTATCAGGCCCGTTTAAAACACTGCTGTGTTTTCACTTGCTGTAGTGATAATGGTTCTGATAAGAGCAATGTGACCTAATCTTTTGTATGGAAGAGCATGTAAGAATTAATGACAGAAAAATAATCATTACACACGCACACACACACACACACACAAACACACACAAATACACACACACACGCTCACCCCACTTTCTTTACCCCACATTCTTTCTGAATGCTTTTACGTTACAAGAGTCAGGAAGTAGCTATTAAATTGCTTTTCTCTTCAGAGCTGATAGATGCTGTGTGCCCAGGAGTTTATGTAAGTATCTATGTATATTTGCCAGGAGACATTAGCAGTTATTTTCATCACATTTTCTTTCATTAAATCATGTGTGTTTGCACTAATTTTGCCTTTAAACTCCTGCAAATCACCTCTGCAAGAAAATCACTACGTGGTTGGCCAGCTGTGTATCCAATGGTGACAGGATTGGAGGTCTTAGTTGTGAATCCTTGTTAATGTTGTTTTCAGCCTTTTTGGAGATAAATGTATTCAAAAATGTCATCTTTCTCTGTCTCTACCTTGTCTCCCCTCTTGTTTTTTTTTCTCTCCCTTTATTTCTTCCTCTCTTTTTAATTTTTGAAATAACATTTTTAAAAATTGTACTCAAAGACTTAATGTTTAATTAAATAAATACTTCAACAAATAAAAACTAAAATTCACCATACTTCAGCAAGTAATGTAAGCAAGGATTGCAAAAAATCATCAAATGAAAAGATGTCAGGCTTATTCATATATAGTAAATTTGAAAAAAATCAGGTTATTAGAACTTTAATAGTTTATTATTCTTAATGATTTGCTTGACAACAATATAAAGCAGTTTGTTAAAATTATAATTTTTGTTTTTAAAACATTATAGAATTAGAAGTTTATGGATCATTGAGAGACATAATTGAAGATATTATCTTTACTATAGTACTGATGATTCTAGGTTGTATAGTACAGTGTGACAAATGCTTCCTCAATGTGACCTTATTTGATACAAAGGCAGAGGACTTTGAATTGATGACATAAACTCTAAAAGATAAACAAGTATGCTTGCTAATAGCTAACTGATAGATAGCAGGTGGTGTTGTGATTAACAGGTTAAGTACAGGGGACAAACAGCAGGCGGGTAATGAGATGTGTTCTCAACCAGAAACTTCTCATACTCGTTAATAGTAAATCTGCTGTTGCAAACAGTCTGAGACACTCAAGGAAATCCACTTGCAAATTTTAGATGCGACAACAACTGTCAACTTTGATGAAGTATACATGTCACTGTCTCACGAATATGTTTGCATTTAAATGAATCATTAATTACTTATGAATTAAATCCTAGATTGATTGCTCCCCCTCATTCATTTATTTGTTTCTGTCTTATAAGTTCTCACTCATATGTCTCACCCTGCTCAACATCATAATAAAGATTCCTTGAGTTGCATCTTCAAATTGGTTCAAACTTTGTTCTGTCCTCTCGAGTGTCTCTCACCAGCTGTCAACACTGACTTGAAATGAGAGCCCCAAGGACAGACATTTTAGTTTTTATTAATATTCTTAAGTCATGAGAATAGGTTTCATATTGTACATTTACTTGTACATTTAATATTGAAATTTGCTCAATAACATTTTTTTCTCTTCAATGTCAAATAGATTGAAAGAAAAATGCATACATACTCTTTGGTCCAATATTTAAAGAAGTAGTGTGGATTGAATTTTAGAGCTGTACAGACATTTCCTATCTTGAGTAGGTCATTCAATACAGGAAAAGCCAACTCACTTTATGAATTTGTTACCAATCCCAAACCTTCAGATCATGCTGTCACTTGCCAGGGTCCATGAATGAGCTTTTCTGTAGCACCCAACCCTGATTACCATCTAAAATAGGTAATAAAATTAGGATCATCCTCTCAATCTGTCTCAAATCTGTCTTCTGTATATTTAGTTTATAGACTGAAATCTTTACCAGTAGTCTTTTTCTGAAAGAGGCACATCTTACAGTAATAATACTAATATAAGCTGTAGTGTAATAAGATCCATACACATATTTGCATAAAATAGCAAAAATCAACAGGAAGTGGAGATAAGGCTCTTAACAAAATTTAAAGATTATTTTTTGTAAGACAAGTAACTTTATTAATATAGAAATATGACCGCTGTGATCTATTAACACTTGGTTGTGTTTTGATTCAAGAAGAGAAAAGAATTAAGGCAGAGTAAAAGAGCTTTAAGAACAAAATGTTCCCCTTTTCTCAGTTTTGCCCTACTCACAGCTACGCCGTGACACTCAGGATACCAGTAAGATTATTTAATGTCTTTTTTTCTGTTTTTGTATAAATTAAATTGGTATAGGTGATTTTTAAAAGTTTTTTTAATGTCAATTACAAATTGCTTTGGGAATAGTTTACAATGAATTAGTGTTAGGGAAAAGGTATAAATCATCCCCACTCTTAAATAGCATGAGTTAGGATTCCATTCACTGCTGGACAAAATGCTGGACAAAATACATGAGCTTAATTAAGGTTTGATTCTCAACTTAAACTCACTCAGTTGAATGTGTTGTTTATGCCAGTTTTTAACAAGAGTCTGAAAAATCCAAAAAATGAAAGAGGAAATGAATTTTGTGTGCCGCTTAAATAATGTCAGTATTTTGTTGTTTTCTGATTGATTAAAAAGGCTAGTCCATAAACAAGTGAGAAGTTTGTTGGATAAACTAGCACTGATTCATTTAAATCACTTTGAATGCTTAGAGAAATTCTGGTCACATCTTCATGAGTTAGGGTTCCTCAAATCATGATGGTAGCTAAATAATCTAATAAAAAGAGAAATCAATCAAAACTGTTTAATATGGAAAATAGCACAGATGGGATGAATAAATTTATTTGGATTTATTTCTATCTACAGCTATTCCACTGTGGCCATTGATCATTACTTAATCAATAAAATTAATTGGTAAAGAGAATGTACCTAGAAGGGTTCCTTTCTTTCATTTTCTTTTCCTCCTCAATCCCTGTTAGTACTACTTTCAACATAGCTGATTGAATTTTGTGTTTATTGAAGTCAGATACAATGTAAAGTTAGGGTCCTCTTTTTCTAGGTTCCAATTACGTTTCAGATTTTACCTTACCTTTGCAGAATATTTTCTGACAATTGTCCCTCCTATCACATATCTGAACAGACTATTTACTTTCTAAAGGTGTGCTTATTTTATTTGAAATACAGAGATTGTTTGTGTACTGGCTGGCTCTCCGAATGCCCACAGATAAAGCTGACCCAGACTGAAGCCCGCAGTCTGGACCCTGACCTGACTCTGTCAGGAGTTCTGTTGCTTGCGTCATCGGCCGCTGAACTCTAATGTAGAATCCAACAGAGAACTACACTGAAGCCCTGTCACTGTCACACAGGGGTTGGTTACTGCAGTGGAGCCACATCCACTGTGCCCAAGGTCTGCTCCCAGACACCTCAGTTTCCATGGAAGGGTAAGCCCGTTAGTCTAGTAGTTGGTTCATAATTTAGGCAGAAATGTAGCATCATCTCCATGCTAGGAGCAGTCTTCATTTTCCAAGCACAGTGGTCTGATGAGATGCTTCCTTCTGATTCTTTGGCTGCTTTTGATTTGCAGTTACTGAGTTGTAGCCAACATTGTGAGACACTGAGAGGGTCTGTGGGCCGCTCAGCATCTCACTAGGCTTGTTTCCTCCCAGTGTGAACCTCCTTCTGTTCCTGAGTCATTCTTTCATATCTAAAGGCATTTTTTCTGATTATGTGATTCTGTCATTAAAAGAAGCAGGACTCCAGAAAATGTTCAAAGTAACACTTTAAAATATATTTCTCACTCTCAAATTTCTATCACTTAAGGAGGACTATTTTATCAATTATTTTGATATGAATTATATGTTCCCCAGCAATTATCCACTTGATAGATTCCTTAAATTTATTTATTTCCTTAAATTAAATAATTTGTTTTAAAAGGAAGGCTCATATCAATACATGAAACACAGTGCTTTTTCAGATACGATGGTAGTATTTTTCTTTTTTTGTTGTTTTTAGTATTAATTGATACAAAATAGTATAGCATATATTTTTCTTTATTTTTTCTTTGTTAATTTTTATTAACTAGTAATAATCAAAATACAGCACATGTATTAGAATATGCTGCAAAGCAAAACGGTGTTATCTGAATATCTTCCCCATGATTTACTTTACTTAATCTTTAGGCAAACTTTTTTCTTCTTTTTCTTTTTAAAAGAACAGTTGCCTTGTCTTTAAACTAGAGGTAACTTCAGCAATTTCTCTTTGGGGGTTTTATTTATTTTTTTTTTTTTTGAGATAAAATCAACTGTATTCTCCAAGGCATTATTGTCAATGCAGGGTGACATTTACAAGGGAAAATGAGAAGACAGCCAGAGAACACATGGCAAGGGTCAGATTGCAGGAGAGGTCCAAGGATGCTGATGGCGAGGAGGAGGAGGAAAGGACCAGTGAGGGGCTTCTTAGACCACACTGCCGTACTGACTGTCCTGGCTGAGAAACGAGGCTTCGTAGACCCAGTTCTTCCACTAGAGATGGTCTATGCCTGCTTCGTTCCACTCCACTGCTTGTGCTGTTCTCGTTAACTGGAAGAGATTTAGGCAAGTGTGGTTTTATCATACGCACTGTGATGAGTTGCACAGTGGTGCACCTGACAGTCGTCCCTATCGGAGAGCCAGGAAATGCATTTTTTGAGGCGTTGTTCTGGCCCAGCATGTGAAGAAGCTGCTTGTAGGGCCAGTGTCACGTGTCTGCATCCCTGTTCCAGTCTCACTTTATTAACCTTCCATCCGGTTCAGTGCGAAAGTCTGTCTTTCTTTATATCCCCTCTCATTTTGCCTTTCAAACAGGC
Source organism: Ochotona curzoniae (assembly GCF_017591425.1). Lineage (NCBI taxonomy): Eukaryota > Metazoa > Chordata > Mammalia > Lagomorpha > Ochotonidae > Ochotona > Ochotona curzoniae. Next base: position 4,599,744 of record NW_024466307.1, on the reverse strand, counting down.
AAACAAATCAAAGAAACTATTTGCATTTGCATCACTGAAACATATACAAAATATCTAGAAATATCTATGCCATGTAGAAAGCACATCTTAATGCCTTTTGCAATTCCTGCTGTCATGATTTACAACCAGTGAGATAAACACTTGGCCTGTGTAATGAAACATTATTTTGAACCTGAACTTCCACATCTACAGAAGTTACTCCAAATCAGTAATCTTCAAAACTCCCCAGACTTGTGCAATAATCATGTGGACCTGTGATTCAGTCTCCAGGATTCCAACATCATAATTCTGAAGGAAGGCTCAAAAGTCTGCCTTTTTACCAAAAGATCCCACAAGAATTCTCCTCTGTTAGAGTCAACTGTATGTCTAAGAAACACGAGCTTTGTTTTAGGGATTTATATTTAGCTTTAAAAATTGTGCACAGTTCTTTCTACACAAAAGCATGATTTATAAAAAATATATTATCCAGGGGAACTGGTCCTTCTGTTGAGGACTTCTTTGTGAGTGGAGTGGCGACCTGTGCAGCATTTCAGCATCCGTGTCTGCAGCACGAGGGCTCCTTCCACCTAGCTGTTAACGCTTCGTGCTTGTGACCTGGAGAAACATTCAGGGACGGCCCAAAGCCTTGGGACCCTGCACCCATGTGGGAGACTTGGGAAGAAGCTCCTGGCTTCAGATTGGCTCAGCTCCAATTGTTACGGCCACTTGGGGAGTGAACCATCAGAGGGAAGATCTTCCTCTCTGTCTCTCCTCCTCTCTGTATATCTGACTTTCCAATAAAAATTAAATAAATCTTAAAAAAAGAAAAATTGTTCTATTTTATTCATCATTACGTTCTTACACTGATATTAAAAGTTTTTTAGGTTGTTAAATGGAATTCTATAAGAAAAATGTGTAGTATTCCAAAACCAATGTTTTCCATCTTAAGTTCAATGCTCGCTGTCAGAAAAAAAAAGTGTGTCTTCACGGCTCTACAACCTAGTATAGTTGTTAAACACACGCAGAAGAAAATGGACAGCTCATCATCCCACTGGAAGGTTTTTCATCTGTATTGGTTGCAACTTTGTGTCAACCATACAGCTATGTTTTCCAGCTCACATGGAGACAGGTACTGAGAAATGACATATTCCCGCCACTCCGTGGCATTTCCTTTTTTAGCATGCTTATTTTGCCAGTAAACAGACTGTGTATTTGGTAGAGACAGGCACAAATCAATTCCCTGGAAACAAGCAGAGCAGAGCTATGCTAGGACATACCAATTAGATCGGCCGTGCAGCTGCTGCAGTGTTGTGTGGCATGGTGATGCTGCACTCCAGGGCTCACTCGCCCAGGGATTGCCTGCTGCATTGTGGTGACTCACAGCAGGGGCAGGATGAAAGCCCAACAGTGTCTTCAGACTAGAAATGATCAAGAATTTCAAATCTGATTATTATTGCATGAGTTTATAATTATTTTCTTTTTAAGAAGTTCATGTTTCAGTTTATTTGAAAGATAGAGACACAGGGAAAGAGAGAAAAATAGACACAGAAAGATCTTCCATTCTCTGGCACATTTGAAAGATTCCACTTACAGCCAAATCTGAATTCTGCTAAAACCAGGAGCCTGGAACTCAATGCGTGTCTCCCACAGAGGCTAAGGACCCAAGTGGTGAGCCAGAAGCTGCTGCTGCTTAGAAGAAAGCTGGCTGGGAAGCTGAGATGTGGGGACTTACTGCACAAACGCAGCACCAGCGTTTCAGCCATTACTCAACCACCATGAGAAGCCTGCCACTCATTGTATTTTAATTCAACGCCTGTTTATCAAGACCAGCTTTGTCATAGCTAAAGGATGGCACCAGCTCCCAGAGAATTTTTTGATACTCTCCTAAAAATTCTAGCAATTAAAAAACTCAAGTATCATGTATTTTTCCATAAATCTGCAAGTTTCATTTCACTGTGTTTCTGACTTTTGGTTAAAAATTAACGTGGAAATTGTGTTCTCTAAAGAACAAGCTTCAAAGAGGGCTAGAGTCTGGCTCATAGTTGTAGAAAAATATGCAACTAAACCACCAATGTGACAAATGAAGATAGATATTGCCAATGAAGTCATATCTAAAGGAGAAAATAAATGATTTCACAGATTTTTCTCTCTGTCGAAAATTAAGTTCTATTAATGCAGTGAATATAGATAGTTTTCCTGAATTACTTACTAAAACACTCTGTAAGCTCCTTAGATTTACATTTAGGTAATTCATAATGGCTTTCATACTGATTCTTTTTAAGATTTGTTTTTATTTTAAAAGCAAATTTTACACAGAGAAGAGGAGGGGAGAGAGAAAGACATCATGCATCTACTGGTTCACTTCTAAAATGGGTTCAATAACCAGAACCTAGAAGCCAGGAGCCTCTTCTGGTCTCCACGGGCACACGCGCCCAAGGCTTTGGGCCGTTCTCTACTGCTTTCCCAGGCCAGAAGCAGGGAGCCAGATCCTGAACCATTTAAAACTCAGTGTTTCCAAATGATTGATACCAAAGACAAAGCTTCATAATTTATGTTTTTAAAAGCTCTGTGTAACTTTCTGGATTCAATCACTTCTTTCAAACATGAAGTTGTCCTCTTACAGAACATTTCTTCCTCAGTCTTTCCTAAAAGATCAAATGTTTTAAAACATGCACATCGCTACTCCCTGTGCCAGAAAGGGTCATGGGGCAATCCTTGTGTCCCAGCGGTTAAGCCAGTAACTGTGACAGCAGCTTCCTACATGAACGCCAGTCCAGTCCTGGCTGCTGACCTTTTGGCCAGCAGCAGACGACAGCCCAAGGACCTGGGTCCCTGCAGCCAGTGTGCAAGACTGAGCTCAAGTTTTGGGCTTCTGGCTTTCGCCTGGTTCTGCCTGGGCTTCTGTGTCATTTGATGAAGGAATCAGTGGATAGATTCTCGCTCTCTGTCTTTCAGATAAATAAATCATAAAAATACCATTTCGTTTCTCCCTGGGAGACATAGTCCTCCTTTCAGAAATACCCAGAACAACAATGGTTCTTGGGGAAAAAAAAAGTCTCCACAGTTTCTATTGAACGTGTATCTTCTTTTCATATAGTCTTTCCACATGTCACATGTATTCTTCATGTACATGGTTTCCTCCTGTACCACACACGAGTAAAGGAACTTTCCATCTTCATGAGACGAGAGCTTTGCCCACCCTAAGAAATCAGTAGATGATCTGTGAACGGTTCATGTTGTAGATTTAAACCAGCCTCCTTATCACGTTGCACTTTTCTTACAGTGCATACGAATCTCATTGAATCAAGCCAAATATTGCACCGAAATATTTCTAATGCATTTGATTATTCTTTCCTATATTTTTACTGCCCTCTTAAAAGACTTTAAAGAGGTTAGGGTATGCAGTGTATCAAAAATTAAAATAGAATATGATTGTTTTTACAATGTGAGTCTAAGCTGCTTTTGAGTAATGAATGCTAGTTGTCTATTGGCGTGACTGTGACTGTAGGTGAAGGTTCAATTATGTAAATGTGTTTCATAAATTGACAGTGGCTCACTGGAATATTTCCTTTTAGGTCCAAATGATATCACTTATGTTGTTGTTTCATTGCATCTTTTAGCTACTTTACATTTTAATTACATTACGTGAAACGTTAATAAGAAGTGATGCAGAAGAGACAGTGACCATTTGAAACCTTCTTGCTGTTTAAGACATGAGCCATGATTCTTGGAGCTATTATATACAAAAAATTCTTTATCTGATATGATAGGCAAACTAAAAGGCTAGGATGTATTGGGGTCTTAAATGATGTTTCAGTAGACAACATGTATGTAGACCAGAAGTGAGTAGAACAACTTACATTTTTTTCTTGGTATTTAAAGGAGTAATCTCCCATAGTTTATTTATTTTGTTGATGATGGTAAAAAAAAATGCTGAAAATACTTTGTATCTTTGCACCCATCTAGCTGTGCATCAATCCAGTCACTTTTTTCTATACTCTTAGAAGCATTCCCACTACGAAAACTGAAGAATGGTTCCGGAAAGGCTCATTCATTTTACAGTGCTCAGCAGCATTTTGATCTCAGCTAATTAGAGGCAAGACTCTTTGAAACCATCACTTGTTGTCCTCTCTGATCACATTCCCCTAATTTGCCCTTTTTCCACTTTTACTATTAGGAGAACATGGAAACAATGCATTGAAACAACTTTGCTAATGAAATATTTCCATCATGAGGTTTCAGTAGCTCTATGGAAGAGGCTCAAACATACATACCCAGTTTAAGAACCATGCTGTACCCACTAAGAAAATGAAGCAGCGCTTTTCTTAATCCATTTTGAATAGTTCTAATGATGTTCCCCGCTTGGGATGTGCAGACATCATTGTTAGGATGTGATCATTACAGACCTCCTTTGTAATCTGTAGTCGTTTTTGGTCATCCTGACATTTCCCCAAAGGCCAAGGCTCTCGCTTGCTCATTTTCACACCTGAGTACCATTTGTCCTGTGTTGTCATTCACTAGCTGCTGGTGTCAGTGTTAACCCTGCTACAAATAGATACTGCCTCAAGAAAACACACAAATCATTTTTGGTTAAAAGGAGACCATGTCTTTGTTAAAACTGCCTTTCTGTCACTTGTCTGTGGGAATTGCTGACAGAATGATTTTTCACTTGTACCCCTGGGAAAATAACTCTTCTACATCCTCTATGTCCTTTGAAGGTAGTAGTAAACACAAATAGGATGCCAAAAGAAATTACCTTCTAATCGTTTATGATGTGCTTATTGGTATATTCTGATACAGCTTGTGAAAAGATTTTGTAGGAAAGTGAATGGCAGAAAAAATACATTCTGAAATGTTGAATGAAGTGAGAAAAGGATTTCTTTGGTTGCGCTTATTTTTCTGTAATACAAGGTTTTCATGGTATATAGCACCGTGACTAACAATTTTTAGAAATAGAATTTTCATTACTTCTAGCTCCTAGCATTCTTTTATGTTGAGTACCTTCAAAATCAACCCTTTTAAGATTTACTTTGAGGTACAGGCTGGCTGCATTGATTGATCACTACTCAACATGTAGATGAATCAAGATATCACATTGCACTCACCAAAATATATACACATAGTATGTGTCCATCAAGAAATTAAAACAGAAACTTTAATGTAATGAAAGCATAACAGTGATGCTTTGAAAAAACTAGAAGAAATTTTTTAAAATTATGGAATTTTCTGGATTTATGCCTCGTGACAATTGAGCCAGTACTGTGGTATTTTGTTTAGTTTATTGACATGTAACATCTCAGCCTTTAAATTCACATCCTTTATTTTGTCAGTGAAAATGTTTAAAGTTGTACCTCTTATTTGTTTTACTAGTAGATTACAAATGAGCTCCACACCAAGAAAAATATTTATAGTTCACTGTTCCTAAAATTGGTTAGTATAATAGTGAACCATGAGAAAAAAATGAATAGGGAAGAAGTGATTAAAAATGGACTTAAAAAGGCACTGATGAAGGAAGATTCATATCAATATGGAAGAGGACTCCATTGTGATCCTAGATAGGAAGATCAATCTTATTAAATAGGAATTCTGGATATTAAGATCGACATAGAATAATGACTGTTACAGTGCTCAGAGACAACCAGAGGCAAGGGGAGACAAGACCAAGCCACAGACATTAAAAATCACTATTATTCCATTTCTCAGTAAATTGGAAATATTTACTGCAACTGAAGAGCATGTATTATGACATTCATGTGAATAACATAACTGAATTAGAGTCAACCTACAACCAAGCCCAGGCAGTCTGCAGCTTGGAATCAAGAGCAGGATATTAACAGTTACTCTAATATTCCTTGTTACCCTAAGAATGTGATGTGCCACAAATTTGTAATTTTTTAAGATTTATCAATTTTTTTATTGAAAAAGCAGATTTGCAGAGAAAAGAAAAGACACAGAGAAAGACCTTCCCAAGTGTCCCAAATGGCCAGTAGTGAACCAATCTGAAGCCAGGACCCAGGAGCTTCTTCCGGATCTCCCATATGGGTGCAGAGTCTCAAGGCTTTGGGCTGCTGTTCCCAGGCCACAACCTAGAACTGGATGGGAAGTGGAGCAGCCGGGGCACAAACCGTGCCCAAACAGGATCCTTTTATCCACTGTAGATGAGCTATGTTTCCGCAGTGTGGCCACTCAGAGAAAGGCATACTTGAACTACACTGACAGAGAAATCTGCAATCAACACCCCCACTTTTCTCTGTTCTCTCTCCCTCTCTCTCTATACTGCTTGTGGCTCCCACAGGCCAGAAAAGTCTGAGGCATAATCTCACAAACGGACAGTCATCTGTTACTCAGCCTTCAGTGGTGGAATTTGGGTAGATGATCTGCAAAGATTTTCTGAAGAACCACTGATACTTGCTGGCCGTTTATGTCCCTATGGTAACTCTACATTTTACTTTTAAAGTCAGTCATACATATGTACCTGAGGTTGCACTATCCGCTTCATCCACTGTTATTGCTCATTACGTTAAGTTGTGGGAATTAGGAAAGTAAAGAAATAAAGGAACAACAAAAGAAAAACATTACTAAAAATTATAGTCATGAGATGTAATAAACAACTGTACACTTAAGATCATTTACGGCATCATTTCCTATTGTCACTTTCAACCTAAATTTTAAAAAAAATCAAGAAAATTTTCAATAAGTTTCAAGTATTCTGTCCCACTGATATGTTTCACAATGGATTAACACAATAATGTGCAGGAACCTCTAACATGGTCTAATTACAATGTGCTTGACTAAGCATAGAGACTAAACATTTATAATTCCAAGTTTCTAGAACTCCTTTCTTTACAGTATGGCCGGAAACTGATTTGCATAAATGCACTGGTTTGCAAGCCACAATATAAGCACAAATATCATGGGTGTGTTTTAAATAACTATATCTAATTCAGTAACTTCCATGTGGGACCCAAGAGTCTGCCTTGCTAAGGATCTCTAACCATGCTCCCAGATGTTCATTGGACACAGTTGGAAGCCAAATGCGTTACATCCTTATGATGTCCATGCTTCCCTTAGCCAGTCCAGTAGAATGATACCTGCACAGCCGATACATGACTCTCTAGTCTGTAGGACGTGAACTCAGGCCGTATTGGTGGCCTGATCCAAACCTATACTACATTTTCAGATAACTCTCATCTTTTAGAAGAAGAGATACATTTTGCTTTCAAATCCAGGAAACTTGAAGGGAAATTAGGGTGTCAGAGATCACAGCTTTTCCTGGTGTGTCCAAATGCCCTGATTCCAAGTTTCAGAGCTTTGATTTTATAGAACACACCAACCATCTCGTCCTGTAACAGGTTAGCATCACACACTTTAATGCTTTAGCAATTCTGCAAGCCATCATGTTGTCAGCTGAAGCCTAAGCATTAATCTTCTGACACTTCAGGACACACAATTTCTTACAATTTTGATTTGGAAATTCAAGCATTTAAGCACTTTTTTTTCTTTATGCACACTCTAAAAGTCAGTCAGAGGCAAGTGGTTTAGCCTTCCCCAAAGTCTCTGTAGTAATACAATGTCACCTTTATCTGCTTGTTAAGTGCCCTGGAAGTGGCATTGCCCACAGCTTTTCATTTTGCCTGAATGCCATTGCCATTTGGTTTTGATTTGGTTTAGCCACTTGGCCTGGTGGTTAAGTTGATATTTGAAATGCATGCATTTCACAGTGGAGTTTCTAAGCTTGAGTATCAGCTCTGTTCCCCTTTCCAGCTTCCTGCTAATGCACTCTGACACTCTGGGGGACAGTCGGCGAAGGCTGAAGTGCCTGGAACCATGACATTGCTTCCACCCAAGTGGAGGCCTGGATGGAGTACCCAGTTCCTGGATTAGCCTGCCCTGGCTGTTGCGTACAAATTTTTCAGACAAAAAAAAAAATTGAAGACAAAATGTTTTGTTCCTTCCTGTGTTCCTCTCTTTTTGCCTCTGAAGTAGGTAAATACAATTAAAAAAATTCTAGATCTAAATTCTTTTGTGTCCTCCAGCGATTACTGTAATTTACTCTATATTAAAAATTGTCACAAAGTATTAATTTAAGAATGATTTATGACAACAAATAGTAGACACTAAAAGTGAGAGTTACAAGCTGTGTGCCAAATTATAATTTTAAAACTTGATTTAATTATTTATTGATTTGAGGCAAAGAGTATTAATGATAGAAAGAGTGAGAAAGAGAGAGAGGAAGAGAGATATCATGCATTGACGGACCACATCATCATGACTGGTCCAGACTGAACCCAGAAGGCAGGAACTGTGTCCTGAGCTTCACATGGTTGGCAGGTGCACACAGTGGGAACTGTTCTCAGCTCCCTTCTTCAGTTCACTAGCAGGCAGCTGACTGGGAAGTAAAGCAGCAGGGACAGGAATTGGCACTCTGATAAAGGAATGTTGATGTCACAAACAGAGGCTTAACCCATCCTGCCATAATACCAACTCCAACCAATTACAGTTTTCACTTCTGCTAGATTCAGTTAGACTGTGTAAAAAGTTTGCGCATTATTGCACAGATACTATAATAAACTATGCAATTGTAGCAATATGTAAATACATCAAATGACTGTGGTTTGTAGAAATATATGTGCAATTTTATTTCCTTTTCTAAATTTTTATTAGTTTGAACAGGGAACAATTTTGAAAGTGGCTTTGGGTACTCTAGTTAAATTTAATTGGCTCTCCTTTGATTAACTTTAGTCTATTTTTTTAAGAGTTCCTAAAGATACAGATTTTTCAGAGTTCTATCTAAATCTTGTAGAAGTGTTAAATCATGAAGTACCATTTCCTAAGTCTGCACAAGTTCAAAATCATCTTCATAATGTATGAAGCTGCAAAGGCAGCAGATGATTCTGTTTCACTCAAGGTGGCAAAGCACATAGGTCATTCTGTGTATGGAGAATGGAAGCAACTGTATTGCAATACTGGAAGCCAAAGCAATTAGCGAAATCATCTGCCATATCTGCATTAGTTCTTCCCTCCCAACTCTTGTTTGTCCTGTCTTCAGACAATTACTGTTAAAATAAATGTCCGCTTACTGCTTGTCTGGCTGGTAATGAATTTTTACCTTGATGGGCTGAACACGACATTTCAGAGACATTCAAGCATTATTGCCCAAGTTACCCTCCTTTACAGAATCAGATAGGGCAAAGCTCGGTGAATAGTTAATACAATTATCTTGTCAACAAAGCTGACCCCTCTGAATATCAATAGGCAAAGTCATTGCAAGCTGGATGCATTCTGTGGCTGTTGCTCCAAGGACAAATATCACTGCAGGCAATGAATGCCATTTCATACAAATACAGAAAACAGTGGGGGCTGAATCTACTGAAAGTGAGAAATGAGTGTAAAAGAATCTTCATGTGTTCACTTTGGTATATGCTATTATTAGTATAATATGGTTATAAATGAAATAAATTGGCAGTCATATATATACATGTGAAAAATCTAACATGAATATAGGGTTAGAGCAAACTATTAACTTGCATGTATTTCTTTGCATATTATTGGAACAGAGGTTTCTTAATGTCTACACAACTGGGCAAAATGGATTAATAAATATACAATTTAAGTGTTCAGTAATAGCAAGAGTTATTTCTAAGCAGATGCTGTGGTTCAAACCATGAGCAGTTTCTCCACTCTACCATCCTGCCCAGCCTGCAGATGCTGTAGCCTCAGTTTCTCCAAGAGACCTGTCCTCCTGTTCTTATGATATGTGTGGAAGTGATCACTTTTTAAAATTTTATCAGCATGAAATTGTATATAAATGTTTTATTATATTATAATGATAGTATAAAGACTTCCCTACTGGTTGAGAACTCATTACTTCTTACTCATGTTTTTGTAGAAGCCAGAGTGCTGTGGTAACAGCCCTGGCTGAGAACGAAGGGCAATCACTGTTCCATGTGTTGTCAAGCAGGTGTGTGTGAGGCATGTGGAATCTCCCCTGCAGGGTCTGGAGTTGCAGTAGTGGAGAGCACAGAGTCCCAGCTGTAATTCCACTCCTAGCAGACACAGTATCATGTGACAGTGTAGCTTAGTTTGTATACTGAAACCTAACGAACATCACCACACATATATGTAATATATATGTATACATGCATAATATATATGGAATATCAAAATAATCCATTCCATGTGTTTCAGAGATACAATTTAAACTCATCCACGTTTTTCTCCCTCATTCTCTCCCTCTCCCATTCTTCCTTCTTTATTTTCTTTTTCAATTTTGGCAAAAGTATAATTTCAGTGTACTTTATAATCACAAACTCAATGCACCACAAACCACACTATTTAAAAAGTATAAAGTGAAAAGATCATAGTTCCATGGGGATATATACAAAAGCAACAAATGGCAAATCACAGGGTGTCCATTTCATGCCTTCTCATTTTCTGGTCTTCTACATTATGCACTGAATGTCAGAGAAAACGTGATCTTTGTATTACAGCGATGTATTTGGTAATTGTATCAGTTACAAGCACTTGGCCCTGCAGCCATGGCTCTATTTTCTCTCCTCCTTCACGGTCAAGTAGCTCCTGGTTAGCACGCCATGCTTTGTAGAATTCCATGCACATGAATCAGGTACTCACTAAATCTTCAGATAATATTTCTCTTTGAGGTTATAGGGGAAAGAAAGACAAATACACACTGTGACTAAATGTTTATCACTCTGAGAAAAGTAATTGGCATTTTGGGGATGTGCAAGTTTTGTTTTAATTACTCAACTTGCTGCCAGACGCCCAGTGTCTCCTGGAAAGCAACAGCATCATTGAGCTTCCTCGGCATTGGTGTCTGCCGAGACACGTGCATACTCGGCACAGTGCTAACCAGATCACTCGGCTTGTGAGCCTTCACCTTACGGACATTATTGATCATAGCATCTGTGTTGCTACGGAAATCATTGCATGTGTCCTAAGTGTCATCCTTGGAGTGTATACTGAATAATTCTGGCTTGCATCAGATAGCAAAGTATTTCTAGTGTATCATTTAGTATTTTTTCAATATGAGCAGTTTCCCAGTGCATATTAACATAATTCAAAGACCTTAACGCTCTGTGCCTACTTCCATATATCCACCTTTACGTTTTCTCCAATACCTCATACATTTGCATTTCAGCTCTTCACAGTTGTTATTGCACAGCACAGGAGCCCACACATCTGAATACATTCTAGCTGTCAAAGTGGACCACTTTTCTACACACAGCACCTGGAAAGCTACATATTTTTGCTTGTTTCATGTAAATGAGAATCTTTCTACTCTATTTTCCTGATCCTGTTATAAATTTACGTATTCACCATAATATTTATTATATCCTATGATCTAAACTAATATCTAGCCATAATAGCGTACCTAGCATGCATGATGTTCTCATGGCTACTGTCTGATTAGGAATGTGACATTATATAACTATTCTTTGCTCTCTATCTGCTTCCCACATGGATATTAGTATATTCAACAGAACTATAATATGTGCGATATATCCAAATCCAACATCCTGGCTTCTATGAGGATACTTTATTCACTATGTTTTTTTTTTTTTTTCCCTTGAACCTGTAGAAACCAACATAGACCAAGTTTTCACCATTCCTAAGGATCTCGACCAAGACAGCAAATGCTGGCACCTGAGGGAACCCCTCAAATCTAATAAAATCTCCATTATTTTTTATTTTCTGACCTTTTTAAATCCAGAAGTATGAAAAGCTAATAGCAAGGATGGTCTTGTTGGAAGTATATTAACTATGAGGGTGACTCTGGAGTGGATCATTCTGCAGTGGACTACAGTCTTTTGTAGCAAGGAGACTAATAGTGGAGTCCTGCAGTAAGTGGCTGGATGGTAGGTCATCTCAGCAGCCTCGCCCACTGTAGAAGGCCTACTGGGTCTGCTCTGCCAAGCCCTGAGTTATTGGCAATGAAGCTCTCTCTGAGCAGCACTTCTACTTTCTGTCTGTCAATAGCTTTGACCGTAGAACAGCCTCCAGAATTCTCTGAATCTCTGCTTCTGCAAGGAACTGCTTGAATGAAGACTGAACGAAAGCAAGTTAGCATACTTAAGCAAAACGTAGTCAATTTTGTCTTTTTGATCCTTATTTGGTTCCTTAAGGCTCAATCTAATTTATTCCAATCGGTTCTTGTCATTTATTTTTTTTTTTTCCTTTTCTTACAAGGCCTAGCATGTGCCACATCAGAGTTTCCTTTGGTCAAGTTTTGCTCCTTGATGAAAGTCCACAAGAAGTCTTGAGAAGAACCCCTTTGGCTGTATCACGGAGAGCTGTTCGCGCTGCCTTCCACAGGTGAGGAGTGTTCTCAGGATGAACAGTGAGTATATTTTACCTGCTCTCATCTGAAATAATTTCTCAGTGCATAGCCATAAAATTTACTCCCTGTACTTGAATTCATATCTTGCAAACTGCCAATAAGTTTACAATATGCATAACTATGCTATTTTGAGCTAAAAAAAGATACTGCATTTTAATCCATTGTTGCTTTTAACATGAATAAATCAAAACATTTTAATGAATGCCATAAATAGTTGCCTATTAATCATAACTATTAATCATAACTAAATTCCCAATAGTGTGAATACTGCATGTTTGAAGACTTCTCTTTAATAATAGGGAGCTAATATTCTTGTTGGTGGTTCAGTTATCTTTCCATAGTGCCATTGCCTGTAGTTTATTTATTCTTCCACCTTTATGGAGGGATAACTGACAAACCATGTGATATTTTGGTATATGTATGTATTGTGAAATGATTACTTCACATCTACTAATTGTTCTGTTGTCAGTTTTCTTTTTATGGTTAGAGTATTTAGGAAGTACTCTTTGAAGAAATTATAAGTATACAGAGCCAAGTGGTGGCCCTGCTCACTGTGCTGTGTGTCGCTTCTACGACATATATTTGCCTATAACTCAAAGTTTGTACCCTTTAACCAACACTTCCCAATTTGTTCTTCTCTCAGCACCCATTCTATGAATTTGACCTTTTGATATTTGTCTCCATTCATTTATTCATTTACCTTCATCTAAGCTGTTCTAGTTAGCATAATGTCCTCAAGGTCCATGCATGTTCTAGCAAATGGGAGGATTTCTTCACAACACTGAATAATATTCAGTTTTATACACACACAACAATGTATTGCTTTACTTATGATTAATTATTTTTAGGAAATAATTCTGTAATAGAAATCACCTAGCTAATACTTGTCCAAGTAATAGTCATTAAAAATTTTTTTGAAACAAATATTTGTTGTTTTACATATAGGGCATGTTTCTTTTTTAACTCCTTTTCTACCACTCCAAAGTTGAATATTTCAAAAATATGCTGTGTGTAAAATTAATGATAAACACAGCATATTCTGACGTGACTGGAACCTACCACAAATATGAGCATTAAGAAAGACATAATAGATAGAAGTTTAAGTAATATAGAATCCTGCACTCATTCACTGTTGTCAAATACACTAATTCATTAGAAGGAGATTTGAAAACTTGATCTGTGTCTGTAGATATTTGGTCTGAAGTTAGAATTCCGTGTAGAGTCTCTTTTAAGTTCACATTTGAGATGCTGAATTACAGTCTGCTTGTTGGTTGGGTTTCCTCCGAGAGGGTGAAGTGATTTAGCCCAGTGTGATTTCAGCAAGTTGATAACTTTGCCCTTGCGTATCGGTTATCTTGAATCACAGCTGACTCTGTTAGGTGCTATGTCACTCCACATTTCACTCTGTGTAAAGCTCAGGTTGGGTTTAACACTTTCTGACCTTCTTTGAAAATTGGATAGCTCAGTAGAAATCAAGTGCGTTAAGCAGAATCCAGGTCTAATTTATACTGAGATGTTGCTGCTTATAGACTTCAGCTGTTTCTTCTGCAACTAGTTACCTTGGGAGACAAAATCAACCAATTAGGTCGTGAAAGTGAAAGAGAAATCTGGAAAAGGTTGGGTTGGGAATGCTGTCATTCAGTTTCCTTTTAAGGTATCCTTTTCTGATAGCAGAAAATCAAATATTGATTTGTCTTTATACAGAATATTGAAAATTGGGTTGTTGTGTTTAAAAATAATTAAACTGTAGGGAGTCTGTGAATATGTACACAGAAAGATAAAATCAGGAATTTTATTTATTCTACTCTAATTCAGAGATAATGTCGCCTAAAATTTAGTTTATACTCCAACTAAAACATTTTTGAATGCAATGGTATACTCTAACTTGTTCAGGACTGCCATATTTGTATACATTGTATTTGTTGCATAGTGGAATAAATCGAACATTTTACTGATAATTGGTCTAATGCCAATAGAAAATTTAACCAATATGATAAATAAAAACATAAACAAATTCAGAATAACCATACAGGTTTTCATAAAGTCATGAGTTAATATTTTTAGATTGAATATTGAACCAGTTTTGCTCTGAAGAATGGTGACTTGCTAGCTTTGATCCTTCCATAGTCAATTTATCGCTATGAACAAAGTCTCATTCTACCCTAAGCAACCTAGTTTCTGCTTGGTTTATTCCTGTTTGCCAAGGTCAAAGAATAGAAGCAGTGGACTATATTGTTATTGCCATCTTAATCAGTATCTTAGGTTGGGCTGCAATAAAAAGTACCCCAGTTTGAGCTTCTAAAACCACTTGCATTTATTTCTCGCAGTTCCAAGGCAAGGTGTGGATGGCCCTGGTCTGTCTAGACCTCCTTCCTGGTGTGCAGGTGGCCATCTCTGCCTCACATCCTCACATGGGGAAGATAAAGAGAGGCTTGTCATTAAAACACAGATTGGAGAAAACAGTTGAGGGAAGAACAAGAGTGAGAAAGAAAAAGAGGAAGGGAGAAGAGGGGATTAACTAGGGGAATTGACTCACATAATCAGCACAACTGTGACTGAATAGAGATTACAGAAATAAAATTTGAAACACTTTTCAAAGAGGAAAACATTGCTCATGAATATTTGGGAAATATTGTGAAAAACTAGGGCTCTGTGTGATTTGTAAGCACTGAGATCTTGCCCATAGCAAAAGTTTAGCAAAAATAATTTCCTGATTTCGGTCAGTCCGGTAGTAGTTTGTTTTCTTTTTATTAGAGTGAAGCCTCTTAACCTTATCTCAGCATTAGGAACAGTCCTCAAGAAGAGCATTCAGACTCAAGGCACCTGTATACCACCTGTTCTGTAGATTGCTCTTGAAAGTATTCCAGAAATTTCACACTTTTCAGGCCACTGGTTGGACCTAGGATATCCTACATTCATGAGGTGATACTTCAGATTTTTCTTAAAACTTTTTATATTTAAAGTTTTACTTTATGATGAATGAAATGGCTTGTCTTTATAAAATTGAACTGATAAAATTTGCAAAATGATGGATAGTTTCTTTCTCAATTGAGAACAAGAGTCTTCTTCATAATTAAACTTATATTGAGTAAAAATTCCATTTCAATTCATTCCAATAAGCAACTCCTAAAGCAAACTTCATTTATTATATGTCAAAAAATACTAGGACTGCGCAGTATTAGAAGCATAGCACTTTTGTAAATGATTTATTTTTTAGTATATTAACTTATGAAAAGATAATTAGAGCCATCATTCTTCCATATCTTACTCAAAACTGGTTTTTCTTTAAGGGGAAAATGAATGATTATTTTTGTATTCAGTACCCTTTAAGTTAAAATATTACATAGTCATTTAATATGAAATAATTTTAGAAAGTTATTTTTTAACTATTTTTCTTCAAAATGTATTGATAACTCCATCTCATTCAAATGAATGTCTTACATTTTTATTTTCATAAAGATGTATTACTTATTTGAAGGTAGACTAACAGAAACAGGGAGAGATAAAGAAACGTTCTATTTCCTGGTTCTTTTTGAAGATGACCACAGAGGCTAAATAGGGCATGGCCAAGCAAAAATTGGGAAGTCATGTAGGTCTCCAAGATGGCAGCAGGGCCTGAAGCAGTTGGGTCATTTTTCATGACTTTCACACACTGATTAGTGGGGAACTGGATCAAAAATGAAAGCAGCTGGAATGTCAGCCAGCACTCAACTATGGGATGCGATCATCACGTAACCATTTTAACCTACTATGCCACAGCACTGGTTCCAAGTTTTATAATTTTATATTTCAATAGAAATATTGTCCAACTGTTGATTTACATTCACAATTAGAATGGTGTAATGTTAAGAAAGTTAGGCTCAAGAATGCTGGCATTAAACTTATTTTTATACTCTATTAGTTTTTTATGAGTACTGTTTACATTATACAGAATTTGTAAAATACAGATATCTTTTTTTTTCCCTCAAGCTAATGTATTTATTCATTCACTGCCTTCAAGTTTTTGTTTATTAAATTTTCTTTTATGTTTTGTTAGGCATTGGGGTAGAGAGGGGAAGAAGGAGAAGGGAAGAGAAGGAGGAGAGAAAGAAAGATGTAAAAACTGCTCATTCGATTGACAACTTCCGTAGCAGTCACTGGTGGGCCAGGGTGAAACCAAGAGCTGAGAATTCCACCTGCAGCTCCATGTGTGTGAAACTTGACAGAGGCACTCCCCTACGGGCCACTCAGTCGCTCCCTATGTCCATGCCTGACATCTTTTGAATGTTTCCTAGCAGAAAACAGACAATCCATTGCTTCTTGTTTTTACATTATAAATGTTCTCTTCTAGAATTAATGAGTTACTTCCTTTTCCCCCATTTGTTTCAGAAATAAGATATTTTTCCTGCTTATTTCTTCAAGTACATATCCCACAGATTCTTCCTAAGGTGCTTCAGTTCAGCTTTTAGTATATCACTTCTCACTTCTATATTTTGTTAAAATGCATATGTGTTTATATCTTTGAGGGCAGAGTGAAATTTATATTTACAATTTTTCTATAATGTTTTTTATCTAGGCATTGCTAAACACCCCTGTTCCTGTTCCATTTTAAATTTATACCAATACACAGCTTACACTGTTTTGAGAGCTAATTACATACAAATTTATCATCACCTCCAGTAATGTGTCCTTATTATTGGATGCTATCTTTTATTTGTCTTTGAATTGACTGCTGTGTTGGTACATCATTTCTCAGTATTTTATGGTAGCAAAGTTCTCCAAAATTTAGTGACTAAAATCTCTCCAAAACTGAGTGTCTTAATAACAGCCATTATGTTTTTGGGAGAAGGTTGATGATGGCTTTGCCCCCCGTGGAGCCTGGAAAATCATTACAGTGTTGTGTGTGGCCTTAGGCTGGCATGGCTAAAAGAGAGATCTGTCCTTTTCCTGTGCGTTGCCCACGTCCACTTTATGGGCTTATATTCTTCTACTGACCAGTGTCTTTATTTCTCTGTACCCATCTTGGCATGACAATCTCGATTTTTAAGAACATTCAACTGAGGCCTCTAAGACAATGAGAAAGGTTAAGTTGAACAGAATTTTAAGATTTAATCTTCAAATCATTTCTGTTTCATTCATTGGCACAAGCAAATCCAGATACTGCCCCAGTTCGTTGAATGAGTATATTACACCTGTGGATGGGTGGAATGACAAATTCTGTAACAAACAGGTTTGTGGGATGTGAGTCTTTGAAATCAATCAGTAATAGGCACTTCATGCATGATGATTAATATGCTGTTTAATTTAAATCTGTCATCTGAAAAAGATAAATTGGGACCAGTTTGATTTCCAATTGAGTTCTGTTTTTAAATACTTAAAAAACGATTTCAATCTAGGGGAAATGCTCTGTGAAAGGACTATGGCTGCATGCTTCCTTTTTTCTTCCATAACTCAGGCTGCTTTTCCAAGATAGCTAATAAATAGACACTCATAGAAAGAACATTGTGCTGGCTTCATTTTGAACAAAAATTTTGAACGAATGACTTGAAGCTGAAAATTACCTTGAAATATCTATCCTGTTTCTACCAGTGTAACTCAGCAAGACTGTTGTCTCAGTTACTTAACAGATTGGATGCATGATAACCTTAGGAAACAGTGTCAATCAAACCTACTTGGAAAAATTATCTAGAATGAGAAAGCAAAATAATTTGTTTGCAGTAAGAATTTTTAATATTGATGTGCACATTTTATAAGTGTCGATGTAAATGTTTTGTACAGAGGAATAATATTTGACTGAAACATTTTGATGAGTAGTAATTGCGGAATAACAACATTTTCGGATGTGAAAGTAATTCTTTTTTATTAACTGCTTACAAATATATATTCAAGTAACAAAATGTCTTGTTATTTCTATTTTACTTTTATGATATATATTTTATTTACTAGAAAGTAAGTTATTTTATTTACTAGAAAGTAGCTGAGGCTACTTATAATGTTTTTTTTTGTACATATATATTCATTTACAAATATTTTGAAAGAACTCCATGCTATAATTAATAATTATGTATTAATGAAATGATAATGTTTTATGATTTTTTATATTAAGACTGAGGTAAAAGTGGGCACAGGTCAACTGAGATTAGTATGGCGTGATTTTCTGCTGTTAGTGGGACAAACTTGAATAAAGGTTGTTATAGGGGGAGCCTCAGGTTACTGAGTTCAGCAAATCACTGTTCTTCCTTTCCATGCAAGCAAAGTTCAAACTTGACTAAGCAGAAGTTTCACTAAGCCCTGAGGTAAGCTGAACTCTAAATATCCAATCCCCGCACGCTTAGAAACATTGCCAGTGGGTGTAAGGGACAAATGGTGCTGTTAGAAAGGTTATGATCTTCTGCTAAGCAATCCATCTTTGCTTCTATTTTACCTTTAGAATGTTTTTCTCATTTTAAGTTTGGAGGAAGAAAGCCAATCAAAATATGCATACTCAATGTGAATGAACTGTTTGTTTCAGGTGCATTTTTCTAACCTGGGATTATGTATTCGCATTAAATGACCAAATATTCTTTTGGAGACATTTAGTCCTATTAGTATGAACCCTTACATTACATTTAAATTAATGTGTATTTTTAAAAACTGTGTAAGTAGCCATTTATTGACTTTTTAAAACAGATCCTAGAGCAAATGTAGTAACTCTTTTAAATCAAAGTTGTAAAACTAAAGTGTATTAAGAAAAACAAAATGACTCATAAACAAAAAACAAAATGACTCATAAAGCCTGTGGTCCACATTTTTGTGGATGTCATAGGTAATGAAGCTTATAGTTAATTGTGCTTTGAATTCAATAGAGTCCTAAAACATCACAAATTGATATATAGAGTATTACCCAAATGTGTACTTGAAATTTTCCTGAATGTTGTTATTTCATAGTCTCTAAATCATATTAAATATTAGTTATACCTCTGTACTTGCATTCCTGCCAGCAATAGTGTTAATATTGGAATATCTTAGGTACTCAGTGTAGAATTTGCTGAGTCATCACAAGAGAACTATATTGTCTCTAAGTGCAGTACATCGTGTCTTTATCAAAGCTGTTCATTCTTTAATCTCATCTAAGTGATAAAGCAAGTGCGAATCCCCAGTGCAGGGACACAGACGACTGAGTAGCAGAGCATGTTGGAAAGGGGGCAGTCAGGTGTTCTCTCCGATGTGATGCAGAGACCTGGAACAGACGCAGCATCTAGAGAAGTCAAGAGCTGAAAGGAGAAGGGCCCTTGAGAATGCTTCTTGCCTACCCCTTCTTATTTTTACTTGTTTTCCGTGACTTGCTCCTTAATATTATTCAAAGTATGTAATATGGATGACTTAAGAGTCCCCATGAACCAAGTTCTTCCTGGCATCATGGTGAGCGTTAACTAGACTTGACAATCTGCACATAAAAGTGCTTGACAAACAGTTCCAAACACTATAAATGATCTTTGCCTGACAGGTTAGTATTGTCCTGAAAAGCTGTGAATAGATGAGTAGAAATTCTCCCCAGCAATGATTCTATACAAAAGCAGGGTTGTTCAACAGGTTAGAAACAGGAATTACCCATCAAGACTCCCCCGACCTGAATTTGTGTCCAGATCAGTCAGGAATAAGGAACATGTAGATGCTAACCATGATACACCTGCCCCTGCCCTGTTAGGGACTTGTGAGCATAGCACAGCTGGTCAAAGCCAGGCTTACATCATGGTCTCACATGGGTGCTAGGGGCTCAAGCACTTGGGTTGTGTTCGCCTGCCTTCCCTAGTACTCCTGGCTGGGATATGACACCAAGAGCCAATATTGGATGTCAAAACACAAGTGGTAGGTAATGTGCTGTTCCACATGGAATCCCTCCTCAGTTTCTCATATGTATAGAAAAAATGCCCATAGTACTTCAAGGGGTATAGCCAGGCAGGTGCCCAACATGATTCTATATTGAGTTCTGTGTCAGGCTGTGAAATACAAGCCAAGATCCCCGATTCCCTTCTTACAAAGTCATGTGTCTATTCTCTTCTTAATAGCATTCAGTGCTGTTCACTCATGCTCAGATTTCCAGAATTGACTCAATTCTGGAAAATTCAAAATTCACTTGGATTTCCAAAAGGGCCATTTGAGAGATAAATTATTTGAATTTTTTCTCCCTGCTAACAAAAGCATCTCCCAACATAAGTTTCCCTAACAAGCCAAGGCTTTCACAATCTCTCAAGCTTCCCACTGAGGTTACATTCACTCTCCACCTGTATTGCCAGTCATTTTTTGATAATCATTTTTATTCAGTGTAGCTCACCTCTGTAATAGTCAGTGTCTGCACATTTTGAAAGACATTAATTAAATGTTGAGTCAAATGTTTAAATACTGCTTTAGTGAAAAGTATTTTGAGCTAAAGTTACATTTAACTTGAATACCATGAAAGTATCAAACCTCTCTTCTTGTTAGGGGCAGATTTTAAAGTAGTCCAAATGGCATTTTGTGTCAGTCATAAATTAGGCAAAGCTAAAATAAAATTTCTAGGAATCACAAAGATAGGTTTAAGTTGCATTTTTTTTTAGAATTTTATTTTATTTTTAATGTTTACATGGAGGACGGTGGGTGGGACATTTACAGTGTTTTCCTTTATCTCCGGTATTTCCCTAAGTGGAGAGAGGGACCACTCCTTGCTGCCAACCTACATCAGCACCCGGGGTGGGGGACAGTCACTTGATGATGCCTTAGAGACCCTGATGTGGGAAGAAAGCTCCAAGGGTGCTACATGAGTGGTTTTGATAGTTCCGAGACTTTGGTTTTGTTTCTCCGGTGTTGAGAAAATCTGTACAAGGTCTATTGGGTAGTCCACCTTACTGCATCTACACACCCAGAGCTTGCTGCCGAAGCTTGGCCAAGGGAGTTGTCCAACTTGTTCTTCTTTCCATCTTCTGATGTGTTATTTCACATCCTCTGCTGGCCTAGATGAGCTGACTGGCATGTCTCCTGTGAGCACGTGGGCATGTGTGCACTGCATGGACACACGCACTACAACATCATACCACACACATCACTCGTGATTTTTCCTCATGACTGTGTTTGAATCCAGCAGTCTAGCTGGGGAATCCTTGCTTGAAGTGACCCCAGATCTGACGCTTGTGTCTGCCAGCTTATGCAGTGTCCAATTCAGTGTGTCTCACATAACAACTTACACACACTGGTGAAAGCAGTTGCTTCATCAGCTCTGCCCCAGCCCCATCTCCCACATGAACCGATGGGTGCTTTGGCCTAGCCAACCCAGTCCTCCACAAACCTATGCCTTATGCACCAGCAGCAACTGCAGCCTAGTCTGTGCAACCCCCAGTAACTCCTCCAGGTCCACCCAAGCCCCAGTGTCTGCCTGTGGGTCAGTGATCTTTGTACTTGTGCTTATTGGGCCCTGTGATTGCAGTGTGTTAGCCTGTGCCTCTAAAGTAAATGAAAATAGTTGATTGTAATAAGTAAAGGAGAAAAAATAGAAAAGAAGAAAGAGGAATGAGGAAGGAATAGAGGAATGGGGGAGAATAATGAATGTCTTCTTAGAATCTTATCTATGAGATACATGAAATATATTTTGCTTATATTAATAAGAATTTAAAATAAAACATTTTTAAAAGACACAGAAAGCATGTCTTTAGTGACATCCAATTTTTTCCATGCCCTTCTTCAGAGAAAGTCAGACCTATGAACAGTACTCTAGTGTTTCTTTTTTTTTTTTAATATCACATATCACTGAAAACATTCACCCTTTTCCAAAGATTCCCTGGGGAAATACCTGTTAAGGCACAGAGAATTGCAGGAGCCTTGGAAAGAACCGAGACTTTAGAGCAGAGAGACAAGACATGTACAAAAGGAAAACATCAAAGTGATATTTGTGGATTAAGATAAATTGATCCTTTATTTCTGTTAGAACAAACAGAATCTCACTTGCACCTGTGTGCTACTTCATATGGGAGCAATTATTCACAACTTTACCTATTCACAAACTTGCCATACTAATTGTATTATATGGCCTGAATTGTGTATAAATTCTGAAAATGTGGCTTTATTTCCAAGTTATTATGTTTTTAACAATGCTGTGTGACCATCTTATGTACACATATACCAATGTGGAGTCCCATCATTTTTGCTTGTTCAGGACAATGTTACCAGCTTAAACTAGAATTCTCTTGTAACTGCACATCTGTAGATTAATCAGGCATTTAATATCCTAATATGTTTTCCTCTGTATATGAGTATAAGCAAATAGAAATATACTGTTTTGCTATAACACAAATATAGTGCTAATTTTGAAAACACATTAACAGTGTACTCCACATTGAAATCATTGAAATATTGCATATTTTGACAAATAGTATGATATAAAATTTAATATTCTGAATTCAAATGTGCATACTCACTTAAGCTTATTTTAAAATATTTATATCTATCCCATCTAATATTGAAATTACTCAATCATGTTTAGGATCTTTTTGTAAGTTAATTTTGTATTATAGATTCTGAAATGTCCATATCCATATAAAATATTATGATTCAATATCCCATAGTAATTAGATTTGGATTTGTTGTCATCACTTCATTTAAAATTAGATTATTTATTTTGCTTTATTCTCTGTTGAGGGATTTTAATTTTTAGTTTACTTTTTGAATTGTTTTGAAAATACTATATTAATCTAAACATTGGATGTGTTTAAACAGCTTATAGATATTATTCTTCCTCTTATGTCCTACTGCCAGCTTTCCTGGTTTTTTCTTAAGATTTATTTATTATTATTAGAAAGGTAGATTTACAGAGAGAAGGAGAGACAGAGAGAAAGATCTTCTTTCCACTGATTCACTTCCCAAGTGGTCCCAGCGGCCAGAGCTAAGCTGATCTGAAGCACAGGAGCTGCTCCTGCGTCTCCCATGCAGGTGCAGGGTCCAGAGGGTTTGGGCCATCCTTGACTGTTTTCCCAGGCCACAAGTAAGGAGCTAGATGGGAAGTAGAGCAACCAGGATACGAATTAGTGCCATATAGGATCCCAGTGCATGCAAGGCAAGGACTTTCAGCCACTAAGATATTGTGCCTGGTCCCAGTTTTCCTTTTATATGAAAATGGATTCAATATTCTTTTATTTGTATGTTTTTATATATTTTATTTTTTGACTAGGTAAAAGCTTATAGAAATTTAGATTACTATTAATATCTCTTGAATCCTTTTTTCATTAAGTTAAATTCATACTGAAAATAATTACTTGACAGAATGGAAAGATTTATCTTGTATTTTATAATTTCTATTCAAGTAGATAGTTGAAGCATATTTAATTAGTCCTATAATAATGAACATTATACTGATTTTAATTTTTTGCAATTTCTGTATTATATGGGTCACACACTATTTCAACTTTTTCCAATGCATTTTTGACAGATCTCTGCACTCAAATTGCCAGTGGATAAAGTTATTTATGTGTTTTTTTTTTCCCCTCATGTATACTGGTCAATCCATTATTTCCACCTGTTTCTCTCCCAAAGCTTTCAAAGGGATCATGATTTTATTGAACTCCTTGATTGATCATGGTTTCACAGATAGATAAGGTTGTTAATTCACTGAGATTCACTTTACATGCTTGTATTTTTTTCTTAAATTTCTTCACATGTGAATATTTTGATTTTTGACTAAGATTTTGAAGAAATTTTTCACAGCAGTTTATTCTATTTATTTCTTCCAGTTTTTAAAGAAACTTCTTATTGATAAGTTTAATTCGTAGTCTGTTATGGTTAATTGGAGTCAAGTTAAACATTCTGCTTTCTGTCTTTTCCATTACTTTTCTGAAATACTTATGTTTCTTTATGGCAAATGTATTCCAAATTCTTTCTTCTACCTATGTATATATATAATACACATAGCATGTATTATTATTATTATTGTTATCATCTGTAGCCACTCTATTGGGCAACAGATCATTAGAATTTCTTTCCCCCAGCTAATTGTAATTTTGTACCCTTTAAATGAGTGTTCCTTCAGTCCTTCTTGCCTTTACTGGGTGGTTTTTTTTAATATACAGGTTAAAATACTTAGAAACAGAGACTATATACAGCTTCTTTAGGACTTGTTCAGAAGTTTATTAAATTCTCCCCCTTTTTTTCTAAGCTATAAATAAAACGATCCCTACTCATCTGTATTTTTCCAGGTTACTCTGTCCGCACGAGAAGCAAAGCTGTAATTAGCAATGCATTATGCTGCGTTCTCTTTACTGTGCTGTTTCCTCCAGGAAAGCAGCACTTGTTGAAAGACAGGAAGTAACACATGCACAACCTTCTGTCTCAGCATGGCATCATATTCAGAAAGCATAGTCAGTTCATAGGGAATAAACAGCTGAATGAGTAACACGTTTATTCATAGGCTGGAGCTCAATAGGAAGGTAAATCCTTCAGATTGAAACTATAGCCTGATGAAGCTAGATACTAAGGCAAAATTAGCACAAATATATGCCGTATAGCTTTGCTTTGTTTTTGTATTATGGTCACTGTTATGCCAATTTCCATACAGTAACTTACGATGGTTTTCTGAGCTGTTTGATTTTTCAAAATGTTATTTAGCAGTGAAATTATTTGTTTAAATGATTTTTTAAATGCTATAGTAAAGTTCTTATGACAGAGTTAGAAAATAAAGATAATTTGATTAAAATCCCTGCTTTACCATTCACCAGCCTCTTAAAATCCCAACCTTGAAAGGATATAATATTTTGGGGGGCTCCACCTATTTTATGCATATCGCAAACTGAGTCCTCAGTAATTGCTAACAAATGTTAATTTCACATGAATAGTCCTTTGCAGCAGATATCTGAATATATAGCAAATATATCATATAGTACTCAACAAATAAATGCACATATAGAAAACTTTCAAATTGCATAAATTAACTGTGTAAACAGGGATTAAGATTGTTGTACATGCCCACATTTTTTCAGGCCACATCACACTTTAAAACTGACTCAAAGTAATATAAAGATAATTTCTGCTTGATTATCTTTATAACCCTATTGATTGTACACGTGGGACCTTTGATGCATGCTTCAACTAAATTTCCCATATTATACTCTCCTTGGAGATCTTTAAACATAATTGGGTTAACAGGAATGAAAATTTCTATAAAACATCTCATTAATTAAAATGAAGATTAAATTGCATTGCTGTATATTCTTATTAATAGCATTATATCTCTTCAGCTTAGTAATTATGATTGTTATGCTCTGGATAAGCAGAACTAAACATACCCTTAGAAGTGAGAGAGAGACTGGAGAAAGTTCATACCAGCAACCAAGAGACGCTTTGACTTGAGCTTGGATCCCTCGTTCTATTCTCCCTGTTAAGCGAATACCCAACCTCCGCCGTGACATGAAGAAATCAGTTTCAACAGTGAAGTACGTGTTGCTTCCTACTTCAGTTATACTATGCAGATGCTAACTCTACAGTTCTATCAAACTTCTGAAGTCCTATGACAAAAGCAACAGAGTGACAAGTCTTTGTTTCTCTTTGTAGTAATATTTGGGGTGAGAAGCTGAGTTCCTAAACCCATAAGATTTAGATTAAAAAAAATTTTGGTCTGTGACAATAATTTTTTTTCCCACATCAAATGACAGTTTAGTGATTCTAAAGTAATATGTCAAATGTTCTCCAAACATTATTTTTTTTGTAAAATTTAGCAAATGAAAGGTTAAAGGAAGGCTGAGAATCTTCTAGCAGTTCTGATGTTCAAAATAGTATTTCCATTGGCAGATTGAAAACTAACATTGAGCATTCTCATTTCAGATATAATTGAATAGATATATAAATGCCTCGGGAGAGAAACCTTTAAAATTTCTTTAAGAATAAAAGCTTAAAAATTGTGCATACCTTCAGTTTGTGGGCAGACATTATGGCAGATGAGGTTAAGCCAGCACTGGGGTATCCATATCCCATTTGGAAGTACCTGGCATTTAGTCCCATCTCTCTTTGCCACTCAGCTTGCCTCTGGTGTGTACCCTGGAAAGTTGTAGGATGGTAGCTTGAGTGTAAGACCCCGAAGGAGTTCCTGGCTCCTGGATCAGTCAGGGCCAGTTCTGGCTGCTGTGGGCATTTGGGGAGGGAGCTATGAATGGCAGATCCTCTTTTCTCTCTCTCTGCCTTTCAAATAAATATTAAAATCTTAAAAAATGTTGTTTCTGAGAATAAAATCTGCACAAAAAAATGAAGGTAAAGGATGACTTAAATCCTAATTATCACATCAGCCCACTAATGCAGAAAATAAACATTTCCATGTGCACGCTGGTATCTATGAACACACGCACATGCGCACATACTTAAGTGCACATGCACTTACCTGTCACTGATAAATATATATATATATATATATTTGTAGTGTTGACTACACTCATCGATGGGCTTTTGGTGCATGGAAAAGAGAGTTTAGTTAAGAATTAAGAAGATACCAGTTTTAGTCCCCAGTCTGTATTGCTTAACCTGTCATAATCTGCAACTTTTAGAACACTACTGGAAACAAGATGATGTATATGGTAAATTTTATTTTCCAATAACATAAAAAGGAGCAAGCAACCTAATAACTTATTTCTGAGGTGTTTCTGTTACTCAGTGTCAATTTTCCATACTGCCCCACCAACAGATCTTTGAGAAGATCAAAGTTTTATACACAACTTGGGTTGACAGGTGGTTCTCTTCACAGCACTACATGCAAGTCCAGAAAGAATCTTTGACTGTGCAGGAAAGTGCACATTCTTAGTGATAAAATGCCTGACAGTTAAAATCCATTTGTACCATATTGAATTCTAGGCAATTAAATAATAGAATTCCAGATTATAATCTCATAATCTATTGTACTTTCTCCACCCAGCGTTATCAACTGCTGTGTGATAATACTTTCTGAAATTTATCTTCAAATGTACTGAGTGTCATGTGATACCAATTCATTTTCCTTAGACATGTTTGTTTCCAGGTAGCAAGTTTATGTGAATCTGAATTGCATATGAATTTAAAATATGCCAGAAGTGGAAGAATTTAAATGTTTTCCAGCACTTAGCTCATGCAGGTGTTAGGTTGCTGCTTCTCCCACTTTCTCCCTCATTGCAAGAAAAAGCAGGCCTGATTTGACTCAAAGATGTTATTTGCTGAGTGTACGATCTGTCACCACGGAGGCACAGTATTTAAAATATCATATCTAATGTATGTGTTTTGTGATCCTTCGGTAGTAATACGAGCAGGACAATGGATTACTGCAGATCGAAAGGGAAGATGGTGTGTCTGTTTATATCAGATGCATGAATATGAGTCCAAGAGAATCACCTATTATAATCTTTTAAATTTCAAGTGTCAAAACTGAATGTAAAGGAATTTTCTGAAAGGTAATGTTTCACTGCTCCACTTGCACAGTAAAAGATAAATGATTAGTAAATACACTGTAAGTGTATTTCATTTTCAGTCATTCTTCCATCAAGCAGGTAAGGTGTTGTTATCTACACAATGTGCAGTAATGTTCTTGGGATGCATAATCAAGGACAGAGTCACCCCTGGGAACCCCTCGCTGTTCCTAGATCTGTCTACTGGTAGACTCTGAAAAAGCTCATCTCCTGCAGAACAGCCTGGCAATTGCAAGGCAGCACGGGTTTGCTTCTTTAAAACACTAACTCTTGTCAGGACAAACAAAATGATTCAAAAGGAGTATTTCCTTTGACCTCTATTGGTAAAAAAACAAACAAACAAACAAACAAACACATTTCAAGTTAGGTTGGTGAACTGAGTGTATAAAAGCAATATATTTAACGCAGTGATTTAAATTCATTGTGACTTGTTTGCTCTTCGTTTTGAAGTGTGTGTCAGGAAGAGCTCTCCTCTCCAGTTTCACTCCCTAAATGTATACAACGGAAAGGACTGTTGCAGGCTGATGCTGAAAGTCAGGAACTCACTCCAAATCTACCAACTTAACCACTGGGACACAGTTATATGAGCCATCCCAGCTGCTGCTAGTGAGCTTCCTACACAAGCAAGAAAGTGGAGTTAGAGTCACAGCTGAATGGGAAACTCGGGTAGTGTGGCATCGGAGATGAACTCTAACTGCTGGATTGAAGGCCCGTTCCTGGCACAACATTCAAAAAAGAAATTTCGGGCATCCAGACTCTAGATGCAGAAGTTGCATGTTTATGGCCTGTGGTTACTCACATGATTGCTTTTGTATTGAAGTTAATTACTTCAAGCACTGCTGTTTGGGCAGGGAATTAAGTCTCGTTCTGACTCATGCGAGTTCAAGTCCTGGCTGTTCTGCTTCTACTCCCACTTCCTACTAATTAGTGTGAAAGGACAATGGTGATGAACCAAATCCTTGGGACCCTGTCAGTCATACAGAAGAACCAGACAGAATTCCAGACTGCTTGGTTCAGTCCTGGCTGTTACAGACATCTGGTAAATGATCCAGTGGATGAAAGATTGGTCTCCCTCCCTGCCTCTCTCTCAGTCTCTGTGCATCACAAATTTGTAAATGTGTGAATATTTTAGAAAGCTAACCACTGTGAAGTTTATTATTTGCTATGGCTTAGCAACAAAGTTTAGGCATATGAAAAAACAAATACTCATTAAGCGAAAAATGGTAAGCCAACTGTTATCCAGGCATGTGATGAAGTGTGTTCAAGAGATCTGACAGGGACTGAATGGTTAGGCATAAGAACGCTGGTCAAGGAACTGGTTCCTTTCAAACCCAGGCTTTGCTAGATCAGTGAATAGGAAGCTTGGAGCCTCATACCAATCATCTTTTAGCACTAACAGTCTTAACTGGGGTTCCACGAGAGAACAACCACTGTTGTTTTCTGTATGGGCCCTGGTACTAGTGTGGATAATAAACCTAGAGCTATATATTGAGCCCTGTGGGGCTGTCAGATTACAACAAGATACATAGTTAAAGTTGAAACTCAGGTAAATAATGATTGGTAGTTTAGTAAAAGTATTAACCAAATTATCATATGAGGACACATTTATGTTAAAAAATCACTCGTATCAGGACTGGCATTGTGGCACAGTGGGTAAAGCTGTGACCTGTGACAGTACCATTGCAAGTGAGCACTAGTTTATATCCTGGCTGCTCCACTTTTTATCCAGCTCCCTGTTAATGGCCAGGGAAAACATCAGAAGTTAACAGAAGTGATTGGGTCCCTGAAACTCACCCTGGACCCTAGTGAAGCTCCTGGCCTTTGTCTTTGGCCCAGCCCTGGCCATTGTGGTCATCCAGGGAATGAACTGCAGATGAAAGAAGATCCAGCTCTGTCTCTTTGTCTCTCTCTCCCTCTTTCTTTCCCTTTCTCTGTTTCTCATTCTTTCTGTATAACCGATTTTCAAATAAATTAAATGTACTAATAAGGATTTGTGTTTTCTAGGCATTATGTATTTAAATGGGAATCCTGTTTTCTCATTTGTGTTGCATAGTTCTCTCTGGCCAATAATTTCACTCTAAATGCATTTCAGTTTTCTGAGAAGTTTGTCCCTGGCACTCATTTATATTTCAGAGAAACAGCTGATTGCCTGGGACAGGAAAAAATTCTCCCTTTGAGCCTGCTGCTGGGGCAGGGTAAGCTAGTGTGAGGGGAGGTTACTGGACTGTGCCCACCGGACAGTGGCTCTGCTGGAACATACCTGCTATCCTGGTGTGTACATGGGTACCAGAGGCCACACATTCTACTCTGATTGCCCAGCAGAGTTGTGGAATAAGCATAACACAACTAGAAGGCCAGCAACACTGCTAAAGGGCAACAGGGAAGTTGTGGTTGGGATAGAAGCACATATGGGGCGAAGCTATTGGAGAAGAGAAGCAAGGCATGGGGCAGGGAGACTCACGCAGAATACACAGAACCGATGTCTTGGTTGAGGCCACAAAGAGAAAGGAGGCTTGACATATTGTTTAATCTACTGGAACTTCTCATTTTCTGGAGGAAATGCAAGTCTTCAGAGCAAATACCTTCCATTTTGGAGTTATTTGAATGATACAGGACCAGGAATTGAAGAGAAAGAATATGACCAAATGACAAAAACTACCTCTTAAAACTGAAGGTACAATTTGAACTGTTTTGGACAAGACTGAGAGGTTTTTCCAAGAGTGTATTCTTATCCAGTCTCAGATGAACAGCTCTTATTTAGCAAACACCTCTCTTGCCTCCTGTTTGAATCAGTGACTGTCTCAGTCATTGCCGTCCTCAGCACCACATCCTTATCCTTAGAGCAGGCTTTTGTAACTGGTCACGTTCCTGCAGGCATTCTCTTAACCTGTAGGCATTTCTATTCTAGTTATATTAACCTCACCTAAGTGCACATGAAATTGTAGGTTTAACTCCCAAACCTATCAGTGTTTGCTATTTTATATAAACCACTTACAATTTTCAGATAAAATTTTATGAATTTATCTTTACCAAATGTATGTAAGTGAACACAAGGCTTGTAATAATAATTGAAACCATGCACTTAAAGAGATGATAAAACCCACAGTCCTGCTTGGGCAGCATGTGGCTGCAGCTAAACACTTTAGGCTTGCAGGCTTCATTAGTGACAAGAAACTAATCACAACCAGGAAATGGAATGAGAAGTTAAGAACCCTGGTTAGCAAGCAAATGTTAGAGAAGACAAAGATAAGCAGAGAGACCTAGCTTGGGAAGTTGAGGCAAAGGGAGCAGTTTTCAGATAGGTGGAGTAAGACAGATCAAGTTCTAAGATTTTGGACACTATGTTCATGTTTTAATTTTCTTGTCAAATCCCACTGTTGATTAGGAGTGCTGGTTCAGGGTTAAGGAGATGGCTGAAAAATGGTCTGCAGATGTTAGAGAATTGAGATGACCACTGGTTGACTGCAAACTCATAAACCCGCAGCAATTTGCAGAGTACCTGTTCCACAAAGGGTCAAGTTTGGGTTTTAGGCTGAAACACAATGAACAAGCAGGAGTAATCTGGAGGTCAACTTGAACTCCAAGTCTCCCAGCAGGGTGTGATGGTCTTGACTGAATAGCTTCATGGTGTGGCAAGAAACCCATGACTGTTACTCGGGATAAGCAGGCACTTAGCCTGTTCTGCATGGTAAGAACATTCAGTATGTAGCGAGCCTGCTCTGAAAATGTACTTACTGAATTGTTACAAAGATGGAAAAGGTTGCCCCCATAATCTCCCGCACTTTTCTTCCCGTTATCAAACTATTACCTTACTACAGAATAATTCTTACAGTCATTGAACTGGTATTGATACAAGATGGTATCTATGTGGGTGTCTTGTTCATGTTCTTTTTCATCTTTTTTTAAAACATGCATTTGGGAGAGGAAGAGAGAGAGAATGAGAATACTTCCATTAACTGCTTCACTTCCCAGTGCTCACAACAGTCAGGGTCTGGCCGAGCTAAAGCAGAAGACTAGCACATCAGGATCTCCCTAGAAGGAGGCAAGGATTCAAGCACTTTGGCCATCCTTTGCTGCATTTTCAGGCACATTAGCAAGGAACTAGATCAAAAGTGAAGTCAGAGCTTAAACCAATAGTCTTCTAGGATGCCAACACCATAGGTTGCACTGTAACTGCACCACAAAACCAGCCCAACTGTTCTTGCTTTTTTGCCTAACATTTTTTTCTAGGACAGTATCCTAGAGAGGAGAACATTTCATTAAATCCTCATGTTTTTTTAGGCCACTAATGGATATATAATTTTCTCAGATTTTCTTGTTTTTGATAAGCTTGGCTTTCATATTCAGGAAGCATATTAACATTAAATTTGTAAATCTTATCTCTTTACATAACAAGATTCAAAATTCGTTCCTGTATCTGTGGCTTGTTTGACATTCCAGACTCTCACCGTGCTTTGTCTGATCCAAGTTTCTTTGCAGATATTGTAACCTTGAAATGCTTTTGGCCACAGCTAGTAGAAATCACAATTTGTTGTTTTTGCTTTTGAAACATCATATGGCAGCCAATACTATGTACAATTATATACATCTGTTAATTTATGTAGTTAAAAACTTTCAAAAATTGGCTTATACATTTTTATTACACTAGTTACTTTTATATATTTTTACATTCCTATAAAACTATGAGAAGTGTATGGTGTCAGAATTATGAAACTTTCTGTCTGCAGAAGCCAGTATTATACATCATATTTCCAATTCTTCACATTTCATGCGTTTGAGTTATTTTCAGCTTTATGTACATAAGAAAGCAGGCAAAAAAAGATATGTTGCTATGATTGCCTGAATAGAGTAATAAAAATGGAATTGAGTTCTCAAAACTATTCAGAGCTTGAATTCAGTGTTTTCTAACTGTGCTTAACTATGGTAGCTCTTTACGGAAATGATTTGTTTACTTATTTGAAAGACAGTGTGAAAGGACAAGGGAGAGAGAGACAGAGGGAGAGACAAGTATACACAAACACAGAGAGAGAGAGATGGAGAGAGGGGGAGCGAGAGGGAGAGTGGAGGAGGAGAGGCAAAGAGAAAGAGGCAGAGAGAGAGAGAGAGAGGGATAGAGACAGAGCGAAACAGAGAGAGAGGAGAGAGTCGGGGGGTGGTGGGGAGACACCCAGACATCCAAATCTCCATCTGGGTTACATTATGTGGATAACAGGATCCCAAGTGTTTGGCCTTCTTCTGCTGCCTTTGCAGGAGCCCTTGCTGGAAGCTAGTTCAGAAACAAACAAGCAACAACAACAACAACAAAAAAACAAAAACAACTAGACTTAAACCAGAATGTTGACGTAGAATACTGCTTAACTTGCTGTTATGTAATGTCCCATATAACAGTAATTGAATTAAATAATGGAAGATAGGTAACCAGAGTATCTTCACTATTATGATCCCAATTCCCACTCTACTGGTAATTGAGACTATATAGGGTGATGTAGATGCATGTTTGCTGATTGCTTGTCATCATTCTCCTTGTATCACAAAGTTAAAAACAGATAGCAGTAACTTCAAAATTCCTATTGATATTTGGCCCATCGATGTTAATTTCAGTGCACTGCTGCAAGCTTTTTTTCCTTGATGATTGATAACCAGACTTAATGGTTGTTCTGAAGGATTCTCAAGTGATCCAACCAGCATGTAATCTATTAACTCTGAAAAATATCAATAGCACTATTTTTCCTGAATAAAACACAGATGCTGCATGTCATCACCAACTGTATCAGAAATCCAAACAGCTGATAATATTTTACAAGTCAGATTTAAACATGTTATATATTTATCTTCATGTCTGATTTGACATAGATTAAAGTGTATGAATTGAAACTAAAATCTCCTCAGGCGGCTTTATCTGACAGGCTTCAATTGTGAAAACCAACCTACAATTTAAGCTAATGTGGAAACAGAAAAGAACTGCTCAGTTCCATCATATGTTTGAAACTTTTGTCAAGTGACATTCTTGGCTATTTATGCTTAAGATGAAGCTCTTCTATGGAAAGTTATAGACGCTGAAGGAAAAAATAATAGCCTCATTTTGTCCTGTTTTCCTCCCTTTGAAACCCTGATGGTGCTCTCCAATTTGTTCCCTTTCCTTGTCTTGTCCTTCCTGTGGAGAGATCTGTAGTATTGCTTTTTACCACTTAGTTTATATGGAAAATGTATGAAACACTTAGGATGATTAATTTGTGATGACTATCTAATTGCTATATTTTATAATTTGTGTTTGCATTTATAGCTTAAGTCAGTGAAACATAGTGAAATAATTTCATTAAGATATGGATACATTCTTTATTTTGTTAAAAATAATGACAAAATTCAAGCTATAGGATGAATTGATGTAGGCTTTTTTTTATCTGTGTAATGTGATAAAAAAATCAATCAGTATTTACAAATGGAATCCAGATTTTGTGAAACATAGAAATCACAATGAAAGCTTACATTATTAATGATTGAAAGGAATCAGGGAAGTCAAATTATGGATATAAAGATAAATAATGAAAAATTATGATTCCTGATTCTTGGCCATACTTTTCCCATTTAAAACAAAAAAACAAACTTCCTTTAAAAAGAGTTGTCTACTTATTTTCAGTGCAAGCTGACAGAGTGACAGAATGACAGACCGATGAAAAGCGAGCTTCCTTTTGTTGGTTTACTCCCCAAATGGCCTCATTGACATATGCTGGGCCCAGTTTGAAGCAGGTAGCCAGAACTCCAACTAGATATTTTGGGCAGGAGCCCAGGTACTTATATTGTTTTCTATTGCTTTCCCAAGGAAATAGATCAGAAACAAAGCAACAGATCAGGTGTTTGGCACAGTAGTTAGAGCTCTGCATCCCATACCCGAGCCTGATTTGAGTCGTAGATGCATCACTTCCAAGTCAGTTTCTTGCTAATGAGTGGGTCATATATCAAGTACAGGAGTCTGTCTTACCCTGGTGGGAAACCTTAAGTTAGTTTGCGCAATCCTGCTTTGCCCTGACCCCTAACCCTCCCTGTCCTCCCTGTTACAGACAGTTGGTGGGTAAACCATTAGATGGAAGATATTTAGTCTCTCTCTTTCTCTCTCATTCCCCCATACTTTCTTTTTAAAATGAGCTTTGGTCCTATAGATGCCACCGATAGTATCATGACTACCTCAGACAAATATACATTGCAAAGGGAGAAAATTAAATATCAAAAAGGATTTCTAATAATGTGTGTTTCTCTTTCCTTCATTTTACCACCAAACCAAAAACTATTTAGGAGAAGAACCCTAGAATAAAGAAACTTCTGTGACCCAAACTTCTTCTATTCACACAATCTTGGTATCTTGCAACTCCAGACAGTCATATTTGACCTAGAGTATGATTTATATATTTATTTGAAGGAGTTACAGAGAGTGAGAGAGAACAAGGGAAAGAATGCTAACCTTCCATCTCCTGGTTAACTCCTCAAATGGCCAAAATCACTCTTCTACTGCCTTCTTGGCCTTGTTGAAAGAGCAGAAACTACTGTTTCTATGGAGTTAACATTGGCCTCCACTCTCTCTCAGGCACTATCCTGATGACATGCAGTCCACCCGTGTGATGGATTTGGATTTTCCTTAGAGTTTGTCTTGAACTCTTCTCACTGGGATGCAGCAAAGCGAACACTGGTGATACTTTTACCATTCTGTTGCAGTGAAACTTTTTGAACTTGAAGAGAAGTGCTGTTATTGAGGACTACAGATGAAGTTGATAAGGTGTTATCAAAACTTTATTCCAACTGGAACCTAAAGTGAGAGATATGAAATTCATGCAGCTCAAAAAAGAAAAACAAAATCTTAGATCTCAAGTGTGTGAGAAGGATTTTCAGTTTTCTTAACTTTGACCCCTGAGGAATCTAAAAGAGCATTGTGAATATGTCAGGCAATGGCAAAGGACAGGCAGATAAGAGCCACACTCCCATCTCGTTCCTTCTTAAGGATTTACAGTGAAGCACAAGTAAACCAGAGAATAAAGCGGTTTAAATTGCATAATAAATCAATGGCTAGCATTGATAGGATCAGGTTACTTTATTGTCTAGAAATAAATTTGTTAAGAATTAAAAGCGACAAGAGAAACTAAGGTATGTTTCTACTACCTCAGTCACAGTCCAAGAGAGAATAAAAAAAAAATAATAATAATGTGAAGAATAATTATTTAAAAATTATAGCAGAGATTTTATTATTTTCATTTTATGAAATCACTAAATGGCATTCATTTTTAAAAAGGTTTTCATAAATGAAATTGATCCTGCCTGAGACTGCCAAAGAAATCCCTAAAAAGCCAGGCTAGTATCTGACATCATACAAATATTATCGTCTAACAAATGGCAATATCAGATTTTCTTGGTACCCTAGCAACAGTGGGTAAGTGCCATTAAGCTTTGTCCTACAGAGTAATGATGGGACTGGACACGGTTGTCACTGTTTCCCTCCCAGAGACGAGCTGCTAGCAGCTTTCATGATTGATGCTATCCACACACTAAGTTTCTGGTTAAACTCATTGGACCCGAATCGTGTGTCATCTGGTAACATTACAACAATGGGGAAAATATGCTGACTGATAATTGATAGCATGCAATTACTGGCCATATTTTCTTTTTGCTAAAAGTAACTTCCTTCTGAGGCTATAGTGACAAATTATGTTGTAAAAATTCAGTATCCTTAAATTGCAATTAGATCTGCATTTATTCTTATTTCTGATAAAAGAAAAATAATGAATAATTATTTATAAGTGGAAATGGTAACTTCAAGTACACATACTTAACTTTAATGACTAGTTTATCTTTCTTGTTCTAAAACCTTTTCAAAGAAAAAAAGCCATGGTATGGTATATATCATTTTATTAATATGTACATGTAATTCCAAATTAGTAATTTTCAGTCTTGTATTAAAAATCTTCCTGACTTCCTTGGAGTTAGAACTGAGACAGTGACTTTAATAAAATTCATGATATGAGTAAAACAAGAATTCTCTGGCTCCTGAAGCTTTCAGTGTTATAGTTAATACCAAAATTAGAAGAAATAATTTCCTACTAATGACATATGATTATTAGTATATTACCAATTCCTTGTAGTATCTGCGGATTCGGACTCTTCCGTCTTCCAGAAAAGTGTCTTACTTACCTGCCTTTCCCATGTGTTATGTTCTCTCATTACTAACATAAATTTGCAATTACCTTCACAATATGGGTGGCTTATTTATTTTCAAGCCAAGTATTAATAAGTCAAAAGTAGATATTCCTTATTAAGAAAAATTGAATAACAAAAAAGTCTACCAAAGTTGTTGTAAGTGACTTTAAAAATGATAAAAATTGACCAAAAACATAATTATGTTTATAGCATCTTTAGAGAAGTAACAGAAACAGCATCTTCTCTCCATTCTGTGCTTTTTTCGGTTTCAAAATATTGTAATTGTATTTTGTTTTTAGAAAACATACTGGGTAAAGTTGTTAATTATCCTATTACTCTCGTGCTAATAAGAAATCTTCAATTTTTCAGAAGTTCTCTAGTTTTTCAGCTAGATTTTTACTCTCTATTGAGTTATTTGTGTAAGAATTACTTCAGCCTGGCTGTCACCCAGTCAGCATGCTAGAGGCATTACTCCTGTCAGTACTCCTGTCAGTACTCCCACTTGTGCCTGATGCAACGCACCCAAACACACACAGTTGTCTTAGAAAAATTGCGATTAGAAATGGCGCCTATCAAACTGTGTCATTAAACACTAAAAAGAGAAATGGAATGCCAGAATATTCTCTTTTAAACATTTTGACTGTTAAGTCCCCACCTCATCTAGACCAGTTGGACTAGTTGTTTCATCACCTTTCTCTTGTGAAGTTAGGTGAAATTAGGAAAACTCCCGTTTCAATGAAGGTAGAAACATGTGAACAGTGCAATTCCAACTTCGTTGCAGGAACAATGCTTTCAAATAACACAGAAAATTGATTTAGAGCAAGAAAAGATGCCGAAAAAATATGTGTTATCTCCACATCTTACCTATTTGAAAGAGCAAACTAGATTCTCAGGGTAGAAGTCATAAAATCAATAATTCCTTACGTTGAAGCAATAACAGATCTGCAGGCTTGCCCCTAACCGATGGATCAGGAAGGTGTGTTCAGCAACAAAATACACAAATGGGCTGCGTTTACAAAAAGCACAGCATTAATGTGCATGTTTAGGAGAAAAAAAATTTGTAGCCTCTGGAGCTCACTGTGACTGCTATTAACATGGCCCAAGAAGGAAAGTTGGGTAAGCATTGTCTCTACAGGCACAGACAAAATGCTGAGTTCTCAGGGAAATAGTTGATGAAATGACAACAGAAATGCTTGATAAAATGATAGTGAATACAGAAATATGGCATGATTAGAGTGTAAACAATATGCTGAAGAGAGGGATGGACAACGAAATGTAAAATAGTGTCAAGCCCTCCCCGTTGACTCGTCATAGCTGCCCCTGTGGCGCACCTGTCACGGACATATTGTACCAGTTTAACTTGATTCCGTGAAGGTACTCCTTAATAACTCTGAAGAACAAGAAGAAAACAAGTGATTAAAAAGCATGTAAGTAAAAGAGGTACGGAATGATGATGTCAGTGATGTCATCACTTCGTAATGTGTTCTGATAGGATCCATCTTCCTGCAGCTCAGGTGTTCTGCACACAAAGGAACAGCTCCCATTAGTCACTTGGGCTTCCTGCTGCACGTAGGAAAGACCAGGCAGGAAAACACCACTGCTGCTTGCAGTCTACAGACAGTTGATGTGTATTTAAGAGAATGCTTTAAAGAGGCAACTTCCTGTGGGGGGAGTTAAGCTTTAAATGTAGCAACCTGGGAAAACACTTCCTCCTTTAAACCTTGTCAGCTTCTTGGGTTTATCAATCGGATGAGAAAAGTGTAAAATTTTGTGTTTGTTTTGCTGTAGTTTTGATACCTTCCTTAAAAGATTAGCAGGAAAATGGATATCATGAACTCTCCACCATCTGTTGTTGTTGTTCTGGGCATCACATAAATAAATAAAAAGAAGGAAGTCAAGTAGGGAAGTTGCATTGCCCATGCGAAGAATAGATAACTAGTCCATACACTGCTTTTTTGGTAGGATATTAACTGTCACAAGCCATTCGATTTTGCAAATGCCACCAGTTTATCCATTAGAGCTCCCATGGAAGTGGGCACACACATTCAACTTAGGACAGTATCATGGCAGTTTATTAAGGTCCTTTGTGTGCTGGACACAGAGAGATCCCAGGAGCTGTAGCCCTTAGTGAGTGAATGCTGAAAAGCAGGAGCCTTGAGCCGACTGGCCTCGGGGAGACCAAGACAGGCTGCTAAGGACAGTGTGAGCCTGGTGATCCTGAAGCAGAGGAAGGTAGGAAAAAGCATGCCCCCTCGCTCTCTGACCTCCTGCCAGCACTGCCGCCCCCAGTCAAAAGTCCTAAAACTATGATTTCATGAAGAAATGTAGACATCTCCACCAGCATCCTAGAATTAAAAAAAAAAAGATCTGGGAAGCAAAATGCAGATATATGACATATGATGTCAACCAATAAATATTAACAACTTCTTTCATACAAGACATCCTGTTAGCAATGGGAAAAATGAACAGGACAGGGCTCAATCTTTCAGCAAAGAATGTCTCATTACAGAGAGATGATCATTTATGAAATATTGAGAAGAAGGGAGGAAAGCCACATCTATCGCTTATTCACTGACTCGTCCTATTGGATTGGCTTTATTATTCAATTAAACAGGAAGTTGAGCTTGAGACTCGTTAGGGGCTATATGTACTCTCAGTATTTTTCTATTGCAATTTTTAATATTGATTACCATATAGAGTATCTGTTTTCTCAATGTAGTATTTATTTTCCGCCTAATCACTATCATTTCAGCAGCAGGCATATGCAGATTTCAATCTTTAAATACACTACAGTACTTTGCTAATGAACTAACTCATTCCATTTCAGTTAACCCATGACACAAATCACTTTTCCTATAGCAATTTGAAGTCTCTTTTCTTCTCTTTTATTTTCATAATCTGAATCTTAATTTTATTTTCTTCACTAACCCCACTCCTCCTGTCAGAGTTATTCATGTCAAATTCTATCCCATGGTGCAAAGATGTGGAAAGTGAAAAATGTAAAAACATATTACCTACTTCTAAACCAGCAAAGTCCAATCTCTTTTGACATTGTCAAGTTTTTAGGAACTAAGGGCATCAAGAGTTTTACATTTGAAGGAAGTAGGTTCAGTCGACAGAGAGCAGACAAAATGCAAGCATATATCCAAGCCATAGGTTGTCACTTGTGAAAATCTCTGTGGAACTGCCAAGGCTTCACAGCCTGTGCCTGTCTTTTGTTTCTTTGGGAGGCTGGAAGCAAACATAACACTTCTTCATGACCATCTCAGTAAAATCAGGTTCTCCAAAGGAGTTTATTTTTACCCATTTCTTTGATTTCTTTTGTTTTTTAAGGATGCATTTATTTTTATTAGAAAGGCAGTCTCACGAAGAGAAGGAAAGAGAATCTTCCACCCACTTGTTCACTTCCAGAATGAAAACTCTGGGCCAGAGTTTTGGCCATTTATAGGCCGAGGCCTGGAGCTTCTTTCCTGGTCTCCCACGTGGGTGCACAGCCCAAAGGGCTTGAGCTGTCCTTTGCTGCTTCACCAGACCTTAAGTAGAGGGTTAGATTGGAAGTGGAGTAGCTAGTACATAAATAAGTGCCCCTATAGGATGCCAGCACTGTAGGCTGAGGATTAGACTACAACACCACCA
Source organism: Ochotona curzoniae (assembly GCF_017591425.1). NCBI lineage: Eukaryota > Metazoa > Chordata > Mammalia > Lagomorpha > Ochotonidae > Ochotona > Ochotona curzoniae. The sequence goes on along the minus strand of NW_024466307.1, from coordinate 4,559,193 downwards.
TGCTGGCCCCTGTTTAATTTCTTCAATATTTAGAAAGTGATGTTAGCCTTCAAAAGTCAGTTCTGTATATGTAAATTTATAAAGATATAAAATTTATATATATACTATATATAAATATATATTGTTTATGTAAAGTAAAAGGAAGATGATAAAAAGAATAAAGAATGTGAAATAAAGAGTTTTATTCTATAAAGCATAAAATAGATTCCTACAAATCATTTCTGGAAGAAATTATAAGATTTAAAGTAGTGAAAGCCGTTCTATATCCATGGCTTAAAAAGTCCATCATTTTGCTATTTAAGTGTATCATCACATTGTGGGCATGCACTGGCAGAGTCCAGCATCCTGTTGTCAAGATACATTAACAGCTTCATTGGGAGTACATATTTGATCTGGAAGTAGAGATACACACTGCATTTTTTGGGAAGGCAGAGTTGTGGAGAGAGGGAAGGAGAGAAAGAGAGAGAAGGAGGCCTTCCATCCACTGGTTCACTCCTCAGATGGATGCAAGGGTCAGAGCTTAGTTGATTAGAAGCCAGGAGCTAAGAACTTCTTTCAAGTCTCCCCAGTGGGTTCATGAATACAAGGACTTGAACCACCCTTTGATGCCTTCCCGCTTCATAAGCAGGAGTAGGATCAGACACAGAACTGATGAAATTCAAACTGGTGTCCATATAGGATGCCAGTGCTGCAAGGCGGAGGATTCGTTCATTGGGCTGCTACACAGGTGTCAAGTCTTAACAGAGGATACTGGGAAAATTAGACTTCCACAAACAAAAGGAAGAAACCAACCTCCTAGTTCACCACACATATAAAAATTACTTCAAAATGCAACAGCAGCATAAATATAAACGTAAAATTCATAAAAATTTTGTACAATGGAATATAGGAGTAAATATTCATGACTTACAGTTGGAGACATTAAAATACAAATGACAAAAGAAAAATATGTTGCTGTTCACCAACATGTAGAAACAAAGCACAGTACATTACTGATGGCTTAAAATTTGGTTCCTAGATATCTTGTACGGTGTTATTCCCAGTGTGTCTCTGAAACCTTCCTGGGGATGGGAGCAACCATTCTCCAAGTAGCATTTGTGTTGAGCAGATTACGCTGCATATTGTTGTGAAGTCTATTATAATCAGTTAAGTCTTTAATAGGAAAAGTCAATAGACAAAGCTTTCCAGAACAAGAGGGAATTCTGCCAGCAGTTTGCACTTAGAATGGACTTGTGCTGAAACTCTAAACTCTTTCCTGGTTCTTAAGTCTGCAGAACGACCCTAAAATTTTTGCAGTTGTGTTCCATAATTACATGAGGCAATGCAATTGCTTAAAACAGATATCAATTTTCTGAAAAAAAAATATACCCACATAGATATTTTTGTATATGCATACACATATACTTATCCATATATTAATGCATATATGTGCATGCATAGACATTTATTGATATGTATATTGATGTTTCTTTGAAGAACACTAATATGCCATCGATGGACATCATCAAAATTGAAGATAATTGTAAAGAGTTAATAAACAGGAAGACAATTGCTTTGTATTTCATTAGAGAAATGAAATTTCTCATTAGAGGAATGCAAAGCCAGCTGGGGGCTGTCGTCTGTTGCTCTTTCAGGCTGTTAGCAGAGAAGTGAATCAAAAGTGGAGCAGCCAGAGCTTAAACTGGCGCCCATATGAAATACTGGAATGTAGGCGGGGTATTATCCTGATATACTACTGCAGCACCCCTAATATAAAACGTGTTAAATTAACATATTATTGTTTATATGTGTAGATTTATGAAAAATAATGATTCTTGTTTCAGGGAAGGGATTTATCATTATAATAATTTTTTCAGTAAACCTCATTGAGGATTTCATTGTTCTCAAAGCAACAATAATTTGTTACATCAAAGGGTAACACACATCCACAATGTGCACATCATACTTACAGGGACATTCCACATTTGTCCTCTATTGCTTGGATCCTTTTTTTTTTTTTTCCACATTTAGGAATTAAGATCAGCAGAAAAACCTCTCTTGCACCTGCAAGTCCAGAAAGTCAAGGAAATATTGTTTCCTCAGGGATATTTTCTTTATAAGCTGTTTTCTCTTTTTTTATAACGTTTTGTGAAGTGAGAATGTTTGAGGCTTTCACTTGTATAGGCAATCAATATTGCTTTACACACTAAGCTCTAAGAAAACTCTTCTAAGAATAGACAAAGAGTGAAATCATAAACCTTTTATGATTATTAAGAAGCATGTCTGCTCTAGAACTCTAATTATTCAGCAAAACAAGCACCCCTTCCCCCAAGAAAAAAAACACAAGAAAAATTTATCACAACACTCGCCCGCACCACCTTCTTTTTGTTTTGTTTTTCAGTGTTAGAGTGTCAGAGAGAGGAGGAGAGCCACAGAGAGAAAATCTTCCATGCACAGGTTCAGTTTGCAATTGGCTACAATTAACGGGGGCTGAATAAGGGGGAATTCAGTAGCCACAACTTCTTCCAGGTTTCCCACATGGGTGCAGGGACCCAAACACTTATCCCATTTCCTCTGAATTCCCAGACACACTAGCTGGGAGCTTGATTGGAAGTGGAACAGCTGGTGTTGGAACAAGTACACATATTGGATGCCAGCTTCTTAGGTGAAGATTTAACCTGTGCCACAGTGCCAGCCTGCAGAGCCCTTCTATATAGTCTTTGACTGAGGAAGTAACACTTATAAATCTACACAGATCAATGCAAGTTACAGTCAGTGCAAGGTCACTAGTTTAGTTTTAGTCCTAACTACTTATACATCAATAAAAATACTCATTTTTGTTCATTGTTGTAGAGTTTTTCATATTATGAGACAGAATTGTCTTTAAAATTGTAAATATGTGTGTTAATCATATGATGGAGATGCAGTGATTTCCATTTCCTTGTGATTTAGAAGTCTATAGATGTTCAATGAAGGTCATTGATCGCATGTTAGAGAGATCAGAGCAATTAAAGTTCAAGCAAGTGTAGAGATGAAAAATAACAACATTTGCCACCCTCGCTGAACTCTCAATTTTTCCGTTATTTTGAAATAGAGCAATAAATCCAAAAAATGGCCTCAGATAATGTTCAGGGCAACTTGCTCACTTTATAGATGAAAACCTGAACTCCACCGAGATTTAATGCTTCTTCCAGAGTAAAGGCTTCTATATAACAAATGCGGTCTTGGAAAATTTCATGTTCTTCCCAATACACTATGTTACCTCTGACCTGGTTTTCTGATAGCTCTTTTTGTAAAGACAAATGGAAATGAAAATAAGAGACTTAATTATCTTTTTTCAAGTAAGAGATCTCTTCTGCTCCGTTTGCACAGCATCTACTTTAGGATGACTGTGGGTTCTGTCTTCTTGGTGAAATGTATACAAATCCTTGGAAGAATCTATCAGCGTTTTACCAGCTATATTGGTAGCATGGATATTTTTCCTTCCGTAAGATTATCTTGTTTATATAAAGTCAAGGACTTTCAATACACAATACATATTTGGGAGCATAGTGATACTTTCCACCCTTCTCTCACATGATCCCCACCTGCTCTGCTTCTTTTAATGTTTAGATTGCCATACTTTGATTTCACTTCACAGTCACAGGCTTAACAATCTGTTGGGTAAATCTTTCAACAAATAACAAGTAGGAAAAAAATCCTACTGTTCCCCAAGAGTATGTACACAGGCTGTAAATAATAATCAAATCTCAAAATTCCAATGCTGCTTGTATAGGTTACCTTGTGTGTGCTCTCTATATTACGTACCACGGACGGAAAGCACATGGTATTTGTCTTTGGGGAAATGGTTTCTTTCATTATCATGATGGGTTCCAGTGTTTTTAAGAGCCTTGGAGCTTTGTTCAGGAAATGTGAACAGTTCTCAAAGAAGGGTAGCAGATTAACTTTTCTGTGTACCTTATTTCAAGTGGTAAAACTCCCTCCTGTCGGTAACATTAGAGAAGCTGCTATTGCTATGGATAAACTCAATGAACTAACCTCTAATTGGCAGGTAAAGTTGAGATTTGTTACGTATGGCAGACAAATGGTTCTTTTATATCCCCTTGAGCATCATTAGTTTATCTAGAAAATGTGCTGCTGATGGATCTAGTTCTTGGCAGGGGTGGCATACCTTTTCTGAATTCCTTCTCGACAGCCTCATGGTGAACGGCCTCAGGTGTACGTCATGTTCTGATTTGATGCTTATTCATCAGTTTTTTAAAAAAAGACTTTTTCTTTCTGTGTTATCTGTGTGGAAATGATTTCTAGGAGAGTTGCTTGTTTTGTTGTTTGTTTTTAAATAAAAGTACATTTATCCAAAGGCATAGAATTTCCTGCTGGGCAGGTCAGTGAATGATAGCAAATGTGCTTTTCCTAGGGGGGAAAAAACCAACACTGTGGCCAGAGATATCTGTTGAGATCTATTAATTGGTTCTATTGAGAAAAGAAGTCTGCTTAATTCACGAAGTGAACCTGAGTTTGTACGGATCTGTTGAAACCATTCAGATTGTTGTCAATTGTATTTCCCCAGAATACCAATTTTTCTTTTCTCCTGCACCCCCTCTAATTTTGTTTGTCTTACAATATTCCTTCTTTTACCCTTTAGCTTAGAAGTTAAAGCACTAATAAAAATTCCTCTATCTAAGTTGCTTCATTCAATTCCCAGTTCTGTCTCCGGGTTACAGTTTCCTGTTAGTGCCAACTCTGGGAAGCAGCCATACAGATTCCAGTTAAATGAATTCCTGCTCATCATATGAACCATTAGGGTTCCTACCTTTGTCCGTGGCATAACCATTGTAAGAATTTGGGAGTGAGCTAGATAATTGAAGCTTTCTATCTGTCTCGTAAATAAGTATATGAAATCTGAAGAATAAAATGAAGTTGAGGAAATATTAAGAAATAGCTAATAGAGTGAAGATTTATGTTTACTGGGTTAGATCAAGCATTCTGAAAACATCAACAGAGACAGTCATTGAAGAGGTAATTGTGTTGCATTGGAGTTAATGGAAAGATTGCAGCATGCACTAGTTTTTGCAATGTAATTGTCAGATTCAAGATTCTTGAACTAGACTGAGCCCAACCAGGCTCTACCACTTATGCAGCTAATAGCTTTTGCCAAAGTCTCAGCACCTCATTCATTATATGTAAGTGGGATGTTTTTACCTATTATGTATGGATGTTATAAGGATTAGAGTATTTATATACATGCAGTACTTAGAGAATTTCTAACATCAAGTAAGTCCTTTGTGATCAAAATCATTTATAGGGAACTGTTGAAAGAATGCTAACGATTTTCATATGTTCTGAAAATAAATGAAATGGAGACTTAGGGCTTACCACGTGGAAAAGCTTTGCAGCCCAGGATTTAGCTAGTTAAATTGCAACACAAAGTGGGTTCATCAAGGGAATGCCCTTGGCCTTATTTGAGGATGCTTTTCAGTATGCACTCAGAAGAGACAAGCCCAGTGGTGTTAAGCAGACAGTTAAGTACATAACTCCAGATTTCTATAGCTTTATGCTATCAAAATCCTAGAAATACATTTAAGTGACACTAAGTAATAATGCTGCTTTAAAACTATGTTTCCAATATTTCAAGCCTTTGTCTCCTAGTATTAAGAAAAGTGTTATTTTCCCGTTTTGTATCTCCAAATCTCAAATCAAATGTTTTTCTTCTTAAAAAGGGAGGTAGTTTTGGATGAAGGAATGTAATTTCCATTGAAAATTTCAGCCATTGTATATATAAATATATATATACATATACAGATTTATATTGTATGTATATATAATTTGTAATATATAATTTCACTTCAGTAATATATGCATATAATATATAGAGTTATAAATACACAATACATGTATTATATGTGCATGTTTTACATAACTTATATTAAAATGAATATTTTTGCAATATAAAATTCTAACCATCTCCCTTTTGATTATAGGCTATATGAGCAAAATGTGCCTGAAATTTTAAGAACACATTACCACTGTTAGTAAATTTTTGATCCAAATTCATTGCTGAGTGATGGAATGACTGATCCCTTTGGAATAATAGAAAGTGCCTGAAGAAGAGCTTGTATAACTTAAATTTGCGAGATTTTTTCACACTTCCACAGTGACATGCTATATACTTAGACCTATGTTTCATAGCCAAGTATCTTCTTGTCTTTAATTTGGTAAAAATCAGCAAGAGCTATGTTCCTACAATAGAGTATAGTCAAATAAAAATATTCTCTGTGGTCATTCAGTGAAAGATACAACCTGACACTTGTTGGAGCATCTTCTAGCTTACCCAGTCTCATCTCCAAGTCCTTTGAACCATGACATTTTGCACAGCGAGCAAGCTGTATTTTTAAGACAGTATGGCACACACACAAGTGCAGTTTAAATCATAGATAAGAACATATAGGTAAGAGCATATCACATGCATTCAGATTGTAATTGAAATATTTTGTGTATGAAAAATTTATTATTTCTCATTGTCTGCATCATGTCAGTTTCCGCAAACTTATAAAAGTCTTTCATATCTTAATCTACATGTGTTTTCCTTAAAAGGGAAAATTAGGACAATGTAAGTGAAATGCTAACCAATAAGGAGAGCAATAAATATATAATAGCGTGGAGGGGCAAAAGTAGTGAGACATTGGACATGAAAAGAAAGAAGGAAAAGCGAAACAAATATTTGAAGAATATCATACAAATACTGAAATAGCAGAGAAGAGAAAGAAAACATTTGAAGAATGTTATGCAAATATTGAGATGTCAGAGTATCAAATAGGGTCTCTCCAGCATGATTTGTGTTGCCAGTAAACCAAATGAGAAAAAGCTGTTTTCAAAAAGCCAGTTTCAGGCATGATGGCAGCTGAAGGACTGTGTTATTGTGAAATACAGGGCAAAATGGGGAAGGAAGAATGAGAGGTAAAGGGGCAAAGCCCTGGACACAAAACTGTATAATGGTTAATAAGCATAAATTAATTCAGTTTGGAGACTAGCAACTTCAGAAACCTGACAAATTTTCTTAGTAACCAAGCTTAGTGTTTCCTGTTCTAGTGCTTAATGTGTTCAGGTAGACTATATAGGACATATTTTTATAAATGAAGTTAATAAAAAGTATATGAAGAAAGGTGTAAAATTGAAAGGTATAATTAATTTAAAATTTTGTTTTAGAATCTTTCATCTTGTAATTTTATGCTGGAAGAATTGTGCATTTCCATGGGCTGCAAACTATAAATAACAAGTATCCATTCTTCATCAAATTCCATTTTCTCTGCTATAAGTCTGTTCTTTAAAGTAAGCTAATTTTATTTTGTGGATATTAACTTTCAAATTTTTCTGATATGAGTAGTAATAAGTTATCCTGTTGTGTGAGATTTGAAAATTCTGAACAATTGAATTTCTAAGGTGCTCCTCAGTATTGGACATTTCAAAATCTTCCTCATATTTCTTATAGCAATAGCCAACAGCTATTTTGTAGCTCCTGACACCTTAAAAATAGATCCAAAATCCGCACTCCCCATCCATCCTCTTACTACCTGACTAGCACAAACCATTTCATGTAATTACCAAGGCCTTGCAAAAGGAGAAGAATGCGACACTTACTGAATGGATAACGTAACATTCCTCCCCAAGTAACAGACTGAGATAGAACATTCTAGAATCATGCTTGCCAACATTGAAATACCACGGGTTCACCTGTACATTATTCCAGCACAAGAAGGCACCATTTCTCCAGATAGCAGCTACTCTGGCTCAGCCGTGCTGCTGAAGATAACGCTGAGTTCCTCTGTCTTGGTTAACGTTAGTTAAAGCTGACAGCAAATTAAATATCTACTTATCACTGGCTGAATTGAACCTGCAGGATAATTAAAAGGCTGCAAACTCACTTTCAGTCAAACATGAGTAAGGAAGCAAGGAGGAAACCGCAAACGATAGTATGTTTTTCCTACATACTTTGGGGTTTTTTGTACACCACTGAGTAACAGGATGCATTTTCCTGAGAGTAAATGATTGGCTACAGTGCCATCTGAGTCCATGAGAGCTGCTAGCTGGTTGTTCTGGTTTTTGTTTTGTTTTCAGAAACTTAAATCATCCCCTTGACAAACTGTTTTAAATTGGGTTGTATTGTACACCTGAGATAAGTTTTGAATAATTTTTATTAAATAGCTTGCTTTTAAATATAACATTGATGATTAAATTTGGTGAAAGTTATATGTAGTCTCCAATCTTGTTAATATTTTGTATTGTAGTTAGGTAACAATAAGCAAAAACTCAAGGAGTGGGAGAGCACAGTGTGACATTGGAATCTGATGAAATCTGGTATTGTTACATTTTACGTTTATTTCTATGGAAAACCACAGTGACAGGGAGGCAAGAGGGTTCCTATCTGCTTGCTCATTCCTTACAAACCAGAGCTGGGACTCAGCCTGTGTCATGCATCTAAGTGTCAAAGACCCAGCGACATCAGCTCACTGCTTCTTCCCAGGGTGTGCAGAAATAAGAAGCTGCAGACAGGAAATGTAGTGGACTATCAAACCGAGCATTGCAAGATGGACGTCGGGGGGCCCTCCCATGGCCCTATTTTACAGACCCAGAAAAGCCAATTGTTCTAATGCTATTTTTTGGGTTCCATTCTACATAAAATTTCTCCTACATGAATGGACACCATGATTTGCGATTGATAACTCTCTTCAAGAAATGAGAGTATTATTTTTTTTCCTGGCTGCTGAGAGTGCTGACTGAAAATGACCTTCAACTGCTCACTCTTTCATGGAGAGTCTGATTCCAAAAAAAATTGATTAATGTAGAAGCTCAATCTCATTACTGCATGACAACCATGAAACTCATCACAGTTACAGACCTGCATTGCTTGAGCAAAGAATTGTGTCACACTTTGTCTTCTCTTTGATGAATTATTTCTTCCTTTCTGCTAATGCTGACTCCAAGAACACTCCAAAGTCTTCATCAAAGTACCCACTTTCAAAAACAGAAATGTGATATACACCATGCTTAAAGTGTCACTCTACCTGCATTAAGTTCAATATGAAGAGATTAAGGAGCTAAAGAATAGAGTAATGCAGATATTTGATGGATAAATAATAGTAAAAATATTGTTGGCTATAATTAACATCAGAATATTTAGGATTACACACAGTGGCAGACATATAATACTTGTTCAATAAATATTAAATCAGCAGAGGCCCAGGAATTGGATTTCCTTATCCATTTCCAATAAACTGTTTTTTTTTTTTCAGGAGGCTTTGGACAGATTTTTAATATATATACCTTGCTAATTCCCTGTGTTTTGCATTTTCAAAGTTAGTAATGGTAGACCCAGTCAGTTCTATAACCCATCTCTCTGATCTCCCTTTTTAACTTTCTCTTCTTTTAGGAATTTAAATAACTAACTTGACCAAGTTGGATCTTAACATAGTTAGCACTTTTATTTTCTTCATCTGCATTTGCATTACCTTTTTGAAAAGATTTATTTGAAAGAACTAAAGAGTGAGAGGGATGGTGAGAGAGAATATCTCTCACCTGACAATTCACTTCTCACTGGTTTCCTCATGATCATTCAGAACAGAAGTGGATTTAAAGTATTTGCTGCTAGAACCAATTGATGTTTGACGTGAAGATTTTCACTGAAAATAGTTCCTGGAAGACTTTCCTTTAATCCCATTAACATTTATTTACTTTCCTTTTTTTTCTTTATAAAATTCAACCTTCAACTGTTATTATTTATGTTCTTATGTTTCTTCTATAAAAAGTAGTAGAATATTTAATTTCTCCTTTAAGTATCTTGTGCCCAGTATATGTTCAACACTTAATTTTTTAATGGCAATGTCATTAAATGTTGAAGCAAAATCATGTTGAAACTTTTACTTGCATTTGATACGTCACCACTTATTGAATGTAGTCACCTTGCTACTTTTGAAACTGTACCATTCATGAGCATGCATAGCCTAACACCAGATTGCACCACGCACCTTCAATCAACCTTCCTGACTTGCACTTAGCTTTGAGCATCAGGGCTGGGGCTGGATTCCCAGAGGGATCACGTGACTGTGCACTCTGCTCTCGCATTCTGCTCTGCGTCCCTTGGCTGATATTTATGGACGTTCCCTTTTCTATTCCCCCTGTGGCATAAATCCTACCCTCATCCATTTCCATGTGTGTGTACAAGCTCCAAGAAACAATGAGTTTCTTAACTCTAAATGGCAAGACTAGAGTAGCCAAATGAGACTAAGCAGTTTACTTCCTGTGCATTATTTTTTCTTTCTTTCTTGCATGTTATATTCAACATGTTCCTATTCTTCAACAGTTGCATCATTACATTTTCAAGCACATGAATCAGGAGTATGTGTTTGAAGTCAGTTGTGCGTTATTCGTAAGAATCATTGTTTTCCTCCTGTGTAGTCTTCTCTGCTCTTGTATACTTTAACTTGAAATACTCATTGACATAGAATACTTGTTTACAGTAAGTTTGGTTGTATCTCCAGATGAAAAAACCAAAACACTCTAATTGGCCTTGGTTTGTTGTTTACAATCCTAAAGCTCATTTGAAATGGAAGAAGAAATGCTGCCTTATTCTTAGAAATGTGAACTTGGCGACACTGGGCAAGATACTTGACCTTTTTCAAAATCAGCTTTCACATCTGAAAACATGATTTGCAGCAAGTTTAACTTTCTAGTGTTTTATTAAAGTTAAGTGAGATGTGTTACATAAAGTATTACTTATTAGAAAAGATAGCTTACTGTTATCAGTCAGTCATAATCCCATATATGTAATTAAGATAGAATTATTTATGTCTTAATCTCCTGGGTCTAAAATAAAAAGCAGTTGTTCCGAATATTGTGCTTCTTTTCCTCTTGTCCACTTCTGTGTCCCCACAGCACATGTTTATTTTGTGCTGAATAACTTAATTTTCACCTCACTATAGGTTTTTCATGGATAAGCCAGGACTAATTTTAATTACTATTTAAAAAGAGTGTGATTTTAGGGTAATCATTGTATGACTTCCAATGACCTAAACAACATAATTTGTTAATTTTTGTTCTCATTATGGAATATGTCCAAATATGGGTATGTTTTAATTCTACATTTTCTCTTTTTTAATATGTTGGTGCTTGTTCTCTTTATTTTTAATGGTTTATGCATTAATGCTAGGAGTCGTAACCAGAAACACATTATAGTCAACAAAAATATATGATCAAGATCAGAAAGAAAAATCAGTATTGTGTTTAATTTATTAGATTGATTTAATGATACTTGATAACTAATGTGGATACATTTTGGTAAAGGATAAATATTTAAGATAAATAGTTATGGCCTAAAATGTTTTTTGATATCTGCTATTGAAAATAATAACCAAGAAACATGAATCAAAGTGGCTTTTCTAAAATCAGTAAATCAAGAAAAGAGGCTGTAATGCAGTGAATAAAGGACTCCGGGACATTCGCGAAGGAGATGTATTACATTGACTAAATGAAAGCAATTACCCTCATTCCCTTCATCAGGAGTGTAGAGATAATACGATGTTTCGAAACCATTCATTCATCATCTCGAGGCATTAAGGCCTAGCTTGTCTAGCAAACACCCATGCTACAATCATCAAAAATTAATACATCACAGACTATTTATCCTCTGAATGACATGTCATCAGTGCAAAAAGCTTTTGACATATTTCACATCTTTACAGACTGTTCCCTGAAAATTTCTCACATGAATCATGATTGTTGCCCATTTAGCCCAGAAGCCAGGGGAAGTGGCAGCACAAATATCTTCCTTTGACATTTTTGTAGTGGTGTTTCCCATCAACCCGTGCTCATAATAAATGATCCAGACATGAGCGGTAGATGCGTGATCATACTGGGGATTCGATGCTACTAGCTCTTCCATTTGCTTCCATGTCAACCACTTTGAGTAAACTTGTAAAAGAAAAAAAAACATTGAAAATTGGAAGTCAGGCTCTTTGGCACTCTTTGACAACTTGAAGATGCCATACATGGTAGAAATGCCTCCTCACTTTTATTCTGTCATTTGAAATAAACAATAAATTTACCTACCTATAATTGTGGGAGTTACATACTGCTTAGTCAATACAAGATGCCATTTAAAGCATCTACCAATTATTCAAACTTCAAATAATTCTATGAAGTGCATAGTATTAGTTTACAATATCCATATGCAACAATTTCCACAAATGAAAATACTATACATTAAGGTCCATACCTGCCCAGGCTGACAGAGCTGCAGGGTGAAGAGCATGGCTTCCATTGACAGATGGTTTGCTCTTGGATTAGTAATGCTTACTGACAATGCTGTGTTATTCCCTCGGTAGGAGTCTGCTTAATTTTCATACGAACTCCTTCCTCACAACAAGCATGAAGATATTTGTAATTTTTAAAAATAATTTCTTCTGCTTATACAAAGTGAGCAAGTTTCACATATTTCACATTGCAGATGTTGAGCCTTTCTGGTGGTTCCCAACCTTCTATCCTCCCCCCTGCTGATTCCTCACTCCCTTCCTTCTTTGTCTTCCAATTTTTTTCTTGTTCTTTTTGTTTGTTTTGCTTTGTTTTAGTTGTGTATTTCACTTCATAATCACAGACTTAACACTTCATTAGATAAAAATTTTAGCATGTTGCAAATAGGAGGAAACTAACTGTTCAGGCCAGCACAGTGTTGTAAAAGGCTAATCCTCTGCCGTGTAGTGCTGGCATCTTCTTTGGGCACCATTTCATATCCCAACTGCTCTACTTCTGATTCACCTCTTTACTTATTGCCTGGAAAAGCAGTAGGGGATGGCCCAACATTGTTGGGTCTGTTTGGGAAGTGAACCAACAGGTGGAAAACCTCTCCTGATCTCTCTTTATCTGTAAAATCTGCCTATCAGGTCCTGGCATGATAGCCTAGTGGGTAAATCTTCACCTTGCATGCAGCGGGATCCCACATGGACAGCAGTTCGTGTCCAGACTGCTTCTCCTCCCAACCATCGTGGCCTGGGAAGCAGTAGAGAACGGGCCAAAGCCTTGGGACCCTGCACCTGCATGGGAGACCTAGAAGAAACTCCTGGCTCCTTGCCTTTGGATTGGCTTATCTCTGACCATTGTGGTCCCTTGGGGAGTGAACCAGTGAATGGAAAATCAATAGAAATAAATAAATATTTTCTTTTAAATCTGCCTGTCAATTAAAAATTAAAAATAAATAAGTGAGCATGTTTCTTAAGAACATAAGCCAAGGCTATAAATAGGAATAAATATTACAGTGTGCATTATTATAGGAGTTTTAAAATTTCTAACATTTCAAAAACATTTTGTGTTACAGTATGTTGTCAGTACATGTTTTCCACATCTTTTCTTTTTGTATAATTATAATAGTGTAATAATACTTTGCTTTCCCTTTCCCTTCTTTTCTTCTTCCCTTCTGTACTTCCCTGCCTGCCTCCCTCTCTTTCTTTCTCTTCCATTTTTTAGTTTTTGATATGATATTTTTAATTTACTTTAGTGTTAAAATCTTTATCTCCACTAAATTGTCCAACAAGTTAGAGGTTAAAGCCCCTGGTTCCCGGATAGCTCATTTAAACTTTCACTTGATGACAATCAGCGTGCATGCTTTCTTAGGCAATACCTTCGAATACCTGTTATAGACCCTTCCGGCAACAAGAACTCTCACACCCACCCTTCGTGGAATAACCACGCTGTTATCTGCTGTGTTATGGTCTCTCATCTGTCGTCACTGCCATGCTTGGGAGAATATTTATAGCCTAGTGCAAGGGAGCACTTTGACATAAAAGTGTGTCTTAAACATGGGTATAAATCATAAAAATGAAACAAAGCGAAAGAATCATGGCTAGAAGGGTGCCATTTTTAAAATGCAAGCAATCTATTTATTTGAAAGTAACACAAGAGGACAGTTTGTGGTTCTATGACTTAACCTCCAATTTTAAAACCGTCGGGCCACATTAGATTGCCCATTTGCATTCCAGCTACTCAACTTGCAATCCTACTTCCTGCTCCTGTGTCTGAGGAAGCTGAGCGTGTGGGCCCCTTCTCATCTGGGAGGTTTCGGTAGAGTTTCTGCTTCCTGGCCTCAGCCTGGGCCAGCTTGCCTTTTATAGCCATTTGGGAGTGCGAACCACAAAATAAGAAGTCTTTCTCTCTGTTTCTTTCCCTTTCAAAAACATAAATTAAACTTTAAAATTTGAAAATAATTATACTTTCCATGATTCATTTTTATTTTTTAAAGATTTACTTATTTTATTGGGAAGACAGGTTGATACAGAAAAGAGACAGAGGCAGCTCATCCATCTGCTGACTCACTCTGCAAAATGACCACAATGATCAGAATGAGACAACCTGGAGCCAGGAGTCTTCTCTGGGTCTCCCACACAGCGGCAGCTTGTCAAGGCTTTGTGTCATCCTCTGCTGCTTTCTCTGTGCACAAAAAGGGAGCTGGATGGGAAGTGTAGCAATCAGGATGTGAACTGGTGGCCATATGGCAAGCTCGTGCTTTTAGACAGAGAATTCACCAGATGAGCCATTGTGTCAACAAAAATTTAAATTTTCTGTTTTTATAAGATAATTTCCCACTTCTTAAAAATGGGATACATTAAATCTAAATAATGAGCGCATGTCTGAAGCAAGCTAGTGGGCCTAAAAAGATCACATTTTATTATACTGCCTTCCTCAGTTTGGAAACATGTGAAAATATGAAGAGAGAGAGAGAGAGAGAGAGAGAGAGAGAGAGAGTGTGTGTGTGTGTGTGTGTGTGTGTGTGTGTGTGTAAAAGGAGGGAAAGAGAAATAAGCCAGTGGTCTGGAAAGTAACTTGAAAAATGCAAATGTTTACTTTTGTGGAAAACAGTGATGACAGACTTAGGTTCTATTTCCTAAACTGAGAACTATGAGGGGGCTTCAGACAGTAGTATTTGTAAACTCATAAACACCATTCTGTGTTTTTACATCATGGGTTATTTTTGTTAAAACCGATTTACTGTGCCCTATTTCATTTTGATAATAATGATTTCTTATCTCTAATTTCTTGAAGCTCTTAACTACTCATTTTTTGATTCACAAGATGATCTACCCTTCAGTTTATGTGGAAACCCAACTGTATCATTTCCCACGTACTAACATCCCCCTGAAACTCCTTTAAGCATTAATGCTGAAGAGTTAAATGGGAATAATGTGATTTGCACACAGTGCAGTAAATAGGAAGCAGACAGGATCACCAGGTCAGGAAAACAGAAGTAGGAAAGAGGATGATTTCAGTGTTCAAAATAAATTCTTCAAAAATATCGTTTCTGTATCCTTGCCTCTGATCTGTTTTTCTTCTCTACATTTTGACTTTTCTATGATTTATGGTTCATGATAACACCAGTATTTCTCAATATTGAGTTACAACTTTATTACGCAGCATTAGAATCACATAATTCTATTATTATCAGTGACAGTCATGCATTGGAGAAGAAATATGGGTCCATATTCCAGACAGACATATTTGACGTTTGGTGCTTGATACTATTTTCATGTTACTCTATCACCATTATCTGAAACTGTAATGTACTTTGGAAAAGTACTGTCAAGCTGCTAAGGAAATATGATGTACTATTAAATGATGGCATGGTTTTGCACTTGCTGGTTTACGTGGCAGTAAAAAATCATTTTTTTTCCCACTACACAAAAAGATATCTATTGATACTGAATCATTTTGAAGGACATGCTTATTAATTATTGATAAGCACAGAAACGAAAAAGTTTGATTACATAAATATTAATATTTAAGTGCTCAAATCCCAATATCTGAGTAAATTTTAAATGGCAACATTTAAAATTATAAATTACCTTTTAAAGTCTTTAGGAAAAAATTAAGTATACTCCCACCTCATTCAAATTCAATTACACATGAACCAGACTGACTGTCATTGCATCCTACTCTGTCAGGATATTTCAAAAAATGACAAAGCAAATGCTTAATGAGGCATATATGAATACAGACTAATATGTTTGGTACTAATATTGCAAATATAATAACTGTAGTCTAAATAAAATTAGTAATACGGACATAATTTATTGATCTGTCTTTCAGTTGAGAGAGTTCTTTTACATATAAAATCATAGAGAGTACCAATAAGAAAATGATATAGATACTAATTGTCAGAGCCTCATAAAATAATTGAGGTTGTCCAGGTGAACATTAGAAGGATGAATAACAAGTCTTAAATGTTTACAAGTAGTACTTTACGACCTTCAAGGTTATACATATGCAGGAGAATGTGTTAAGTAATTGAAAGTGGTAGGAATGAGTACCTTTGTGCATTTCAAGGGTAAGTGCATATGTGAGCAAACATATTTAATACGTTTAGTTTCTAGAGAGAAAAGAGAATGGAAATGAGGCTAGCATTTGTGTGTATTTATTATTTGTACCATTAGTACTAACAGTGGATTTCTTTTTCATGAAAAAATATGTAAATGAAGATACATCTGCATTGCTTTTTTCACAGTGTTTAAAACTAGACCTCTTTTTTTTTTGAGGATAGCATTAATAGAAACAATAATTTTTTTTTCTTACAACTCTTAAAAGTTATTGAAAAACTTGTGATGAATTTTGGTTAAAGCCACTGAGATGCCGCTGAATTCATCTTATTTTTCTGCTGAAAGAAATTAAAAAAGATTGCTTTTAGTATTGAGAACATGCGATTGCACTGGCCAAGTCTCATTGTTATCATCTGATTCAGGCTTTAAATATTTCCAGTGTAAACAGCTGGGGTAAGTTTCCTTGGTCTCCATGAGTAAAGGAAAATAAATAAGATTTTGTTATGAAACAGAAAGGTGGAATTTGCAACAAGCCTTAGGAAACAGATAGCTGTCAAGAAGTTAACAGTTTTGTCACTGAAAAAGCCTTGAGGACCAAAATTTGAGAAGATTACTTCTGGGTGTAACTGGTAACAGCAACAACAGAAAGCCACTTTGAAAACCACTGGATAAAGAAGTTGAAGTTCTTAATCAGAAGGGACAACCTGAGCTCAGGCTGCAAACCCTACATATTCATTGGTTGTGAGGATGGGGTATGATATGTAAATATATACATGAATACTCATGGATATCTAAAAAAGTTAATATCACAGCACGTCAAATTTCCAAAATGTAAAAGCCATGAGCATATTAACTAGAAGCCTAGAAGATGGAAGTGAATCAAACAACACTTTGATAGATTACGTAAGAAGATCTGGGGTGATTAGTTGAAGAAAGTAGATGGTGAAGAACACAAGATTGCAGATATGGAAGTAATTGAAACTATACCGTGAGACCAGCGAGCTAGTGAGTTTAACCAATTTTCAGGAACTAGTTACAATGCGCAAGATCTGTGGAAGTCCTCTGTATCGTATTTATGAAATAATGAAATTGAGATGAAAGTTTCCTTTTTAAAACATCACAAGCATGTGAAAGCATCACATATAAATTTTGCAAATTGGGAAATTTGACACTAGATTATTAAAAATAGAATTAAAAATGGAAAATACTATTGATAAATTGAAATTAAAATATGGCGAGCCCTATTTAGTAACTGTGTTGTTAGCTTATTGTCTAATCTATGTCCTTCATCTGATTGATAAGAGCCACGTCCACACTGTTTTAAAACTGAAATATCAAATATCTTCCTGAAGAAATGGAAAAAAAATAAAGTCAGGATGACTGCAATTATCCATCTATGCAACATAGGAAGTCCGAGTAAGTCAACTGAACAAGGAAAATTAAGCTTAAAATTACATCACTTAAGAGTGACATAATTATGTATAAACTTAATAACATATCAGAATTTCTGAAAAAAAGAAACATAGATTAAAAATCTGGTATAACAGAAGATTTACAAAAATCAAAGTGGCAAGGAGGTACCTACGAATGAATCTACTATCAAGTAAAAAAGTTACCTGACTGATTAAAAAAAAGAGAGAGAAGCTAAGTAAGTGCAACAACTGGGGAAAAACTGTTCAGCACATGTCTGAAAACTTGTTCCCCTTAGATATTAAATGTGGACATGAGAAATACTGATAGTGTGTTTGTTACAACAATATTCAAATAGTTCATATCTTCAAATATACATATGTTATGACACAAATTTGCGACTGTGTAACATTACAGAAAGTACAATCTTTTATAACTGGTTGTGGTCAGTTTTTTTTAAAAAAAGAAACATAAACAAGGTGTTTTGGTCACTTCCTAGCATATACAGAAAACAAATTAAGATCACTTTTAGAGGGCAATATCTAAATGTTAGTGGCAAACCAGTGCCGCACTTCCTGAAAATAATACAACTCATTCCTTTCTGTTGTTGAGCTAAGGACAAGTTTATTAAAGCTAATCAAACACTTAAAATAAATCAGACTATGCAGTGGGTTTTGTTTCATTTTTCAGCAACACAGACTGAAATGGAAAACTACATGGCCTACATTGGAAGAAAATGTTTGAACACCCAATATAACAGAGAATTCAGTGAGAAACACTTGTTATGCTTCTGTAATTAAAAAATAGATAATGTGTGAGCAGTAACTTAGAATTGAAATATTCAATAAATACCTGAAGAGTTTCAGTAGAAAAATGCTGGATAGCCCTACAGTGATATGATATAATATACCCAAAACAGTATTGCTGTGAGGCTGCGGAACAATGAAAACTTCTAGTGACTATTGTAAATATAACTTCATATGGCAGAGCTAGGGTAAATGCTCACTCTTCAGTAATACATCTTACTTGCAATTTTTACAGGAAGTTGAATGTGTTCCTTTAATGATTTTCACTTTCCCACTGCTTCCACCTCTCCAATCCCAAAACATCCACAAATCACTAAAATGTGGATTACACTCCTTAAAGTATATTTCTGATAATGCTTTTTAACTTGCTCAAGGATCTTGAATTTATCTGTTTTCTTGCTGCATTGAAGCTAAGCACCTTCATTTTCTATTAATCTTCACTGCTCTCTTTTTTTAATTCAGTACATTTCAAAAATTATAAAAAAAGAAAGAAAGAAAATGCCAAAGGCAGTAATGTCCTTTGCTGTGGAACTATTCATTATAGTGTCGTCTGCAATTATTTAACAAGAATTGGCATCTGTGCATTAAAAAAAAAAGGCCTTATATTAAGTGATGTGTTGTCCTCCAATAGCATCATCCCAATGGTTAAGTGAATAGAAAAGAGATACCAAATAATTCGATGTCAACTACCTCACCGTATGTTGAGTAACCATGCTCTATCCTCAGTTTTGATTCAATAACTTCTTCTGGAATCCCAAGGGAGTGCAGGGCCCAAGGATTGGCCCATCCTCCATTACCTTCCCAGGTCATAAACAAGGAACTGGATGGGATATGGAACAGCAGGGACCCAAACCAGCACCCATAAGGGATGCCTGTGCTGTAGTTTAAGGACTAGTCAGTTAGGCCACCATGCCAGCCCTCAGTAATATGTTTTCAAATGGTTTTCCACCCGCCGTGTCCCAAGCTCTAGGACAGCAAATTAGCTTTTGTTTACTTGCTTATGGAGAAATCAAAGAATCAACAAAATACGTTATGCATGCCACCCACCCTATGCCTTCTTGTGCAGGCCATACAGGGGAGCAAATATCCCGTGTGTCCCAATATTTGGAAGTTTCAACCAAGATGTAAGTTGTAGCTTCATCCCATTTCTAAACTCATTTATTCTTTATCTGCCTCTTTGCTGACTGAAGATCTGTATTACTATTTTTGCAATCCCTTAAGCCTGTGTTAAAAATTGAGAAAAATCAAAAAACCAAAATGAGTCATTCTATACAGATTTGTTTTTAACAACTAGTCTATTTCCTGAGGCGTTACTGTGGCCATCTCTTGTCTTCTAGTTAATGTGGAAGAGCACTGCCAACGTATAAACCAGATTTAGTAGAAAGAATGGAGAATCTACATCCTCAGGAAGTAGCTTAGGAGTGGGCATTGTGGCAGAGGAGGTTAGGCTGCTGCCGAAGGGTTAGAGTTTTGGTTACTTCACTTCTGAATCAGCTCTGTTCATGAGCATGGCTCAGATACCTGAGGACCAGCTTCCTCCCTGGGGAATTAGGGTGCAATAGTTGGCACCCCTGGCTGTTGCAGCCATCTTGGGAGGTTATCTCAGTGGATGAGGGATCTCACTCCCACCATTCAAACAAGTAAATAAAAAAGAAAAGAAAGGAAGAAAGAAAGAAAGCATAGTTACGAGTGAAGCATATAGTTATTTGAGAACAACCAAAGCTACCAAGGCATGTTGTGGAATCATCTCTATGTAACTTTATTACTTAATGAAATTTAGTTTCACTCATGTGCATTCACCTCAAAGTTTTGAATTCTAGAAACGCCTGTGAATTTAATATCAGGATGGGTTTATTTTAATTTTGTTGCTGAGGCAGTCTGCTGTTTTATTTCCCCTGGTGGACTGGCTTGTGACTCCGGGGGAAAGCCCTCTCGACTTGCCGCGTGGGTGTTACTGACCTTGTCAGATCAGAGAGGATGACAGCCTGGGAGACACATTTTTCAGGAGTTGAACCTGATTACATTCTGGTAAGTCGGCGCATAAGGATCATTTCTAATCACATTTAGAGTTGAATCTCATCCTCTTACTAAAATCTTGCTCAACCTTCTAACCTTTTGAACTTAAGAAGCAGCTGTCTGATCTTTGAGAAAAGTTCCTATCAATTAGAAAAGCAGACAGTGTTGAAGCAATGGAGCCTAATTGCAAACAGAAGCAGGAAAAAAATAACTCGTGGCTGGCAAAAGACATCTATGCCGGATTTCGTATTTCATGAGAGATTACTAGCAAATTTGGCAAGTAACACATCCCACACTGGTTTGTTGTTTTCCTTTTTGAAACAGAAGTTGCTTTTCACTGTACCTTTTTATATATATTTTTTTCTTTTTTAAATGAATGTCTCTTTTATCTTTTGATTGGATTCTAAAGTCATGCTGCTGCTGGGGAAAAAGTAAAATCACTTATGGCCCAAATCATCTTTGAAAATCTCATAAATCATCCTTTAATATTCCAAACCTGGGACCTCAGATTCTGAAAAGAAAATGCTTTTATTTATAGCTTTTACCCCTATGATGCATTGCAGTTCAGCCTTTTGTCTGACCCAGTTCAAATTTCTGTCTTTACTTCAGATTTCCTCTGTTGTCTCATCACTTTTCAAATCCTATCATTACCTCTGCCCACATTGTAATCCCTTCATTCTCCATCATATTTTTGCAGATTTTAATTGATTATATACATAATAGTATTATCCCATTTTAGCGGGAGATGTTGCTGATACATAGTTCAAAGGTTATAATTCAATACCAAATCATTGGTGAATACTTTGTTATATTTTATCTGTGAAAAGTGGTGATATAGCTGGATAAATATAACCATTGTGTTTCCCAATCACGAAGCTCTAGGATAGCCCATCTCTGGCCATTGAATGCAAGATACCAGGAGCGGCAGGCATTCTACACTCCGTTAATTTATTCTTTATTGATAATTTAAACACTCTGACTTATTTCTGTAACTCTTCCAAGTAGTTTATCTACTGCTACTTTCTTTTGTACATTTCCTCATATTCCTTTATCCATGTTCGTAAATGGTCTTATTTCTTTTTCCAGTAGAGCTTGATGGTTTACAATAGAACTCATACTGTTTCTATATGGCTTATCTAGGAGTGGCACAGTATGAGATCTATGAAATCCACAAATATGAGGCAAATAAAGCCTTAATCTTGAGAAATTCACATTATTACATCTGAGGGCCAAATACAATCAGGAAAGTTTTGACAAAGGCATCAGTGTGTAAAGTTGTAACACGCAAGAGTGGATTCCTGTTAAAACAGACTTGACCATAGCAAGGATATTTCACCAAAGATAAAGACTGTTTGGTTTTTGCCTCTACAATTTACCTAGTCAAAAATACAGTGGGAAAACATTTTCTAACCCTCACTCCAAGTTGAACTTCTTTTTTCTTCCATTAATATTGCCTGCCTGATGTACAGTTGAACTGTGAATAAAGCAAGCACAATGTCTGGAAGACATATTTGTATACTGGCTCAAAAAGATCAAGGACTTTGCTCAGGAAATTTTGACAAAAATATCCTTCTTTCAAGGATTCAGCTTAATGCATTTTAAATATGACAAGTAATTCCTAAGCCAGAAAAAAAGTTATAAAACCACTACTTAACCAAGTTACTGTGGCACATTGTTACATAAAAGTACTAATGTTAATAAAATCCATGAGCAAAATAATGAAATGATGAAGGAAGAGCCTGGCAACTTTTGTGGGCAACAGGCCTTCTGTTTTCTTCTTCCAAAAGAAAATCTCAATTTCTAGTTTCTCTTACTGCATATTCTTCTTCTTGGCATTTTATGATCATTTCCTTTTAGGCCCAGCAGTAGCTTAAAATTATATTATATCCATTTCCTCCTATCATACAAAATGGATAATTACATAAACTAATAAACTCAGCTAATATTAGCCTTGTTTGTTTTACACTTGATTAAATAGCTAATTTGTTAAATAACACTTCTTTTTAATAATAAGAATGGCATATTTAGGAATACCTAACCAAACTTCATAAACTCTTTTTTTCACTTTTTATTTTTATTATCATTTTATGGCACAGTTCCATAGGGCCTGGCATTTCCCTTACCTCTTCCCTAAATTCCATCTTCTTGCTGATTTCCCTTATTTTATTGTAATAGTATAGCCCTTAATAAAAAGGTCATAAATCCATCATTCTGCAATATGAGTATATACTGACATTGTAGTTATGGACAATGGTAGAGTCCAGCATCTTATTGTCAAAATATATTTAACAGATTCATTGGGAGTCCATCTTCGATTTGGAAGTAGAAATGCCTACTGTATTGTATCCTCACATCTGGATATGATAGTCTCCATTATAAACTCTGTCATATTTCTTCATGAAAAAAACATAAAAAGATTTTTGAGGGGTTTTATGCTTTCTTTATACTCTTGTGAGGCCTATTGGTCTGTTTGAGGATAAACTATTTTTGCGTGAGTCATGACATACCTGAACTAAACATCAAATATTTGATTTACTGTATTTGGGTAAATTGATGATCAATAAGTTTCTTCAAATATGTTTTTAATGGAAACTACTAAAACCCCAATTTAACTTGGTATTTCTAGGGTAATATTCATTAGGGTGGAAATGTTCAGCATACATGTTCATCATTCTCAGGCACCTAAAGTAATTTAAAAATATTCATTCTCAACTTTCTTATGTATTATAGCAAGATTTGCTGAAGGAAAGATATCTGCTGAAATATATCTTTCATGAATTTTCCCTGAAAAGAGTAAATGAAAAATATATGAAGGAGCTCCCTTTCTTCCGCTGTAGAAGTTGACCACAGGCAGATCATGTAATTGGATAATGACTGGGCAATCAAATATGCCCAAGGGAACAGGAATCCCGTATCTCCCAAGCATGCAGTGGTCATTTTACTCTGGAAAGTCACTTCAGTGAGCTGCAAAGAGATACAAGACAGAAGGGATGTGCTGGAGAACTAAATCAAACCTCAGGCGTAAAGAAGCAGGGAGGTGTGATCAGTGAAAGATGTGCAGAAAGAACAAGCCCAGGGATCATATTCCAGAGCAGCCCCGAGTAAGAGAAAAGATTCAGCTTGCATATAGGAGGGGACTCTAGGAAGTTCTTGGAGAGGGAATTAAAAGATACTTATTTGGGTACATTTTTTTTTAACACATTAGTTTTCCCTGATCCTGTCTGAGATTTGTGTGTGTGTGCACGCAAGCTTGTGTGTGTGTGTCTATAGAGTTGGGATGGGGTAAGTAGACTTTGGTTCCTGTGTGACTGTGTATTTATTGGCGGTCAGTGGGAAGAACTTTCCATGGCATGTTATTGTTGAGCTGCTGGCACCCGGAAGGCATCAGGGGTAGAGACAGCATATTTGCTGTTTCACCATTTTTCAAGCTCAATGGTGGTTTACAAAGGCATAGTAGTAGTAGTAAAATACATGCCATTGTTGTGTTCATTTGTGTCACAGTATAACAGGTTTTCTACCATTATAAAGAATTATAAAGAAGAGACTTAGTATTTTCTAGAAAACAAGATGGTGTTCTTTTTATCTCAGCATCTGTACTGCAACAAGAGAGGAATCCCATGGTGTAGTTTATCCACTCAACCAGAGCTGTATGTTATTGAAGGAAAATGATAGTGTTTTACTACTGTATTCTCTATATCTAATTTATTAAAATCAAAGGAAAAAAGTGAGACCTTCTTGGGATTACAAGAGGCAATGAGAAATAAATCTATTTCTTGGGTTCATTTTTATAATTTTTCTGTTTTAAAACTATTTCTGTGGGTTTTTTTTGTTTGTTTGTTTGTTTTTTAGAGTAAGAGAATCCTCAAGTCTTGTATGGAAAACTAAATTAAGACATTATTCCATTTTGCATTCTTTTGATAAAGTCTCTCAGATATGAATAGGAAAAAGAGTTTTCTGGATGATTTCTTTTGTGATTTGGATAATGGATGGGAAAATGTTAGAAGACTATTATACTATGCCAGGGGTAGTGCAAATTTATATAATATTTATGTCAAGTCCCATGTGAGATTTTTCACTACTTTCAAATATGTGAAACCTAAATATTTATCTGTTTTTCTAATTACCTGCAAAAAATATTTAAGTCCTCTATTTCTGCAAGCATATATTTTTGTTTGTTGCCAAAATATTTGTGGAACATACATTCACTGTGTGGGGAAGTATCAGTGTGCTTCCTAATTGGCCATCTCATTCATTGAACATTCATTTTTAAACTTTAAAGGGAATATAACTGCACATGTCTGTGACTACTGTAAAAGTCCAAGGCCTGTGTACAATATGTAGTCGTCAGATCAGATACATTGACATATCCATGACCACAAATGCAGTGTCCTTATGCTGGGGCCAATCAAAATTCTCTCTCTCTCTCTTTTAAAGATTTATTTATTTTTATTGCAAAGTCAGATATATATAGAGAGAGGAGGAGAGACAGAAATATCTGCCGTCCGATGACTCACTTCCCAAGTGACTGCAACGGCCTCTGCTGAATCAATCTGAAGCCAGGAGCCAGGAACTTCCTCCAGGTCTCCTGCGCAGGTACAGGGTCCCAAAGCTTTGGGTCATCTTTGACTGCTTTCCCAGGCCACAGGCAGGGAGCTGGATGGGAAGTGGAGTTGCTGGGATTAGAACTGGCACCCATGTGGGATCCTGGTGCATGTAAGGCGAGGACATTAGCCACTAGGCCACACCACCGGATCCTGCATTTTTTTTTTTATCTCCATTGCCCTGAAGTCTTAATATTCAAATGCTGCCAATTTTAGTGGAAGAGTTTCTTCCCCCTTCTTAGTGTGTTTTCGCTGCTCTGTAGAGTTCCTGATGAATCAACAGTACATCTGTGGCACAACTTGACACTCTTAATGCCAACAATGCCACACTTGGCTGCACTCCCACTCTCTTGCCCTGCTGTGGCCGGGAACATCCTGGAACACTGTCAAGCTGACTTCCAGTTTGTTGTATTGGACGCAGTCCTTGTACAAGCAAGGAAGCGACCCGCAGCTTAACTCAGTTGGCAATTTAAGTGACTCATACATCTTTACCTATGAAATGTAGTTGGTCATAGTTGCAGTTACATGCTGTTATCAAATTCATTTTTAATCAAAAAAATTAATGTTGGAATCAGTATGTTACTTTTTTGGAATCAGTAATTCCAAATTCATGGATCATGAATTTCCTTTAGTAACAATGATGCTGCAAACAATGGTCTTTCATAAAGAAAATCTTTTTTAGGGACAGAAAGATCTCATCTAAGTTGAGTCACCTCTCAAATGTCCACAAAGGTCAGGAGTGGGCCAGATCAAATCCTGGAGCCAGTGACTCATTCAAGGTCTTCCTTGGGAGTAGCACCACTTGAATTGAGACTGAATCTCAAACCCCTGTGCTTCCATGAGTTTCCTATTGGTCATTACAATGCTAAGCAAAATCATCTAGAATGAAGCCTTGAATCTGTTTTCTGAACGACAGTGTGCTGCTGTGAACCAGTCGTCCGTTGGATACCAATGAGAAGGATGTCATTCAGATCCATCCCCTGCTTAGAAGCAGAGGTGACTTCTGACAAACAGCAAGGAGTCCAAGTTCTCATAAAACTCCCGAGCTCACTGGTCTTGGAAAGCTGCTTTTACTCTAAATTCATGCTTTTAACCACACCCCACACCTGGTTTTTGCCCACAGAGAAGAGCTCCAATGTTCATTTTCATCATTAAAGAAAGAACAAAAGGGAAGTGAATTTGCTTGCATGCAACACAACCCTCGTCCACTCAACATGCTGTAGCCAAGTGTGAGCACTTCTGACACGTGCATGGAGAATTCCTCTCCCCATTGCTTTGTGTTGCTGTGTCATTCTGCCTCACCTCTTCTAACATAATTCCTGTTCAGTACTTAATGCCTAAACTCCAAATTTGTGGTCATTTTCAATAACTTTCCCCTTGTGCTCTGCAGAATTACAAGTGTGTTCAAAATGATTCAGGCACTAGTCCTTATTTTAACAAGCTAGCTCACATACGTTTATGGAGGAAAAAATCAGTAATAGTGAACTTGCAAAATTGCTTTGGTTATGTGGCATTTATAAAGCATTTATAACACATATAAAGCAACAATGTGTATATAGATATATGTATAATGTTTGATTTTAGAGATAAAATGAAATGAAAAGTGAATTGACCTCACTGGAGACCATGGGAAACAGCAGGTAATGACCCAGACTTTAAAAGATAAACTGGAAAAATAAAAAATTAAAACAAACAGGGGGTAAATGTAGTATGCAACAAATTAAGCCATTATTTGGGTTGCCATCCCATAAGCAGTGCTTGGATTTGAATCCTAGATTAAGTTCACAGCTTTGGCTAGTCCAGGGGAGTAAAACAGAAGTTGGAAGTTCATGGGCTCTCTCTCTCTCTCTCTCTCTCTCTCTCTCTCTCTCTCTCTCTCTCTCTCTAATAGAAAAGAAAGATAAATATAAGGTCTTAGTGGACCAGCCTGCTTTACAGTAAATGGGTGTCTTCATAATAGAATAGCCTGGGAAATGCTATTGCAATAGCGCTATCTAAGTAGTATCTCCCAATTCACTCAATATAAAAATCCAGGTTTTACCAGTCTAACTCTCTACGAACTCACAGTATGCTCTTTAGTTTTAGCAACAGGTGCATGACGATGAAAACAGAATTCCTTCGCCTGCTTCAGCTAGATTAGAGAGAGCAATGGTTAATCCTGAATTATTATCCTGGTCCTCCGCCTCCTAATTCTTTACTAAACTGAAGGAAAATAAAAAAGAGTAGATATTATATTACTTTCTGTCTAGGTTAATGTCAAGATTTAAGAAACTTAAAGGTAAACAATATCTCTTTCTCTTTGGGTTTCTCTGTGACTTTATTTCAATCAAGGTGTACTTTACTTGGGTTTTTGAAACTGTTTTGAGATATTTGAGTGAAATAACAGATTAAATATTAACACTATATTTTAAGAAAACTTCCATCCCCTGGAAAAGGAACAAATATTTGGCAATGTAATTAGCCTTAGGGCACTGTAGCGTGGTGATACTTGTGGAAAATACAAGGCCCCAGTGATAAATAACTGCCAAAGGAAAGCAAATGAAATGAAAGGCAAGAATATTGAAAATACATAACAACATAAAAATGTTCACAAATAAAAAAGATTTTTCACTTTGTGGCATCAGCTATCCAAATAGCAAACATATTAGGGTGTTCCTATTAAATTAATTCATTAGTCATCCGAACTCAATGAGTCGAATGATATAATCTACATCCTTCCCTGTGGTTTACTGTGTACTGTACTATCGCTCTTAATCTGGGAGGTATTGAGCCTGGATAGCTATAAAAGGAAGTAGCTGGAAATACAAGGAATGTCACTTTTTAAACCTGACAGAAAGCCAGCTGGCTGTAACTTTTCTTTTTCAGTTTAGTGCATTCATTGTCAAGAGATGCATTGCAATATGTAATTAAAACATCTGGAAATCATACCAACGTGAAACACTAAAGTTTTATGAAACAATAGCTGCTCTTTTTGCAGTGAACTTGAGTTGACTGAATTGTTTATCAGAAATTTGAAAACTTCTGCCCAGCCAGGAGCTGGGTTGCATTGTATATGCAGCTCAAGTCTTACCTAGAGAACTCACTAAAGGTTAGTGAGAAGTGGCTTATGCAATTCTAGAAGAACACACAGATAGGATGACCCAGCAGTAATCTCCACTGCAGACTACATGACTAAACACAGGCAGGATCGCATCAGGGCAGCCACCAGGGCAAATGACAAATGCAGATAACTTACACAGCATTAAAAGGGGGGATATGCATTAGTTGGAACATGCTTGGCAACACACAAATGCTTACTATGGGCTGAATATGGCAGACAATTTTTGTGACAAAAGTTACTCTTGATTTATTTACCATTTTAGTATAATATGTGTACTTCATCAGATTATATCCATCCAATTACAGTAAGTGATCATGCTGAAATTGCCTACGTAGTTTGTCTTGTCAGTACGCAACCCAGAGATTACAGCCCCTACCTCACACAGAGAATGTGTTTCCCTTTATAAACGTAGCCTCTTCTTTTTCTTATCTATGTAAATATAAAAAATGCTTGTTCCACCTGCCTGGCTGTGCTTCCACCGGGGAATTCTGGTCCTGATGAACACACTGCATGCTTTTCTAGCTGCAGCAGAGCCTTCCTGTTTACACCAAGAGAGGGGATTTTCTGACATTATAGCTGCTTACGAGAAACTCTTCTGAAACACCAAATGAATCCCCCTTCTGTCAGTGACCGTGGAATGGCCCTAGGCTGTACAGACCTAGCTTTCATGAGCGTTGCGGGATTAGCGGATCCAGGCTTGCTGCGTATTGCCAAATTGATCTTCAAAGTGCCCGTGACAATTTGTAACCCTATCCAACTTGCAGTCACAGATGTTTTGCTCATCTTCTGAAACGCACAGACATATCGGTGTTTACGTTTTGCCTTTCCAAAACTGATGAGTCAGTGCTGTTCTGTTGTCTACCAGGATTTCAATTTGTATTTCCCTAATGACTCATAAATTACCAATTCTTAACTACATTTATTGATTACTCAGGCTTCTTGTTCTGTGTTATTTTAATTTTAACCAATTGATATAGTAATTTCTGTCCCATATTATACTTTCCTTTCACTTAGAAATGTGAAATTCTTGTTTTTTACATATATGTATCTTTTATTATGTCTCTTTGCATCATAGATATCTTCTTATTTGTGCTTTAATAAACATTTCTCCTGGCATAAAATATGGTTTTCTTTCTATCTAGGAGCATTTATAGCCTCTTAGAAATGTAATGACAACCATAAGCTGGATTATCTAGTTAACTTTTTAATTTCATAATCATTATAAACGTAAAGGAATACTGTACCTTCTTCATTTAATATCATATCCAGTAACTAGCTGAAGTTTCTCATGACTTCTCTTTGGTATTCTTTTAATTTATTTTATTGAATGAAGTCAAATAGCTTTGTCTGCCCTTTTCAGATATTATTTTATGTCTGGTTTATTAAATATCTTCATTAACTTGCTTAAATATCCATATTTGGTTTTGATAAGAAAATAAAAGAGGTCTTAGTGGACATGACTCTCAATTTTTGGAGGACTTTAATGCCATTACATGTATTGTTCTATTATGAATGTTATTTTTCATAAGCTTTTATATAGCTTTATAACTCCATCTGCATCTTATCAATGTGACATTTTCCAATAATATAATTTCAGCAAATGAAACATTTTGACATTTGTAAAATAAACCTATTTGATCAAAATTCACTTATGAAACACAATTGTTTGATTAAGCTTGCTAAAGATTTACTTAAGTTTTGGCTCTAGACATAATATACTTCTCAGTTCTTAATTTTTATTAGTATACTGCCCTTTATTATCATGGTTACATAACATTAATTTTCTCCTCAAAAATGTCTGCAATACTACCTGTTCTTTAGGAGATCAAACTTATTCATAAATGCATTTGGTTTTGAGATACAATTAGGGAAATAGAATTTATCATTTGTTATTTAATGTTCACACTCAATTTCACACATTTTGAATAATTAGATTTTAAAAAGTGCAATTTAGCTAAGATGATATATGCATAATGATACATTGTGTGTGCACTTCTTGGGGGATTAGAAATTGTTAACTCATGGGGACCTTGGCTGCATTCGTGAAGATTCTCCATGGACCACCACCATTCTGTATCAGCATTCTAGTCCCAGCTCTGCTTCCATACGGAATTCAACAAGAGATAAGTGGCTAAACCACTATTCCTCGAGAGCATAGACAAGGGCTGTAAACAGTAATGAGTCTCAAAGTGATTTGCTCATATGTATTTCATCTTTTTGTATTCTATTTTGGGGAGCACAAATCAGGGAACCCATATTTGTCTTTTGGGGACTGGTTTATTTCCCTAAGCCTAATGGTTTCCAATTGCATACATTAGGGTGGGGAAGACAAGATTCCGCGCCTTTTTACAAGTGACAAATGTTCCGCCATGTGTATATATTACAGTTTACCCACACATCAGCAAATGGATGTGTATGTTGGTTCCATAGCATAGCTATTGTAAGTGAGCTTCTAGAATCGTGGGGTTCAGATAATGCTTTCATTTGCTGATTTCATTTCCTTTGGATAAATTTCCAATACTGGAATGACTGGGTCATAAGCAGATCTATTTTCAAATTTCTGAGAAATCTCAATACTGTATTCCAAAATGGCTCTATTCATTTACATTACCAACAACCACAATTTAGGGTGCTAATTGAATTTTAAATGTTTAAAAGGTTTACTTATTTAAGAGGCAAAGAGACACAGTTAGACCTCTTACACATTGTTTCATTCCCTAGTTTCCATGGTGGTTATGACTCAGCCTGGGGCCAAGCCAGAGACAGAGCAGAGGGGAAGTGGGAACTCGACCCAGGTTCCCCGTATGAAGTGGTATGACTCAGTTCCTGAAGACTTCATTGCTGTTCCCAGTCTACATTAGTAGGAAGTTGAGGATGGGAATATCTTCATTGATGTTTTGATTATTTAGTCTAAAACCCGTCTCTCTTATCCCTCCCTCCCTTATTTAATGCAGTCTATGGATTATAATAAAGCTTTCCTTCTCCTTCACTCTTTAAGGTACCCCTTTCGTTCTCACTATTCAACTTTATAAGCGTGTCAAGTTTATAAGATTCCTGTTACTGCTCTTTTCCATTAGTAAATCACATTGTCAATTTTTTTTGCAATTAAGTTTAATTCATAAAATTCTTGGGTATGTTATATAGCACTTGGCCTTAACGTGTTTCTCTAGTAACGCTCAGCACATTTTCAAATTATTTCTTGGATATTTTGTTACTTGCTTTGGATTTAACATAGGCAGTTGTGTCTGCTTTCATCTTGAGCCATCTGCTCTGTATGATATATGTTTATGCGTGACTTCATTCATGAGTCCCTTTCTCGGTCCATCTTTTCCCTCTCTTCCTCGGATTGTCTGCTTTACGTGGACACTCTCCTAACTGTGACTAGGTTTGAGTCTCAACCCTCAGCAGCAAGGACCCTGTTTGTATTTTGTCTTCAGGACTCTGATTTTGAAATGGACTTTGAACTATGTTCAAGCATTTTTACTAATAATGAAATGCATTATGAGATATTTACTTTTTTAATTTGAAAAGCAGTGATAAAGAAATGGCAGAAATGTATTTAGAGAGAAATAATCTCACTGATTAGCTCCCCAAGTGGCCTCGATGACCACATCAGAGTCAGCACAAAACTGAAAAGCCAGAAGCTCTAACTGGGTCTCAGACATGGGTGGCAGGACCCCAAGTATTTGAACTATCCTGCACTAGCTTCCTGTATATTAGTAGAAAGGTGGATCAGAAATGTGAAGTGTGCAAAATTTAAACCGGCATTCTGGGTTGGGATGCACATGTCACAGCCATAATAATTGTGGCCCCACATTAAGACTTTCCAGTTGCAACTGTATATGAAAGGAAAACAAATTTAAAAAACAAAAAGAGGTGGCATCTTTAATGAATATTTCTATCTGTAGACATTGCCTCAATTTTCAAAGGATAGAAATTGCCATCACAAAACACTAACTACATCCATATTGAGCTGAAATAAGACTGGAACATGAAGCAAAACAACAGCTTGCACATTAGTCAGTGCAGTTCTAAATAACCCATAGATTAATGGAAGATTAACAACAAAAACATCAAAATATACTTACCTGAATGATAATGAAGTAAGACACAATAAAACATCTGAGATGCCTATTGGCTTCTAAGATATTTATGGTTTTCATTTCAAAAAATTCCTCATTTGATAATGTTAAACTTGAAGGGCAGAGGAATAAATTTTCAGGCTTTTGACAAGCAGAGAGAATCACCTTTAGGGAATAAAAAAAAAGCAATCAGGTTGAGGTTTGGCTTCTTAGTGCTGACAGACAATGCCAGAAAACAGCAAAAGTCTACAGCCCACTGTGGTCCACCTCACAGCAGAGGGATGGTGTCTTCAGGAGCATTCACATGTGCTGGGTCCATTACAGCACGTGGACATTTGTAGAAAGTTTAATGGCATTTTCATCATCTTACATATAATAATTTATAATTGCATTCATTAGTCAATATTATGTTGTAACAATATTTTTATCACCTTTTTAAACATTCAATAATGTGAAAACACAGTAATTTCTCTCTTCAAAACAAGAGATGCCACGTTTTAAGTTATTTTGGGGAGTTTTGCTAGTATCAAAAGTGAAATCACGTCTATTTTATAGTATTCTCTTGGTGGACCTTCGAACTTTCCATTAAAGATTTCATGAGTATACAGTAGGTTTAAAACTAAAGCCATTCAACACTGATGAAATGGAGAATCAATAAGACGTGTTCAGATCTGTAAGTCAGTGTGGGGGTGTAGCACTGTGGCACAGCATGGAAAGTCACTGCTTATATTCCAACATCCTGTACTTGAGCCAGTTGGAGATCTGGCTACTCCACTTTGGATCCAAGTTTATAGAACTGTACCTGAGAAATCAGAACAGGGTTAGGGTTAGGGTTAGGTGAGTGGCAGGGACACTCCCCTAAGAGACCTTATAGAGTCCCCGACCCTTGGCTTCAGCATGGTCTAGCTCTGGACACTGCAGATACATAGTAAACCAGTGCGTGAAAGATAGTGTTCATTCTTTCTCTTCCTCTCTCTGTCTCAAATAAACACATAAATACATCTTTACACAAAGAATGAAAGTCTATATCATATTTTGCATGGTATATCAGGTGTATGCAATCTGTGAGTAATTATTGTAATGGAAAAGGAAATGAAATAGCTCATAACTCTGCAATGAACTGAGACTGTTTTCTAGGTTCTTAGCTAAATGATAAAAAGGCAACAAGTTAAAGGAACCTAGTATTGTGAGAAGATAATTGTATCACCTTAAAATATTAAAGAATCATTATACCAGAAGTTCTTTCTTGGTGCCATAATATATTTCTTCTATTATTTATCATTTTCTCTTTGCTTTTTGGCAAAATAAAGTCTCTTACAATTTCAAAATTAATCACACAGTATTCAGCTGCCAAAATCCTCCAGAGTTATTTCTTTATGCAAGAGAAGGGATGACAAGGAAATTCTTGTGTTGTAGATAATTTTCCTCTGTTTGATTTGATTTCCCTGTCATATGTACTGATGTAAAAAGTAAAATCTGTTCCTGGTAAAATAGCACTGCCCCAGGGGGAGACCACAGTACTGCTGTTTCTTAGCAAAACATACAGGGAAAAAAGCAACTTATTGGCTGAAATCTCCAACAAGAATTCAACAAATAGATACTGTCTGTGTGTGTATGTATGTACACACACACGCACATATACATATAACATTTTATATATGAAAGAATATATTACATTACTAGGTTAATTTAAAATTTTGTTTGCTATGTGCAATTATCTTTAACTTAGTTTCTGGCTGTGTTAAGCATACAGACACAGCTGAAAATGATAATTAACGAAATGAAGAAATCTTTTACCAAGTTAATTGGCTTTATTGTTTTAAATGTACACTTATCTATTCACTCATTTATTTGTTTGAAAGGCAAAGTGATGAGCTCACATACAGAGAGAGAGTCACAGGACAGATTGACAAGTTCACTTTCCAGAGCTGGATTAAGATGAAGTCACAAACTTAAAAGTCTGTCAGACTTTCCACTTCCACAAAAGGGCCCAAATACTTGGAGGCATCTTCTTTTGCTCCCCCTGGTGCAATAAAAACACTATAAGTGGAAGCAGAGGATGCAGGACTCAAATTGAAACTCCAGTATTTGATATAGTATTGCCAGGTGTCAGCTTAACTCATTCAGTTTCTAGGCTGTATCTTTAAAGATGGGACTCTGCGGGGCTGGTATCCTGGCTCAACTGGCTAATCCTTCTCCTCCAAGCGCCAGCATCTCATAAGGGCACTAGTTTTTATCCCAGCTTCTCCACTTCCCGCCCAGCTCCTTGGTTGTGGTCTGGGAAAGCTGAAGAGAATGTGTCAAAACCTTGAAACCTTGCACCCACTTGGGAGACCAAGAGAAAGGTCCTGACTCCTGCTTTACTCCAACTATTGCAGCCATTTGGCGAGTGAATTACTAGATCAAAGATTTTTCTCTCTCTATCTCTCCTTCTCTCTGTGAGTCTGTCATTCCAATAAAAATAAATAAATCCTTTTTTTTTAAATGTGACTCTCTTCACTAACAACTTCCCCTTGAGAATAAAAGAAAAAGAGGAGTAGTATGCTGGTAGCAAGACTGATTAATGAAGTTCTGATTTTACTGACATAAAGGTTCTTATGACAAAAAAATTAAATCTGCTCTTCAGGCAGTGTCCCAAACTCTCAGGGAATTAGTTCAAATATTTATTAGTTCCACCAGAAATAGTAGGTCTATACTAATGTTATAAAATGTGTCTTTTATCTTATTGAATGTTCCGTTTTAACAACACTGTGATCAAGAATCTTGGAATTAGTCTTGTTCAAAAAATATGAGAAAATTTTGAAAGGATGACCTTGATGTTTAATGACTAAGCAACAAAGTGTCATTTATATTGTCCTGGAAAAGGTATCCAGAATGGACTTTTATTTTTGTCATTTGCAGACAAGCTTTGTCGCCGCGATGAGTGGTACTTAAACAACCACCTGAAATGATTGGGAAAAAAGTTTGAATTATGAATGTAAAGAAGCCAATAAACTGGCAAGTCGGTGAAGTTCTACCCCCATGATGGCATCCCAGGGCAGATGGGACCCAAGATCATCAGTGGGAACCAGAAAGGGACCTTTGCTTTAAGCACATTTGGTCAGCACACTCTTTATTTATTTATTTTAGCAAAACAACAGGAGATAAAACTCAGAACTGATTCCCCATGGTGAGTCTGAGGTGAACATCCCCATATCAACTAAAAGATTCATGCTAGCAGTGTGAAATGAATCAGAAATGAGCATAGGAGATTTCTAGGGAAATTACCTGTAATAAATAATAGGGTAAGCCAAGAAAAATGTGAACAATAGCTTAACCTCCAAAGGATTACTCAAAATAATTCTGCAAATTAGGAAGCCTAACATTTAGCTGCTTTACCTGGGATTCAGATCTCTCACAGAAAGCCCTGATAGCAGAGCTCACGCTCCACTGGAACTCAAACATGTAACTGAAACATGTGTTTATCGTAGCAGGAAAGAGTAAGTCAACATGGTAAGCTTCTTTCTAAGGAAATTGAGTAAATTTATTATCAAGAAAATAATAAGAAATTGCACTTCTGTGCATTAGCAGTGAAAAATTACAAATAGAATTTTCAAAACTATTATATACAAGATCAACCACAGCTATAAAGTACTTGAGAAGAAAGCTCTGGAGTAGGACTTTGTTGCACAGTGGGTTAAGCTGCTGGTTGGAGGAATTAGCACTGCATATCTGCATGACAGTTTCTGTTCTGGTGCCATTGCTCTCTATCTGGACTCCTGCTCTAATGCCTCGGAGAAGGGAGGATTATGGCCCAAGTACGTGAGTGTCTTCCATATACATGGGAGACCCAAATGGAGTTTCTTGCTCCTGGCTTCCTTCTAGACCAACCCTAAGGGTCGCAGCCCTGTGGGGAGTTAACCAGCAGATCAACCATGGATTTCTGTCTCTCTGTCTCTCTCTCTCTCTCTGAGCCTCTTCCACTCTTTCTCTTTGTGTGTGCAGCACTCACCATCAAATACATAAATATGGGGCAATACTATAGCAAAGCATTTGAGTACAGTGTTTTTTCCATCACTCAGCCTAGTCCCCGTTGCTCCACTTCTAAACCATCACCCCTGCCGACGCTCCTGGGAAGCAGTGGGAGCTGGCCCATGCCCTTGTGCTCCTGTCATTCATGTTGCAGACCCAGAGGAACTTCATGCTTCCTGGTTTCAGTTCATCTCACCTGGCCACTGTGGCTTCTTGGGAAGTGAGCAGATTGAAGATTTCTCTTCTTTCTCTCTGCCATTCTGCCTTTCAAATAAATAAATAAGTCTTTAAAAAAAAACAAATCAAGTAAAATTCATGTAATATTTAGATGATGAAACCTAGAAGAAGCATTCAAGCCTAAATGATGGGAAAGATATCATCCTCATAGAAATGAAAATTAAAATCATTATGAATGCTAATTCGAGATGGACTGATATACCAAAAAAATCCCAAATAAGCCTAACTAGTGCTTGCAAGAATGCAGAACTACTGGGACTCTCACAAGGTGATGGTGAGGAATTATAAAGGATATCAGAAGATTGGAAATCAATCTGGCAATTCCTTTTAAAGTTGAACATATACTTATTCACAGTTCCACTCCTAAATAAATAACATATATCCACAGCGAGGCCTGTGCGTTGATGTTTATAGCAGATTTATTCATGCTCACCAATCCTAATAATATTCAGACATCCATCCACTGGCGACTGCGGACACAGATCACAGAGCCCCCATGCAATGAGATGCTGCTGCATATAAGAGAAACACCCACTTCCACACAACATCACCAACAAGGCTGAAAACATTAGGCTATTGGAACTAAACCAGGTAGAAGAGGCCCAAACTGGAAGGTGATTAAGTGGCTTTCTGTTGAAGATGTCTGCTGTAAGGTGATGATCAGCTAAAGGACCCTGTTTCTGGGCGACAGCGTGAGTCTTCCATGTATAGTCTCCCACTTCTCAGAAAGCTTATTTAGCTATTTTAATTGTGATGCCAGGGCTGGGGTTTAATCGCACATGGAAGCAGACAGAGGTCAAACCAGCAGAATGTCACTCCTGCCCAATTCTGTTGGTCAGTATTATCCATACGCAGTAAAAATATGAGAGACAAAGAACAAGACTCTACAAAGTAATGAGGAGAGCTAAAAAATCACCTTTTGAAAGGACACGGAGAGAGGGAGAACAATGGGTGTGAACATTTGGACATTCTACTGAATCAGCACTTGCAGAGCCGCTCCCTGAGGGCTGAGCTAGAAGAATCCTGTGTCGGACCTTGTCCACTAGATTTAATATTGGAAGCCAGAAATAGTGCTTACATTGTTTCATGTTGCTTTGCAAATTAGTGCACCAAGGTGTGATGTTCAAATAAATCCATCCAAGATTTAGACATTTTTTTTTCCTGGTCACCTCAAGAGACATCAGTCACTTTCAGCAGCAATAGAACCTTAGCATAAAACAGCTGAGCCGCGATCCCTTCATTCCTTCAGAGAGAGACAAAGTCCCATCCTGCTGAGATCTTGATAACTTGTGTTCTATGCAGTGATAGCTTTTATTATAAAGAAAAGCTGGTGTTAGGACTTGGGGGAAATCCCACACATATCTCCAGTCATTTTCACTGAAATGATCATTGAGGGTAAATTGGCAAACCAGACATAGTTCTATACTACAGATGGACATCTGGGTGATTGTTTTTCCACATGTATCTCCATGCTACAACTTTTGAAGATGTTGTATCAGTTTGTTATTTATCACTCCATACATGAAAGCTTTTAGGTTACAACTGTCTAAAAAATGAGTCTGCTTTAATGCTCAGAATTATATCATTTTGCTAGTTCTGCTCCAAGTGATGAGTAATTAGACAGATTGATAACTGTTAGGGAATTTAAAACTGTGTTAACTTTGTACTATATTCTATATCCAGTTCTAAGGCTGTTGGTTAAATAAATATCTGAAAGTTTTGTACCATTTGTAAAAATGAATGACTAATCTGGTGTCATATCCCAAAGTGGCTGATTATGTAAAATTCTCTCTGCTGACCAAGCAGGGTAACTGTCATTTATATGAAACTAAAACGAAATATTAGGATCCAAGAAAATTGAATTGGCTGTTGAATAACATCCTGAAAGTCTTTTCAAGTGTTATGAATAATTATAATAATAGAATTCTCTGGCACATGACAGCTTCTTGCAAAATTGGGAGTGATTGAGATTGTTTTGTTATGTATTAACAAAAAATTAACACTAGTCAGCTTGAAAAGATAGAGGTTTTTCTTAATGTTATTTTAAAATCTATTCAATTTCTCATGGCAGACATATTTTAGTCTTAAAAACTGCTATAAATTTCGTAAGCCTACTTAATTTAACATTATGTTCTAATGCATAGATTATAATATTTGCAGTTTAAATCTGTCATGGTGCATTTTTGGTGGTTTACTCATCATGATAAATGTGTTGGTGTAAGTCAGGTGATGCTGGATACCCAGTGGCTTGGCTCAAGCAGAAGGAGACCTAAAAACTTGTAAAGCATAGTACAAAGTACTATGTACATAGTACTGGTCTTTGTTTTCTGAGTGATCTGAAGGCGCTGTCCTCACAAATGCGAAAGTCAGATGTGCTAAACAGCAAAGGAATGGTTATGTGAGGCATGCTTAGTTTAAGTTCTGGAACAGATATTTCACTGAGTGACCTCAGGTTACTCATGTTTAATTTATTTCTGAACAAAGACCTGTTGCAATAATAATTATCTTCATAATAAATAATGGTGTTTGCAGTGCTTAAATCAGAATGGTTTATTATATACATGATGCCCCTAAAGGCAGGATTGTAGTATGATAAACCAATACAACTCTATATTGCACTTGCAAACTGAACAACAGTAAAATTCATTGTAAAAGGCTTCATTTTTTTTGTAAGCATTCAAAGAGACTGAAATATACTATTAATTTTATAAATATGTAATTTTTATGAGTGTTTTTTTCTGTACTTCTATATCAAATGCAACTGAGGGCTAAAACAAAGAGAGTACACACGTCACAGGCGTGCATGAGTGAATTTGGATTTTTTTTTTTCATTTTAATTGATCAATTGCAGTCCACAGGCATATTAATTTTTTAAAGTATTGAAATCTCACTTTCAAATGAAACAGCAACAATAATATGACTTTAACTTGAATACTCCCAGAAGCAAAAATAACTTTGTTGGAAGGATTTGATGAAGACTCTTCCCATTTCATCAAACTGGAATCCTACAGAGTGCTTTTGACATGGGTGCCAGTTCTTACCAGCCCAAATGTCCTACAACCTCCCAGCCTACCTTCTGCAGTTGAAGGTTCTCTGGTTATATGATTGCAAGTAATCTTCTTACAAAACTTAACTCACTAAAGTAAAGGAGTGGAGACAAGCGTTGTGGCACAGTAAATTTGCTTGGGAGGCTCGCATCCAATATCAGAATGCCTGGAATTGAGTTCTGCCTTAACTTCAGATCCGTGTTCCTGCTGATACATCTGACTCAAGTTCTAGTGTAATTGCCACACACATAGGGAAGCCAGCTTAGGTTACTGGTGCCAGGTTACCGTCTCAGCCAGGTGGGACATCACAGGCATTTGTGGAGTGAAGCAGTAAAAGCAAAATTAATCTCTCTCTCTCTCTCTCTCTCTCACACACACACACACACACATACACAGACACACACACACTTGTAAATAAACTAAATTTTGAAAATAAAGATAAAACAAGTTGGTGGAGTGGCAAAACCTGTCCACAGGGTTTTACAATCCAAGACCACTGAGATAATTTGTCTCTACCACAGATAACATCTTGAGGTTTGGGTGAAATTTTATACATTCTTTTAATTAAACTCTAAAGGCAGAGATAGAAAGAGAGAAGAGAGGGGAAAAGAGTGGGGAGAGAGAGAGAGGTTAGAGACAGGAGAGACTGAGAGAGGAATGAGAAGGGAGGACAGGAGAAGAAAAAAAAAAAAAACAAGAGGGGTTGGTAGTAGGGGAGGAATCCAACATTTTCTGACCTGCTCGTCCTAAAACCAGGAGCCAAGAACCCATCCATGCCTCCAAGATGGGTAGCATTGACCAAGTCGACAGCATCACCTACTGACTGTCAAGATACATATTACCGGAATACTGGATCACATATGGAGTAGCTGGGACTTGAACCAGGCACACCGATGTGAGATGTTGGTGTCTTAACTGCTATGTCACATGCCCTCTCCTCACTCTTCCCTTGAGGGTTTTCCCAGAAACCCCAGATCCAGAGCAAGAAGCCACTACCAAGATCCTGTGTGAAGCCCACTATACTCTCATAAAGTTCCCCTTAATAAAAGAATGTCACAGAGCAATCCAAGGAAGGCCACAGGCACCCAGACCAACCAGGGTTCTGCAGGTGAGCTGAACAAGTGTCTGTCCATCTTAAATGTAATCATACAAACCTGTACTCATTGCCTCTTGAGGAGTGTAAGGGTTAAGTGATAGCTTGGCTGCTCCTTGCTCCGTACTTTACAAATAAACACCTACTCTCTTCAACCACCCGTCTGGATCCTTGCCTGGGCACAGTGTTAAGATCCAGGTTTGGGGTATAAACCACTGTGAGAATATTTTGTTTGAATCTTGCTTTCAACATAAATTCTTATCTAAAGAATTTGCATCTGTTAGCATGTGACATATCAGTATTCCCTATACTTCTCTAATGGAGTTGTAGAAATTAACCTCCTTCAATCCTTACTGAGCATTTTGAAATTATTTCTCAAACTACAGATATTTTAAGTGTTTCTGATTCATTAACTCTTCTAATCATGAATGCTCCCAGGTGCTGCTTTTATTATACTGTTTTCCCGATAAAAAGGAAAGGTGTTGGGTTTAATTTATTGGAGCAGTAATTCCGTTTTCAATTAGCTGCTTGCAGTAATTAGATAAGACACTTGATTCATTTCTGTTTCTTGTAATTTCACCTGTTTCTTTTCCTTTAACTCCTAACTCTATCTGTAATCTAGCAGGAAAAGCCTCTTTTATTTCATCTTTGTTTAAAATTCCTTGGTTAAGAGATGGGATGCAATTCACAGTACCTAGCTTCTGTATATTTCTAGCAAGTCATTCTGTGATTGGTTCCTGAAGATAAAGGCAAACTTACTACAAGATGAAATCTTTTAGTCTTTTCTGACTTCTTCCTTGTGAATCAACATTTATACTCTGATTTCAAGTTTCTGCTATCCCTAAGATGTATGTCATTTATTCTTTAAATTAAAACATGATTTTTTTATTGGTTCAGAAGCTTGTCACTTGTGGGAGTGGAGTATCCCTTATCTTCTCAACGCATATACACAGTAAAAGTGGAATAAAAACAGAACAATACAAAACCTGCTTACTTTTTCTCAGTATCACCACTTGTGGGGAAATAGTCCATGCTTCTGAATTGAATGCTTACACTCATCTATTGGAAAGCTACACACGGTTATAACAAAACATGCTGCCCTGTTTTATGTGCACAAGAAGAAAGGAGAGTTTCTCAGTGGTTCAATGTGATGGGCCCTCATCCTACAGGAAGTCGTTGAAGCAGTTCTGCACCACGTACAATGACATTAATTAGTGGAGACTGGCTCTTTGCAATCATGAACTCATCTCTGTGTTGTGATCTGAATCCCAGAACCATCCAGGTTAGCTCCTCCACTGTCAGATCCCCCTCTTATATATATATGCCCACTTTTACAACAATTCAGCTGTGTTGCCTATCTCTATTTGTTAGGTATCTCCTTTAAAACTCATTTCTGTAATTGATAGAACAAAACAGGGAGTAGTGAACTGCCAGAAACAGGTTCAGTCCATTCATTTGTTTAACAGAATATCATAAAGGCATTTTAACTTGTCGATATCTGGGAAAGATTCCTCTAACTTTAGCAATGCTAGACTTTTTTTTCCTAGATCTCTTTCACTTCTTTTCCTGGAAAGGACA
Organism: Ochotona curzoniae; assembly: GCF_017591425.1. NCBI lineage: Eukaryota > Metazoa > Chordata > Mammalia > Lagomorpha > Ochotonidae > Ochotona > Ochotona curzoniae. The sequence continues at coordinate 4,516,881 of NW_024466307.1, read as the reverse complement.
TCTTTACATTCAGATGGAGTCCTGGATGTGCAAAGGCAGATGAAGGACAACACAGGATGTGAGGTTCTGTATTGAAAACAGCTGTGAGAGTTGTGCTGAGAGAGACAGACACTGCCAGAGCTGGCAGGACAAAGACGTGCCCTTTAGAGACCATCTCCTAAAGACAGCAGGGGCTGCCCCCAAGGACAAGTAACACAAGCACTTCACTCTCACTGTGTGTGAATATCAGATCTGTCTTGCCAAGACTATTATGCAAATCAGTACCTGAAAACTAGAGCAAGTAAGAAGGCAGATGAGTGCCTATCACAAGCTGACACTGGGGATGACAGTGCCATAAGGGCAGTAAAGACAGAAGGTCAGAGATCTCTTATTGTTATCTCATTGACTTTGTAAAGCAAGTATGCACTCAAGATTTCTCAATGAATAACTCAACCCAAACTATTATGATAAAGAATCTCTTTGAAGAACTCTAGCATTTTAACTTTGACTTCATGAAAGCCCCCACAGCCAGAATGGTTTTATATCGTTTAAACTTGCAAATATGTGAAGTCCAAGTAAAGCACTCGAGCCAACATATTTCTATGACATGCATGATTCTGAATGATTTACCTTATTTCATAAGAGAACTTTTCCCCTGAAAGCACCTTATTAATAAGTGTTGTTGGAATAAATAATTGAACATTGCATCACTTACTCTTCTACTGGTAATTTCTTGATTAATTCCAATAATATATTTCAGGCTTACAAAAAAAAATCAGACAAAAGTCAGAAATAATTTGCACTAAGTTCTGGGGTAGGGGAGAGAACTGACAATGACATTAATTTCTTTAAGAGAAGAAATTTCATGTTTACCTACATATGGCTTCTTTTATATCATCCATGTTGGTCTTACAAATTAATTTCTTGCACTCTAATGTTAGTCCTCCGTGGAAGTATTCATGGATCAAATTATGCCAGATAATTTGAATTGAGAGATAAAGTGGTCATTTCCTTCTAGCCAACATTTATTTCACATCAAGAACATGTGTATTATATTAAAAAAATAATTACATGGAATAAGGGATCTTCCAAATAAAAAGCAAATTTTAAATGAGGCTTTTAAGCGTTAACATTCCCTATGCCACATATATTTGTATTGCACTCAGAGCCTACTGCTTATCTGCTTCACAGAGTGTTTATTGAAGGGACTTCAATTCAAGGTGACTATTTATGTATTTACATGTAATGAATAGATCCTGAATCCAAATTTGATACTCTAAAGCACAGCACAATACATACCTGGTGTGATATGGATTGGGTCCCTTTACACATTCATATTTAATGCAGTGACACTTGTTTACATCTTGTGTTTCCAACAAAGGAACTGTGAAGTGCCGATCAACTAAAGAATAGGGAAACCCTTGAGCTACTGCTTGAACAAAGGGTTCAGATCAAGCAAAAACGATTTGGAATTCCAGGCACAGAAAAACATTGTATGCCGCTGTGCAAAGCTTCATATGAAATTCTACCTAGCTCATTTTCCTGATCTTCTTGCGTTTGCTTGCTTGCACATGTATCCACTCAACAATCCTTCCAGAGGTGCATGCTGTGTTCCAGGCACCAGGTTAAACCATCGTGTTGCAGCATACACTAGTGCACTCCACTGGGGCTGTGACATGTGCATCATGGCTTTCCTGTATACCTGTGTTAGGCATTAAATCCTCACTGTCTGTAGAAGCTCATCCACAGCATAGGCTTGTCGAGCAGATGCTGTAAACAAGTGATGTAAAGCTAAGTGAGGAAGCACTGACAACTCGTGTGACTTACTGAGCCATTTAAAATGAGCAATGAGCCAAAGCCAAAGTCTTACAGAGAAAGAATCAATAATGAATGCATTATCATACATATTTCCCTAAGACAAGGGTAATAATCATTGTGGCGTTCACTTCTGTTACTAAATAATTTTAAGGAGGCTTTTCCCCCTCCCTATGAACTCTACCTACTCCTGGTACAAAATAAGGAAATCCTAACTGCTGTTAATACCTAACTCTTTAGACACTAGCTGCTCGGTACATTTGTCAGAATCCATCGGCTCATTTAAACCTTCAACGGGAAGATGGCAATTGAGCATGAGTTTCATATTAAAGCGATACTGCTCTGGCTAGAAGCAATGTGGCATCCTACCACCTCATCAGCTGCACAGCACACTCGAAACCTCAAACGGATAAATAAGTAAATGCCTGAACTTCTGTCCTACCTGAATTTCCAATACCTATATAGTTCTACTATAATGTGCAGCATCATCAAAAGGATTGTTTTCATGTCATAAAATCACATAGAAATGTTAAGGTAGCTTTTTACCTTATTATTCTTACTATCTGCTAACCACTCTCTTTGTTTTTGTCTTGTATATCCTTAACGTTAACCAGCAAGAAAGTTAGATTTAATCAGAAAATATATTTGTATATATAAATATTCATATATATAGAATGTGTATATAGCTGGCACCACCAGATATACAAGTTCTACATATTTGAAATCAGAAAATGCACAGAAAATATTTGCTATGACGTATTACAAGCCTTCGAAACTTTGTAAAAACCTTACATCACTTCTAGTTTACATAGTTCAGAAGGAGTGAGGGAATGCCAAAAGGCTCATGAAACATACGTAAAATGAAAGAGCTAAACATTGACTTTCAACTATTTGCACCAAAATGAATTAATTTTTGTTTCAATTTTCTATGAATTTTTAAAAAAATATTTATTTTTATTGCAAAGGCAGTTATACAGAGAGGAAGAGAGACAGAGAGGATCTACCATCTGATGATTCACTCCCCAAGTGAGCACAACGGCTGGTGCTAAGCTGATCCAAAGCCAGGAGCTCTTCTGAGTCTCCCACACGGGTGCATGGTCCCAAGGCTTTGGGCTGTCCTCGACTGCTTTTCCAGGCCACAAGCAGGGAGCTGGATGGGAAAGGGGGCTGCCGGGATTAGAACTGGCACCCAAATGGGATTAAGGCGAGGACTTTAGCCGCTAGGCCACTGTGCCAGGCCCACTATGAATTTTTAAATGCATGAAGTTAGACAATGAAATCTACTAGATGCTATAATCAAGCATTTTTAACTTATGTAATACTCCTTTAAAGTTTCCTAAAACTTACCAAGATGCATAATTGACATAGTCATGTTGAAAAGAAAAAAAAAACTATCAACAGAGTCTGAATATTTCAACTGTTTTGCCTGTGAGATAACTTAAACCCTTGAAAGTGACTGGGTGGAGTGTTAGTGATCACCAGTTTGCATTCAGAGCTAACAGTATTATTTTTTATTATTAAGTCTCTATTGCCTTAATACACATTAGTAAAGTTTAATTTTCTGTGAAATAAAGATGGATTGTACTGGAACAAGAGGAGGAGACAATTTCAAATTTATCCATACAAGCTGAGCATATGTCTGAGTGGCCCCACTGTGCATCTTGATGTGGCTGATGAAGAGAAACACGATAGAGACTTCATTGTACTTTGGTCTTTCATTTTTGAAGATGACACTTGTAATGGTGTTCTCCTCCTGTTGCTTTACTAAGAAATGGCATGCATTAATGAAGACTTCTTTTCAGTGCTGGATAAATTGTATATAAGAGTAAAATGTCCCCTCACTTTAAATTACAAATAGCATCACTGATGACCTCTAAACCAACCTGTTCCCGGGTACTGACTCGGGATTTGGATGACACTGTTGCCTGTTGGCCATGGAGTTTTCCCTTCCAGCCTGTCTTCTTCCATCCTTGTTTCTGGAGATTTGCTCCCCAACATGCCTCCACACTCTGGCAAGATGAAGATAGGTTGCAGCACGTTTTACACCTCATTAGCCTTAACAAATACCTAGCTGGCTCTTTTACAGACACTATCGTACCTGCTGTTCTGTTCCTCACTATACTGCTTTCCTGCTGTTTTTACAGGTGGCATTTAAGCAGCGCTCTTCTGAGATATCATCATTGTTGCAGTCTTACAAGCACAGATTTGGAGACCTGGCTATACCAACTTGTGAACAGGTCTCCCGTAAAGCACCTGTGAGGGCAGTGAAGGGCAGTCCAAGCTGGAGAGCTCCTGCCATCCACAGGGGAAACCAAGAGGGAATTCCAAGCTGGAGGGTGGGTCCCACAAACATGGCCATTGTGGTCATCTGGGGAGTGAAGCAGCGGATGGAAGACTTGCTGCTTCCAGTCTTGCACTGTCATTCAAGTAATTCTTCTTAATGGTAAACTAATAGAACACAACTCTTTTCATCCTCAAGATTCCAACTTCAGATTCTAGTTTTACATATATATATATATACACACATATGTATACATGTACATATGTATACGTATATATGCTTATTTATATGTGTGTATACGTGTTTGTTCCAAGTAGAGAAGGAAATGGAGTGACAGCATTCGTCCTCTTGTCTGTTCTCCAAATTCAGAGGTAGGAATCGGGGTCTGGAAGACAGGAACCAGAAACAGCACACGAGATCCGGCTTTTATTGATGAATGGCTTCCTAGCCCTTCATCTCCCAACTCCTGTCAATGTTCTTTCTTTTCGTGGGTCTCCAAATAACATTTTCACATCCTTAATTCTACATTAGCATCTATTTTTAGAGAGCCTTGGTGAATTTATAGTGTAGAATATTGGTTTAGCATTTTAACTTGGCATAATGTGAACAATATAGCTTGGAGAGTTTCGCACAGTTTCAGAAAAGGTGAAAACTGGAAGATTCTCATAATAAGTAAGAAAGTCCCTGAAAGGAAACCAAGCTTGCTGAAAAAGTTTCTACCCAGGAAGACTCATGTTAAATTTTTGATCGCCAAAACTCTAAAATAACATAATTACGTTATTTAAGTCACAATGTAAGTGTTTATTATGACAACAGAAATATAAGCAACCATATGCAAAGATAAATTTGAAATGTATCAGAGAAATAAGCATAAAATAAAAACTACTAAAACAGCTTAGAAGAAAGTATAAAGGAAACCATTTACACATTTAGGAAATTAGAAAGATTTCATGTCACACACACACACACAAAGCACCAAAGAGCAGAAAAAACAAACTCAGATTAATCAAAATGAAGAATTTTTGCAGGCCAGTAGCCTTTTGATTTTAAAAAAAAAAAAGTGAACTTAAAGAGTAGAAAATCCCCTGCTAATGTTCTTGGAGAAGCAATGGAAAATGGCCCAAAGAGAAATGGAAGCAAAATTGCTGAAACAAGCTGGGGCTCTGATGCAATGCGGGGCGTTCAGGTGGATGGTGCCATCCTCTGCAGCACAGCACTGCGCCCTGATGAGTTTTTAAAAGTAAAAAAGGAAAAAAATGCCTGAAATAATGTAGCACGTACTCAGGGTGCACGCACACACATGAATGAATGTCCGAGCCATCACAATGACTGAAAATGCCAAGGGAACATAAAATACATAGTGTAGGATCCCACTTATATGAAGCAGTCTCTCTGCAGTGATGCAGACAATTACTGCAGCGAGAGCTGGAGGCTGCAGAGAATCCTGATGGTGTGCGGTTTCAGGAACACCTCAGACTGATCCTTTAACAGTGAATGCAATGTACAGTTTCATTCACAAAGTAGACATGGAAAAGTAAAAATGGACCAATGTGGAAACTGTGGCTTGAGTGGGCAAAAGCTCCTCTGATTGTGGTAAAGCATGGATTTTTGAGTCCAAGAGTTCTGGACAAAACTTGCCACTAGAACTTACTGGCTTCAGAAACTTTGCGAAATTATTGAACTCTGATTTTCAGTTTGGTCATCTCTGATAACAGTGGAAGATAATCTGACAGTATATTTTAAATTTTAATTATGAACTCATGTTAAATTATGTAACAAAGAATTAGATACATAATAGATATAATTTTTTGTCAAGTTTGCCTTTTTAGCTGGGGGTTTGACACAAATTATAAATGATTTCAGAAATCATTTGCTTAAAAATTTATGATTTAGCATCAAATTTATAATTGATTTAAAATTTAAAAGAGCAAATGTATTCCCACTATAAACTCTAGTAACATTTTATCTTCTTTCAAAATAATTTGTAAACTGTTACTTTGTTTCTGGTCCTTTATTCCTAATTTCTCAGATCCAGCTGCCAAGATCTTACTTCAAATACTGTGGAATGTTTTCACCTTGATCTCTGTTACAATTAGTGTTAGTCTTGTATCAATTATGGCAGATGTAAGAGTTGAATTACCAGGAAAAGTGTTAAGAGTTGAAATACCAGATAAATTGGATAGAAATATTCTTCACAATCTCTTGAGCAAATTTTGCATTTACCTTTTAACTGACACACTGAATAAATAGGATTTTACTATAAGAATGCAGTTAATTGTATGAATCCAATTTACATACTACATATGGATTATCAGAGGATAGCAGGAAATTTTTTTATTTATTCCATTTCACAAGGAAGTCCAATAAATTACCGTTTGAGACACACTTTAACAGTTTCTCTTGAAAATCTTTATATTCTCTAAAAATTTCTTTATAAATGAAAAGCTCAACCACTTCATAAGTATGTTTCTATTACTTATTTATTGTTAGTGAAAAGGCAAATTAATAGAGACAAGGAGAGATAGAAATATCTTCCATCCACACAAGTGACTGCACCAGCCGCGGCTGAGCTAGGAGCCGGGAGTCCCAAGGCTCTGCGCCGTCCTCTCCTGCTTTCCCAGGCCACAGGCAGGGAGCCGGAGGGGAAGTGGAGCAGCCACGACATGAAACTGCACCCCTCTGGGATACCGCTGCTTCGAGGTAGAGTATTAGCCACTTGAGCCTGTGACAGCCCCAAAATGGTGTTTTTAAAAACATCTAATCCGTCCATTTTACTAAAAAACATGTTTTCCTCCCATGCACTCTCCTACACAGCAGGAGTGTTATTCAGAACACGGACTCGGGTGTTGTGAATAAGAAGTGCTCCCAATAGTGATAGTCATGTGCAGTAACAGTCATTGATTTCATTCTCATGTTACAAATCAGAGGTGTGCCGTGTAGGGCTTGTACGCTGTGTGCCTGTTTCAAGGCAGTTGTCACTTAGAATGCAAGCTGCAACTAAGTGTTTTAGAGGATGCAAGGCAGAAGAGAAGGAAACCGGCTCTTGTAGGATAACTCTTATCTCAGTCGCAGCTCAGTGCTTAGGAAGGAGCGAATAGAACCTCGGCTGGGTATGTTAAATCATGATAAAAAATGGAGAAGTGGTGACCATCAACATGTCTGTCATAGAATGCTTTAAATCAGGAATCCTTCAATTATTGGCTTTCTGGCAAATTCCTACAAGATTTTGGAAAACAAAAAAATGCCACTTTTTCACATTTCTATCTTGACAGAGAAAATTTTATCATAAATTTGCATAATTACAAAGTGATAAATGCTAGCTTATTAAAACTGTTGTTTTATTCAAGTGAGAGAGATATAAAAGAAATTTCCCATTACTTATGAAAGATTTTAATGTCTCACTTAGATTGATGATATTATTTCCATTTAATATCACATTTAATATATAAAATTATCTGTGAATTAATGGCACCTATTTTTTGAGGCATAACTTAGAAGAAATATTATTGTAATTTTGAATTATGTATATATATATTTTTGCACGAAATATAATGAAAGTAAAGATGAGAGTAGAGTTTTTAAAGCGTTGATATTTAATTCCTTTGTAAACTTTGCAAGCAACATTCCAAAAAAATAATAATATAATATATTAATCATAAAATTGCTTTGAATAATCCATTAAGTAGTAAGTCTACCAGGTGCTTTTTTAATTATTTGAAAACACTGAAGCTGAAACTACCATGATAAACAAACAAGTTATTAATGGACATTAGCATCCTTCAGTTTTTGAGCCTAATAAAAGGTTGAAATTAGTCTTTTGATAACCTTTTCTACAATGTGGATGATTCAAAATATTAACAATGGGAGGAAGATCACTATATTCAAAAGTGGTTGACAAAAAATTGCTTGAGGGGCAAAGAGAACACATATTAACTGTATAAGTACATCTTTGCAAATATTGCCGGTTTATTAATAATGGCCCCAGAAATATTCTACTCCTGTTCTTAGAAGAATTTCGCTTAACTAAGACTATGCCCACTGTAATTCAAAGATTGTTACTTTATTGTGTAATATTTCTGTGTTCTGGTTCATAATCTTACTCTGTTCAAGAAGTAAACTCCTACTCATGCAAGACTTGCAGGTGCTGCCTTGCTTTTGTGACACAGTGTGCCCAAGAAGGATCCTTTCTGATCTGATGCTTGGGGTGACATGTGGAATGTGCCATTATGGCTCTGTTCTCTCGTAACCCAGGAAGTGTTAAAATCACAGCAGCTACACCTGCACTTCACCTGTCATCTGCAATTCTAGCTAAAGATGGATAGGACAGTCTGCTTGTTTTAGAGGCATTATGTGGAGAAAAATAAAATATTTAAAAATATGGTCTAGAGTCGTCTTAGTGGCCTAACTCCCTACAAGCCACAAGATTCATACAATACAGGGAACGCTTGAAGCAGGTCAAGACCAGTGAGTGTGGTATTTTACCATCAAGCAACCACCTCTGGGAGTCTTTCGTGGCCTTTGTGAAAGGTCACGCTACATCAACGTTCAAGCGAGATAAGAACTGGGGGTTGCTCAGTAGACACTGACAATATATCAAGTGTATTAGTACCTTATCTTTGCTTTACCTATTGGTTGTCTTGTAACATGTGTTCCTTTAATTAAAAGTAATATATCTTCTCTTGTTTAGCTGACAAACTTATCTGCCTATAGGGAACAGTAAGCAAGGGAATAAAACAGAAATTTCTCTACAGGTTTGAAAAGCTTTAAACCGTAAATTGCTCTCCCCAAATTATAAAATGGATGGTGAAAGATACATGTCTCATTGTTCTCTGAACTAATTTGTTGAGTCTCTTTTTGTTGGTATTGTTATATTACATTTTTAATAAAGAGTGACTTTTCTTTTCTTTTTTGGTATTGAGAGTTTGTCAATAGGTGAGAGGATAAGCTCATGCAGCTTATCCTTGGGGGAATGCTCAGTGGAATTTGGGGGCTCTAAACACCTGAAGGTTTCACTCATGAGCTCGTAGAAATGTGTTTGTTAGAGGCAAAACTTCTAGGAGGTTAAGTATTGTTAAAGTGGGAGAGTCGTATTTCAGAAAACAAAAGAGCAAATGACACATTGACTTTTCTTGGCAGTCTTAATTTTAACGATTTAATTTAAATATTCTAAATATCTTCTCATTTAATTGTTGCAGTTTTTTTCATGTGCGTACTTCAGGATCTTTTCCTTATGTTCAGCTGAAGAGAGCATTTGATCAATTCTAATGGGAGTTCTGTGCCCCTCCTGTATGGTGTTTTCCTAATTCTTTCTTCGTATTAGGACATTTTTCACTAAATACTTCGTTGAATTTCAACCCAGATTTTCTTCCTGTGCTTTCTGGAATTCCTGTTACTCTCCTGTTCATTTTTCTTTTTTAAGAAGTCTTTGAGATGCATTATTATTATTATTTCAGGTATTTTGATTTTTTTGTAAGCACCTGATGTTATAAATGTCTCAGTGTTGTCTTTGCTTCATCATTTGAGGGTTTTGATAATTTTGCTTCTATTTTCATTCCTTCAAAAAAGTTTTTTTCTTATTAATTTCTTCTATGACGCATAAGTCATACAGTAGCATTGGTTTCTTCAATAACGTTTTGATTTTCATCTCTTCATTGGCACATTGTCCTTCAGTAGCGTGTAATTTTACTTTGTGTTGTTGTAAAGTTTATGTTTTTCTTACCGTTGTTGATTTCCTTTTATGGATTTTCATTTAAGTGGATGTATAGTAACTGGGTAATAGAGACTATCATATCCAGATGTTAACATACAATGTAGTATGCATGTCTCCTTCCAAAACAAAGATGGACTCCCAATGAAACTGTTAAAAAAATTTTGACAATAGGATACTGGACTCTACCGTTGTCCATACCTACAATGTCAGGATACACTCAAATCGCAGAATGATGAATTTATGACTTTTTATGCAAGGCTACACTATTGTAATAAAATAGGGAAAATGAACAGGTAGAGGGGGACAGGAAATCTTGCAGCCTATGGAATTATATCATCAAATAATAAAATAAAGAATGCCCAGCTAGAAGAGATTAATCACTGATTAAATAATCACAGTGTTGAAAAATTAAATAGGTAGATTTCACTTTTTTATTGGAAAAGCACATTTACAGTGAGAAGGAGAGACAGAGAAACATCTTGCATTCACTGGTTCACTCCCCAAATGGCTAAATAGTTGCAGCAGAGGTAATTGGAAGCCAGGAGCTGGAGTTTCTTCTGCATCTCCCATGACATTCCCGAGGACTTAACCCATCCTCTGCTGCTTGCCGAGGCCACAGGCAGAATACTGGAATGTAAGTAGAACAGCCAGGACAGAACTGTTTCCATATGGGATACAAGACCTAAAAGGTGAAGGATTAGCCAATTGAGTCGTAATGCTGACCTCATAAGTAGGCTGCAATTGTATTATGATATCACAGTACTTCCAGAAGTTGGCTGAAATAAAATTAAAATTTATTGTGCTACAATTTTTTTAAAATCCTTGCATAGAATTTTCCTAACGTGACTTCCATGAACTTTTTGAAAATCTCTGCATATTCCTTCAGACAATATCGTGAATATTCAAATAAAGATAGTTGGTGAATACCAAGTTTTTTCCAAAATAATTTTTCACTTTGAAACTATGATGATGAAAAAAATGACCCAGGCAGATTTATATCTGTGAGCCTAATTCTCTGTGGAAAAAAAAAATGTTTTTATAAGATAATGGCATATTAAAATCCATAGTATCCAGGAAATTGCAAAATGAATGTCTATTTGGGATAGTAAAGAACTGCAGATCAAATTATGGCTGATTTGGTTGACCAGTTTCCTATCAAGTCAATGAAGTTATAACCTCTCGGTCAAATTTAGTGTCCATTGAGCATTTGGCTACATCCTGAAGTAAGATGAATGACCTCCAGTGGTGTAAGAGACAAAAACCAAGGATTCTCATTTCAGGGAATACATACCAGTATTGGGAAAGAGTTCTAAATGGTGAAATAAGATTATGTCTGTTGTGCACAGATATCTATATATATAAATATAGATAGATAGATATGTATAGATATGTGTAAACATACATATCACATATATCAATCATGATATGAGTTACATATGCATATTACATATTATGTCATACCACACATAATATTTATAAATTTATTTTTCATTTGCTTAAAATTTTTAAGCAATCCCTATATTTCTAAATCTGTATCATGGAAAATAATTTGAAAAAGAAAAAAAATTTCCATGTGCTTGGAAGGCATCAAAATGAAACTAGAAATTATAAATTAACATGTTAGCAGAGATGTATCATCACTAGTGTGGCAATTATTAAACAATGAGTCAGCTTAATTATTATCTGAAATAATGAAAAACTATTTTATCCTTTGCCATAGTAAATTATGCGTAGGAAACCTCAATGATTGAGAGAAAAAAATCACTAAAGTGATATATAACTTTAAGAGCCTGGATCTAATTTCATTCATTTTTGTTTCACATTTACCATGTAACATTTAGAATTATTGGTTAATATGGTTTTTATTCCTTTTTTATTTGTTTGAGGCATCGTGTAGCAGTAGGGACAACATTTAATAAATATGTGTACACAATTGAACCTCCCTGTTTAGCACTGGCTATAGAGTAGGTTCATTTTCTTCAATTATTGTGCATATTTTCTTTATGTTGATAAAGCCACATTGATATCATTTGGGTTTTAAGTCATGATGCTTCAGATTATTAGAATAAAAAAATTTCAATTTTAACTGAAATAATGTATTGATATGAATAGTCACCATTGGATATTTTAAGTAGGTATATAATACCCAGCTCAAAATGAACAATTTCCCAGCCTGCCATCATGTTTCCTTTTATCAACAGTTTTCCATTACAGCGACTTTTCTTTCTGGTTAGAAATTTTTAATAAATTACATGATAGCTGACCATCAAGAATTTCTCATATGCTATTAAAGATGTTTATTATCTTTATATATAAAAGCTTGAAGTCATTCGTAAACAGCACCATGGGACTCTTGGAGATATCTACTCTCAAGAAATGACTCAGGACCTGAGGGGGTTGCAGAAGCAATTCAGTGAAGTGAGCAGACAGTCTTCATTTTAGTGGAGTATATCAGCCTCCTAGGAATTTTCATTGGGACATCAACTCATTCCTTTAAATTAGCTCTAGTCTCAAATAATAGTTCATGTCCTCCTACAAGGAACCAACGATTGTGAAAGGTTGAAAAAACTGAAGATTTTTCCTAGATTTTTTGAGAGACTGACCATAAAGCCACACAGATTTTTTTCCTAGTATTTGATTTGTTGAGAAAATCGGTTTTTTTAACATAATTGTTGCATATAGGACACCTATTAGTTTCTAATAACCACTTTGTAATTCCTTGCAATTAATAATTATATAAACATTGCCTGGATATTGACTCTATCCAAGACTACTATGAAGAAATGAAAAAAAAGATGAAGAATACTAATTGTGAGTGATGAAATGTCAAACAGTTTTGCTTGAACTGCAATAACAAGAATGAAAACATCCAGCCTGATAATGAAGTAAAGATTCCCATATATGTAAGATAAGAGATCTGAAATACAGCTTGAAAAGCTGGTGAGAATGATGGAAGTATAAAGAGAGAAAAATAGCCAGGGGCAGGGTCAACATGTGACATGGAAGGAGACTGAGATGAAAGCAGTGTGCAGCCAGGGGCAGAGTTCAGTAACAGCATCGTGCACATGGAGGAAACTGGGTCACACACTGAATCAGACTTTGTTATTGGGAGAAAATATTGAAAATTTCTCAACTCTAGGAAGCAGAAAATCCCAAATCAAACTTGCTTTAGAACTGGCAAATCTATTGCATTACAACAAATCTGATTTCAGTGAAAATCACTGTACACATCTTTGAGCCCCAGTCTCATCCTGGGGCAGACATTGCTTCCAGAAACAATATCAAGAGATGGAAAAGCACAGATTTTTTCACTGTTTGCTTAGCACAGGTGACATGTGGAACAATACATAAAAATCAGAGTAGTCAATTCAAAGTTTAGTGATGTGTCTGGAAATACATGAGAGGGAATTTAAAGACTATCTTTCCGATCCTCCCATTTTGGAAGCAAAGAAATACCTGGGTGAATATAGAACTCACAGGTGCAAAATTCCTTTTTATTTTAAATAAGGTAACTGAAATGAAAACACAAGCATACCTGGAAGCTGAAGAGGCCTTGCCTACTCCACATCTTCCCCAGCAGTACAGACTGTCAGTCCATGAACCAGAATTGAGCTGTGTGCCACTGGTGAAACCATTATTACAGAGAGTGTGACCACATACACTGCCACTCACCATGCAGCTTGGAGTCTTAGAAGCTGTCATTTTCCCTTCAGGGACACAAATGAGTAGCTAAGCAGGAAAGTTGCATTCTGCTTAAGGAAGAAACAGCAGAGTTTGAATAGGTAGCCAGTTTTAATCCCTCCTGGAAACAAAGGAGAGTATCCAGTGTTTCATGGAGTCAGTAGTTTTTATTAAATCATTGAGACTCTTAGATTTACAGCAGTTGAGTATAAAATTTGCTGAACGAAGATTCCACAGTAATATTCTTAGTCAACCCTTTCTGGCTAACAAAGAACTATCTTTTATCTTTGATAAAACTTTAGCTCTTTATTTGTGGTTTATTCCATTACATGTTTATTTTTAAGGAGAGATTTCAAATATACTCTTTTAATCAGCACTAAATATTGTGTGATTAAAATGAAGTAAAATTGCTAAAGGGTTTGCACATTTTTTAAATCATTTGCTAGGTATTATATTTGTTTATCTTAAAAAATGTTACAGTAGGAACTGTTGTAGTAGCATAGTGGCTAAAGTCCTTGGCTTGCGCATGCCAGGATTCCATATGGGTGCCATTCCAATCCCGGGCGGCCTGCTTCCCATATAGCTCCCTGATGGTAGCCTGGGAAGACAATGGAGGACAGCCCAAAGCCCTGGGACCCTGCATCTGCATGGGAGACCCAGAAGTGACTCTGAACTCCTGGCTTCAGATTTTTGCAGCTCCAGCTGTTGCGCTGCTTGGGGAATGAATCATTGGATGGAAGATCTTCCTCATTTCTCATCCTCTCTGTATATCTTACTTTATAACACAATAAAATAAATCTTTTTCTTTAAGTTACAGTATTTTTAAAACAGATAACTAATTGGGAATAATTTGTTGTGACTAGAAAAACATAAAAATAAAAGCAATGTATTTGATTGCAATGTAAACCAATAAATACAACATATTACATAATAGGAAATGTATATTCTTATAAATGATGCAATAATAAAACTATTCCTATATATTCTATAATAATAAGTGTATATTCTTATACAATATATAGAATGGGTGATGTTAAAATGAGATCTATTAACCCAATTTTTGTCATTCTAACAATAATTTAAATTTTGATTATTTATTTTTATTTGAAAGAGATGGCTTTAGACAGATGAGGGAGGAGGTGAATAGAGAGAAAGAGGGAAAGAATCTTTTACCAGCCAGTATGCTCTACAAATGCCCCCAAAAGCCCAAGTCAGAGACCCACTCAAAATCACACCTGGGAGGTAGTTAACCAGTCCTTGAAACGTCACCTGCCACCCAGGGCGTGCGTAAGCAGGAGGCATGTACTCAGACAGGCACTCAGAAACGGATGGGCATTCCTTGTGATGTCTTGGTAGCTGCACCAAATACTCACCTTTAATTTATGAATTTAAATCTAAAATGTTTTTAAGCTATTTGAAGCAGAAGAAAGAATTACTTTGTAGGTCTCGCTTGGCATCCTTTGGTATGGAATATATACCTGGGAAACCTGAAAGGATATGCTTCTGATCCAGAGAGAACTCTGAACAAGGACATTAAGAATAAAGTAGATTAGTGAGCATGTGAGGTTGAAATGAGGAAAGCGTCTTTGAAATTAAAAGAAGAGAGTACACAGAGACAAAACGGAGGAGACTACAGAGTAAAACATAGATCAGATCTTTTAGGGCTTTCTTATAGAAATTGAAAGATACTAGTCTTTACTTGAAGTGTAATTGGGAACTATTAAAATATTTTAGACCAAAGGATTTTGTGGTAAGACTTATACTAACATGTGACCTGCTGCATCTTGGCAAAGCAGTCAGAGATATTAAATCTGAACCCAACAGAAGGCCCTCCCTGCCATCCACATAGTGGATAGCAGTGGGCTCCCAGGGAGGTGACTCATTGAGAAGTAATTCACTCCAACATTGCAAATGCCAGCAGTAAAACATCTCTGAGAAGTGCAGGGCACCCAGACCGAGAAGGGACAGCCAGGTCCCTGGAACATGGAAAAGAATGTACAGTGTCTTTCTCTAAGATGCAGGAACAAAACTAGGAGCGTTGTGGGTTTGGAAATAAAGTTTCAAATTTGCTTTTGGTCATTGGGTTTTAAAATGCCTAGGTACCAAGATTGAACAGCTGAGTTTTGGCTAAAGAACACACTGAACAAAATTATAGGTTCATTTTCTTGTACCTAGCTATTCAATTTTGGACTTCTTCAGTTTGGAGTGCTTAGGATTTTTTCCATTTCATCCTGTAATTTCTGTGCAATCTCAGAGAACAGCAATTACCACAAGCAGGCGTATGACTCACAAATTTATAGTTCGAGTTAATAGTCTTCTCATTTCATTCTGAATTTCCTCTTTAGGCAATTGCACATATACATAGCCTCAATTACCACAGGCAGGCAAATGACTAAGAAAGCTATAGTTAATGTTTGGACCACCACCTGTATAATGATACTCAGTTATGTCCAATTGTCTCTCCATATTTATGCCTCAGAGACACCTAACATTTTTAAATGAAAGGATGATTTTCGCTAAGAACAAGCAACTACTTAAAGAGAATTTGGAGAACTAACAATTACCCTAGATCATGATGAGAACCTTATGAATAAGACTCAAGAAAAGTTTTCAAACTTGATGAGGGTGGAAGAATTTATTAGATTGAATAACGAATAAGAAATGAAAAAATCAGGATGGCAAGGATTGGAGTTTGCTTGTGATAAAATGTATTACTTTTATTTTTCACAAAAGGAAAGGGAAAGTATCTGAAACCTAGCATCGAATATGTTGATATATAAAACAGAAAGGATATTGAAAGGTGTGTTTCCTGAGGGGAGAGGGAAGTAAAAGTGAAAGCCAACATGGAGGAAATGAAGCAGACTGCTGGGATGCAGATCCAGAGTTCGTGTGGGTTAGCAGCTCTGGGTGGTGTGAACAATTCTCATGTGTAACAAGTTCCCTGTCATTTGATTCAGGAGTCAATTAATTATACTGCAGCTTTATGACTGTCACTTTTTCACATATTTTTTACTTATTATATTTACACATACAATACTTTCCCCCCTTCTTCAAGCTAAGTATTTTTACTGTATGACTTCAAAAAGAAAAAGAAATAAGCTGTGATGTTCAGAATGCACATGTGAAAGATT
Source organism: Ochotona curzoniae (assembly GCF_017591425.1). NCBI lineage: Eukaryota > Metazoa > Chordata > Mammalia > Lagomorpha > Ochotonidae > Ochotona > Ochotona curzoniae. The sequence continues at coordinate 4,500,284 of NW_024466307.1, read as the reverse complement.
TATTTGACAAGAGTGTTACTTCATAATATTTCTGCTTTTAATAGGAAAGAATAAATGATTCAATTGTAACCTTTTTTTTAAAAAAAAAGCAAGTAATAACTCAGTAAAAGATATATTCTTGTAAACGTGTTACCAAGCGTCTTGATGATAGCACATCACAGGAAGTCAAATGTTTGATCTGCTTGGTTGACTGCATGGTCACAAGAGCCAAACGATGTACGTTACCCGAATCCAGAAGATGAAATTGGGGACCATTAGAAGAATATAGAACATGTGCAAATTATAAAGTTATATGGAAATAATGTCTCCAGCCTAAAACACACAACAGGTTCAATGAACATGAATCCATTCAAATTAAAGGTTATACAAACAATAAAAAGATCAAAACAACTTCTGTAAGGCATGTGCAAAATAGAGCATACGATGAAAATTAACCAGTTTCAGAAAGAATGTGAAGTAGGCATGGGTTTTGCAGCAATAGTTTCTGTGTAGTTGATGAAGCAGAAGGAGTTGTATGACATGATCCTTGTGACTGCCACCATGTGACTCAGCCTGGATGGCTGCCCACTCAGTTTCAGCGATCTGTGAAAAGAATACATAAAGAAGGCAAAAAGGCCTTGAACCAGATGGACTGGTTAACAATACACATTTTATAAGTGGTCAGGAAAATGAAAACAAAAGTTAAAAAACCATAACCTTGCCATTGCACATTTCCCCTGATCTCATAGAAGTAGAGATTACAGTGAGTCCACATTTCCAACTAACATGAGCATCATGTTCACAATAAGAACATGGAGCCAGGCAAACCCACACACTCTGGTACTGGATACAGGTATCCCAGCTGCCACTTTCACATGCTTAACCAAATGCCTTACTATTCTTCCTTACAGCCTGCTTTGAATGGATGCATTTGACCAGTGGATAACTTAGCTTCCCTCCATAAAGTTGCTGGAAAAAAATCTGGAGTCACCAGGTAAGCCTAGTTTATTTTATCCATTTCTTGATTCGTAAAATGACTCAGTCTAAAACTCCATTTGGGTCAGCATTGTGGTTCAGCGTGTGATCCTGCTGGCTAAGACACAAACAGGAACACAGCTTGATGTCCTGGTTGTTCCGCTTCTGATGTGGCTCTCTGCCGATGCACCTGGGAAAGCAGCAGAAGATGCCCGCAAGTGTTTGAGCCCCTGCCACCTATGTAGGGGACCCAAATGGAGCTCCTGGCTTTGGCCTGACTCAGCGCTAAACCATTGTGGCCATTTGGGAGTGAGCTCATGAATGAAAGATCTCTCTGTATCCCTCTCTCTCTCTTTAGCCCTGCTTTGTAAATAAATAAAGGTTTAGGAATCTTAATTTTCTTGATTAAGTTAATACTCCTAGAATTATATGATAAGAATCAAAAGGTAACTAAATTTATTCCTTATGACTCAAGGCAATTTGGGTTTTTTTTCGATTTTTAGTCTTAATTTAAAATGTATTTTTGCTACAATGAAGTATGTTGTGAAGAGCATAAGACAGTTAATTTAATAAGAACATGTCAGAATGTAGACTGCTTAGCCTCCAAACTGACTGTGCAATTGTCAAATCGGTTTTCTGCTCCATTGACTAGATCTCTAACAGCGATTTTTTTTCCTGATAAGTGGACTTACAAGCTATGCAGTTAATTTTAAATCCAAGGAAGCCATCAAGTACCACATTTGTTGTGTGTTAAAAAAAATGCAGGTCCTTAAAACACAGTAAGGATTAATGTGTACCCTAAAATAATAGTGGGTGACGTAAGCATTTACTATGGTCTGCCTTCCTGCCTTCTATGTTAAATACTTTACATATGTTACCCATATAATAGGGAACTTTTATGACTATTATTATGTTTATATGGCTTGTCCTCAAGCAAATCCAAGGGTTCTGAATGATTAACAAATGATTATTTACGGCAATAACAGCTTTAGTTACCCTCAAATGCTGTTGACTATTGCGGTATCATGCAATGAAAGGTAGGTGGTTTTAAGTGCCTGAAGAAAGCGACTTGCATCACAGGAGAGGATTCCTGAAACTGAATCTGGACATTTCAAAAGAAGATGTTGTGTACAGTCCTCTCGATGAGAAGAGAAACTTACATCCCTAAAGTAAGTGCATCTTAGGTGACGTAAATGGTTAATGTGGAGTCTCATCGCTTTTTGAAATATAAATGCATATCCCTAGGGGGATTAATTCCTCAAACTAGCCAGAATTCTGCCTTTGCTCTGTAGTGTTTTCAGTTGTTTTCCAAGATCTGTTGTCTGACCTAAATATCAGGTTTCTTGTCTCAAAAAGTTGTATCAGTTCCAAGCTACCGAAGTGTACACATGACTTAATGACAGTTGCTACTATAGTTAAATCTCAATTCTATTGAAAAGAAAAATATCAGTTAAAAACAATTATTTTGCACAGGAATATTGCTTATAAATTTCAGTGAACGATATTCATGATTTGTGCTTATAATCTTACTCCATTTTCCACAAACTTTTGAAGTGATCACATGTGTAGAAAGTACAAGACACAATATATTCAAACAGACATTTCATTTAAGCTTCCCAGAGAAAAACACTCTTTGGTGAAATGATTCTTTCCTTTTTTTAGTAGTTCCAAAAGGTCATGTTAATAGTAAAGACAGAGTAAATTTGTAGGACTCATGCTGAAATTATCAAGGGATAAAAAGACATCTTTATAGTTCATCATTCCTAATCTGCCTAACTTAGCCCCCCGTTCAGAAGAGATTCATATGTGTATGTATTTATTATTTATTTTAGAGAAAGAACTGATTATTATTATTCCATGGTACAGTTCCACAGGTTTTAGGATTTCCCTTTCCGCTTTCCCAAATCCCCGCCCGCCCTCACTGATTTCCCCCATGTCGTTTCAATAGTGACCTTCACAGTCAGCCTTCTGTTCCCCATAGTTTCTGTCAGCTCCGATTATTGTATCTGGTACAGTAAGTAGCTGCATACTATAAGAGGATGACCTATTTCCCTTAACTACAACTCCCTTCTAAAATTTTTATAAAGATCTGTAATGTGGCATATGTAGCAGTTATAATAATAAAGCAGCCCTAATTATTTACCAAGCATCATTAGAGAAGTTACAGAGGGAAAAGAGAGTCTGAGATACAAGCTAATGAGACCATTATCAATATGTTTCTCTATGTTTGTGCCTATTTGCCTCATTCAAGCTCTATAATTTCTTACTATTCCATCATGAGTTTCTCTGTTGTTTCTCCTAACACTTGTGATATGATAAAATGCAAAGGAAGAAGCTTCCAATGGAATTGCTTCCACATTGTTAAGGCTCCCTGGACTCCTGTTAGCTTGGATTCCTCTTTGTCTATGTAGTAAACTCACATTTGTTTTCTGTTTTTTTCTTGTACAATTCTAAATTTTCATTACTACCTCTAAGCAATTAAATCACAAAGTAAGCAAAGCCAATTGAATGGTGGCTGAACAGCCATCACAACTACAAGATACTAAAAATGGAAAATGAACAGAGTTCGCATTCCCAGCTCATTTAGTTAGGTATCACCCTTAGGCATCAACACTACTTATCACAGTCACTATAGCCTGCCATGCAGGCTCTCCTGGTTGCTTGTACAAAGCAAATTAGCAACTCTTACAGTGTTCTTCACTCAGGAAACAGAAACAAGCATCACACATTCTTCATGAGTAAGTCTGTTGTGGCCACTTGAGCCTCATAATCGCCTTAACAGCTGGAAGCTGAAAGTTGCAGTATGCAGGGGTGTCACAGTGTGTAATTACTTGTGCGTTTTTAGATTTCTGAAAATCATAAAAATTAGAATCTCAAAAAAGCTGTTTATAACTGTAAATGAATTTTGCTCATTTAAAGATTATTTTTACTCTTCTTCATGATACATTGCTGTAGGTGTATGGATTCCCCCTTTCCCTCTGCTTTCTCTTCCCTTTCTCTGCTCATTTGCCTCCTCTCACCATTTTCCCCCATATTATTACAGTAATATTTGCCTTTAATAACAGTGGCAAGATTAACATTCATCATGGCCTTGAATGCATAGAGAAGATAGAAAATTTAGTATCATATTGGCAAGATATATTTAACTGTTTAATGAGAGTCTTACTTTAATTTGGGAGTAGAAAAAGACCAATGGAACAGAATAGAAAGCCCATGGACAGAAGTTTCTATTCTGTTCCATTGGTCTTTTTCTCGTTTCCTGTACCAGTACCAGAGTGTTTCAAACACAACTGCTCTGTAGTGTATCTTGAGGTCTAGAATTGTGATTCCTCCAGCTTGATCTTTATTCTTCAAAATATCTGGCTCTTCATGGTCTCTTGTGTTTCCTATGGATTTTTGTATCCTCTTTTCCACTGTCAGAAGAATATGGTCAGTATTTTGATGGAAAGCTCATTGAATCTGTATATTATTTTCAGTAATACAGACATTTTGATGATGTTCATTCTGCTGATCTGGGAACATGGTAAATTTCTCTCCATCTTTTAATATCTTATTATATTTCATTTTTAATGTTTTTTAATTTATACCCTAGAAGTCTTCTACATATTTGACTAGGTTTATTCAAAAGTGTATAGTTTTTCCTCTGTAAATTTAAAAGGAACTGTTCTTACAAGTTCTTTCTCAGCCATGGATTTATTAGTATATTATAATGCCATTAATTTATGCTCATTGATGTATCTTACTACCCTGCGAAACTCTTCTGAGAGCTAATAATCACTAGTTCTTCCATATGGAGCATCATTTCATCTCCAAACAGGGATAATTTTAATTCTTCATTTCCCATTTGAATTCCTTTAATTTTTTTCTTGCCTAATAGCTCTAGCATGGATTTCTAATATGATACTGAACAGTAATTGTGAAAGTGTAGTTCTGTATTTTAGTGCTAAAGCTTCCAGTCTTTCTCCATTCAGTATGATGTTGGCATTGTGTTTTTCATATACCGTATTTGTTCTGATATACAACGCTATTTCTGGGCCTGTCTTGTTTAGAAGTTTTAGCATGAAGTGGTGTTGGATTTTACCAAATGCCATTGATTAGCAAGACCATGTGGTTTTCATTTTTCATTTTGTTCAAGCAATATATCTGTGTTTGAGTGTGTGTGTGTGAGTGTGTGTGTGTGTGTGTGTATACATGTGCATATGATAAGCCATCTTGCAAGCCAGAGATAAATTCCAGCTGATCTGGGTGAATTACTTGCCTAATGTATCATTGGATTCTGTTGGCAAGCATTCTGTTGTGGATTTTGCGTCTGTGTTCATCAGGGGTGTCGGTCTACAGTTCTCATTCTTTCTCTCTGGCTTGTGTTTAGCTGATGATGATTTCATACAGAGCATTTGGGAGGATTGCCTCCCTTTCTGTTATTTTGATTTTTGTACTAAGTAGGGAGGAAGAAGAACCATTAGCATGCACAGTTAGAATGTAAGTATCTTTCGCTTACTAGTTATCCTTTGGAAATTATTTATTTTTATAATTTTGTTATGTTCTAAGTAGAAAATTTTGTTATTTTCGACATAACATGTTCATAGGATGCTTAAGTTAGTAAGTTGAACTCAATTCATACTCTTACTTCAAATTTCAGATATTAAGCCAGGAGAAGCAGAGTTTTTTTTTTTTCATCTTGATCAGTATTTTTAACAATTTTAGAACTGAATGATTAAAGCCATCTTTGGGAAACTAAAATTATGTAACTATAAGCTGTTGCTTTTCAATGAGGAAATTGAAGGACACATGTAATAGTAGATTTGCTTAAAGACTGTGATAGAATCTAATTTACAAGTTTCTGACCTCGTGTCCTAATTTGTTCATTCTACTCCAAAGCATATTTATTTTTTGTTGTTTCTCCATTAATGTTAGTGTTATTATTACTTTCTGTATCTGGGGTAAGGGGAGAGATAAATGGAGAAGCCTCACCCAGCCTCCCACCCATCCCAGGTTCCCAATGTGAGGCATGCTCTGAGGGTCCTGCTCAAGCAGTTTTGATAGTTCAACAGTTCTGAATTGCTGCCAATTTCACCATTCCAAGTACAAAGCATATTTCAATAAAATGCATATAAATAACATCGTGACTGCCTGTAAAATGCATTGACGTTGTCTGAGTAAAGAGAAAATTTACTTTAAAGCTGTAGAAAATGGAAATTTACTTTAAAACTATATAAAATGGAAAACCTCAGAGGGAAAATATCAGCAATTTCCATGCAGCTGTTCGATGGAGAAATTACTTTTAGCCAATTGGTTAATTCTTTCATCAGCATCATTAATGCTGAGATGAATGCAGAGGGTAAAAGCCAACAGGTCTAAAATCTACTGATCCTTTTTACAGGGATGTGGCTGATGGAATTGGGCAAGTCCAACTGTAACTGCCTGGCATGGTTGATAATATATGCTACCTGGGTGTCTCATTTCTCCCGTTCATTTTGTATTACACTTAGGGAATTTAATGGATTTCTGGATGGCAACTTTTTTCCATCTTTTTTCTGTTATTATCTAAGTTCCTTCTTTCCACAGTTTGATTCTGCCATTCGTGAATTTATGAATATACAATAACCACTACTGCCTAGTGAGAACTTATCAGAAGAATACATAAATAAAGATTCCTAACAGCAGGAGAATAAGGGCAAGAATATCTTATAATGGATCAGGTACTTGTCAGTGTATATTCTGTGCCAATAGCTAAACACCCAGTGTCTGATCAGAAAATGAATCAAATCACTAAGTGTCATTGAATGATCATTATCAGAAACAAATAATGTGAAATGTTTTTTTTTTGTTTTGTTTTAATTTAGTCCCTGAATCCTACATTAATACAGAAGTTTGTAATTGCTTCAAGTGTCTTGAATGTTAAAGAAAACTTAATGGTACATACTGGCTAATGGTTTTGAGTTCATGCTGTGACACTCTAAGAGTTATTGGGGTGAGATGCAAATATATATATATGTGAGCACGTGTGTGTGTATATGGGCATATATATGTGTGTATGTATAACAAGCTAATAGTAGAAATCGATCTGTTCATGATTTCAATGCAACTATTTCCTAACTCTTCAAAACCAGAACATTTACTAATGAATCCTATCAACTCACTATGCCTTGAAATACACAGATTAATAATCATAACTGTGACTGCAATAACCACTGTACCAGAAGCTTCTGATTCTGTTATTCTTTACCGAGATGAAGTAGACTTGACCTTATAAAACATCTCTAAAATTTCAGTGCACCAGAAGTTCTGCTGGCTAACACTTCTATTGTATTTCATTACCTTAACAGGATGCTTCCATGAGAAATCATATAGACTTTGTGAGCAAAATGAGAATTTTGTTTAAGATTTATTTTAGTTATTTGAGAGACATGTATCTTGGTCATGAGAAAAACAACACATTATTCAGACTACCTATTTAGAGTCTATTTTGTGGTTGGAAATATTACTCCGATTCTTCACATGGTTGTAGTCTAAACGTATTAATTATCACCATGCTAGAATACAAACTTTAATAAGTTTCATATGTATTAACTGTTTTCATCTTGTTCATTACTGCACACTCTCTCCAGGATGTAAACAGAATCTGAAACATACACAATTCAAAATAATATAAAAATTGTAGATGAAAATATGAAATTGCATTAATATTGTATGCAGGAAGAAAGTTTACTAAAACAAATAAAACATACATAGGGATGCCACGTTGTTTTGAATCTGAAGTGTGGACTGCAATGCAATTGCCTAAAAATATAAATATGAGTAATTTGCCCAAAATAGCAAGCTATAGAAAGACCAAAGCGAAAACTCTGACAAGCAGAATGACATTAGTGGTTCAATTTTTAGTGTTAACCAAATTGGATGAGGGGAAAAAATAAATTGTGAGGATTCAAGCTGGAGCCAAATGAAAGTGTGATGAGAGCGTGAAGGGAGACGGAGAAGGAAATCAGCATAAACAGAACAGCCCACGAGTTCATGGGGAGGACATGCTACGGCCACAGTTCACTCACTTCTACAAAACTCTGTGAATGCGCACAGGATACACAGAGGAAACCAAACTCATCAGTAATGGAAAATCTGTTGACTACAACAACAACTAAGTCAAAAGTACCACCAGTGGTTCTACATAAAGCCGAGTCGTTTCTCAAGATGCAACAGAAAGACACATTAGAGAGATAAAGCTGGTTGATAACTGAAAATTACTGAAAATTTTACTGCGTAAAATTAGAATAAAAGAACGTGTAGAATAAACTAAGAAAACAGATGCGTGATGTCAGAAGTCAACACATCACATGGTTCCTTGCTTTATGGCAAGAGAGTGATGGTCTGGCACCTGAGAAAGTCTTCCCAATCAACAGCAAATCCAATGGGATTGCCATAAGAAAAATATTAAAAAAAAATAGTAATAATAACATTAACTTTTTATGGAAATGTGAAATGTAAAACTTCCAGAGGAAATGTAAAAAAAAAAAAAAGTTTCATAGTTTGGGACATTAAGAAATTGTAATGAAATGAAAAGGCCCAGGAAGAAAAGAAAGCTTAATAACCTGAACTCTGTGTAGAGCAATGGCTTACTGCCAACGGCACTGTTGTGAGTCAAAGATGAGTGTCTGACTCGGAGATTGCTGCAAAGGGAGAACAAATGAAGAATAACTCAGGCAAAGCAATGTGCTAAAAAACACACATTGTTCCTTGTCTCTGCGCATCCTGGGAGGCTCCAGGTGCTCCTGCCGGTGCTTGGACTCCTGCCACCTGTAGAAAACACTGCAGTCTCAGGCTCCTGCATTCCGTGCCAAGGCCTGGCTAGTCCAGCCATCTGGAGAGTGAACCAAGTGAGTGGAAAATGACTGCATGCCTGTCCTTCCCACCCCTCCCCCATTCTTTCTCCCTCCCTCTCCTTCCTTTCACTGTTTCAAATAAATGAAAATAAATATGTGAACTTTGGAAACTAAAGTTATATATTCTATTTTTAATTAAAATGTAATATAAACCTTTCTATAACACAAAACTCATATAAATCATAGAAAGGTTTCCTTCTAGTTATATACTTAAAATCATTGTTGACAAAGACCATGGTAACTACTGGGAAAAGCAAACTCTATTTCAATTACTATCCTACAGAGAATTTTCTAAAGGTAATTTTGCTTGTGAACATAAAGCCTAGGAAGGAAGAAGGTGACTTTTTCATAAAATGAAAAGGATTTCTAACTTTTTCTAGATTAATGCACCAGCTCAGAGAGTTCTTGCCCACACACGGTAAGGACAAATACAAATGAAGAATAAGAGGCTTAGTTCTGTCTATTGTACATAAGCCCTCAGACTTCTCTCACCTCCCTTTACTTAGAATATTTATTTTAGAAAATGCTTGTACTAGTAACTTTCTCCTTGAAAATTACTTTCCTTTGGAAACCAGGTAAGTTTCTTATTGGCTTTGCTGCCCAGAAATACCTTTCTCAAGTGTCTAAAGCCCAGTGCATTGAAATGTAAGCATCTTGGAGATAAAAACATTATAACCTCAGCAAAACACCTTCTGCCCTGAAAATGGGAGACTGTACCATTTATTTATTTTTTACTCATTTGGACAAGCCCACAGAGCAAACACAAACCCTGAACACCAGGTGATCTGTCATGAACTAGATTTGACCTACAGTGCTGTCAGGACCTCATTCTGCAGAACAAGTCCTTTGGGAACTCGATAGCAGGTGTGGAAATGAGCTGTATCTGTTTGGCCGTGTTCTGTCTTCAGGGCAAGTCACATTTTGCTTTCAGGCAACATGAAATTATTTTCTTGCTCCTCAACCTTCTTAGAGTACCTTTCTGGGTTGAGAGAAATATTATTATATTGTATAGACAGATCCATACATGAGATCACTTATATTATTTTAAACAATATTTTCCCAACATGAGATATAAATATGAGAAAACATTAAAAAGTTTATAGAAAATGCATAGTATGAGAAACCTATTCACTTATCTCAAAAAAAATTGTGACAAATCAACTTTTAATTGCCACTTTACAAGCATGTTTCAGATTATCTTGAGAATATTATATGTATAAATATCTTTATATCTATATGTATTTGTAGACAAAATAATATATTTGAAATAGCTTAAAAATTCTGAAAATTATTTTTTCAGAATTTAGCCTGTTTTAGCAACACTCATACAAAATACTCATGTTACAGAGAATAAGTAATATTTTTGTTTTGTTTATCAAATAAGGCAGTACAGGTTTTAGTGAAGTTTAACCCCGTTTAAAGAAAGCCAGGTGGACAGTTTTTTTTAAGATGTATTTTTATCTTTATTGGAAAGTCAGACATACAGAGAGAGGAGGAGAGACAAAAAGATCTTCCCTCTATTGGTTCACTCCTTAAGCAACCACAATGGTCAGAGCTGAGCGGATCTGAAGCCAGGCGCCTGAAGCCTCTTCCGGGTCTCTCATGTGGGTGAAAGGCTCCAAGGTGTTGGGTCATCCTCAACTCCTTTCCCAGGTTACAAACAGGGAGCTGGATGGGAAATGTGGAGCAGTCAGAATTTGAACCATCTCCCATATGGGATCCTGACATGGCCAAGGCGAGGATTTTAGTCGTTAGGCTACCGCTCCAGGTCCTGTGAACATTTCTGGTGGCAAGACATTCTCTGTGGAAGAAAAGCACTCTGAAGGAGCATATCCCTTTGTCCATTCCACTTACAGATCATAAGGCTTCATTTGCTTTTGTTGACAGTGCCTGATGATCAGGGCTTGAAATTTGACACCCAAAAACTAATAGGAAAGAGGAATGGTATTTTGTAGCAAATCTTCAAAATAACAAGAGATTGCATCAAGAAAATGTGTTGCCACAGTATTGAGAAAATGGGTCAAGGTCCTTGAGGATGGAGGTGAAGAGAGACAGATGTGATTCACTGTGAGATCTGATTCAGTCTGGACCCAGGGACGCAGACTCTGAAGACCTCAATTCATCCTTCACCATATCAATAGGAGTGGTGAAAAACATGAGAACTAAAAGTCCATTAAGTCTCAGCTCAGGATAACACTTGCTATTCGTATACACAGATGCATCTAATTTTTTTTCCTTTTAAGCCAACATGTTTTAAAGTACAATTTTACTGTAAGTTTGAGAGCCAGAACACTTGGTTGCTAGTACTCATAACCATGCTATTACTAAGTTTTATCTTCCTAAATAAGAAAAAGACAAGCCAAGAATTACTACAACTCCTGTGATTGGACCTTGAGAGTATAAACATTGTTGGATAGTGTATAATCAAAGTAATGTTAAGGGAAGGTAATTAAAGAAGGTCTATAGTTCTACCTGTGATAGCAAGAGCTATATACCTCTGTGAGAGGTATAGCCTGAACATCAGATGGAAGACAAAATAGAAGGTTAAGTCCAAAGAAGTTGCTGAGTGGGCAACAATACTGGGAACACACTCACCCCTATTTGTTTTTTCAATTGTCTTCAAAGAAGCTCTTAAAAGCTTCTCAACCTTGGCTAACATCATGGGCATATACCATGCTTTATTGATTCATTGTCTTCTTTGTAAAAACAGTCATTTTCACATTTTCATATGTCCTGTCAAACTAATGTCAAATTTTAGCAAACAAATTCAAAGACTTATCCTTTCCTTCATCACACCCACCATCACCCACAGTCAGCAAGTTCGGTCCCCACCTGTGTATCACCGAGAGTGTAGAGAAGTGAGAGAATGGTGCATTTTCTATCCTTCCTACAGTCCCTCCAGGGCCCACCTCCCATATGTCAATTTTTTCTTCTCAGAATTAAGGAGAAAGTAATTTCAGGACCACCACACAAATTGGTATGTGTTTAGGTTGCTTGTTTTGTTGTCTTGCTTGATTTGCTCTTGACTTTTGATTAAGGGAAATATACTTTGCATGTGATTATGGTTCTTGACACTTGGAATCCCTTTTAGAGACAACCTTGTGGAAGCCATGGCCTTGCCCTTTCTAGCTATTCACATCAGACTCCCCCTTCACACTTCTTCATTTAAACTCCAGACCCTGTGAGCCACTTCCAGTATTAGGGCACTCTTAATGAATTTTCCCAAGAATCACTTTTCATTCTGTGTTCCAGTAACTCAAAAGGTATGCTGTAGAGGTCTACACATCTCCTAAGTTCATTTCATGTTCAACTAGACAGTGGAGTGCTTATTTCTCCTCTTCTAAACTATCAGAATCTTTATCATTACTTCTTCTGAGTTCATCAACTGCCTTGAAAGTCTTACTCCATCCTTCTTGATTAGGGAGAACCCAAAAGCCATCCAGGTAGGCCTAACATTTAAGATTCCCTTCAAACAAGTTCCTGTAGTGGATTGCTGGCTTTTCTTTCACATAGACTGTATTCCTGATTGCTACACCCTTTGGCAATTTCTAAATGTCTTTTCAGAATGACTATGTATCTTCTCAGAATTGGGAGCATCTATTATTAATCATCCCTGACCTTAAGATTTGTACTAAAATTCTTACAGAACAGAAAGCGCCTCATTTTATATTCTGTTACTTTTGAAGAAATATAGCACAGTCAAGAAGCATCAATTGAGTGTATCCATTGATCACCGGTTACATCAATCTCCAAGGAAATTAGGTCATGACACTGCCTCACTTAGCAACTGGAAGTATCAAATCTGGGAGCTGGAAATGGAATGCCAGTTCATTCCCTCCCATCCCATATATAGAAATAGATGTAAATAAGTCAGTACTAGATATCTCAAATTACTAAAAACAATATCAAACTCAGCTTGATATTTATCTCCAAAAAGTAAGCAACACTGAAGCTATTTTCAGAAACTTTTTTTTTTTACTGTGAGCAAGGCTTAATGAGAATTTTACAACTCCCCTTTTGTATTAAGCTGTTAATTTTAAGAAAATGAGATAAGTCTCATCCAACACCCACTTTGCTACTCAAAGTAGTAACGACATAGACAGTGATGATTGTGATATGACTTGTAAACACGAGATGAAAGCTATCCTTGGAGGAATTTTCTGTATCTGTTCTCAGACTATTCGTAAAATGATGATGGTCATGAGAGGTAGGGAGCAGAAGTGGGAATTAACAGTTTTCAGTTATATGCAGAGATTAATCATCAAATCACAGATCATGATCATGTTCGACTGTGTGACAGTTCGCACTGAAGTTCCCTAAGATCCTCTCACTTCTGCTCTGTGTTCTTCCACTCAGAATTCGGATTATGCTTGACCAAGCAAGGAAAATTGAAAATGTCTATGCCAATCAGTGATATCACAAGGTGAAAATGCATGTCATAATTTTTTTTTTACCATTGTATTTTCCGAGAAGCTTTCCGTTTCTCTTGGAGTTATTCTGTACTTTATGTGTCTCGTCATTCCAGTGTTCTTTTCATTTCTACTAAGCTTTTCAAGTTGTACTGATGTTTTACATATAGAAAATAGAGACTCAAGATGTAATACAGTATCTTTATAAAAAAAAAAACAGTGTTTTCATTTTTCCTGTTTTAAAAACTCTCAGTTCTTAAAACTTTTTCCTCTGATTTAGTTCTACAGAAACACTTTAACAATTAATTCTACTGTTTGCCAAGGAATAATGATTAGTAGTCAGTAGTAAGCAGGTTAGAAAAAAAAAGGAGAGAAATGCTTAAATTTAATCTAAAATCTAATACATAATTAGTATACATCCACACACTCTTAGAACTACCTGAATACCTGATATATATGAAATGTAATAGCAAAGCAGATATAATGCATTTAATATTTTTATTGGAATTTTTGCTTTCTCCACATTTTCCTTATTTTGATATCATGCATGTAAGTGCCTAGTAGCATTTCCTTTCTCCACATTTGTTCAAATTTGCATTACATCTGCTTCATTAAATTTTGTTTCACTGCAAGCATACAGCTTCCATACAGACGTCTAGTTCTCAGCAATTATTTTTTAAGGTAGGTAGAGTAAACCCTAACTGCTCAAAAAAAAAAAAAAAAAGGCCAAGCTGAACCCATCTTTTATGGCTTTTTGCTCGGCTTGTGCTCTTAGAAGCTCTAAGCTGCTGAGATTTCACAGGTCATTAGCCCCATCATGAGGCCCCTGCTGTTGGCTATATCAAAGAGACATTTAATTAGTCAGAGATATTGAGGTTTTAAAACTGTCAAGTGCACATGTCTCTAACTACTTGGAATGACTTTTATAGGAGGTATTTTTTCTGTAGATGAATAGAACCAAATGGGTACATAATTCTTTGTTCAAATACGAAAAATGCCATGGTAAAGAACTGATGCTCGCATCCATGGCAGAAACAGCATTGGATATCACAATACTTTTTCTCAAATATTATGGCATCGTCTAGTTGTAGAAAGTGCCAGTGATAGCCTGAATTCTCTTTACCTTTTGAAATAATCTCATCATTTCTCTATGGCCAAGGACTGCCTTGGAATGTCTTCACAATTTCCACATGGTAGACAGAAACCACCAAGCCCTGTGCACAAGCTGTCACTTCACGAGTTGATGCTATGACATGTGTCCCCTTCTACTGTGCAATTGTTTCTACATCTAGTTGAATATAAGCCAATTCCTACCTTCTTTGAGATGACTTTGGAATTGAGACAGAGTGATTCCAGTTTGTCTCTGTTATGCACATAAACGGATAGTTATGATAAAGCTGGGCAGTTATCAGATGGACCGAGAGTAGGTCAGAATGCCGAGTCATCCATCTGCCAAGGAGAAGAAGGAAGTGCATGTGGGTAGAAGTGCAAAACACCGAGACCATGTGACTCAGCATTCATAGAACAACTTCACATTCTGACTTTTCTCCAAGGTTTTATTTTTTTTTCAAAGGCAGAATCACAAGAATCAGTGAGGTAGAGATACAGAGAAAGAGGAGGAAAGCAAGGAAGAGGCAGAGAAAGAGAGAGAGAATCTTCTATTTGATATTTACTTCTCAAAACACTGCAAAGGCCAAAGTCTAAAACTCCGTCCAGATGTCTCCCATGGGTGGCAGCAAGCCATCTTCTGCTGCCTTCTGGGTAGCATTAATTGAAATAGAAAACAGAATCAGAAAAGTAAGAAACAGAATATCCAGGACTCAAACCTGCTGTGCCTTGATACGCACCCCGTCACTTTCTGATGTAAGAATTCCTGATTACCATTCCAGGTGAAGTTTAAGTTGACTTCCTGTCATTGAATTTTATGTGGACAAACTAATATACTGAAAATAAATTCCCTTTTACAATCACCCTTTGGTTAAGATGATTTGAGTGTCAAATATTTCCTTCCAAAAGAGCTCTGAAGGTACTGTCACAGATCGGAATGCAAAAGCCAGTTTATTAATCAGTCTCCATTTCAGAGACAACAAAATCTTGTGACAATGATGCCAAGGCTGATTTAGGCTTACAGAGGTGAGATGAATTTCAGTATTCACTTAGAAAGGACCTCATTTCTCATTTCCCTGTGTACCCGGGAGGATACTAAATGATGGAATTATCAATTTCATTTATTTTCTTCCTTCTTATAATTAAAATTTATTTCAATGTGACTATAAGTAAGTCCTTAACAATTTCTATAGGGTGATAGAATTTTACTTATTTATAAAGCAAGAAAAATACGTTTCATCTTGGCTACCTAGCTAGTTTATACTCTGACTTTTGAACTATCACCTTACTTATAAATGAATGTGTCAGTGTTTCTTCAACTAGATGGGTTTGTGATAAATAATGAAAGAGGATGGGTTTTCAACAAGAGACATATAGCATGATGACATAGATATGACCAGATGGTACGACAGAAGGCAGGTAGAAATGAGAATTATTCAATCCTCACGGTAGTTCAAGAAAGAAAAGAGAAGGACAATGAGAACTCAGTTTGAACTTCAGCTAGGTCAAAATTTATGAAAGTCAATGTTATATGCTACATATATAAGAAAAAACATCAAGTTTGCTGAATCCACTTGTGGACATTTATTTGATTTGTGTGTGTGGGTGTGTATTCTAATTCCTCTACACACTGCTTTGAATCCTTGAGTCCATCAACAGTGGTCCTGGATAACTACTGCTACTTTTCTTTAAATAAATTGGGAAAGGAAAAGCAAGATAAGCTTTAACCACAAGAAGTAACAGGGTAAAAAGGAAAACGAAATTGGAAAGAGGAAAATGTTGCTAGTGATACTTTTATTATGGCAGCCACATGAGAACAGAAGGAAAGAATACAATGACTTGCGCCTGTCAATCCTCACACACAACTTGCAATCTTTTCTCATATCCTGCCATCTACAGTGTGATATCAGTGCATTCCCATGGGTACACTCTCTTGGAGTCTCAGCCTATCTAAAGAAACATTTTTTCATGAGGCGTGAGCAGTGTGGATGCCAGAGAACTAGCAGTGCTTATGAAAAGATTGTTCTGAAAGATGCAAGATGGGACACACAGGATGAAACTTCTCATTTTGTTGCCCTGGCAGGGGCAGGCAGTTCTGAGAAATGTTGTGTAAGCCACCTTACGCACCTCCTAGGGGATCCAGGAAGAGTGATGGGCAGTTACTGTAGTCTCTCTCACTCTCTCCATTTTAGCTATATGCTTGTATATCTGACATTTTGGATGATATAACGTGGATTATCCAAAAACTGTCAATTTTTAAATGTTAATTACTGGTATATAAAAATACATTGATTTTCAAAAAACAAAGAGTGATGGGCAGCTTTGGTCAACTTAGAAGTAGATCTTTTCATAACGTTCCTTCCTTCCCTGTGATTCTGCTTCCATTTTCACTTGACTATATGGGCTGAATTCTGAGTACAGGTTTGCCGATTTCCAGGAAATGTAGAATGAGCTAATTGGCTTCTAGGAGAATCCAGAAAGAGGAGATACAAAGAGTTGTGGAGCTAGATCTCCACTTCATCACAAGAAAATAATGACCCAGTTATAGATTGTTCTATGTATGGGGGGCCCATCATAGTAAAGCCACCATTAAAATCACCAAATAAGGCCTGGCACAGAAGCTCATTGGCTAAATCCTCCCCTTGCAAATGCCAGGATCCCTGCGGGCACCAGTTTGTGTCCCAGCTGCTCCACTTCCCATCTAGCTCTCTATTTATGGCCTCAGAAAGCAGTAGAGGATGTCCCCAAATCTGGGACACTGTGCCGGCATGGGAGAGCTGGAAGAAGCTCCTTCCTCCTGGCTTCAAATTGGCTGAGCTTCAGCCATTACAACAATTTGGGAAGTGAACCAGCAGATGGAAGATCTTTCTGTCTCTCCATTTCTCCATAAATCTAATCTGCCTTTCCAATAAAATGAGTAAATTTTTTAAAAAAATGAAATCACCAAATACCCTTCTTGGTGTTTTCAAATGATACATACAGATATGAGAACATGACTTAGGAGTTAGGTGTGGCATTTGAACAGCGTGAAAAACCACACATTTTAAGAGTGATTTAATGGACTGGCCTTTTTCTTTTCTGCTTTCTATGTTTACAAAAGAAAATGACAGATTAGTCAATAATCACCTCCTGTCGTACTGTGAAGTATTTAGGGCCCCCATGGGAACATTTAAGCAGATTCACACAGAGAATCAGTGTCAAAGCCTAATTATAAAGGCAGAAACATGCAAAGGGTGCTAGAATAATGACTTTACAAGTTTGTGTTAGACTCAGTACTTCGACGTTTTACAAAGCAGGGTCCTGAAACCTGGGACAAGACTGAGAGTGCAGTTAGCCTTTGCACTCTCAGGTCCATGGCTGAGAGAGCTTTAGGGCTTGAGGCAGCACAGCCTCTACTTGGAATTCCTCGCATAGCTCTGATCCATTATTTAAGACTTCTGGAGACTGCAAATATTGATCGGACCTATGATTATAAGAGGACTCGGCAGCCACAGCAGCTTGTGGAGCAAACCGCCTGCCAATGCAAACCATAGGAGGTAGCAAATCCAATGTGGCTGTAAGTGTAAATGGTGACCAGCCATGCCTGGTGGAGTCTCAGGTAACTCAGGGAGAAACTCTTCCCACAGTTTCCTAAGTTCTGAGTAGAGCCATCGTATTCCTTTTCTGTCTCTCTCTGTCTCATACACATTTACACTTCTATTTGAAGAAATCACATCTGGCATAGTTAGCACCCTCAGTGACTGAACCAGCACAAAGAATACAAAAGTGTTCATTCTGAGTTAATATCATCACAGTTATTGAATCATGATTTCCAGCAGGCATGGCACCTGAACATTCCATAATGGAAATATATTCTGGGGTAAGGGCCAGAACAGAATGACAAGATAAAAGTGAATCACAGATAATTGTGGATACTATCATGGCTCATTCCTTGATTTTGCCACTTTCTTTCCCTCTGCATCATCGTGTATTGTCTAGGGAAGAGTATAACCAATCAACAGAGTAAGCAAACCACCACCTTGTGCTACAGACATTACAATAAATTATATTAATTCTACTCTATTATTATATATGATTCTTAGTTATAAATTTGAAGGTTATTGTAAATAACCAAAGGACAGGAAAGGAGTGGAGAGACCACCAAAATGATGCATGTTGGAGAGAAAAGTTGCCTGCAGAATAGATACATATGAATAACCACCCTACGGTGAGTAGTTTGGTTGGTCAGGAACCTGGAAGGAGAGAGCCTGCAAATTAGGGACAGAAGAGTTGGTTGGAAACCTGTGTGTCAGCATAGACAGGGGAGTGCACTATGACATGCAGCTCCTCTTGTGTCATGTTCACGAGCAGCAGGAGTTACCTATATGACGAGTTCAGCAACCAGCAGTGTCATGCTAGATTCTCTTCTGTGAAACACCAGTCCAAGCTAACAGAGCGCTCTGTGTTAAAGCCATCTGGGGTCTCTGTAACGTGAGCCTTTTGGTTGTCATGAGCAATTCACTGAGTGTCCAACATTATCAAAACAGTAATTATTACAATATCCTTCCTAAATATGCTAGTATCCCTCAAGGGACTGTCCAGCCATGGATGATAATCTGATTTCTTTAGTATCATTCCATCCTCTGTGAACAATAATACATGTGTACTGAAATTAATGTGTATTGTACCTGTGGTTTTTCTCCTGCCTCTAAGCTTTTATCCAGATCATCAACAGAATGTTTAAAAATAGACTGCACAATGCCACCTCTAAAACGGGACCCGTTTAAGGCACTGTTTATGATATCCACTTGTAATAGAAAGCAAGTCTGTCCTAACAGAACCAACAAGTGACCTAAACATTGGCTTTGACATATTATTTTTGCTCCAAAAAAAATTTATTTTTGAGCTTCAGGCCAAGAAACTAACATCAAGTATAATAAATTATCTTCATAATATTATTAAAAATATGGGAACACTTAAATGTGTACACGTGCATTCCATAATGTGACAGATAAGCTATTTGAAATTTTACACGAAAAAAAGTTTTTGTAAGTGTAATTATTATGTCAGAGACTAAAACTAAATTAAACTATGAAAGGAAAATTAGAAACCGAAACTCTAAACTGCTAATTTGTCTTGTGGATGAGTCTTCTTTTCCTTAGTGATCTCATTTTTATTATCTAATATGTCATTATCCTGTATACATTATATTTATGACAGGAATGTTATTATTATTATCCTGGATAATATTTTGTTTCCTTGAATACTACAGGACTGTCTATGGAGAAAATGCTTATGAATACACAGGGACAAATATGTCAAAGACAATTGGTTAGGAAGTCTCTAGAGTGGAAATACATCATTTATTTCCTTGGTCAAGAAAAATGAAAATGGTTTCTGGAGGAACATGAAAGAACTTCAGTTTCTGTGTAACCTTGATTTACAGTAGTTTTGATTTTGCAATTGCTTCAGAAAGTTATTAATAACAAAGGCTCTTCTGAGATCAGATACATAGAGAGGTTTCTCAGCCAGAGGATAACATGTGAAGAAACAGCATGCAAGATTCCGCCACACCCCATGTGCTGCTTTATATAAAATGTTAGAAAGGAAGAAAGCAATATCTTATCCTCTAATGTTATATAAAGGCTTGTGGAAGAAACGTCTGCAGTCTAGTCTCTTTTTTTTAGTTGTTAAATCTTATGTACTGATGGTGGTGTTTATTAATTTCTACTCCATTGAATCAGTCTTTCCTTCTTGGTACAATTATGTAAAAGTTCTAATACATTTGAAGAATAATCTGTTTTCAAGAATCCTGTAACAATATTACCAAAATTGAATTGCCCTCTAAGCTTAGGAAACATCCTTGTGTTGGCTGAATTCCAGTCATTCTGGTTAGTTTGATCATCTGGAGAGTAAAGCAGAGTCAGCCATGAATAATTGAAGACAGGGGAAAAATCACATCATTAAATGAGTATGAGCATAACCTACTGAGTCTGAGAAGGAAGGCTGGTTCACATGGTAAGAGATTCAGGAACACATGATCGAAACCAGAGGGATCTGTGGATTCAGAGCACCACAAACAGACTTTGGAAGAAAGGCAGCAGTTGGGCAGCAGGGTGGGCTCCAGTGTGTCATGAATGAACCTGTAATCTAAGATTCCGCACTGTCTGTGTTACCTTTTTTGAATATTACTCTGCTGATGTGGAATTTTATAGTTAAGACTAGTGCTTAGCTCAATGCATTTTTAAAAAGTTTTAAAAGTTACGTACAATTCCTGGCATGGGTCACAGTAAGTACTAGGTCTTTGCTTTTGAAGATCTGACTGTGTGATGCATCCGATGAATATAAATCCTTCCACTGAAGGCTATTTCTGGTCCAACTGTTGATGCACAACCACTATTGATGGGGAGAGTCACAAGGCTAAAGAGTATCACTTCCCTTTCAGGTTAAATTCACAGTTTTCATAGCTCACCAACCCTCTAAGAGTAAATCTTTATGTAATACTCAAGTATCTATAATATTTCCACATAATTAATAAATGGTCCTAGTATTTTTTTTCCTCTGCCATGTGGTAAACTTCTTTGGGACACATCTCTACAAGAACAGATAATTTGGTTTTGGAATTAAAGGAATGAGAATAAAGCCAAAGAAGTGCTTAACTTATGCTTCAATTTCAGATAAAGTAACAAAGTCTTTGGTGAAAGGAAAATGCAGATGATGAATGGAATATTTAAAATTTTGAAATGGAAAATGTATAAAGGTGAACAATGATGGTTTAAATAATTTGAAAATAGACAAAAGGGGACAATTAAAGAAAATAAGAGAAAGGTGACATTTATGATTTTATTCTTATATACTCTCCTATGTTTCTAACTACAAAGACTGTTAGTATAATATGCATCAAGTCAGTTTTGAAAATGTAAAAGCTAAATATAATGTTGAATGGTCAAGACCTGTTTGTACTTTAATGAGTCAAAACATTGACCAACTATCCAGATTTAATTGCTATGAGTTGATTTTAAAAAAATGCAGTCCCATGCCACCTAGCCATAGTATTTATCCAAGATGTTTCTATTCCACTCTGTTGTTGCATTTCTTCAATAATTTCTACAACAGACTTCTCATTTATTTACAATATTTCATCTTTCAAAAGCTATTCATCTATTGACCTGTATGCCTGGTAAAGATTCCTGATATCTATTGACTGATATGCCTGATGAATATTAGCAAATGTGGCACATGCAGTAAGTAGAGCAAAAAAGGTCATATGGATACTGTGAAATGCTGGCATGTGACTATTTGTTGGGATTAGTCTCTAGTCCAATGGCATTGGGAAGTTGTCGTTTTGGATACCCCTGAGTGATGAAGGCAAATCTTGCCTGTTTCAGACTTGAGAGAGGACACCAAGAAAGGACGCTGACATCCCCTCTGCTGAGCGAGGACTCAGTGAAAATGCAGAGAGCATTACAAATGACATATGATCCCATATAAAGCCTCCATATTTAAATCAGAACTGAAGCAGTTTCTTGCTGGAACAAAACAAAATTTCCTGAAGTTTGTTCCACAAATGCAGACCACCTGCTAGACTATAATTCAATCAATCATGCCTCTGAA
This sequence comes from Ochotona curzoniae, assembly GCF_017591425.1. Lineage (NCBI taxonomy): Eukaryota > Metazoa > Chordata > Mammalia > Lagomorpha > Ochotonidae > Ochotona > Ochotona curzoniae. The sequence goes on along the minus strand of NW_024466307.1, from coordinate 4,478,347 downwards.
TAATTTCATCTCATAACTGACTCTCAGAAGAGTCTGTAACAACAATTGTTTTAATGGACAGAGATAAACTGTCTCTGAAAACACAGATAAACAATGACAGAGAGACCTCTCATCTGTTGATTTACTCCCCAGATGCCCAAAATGCCTGAGCCTGGAACTGGGCAAACAATCCAAGTCACCCATGAGGATGCAAGAACCCAGTCACTGGAGCCACATGGCTGCTTCGGCACTGGTTACACATGGCTGGTCTACACTGGTGGGAGCCTGAGGTTAGAAGCTGAAGCTGGAAATGGCACCCTTAACCCTAGCCCTAACTAACCTTCTCTGTGAAAGATGGGGAGCTTAGCTTTTAGGATAAACATCAACCCGGAGAATTTTTTTACCATGATAAAACCATTAAATGTCATATCCGTAGCAACACACAAGTTAATACTGTAAGCATAACATTTTTTAAAAAAGTGGTGATTGCTTCTGAATACCACACCCAAATATTTAGTTACTCTAAAGAAAAAAGGTAACAAAATAAACAAGACTACCAAGATTTAACACATGTAGCTTTTCCTAAATCATCACATTTAGCTTTTAAATGACAAATATTACAATTTGGGCCAAAAACATCAAACTAATAATGTTTTAAAAATTACAGAACTTAATCTTCTTAATACAGTATTAGCAAATTATCATCACAACATGTACTGACAGAAACTACCTGCTAGAGACACCATTGCCTCACTTCTGGATTGGTCTCAGGAAATTCAATTTCTGTGTCCAGCAGAGCCAAGATGCAGCAAGTGTATAGAGTTTCCTGGTACTCCAAGAAGTTTGCAGAACCTCTAAGGTTTCATGCCCTCCTCACCACATCAGCCTGTCCATTTAGTAATGAGGTCGTGGTCCTGTTCACTGATCCACAAAATCTGGAGAAGAAATTCCTCACAATAAAGTTTGCTTTGTCTTTTCGAGTCAGTGACTGATATAACATGATGTGACAGGTGTTGGCATCCACCGACATTTCCCTTTCTCAAATTTCAGTTGACTTATGGTCACATTGGATTAACCCATAGGAGAACCCATATGAGAAAAGGGAAAAGGGCAACATCAGAGAAGAAATGGGGGAAAAAAATCAGTGTAGAAAAAAGTCAAAGTAAAATCTGCTTTTATTAGAATGCTGAAAAAATGGTAAATATTTGGCAAACAGATGAGAAATAGAGAAAAAAACAAATTACCAGTATCAAGAGTAAATTATTTCACTACAAATTTAAGAGCCACTTAAAGAATAACTAATTGATATTGTGGAAAGCTTCCTAACAATAAATTCTACAACAAAGATACAATTAATAGATTTATTTAAAGGACAAAAAAAGCTACCACATTTCCGTTAAAATTTAGAGCTAACTCAAGTAGCCTTCTCAGCAATAAAAATTTTGGTTCACTACTTCAGATCATCTGACACCCCAAACACTGAAATCTCACATCTTTTCTCTGAATTTCTACCCAGTCTTAAGCAAAGAAGTAATCTTAAGCTCACAAAATGCTAAGAAATGTGAAAAGAAGTTAATCCTTTATGAATGCTGAGTAAGAATCAGTATACTCGAATAAAAACCAGAGGAAGGTAGGTTAAGAAAAAAGAATACTGGAAGAGGGCGATTAGTATAGGGATAAAACTTCCACATCCCTTGTCAGAATGCATGGGTTCAGGTCCAAACTCGACTCCCAATCCCAACTTCCTGTTCCTGTATACCCTGGGAGGCCACAGGTAGGGGTCGCGTGGTTGAGTCTCTGCTGCCCACATGGCATACCTGGATTGAGTATAGAACTCTGGGCATCTCTGCAGTGAACCAGTGGATAAGAACTCTGTACATGTCTGACTTTTTCTTTATCTTTCCCTTTCTGCCTCTCAAATATATAAAACATAAAAATAGAAACCAAAAAGAATACTGTAGATGGTGTCCCTTATGCTATTATATGTAAAAAAAAATTAAGAAAATTTTCCTAATTCATTCACAGCAGTATATAAAAATGATAATTCATTTTGACTAATTTGGAACCGTCTCAGCTATAAAAATTGTCCTTACACATAAAATTGCTGATATAGTCTAGTATGTTATCAGACTGTAAAAATCTATGATCATTTTAATAGATGTGCACAAAGCATTTGGCAAAATTAACTACCCATTCCACCCAGAGACTGTTAGCCAGGTAAGGAGAGATAAGATCTTTATTCAACTTGTTAAAGAACACCTACCAAAAATATCACAGACAGGCTCATGCACCATGGTGAAACACTATAAGATTCTCTCTACCACCAAACGTATTTTTTAAAGCTTTACTTTAAAAAAGGCAGAGCACATGTGTGCATGCAAAGGAGAGAGAGAGAGAAAAAAAAAAAAAAACAGGAGAGACATGGGAGATCTTTCTTTCATGTGCTGGCTCACTTTCCCAAAGTGAGTGCAATGGCCAGAGATGGGCCAGGTCAAAACCAAGAGCTAACTCTCCATGCTGATCTCCCATGTGGATGGAAGGGCCCCAAGTGCTTCAGAAATTTCCCAGTTTTCTCGGGTATACTAGCGAGCAGCTAGATTGGAAACGGAGCAGGGAAGACTCTTGGCATCTTAATGTGCTGCGCCGCAATGACAGTGCCTGTCTTAGCTCTTTCATTCAACATTTTGCAAGAATTTCTGGTCTAGAAATCCCATCAAAACTCTTCCTAGATATTGAAATAAGCTTACCCACATGTATAATGCACATCAATTTCTTTAAAATTAAGTGATTATATAAATAATACCAATAACAAATCAGACATTACAATTAGCAGTGCCATGTCAAGTAATATCCAAATGTAATGCTCTTAGCAGTAGATGTTCCAAAATGTTGCTCACTCATATTGTAAAAAGGTTGAACATTTCTGAAAATAGTGTGTATTTCCCTTATCCTAAAACATTGACTGATAAGAAGACTTATTTACATGGAAACATAGCACAGTTCCTGTGTGAGAGAACCAAGCATCATCAGGTATCGAGTCTCTTAAAATTGATTTATCCTTCAACAGATGAAGAAAAAACTCACCATGGAATTCCTTCCTGCTGCTTTGCTTTGTCACCTTCTTCACATCTCCCCTGACTTGCTCCCCCTTCTCTTTTCTTTTTTTTTTTCAAGATTTAATTATTTTTATTGAAAGGCATATATACAGAGAGGAGAGACAGAGGAAGATCGTCATCCGATGGTCCACTCCCCAAGTGGCCATAGCAGCGGGAGCTGAGCCAATCTGAAGGCAGGAGTCCAGAGCTTCTTCTGGGTCTCCCACTCGAGTACAAGGTCCCAAAGTTTTGGGCGGTCCTCGACTGCCTTCCCAGGTCACAGGCAGGGAACTGGATGCCAAGCAGGACTGCCAGGATTAGAACCGGAGCCCATATGGCATCCTGGTGCGTTCAAGGTGAGGAGTTCAGCCTCTAGGCTATCACACCAGGCCCTCCCTTCTTTTTTCTATTCCTCCGAACTCCTTTCTTCTAAGACATTCCAAGGAGCTGTAATTGGGAAGGTAACTCGGAAAAAGAAAAAGAAGAATAAAATCAGAATGTATTTACTGGACTAGTAACGCCTATGTTAGAGTTGTAAAAGCAGGATTGAAGTGATAAAATTGGTAGGGGAACAAAAGTTAGAATTCAGTAATAGCCGGACATGTGAATGATCAGCCTAGTTAGATAAACGTTTAAAAGTAATTTAGCTTATAAAGTCTTTTCAATGAATGCTTACAATATACTAAAGAAAAAATAAGCTTAGCTCACAATTCACATTACATTTACAACATTCACTGAAAATGGGGCATTTATTTTAATATGAAATATAACAGTATAAATAAAAGAAAGCATTAGGAAAAATGTATAATCCTAACTAGGCAATTATTCCAGAGCTTTTACACTAGAAAGTATAAAAAAGACAAATGGGGAATTTTCAAAATCGAGAATTTCTCCCGCTTATAATTTCCTCTTTTCACTGATGTCCAGTTGTGTTCAAGTCTTGCTAAGCTTTTGTTGTTCCTCTAGGCAATCCCCAGGGAAGTGCCATTTTAAGAGAGGAAAGCCTGGGGCTGCTTTACATTTGACTAGACAGGGGGAAAATGCAAGTGTCTTTTACTTGGAGAACATTTGAATACACAGAAAAAGCCTGTATGAGAAGCAATATTTTGAGTCAATACTTGAGAAAGAAGAAACAATGGCCATGGGAAAGGATGATTCAGTAGAAGAAAACAAACTCTGATTCTAGAAAGAATTTACACAGTTCACAGTAGAAAAACAAAAGCAGGGTTTAGATGCTGCTGGATGAAACTGAAAATGGAATGGATAAGACCACACATGTGTGAGAGACTCTAATAATGAAGACAAGAGAAAAATGCGGAAAAGGCAAGGAGTTTGGATTTATGTGATGATGTTATATTAGCCAAGCATGTTAACTCTGTGTGTATTGTAAAAAATGAGAGTTCATTACAAAGTGTCTATGGTTTATAGTTGCAAAGTCATAATAAATTTAGTGAAGTTGAAATCACTTGTGGAAATAAATAGATAAATCTAGGATTTATCTTTGTAAAAGTTTAGTGTTATTTTATAAAACCGAAATGAAATTTGAAGGAAGAGAGAAGTTTTGCTTAAAATAAAGAATGGATTGTTGATGAAGACAATTAGGCATGAGAAAACTTAAATAGTTGTTTTTTTTTTCAAGCAACAACAAAAATGAAAAAGAGTCTGAATTAACCAGTATTATAATTAAGCAAGATTCAAGATGGAGATTATATTGTTTCCAAGAAGTGAGAATAATGATGTAGGTTGGAGTTATAAATAGCACTGAGGAGATGAGGAGCCTAGAGAAACGGTAGGGCCTATGAACAGGAAGTTGAGCTTTAATTGCTGAGGCTTTGTAGCACAGTGTCCCGACAAAGAGAAATAGGAATAGAAGAGAATTTTAAGAACACTGCTCTTGCAGAAATCAGACTTTTAGATGCAAAACGAAACAAAACGAAAGATTCCTGTGGGTAGAATAGTGAAAGAAAGAGCAGGGAGTAAATTGACTGGCTTTTTGGATGAATTATCCGATAGGGGCTGACCATAACAGAAGAAAAAAAACTGTACCAACTTCATAAAGTAAGCAAAATAATCCGCTGTTGATAAGTCTGTTTTATTTAAGTGTTGAGAGACAGGGAAAGTTAACATGGACGTCCTTGCTGGGAGTAACGTACACCCGGGTGGACATTATGAAGGTGTGATCTTTCACTTGGCCAGCTTTTTTTCTGCCTTTACAATCTGATTCTGCGTCTGCCTCTCCTCCACGTGTCTCCCATGACAACACAGTGATCCTTTGCTGTATAACATGCAGTCTTGGCCTTGTGTTTTTGTGTTTCATTTGTAGTCAGATACTTCATTCGCAGGTGGCAATGAGTGTAACTGTTGTTTGCTCACACTGAATGTTTTGGTTTGTGCTGCCTTACATAAGCAGATGTTTTGATTACTACTACTTGCAATTTGGAACTCAGCAAAATTTTTGTAACTCTTGTTAGAAAAGCTTATAAAATGTGCTGTCGTTGGTATTACTTGAACTTTTCAGAAAATAAATTAAGTATCAAGTGGAAAAACTTCTTCAAATTGATCCCATACCAGAAACAGACATATACCAAAATAAAATCCCTAATGCTGTTAGATGATAAACCCATCAGCATGACAGTTTTACTATTTTTAGTATTAATACAATTAACACCTCAAGACTATGAACATACCAGCTATTACTTCAGACTCAGAAAGCAGCCTCTGACCACGAGTTTCTCCCATTCCATTTGCCTCGTGTTTGTGATTTATGAAGTATACGCTAAGTATGTGCAACTGTCGCCTTGGACATCTGTGAAGTTTCATGGTGATTACTTAATGTCTATCACGAGTTCTAATTTTGTGCTGTTAGAAAACTTCCATCTTCGGCCCGTTGCGCTCACTTGGGGAGTGAATCATCGGATGGAAGATCTTCCTCTCTGTCTCTCCTCTCTGTATATCCGCCTTTCCAATGAAAAAATAATAAAAATAAATCTTTAAAAAAAAAAGAAAAAAGAAAAAAAAACTTTTTTTAAAAACCTTTTATAGGTATTTTCTATAATTTATTCGAAAGGCAGAGAGAACACAGGGAGACAGAGAAATACATTGCATTAAATGCTTAGGCTTTGCTCCATCAATCCTCGCTCCCAATAACTTGGAAAAGCCAGCCTGCTTTTGCCAAACTGTCAGGACACTAACACATGCTCATATTGGATACCAGTGTGTGCAAAGCCAGGATTTTAGCCACTGGGCTACTGTGCTGGGCTTAAAGAATGCTGTATTTCAACAAGACTAATACTACTAAACATAAAAAGAAAGTATTATCAAGGCTGCAAACAGAAATTAATTAGCAACCCAGACAGCATATGGTATAACACATATATTAAAATTAAACATGGATCAAGTTCCAAACAAGTCACACTTTTTAAGTATATCTAATTATTGATTGAAGCACTGGGGATGTTTTAACTGCAATTATGTCCGTACTCACTCACACATATATACACTCATACTTATCTACAACATTTTATCATGGTTTAAGAGATAAATTTGATTGATTACTAGAAAGCTGTGTGTATTTGATTTAGTGAAGCCTAATGATTAAATTTTAGAGATAAAAAAATCAATCTTTAAAATGAATCTACTCTCAAACAAATAAATTTAATGTCCCTGGGTATTAAAAGCAAAGATAACTACATTGACCTTGATTTTTTAATTTCTTCAACCCCAGAAATATATTCAAAATAATAAAACATTATTATAGCCTGCTTTATGCAAGTTTTAATGTTCACAATTTTATAACCAGAGAAGAAAAGTTATTAAGGATTTATATACTTATACTATAAAAGTACAAGAATTATGTACTGAATGATCAGCTATAAAATCAGAAATTGTTTATGGGGGGAATTATCTTCATTGAAAAATATTTATATGGAACTGTTGGTATTTTTTGGAACTGTTGGTATTTTTTGGTGTGAAACATATTTCCCCAGCTGTGTATATGTGTGTACATTTCATAATGTGTGTGCACGTGTGTGTGTGTGGCTGTCTCAGGCACTTTAGCATGGAGCTATGTTAAAAGTACAGAACCTAGGACCAAGACTGGTATCATGTGGCAGGCCAAAATCTCAGGCAGTGTAGACATTCTGAGATGTAACTGTAAAATGCCAAGAACACATCTTAGTAGTAGACATATCAAAATTGAGAGGGGGGAGGGAGACATAGAGAGGCAGAAAACAATTGCAAAGAAATCTGATGAGTGGAAACAGTTCTGCCTTTGAGGTGTATGAACTACTTGCAGAACACCTTTGGTATGTTTGCCTATGAACTTCTTCCAAACAAGTGCTGTGTTTTATGCATCACTCACATAAAACATGCATGCTGATACTTCAGAAGCCTCCTTCATTCTTTGAGTTACCAACCACCTCAAAACACACCCTTTGATACTCCTAACAAGAGGACCTTGCCTGTTTGTGGAGCTGAAGGCGAATGCGAAAATCTCTCCTGCTACTACCCTTGCCTGCTCCCGTATTTGTTTCTGACATTCCCCCAGGTTTGAGGACGTGTGGCAGGGGCAGGTGAGTGGACAGTTGAGGACGTGTGGCAGGGGCAGGAGAGTGGACAATTCGTGACAACATGTCAGTTAGTATGCTGTGGTTGGGCTTTTCTTCAGCCATTGAGCCACTGATATTTCTTTTGGTGATGTACAAGTACATTCCAGTTGGATATGCAGTGAGTCAAGGAGCGATTAAGGCATGAGGCATGTATGTATTCAACACTAATACGTACTGACAACAATCTTTCCCCCTAGAGATTGTGATGTTTTATACATGATGCTGCCTGTATTCCAGAGGCTCAGTGTCCTTTCAGGAATATTTGCATTGTCTTTTCGTTGTTTACATTGTTGTAAACGTGCAGTACAATAATATGTTGGCTTTATTTCTAGTTCTCCCGCTGACTTGAGAAGTTAAACATCTTTAATACACCACTTGCTGATTTGGTATCCACTTTTCTGAAATGCAGTTCAAGTTTTACTGTTCATAAAATGCTTAAGACTTAGTACAAGATGGTGTTTTTGTCTTTGTGATTTTTCTCTGTTACATATTAGGAAAATATACTTTGTGGAGCCTTTTAATTTGGGGGAGAGGGTTCATAACTAATTAAGTTGAGTTAAGAGATGCAGCAGTGTTGTTTTTCTGTTTGATTCTGCTCCATTGTTCCCCCTGGTGAGCACCCTTTGTGAGATTCCCTCAGTTTTTGCTTGTCTTTGACAGCTGTTTGTTATTCACTTTTCGAGGATGGTTATAACATATATAATAGTTGCATTATTTTTGTAGATGTGAGGACATGTTTCCTTGATTATTTACCTGCAAGACTTCTTTAGTTGAAATTCCTGCAAGTCTAATCTTTATTTCCTTATATGTGACCTGATGCATCTCTCCTGCTGTTTTAAAAACTCTATTTGTCTTTCACTCCTAATATTTTGATTGCGATGTCCCTTGTGAAGAACATCTTTGGGTTTGGTTCACTTGGGGCATCTGGATTCCAATTCCTATCCCTGACATTTGTAAGTTTTTGGATGCTATTTTCTTAATTAACCTTTGCCTCTCTGCAGCCCTTCTCCCTTTGGCTTCCAATAATGTCAATGTTTGATTCCCTGCTGGTGAAATTTACATTGTTTTAGAGATTCTTTTGTTATTTTCATTTAATTTTTCCTGTACAATCTAATTTCAAAAGATTGTCTTCAAGTTCACAAATTCTTCCTTCTGATGCATGCAATTTTGAAGCTTATTCATAGGAATGAATTTCCTGAGTTTATTGAATTGTTCACCTATATTCCCTCACATCTCAGTTTGAAGAAATGATTGTTTTGTTTTAACTTAATTAATTTCCAGCATTTCATAAATGTATTTTTAAAAGAAAAATAATGGATTAAATATTTTGGTTTGGGAAGCATCAGTCTCCTTGATTTCTCTTGATTATTTTGTCCCTATTTTGACATGTTTGTAACTATTAAGTCATTGATTACCCCTGTGCTGTGGAGTTCTTTTCACTGGGAAAGATTTCTTTTTTCTTCTAAGTTCATCTTTGATTATTACTCAACTCTGTTGCATTTTCTGGGTCTGGCGGATGCAGTACTGCTTTCTGTTTAGCCTGCATCAAGAATATTAACAAGTGCATCTGAGAGTTGTGATGCAGTGGCTTCTGGTGTCCGTGGTGTTGTTTTATTAGGTACAGGTACCATATTGGTTCTTGGACTGAGAGTCACAGAGCAGTTTTACTCGACAGCTTCACAGGATTCAAACCAAAGCAGCTCAGATTCCAGTACTAAATCTATTTTGGACTTTTAAACATGAATCTATTGTATCTTTTGGGGAAAAAAAAGTAATAAGCCATCATACAAAATAGTAGTTCCTGGAACTAGTCAAGGAGAAGCCTAGAAACAAGGGTAAATTCTTCCCAAGAGCGCTTCTGTCCTCAGGCTGCAACCCAACTGCTGAGGTTTGGCTAGAATGTGTCCCTCCAAGCTTTACGTGGGGAAGGTTGTTCCAAGTGGGACAGTATTGGAAGGTGATGAGCCTGAGAGTTAAGGTCAGGAAGGAGGTGGCCTGACCTTGCTGAGGCTAAAGGTTACCGGAAGCTTGCAGGTGCTGCCATCGGCAGATGCTAAAGCAGTTCCTTAGATCCATCACCTCCCGCTGGAGAGAATGAGTGAGCCTGACTCCCCACCACCACCTGCACTTCCTGCTGCTTGCACTCCTGCTGGCCTCTACCATGAGACTCTCACCTGAAACTGAAATGATAAAGTTACCTGATCATGCTGGTTCAGCGTCCAAATCTACGAGCTGAATCAACCTCTTCCCTTTAGAATGTACCCAGCTGTAGATATTTTTCATAACAATGGGAAATGAACTGTCACAGCAACCAAAGGTAAAGGGTTCTTTGTGGATGGGGAGATGATTGATTTCAAATCTGAAACAGGATTCATACTCCAAGACCCTGAAACAGTTTGCCACACAGAAAGCGATCTGGCTAAGAGACTGTGGAGGTCAGGTCAGAATAACCTGTGCTCCAACCTAGAAGGTTCCATGTGCAAAAGATAAAATATTTGAACGTCAATAACTGCAATGACTTAAAGTACTACAAATATATCAAGATTCATTACTTCTTCTTGTCTGCAATATACTATAGAAGCAGAGGAAAATGTTTCCATGGTCATTAGTTCAACAGGAAAAAACTTGAAGGTGAAGACTCCCAAGAAAGTACCTTTCTTATTTGGAGACTTAAAGTCATTCTGAAAAAGTACTGGGAAAAAAAAAAAAACTGTTTTGTGACATTCAGTTACTACATGAACAGTAACTGATGAAAACCAAACAATTGATAAAAGAATGTTTACATCTGTTTACAGAAATATTCTCAGTACAGTTTGATACTGAGTCTCACTGTTTTGCCAGTGTAATACTGAATCGAGGCAATGGTTTCCTTTTCTTTATTTTTAAGATTGTTGTTATTTAATTTTTGAAAAGTCAGATCTACAATGAGGAGGAGAGATAGAGAGGAAGATCTTCTGTCTGCTGATTCACTCCCCAACAGAGAGGAAGATCTTCTGTCTGCTGATTCACTCCCCAACCAGCTGCAATGACCAGAGCTAAGCCAGAAGCCAGGAATCCTTTCCAGGTCTCCCATGGGGGCTTAGGGTCCCAAGACTTTGGGCCTTCCTTGACTGCTTTCCTAGAGTGTGATCAGGGAGCTGGATGGGAAGTGGGGCTTCTGGGAATAGAACCTGCCTGGTTCAGCACTGGCCGGTGCAGTTGTCTGCAGGCAGAGTCACCCAGCAGATAAAAGCTCTCTCTCTGACTCCCTGTCTGTAACTCAGAACTCAGACTTTAAAAATAGATGAATGTTTTTAAAATAAAAAAGTAATTAGAATGGTTATAACATAATAATAGCTGAAGCTATAGTATTTTTACATTAAGAATTATACCTTAAAAATAATTTCTATAAAATTAGCGTTTTCAGTTACATTTTTTAAATTAAAGGTGATAAATACAATGAGAAAAGAAGTATCAATTGCAATTCATTAAACAGTTGCAATGAAAATAAGAAATTCATGTACATAGATTCTCAAATAATCAATAATACATTTAATCAAAAATACCTGTGATCTGTAGAAATGCATAGATTTCCAAATAATTTCTGTTTTAGTTGCCTATGATAGTTCTAATTTCAGTTGTTCCTAAACATCAAAAACTTGGGACATTGAGAATGTAACTGGAGGACAAATTAGTCATTTGAAGCATGCTCTTTAACTTGTATTAACTATTTTTTTTTACGTTCTTAGCCTCTTCCATACCTCTGGAGAACAAGTTTTATGAGGTTTCTAATGTGATATTACTGAAAGCGCAATAGTTCCACTAGTCCAGCTTTGAAATAAAATAGAAAGATATTAGTAACCTTTCAATGACAGCTTCATGGAAGCCAATGAAGACAGTTCTGGGTTCCTTTGTTATATAAAGATGCTCCTTTATTTAATTAGAATTCATAATGAATCAGTAGCAAAATTTCCATTAAACAGTGTCAAACTACTTGGACCACCATATTTTCCTAACCTTGTATGATGTTTGTTGCATTTGTCTCTGAAGTTCTTGGTGTTTTCCTCAACTTTTGTGAAGGCACCTAAATTTCCACAACATGAGCGTTGATGATTCTGCTCAGTTGTCCTAAAATGAAGCAAGGCTGAGATGGTTGTTTAGGAGTGCACATTATCAGAAAATGACAGAATGACATTTAAAACTGCATGTGTTAGTCATCAACTTCTCACGAGTGTCTGTGGCATAGTTTTAAGTTTCTCTTAACTTTAAATGCTGGTTAGAAGTTGAAAGCTAAAAAGCTACCTTTGCAAATAAGTGCATTTTGTCTTCTGTTCTGAACAGGGAATGATAGCAAGCAATCGCAGCACTAACTCAACTGCAATCTCCCGCCATCATTTGCCTATGTGTTATCTATCTGGGTCTGTCTCTCTTCACCATCATCATCATCTCTCTCTTTCTCTCTCTCTCTCTCTAATACATTTTATAGTCAATCTAATTTGAATCTAACTTGCTGCCTTTTAATTTGCTCTTAAAGTCTTTTTTTAAACCTGAAAATAAGAATTAATAATAGGATTTAATTGAATAATATTTAATAGAATAAGCATGTGTGATCATTGAATGGATGGACTCTTACTACAAGTGAATTTATTTTCAGGATGAATACTGCTGTAGTAATGTTATATTTTTATAAGGTAAATCTGAAAATGATGCATTGACTTATCTCCTGTGTAACAGTCTAGAAGTTACCCATGAAACCACTGGCACACCCCACTTGTGTCACCTAAGATCCAGGGACCAGAGCATTCCTCTGCCCCAGAGAGCAAAGACAGGCTCCTCATCAGGAGGCTATCTCAGGTGAAGATGAGGCAAGTTAACAGAATTCTACTGGAGGTTAAAACGGATCCAAATTTACCAACAGTGTGGGCTGCTAATCTATTGCTGTGCAGTCATACAATACCAAAAAGTTACTAACTGGATCCTGGGCTTCCATATTTTATTCAGAGAAATGGTGATATGGAGCATGTTCTTTCAATTTCTGCCACTGAGTGAATGATTTTGGTTAAGTCAGTTTGGGGGGCCTACATTTTCTAACTATAAGATCATCAGTTTAGAATAACCTATACATCTTGTACTATAGAATGAAAAAGAAAATTGGGGGGTGTGTGTGTGTATCTGTTAACGAACATGGAGACTCATATTTAGTTGCATAAGAGAAATCTAGGAATAAATGAATACATACATACATAAATACATGCATAAATAAATAATATGCTATACATAATTAAGAATTGTAGTGTATTAAAAGTTATATGCTATTTTAATTTATATGGCATAATTTAGATTGTGTAGATATGTATTTATATGTTCTATATAATTATATCAAATGCTTCTAAATGATAAACATGAAAAACGGCATTCAGAGATATCCTTAATTTAATAAAATATCCAAAGATTCTGAATCTGCTTTTTCTTAAAACAGACTTTGGAGCGAAGTCAGAAAGAGTGGGAAGAGGAAGCATACAGGAGTCAGGCAGACATGCAGATAATCCAAAATGGATAAAAACATTTTCATAAATGAATCTTAATGGAAAATTGCAAATGTTAAATATTCTAAAATAGAATTATGCATTTATCTTTATTTAAAGATGTAATAAAAATCAAATAAACAATAAAAAGACACTTGTAGGCAGCATATAACCAATAACTGTATCCAACAAAGAACTAATCATGAGCTAGAGAATATTTAGATGCACAGGGAGCCAAAAACTAACATGTTGTACAGAATGAAAAAATGGAAAGATCATCATACTAGCGCCATAAAAGAGGGAATTATGGGCCCAGCGCGGTAACCTAGCAGCTAAAGTTCTCACCTGGCACGCATCAGGATCCCATATGGGTGCCAGTAAGTGACCTGGCAGCCTGTTCCCCATCCAGCTCCCTGCCTGTGGCCTGAGAAAGCAATTGAGGATAACCCAAGATGTTTGGACCTACACCTGCATGGAAAACTTGGAAGAAGCTCTGGACTCCTGGCTTCAGATCAGCTCAGCTCCGGATAAGTGATTGCAGCCACTTGGAGAATGAATGAACAGATAGATCTTCCTCTTTGTCTCTCCTCTCTGTATATCTGATTTTCCAACATAAGTAAATGAATTTTTAAAAAAAGAGGTGTATTATTTAAAATCAAAAGTCCACATGCTACTTCCTTTCTTTGTTGTTTTCAGTACACCTAAGAAAAACTACTCAAGCTTATTAGATATTAAGGAAGTGCAGCAGAAAGCCAGAGGTATAATTACACCAATTTGGAAAATTTAGAAGCTAACAATATTAAATATTGGGAAGTAGATAAACCAATAAAACACAGTATACACTGAGAATAGAAGGAAAATATAATATCTTAAAATAATATTGTCCAGAAAAGGTGGAAATTTTTGTTCTATAGTTGTGACATAATTAGACGCCTTAGAGAAAATGCTTGCAAATTTATGCTGAAGGAAAAGTACAAAATTTACATAGTAATATCACTCTAAATAGTAAAAAACTTGGGAACTCCTCCAAAATGTATCATTACAAACTAGTCATGCCAAAGGCATTAATAAATGTATAATAGTCATCCTTATCAATATTCATATAACTTTGGTGAACATAGTACTGAAAGGAAGGGAATAAATGATGGTTGAAGAAGTTTGTGTTCTGTGTGTAGGTGATTTGAGACCTAGAAAACATTGAAAATATAATGTATCACAGCCCAGTGCAAACAAGACACATACTGTTCCGTTCTTGATCTGAAATCCCTCCTGTGTGTAAACCTGGAAGCTCTTTTGGGCTGTACATGTAATACTCCAGAGTGTGCTGCAGTCTAAAACCGATGCAGAATAGAACTGAAGATTTTTTAATACCAGCACAAATGAACAAACCAAGGAAGATTAGACTCCCTTTCCCCTCCCTGTCTTCTTGCCTTTGGAAAGGGCAGTCAGTGAAAAGGACGTATTTGGTGTAAGATTAACCTAAAGGTTGAAGGCTCTGGAAAGAATGGCAAACAAGAAAAGTCTGGAGGAAAAGAGGATATTTCAGCCAAAATTAGACATCCCAGCATTTTCAGATGTGAAATAGGTTCATCTACTTGTCTTCAGATTGTACGGGGTGGGCATATATATGTGTGCAGTCACTGTATTTCTAACTGGCGTGTGCATCTCAAGTTAGAGATCCTGCTCGCCTGTAAGGAAGGCTGGATAACTAGCACACTCCCCCTCAAAAAACAGAGTGTTCACTCCTGGACATTTTAAATAAATACGGGTGATCATATCTGAGACATTTTTTAGCATGGAAAAGGTTTAATTATATACTATAAATTATTTTCCTTTTAAAATTCTATTACTTGGCAGGCCAAGAAATTAACATTATGAACCATTTCTTTGTAGAAAAACAAGTAACATCAACTTAAAATATATGATAAGGCCCTATTCAATAGAAATAATACTTTTGAAACTGAAAACAAGTAAGGTATTTTATTTTCCAGTACTGACTTGCATTATAGTTACTATATCACTAAAAATATTGCTAATGTTGCAAATTAGTTCTAATCTTCCACTCAAATACATCTTCAGTGCCACTATATATTTTGGAACAAGAACCTAATACATTCTGCCTGTGCTGATGTGGGAACACGAAACTACTTAAATACATTTTTATTTTTAAATTTTATATATTATATATTTTTTTTTTGCCTGGGATTAAGGCAATTACTACAGCTTTAGTGCAGTTGCTTCCAATGGCATGCTACTGATGAGCGTACATAAGCCGAACCTTCACCCAAGTTGCTTCGAAACAGAATATAATTAGGATTTAGCGTAACTGTCCTCAAATTTAGGATCACATCCACAGGGGGATCATGTTCCTATTCAGCTCGCTATTTTGAAGTCCTTATTTGAAGTGTAAGCGTTATTTATTTCCCTAAGGGAGATGGGACTTTATACTATCTGACAACAAGAATAACTGCATGAGAAAATCACACAACATAGCATCATATACATTTCTCTGACACTGGTCCTTATTTCCTTTTTTTTTTTTCTTTTTTTTAAGATTTTTCTTTATTGGAAAGGCAGATTTAGAGAGAGAAGGAGTTTGAGATATCTTCCATCTGCTGGTTCAGTCCCCAGCTGACCACAATGGCCAGAGCTGAGCAGATCCAAAGCTAGGCGCCAGGGACTTCTGCCAGGTCTTTGGCACAGGTGCAGTATCCCAAGGCGTTGAGTCATGCTCTACTGCTTTCCCAGGCATCAGGCAGGGAGGTGTAGATAAAGTGGAACAGCCGGGAAAAGAACTCGGACCTATATGGGATCCTGGTAATTACAAGACAAGAAGTAGGCACTAGGCCCTCACGTCGGGGCCCCTTCTTTCTTTCTTTTATTCTGAAACGATCTAATAATTTCACATAGCTAACTCAACAATCATATATTGTCATTTATCTAACAAGTTTAGATGTGTTATCTCATTTAAAATTTCATAAAAACCATGAATATATATTTCATATTATTTTAATACCTTATGTAATTAGGCCCTACATGTCCTTGGTAATAGTCTTGCCAATCTACTGTTATGGCAGGGTTGATATACAGGGGTAAAAAACCACATATGTCAGCAGTGTTAAACATCTCTATCTGCCTAATGCTTGCTGGGGAAGCCGGCCTGGGTGGGGGTAGAGACCACATGGCCAAAGTGGACACAGTAGGTTAATTTATTGCCTTATTATCCTGCAGGTGAATCTCTTGCTGCTATTGGAGTGCCTTGGGTATTGTAGACATCCCCTAAGCAGATTCTCCTGCATTGTTAAGACAGTTGCATAACCTAAAAAGAAGAGGGGTATACCTTGAGCAGTGCTAAGATGCTACAGCGAACAAAAGGATGACAAAGGCAGATTTAAGAGTCTGATTCATTAGAATGCAACTTAAATTTAATTGTATTAAAATAAGAGTGAAAGATCAGCTTAAAACCCTATTTTTTTTTTGAGCGAGTACAGAAAGTGCTAAAAAGGCATCCTCAACAGAACCTGTATCCTCTGACAACAGTTTTCCATAAATTCTGCCACTAAGCAAAAATTTACAGGTGCTCTGTACTGAGAACTCCCTACTGTGCTCGACGGAAAAAGTCAAGCAGTCACTTATAGCTTCTTGCCTCTTTATGGTATTGAAAGTCTTTTCATGCCTTTTTAAATTTGGCTAATTTAACCCCCCTGCTAATTTAAAAGAACATAAAACTTGGTAATTTTGTCCTCGCATTTTATGTTGTCCTCTGTGGAGCTTGATTTTAATTCATGTCACGGTGGCTCAGGCTGGCAAAGATAGGCTTAACGCATTGCACTCTGAGATCCCACTTATCATTGCATCACTAAGACAGGGATGTCTTATCTTGTATTATTTTATCCCTTCTAGCTCTTCCTCTCATGTCTGATGAACACAAAATAACGTTTTTAGATGAGTAGCCGAATGAAGATTTTAAAGCGTTCTTCTGCTTTCAGATAGTATGTCAGTGATTCATAGCTTTAGCCCAGTAATAAGGGTTGAACGTTGGAGGACAGCGCCGGAGGGTGGGGGAAGGTACATGGTCATTAATTACTTCTCCCCGTTGCAAGTGGGATGGTAGGTCTCTGTGATTTGAAGACTTCCCTAGGTAATAAATGAATGATTCCTGTGAAACCAAGGCCGTGCGTCAGCTGCATTCCGAGTGCCTCTACGCATCTCTGAGGATGTTCACATCTCCAGAGCTTATTCCTCCTCGGGATGTGACTGCTTCCGAGTCACACCGACATGAGGGTTCATCTGCCTGACAGTGTCCCTTGAAAGATGATTCACAAAGCTGACCATAATCACTAAAGCTTTTAAAGATTACTTCCATCTGGGAGATCTCTAGCCCTTTGGGCAGCAGTATGCTTTTAGCGTGACAAGAATATTTGCACTGTGTTGCATGGGATGCAATTGAGTGACTGAAGCATAGTTCTGTACCAAGTTCTCTTAGCCAAGGCATTATGTTTCACTTTACAGACTATCAGTAGTATTCAAAATTTACAGGGTCTCAGAGTTTGTCCCATGTAGTTTGTAAACAACAAATTGTCCTACTAATAAAAACAAGACTGCCCTCTGACCTAATTCAATAATGACCTTAGAAAGGCAAACTACCCTGCATTAAAACATGTTCAAAACTTATTCCTTATAGAACACACATTCTAATATGCTGAATTTTTCTGTAGTGTAGTTCATAGATAATTATTTAAATTTGTTGATAAAATGTAATTAAATGGCTTAATATGGGTTACAGATAAAACCCCTTAATTAGGCTGGTTCATTTATACACATAACCTACTCTTGCAATGTATACATAGATAAATGAACTGTTTTGTGGAAGTAATCAGGTCATAGGCTTATAAGGAAAAATTCCATTAACTCAAAATGAATTACAGTTAGTACCTGATAACACTGCATTTTTTCTTTATAGTGTTGGCTTTTTTAGAAACTCTTTAAACTTTTACCCTTGTTAGCATATGTGTAACTGCTAATTTCTGGGCAATATGGTGCTGAATTTTGTTGAAAAATGCTTCTGGGCATCATACTACTGGGGCTGGCACTGCAGCACAGCAGGTTAAGTGCTTGGGCCCCTGCCTTTCGCATGGAAGACCTGCCGGATGCTCCTGGCCCCTGGTTTTGGTCTGGTCCAGCCTTGGCCATTGTGTCCACTTAGGTAGTGAATTATCAAAGGGAGGATCTCTCTCTCTACTTCTGTAACCCCTTTCTCTGTAACAAATGCTAAAATAAACACATCTTTATAAAAAATGAAACATATTACTTATCAATGTTCCTTTAAAAGGAGCATAATTCCTTTTAAAGATCTTAATGCTACCATGTGAGGCCAATAGCTTCACTTATATTTTAAAATAAGTGTGTTTTCCTTAGGAAGATATTCATATTTTGTCTTGTCATTTGTGACAAAAAGCCACTTTGGATCGGAGCAGCTCCAAGCATTTTTGCCACTTGGGGAATGAATTAACAGACAGAGGATCTTCCTCTCTCTCTCTCTCTCTTTCTCTCTACCTCTCCTTTTCTCTAAGTATCTGACTTTACAATAAAATTAAATAAATCTTGGAAACCAAAGAAGGTAGGTCAGTTGTTGGTAGAGTGGCGTTTTTGTGTTTAAATTACCTGAGGAAGTCATAATGAGTTTTAGCTTAGCTCAGTAAGAATGGTCATTATGCAGGAGACTGTTGTGATGGCTCAACGACTAACCCTCCTCCTTACAAGTGCCAGGATTCCATCTGGGCACCAGTTTCTGTCCCTGATGCTCCATTTCGCATCCAGCTCCTTCTTTATGGCCTGGGAAGGCAGAGGAGGATGGCCCAAAACCTTGGGACTCTGTGCCCACATAGGCTACTGGAAGAACCTCCTTGCTCTTGGTTTCAGATCATCTCAACTCCAGCCATTGAAGCCATTTGGGGAGTGAATGGAGGAACTCTTACTCTCTCTCTGTCTTTCCTTCTCACTGTAAACCTGCCTTTCCAATGAAAATGAATCTTTAAAAAAAAAAAAAGAATGGCCATCATCCAAATATCTAAAAGGAGTGAATGATTATTGCTGGTGGGGATGTGGAGAAAAATGTAGCCAAATATCCTATGGCTGAAGGATAGTATGGAAGAGCCTCAGGAATCAGTGTACTTTTGATAGAAGGAGAGGAGTCAGACAGAGGGACAGAGGCGGCAGGAGACAGGGAGGGACAGTTGTCTCTGGTTATTACATTTGTGAAACACAAAACAGACAATCTTCAGATTCAGAAACTTTTTTTAAAAAAGGAAAACAAGACAAAATTGGATAGGGCATATACATCTTTCAGTAGCTGTTTTGGACTTTGGACTATGTGTAAAATTAAAAATTTTACTGTCTAGTGAAGAATAGTTTCAGGGTTGATAGCTCATAGCTATATTATAAATAAGTTTTGAAGGTTTTTACAGTAGTAGATGTATGAAGATAGTTTTGGACAGGAAATAATTGTCAAGATAGTGAAGGGAAAGCTTAGAGAAATTGAAGTAAGCTAAATGACTTATTTTTGCAATATCTAGTTCTTGGTTCAAATGAAAGATTAATATTTATTGAAAATATATATATTTTTAAGTTAGGTTTTTTTCCCCCTTAACAGAAATCAAATTACTAAATGACTTATCACTTAAAGTATATGGTAATAGCTCTCAATCATTCATTAAACATATAGGTACAAGTCGCTATCCTGTAGCAACGGACTCGGTGCACGGAGCCAATAACACACGTAGACTCTGACTGATGGTCAAAGCCGAAGTTGATCAGTGGCATCAGACCTTATACACTGAGGGTCACGTGGGATAAGGGAGGAGCTGTTGATCTTATCAACAAAACCCATCAGCAGTTTCTATACTTTTGTTTGGAACTCTTTTGGTTTGTACATTCCATCAAGTGTTCTCATTCACATGCTGTCCACTCAGCTGTTCTCATACAAATGATATCCATTTAGCTATATGAATGGTACCCAGTTGTTTGCATACAAATATTAGCCTGTCCATTGTAACCCTATGCTTGCTGACCTTCTAGGGTCACAATGTCCTTCTACAGGCACGTAATAGCTTGTAGTGTTTTTTTTTCAACCAAGGGTTAGTACAATATGCTTTGTTATTTATTTTATAATTAAGATGAATAGCTGCATCTATTGTGTAGTTTTAGCAATATAATTTTAAGGAGAATACCATTTTATGAGCCACTGAAAGAGTTTACCTACTTTAATTCCCACAAGTAGTGTTCAGTAACCCTCATGATCTTTTTCATAAGTATGATAACTATGGTAAATGTCAAGCGAGGTATTTTTCCATTAGCCAATCTCTGTTTTCCTTATGGAGAAAGAAAAAAAAAAAACTTATACTTCAAGTGAAAAAGTCACAATACTCAATCTTCTTTTCATTACTTCAAAAAAAATACACGTCTAACAGCCGGAACGCTCAGAATTGTAGCATGTCAGTGCTGGCTGGAGCCCGGATAGAAAGCCAGAGAAAGAAGACTGTCCACAGCTCAGTTCTTTTCCTGTTGCTGTTAACAATCACCAGGAAGTCCCCTTCTCTCTTTTTTTTCCTTCTTCTGCATAAAATGTCTCCAGATTACATTTATAAAGAAATAAGTACAATTCATTTATTATTAGGTTTCTTCTGTGCAAAATGAAATAGAGCATGTTGTTAGGTATTTCCATACGTGGCCTTGAAGTAATTTAACTCCTTTTCAAAGGCACTGAGGTTAGCCAGAAATTTTCCTGTCAAGCCCATAAATGAGCCCCTGCTGTTTGTAATGCTTTTTCAAAGCCTTAAAATAAGAGTAGAAAGATTTTTTCATTACCTAGAGCTGTCAGTAAATATTATTTCCAAGTGATTTAGTTTTACTTTACATTTGACTGCAATGACAAACAATAATAACTCCATCACCGTGTTCAAACTATGAAATTCTCAAACTCATATTTAAAGATTGTCCTTCTCATTCTTCAAGTTGAAAAGGTGTGAGAAACGATGAGCAATTGTCCATCTGTCACTGTTCCCTGAAACTGCTACCCGTCTTCATTCAGCGACACTCAGCCCTCACGCACGCTGGGGATGCGAGGATGGGCAGAATGCACCGTGAAGCTGTGGCAATCTTTTTTTCTGTGATGCTTTCAGAAAGCTGCACAAGTGCTCCTCGCAGGCGATCACCTGAAGACACAAGCTCTAGAAAGCACAGCAACCTTTTACTTTGCTCATTCTTGGAGAGCTGACTGACAAGCCCTTCAAAAATTGTTTGAATAGCAGAATGACATGTGTGCAGGCCAGTATAACGAAGAGGTGTGGTGCAGTCTAAACACCGTTTTGTCTTGTGTGCTCCAGTGAGCAAGCTTTATGAGGATATTTGACAGACTGCAAACGGGTTTAATGCAGCTTTCCTAACTTACATGGGGGTATCAAGTAAATCAACTAATGCCATGCATTATTTAAGTACAAAAAGACCTGAAGCAAAAGCCAAAATTGGAATCTGCTCAGCAAGTCTCCAGATTACTTTAGAGCAATCACTCTATTACTTGATATCATCCAGGAAAAATGCAAGAAAACTTCATAAAACCGTGAACAAACTGATGCTTTGTTGGCAGTTTCTTAGCTGTATTCATGCTCAGTGTTTGTATCTTAGAGATATAAAAATGGCACCAAGGCTGGCACTGGCACACACCATTTGCTATTCCTGCATTCCACATCAGGGACACATTCAACAACCAAGTCTGAGACACATTGCTTCTGATCAAACTTCTTCCTACTATGCTTGGGAAAGCAGCACGTGCTGGTCATAAGCATCTCTGATGCCGCCACCCCTTGAGAGAGGCACTTGGGATTCTTTGAACCCTGGTTCCTGGCTTGGGCCAGCTCAGCCACAGCCAGTGGTGCCTTTTGGAGAGACTGCGCCTTTCAAATAAACACATATATTTTTCAATAGTGAAAGGTGTTATGTCACCATGAGAGAATTTCACAATACTAAAGAATAACCCATTCATTCTGTCTCATGAAAGTTTCATCTACGTTCAGAAATATTACATCTAAACAACCAAGCTGCGAATGCTTTTTGCTTTTCCACCAACATGGCAGTATTTTTAATAAAAGCAGCGTATGTTTTGAATTGCTATTAACCTTCAAGAAAATTTACAAGAACCTTGGCTTCTAAATGTTTTGTAAATTGGCTTATTTGTATTCTAATGACTTTGTGAATTGATGGACAATGCTATGCCCAAATGTGATGAACATCTAATGCCCACAGTAAACTGGTATGAATTAGGAGAAGGGAATGTGAGATCCACTTGACCAGTCTTTGTGAAATCGGGATGTTAAGATGCGTAAAACCTCCGTTGTTGAACGGTCAGCAGACCTCGAGGCACTTTGCTCCCATTATCCCCTTGGCTGCGAATCTACTGAATGTTCAGGAGAGATTAGCCAGGATTCCGGCCATGCGCAGCTCTCATAGTGCCCCATCACCGTGGGGAAGAGGTGACGCCTGTGCCCCTTCCGGCTGAAGGAGCCACAGCCAGAGCCTGACACTGACGGCTCCCCAGCGTAAGGCGCTCAGGGCTCAAGGAGAGACACACACAGTGCTTTGAAAATGTGTTCAAAAGAAATTGCCAGAGGTGGTAAGAGTTAGAAAATGGTGGCATTTGAAGAGTTTTGTTTGAAAATCTTTGGCTTTCTAGAATGGAAAATTTTGCTTTAACCCTCTATCTCTCAAGTCCTTTTCTTATGAAACTTAGCACAGCACAGATGTTCTGAGAACCGGAGAATGTTATTGATAAAATTCATATATAATTTCGGGGCCAAGTGCAGTAGCATAATGGCCAAATACTTGGCTTTCATCCACCAGGATTGCATATGGGCACTGATTCATATTCCAGCTGCTCCGCTTCCCACCCAGGACCCTGTTGTGGCCTGGGGAAGCAGTGGAGGACGACCCAAAGCCTTAGGACCCTGCAAACGCATGGGAGACCTGGAGGAAGCTTCAGGATATTACTCATTTTAGTAGAAATGTTGTGAGTTTTATCGAAAATTCTGACCGTGAGACTTATTTTGCTTCCACAGGTATTTCAGGTAAATCACTTCGTGTTTTGCATATTTTTCTGTTCCAGTTGCTTGTTGAAATATTTATGTTTAAATGGCCTGTATTTGAGCAGTGAGTTTCTTCTTTTCTAACCTGAGTCTCAGAAATCATGGCAAAAGGAGAAAAAAAAAAAGCTAGAATACTTATACTGTTGATTTTAAAATCCTACGGTCTCCCTTGAGAACTTAGCTTCTTCATGAGTTTTCTTGATGAAAACATGAAATTAAGAGCGAGAAGATCTTCCACATGCTGGCTCATACCCCCAAGGAAACGGAAGCCCAACCTGGGCTTTCCTCATAAGGGACAAGAACCCGGAAGTACTGGAGTTGTCAGTGGCCTCCTCCTAAATGTTCATTAGCAGGAAGTTGCACTCAGAAGCGCAGTCAGGGCTTGAGGCAGACACTCCACGATGCGTAGGGCTGCCGTAAGAGTGGCTACTGGATTACTGTTCCTCATTCTTTTTTTCTTTTTTTTCATGGAAGAGAAAGTCCAGTTCATAGTCATAACTGAGGTTCTAGATCTTGCTGTCTGCCCATGTATTTGCAAGGTACAGCAGCACTCAGAAATCACACTTAGTATATAGCACAAATAGTATATGAACGCAATTTGAGGCCAGTGCATGAAAGATCTCTGTCTGATGGCTTAATGCCTAAGTCCTCACCTTGCATTTGCTGGCATCCCATATGGACTTTGGTTCACGTTCCAGCTGATCCACCTAGCATCTAGCTCCATGCTTGTGGCCTGGGAAGGCAGTGGAGGATGTTCCAAAGGCTTGGAACTCTGGACCTGCAGGGGGAACTCGGAGGAATGTCCTAGCTCCTGGCTCCTGGCTTCATATTGGCTCAGCTCCAGCCTTTGTGACTATTCGGGGAGTAAACCAGTGGGTGGAGAATCTTTGTCTCTCCTTCTAACTGTAAATCTGATCTACCTTTCCAATAAAAATACATCAATCTTTAAAAAAAGAGGAAAGATCTCTGCCTGTCTTCCTGCTTGTGTTTCTGCCTTTAAAATAAATTTAAAAATCATTTAAATTTTAAATTAATAGACTGAGACTGGCATTCGGGATAATGGGTTTGATGATAGCATCCCACCTGTCTCTTGATTCATGACCTGGTTGCTCCAGTTTCTGATCCAGATCCTTGCTATGGCCTGGGACAGCCACAACAGATGTCCCAAGTCCCGGGGCCCATGCCACACATGTGGGAGACCTGTAAGACGCTCTGGGCTCCTGGCTTTTACTTGGTCCAGACCCAGCAAATGTGACCCTTCAGGTAATGAACAATCAGCTGGAAGAGCTCTGTCTGTACTTTTCTCTCCCTCTCTCACTGTTTACCTACCTTTGAAATACACAGGCATCTTACAAAAATGCAAAAAAAATATTAATTTTTCAAAATTACATCATTAAATTTAGTAGATGTACATTAGTTTTAGTTCAGAACACACCCCTAGGCCTCAAGCATAAAATAAAGCACTGTCAAAAATCTTTTGAAAACTGAAATAGAAGAGGGTAAACAAATGTTCAGAAAATAACAACCAAATTTTAATAGAAAATTCTTGAGAAGAGTCAAATGATTGAAAATATGAACCAGCAATAGAAATCAGCATGGCTACACAGTAAGAGTGACGTGAAAAACTCACGTTTATGTCAAAGGAAGCGCTCACACAGCTTATTTTCTCCAATCTGCTTTGTATTCTCTAGCTGCCAAAATTTTATTTCAACAACCAATTGGTTCTAATTGAAAGATGTTCTTAGCTCTCCATTCTAGCCTATGGGTTAATTTAGTTTGTTATGAGTCTATACAAAGCTGTCCTATTTGTAACCCTTTATATTCAGAACTTTGATGTATGATTTGAATTAGAGTCTGAAATGAGAACGGCTTTCACACAAATTCCGCGCCGGGATGCGGCAGGCACAGCCCAGTCAAGCACTGAAACTTGCACTTTCAGAATAGTCATCAAAATGCCAATTATTTGATCCAACAAACAACAGGCAGAGACAGGAAAATTATTCATATGAGAAGCAAGTCTGATGAAAGTCAATTTACAGAATAGAACAATAAAAAATCTGTAGTAGACCTTTACACAAAACTCTCAGG
This sequence comes from Ochotona curzoniae, assembly GCF_017591425.1. NCBI lineage: Eukaryota > Metazoa > Chordata > Mammalia > Lagomorpha > Ochotonidae > Ochotona > Ochotona curzoniae. The sequence goes on along the minus strand of NW_024466307.1, from coordinate 4,452,938 downwards.
AGATTAATATATTCTGCAGTTCATACAAAAAATGAATATTTTTAGCATTCAAAAACAACTTTTACAACAAAATCAATCATGCCTTTTGAATGTTTTTATTCTCTTCTTTGGCTTCAAGATTTTCCCTCATTGACTCAGTTTTTTTTTTTTGCCATCAGGAAGTTGCTTGTAAGATGAGTATTAAAAATATTTGCCAGGAGGCTCCGTTTCATTCCTGTGTGCCACCTTTTGATACCTGATGCTTGCATTTCCACATGTCATGTGGCATGTATTCACTGGTTTCTGCCATTGAATACCTTGTGCAAGCACGCTAGTAATTCCATTGGAAATCAGTGTCTTCTTAACATTCTACTTTAGGCAGCTGTGAACATCTTTTCTTTGTGCCTCTGATCACTGCTTTATCTTCAGCAAGTGCATCTTCATTGCCATTTGCTTGTATATACCAATGCGCAAACTTTGTAACCAGGAGCACACTTTAGGTAATTAATTTGTTGGCACAGCACACATGAACTGTGTCCCTAGTTGAGGCCCCATGTTTCCCCCTTTTTCGAAATCAGATCTGGCTAATCAGTACTCATTTTTTCTCTTAAATGAATGTGGCAATTCCTCTTCCACTCGAGATGTGAGGGGCCGGGCAGAAGACCTACTCCCAGGGCTACTGCGGCTCCCCTCACATCCTCCTTTTCCTGCACAACCAGCAGTATCATTTGTTGCCTTTGATGCCAACTCATACTCATTCACTCAAATCGCTTTGAGCCAGAGGCAGTCACTGAAGCTGCCCCTGCTTTCAAAATGCACCAGCTGAAAATGCAGGCCTTCCTGTGCCAAACTAGTTTAGACTGTGGCCACTAGTTTCTCGGAAAAAAAAAAAGTGGGCATTGATAGTGCAGGCTCTGTATCTAACAGATATTGATTCAATGCAAATTGCAGTGTGCTAATACTGAGCAGCATTTAATCGTGTCTGACAAGGAAAGAGAAATCCTTTGTTCCATGGGCTCGAAGTAATTAGGATCCATATCTGCACGTGATAAAGGGTGGCTGAGTTATTAAGCAGGAAAATAACTTAAAAGGATACAGGAGTAGCTCACACGATTTTGGAGAGGCTTGGAGAACGAGGTCTAAGCTTACGTTTCCAGAAGCATTTCAAAGCCGTGCAGAACATTCATCTCGGAGAAGAATGTTGCTCTTGCAGCTGAGCAGATCTAGCTGGTGTTTTCCATAGTTTCCATTTGTGCCAAAGATAGCTGACAATGCCGGATGAGTGATTCATCGTCAGCGAAATTATCAACTAAAGTTGTATTCCTACAAAGTGAGGAGTTGATGTGAAAATGATGTCCTAATGCAAGGGGAGCTTAGCTTCATTAAACTGAGTATGGAAAGCAGGAGAATCTGCTTCCAGTGAGAGAGAAGTGTGACCAGTCAGTGCATTGAAGTGTACTGAGTACTCAGCCTCGGCCAGTCTGGTTAGCTAACAGGGCTCATTAGTCCATTTGTCTTGATCTTGTGTTTAAGGAGCAGCCATTACAGCACAACGCTAGAATTAAAAGTTTCACGTTATCATTTCGTCTGTTTTTTGTTGTTGTTGTTAAGATTTGTTTTATTTTCATCGCAAAGTCAAATATATAGAGAGAGAAGGAGAGACGGAGAAGAAGAGCCTCCGTCTGGTGATTCACTCCCCAACTGACCGCAGCAGTCTCCCACACGGGTGCAGGGTCACAAGGCTTTGGGCTGTTCTGAACCAGGCCACAAGCAGGGAGCTGGATGGGAAGCGGGGCTGCTGGGATTAGAACCACGCCCATATGGGATCCCACAGCATGCAAGGCAAGGACTTTAGCTGCTAAGCCATGGCGCCGGGACCTTGTCTGTTTTGAAATGTCTTGCCTACCTCTTATCTTAAGAAGGATGAGTTACTCTCAAATGAAAGTCTGTGTATCACAATTACTATTTCCTCATTATCACAAGCTATAGATAGAGGTAGCCAGAGCAGCTGCACAATCAGACCGAAAATAGCTGGAAGACCTAAACTCAAAATGGTCTCTCCCACATGTGAAGATTTTCAGTGAAGAAGATGGTGAAACTTTGCAGAAGTGTTAGGGGTAGCATAGGCACTAAGGAGACTCTGTGGGTTGAATACAGTCACAGGATAAGTCAGTGCCAGCATTCTCTCTCTCTCTTCTCTCTTTTTGTAAATATACTCTCTTGGAAGTCTGGGCAACTTTTAAAGTTTGGCTCTTACACTAAAAAATCCTTAGTTCCTAATGCAAAACATAACAGATTGCTTGATTTTCACCAGGCCTGGGTTCAAAAAATGAGCAAGGAAACCTATCCAAACCCCTGTGCAACGAGAATCACCCTCTGGTTGCAACACCTAGCATGAATGAACAGCAGGATTTTTCACTAAATCTGGGAAAATCAAAGACTTTTAGGGAAACTGAGAAATGTGACTCTAAGAACAATTTCATAAATGAAATTTCACTTCTATAAACTACAAGAAATGTCATTGGTAATCTAAGCAACATGTCAATGTTCCTTCCTTTTCACTGATAGGATAATACTTTATTTGTGAATGTACCCTTCACAGAATAGATATTGTTTAGAAGAAACTGTTCCCTTCCCAAGCCCATAGATGGGCTTTCGATTGATTTAAATCAGGAATCAAATGCTATCGATAGCAGGCAAAATTTGGTCTGTTATTTTGTTTAGAAAAATAACTTTTATTGGAAGACAGTCCATTCTGTATTTTCTATGAGTGCCCCTGCTTGCTTTCACGCTGTAGGGGTGTGGTTGAATGGCCGTGGGGATTCCATGCGCCAGTAACTCCTGAGACAGTTACTATGTGGTCTCTGCAGGAACATTCCCAACATCTGATGCCAATCAGTCATGGTGGTTCCACCCCTTCCAAGGAACGTGTTTAGACAGAGGCATAGGTGTGTGACAGAATTCTAGCTAACGAGAAAAGAGAAAAGGCCTCTGAACATTGGGGACATTTTCCTGTGAAAACAAAAAGAATACCACAAACATCCAGAAATGTACAACGAATTAATTCTGTATTCGAATAACATCATGTCAGGAGAGACACATTGAAAACACGAGTAGAAACATAGTTAACTCTCTCTCTATAAACTGCTTTGCAATACAACATTTTTCTTCATCACATAATTATGCTGTGCTGGAACTCTCTATCAGACCACACAAGTGTATACAAGCATATACTACACACACACACACACACACCTGGAGTGAGTACCAGGCTGCTGGCTTTGTCCTGAGCCAATCCAGGCTGCTGCAGGCGTTTCAGCAGCTAATCCGCAAATGGAAAATTATTTTTCTCTCTCCCCCTGACCTATCTCTCTTCCTCTCTATCCCACGTTCAAATACAATAAAAATAAATGAATAATTTAAAGATTAGACATAAATAATATTCTTAGTGAAAATATTTTCTTTCAGTCTAAGAATTTTATAGCACCTAGCTTATTATGTCTATCCAACAAATGAGGGAAATAGATAGTTAACATTCTCTTTAACTTCAGTAGTTTCGAATGCTCAAAATATAGCACAAAGGCAATTTTACATTTTTAAAGTTGGAAAACATTGCTGTGTTAGAGAAAAATGAATGTACAGTGTGAAAAAGTTTGGCTTCTGGAAAAAAAAAATCTGACATCAGAGTTGGCCCTGTGGTGTTTGGGTACACAAACAGAATGTGATGTTTGCATTACATTGTGAATCAGGGGAATGCTTCATGATGAAAAAAAAAATTTAATCAAGCTCAAATTTTTTTTAAATATAAGCTCTCTCTGTATATACTTCTATACATATATATGTATATATATAACTATATATAATTGAAATATATGTATATAATTGAAATTGAACAGCACCAAACAGACTCAAGAGAACAGGACCCAATCCCCGATCCAGAGAACCTCTTTAACAGGATGTTTTGTAAAACCCTGAGGAAACAAACAAACAACAACAACAGAAAGTCATCTCCTTGGCTTTAATCTCTGAAGTGCATTACGAGAAATGGCTAAAACACATCGCTTTCCTTTAGCTCTCAGCTCAGAAATGGAGACAAACAGCATCGGAAAGGAGTAAAGGAAGCCCCATCTTAAGCAGAGCAAATGGTGGTCTGCATTAAACTGCCCACGTTAGGAGTAAGCAAACAGTAAACAAGACATGTCGAGTGGATAAATATACCACCACCTCTCCACCCCCCCAAAAAAGAAAATAAATGAAAAATATCCAGTGAGGCAAGAGGTTAACAGCAAACCTAAAGAGATACAGTGGCAGTTACCTCAATGAGCTATTTGGATTTCAAAGATCTAGGCCCTTAAATCCCGGATGTAGTGTTCCACGTTGTCTACTGTGGTGAGGAAGCCTTCAGAGGTAACTCAGAACGTGTTTTGGATTCTCTTTCTAATATTGTGAAATTAAATTGTATTAACGTGCAGTCATAGTTCATTTAGCTTAGTTAAATGAATAATAACGTCGTGCCTGTAGAAGTTAATAGAGTAACTGAAAGGAGTAGTTATTTAGTGTTGTTTGAATTGAAACCATTAGATAAATCTGATAGACAATGGTTAAACTCTATTTAGTAGCTGTTTTGTCAATATGTGTCATTGACAAAATTATGAGATTTTTATCATGGTAGAACAACCATCAATTTGTTTAACAAAGTCAGTTCAGGTGTAAAAAAAAAATTAGAGAGGACAAGAGAAATACTTTGAACCATAATTCATCATTTGTTAGGGTTTTCCAGAACTGAATACTGAGATAAACAACATACTATCATATTTTATACAACTTATTTTTACTTACAGGAATATGAAATTATTTGATAAACTATTTTCAAATAGATGCTTAAATTAGCAAATTTTATTCCTTTGTGCAATAACTTTATTAGAACTTCATATTGATAAATGTGACACATGTAAGCAGATTGATTTGTGGAAAATTGGATAATTATTTATATGAAATTATGTTGGATAGCTTTCCAATATAGTATGTAAATGTGACAGACACATTAATTAGCCAACTAAAGTTTGCAATAGTGCTGAAATTAATAGAAAATAGTGAACAGGAATGTCTCTTCAGCCGTAACTTGAGAAAAACTTCTCAAAATCATACTAAATAAACACGTAAGAGATTTTCCTTCAAGCTGTAGGATTTCTGATCGTCTTGTTTCTATTGTACTCGCTCCCTTCGCTCCCGTCCCCCTATGGTGAGTGGTTTGGCACTAATTGAGTAGACACCCACTGTTGCACTAATGAATAAGCAGAAGAGGAAAGCAGAATTTGCTGAACACTTCAGAACACAACAATGCAATTTTGAATGCAGAGTTCCCAACCCTTACAACAGATCTGAGCTTCCTGCTGCAAAGTCTTCTGAAATGAATTCTTAGGATTACATGTTTAGTCTGCTCTTTCAGTGTGTCCGGGATTATCTTCTCTGCACTGTATCAATAAAATAGATAAAGTCTCTTATCTTTCTGTTACTAAAAATTAAAAAGAAAAGGAAAGCTAAAATATCCAATCCCCATCCTGTTTTTTACAGTAGTTTTCATTTCTCCAATCTTATTTTGAAAGGATAATCATGAAAGGACTTAAAAATATTTTTGGGATAAATGCAAGTGGACAATAATATCTATTTCCAATGAAGTTCTTTTTTTATATAATTTTTTAAAAGATTTTTTAAAAGATTTTTATTTATTTATTTTTTTATTGGAAAGGCGGATATACAGAGAGGAGAGAGAGAGGAAGATCTTCCGTCCGATGATTCACTCCCCAAGTGAGCGCAATGGTCGATGCTATCGGGCCCTCCAATGAAGTTCTTAAAGCTCCTGCATAGGAGCCTGTTTAATTCACACCTGTTCTATGAAGCCCATCTCCTTACATGTTACATGCTAACAACTGCATTATTTCATAGATTTTGATATTATTTCATAGATATTGATATTTACTGTTTATGTATGTCTCAAACTTTCTGACATAAGTCTGAAACTGAACTACTTTTCTCACATCATTTACACTACCTCTTCCTATCTTAAATTATTATTTCATTGAGGGTTGATCTCTTTTTTTTTAATTTGTATGTGTTCTAGCTTCATTTCACTATGAATAATACATTTCTTTCATTCTATCTAGTATCCTTTAATGTCCAATTCATGATACACTTCCAGTGATATTTTCATAATCACCCCTTTTACAATGTTTTCTCTTGAAACACAAGATTTTTTTATATTGCAATGTTAACAAATTTTTATAGAAGTACATGATTATAACATAGAATCTCACTGACTAATGCTCTCCCTGTTTCAAATCCTTAGTTATCACTGAAAAATATACATGAATTCATATGAATTTATTTCAAAATGTGTCTATTAACTTTAATAAATAAGACTTCAGACTTTCAGAATAAGACTTTGAGACTCTTAAGTCCCCCTGGACTGATAAGGGAATATTTATTTAAATATGATTTTTGACATGATGCAAAAATAAGGTACTGGGACGATATACCAAAACTTCCTTACTATTCTTTTCTAATATTCTTTACTATTCTTTACTGTTTACTGGAAGACTGAGAAAGAGACTAGCCAAATAGAGATGGATGGGTTTACATAAATTGTAAGTAGCCGGGTTTAATCAGTTCAAAAGATAAGTATTCTAAAGGGATACAACGAACGAAGAGTTTGCGATATTAATGTTTTCTCCCTGCAGCTTATCTAGCTAGAACAGATACTCAGTTTCAACCTGGGTAGGATGGATCTGTCAGGCTCTTGTGGAACTTGTTCAACATCAAGTGCTAGTTATTTCTAGTGTGTCATGGGATAATTCATTTTTGTGTAATGGAAAATTCTAATGTGTTGAGCTCACTTCCAAGAACCTGAACAACGTAAAACTGGACTGAAAATAGGAAAGAAATGAGGTAAAATTTATTTGGGAGACAAACTTGAAGGCTGATATCTGTTGTTTGTGATATCAAAGTGCATGGGTCCAAGTGCTGATTATCAATCTGAAATAATATTATTTCTTACAGATACAAATACAAAAATGTAAATGGATTGTAATGTTACCATGATATACTATGTAAACCTTCAGAAATTTTACCACAATGATAGGTAATTATCCCTTTCAAAGTTAGAGTTTGGTAGTGTAGTGGTGAAGGTCATGAACAATGGTTTAAACTTCTCATCTATTAGAATAAGTGGTGAGTGCTGTCGTATTTTTGTATGCTACGTATTAATGTCCATATAATCACAACTGTCAACTGCAATTTAAAAAGTTACATAGTACCCAAAGTCATAGAATGCTGAAAATGATGGTATCTTCACATCCATTCAGGCATACAGGGACAGATACTTTTGAAGATCCCCAAGAGGTTGCTTTAGCTGCCAACGCTGAATAGAATGTGTACTGCAGTTTGAAATGGGGTTTCATTTAAAATCCTGGAAAGGACTCGCATTCCTGAAGGCAAGGCTCTGCTAATGTGATGACTGAACTGTGGCGTGGTTGCCTTGTGTTCCGGTTTCCTCTCTGCAAGCACAGCTCTCCTTGCCCTTGTAAAACAACTTGAACATCTGGTTAGTATGTGATGCATTCTAAGCAGATAACATATGGCAGTATTTTGACCTTTTCAATATTCTGTACGTTAATTGGCTGTCCATTCTCTATCTTCCCTACAGGTTAGTGGGATAGAAAGCAGGGGAGAAAAATGCATTCAGTAGCCAATCAAATCACAGAACATTGAAAAGGTCAAAGCTATATAGCAGGATCTCATAATTGACAGAATGTGTGAAACATAAAAATTCTACCATCTCATTCTACCCGCAAAGGCTATAATGAAACAGAAAATGGCACTACATAAATCTATTCATGTGACAATCAGTGTTCTGAGAATGGAGAACACAACTTAACACATACCATTAATTATTTCTAAAATTTCATTATTTTGATATCCCACAGATTCTATAATGTAGTTAATTACTTGTAGTTTCCTAACAGTAGACATTCAGTCTGACACAAAATGGCATATTAACCTTAAATAGATTTGCATTTATAAAAATCCACAGGAGACTCACTTGTAGAATTCATGGGAACCTTTGTTAGAATCTCTTGTTGAAGAAGAAGCACCAAACTGACAGGAGTGCTCTCCTTATTTTCACAGAAGGTATCATCAGGGACTTAGATCAAACCAAGAGAGAGAGAGGATATACCATGAAGTCAGACATGTATTTAGAATCTGTTTCAAAGATTATAGTCAAAAAAGAGCGATCCAGTCAGTGTGTTGTTCACAGCATGTCATATTTTAAGCGTCATTTTTTTTAGACATGTTGCCTTACTGGACTCTTCCATGTAGAGCATATCAACTGAGAGCAAGAGAAAGATAAATATAAATTATGTATGTTTTGTGGACCTTAGCTCAAGCAGTAAATAGCAGTCTTATAAAAAAAAAAGAAAAGAAAAGAAAAACAGTGTGGCTAAGAACTGGAAAAAGGAATGACAGAAAGTGAAGAGACCGAGGCAGCAGGGGGTAGTTGGGAAATCAATCTGGATAAATGCTTTCTTCTAAGCATTGGTTGACTGTTGGACTACTACTTGCATTAAGGAAGTGATTTCAAGGAACCAACTAGGAAACAGTAATTTTAAGAAAAAAACAGATACAGATGTAATTGCCTAACATATGGCATAAAGCAATGAAATCAAAGAATTACAGTGTTAGGCATTTTGGGATATGCCCACCAAATTATCAAATCCACAATGACTTTGAAATAAGGACCGTAATTTGGGAGTGAAGGCTGTGAAGCAATAAGAAGAAAAATAACTTAAATCTCCCCACAAAAGATTAAAAACAAGACTTTAGGCAGCTGAGATTTTGACCTAAAAATCAATAGATGTCATGAAAAAAACCTCAACATTTTTTTCACCAACTGTAAACAGTGTACAACCAAATTAATACACACACAGAAAGTTGGAAATGTGAACCATTAGAACGAATGATATTGTCAGCTTATAGACCTAAAAATAGATAAAATGCAATATTCAAACAAGCAAGGGTAAAAAAAATTAAATCAAAATGAAAAACAAACTTAAAAACAAAAATAAATTAAAAAGTTGTAGCGGGAAGGATTGATAAAGTAATGAAGAGAAAGGCAAAAGTTTTAATCCTTCTAAATCAATAATTGCAATAAGCACAAAGACTGAGCACAATGTAAGGGAATATCGGCTATACTACTCCAATTGCCAGAAAATCATTAATAGCGAGGTGATGGATATGCAAATTTCCCAGATAAGATCATTATACGTGGCTTACATATATTGAAATGCCATATGGTACCCTATAAACACAATCATTGTAAAAATGGCATTAAAATATTGATATACTTTACCTACCTGCAAAGAGTGAGTTGGACATTCAGAGCAAGGCACCAGGCAGCTGCTGTTTAATCCCTGGGCTTCTCAAGAGGTTAAGGAATAAGGTTTGTTCAGGCTGGCGCTGGGTTAGAAGGGGCATGGACAGCCCTGGTGAAGATCCCCCAGCAGGGGTGCAGTTACATTATTACTATTTTAGCAATTGCCTTGGCTGAGTGAGGAGTCTGTCATTTCTATTTCTAAGGAGTTTGTTTTAAATTAAAGGCAGTTTACATACAGATACGACGCAGAGAATATACCTGCTATTCCACCATGAAGGACTGTAACACATCACCCACAGGTGTTGTATTTTGAGCCCAGTCTCACAACTGGATGTAACAAAACGTGGTTGTGGTGATTGCTAGTGATGTCGAAAATGATTCTGACATTTGGTAAGATTGTACAACTCTCTCCTCTTTAATAAGAGAGTGACCACCTGATTAGATTTGTTCAGTAAAATGTAGGTACGAGTTGTGAGTAGTTCTGAATGTATGCAAATATCACTGGAGTTAGGTGGAAACCTAATGTGTTTTTGTTTTTATTTCCCTGATAGCTATGGAGCCTGGGCATTTTTTTTTTCATGTCTATTAGCCATTTGAATTTATTCTTTGGAAAAATATCTGTTCATTTTCTTTGCCCATTTCTTCAGTGTCGTTTGTTCCGTTCTTGAGTTTCTGAAGCTCTTTGTAAGATTCGGTAATTAGTCTCTCTCAGTTGTGTAGTTTAGAACCATTTTCTTCCATTCTGTTGGTTGCTTTTATGCGTTGTTGATCATTTCTTTTGCTTTAGACAAGCATAGTAGTTTGGTGTGAAGTAACAGACAGGAGTTCTCTGTCTGGCTCTTTTTCAAAAAAACAAATTAAGTTAATATCATTTTATTAAATGTACATTGGATCAGGTTTCTGTCTCCATAAAAAATGTTCAGGATACTTCCATTGCCATTTTTTTTGTCTTGTTGTTGTTTGTTTGTTTGTTTGTTTGTTTTTTAAGGCTCTTTCAGTGACTCCACAGGCCATGCCCTAATATGGCCCTAATTGATTGTCCCCTTTGGTTTTTATATTGTTCTCCTTGAGTCCTAAACTCCAGCCCAGCTGGCCATAGATTCCTTTATCCACATCAAACTATTCCCAAGCACAAGGCCAGTGTGCATGCTCTTTGTCCTCAGATACTCTATCTCTGCTGTAACAGTTACATTCATTACCACATTAAATCACATCTCCTTTGAAATTATTTTCTGTAACAGCCATTCTACTTTAAATGACTCCTTTATATCATCTCATGATATTCCATGTGAGTCATTTATTTTCCTTCCATTTTTACATATACCATAGTCAAATGCTTGGTTTTAATTTTTCTCCCTGCACAGGGCACAGAGACATTGACAATACCATACGCTCTGTCTTATCTGCATCCTGTCCAAACAGCACGCAATTTCGGTCAAAATGTGGGACCTTAAGTTTGAGCAAAACACCAGTGATTTATATCCATTGCTTCTCACAAAATAAAGAACTTGCTTTTGAAAATAATCTTAGTGATGTTTTAGCCAAACATCTTACTCCAGTGAGATTTCTTCTAAAAATACATATCCAGGATTTGTTAACATGCACAGAGAACAGCAAAATACATTTTTATAACCAAAATATTTAGTTTTTAAAGCTAAGTGACAAAACCTAAAGAAAATCTGAAGTTGGCTGTAACCAGGGTCCAGTGGCTTATTTGCTTCTACGTAGCCTGTGTCTTTCAAACACCTTGAAGTTGCTGAAAATAACATAGGCAATTGGCAGTGCAAAGGAACCAAGCAACTTGAGTGATGATCACCAAAATACTGACAGGAACATTCCTGGCAAATCTGACCAGAGCTAAATGTCACGGACACGGATCTCCAACTTGCTTTTGTGTTGATATAAATCCAGTAGCTTTATATACTCTGTCTCCTACTAAGCTGGGTCAGAGATTGTGTCTATTGCACCACAGAGAAAATTCTAGCTCTCTAAAATTTAGGTCACATTAAAGTGCTTCATCTTCGTTTCCTTTACAAAATATTTCTTTTTAGCTGTGGAATACTAATGTTGCTTCACTTTGTATGTTTACTGTTGAAATTATTATCCATAAAATAATGTAATTTTATATACTTAAAGTTGAATAAACATTGATTTTCCACCTGAATAATTATGCATGCTACTAATAACATTTTAAAAACAGTGACACTGATATTTTAATAGACAATAACATAATTCTGCCTATTATGTTTGCATGCATAATTTTTGTTCTTAATGGGCAAATCATTAATAAATAACCATAAGCTTATTCTTCATTGTCCCAGAAATAAAGGGTAATCCTTTTACATCTTTTGAAGGCTTCAGTTTATAAATACTTTATATACTTATATTTCAAAATGTTGTGAAACAAAGATTTGGACTCTTCTTTAAAATAAAGTCAATCCTCAAAAATTAAAAATTCTTCAAAGAGTTTCTCTAATATATATTTTTTGAAATAATAAAATTGATGATTATTAGATATTCAGATTTGACTAAAGCTGACAGTATTGGTATTAAAAACATCGTAGAGCAGTGAAACAAAGCAGAGCCCAGAAACAAAATCCATGCCTCTATGGTCATGGAATTTTAACAGATTCCAAGGAAAAACAACACAGGAAGAACAGAATTTTTTATAAGTAGTGCTGGGAAAGCCATATTCACATGTAGTAAAATGAAAGTTGAACTACCTCTCACACAGTACTCAATAATATTGAAAAGGAGGAATATTAGAGTTTGTGCACAGAAAATCAAGATAAAAATTCATGCTTCTAAGTAAAACAATCTTAGAAAATTAAAATATGAACTCTATGCCAGAAAATACAGTTTCAATATAATTAATTTAAAATAACTCAATATATTCTTGGGTATAAGCAAAGTTACTTTCAAACAAATAACATTAAAAATAATAACAACAATACAAGTTAGTCAAATGTAATTAAATAATCCAACATTAATTTCCAGCGTTATACATTTCAAAAAGACTGAGAATCAGAGTAGTAAAACATGGGTTACAAAATGTGTGGGACTGAAAATCAAGCAATGTTTAGAAAAAAATATCCTCTTCAAGAATACCCACTAAACACACACACACACACACACACACACACACACACACACACAGGTGTAGGACTTGTCCACTAAGCTTCTATTTCAAAACCCAATAAATTAACAACAAATCAAATAGAAAGAAGCAAACAGTACATACTGAAAATCAATGAATATAAAAAAACCATAAAGTAAAAATAATAGATGCAAAAATTGATTCTTTTATTTTCGCAGGGATAATAAAAATAGTCTTCTAGTAGGAATAATAACAAAAAGGGTGTAGAAACATATGAAACCTTAGAAACATCAGATCAAAAAAGATATTTAAATTCTTCCTTCCACCACCCAAAAGAGCAGAAGAACATAAAAATTGATACACAAAATCCATGTTTTCTGTGGACATTGTTTTCAAAATACAATTTCACAAAAACTGAAAAACCTAGGCTGCCAGAGATGCCCCCTAAGTTCACAGAAGACGGCATTAACAAGTGATTTTTGCTGAAGAATCTAAGGAGAATACCAACTTTTAAAATAATACATGGAAAACATGTATTATTCAAAATTCTTTGCATGCATTTTGTTATTTTTACACTAAAATAAATTCCTGCCTTTAATTCTGTTTTCCCATGAACTCTTTGAAGTACTCAAAAACTTTAAACACAGTGAAAGTTCACCCCTACATAAACACCTCTCAGCTTACACGTTGATTCAAAGTGAACCAAAGATCTAAATGTAAAACCTGAACAGATCAAACCACTTGACCAAAGCACCGAGGAAACATTTCAAGATACAGAGTTTCCAAGTAACATAAAACCAGACAAACAGGCCAGAATAGTTATTATCAAAAAGATGGTAACAATACTGGCAAGAATACAGGGGCAGAGGAATCCGAGTAAGATGTTGGTAGGTATGCAAATTGACACAGGTATCATGAAGAAAAGTGTGGGAATTTTTCACGAGCTATCTGGATGCAGAGCATGGATGGTTATGTGATTGCAAAAATGAGTGCAAGAGAGAGAGAATTGTTATGGAAACTACAGAAGGTGTAAAGGTCAAACTGACTACAATATCACCCTGTGTTCTCTGTGGATTTCTATATGCCTTCTCTCTTGTTCTCTCTCTCTCTCTCTCTCTCTCTCTCTCTCTCTCTCTCTCTCTCTCTCCCTCTTCCCTCTCCCTCTCTCCCTCTCTCCCTCTCTCCCTCTCTCCCTCATCCCCTAAAACAGATGTCATTTATTTTTAGTTAAATGTATTCAGACAAACACACTCACAGACAAACACAAACACACTCGTACGGCATTATAAGAACTGGTTTCTGTTTTTCCTTGTTTATGTTACAAAAAAAAAAAAACTGCCTGTAGAAATATTCATGGCTGTGAATAGTAAATTAAAAAAGTAGAAAACAACTTAATGTGATTTGGAGTTGAAAAAATAATTTTAAAGCAGACAACAAGTAAAATGGAACAGTAAGAAAGCTCCTAAGTTAGGCACATGTTCTGTTTATATTTGACAAGAAGCCTCTGTGCTCATGCAGGCTTTGAGGCTCTGGGCTCATCTTGGAAGAATTATAGAGAGCCCCTTCCCTGTGCAGTCAGCCAGAGAGCCATCTCATTTATAGTTCTCTCCCTCAAGCTGTAGAGCTCACAGGATACCTTATAATTCAATTATATTATTAGTGCCCCTAAGAATGTTAATTATATGAGGCAGATTAGTTTAATTTGAGGATTTCTGTGAGATACTTGAATGCACATGCTTGTATAACTTTCGCATCCTTTGTTTTCTCTTAGTCAAGATATTTAATGCTGTCTTGAATATTATAGAAACACTGTCCTTGTTCATTCAAAGGTCTCAAAGGGATCTCTCTCTGCTTTGATCCAAGGAAGTGTCAGGGCAATCCTCTAAGACATAGACTCGCCTGCACCGTGAAACCAAAGGAGACCATCAGGGAATCGCCCATGAGTTCTTACTTTCCATTTACATATGAAACAAAGCTACTCCAATGTCTGGATTTCCAAGGTCAAAAAAGAACATTAAAACATGACAAACTGGGCCTGCAGCAGTAGTCTAGTAGTGCAAGTCCTCACCTTGCACGTGCTGGGATTCCAAATGGGCACCAGTTCGTGTGCCGGTGGCCCTGCTTCCCATCCAGCTCCCTGCTTGTGGTCTGGGAAAGCAGCAGAGCATGGCCCAAAACCTTGGGACTCTGCACCAGTGTGGGAGACCTGGAAGAAGCTCCTGGCTCCTGGATTGGGATCAGCTCAGCTCAGCTCCGGCTGTTGCCACCACTTGGAGATAAATTCAGAAAAAAGAATCTATTGGATTTTCAATAGATCAAAAATCTTGTAGATCTTCATGATGCATTTTACCATAGTAAAAGTACTGAGAATTATCTCAGGGAAGAACTCTGTGTCTCATACACATTACCTTTAGAAAGTACAGCAGGTAAGATTCCAGCTGGGTGCTTACCCATGCGAGGACCTTGACTTGAATCCCAGCTCTGCTCCTATCCCAGCTCCCTGTGACCCTATGGCCTGTGGTTTATACGTATGGAAAGGTCGTAGATGTGCGGCACTAATGGAATACAGCAGTGGGCTCAGCTCATGGGAACCTGCTACTTAGTTGGGAGAATTTAGCTCCTAACTCTTGGCATCAGCCCGGCTCAGAACCGCCCATGAGTGGGCACTGGGGCTCTTGAATAGCAAATCATCAGTGTCTCTCTATATATATATTTCTGACTTCAGATTTATATCTACTCTCCTTCATAATGCCATCTAGAAACAGCTTCTTGTACATCTGAGTGTGTTTATATGTATGGAAAGGTTGTAGATGTGCAACTCTACTGTGATACAACCTCCAATATCAAGCCATAAGTGTAGTTTTATGTTTTATTCTTACATAAAAACGTTTTCTTCTTTCATAAAATGTGGTATTGGTTTTTCCTACAAGGTGTAGTTACTGACCTGGAAAATATTATAGTGCACCTTCATTGAATATTATTCCTGTTACAAACTTGGCAAAACCAACATGCCCACTTGTTTCTTGTTTGTTTGTTTCAGGAAACCATACCCTCCCCAATATCAATGAGGTTTTCTTACATGACTATGTGCTCACCGTGTCTTTCGTGGATTTTTTTGTTAGTATTTACAGAATTACTACTCCAATATTTTATTTTAGAATTATTTATTTTCTTTATTGCCAATTCTAAATACCTGGGATGTTCCTGTAGTGTTACTACCTGCTAAGTCTATTTGTAGAATGCTATGCTTTATTTAGCTGTGAATTTTTCCAACTTCAGCAAATAAAATCAATTCAGTGTACCTTAACATAGTAATTATGGTGAAAAAAATATTTTTCTAAAGTGTATTTGCACTAAGAAACTACTTTTCAAAGATGAGATGTGCAGTACTCATGAGGGAGTGATGTTTTCTTAGGTAGTTTTTAAGTCACTATGAGCTTATACAAATAGACCCCAGAAAGGCAGAGACCTTCCTGGCAATAAGGAGGAGGGAAGGACAGCTGTGTCAATAGAATAGGACCGATCTATTTTATGTAATATTTTGAAAATTAATGCTTAGAAAAGTTCTACGAGTAACCAGATGACAATGAGTAACCAGATGACACTAGGAGGCATTTTTCTTTGCAGTGGTGATATTTCTGCAGTGACAAAAGCTAAAATAGAAGATGATTTCATATAAAATGAGAATATTAGCAGATGATATTTAGTGGTACTTGATTTAAAAAAAAAAAAAGAAGAAAGAAAGAAAAAAAGCATTACTGAAGGCCAGAGAGGCACAGCGCTGTAAGGCAATAGCAGTTTCTATAACTCCTCTACCAAGAAGCTTTCTGCGCACTGTGTGGGGACCCGTTTGTTTTTCTAAGCCCTGAGCCTTCATAACACACAAACATATTTTTAAAACAAGCTGAACAAGCTGGCAAGAAGGCTCAACTGGAAGAGGGATTCATTATCACTCTACTGAAATGATAAAAGAGAAAGAGTTCCTTTTCCCCAGCAAGCGAGTAATAGAATGGAGGGAATGGTGGGGAGAGGAGGGACTTTGTAGCTGGGTATCAGAACTATTCCCCCACGGAAACCATATAGCACAGGACGTATGGAATCAGCTCAAAACATGGCCATGGAAAAACCTCGTAGAATCTAATTTTTTCGGGCCTGTCAGAAATCAGCATGACTTCTGCTTCATAGAATCTGCAGCTACAGAGTGGCTTCTGAAAGTTAAAGCATGCACGCACACACTGTATTAGAAACATGCACAGGGCTGTATTTCAGAAAAGGTGCATCCCTAAGGTATGAGGAAAGACAGCTTGCTGTGTAAATCTCCTCACAGCTGCATTTCAATTTTAAATCCATCTTTGTGCTATGTTACTGAAGGATTTTCTTATTCTCACACATTATTCAGCAGTCATTAGCACAAAATCATTGATTTGGTATATAAGAATAAAATGTAAGTGTGTGTGTGTGTTTGTGTGTGTGTGTGTGTAGAATTGAAGGCATTCATGGTGCTGCACTCAATGAAAGCACAGGTAACCTCTTCCTGAAAGATGGCCAGAGGCTGGAAAACTACAGGGACGGACCTTCATTTTTAGAAAAAGCTTGTCAACCTTTCACAGTCCCCATGCACTGCATTAATTTTTATTCTGTTGTACCATTTTGTGCCAAAGCAATTGCCTTGACTTTAGAGCACACCCACTTGTTTACAAATGTTTCCCATATGGAAATAAAACAGGTAGATCCTAAGTTGACTGAGAATACTCACAGGGAGATTTCCCCATGTTTAAAAATCATTTGTCACAGTTTTAGGATTCCATGTGTGATTGTATCTTTAGCAATAAATTCTCTTTTATCAGCAGAAATAGGTACTCGTTTCATTTTGCTTGAGGAACATAATAGGAAGCTTGGAATTTGAAGATAAAAGGAGTCCCATTGCTTTCAGCATGTTCCCTGAGTACTGAAAGTAATAGTGGCCAAATTATCAAAGAGGAATGACATTAAAGTAAAATTTGACTAATAACATAGAGACACTAAAATTAAAGTCCCTGGAAAAGAGACATCTATTTCAATAAATAATACTGGAAAAACAATCTTAACCTGTTTGAACAAATCAACTGAAAATGGGGCAAAGGTGAAAGAAATCTCCAAAACTGTGAAACTACTTACACAGAGAACACTCAAAAGAAAAAAAAAATCACTGGCTTAGGCAAGAACACTCAATGTAACACGCCAGTTCAAGGCAACGAAAACCAAAACTAGACTAACAGACTGAATCGAACTAAGACAACCCATGGAATGATAGACAATACTTGGAAACTGTGTGCCTGACAAAGAATTAATATATAAAACAGACAAAAGCCAGAAACACACACACAAACCCCAAATCAGCAATAAAGACTGGTTGGAACAGCCTACCAAGCTTCACTTGCAAGTGTGATTGGAATGACTGTCTGCCTCTGAGGTTCCCCCAAATGCACCTGGGAAGGCAGGGGAAAACAAGTGAAGCAATTACTGAATTAAAAACAAAACACATTTATTTCAAAGACAGTTACGAGAGGCGGAGGTGGAGTGGGGTGGACCTGTATAGTATCACTGTATAAATATGTTATTTTGTCCTGAAAGCTTGGACATCCATCACATCATCCATCCTCAGGTATTTTCACACCACAATATATATTTAGACACATAATCAATACTACAATGTTTTGTATTTGTAAATATTTTCACTTCTGAGTATGTAATTTGGTGTAGATACCTCAAAGTAATGACCTATAAATTGTGTCATTGTTGGAAGTCCAAAGTTGCTTTAGTTACACACATGTTGTATGTAGAGAAATCAACCACCCATTCCACTGCAGTCCTTCTGCCAGGTCTAACTCCCTTCCGGCCACCCTCTGAGGATTCCCATTGGCGCATAGGGTCTTAGGGCATTAATGAAGAGAAAGCAGTCAGATCACATCCTTCAGAAGATTCCTCTACTGAATTACTGCCAATGCTTCCCCTAACCTTATCACGAAGGAGAGAATCCTATAGGTGGATCCTGCCTTACAACCATTAAAATATGGGCTCAACAGCCTAACGTGACCTGGATCTCCTGTTTTCAACACAGTGGTTTTCCACTCTGCTCATTTATGCATACTGCTGCTCTTTTTTGGGTTCTGCCTACCAACTACTTATGATGTACCATTACAGAGTAACAGTGGAAAAACTTATACCACAAAGATCAATAGTGCTGGCATCAGCTCTCTAAGTTTGTCAAGCCAACACTCCAGCTTGTATACCTATTTTCAAGAAATATGAATTTAAAACTCATTAGCTGATCCGCAGTGAAGAGCTCCTCCTTCTCATCACAGACAAGCCAGTTAACATAAACCCGACCTGCTGTGTAAGAATGCATAGGACAGGAAGGTACTAGGGAAATAGGTATTTGAGGAATGAAATTGACTCTATTAACTATGCTTTCTCTTTAGAAGCTTTTTACAATAAAAAAAATGTACTTGAATAGGTTCTAATTTTATACAAACTTTATTTGCTTAGTTAATTACTTTTGCTTCTGAAGTTATCTCTCTAAAGAAATTATGAGCAGTTTGGTAAGCGCGCTGTTTAGAATTGTTTGACATATGTGCGAAAAAAAAGCGATGCTCAACATATCAAACAACTGCCTTTAGTTTGGAACGTTCATCCTTAAACATCTGTTAATACAATTTGTATTGCCATAAAACACAAATTTCTCCCTTTTAAATCTCACTAGATTTGAAACATAAAATTGGTAACAAGGCAAATGTGCTTTGGTGTCAGTCTCTGAAGCTGTTGTGTCCAGCCTGCTCAAAAGCCCATTTGGAACAAAAAAAACCACAATTCATTATTGCTCCCTGATTAGTGATTTGGAAGATGGCAGTTTGTCTCCTTCCTTAATCCAGTCTTGCATTATTGCTTTGTGACAACCCCAAATAATAGCTTTTAAAGCACATTAAAAAATTGATGTGCTTTAAGCATTGCTAAGAACTATTATCTCAGTTGAATTTGCTGGAAAAGAACTATGCTAAGTTATAGTAAAACAATGCAGTGGTTTAGGATGTCAGTGAATAAAAGGAACAAACAAAATCACAGGACAAATAAACAAATCAATATTAGACTTCAACTAGAATTTAAAAAAGAGTAATTCATGAAGATACCCATTGTAAAACTGGAGGAGAAATCAAGGGGGAATGGATGGAACTTGGGGAGGGGGAGAGGAAACCCAGTGCCCATTAACCTGTGTCATAACACAAAATAATAATAAACAAGAGCCAGTAGCACATATTTAAGATGTGTACATCTGATTTATGGTGTTTTAACTTGTACCATGGCATGTACAAGTTACAGAGAGAGAGATTTACATCTTTGTGTAAAACAACCTAAAAATAAAATGAACCTTAAAAAAACACACAGCTAATTTTAATCCCCTTTCTTCCTATCTGTAATCATTTAGACTCACTATGACATTCTCACGTTTCTCTTACGTACTTTATTTGACAGTAATATACCCACTTGTGAAATATGCTCATTTACAACTTTTACTATTGTGAAAATGAACACCAGCATGTAGCTGTGTACATAAATAAGAGACCATCTCTGGTCAGCATATTTAGCAATGGATTTCCGGAACAGGAATACACACTACTTAACTGCACTAAGTTCTAAAACTTTTTGGGCCCAGTGCGATGGCTCAGTGGCTAAATCCTCACTTGAACACACATGGATCCCTTATGAATGCTGGTTCATATCCCAGCTGCCCCATTTTCTATTTATCTCCTTGCTTATTACTTGGAAAGCAACAGAGGGTATCCCAAAGCCTTGAGATCCTGTACGCATGTGGGAGATGAAGAGAAGCCTCCTGGCTCCTGACTCCTGCTTCTGGCTTTGGATCAGCTCAGTTCGGGCCATTGCAGGCATTCCGGGTGTGAACCAGCAGCAGATGCGAGGGTCTCTGTCTCTCCCTCTCTCTGTAAATCTGATCTGCCTTTCCAGTAAAAATAAATAAATATATTAAGCTCTATTAAGTTCTTTAAAAAAAGAAATATAGTCAATTTACAACTCTCTTGTGATTCAAGGAGGTTTCCTTCAACCCCAAACTTTTCACCATCTTTTCATTTTGGCCAATCAAATTTTCCTGAAATACCCTCTCACTATTGCATTAGCTTAATGTCTGTTATTATAAATGTATTGGTTCGCTTTTAGCACAATTTGGCTTTTAGTTTAGTTTCAGTTTAGTCATCATTTTATACAGTCTTTTCTCAAGTTCTTTTTGTTTTTCCTGTCCTGTTGGCAGAAGTTTCTCTTGAATGCTTGTTGTTAATCCCTGTGAGTTGTAGATGCAGTAAATAAAACCATAATGTCAGCCCATCTGTTCCTGTTGTTTATGCACTTCATTCAGTAGGAGCGCATGAGGCTCTAGAGTTCTGAGTAGAACTTTGGTATGAAAACTTTACATTTTCTTTCACCCAAGCTCAAGAAGAGGAGAAAGAACAAGTCTCCCTCCATTTTGTCCCTTAGTCACTCCTCTAGACCTTAAAAGGGCAGAATCTCTCCCTCCACCCGTATCTTTCACTGCTCTTTTATCATAAACTGCTCCCTAAATGCAATCACTGAGCATCAGCCCAAGCTCCAAATACCCTCCTTTTGCTACTACTTTAAAGGTGGCTCCCAGAGAAGACATAAACTCTGGGACAATAGCCTGTTGCTAATGGACCTATTTCACTGAAGAACTCTTCTGTCTCTAAGTGTACTTTATCTGAGACTTTAGTGTCCACAAATCAATATACCACTCACATGAAAAACAAAAGAAGAGCCTGCTTCTTTGGTGGCCACCTGCAGCTGGATGGCACTCAAGTTTAAGTTGCAGACTTGACCTGATTCTATATTCCATACCTTATCATCAAATGAATATTTCCATTTAGATTTAGAGTGACATCTTAATAAGAAAAAAACAATACCGACTTGCTTGCTGGAAGGATCTGTTTCTAAATGCTAGTTCTGCTGTGTGCACAGTAACCCTGCTACGGCTTCCTTCCTGAACTACAGGAAGTCTCAATATTTACTAGAACCATTTGTTAGGTGTAGATACTTGTTTTGGCAGCCAGTGTTCCTAACCCTAACAATAACTGGTTGTTGCTGGGCACAGTCTGTTAGGTAATGCTCACCTATGGCCCTGGAGCCAAAAGTGTAACTATGTTCGTTTACTTTAACTACTTGCAAGTATAGTGTCACTTTTAATGCATGTAGCTATTCCACTACAGTGAACTAACAGCACTACCTTAGCCATCCTTTCTGCTTCTGAGATAGTGTCTTACTGATCAGAGTTGGGAAATTCAGTATCAATTTACTCAGAAATAATAAATAATATATATATTATATACCATATTATATACACCACATATAATATAAACATAATATTATATATATATAGTGTGTGTGTGTGTGTGTGTGTGTGTGTGTGAGCACGTGTGGTGTTATTTCACCTTGTTTGCCCAACTTGAAATTAGACAACTTGAAGTTATCCAAACAATGTGAAATAATAGAATGAGGAAACAAATAAAACACTATCGCCCCTGTTGATGAAAGCTGAGGGCATGAATAAATGTATTTTAAGTCTTAATGAAGTCAGAGTTTTTTGCTAATGATTTACAAAATCATAATAAAAACAGAAAATGTTATACAACAGCTATGAAACCCAGCACTGTTAGCACATTCATTTATGGACATTCAGATACTGAAAAGGGCAGGCTAAAAGTTAAAAAGTTTCACCTTTTCCTTAGCATGACTTACAGGAATGAAGGATGAGAGATGGAGGTAGGAGGGAAGTTTGAATCTGTAGCGTGAGCTTTAATTTTTATTCTCTCAGTTCTGCCCTTGTAATCAGCAAATCACTGGGCTTGGTGATAACACAGGCATATAGAAACGAGCTAATTTATTTTCAGGAAGACTATGAAAAGGTTGCAAGGGAGAAAATGTAATTAACTATTACTTCTAGCCTCATAATAACCATAAACTTATTAAGTCTCTCCTCAGTAATAAAGAATGCTGATACCCTGTCTTTAAGGATCAAGTTGGATAGGAATTGCATACAAGTATTTAAGGAGTTAATTAAAATGTGGTTTATTTTTTAACTGTGATCCTGGTTATTTTGTAAGAATAAAATCTACTTATTGTATACACATCAACTTTTACTTAATTAGCTGTATATGAATCTGTTTCTTTTGGACCATCACAAGTTCAATGCTTCCATGAGGCATGTTGGCATGAATTACTGAGGAAAAAGTTTCATCAATTTTCCTTCGTTTTTTCAATCAATAAAACTAACACATTTACCCTTATCCAGTCTCCTATTTTTATGTTAAATTTTAGTCTGATGTTTCAAGTATTAAATGAAAAATATGTCTGCATTTCTATCCATTTCCATGATAGACACTTCAGGAGAAAATAGATCCCAACCCTACAATTGCAAGAGAAATATTTGTAATTCTAGGATTATTTATTTGACCTCAGGATAGCTTGCTATTAAAAACTCTCTAAATATCGGTGTCTTTAAAACTAGAACAGAACTAAATATTTTTCATATTGAATGCAATTACCAACATAGGCAGGTGTACCTATCCATTTAAAATAGCACACATCCCTGTTGTATAAGGTACCACATCTTTTTATGGTGTTAGGGATCATGGCACTTATTTTACATGCAACTAAGCCTAGCTACATTCCAAATTAATCAGCAGCATCTTGGGCACAGAGCAAAAGGAAAGAAAAAATAAATAAGTATTTCTGTTTTCATTCTTTTTTTTTTTTTGCTAATGTTTGTCTCATTTTATAACAATCTACAGAAAGTTGATCCTAAAAAACATTTAAGACAAATAGCAACTTGGCAAATTCACATTTTCCAAATATTATTGTAGACATTTGTGGTCTATAATAAGAGACATTCTTAACGGAAAACTTAAATTAGTGGAAAAGGCTACTCAGGCATAGAATTAAGATACAGCCTTATAGATCCTTTACATTCTGGCTGGCTGTAAAACTTAGTAAACATCCAGACTGGAGCTAACACTTTAGGGAGAAACAGTTTAATTAAATTAGCTCAACTGTTTTCTATTATAAGAAATAACTGAATTCCCCAGCAACAATAATTGCCTGATTTCTATTCATCCCACCAACTTCCAAAAGCCTCAAATGGGCAATCATTGCAAATATTTGCAATAATGGACATGTTCCCTCCTTACACTTTTCTATTTTACATGGAAAAAGGAGTGAGAGAGGACGAGGAATATCTCCTCTGTCGAGTGGTCTGGGTTGGCCTTGGATAGTCGGTTTGTTAGTGTTTTCTTAAAGGACAAGTTCCCCATTGCCTTTCCTGAGGAAGAGCCAATCACTTTATTTTATATAGAAAAGTACTGCTTCAGTAAGCCTAATTGTAGGTGCAAGGAAAAGATATTGTGATAGAAAAATCTTTTTCAACAGTCGTAATTTTTAAGCATACAAATAGTGCCTAAATGTGGTCTGCATTTCACTCATTTATAATTTTGTTGAGTGTAAGATAAAAAGATTTTCAGGGCCAAGAGCGATGGCTAAACACTAACTCCTCACCTTACAAATTCTAGGATCCCATATGTACACCAGTTTGTGTCCCAGCTGCTCCACTTCCCACCCAGTTCCCTGCTTATAGCCTGGAAAAGCAGTAAAGGATGGCCTAAACCCTTGGGACCCTGCACCTGCATGGGAAACCAATACGAAGCACCTGGCTCCTAGCTTCGAATCAGCTCAGCTCTGGCTGTTGCAGCTCCATAAATTGACATTTCCGATATAAAAAGAAAGAGAGAGAAACAAAAAGATTTTTCATTGTTTTTGGAGCAATGTTTCTGAACCATTGACATGAATATACATTCCCTGTGGTATTGGAAAAATATAGATTGTAATTCAGCAAGCCTGAGAAGGGATCTGACATTTCGTGTTCTGGTAACTTTGAGCAAGGCTGGTCCTGCTATTCTGGAGGTATTTTTTCATGATTAGCAAGGCTTTGAGAAAAGTTATTTCTCTGTCTTAACTTCATGTTGACAGGTTCTTTCAAAACTCACAGAAACCGGGGGCTTGGGTTAGTCTACTGCAGTAGAATTTGCTCCAAAGTAATTTTCTGGACAATGATGACTTTGGTATAGTTGTAACAAGAAAGAAAAAAAAAAGTCCTTTGAAAAACAGAAACTTGCAATAAAATCAAACATTGAAGTTCTACAATTCAGTTTTCTTGTAGCTGTCATGTTTTTGGCATCTTTCTAAGATTGCACAGCCAAGAAAAAGACCAAGCACCTTCCAAGCATCAATTCTGGTGTTGTAATTTGATTTCATGTAAATAACTCCTTAGATTATAGATCAACAACTAAGGCATGTGCAGTCAGTAGACACTGAAGCCAACAGCATTAGGCTTTTGTTGTATCTGTGAAGAGGCCCCTTAGTGGGTCACCTTCATCAGCAACTGCAGTAGAAAATTCTCCTCTAATGTGATAAAGAAAATGGGGAATTTATTCTAGATTACATGATTGATAGTAAAATAATGCCATATTCATATTTTATATGTTTTCAAAAGGCTATCTCTGAATGAGATTGCATTGCTCTAACACTATATATCTTGCTAGATCTGAGAATAATTAAAGAAATTGTCAAAAAAAAAGTCATGTACCTGGCTTAATGCCAGTGTCCATGCTCAGCTCAGCTTTCCTCTATGTGGAAAAGCAGACAGCTCGTGTACCAAGCTGTTGGCCATGCACCCCTTTTCACATAATCAATGGAGTCCTAGAGCAGTTTGGAAAAAAAAAAGTGAACATTTAAAAAACTCAGCAAATTCAAGTATGAGCCAAAGATTTTTTTTATAAACAGCCAACTTTTTCTAGACAAGATACATTGAAGAAATTAAATATGCAAGAGTTTTGGGAATTGTGTACCCACAAGCCCTTCCTGAGAAATGTATTTTAAAAAGAAAAAAAAAAGAAATTCTCCTAACCAAGAGACAACAGGGGAGGTTGCAAGACAAATAGCAAATAGTGAGAAAGCAAGTAGATACCTGTTTAAATTTAGATTGCAGAATGAAAGAAAACGTGAATGATGGTGGACTGAAATGGTGTTTGATGACCTCTTGTGCATTAAAAATAAAGAACAGGGGTGACTGTAAAAAATGAGAAAGATCCTATGTGTTTATTGGTTGTTATTTAAGCAATTAAGAGTAGAATGAAAACCAACAAACCAGGAAGTAACATGGTAAATAGGAGTGTAGAGAAATAAGGGCATTAATGTTTTTATGAAAAGTAGAAAACTACGTAAGGCCTGCGTAAACTGCTGTATGCAAAAAAGGAACTTTTGTAAATAAAAAACTGAAGAAATAAATGAAAATATGAAAATCACTGCAACAAAATAACATCTCTGTTGAGGCAAAAAAGTCTTACTAAGAAATGTTAATACACGTAGCTCATCTGTAAGGCATGTTTAGAGTTCGGTTCACACAGCAAGCTCCTAACATATGTTTGTAAAAATCACACTTAACAAGTGTTACCTGAGTGTTAAAAATGATAAAGTGGAGAAACAGTTGGCAAAACATGGAAAACATAATAAAATGTGTTTGACTATTGATACCACACAATATGAAATGTGCTTGTGAGAAGATTAAATATTAAAATATTCTTTCTTTCTACAAAGCAAAATTCACTGATTTAAAACATTCAAATTACTCTTCTCAACAAATGGAGTTATGGGAACACTTCCAAATTCGTGTGTGTGTGTGTGTGTGTGTGGATTCAGATTTGTCATGAACCAAAATCAGACAAAGAAGCTATAAGAAAATTATAGACCAGCAGCCCTGATGAGCATGGATACAAAGTTCTTTCAAAACTGCGAAAGTAAAATTCAACATCACATAAATATATATATATATGTGTGTTATCCTTAGGGACCCAGTGTGTGAGAGATGTTCTCTCTCACTGTAACTCTGCTTTTCAAATCAATAAAACAAATACTTAAAAAGCCACAGCTCAAACTTCACATACAATTTTTATTGCTCAATCACTGACTCTTTGGTAAAGCTTAGAATAATAAAATAAATATCAGCACATCAAATATCACAATATCAACTTATAAAATATGTAAATGTCATGAAAGATGCAATAAAACATAGAAACACATTATTAACGAAAAGACCAAAAATTTTGTGAAGTAAAAAATCTGTTACTTTAATATACTTATTTTTTTAAAGATTTATTTTATTTTTATTGGAAAGGCGGATATACAGAGAGGAGAGACAGAGAGGAAGATCTTCCGTCCGATGATTCACTCCCCAAGTGAGCGCAACGGCCGATGCTATGCCGATCCGAAGCCAGGAGCCTCTTCTGGGTCTCCCACACGGGTGCAGGTTCCCAAAGCTTTGGGCCGTCCTCGACTGCTTTCCCAGGCCACAAGAGGGGAGCTGGTTGGGAAGAGGGGCCGCTGGGATTAGAACTGGCGCCCATATGGGATCCCGGGCGTGCAAGGCGAGGACCTTAACCACTGCGCCACCGCGCCGGGCCCCTAATATACGTATTTTTACTTCTGTCGATTCTCCAGTAATTTCTACTGTACGTAGGCACCAAAACAATTTAATCTGCTTCGTGATTAGTTTCCAACCCAGAGTCGCCTTGCATGGCCAATGAATAAGGTAAATGCTTATTCTTCAACAGCACAAAGTACTTTGTCCTCAAAAACCCCTTCAAGTT
Source organism: Ochotona curzoniae (assembly GCF_017591425.1). Classification (NCBI taxonomy): domain Eukaryota; kingdom Metazoa; phylum Chordata; class Mammalia; order Lagomorpha; family Ochotonidae; genus Ochotona; species Ochotona curzoniae. The sequence continues at coordinate 4,425,676 of NW_024466307.1, read as the reverse complement.
GAACATTTTCAATGAATTTTGGGAGGCAGCCCAGCATAGTGGCTTTTCATGTAAAGTTCTGATTTTAAAGATGGCAAAACAGACCTAGACCAAGCCCACTGCTAACCAGTATTTACATGAACTGTTTGCCAGGGGGAATGCTAAAATGAACATGTGTCCCCAGACCCAGCAAGGGGAGAAAGCTGCATTTTTTTTGAAATGTCGACCAAACTGAGAAAACCTTCCTAGTGGTGTCTCATTGGTTCCCAGGTTCTTGGGATACATGGTGTAGAGTCAGTCGTGCACAGTCTCACTCTAAGCACTCCGTGGTGGCCTGACAGAGCTTGCTTCCCTGGCTTCTCCACGCACACAGAAGGCATGCGGATCTCTACCAGGCAATCAGAGATGATGAGGCCCCTCTCGGTTCTCGCCGTGTACAGTCCTGCACACTGTGCATATTCTTGAATCATTCCTGCTCAGTGTATGGCTGCTTGCTCTTTTTAGGACTCTGCGAACCTCCTTAGCCGTTGGAAATACATGGGGGTAAAATGCAATGCCTCTCTGGGAGCCACAGACAGTGAGTGTCATGGGATGGGCAGTGGAGGAATATATATAAAACCAATTTCAAAATATAAAATTTTAAGGGAGAAAAGCCCAAGAGAGATCGTGTAGATGCTTCATTATTAAGTGCCGAGTTTTGGTACATGAATTTACCCAGAAACAAGAGACAGATCATCTATCTAACATACACCTAAAAATCTGAGACTTCAGTGTATGATATTAAAGTACTAAGAATCTTTTAGGAGACCCCCCCCCAAAAAAAAAAGACGCTTAAAAAATCTGTTGAGACAACCATTTAATCATTTGGCAACCGATAAAGCTATTTTCAAATATCACATCATAGAGAAAAACTTAAGAGTATTACATGTGAAAAGCTAAAACCGTATGTGTTTTCAAAGAAAACCCAGGGACATTCCTTTTCAGCATGCAAATGTGTAAATGTCATCCAACTAGGAGTCAAAACCAATTTGGCAGCCTGGGCATTTGATCTAGAAGTTAAGCAACTGATTGAAAAACCCACATCCCACGTTGCAAGCCCAGCACAGCACTTACCTCCAGCTGCTCACCCCAGCTTCCTGGGTGTGATGACCCCAAGTGTTCCGAGCCATCCACAGGGTGGACCTGCATTGAAATCTTGGTTCGTGACTGTAGCCTGGCCTAGCTCCAGGCCCTTGAAAGCATTCAGGAAGTGCTTTTCTTTCAAATTTAAAAAAAAAAAAAAACTATACACACATAAGAGATTAATTTATCGTAGTTAATAAAAACAAAATGCTTTGCAAATGAGCAAAAACAAAAAGAAAATTGAACTAGAAGAATAAAAATAATTTCTAAATTGAGAGGAACCATTTGCCAATAGCACATCTGATACTTTTATCCATGATGTATGAATATTCAAATAAAGTATTAATCCAATATAAAAAACCTTAAAAATGTATAAATATATCTCATCAAAGAGATTATACGAGGAGCAATTAAGCATATGAAATACATTAAACACTACTAGGTGTTGGGGAATGTAATTTAAAAGCGTTATGAGAACTTAGTGTACACCTATTGGTTGATTACAACGAAAGATACTGTTGATGCCAAGTGTGGGTCAGAATGCATAGCAACAGGAATTTACATGCATTGAGTATGCAAAATAGAGCAGCTATGCTGGGATACATTATAGTAATTTGTTAAATAATTGAACTAATGGTGATTAGACTTCCCAGCAATCCCACTGCTGTGTATTCACCCCAGAAAATAAGAGACTATGTTCTCACAAACACCTACACTCAAATGTTTATAGAATTTTTATTTATAATCACCCAAATCTAGAAATCACACAGATGTTATTTAATTAACAAATGGAGAACTAAACCATTACTCACCATATAACAGAATTCATTTGTAATAAAATTATATATAAATGGACTCTTAACATAACTAAATAACTTGGATAATTTTCAAAGTATAACACTGAAAATGGATGGAAGCCAGTTCATGTTGCTACAAAATTGAGCACGATATTTAAACAAAGACAAGATCAGGGGAGGAACAGAACAGTGGTTGGTCTGATCAAAGCATTGTGTATCTTGATTACAATAGCAATTACATAATGCCATGTTATATGTAAAATATAAGAAAATACAGCATAGCAGGTGGACTTCATGTTATGTCGCCAAAAAAAGCAAATGCTTGACCAACTCTAAAGGAAATACATTAAAAAGGCTAATAAGACTAACACATACTTAATTTTTAAAATTTCTGTAAGCATTAAAAACTGTCAAGATTAAATATGATGGATATGGTTATACTATGAAAGAATCAAAGAGACTGACTGCAAAATAAGTATGACAAACATGAAAAAATATTTAATCCCATGATAAAATAAATGTTAAAACTACATTTAGGTAGCATTTCTTGCCTATTACATATTTAACAGATTATCATCACAATAAAATTTTAGTTAATCTTCCTAATGGACTACCGTTGGGAATAAAGACTGCTGTAAACACGCTGAATGAAATGTAGTGATATATTTTAACTGGCGTATAGATAGATTAACTCAAAGTTCCTTGACAGAATTTACTTCAGATAGTCACATATGATCTGAAAAATCAAGTGGTGTAAACTCTGCTCTAATGTAGATTTTATAGTCATTCTCCCCATTGTGTTTTAGATGTGTGTGTAACAGATGCCCCAGTTACTCGGGCCTCCTTTCCTGTTTTGTGTGGCACATTTGCAGGCAGCTAACTGGAAGCAAAGCATCAAGGATGCCCATTGCGGCACTGAGAGGAGTCGGGTTCATTTGAAGGACTCTGTATGTTGACATCAGTGGGTTTTGTTGAGCTTTAAACATTTTAAGAACTCTGGGCCCGATGAGATCTTGATCCAAGTCTTGCTCTAAGCCTCACTCACTCAGGCTTGCCAGAATTCACAGGCAGTGCAGTGCATGACATCAATGCCAACATTTGTTTTTGTTCAACATTTTGTAATCCAACCTAATATACTTGGAATCAAAACCCCATCATCTAATGAAGGGAACTGCTATCACCTGTATGTTTGTAAACCTCCACACTAAACCGATTCCTAGGTTGAACTCTCACCCCCAATTCTGAGCTCCTGAGGAACAGCTGTCCTAAGAGGCCCCACAGGAAGATGTTTTGCCCCTTTAACCATGTAAGGACGTGGGGCGGTGGGGGTTACAGATCTGAGAAGTGGATCTCCACCTGCTTCCAGAGCTGGGAGAAACTCATGTTTCTCATTAGTCATAAAGTCTGCGGGATTTTGTTACAGCAGCCTGAGCAGACAAATACCAGCAGGTCACTTTCTTCTCCACCATTTGATCCTGTGACTTCTTTGGTTTGTTAATGCTCCTTCCGTTAGTTAACAGTATAATACTTTGTGGCAATCTCAGAATTCAATTCATGTTTATGAAGCTATATAATCCTTTATAATATTTTTGTTTACATTATGATTTTAGCATTGGCATATCTTTGTTGCACACTTGGTTCTTCTGGTCCACGTTTTAATTAATCTGAAAATTATTGTGTGATTTGTCCTTAAAATACTCAGTCTGTTCTGATCAATTTCAGTAGAGGATTAATCAGTTTCAATAGGGGACACAACTCATTGTGATGTATAACACATGATGCATCTGTTTGCATGCCAAAATATAGAATTTCCTTGATTGTATTATTTTTATTGAGGAGTAGATGAATGACTGAGCTTAAGTCATTGCATCCCACAATGCAGTGCTTGTTTTAAGACCTAAGTGTGGCACCCGTCAGGTCAAGGTCCCTGCTAATGTGCCTGAGAGAGAGCAGAGGGTGGCACAGGTGGTTTGGTTCTTTCCATGTGAGACACATGGATGTGCTCCAGGCCCCTGCCGTGGATCTGGCCCATCCCTGACTGTTGAAAGCACCCGAGGAATGAACCAACAGATGTCTCTGTCACTCTCTTTCAGATAAGTGCATCTTTAAAATACTGTCTTGAACTTTGCAGGTTATTACGTATGTACAGATACATTATTCTTGTTGGAAAGTATCTGATTTTTCGTAATACATTTCACATATCCTATTAGGAATTCTAAATACTTTCCTGATTCCAAATCACATTTTACACTAACCTTCCACTTAGTGGCCAGATTTAGTGGGCTTTTGGAATGCTTTTTATTATCAGGTAATAAAAACAAATGGCTTAGAAAGTGTTTCAGATTGCAAGAATCTTTCAAAAACTGGTTAATTCAATTATTCATTAAGGTAGTGTGATCTCTAAGGCATAGTTTCTTCCATGAGCCATACCACCTCCAGCACCCACATTTACAGATAAAATTGGAATGATAATCAGATTCTAAGATTCTGTGTTAATGAGCACAGACAAGTTCTACCAAATGTCCTAGAGATGCAAAGTCATTCCGTAAGTTTTGATTAGTAGATAGATAACCGATACATTCTAGAATTTCAAGACCTACTAAGATTAAGGATATGTCTTTTTAATTTTCAAGTAGGACGTGTACTCTATGTCAGTTACTGCTCATTAAAATCTTACTCTTTATCTAGTCGTTTATCCGTTCATTCAACAAACATAAACATGGGTCAGTCCTAAGCATCACATTTTATGATACATACACTTTGATGTCCTTTATAGCAACTTCTCAGGAAGGTCCGAGTTTGGATGCAAGGGATTGGGCTCTCGCCTGTGCAGTCAGCCCACACCAACAGTTCCTGCATTGAGCTTCAGGGATTCTGAGGGGCAATGAGAGATTCATTAATGCAAACTTTCAGTATTCACCAATTCAAGGCGCCGTTGGTTTCCCAGGTAGGTCTGTGACAGAGAGAGAGTTCTCATGGATATGAGCATCTTTGGTGAATCTCAGAAGTGGACTGACATCCTGAGCCTTGGCTGGACTGTTTGTTACAGAGAGAATGGGAGAGTTGTCTTAATGGAACAGAGTGACTGGTTATCCTTCCTTCGTGAAGACACAGTCAGAGTTTCAAAATATTGCTGCAGACCTGGGGACAAACAGGGAAGAGACTGCTCCTGTTTTCAGCTTTTTTAGATTGCTGATTTTCTTTCACTCTACTGTTTCTGGCACTAATTTTCCAGATAATAATAAAATAGATTAAGCTTCTGTTTTGTGCAAAATAAATTGTTTTTGTATGTATCTTGGGTAATATTCTTCTTGGTTAAAATGTAAGCAGTATTTGTCAGAAATCAGATAGTCAAGTCCTTTATAAGAAAAAACAAATAAGACTCCTCCACATAATTATGTGTTTTGTTTATACATCCACACAAAAGAGTGGAAGAGAGGATTATAGTAAAGAATTCACTCAGAATGTCATTTCAGATACAGTCAACCTGATTACTGAAAACCATTCATGTATCAAAGAATGATATGCATAAATACATATAAATAATTGCACAACATGATGTCAACGTAGATGCAAAATACTATGCATACACCCATAAATATGACACCAATAAGATGCAGCCTCAAACCAAAAAAGCATTTTGGAGAATCAGTGCAGTTATTTAGCGTGGCTAAAGGATGTTGGTTAAGATGCCCATAATCCACGTCCCAGCACCTGGCTTCGGTTCCTGCCTCTGGCCTACGCACATCCTGGAACACCATGCTCATCACTTAAGTGGATCCTGTTGCCCTAGCTTTGGTGGAGCCCAGCTCTAGCTGTTGTGGGAATTTGAGAACGAATCAGCAGACAGGACGTGTGTGTGTGTGTGTGTGTGTGTGTGTGCGCTCACCTCAATTTTTTTTTATTAAAAATGGGTGGAAAAATCACTGAGAAATCTATGAAACAAGAGGAATTAAATCTCTCCATTGGGGTCTCAATTTTTAAATATAGATTCTAAAATTCTAGGAAGAAAAAGCCTCCGAATGAGCTGCCTACCTGAGACTAGCAGGGAAGCGGTGTACTTCCTCTGGGGAGCTGCTTATGTTGCAGAAACGCAGATGAGGGACTCTGCATAAACGCTTGCCTTGGAGGTCAATAATTGAAGCCTACATGATAGGATGCAATGTGTTTACTGATCATAACACTAAAGGGATATTAATTAAATGTGAAGAAATCAAAAAAAATCTAGTGACAACCAGATGGTACATAGAGAACAAATGTTCTAACCAGCTAGGGGAGCAGGAGATTGCGTGCTTAGACACAATATAGTTCAGTGTTAGAAAAAGTACTCCTCACCGACAAAAGTTAATTCCTAACAAAGAAAACCCAATACTGTTGCAGGGAAGGATTGTAAACTAAGAGTAAATACACTCCACATGGTGACACAAGAAAAACGGCAGCATATTTGTAAATGTCACGTAGAAGACAGATACGGGCAACCATTAAACAAAAGTAGCAAATGTTAGAAGGGAAGATAAAAGCTGTGTCCCCTGCTGTCCTTATGTGTTCAGTAGGAACATCAGATAATCCTGGAAAGAAATCCAAATCCTCTGGTGAAGAATAACAATCTCCATGTTATTATTTTTTCAGTGTTTAAAAGTAAATAAGATAAATCTGTTTATTTTTACTTGAGATGATTTTCAAGGCAGGAAAGTGGATATTATAGTCTTTTCGCCATGTGACACTGGGTAGAAAGTGCATCTAATATAACATACCTCACAGGAAGGAGAAGTTTGGGAATTCACACTCTATAATTTTCTGTAGATTGAAATGGAATGGAGGTAATTTTGTCATTTTAAGTGTAAACATTGTTCTCCATTTCTGCCTGTCTAGATTAATAGTATCAATTCTCTATAAGTCTTAGTACACACACTGTTTTTGTTCTGTAAAGTGATTATTATAGAAATTCCACAATTACAGGGAACAACATTTAAGGATTGTGAAAATGGCAACAAACTCTTTGTCATGAAACAGTGCTTCTTCCTAGGGCTGCATCCCATCCTGCCCACTTTACCGCAATTTCTTCATTTTTACCAGAAATGTTTTTGTGTGTTCTGAATGATAGACAATTCTACCTTAGTTGAATATATAATATAATGGTTTGAGTTACTGGTTCCTTTTTACTCCTGATCTTAGGCCCAGGATGCATGATCAAATGGAGAGTAATTAAAGTCATTAGCTTTATTTACTTCCCAGTTGATGTGACGACAGGACTGGAAGAGGGGAGATAGAAAGAACTGAAGCCTGGTGCACAGGAGGGTTTGCTCGTCTGCGTCGAAGTAGGAAGCCTGGCATGCCACATCAAACACGCTTGTCAGGATCAGCGCGCCATCACCTTGGGGCATCTTTGGAAAAAAGTTACATGAATTATCACGAAGAACACTTACTACTCACATTATCTTGCATATTACCTATTGATCGTCCATCAAGGCAATTAATCTAATTCTGCCAGTGTTTCTTCTTCCCCATCTTCTCTAAAAATCTCCCTTATCAATAGCTGTATTCTTCTATAGAGGGAATGATTTCAGACCCCTTAGAAGGGAAATCTCCATTCTTGCAAGCAATCCTGAGTACTAGGAATTTACTGAAGACAGCAGATGCAACAGAAACTCCCGTGAAAACATCCCACAGCCTCCTGCAGCACAAATTGTATATATATGGAAAATATAATCGCAGCAGAAATAGATGCAGATCACCAACATCCTGCTACCTACTATGCAAAATGCCCACAGCACCACAGTAGAGAGAATCATGCTTTCTTTGTAAGTACATAGCAGTGCACTCGGGGCTGTAACAGATGGAATATTTATACTATGCAAATTAGCATGTGTCTGCTACAGGCAAGGTCTAGAGAAGAGGCGGATAATGGACCCTCTTGGATTCAATTAGTGACTCCAGACTTCCTCCCAACTTAGGTAAGGTGAATGCAAAGAGTGAAAAACCCTGAAAATCTGATGCATTTTAATTGCCTCTGTGTGAGGAAAATTGTTGATCCACTTTGAGCCATTATGTCTAACAATAAACAAGGAAAAAAATAATTTTTACCAAAAGGCGAATCTACTTGCGATGTACCATCTACAATATAGGTATCAAAACCCCCAGATTTTGCTAGAGATGCTGGAAAAAATTTATGTGAGAAAACATATTTGAAATTACTCTGGCAAGTTATTCCTTTGTTAAAATGTGCTTCATCCTGGCCCAGTCCCACCTGGGAAGTGATTTGGAAAGCAAATCAGTGCTTAGAAGATTTCTTTCTGTTTCTTCATATGTCTCCCTCTTTCCCTCCCCTTTTGTGTTTTCCTCTCTGTAAGTCTGCATTTCAAATAAGTAAGTAAAACTTTTAAAAAGGTAAAATAATAGAAAGGGCCACACACAATGCTATAGAAAGCAGATCCAGTAACTATGAAGATATATATCGAAATAGATGTATAAATGGGGTTATTGTAGGACTTGGTAAAACAGGGAGTGGGCGTGCCTCCCCCCACATGCTGTCTGGAGGAGATTCAGGTCAGCTAGTGCAGTGATTCAGCCTGTGTCTGAAGAGCAAGAGCAGGGAAGCCAATGGTGCAAGTCCAGAGTTGAAAAAGTGAAGAATCCAGAGCGCCTGGGAGGCACGGGGGAGCGCAGCTCAACTCCAGAAGACTGAGCGGATTCAACTTGTCTCCAAACTTATTTTCTATCCCATTCTTCAAAGTATGACCCATGCTGCCTTTGTTAGCGAAAGTGGACCTTTCTTAACCACCCCACGTGTTTAAATGCTGTTCTTTTCCAGAGATCCTGCAGTTTTCTGTCAACCCAACACAGAGAACTGACCATCACATTCTGTAATAAAAAGTGTGCAGCCAGCCATGGAAATGGTGAGTCAGAAGGAGAGGCAGTGAGAGGATCTCTCAAAGAGGAAATGGATGCAGAGTTTGAAGTCTGTCACAACCTCGTTGGGATTATCCATAAGGAAACCTGATTGAATTTGGAGGATGATGGGAATCATTTAAATCTAAGCAACTTAAAATTCCAGGTTCATCTACTGTGCCTGATAGAATATATTTATAAAAATGACTCAACAAAACACCAGACTCTCATAATCCAGCAAATATCCCTTTCTATTCCCCTGATTGAAACAGATATATGTGTTCCCATTCAGCAAGCATAGACCACAGTGCACATGTGCTGTCTTGCCCAGGGCTACAACTACACTCTTGGGAGAAGTATGGAAGTAATCTTCATTGCTTTGAAATTGCAAAGAATACAGATCTAGTATTTTATCAGATCTAGTGAGCCAGGGGTGTTAAATGTTCTTAATATTCCCACATGAACAACAGAAGTTAAAGTTTAAAACTTGTAAGACTCTTATTATATTAAAATAGACATAAAAAGTGTATTATTCATCTGACCCACATGCCATTTTATTCATTTATATTTTGATTTATCTTCTCTACTTGTATTACTTCCTTGATTTAATATCTTATGTGTAACATTTCATATCATAGATAATCTTGCTTGAGAATTTTTTGTTCTCTCACATTAAACCAACAGCATTTCAGAGATATGAACTGTCTGTCAAGTTTTCATTTAGTTCACATTTACTGAGTTCTGGAAACTTTTCTCTGTTTGTCATTGATGATTATTCAACATTTGGTCTAAGTGTGACTTTGCAGCTGAGGGGGAAGCAGTTGAGTGTTCATGGTTTAGACCACGAGGTTCATCCTGTAATACAGCCAAGACTAACAGACGATGTAACACAAAGTAAAATGTTGAGAATATATGGTTTTCCAATAGGAAGTTGGGCTTCAGCGAGAAATGTTTAAATTGCTGTTACTTCAGAGGGCATAACTAGTTTGATCATTAGTCTACAACTTAATGGAAGAAAACGATTCATCTTTAAAGAAAATAGAGCAAGATCCTTTCAGAGTGCCACCAGGAAGAATTCTGTTGTGTTAGAAAGTGATGAATGTGGTTTGTTATTATCATTTGAAGGAGAATTGAAAGTGATAAATCAAAGCTTTATTGCTTATTTTAGATCTCAAAAATAAGCTTAGCTTTTTATTAGTATTGTATAAATAGATGGCTTTTATTGTAGAATAAAGAAGACAAAAAAGTTGCATTTATTAATATTTTCTTCAAATACATCTAAATTGTAAATATTGAAAAACAAGCAGAAAATGTACCTTATAAAAGTATTTAAACAGTATTAGTAACATTTGTTGGATTTGAGTCAGAAGTTCAACATATGTAAATCCATTTCCTTGTCTGTGATGCCAAGTAACAATATGTTCTTCACAGACTTCTTGTGGAAATGAAATTGAAAAGTGTATCAAGATTATTTATTACATTCCATTTGATCCATGAATAGCACTTTATATAATAACTTCTTTACAATTGAAAATTCTCATTTTTTAAAGAATTCGTTAAATAGAGCCCAATGTAATGGCTCAGTGCCTAGAATGTGCCAAGACCCCACAAGGGTGCTGGTTGGTGTTGTGGCCTCTCCACTTCAATCCAGCTCTGGCCTGGGAAAGCAGTAGAGGATGGTCCAAGACCTTGGGACCCTATACCCACATGGGAGACCTGGAAGAAGCCCCTGGTTCCTGGCTTTGGATTGGTTCACTTGTGGCCATTGTAGCCACTTGGGGAGTAAACCGGCAGGACAGAAAATCTTTGTCTCTTTAACTCCTTCTGTCTGTAGATCTTACTTTCCATTAAAAATAAATAAATGTGAAAGAATTCACTAAATAACAAATTGAAAATATATGAAATATACAATAAAAATAGGTAAAATGAAACCATTTGTGAGAAGGCAAAGTAAATATTATGCATCCCATGCTTTAAGCTGACAATTCTTACTTAAGATTTCATTTTTGAGTAGCACCTATTTGGCTATTTGTTCATATATCATTATTATTTTTAGTGTGACTCTCTCATGCCAGTGCAACTGTGTATATTAAGAGTCAATGAAAATATAGTTGGACAGCAGGCATTGTGGCAAATTATGCCTCAGCTTTGGGCACCCACACTCCCACAGTGCCTGCTCAAGCTACAGCACACTTCTGATTCATTCTTTTGCTTATTTTGTTGTTTCTGTTTTTTTGCATCATGTAGAATAGTAGATGCAGCAAGCGTACTTGGGTCCCTGACATCCTTGCGATGAACCCACATCAGGTTCCCAGTTCAACATTTTAGCAGCTATTGAGGGAGTTAATTAGCAGATGAAACATTTCCCTTGACCTCTGTCCCCCTCTCTCTGATACTGTGTATTTCAAAAATATCTTAAAAGTATGGCTTAATCAGAATAATTGCTAGTCCATGTGAAAACATTATGGGAGAAATTTATTTCAAGTGCTGTATAATCTAACTTGTATAGGGTTACTGAATAGATTTGACCTCATAGGACTTGACAATGAAATTTTAATAACCACTTCCTAGGGAGAATAACATAGAAGAAAAAATGGGGTCCAACACAGCGGAATAGCAATCTAGACCTCCACCTGTGGCACCGTGGTAGGGTTTGGATTCCAGAGTGCTTCAGTTGCAAACCAACTCCCTGCTTATTGCCTGGGAATCAATAGAGGATGTCCCCCAAACCTTGGGCAACCTGCATCCATGTAGGAGACTGGGAAGAAGCCTTTGGTTCCCAGATTTAAATCAGCCCTGCTCCACCATTGTGGTCATTTGGGGAGTGATCCTTGGGGTAGGTCTCTGTCTCTCCTTCTCTCGCTATGAATTTTGTCTTTCAAATAAAAAGAAATAAATCTGAAAAAAGATTTCATTGGACAAACTAACTTCGTAATAATATTAAGAGACTATATCATAGAAGATATATTTACCATTTTGACTTAACTGTAAGAATCTGCATTAAAATTATTATATGTGTAACTCCAACATAAAACCAAAAAGTCATTCTTACACAATAGGATTGAAAAAAGAAAATGTATTTCAATAGTAAAATCACCCAGCTAGTAACAACTCTAATTGTGGTACAAGCTTTAGACTTGTATAATTAAGTAAATCATGATTTTAAGAATGAGTTTGAGGAGTAATAGAGCTGTAGGGAAATTATAATGTTAAAGATTGTACGTGATTAAGAGAAAACAAGAATTTTAAAAACATTATCACATTTGCAGAATCTTTTGGGAACTTGTTTTCTGTAGCTACTCTCCAAGTTGTGCTCAGAGGGTAATCTATAGGATGTTTATGGAATGGAATTTCCTTCTCTTCTTCATAACTACTGTGGTTTTAAATTCTAAAGTTCCAGCATGAATTTTAATTCAATATTATAGGTTTTGTCATATTTATAATATTTGTATGTTCCTGGTATTTATAATGAAATAATATTGAATTACAAGGATGAACAATGGCTCCCTGTGAGAGTGGGATCTGTTACTTCACAGACCTTGAGATATTTTACCTATCATTATTCATTTATAATAACCTGTTGTTGTTACGTGTAGTATCTATAATCTACATAGGTGTAAGAAATGTAGGTGGACATAGAATCAAATAAACATTTGTAGAAGCATCGATCTAATAGAAGTTGTTAATGTTTGAAAGAAAATGATGTACAGACGAAATTCATGATTAGATTCCCTTTTTAAGCTTGAAGCCATATAATAGTTCTCCTGTACATTCTAAATCCTACACAACCTCTCTATAGACCTGTGGCCATGCCATTCACGACTTCAAGGCTTAGTATTTAATTCATCACCTCCGATTTTTTCGGTCATATTTGCATAACAGGGAATTCATTAACATTCTTCATTTTCGTATAAACTCTTTCTTTCTATCTATACACCAATACACACTTAAACACACACACACACCTTCCTAGACTCAGAATGTACTTGTCTGAGAGCAAAAGATATGCTAATTTGGGGATATCTAAGATGATCTTTAGTTAAAAGTCTATAAATAAGTATATAGAAAACCTTTTCTTTTAAAACTTGAAAATATTTCACCGATTGACTAGGGATCAAAAAACTACTCAAATTAGATTAAATATGCAAACTAAGAGACATTCTTTATGTCTGTATTTTAATAGTATAATTTACAAAATTTGCTAAAATGTAAACAGTTCATCTCCATTTTTCATTTCAAATGAAACATTTGGTTACACACCATTTTATCTGGTGATATGAGTAGGTTTATACAAGCTTTGAGGGGCACATATCTTATTTGTTTAATAATGTAGGATGGAAGAAGTCTCGAGGCTAGTTCGTCCTCACTACAGTCGCATCTTAACTATGTGGGACACAGCAGGGATCACGATGACCTTCAGTTAGCAGCTTTCTGCAACAGAGGACACTTGGTGTGTCTGAAACTTATCAAAAGCAGGATCCCCGAAGTCAGGAAAACCCGGTGTGACTCCAGATCCATTGTGAAATGTGTCATTTGAAGTCGGTAATTTCACAGTTTTGAACCCCAGCAGCTTCATTAGCACAAGAGTGTTTGCCACATATACACCACTGGGAGAAATAAACAAGCGGTTGCATAGAACATGCTTTAGTGCATCTTCTAGGATGTGTGAAGGTATGGTGCAAATGAGCCACTGCTATTAAAATAGTTATTCTTAAAATAGTTAAGAATCTAATCTTTTTCAATATTTAAAAAAATGAGACCTAGGAGCAGTTACACATTTGTGTCTTATTTATTTAGGTACATTTAAATTTTTACTTTTCCTGCATAATTTTTAGTTATCCACTCTTTACTGTTTCATTTTTCTGTTCTGTATAAGAGAGAAAAATGAGTTGAGTTTCTAGTACATTTATACATTCTTCTGGTAGCTAGGGGTAAAATGAAAAGGAAGATAAACAGTCTCTGTTCTTATGGAAGTGACAGTTCTGTGTTGAGGGCACCATAGTTACAAAACTACCAACAGCTATTAACAGTGCAACAATGACAAGTGCCCCGAAGGAGGGTCAAAGATGGCACAACCTGACTCCCTGAACTCATGCTAAAATAATAGCTGAAAGATGGTCAGGACATGACTGGTCTAAAATGATCTGGTTTAAAATGGCACAGAAAATCACCTCACCAAGATCCCTAGTGGCACACAATACCATTCTTTGTTTCAATCCCAAACACAAAGGAATACATTGAAGATTTTGCTCTTTTGCTCTTTTGCCATTGTGCAGAACAAGCTACTGAGAGAGGATATGGGTTGGCAGATTGTGACAGCAGCCTTGGTGAGACATTAGAATAGTGCAGTGAGCCATATTCAGGGGAAACGAGGGAAGGAGGTTGTGGGTCTGAGAAACACTCAGCGGAGAACAGTGCGATGAAGGATTGAATATACCCGTGCTAGAAGGCAGTACAAGGCCAAAGAGTACCTGCAGGTTTGCGCGATTGTGTGGATTACAATGCCATCATCAGTGTCATCAAGTAGTCATCAGTGCTTGTTTTGGTCAGATGTGTTCACTTTCATTACCTTGAGTTGCACTGAGGCTTGTAAGAGATGCCGAGGAGTATGTTACTGCAGCCTCTGCGTGGGTGAGGTCTAGTCATTGCGTCTTGGTTAATGGTCTGCCTATGCTGCCTTTGACTTCACACTCCTCCATCCTCAGCACTTCAACTCCGCTCACAGCCACGAACGTAGATAGTGCTGTGTTTGAACATCTTTGTGCCTTTAGCTTTCTCCTTGTTTCAGCTTGTTTGTGGTGGCGTCCTAATCCAACCAGCACTAAAGCTTTTCTTGTAGCTCAGGAACATTCCTGACTGTTTTTCACAGTTACCTACCCTGTCACTAAATAAATGCAAACATGCAAGTTTAATAATACCCTGTGTTCAGGGCAAGCCAAAGCTGAATAAAACCCACTCCTCCCATACCACCGTACTTCTCTACTAATGGGAAAAATGAACATTTCACCTCCTAGTCTGTGATGAGTTTTCTGAGATTTCTGCCTGCTTATTATTTGTCTTCCATATATTGATTGAGAGTAATAATGTTTCTATTTTGAGAGTAAACTCTTCTGCAAATGTGGCTGCAAACTCTGTCTCCTGCTGAGCAATCAGGCACTACAGGGATTCTTTAATCAAAGTAAACAGATAGTCTATGAAGTCAGGATCACAATCGTATTTAATACTTAACACTCTGAAACAGCATTTCTTCTAAAAGAGTAATGAGATCATAGTTAAATAAGAGTGCTAATAATGTAAGTTACACATATGGAGAGAAGTATATTTGAAAATTTGTACTTTTCCTTGTGATTCTCCCCCTTTCAGAAGTTAAATAACATCAACACATAATAAATTAAAAAACGTATTTATATTTAATTTGGAGAGGTAGCTTTACAGGGGAAAGAGCGAGATCTTCTGTCTCCTGGCTCACTCCACAGGGGCCTGTAACTGCACACTGGCGATGCTCACGTGACATCTCTGTGTGCTTTGGATTTGCATTCCGCTGATGGCTCGTGATATCATTCTTTTTTTTTTCATATTTTTTGTTGACCATTTTAATTTCTGAAGTCCTTTGCCCATTCCTCTTTGCTAAATTTAACCACTAAAAGTACCAATGTATGTAAAAATTACATGTGTTCAGCTGCTATGCTTTGGTAATGCTCTCTTCAGCACACCATTGATTATTCTTCCTACCAATCCTCCACATTTGGATCTACCCAAATTTTAAACCTTTGCCAGTGATAGGTAAACATGTTTCATTTTAATTTGCATATATTTAATAACAAACAAATAGTTTCAAGAATTGGACATTTAGTTTGCTTTACTATTACATATCTTTTCATGGCCTGTGGTTCATTGCTGTAGAGTTGTTCAACATTCCACTGCTTATCTGAATTGTGGCTTATTGTACAGAAGGAAGAGGATGTTTTTTCTGCTTAAAAAAAATAGGATTTATTTATCTAAAAGGTAGAGTGACAGAGACAGAGGGAGAGGAGGCAAGAAAGAAATTTTTCCCATCCTAGATTATTCTCCGAAAAGCTACAACCCCCGGGGTTAGAACAAATTGAGTACAGGACCTTGAACTCCAGTGGGTCTTCCACATGGGTGTCAGCAGCCCTAATGCTTGGGCCATCTTCTGCTGCCTAACCAGGCGCATTAACAGGGGCTGGAAACAGAACAGACAGGGCTTGAATCAGAGTTCCAAGGCAAGGTGCCTGCAATGCAAGCAGAGCTTAAGCCACCACCTCACGGGGATGCAGCATCAGCCTCCAGCATTCTTTTTTATATACATTGCCAATGTTTTTTCTGTTTGTCGTATTTCATTTAACTTTTCTGTGAATTTTTTTTTAATTTTATGTTGCATTTTAAAAATTTTTATGGAATCAAGTATGTTACTTTTTCCTTGAATTGCACAGTTTCAAAGAGTAGCAATGTTAGGCATGTAAATTAATTAAAGCTGGTAGGATGTCAGTTTTCTCACCTAATACGCAGACATTGACATCTGGGAGAAATTCCTTCCTGGCTCAAGCAGTTTCTAAATCTTACAAACATTCCTACTTTGGTAGCATTTAGCAGGCCTGTTTCTCTGAGAATCAAGATTTGCAGAGAAAAATGTCCACCTTCTGAAACAAACTGCCATTGACCAGCAAAATACCTGAGAACAAACCTTACTTGTATCCTGTTCTCACTCCTTGCCAAAGGTAACAGTAACAGGTCGTGGAAATTTCCTAGCCAAAGGCTACATTCTTTCTTACATTACAACAGTGTTTATGTCCTACGTGGCTTAGATTCCAACAGAGGGCAGTCTTCCAGCTGGGAGAAAGGGCCTGGCTTAAGGATGCATTATTTTCATGATGAACAAGAATTTGTATTCTGGGTTGGCACAGTTACACTGGGGCCAAATCCTGCCTTGCCTGCACCAGTTCCCACAGGGGCACCGATTTGTGTCCCAGCTGCTTTGCTTCCCATCCAGCTCCCTATTTGTGGCCTGGGAAAGTAGTAAAGGGTAGCCCAAGGCTTTGGGACCCTGCACCTGTGTGGGAGACGCAGGAAAGCAAAGCGCCCGCCAGGACTGGGAGGAAAGCACACACCAAATGGAGGGTGTGGGATTATATTTTCAATTTTATTTTTATCTGAAAGGTAGAATTATATATAGAGAAGGACAAACAGGTCTTCCATCCACTGGTTTACTCCCTAAAAGGCTGCAGTGGACAGAACTGGGTAGATCAGAAACCAGTGGGCTGGAATTTCTTCTGAGTCTCCCACATGGGTACAGAAGCCCAAGGACTTGGGCCACCCTTTACTGCTCCCTCAGGCCATTAGCCAGGAGTTGAATCAAAGGTGGAGCAGCCAGGATGTGAACCACAGTCCATGTGCAATGCTGGTGCAGCAGCAGGAGGCTTTGCCTGCTATGCCATGGCCACATGGATAGGGGTTTTATGTGGGTTTTTTTTTTAAAGATTTATTTTTATTATTTTTTTTTATTGGAAAGGCGGATATACAGAGAGGAGGAGAGACAGAGAGGAAGATCTTCTGTCCTATGATTCACTTCCCAAGTGACCACAATGGCCAGAGTGGAGCTGAACCAATCCGAAGCCAGGAGACAGAAGCTTCTTCCTGGTCTCCCATCCAGGTACATAACCTCAAGGCCTGGGGCCGTCCTCGACTGCTTTCCCAGGCCACAGGCAGGGAGCTGGATGGGAAGTGGGGAACTGGTACTCATATGAGATCCTGGCGCATTCAGGGTGAGGACGTTATCTGCTAGGCCACCACACCAGGCCTGTTTTATACGTTTTTAAATGGGAAGTTTTCTCTTATCAGTGGCTGTATCTGCTAAGACCATGAGAAACTGTGAGCAACGCAGCAATCAACAGCATCATCACCTTCCTCTGCCAGTGAGATGAACCTCTGCTCCCTGGCCAGAGCCAGCATTACTTGTTCTGTACATGAAAGCTGACTAAGTGCTTGAACAGGGGCATGGTGGTTGGGATGCTTGGCTGATCTGTCCACATCTGGTGATTCTAGTGGTTGCTATTCTTTCTTGGACCTCCTTGTCTCTTGAAGAACAAGGAATGCCTAGAATCAGACAGGAAGCGGTCAGCATGGACTCACACATCTTACTAGGTGGGACACACAGATTAGTTACTCCTCACTAGGGCATGGAAGATTTCTCTGCACACCCCTTCTTAAAACTGTTCTGTACTTAAACTGTTGACATATGTCTTGTTAGAGTTATAAGCCAGTCTGGACTTCCCGAAAAAAAAAAAGCCAGGTTTAGCAAAACTACACTTCAACGCTATAAAAAGCTAAATACTACAATGAAAATAGACACAAGACAGCTGAATAGTAATCCATAGCCATTTTAAGGTGTATAGAACCTGGTTGTATATAAACTAAAATTGAAATGTCAATGAAGAAGTCACAGGATGTGGTTAAGAACTTGCATTCTTTTTAACATATTGGTTACTCAATACTATGTCCACTAATTCCATAATGTTATAAATTGTTGCTGATGTATGTTGGGGTTTTTAATTGATCAGGATGATATTCTGCCAGCTCTACCTTCAGACCAGAGATGGTCTCCCCAACAAGCCGTTGAACTTATCTGGGCAATAAGATGCTGGACTCTGTGCTTGGTATATGCTTGCAATGAAAGAATCTCAACTGAACTTGAACTGTGGCAATGCAACAAGGCAGAGGAATCCACCATGAGGGGAGGGTTTGGGGAGGGGTGGGGGAATCCCAGTACCTATAAAACTGTGTCACATAATACAATGTAATTAATTTAAAAAAAAGAAAGAAAGAAAGAAAGAAAAGAATCTGTCTGTCTCCTGTCTCCAGCATAGTATCTTTGGAGGCCCAAGGAAGCGTGGATGATCCCATGTAAGAAATTGCAACATACCTGATACAGACTTGACCTTGATTGTTTTCCCTAACGCTTCATCAGCTAACATCACGACCACTGAGTGCAAGAATGCTGGCACATGTGTACACGGAACGACAGGTGTATATTTGTGATCAGCTGCAAGTGTCTGCCGCAGAAGGGGAAAAGTGTCTTTTAGAGCTCTCAGCAGTGGTGTTTAATCCCTTCTCAGGCAAAACAGTAGCTTCGCGATTAAAGGCAAATGTGAATCAGTCCTTCCCTTGCAGAAATTGCAAGCCGTTATGGAGCCATTCAAGCTGTTAACTATCCTTCACAAAATCGTGCAGGATTGTCTTGATTGTGCATTATTTGCACATCTAGGGTTTTGTAAGATTTTGATCCCAGGTGGGCCAGAGTCTAAGAACACAACACAAGGCTTACCTCTACAATTGCACCGTCTGCAGAGGCTGAAAGGGGAAGTCGAGTTTGTAACACTGCCATGCAAAAAGCTAAACTGGCCTCTGCCAGCTGTCAGCAGAATGGACAGTCGGGCTAGGGAACCAGATAGAGTCACCTTGGAAGCACTCGGCTTTTGTGGTGTCAGGGAGAATCGATGGTTCTTCTCTGGCTCCAACATTTCAGAGTTGTAATTTCTTTCTGCAATCTCCCAACTTTAGCTGAAGTTTGCTTTGGAAGCAGCTTGGTCAGAGTTTTACAGAATTAAAGGAGAAATCTTTTCACATGTCTGAAGTTAACAAACGTGGGCAGACTGAAGGAAACCTGGGAAAATAAGAAGCTAGGTGCTGTGCGGACACTGCACTAAAAACACAGTCTTGCTGGGGCTGCAAGATGCTGGGGTTCCAGTGCTTAGCTCCTGCAGTCACAAGGCTTGCACATGCTTGAAAGCATTGTCCTTGTTTGGGAAAGGGGGACTACTCATGGTGGTGGATTATTGAGGACACCTAAGTGTATACATCATGGAGTAAAAGACACTGCAGTTGTTAACAAATTGTTAGCTTTGCAATAGAAAAGCAAGGCACGTGAATCTTACCTTGGAATTCTAAAGCACAATCCAAGCATGTGGGATAAGCGTTCATGAAGAAAATCATCAATGTTCTTAAATGGTAATTTGGCCTTGTCCATTAAAAACTTCTGATTTTCTTCATATTCTGTAAGATAATATTTTCTTTGCTGGCATCATGAATATTAAGAACACGTTCATGTTGAATGAAAAGACAAATGTGATCAGCATTTTTTATTATTTTTCTGTTAGCTGAGATGAAGTTTATGTGTCAATGCTATGAAGCAAGAGTTGCCTCTGCTGCCTAACCAGGCTGTATAATAGAGGAGTTCATCAGAATTGCATATAGACTGTGGGAAAGGTTGGTAAAGGTTAAAGTTTGCTTAAAGCCATGAAAATAATTTAAATTAAAAAGTAGAACTCTTGCCTGCTTTCTCAGTATACTTTCAAATCAAACACACAAAATGTTCACTTATAAAAGTTATTGAGTTATCAAAATGTAATGCAAAAAAATATGATATTTAGGTAGAAAAGGTCATTTTCTTTTAAAGTGGGACTCTCAAAAACTTGAAATGTCAAGATTCTGGAGAAAACTATGAAATGTTTTATTAGACTTGTTTGATTGAAATTGTTTGCTGTGAATTATCACAGAGACGCGAAGGCGGTGTACCTGTGATGGAGCTCGTTGGGAAAGGCGTGAGGCATAAGTTCATTCTAGACAGCTGTGAGGCGCGCGGAGAAATGTGAGTTTAAACAACCCATGTAGGAGCCACTTACAGCGAATCAGCAGCTTGGTTTCTTTTGAGTGTTGGAGTATCTGGAATATCTGACACAAAGACATGAGCTCAATTCGAAAAGAGTGCACTTGAAGACAAAAGAGCATGTCTGAAATACACCTAGGACTTTTTTATTGTTAAATTCTTTTTAGTTGAAAGGAGAATGCTGATAATAAGAGTGTGTGCTCATTGAGGTGGAATGGAGTAAGAAAATCAAAATACGGAAACTAATATTGGCATGAAGTTCAGACAGTTTTATTCAGCAACTTAAGCCATCGGTTCCCACTAGCAGCACTTGAATAGACTGATTCCGGAAGCTTTCTGCCACACATTCACTATGAGGAAATTCTGTGGACCTCCAGGCATTTGTAATACACTTTTAAAAACTGAATGTATCTTCATATTTCGAATTCTAAGATATCATAAGATACTGTATACTATCCATGGTCAATGACAAAGGAAAATAACAAAAATAAATAAATGACAGTGAAATTGGGACAAGCATTTTACCATTTATTTTATTAAAAGATGGTTTTCCCCTCTAGTGAAGTTAGTGCTCGCCAGGTGAATACTGTCCACCCCATGGGAGGGCACAGTCCATGTCCACTTCAGTCACACGTTACCTGCGGTAGGATTTCCCCCTTGTTGGAAAGGCAGCAAGGGCTGCGATGGGAAATGCATCCTAGCGACAGCTCACATCACATGTGCTCGCCAGCTCTCCTCTAAGCTGAGGTACAGGGACTGTGCAGCAACTGAAGTAACACATAGTGCCCTGAGGGAGAACTGAGAATGTGTTCAGATGAAAAGCCTAACTAGAGGAAAGAAGATTCTTCCCAGTTCGCCATTTCTTCAAGAGCTGAAAGTTTCTACATTTAGAAATTTTGTTTCCTCTGCCTTTAATATTTAGAAATAGTAATAAAATGAGAATAAACTAAAGCTTGTTAGGGTGAAAATGTGTCTTTCCAATGGACAGTTATGCATACAGAGTTCACAAGGAGGCGGAATGTCGTGTCTCTTCTGAGAGGACTCCGTGTCACATGTATGGTGGTGTTTCTCCCAAGAAGCAGCCCCACAAACTGCACATCAGGCAACATTTTGTTGAGAAATATGATTTAGCCTTTCAGAGAAGGTAGATTTGGAGAAGTATTAGAATGAAAGTACAAAATAGAACAGCTATTTCAGTTGATGAGGGTAGCCTTGTGTAACCATTTGCTTAGAAATAGGGATTCAATAATGAAAAACTCTGGCAAATATTGTTGGCTGGGAATGTGTTAAAATCTCCTAGTATGACCATGAATTTACCACCTTCTCAGTGATTTTATTCAATTTTCTCTCATGCTTTTCGGAGTCAGGATATAAAGTGTGTTTAGAAATAGGATCATTAGACACTTTTGGGCAAACAAAAACCTTTTAACATTATTTTGTGTTTGGGGAGGGGTAAGGAAAATCCCAGGGCCTATGGAACTGTATCATAAAATGATAATAATAATAAAAATGAAAAAAAATATCCTTTTTTCAGTTCTGGGATCTAGGAGTTCTCAGATGAAGGCAGAACATGCACTTACTGACTCATGGACATTCGTCTTTTTGTCAAATCCCCAGTGGCAGACACGGCCAGTGGGCTCACTGGAGCTCCTTGGAAAAGCTCTCATCTGTTCAGAGCATCTCCATTCCAATGACCTGGTCACCCTTCAAAGGCCACTTTTCTTTATCCCATGTTCTTTGGGGTCAGTGTTTCAACATACTATTTTTAGGAGACATAAACATTCCCACCTCAGCATATACTGAACGCCAGCAGAAGCCCAAGTAGCATAGCAGAAACCAACTTCATTGGTTGAGAAGGGATACATTTATTCATTTGTTTCACTTGAAAAGGTTGATACAGAAATAGACACAGAATTCTCCCATTCACTGGATCATTTCCAAATGCTCACAGGTGATAAGGTTGGGACATACTTATGTCAAGAACCCCAGGACTCAACCCCCACATAGATGACAGTGACCCTGCAATTTGGACCTTCATCTGCTTCATTCTAGGATGCGCATACCAGGAAGGTGAAATCTGAAGAGGAGCCAGTAACCAAACCCACATTCTCCCACAGAGCAGGCAGGCATGAAAAGCAGAATCTAATGACTGCCCTGAATGCCCACCACTCCGGAGGAAACTCTCTTTTTAAGGATTTATTCCTTTTATAGGAAGGGCAGGTTTGTGGAGAGGAGAGAGGTATAGATAAAGATCTTCTATCCACTAGGTCATTCCCCAAATGCCCTCGACGGCTGCAACTGAGCTGATCCGAAGCCAGGAGTCAGGATCAGATGCCCAAGGCAGGACTCAGCTCCAAGCATTCAAACACAGGATGTGGTGTTTCCGCAGTGTCTTGCCACAATACATGCTCCTTAAAGTTTGTAAGGCTAGTTTGAAATGAGAAATTTAAATGCTAATAGATATTTTTGTTTTAATAAACGGGGTAGAGTTTATCATTAACTTCAAACCATTAGACAGCAACAACAAAAAGGAAATCTGAAAGAAAATACCAAATTTTGGGTAACATACCAACTGTAATCTCCCATACCATGGTCTACCATGTAGCAGAGAGGGTTAAGCATCTGATGCACTTAACAATGTTTCATACCAAGTGTATGGCCTATCTGCCTTCTGCCCATCTCCATTTTCTATCAGTGCCAACGTTCACGGGGCATCTGAGTACAGAGCGGCTCAAAACTTGCTTTCCCTTCAAGCTTTTATTTGCACTTTTCTCTCTTCAGAGTCTAACTAGGGTCAGTCTGTCAGAGCCCATATTCCAAGCAGTAACCTGAAGTGCTCTTGGAAGTTTAAAGCTGTGTTTGGCGTCATCCCATTAGACAGCAGGCCGAGTCTCACCATCTGCTGGGCCATATTTTTAGCTAGCTTGAACGTGGAGAGTTGCCATGTGGGAACATCTTTAACCAGCTCTGTCAAAATGCATTTCATGCTCTTCCCACTTGAGTGAAGGCCCACTGACCACAGCACACGATCACGTCGCAACCTGAAGGGCGCAGGGATTCTGACTTTGAAATAACGTGTGACTTCATGCTCCCTTCTCAGTACCATCCTGCTATTATCTGAATCTACAAGATAGCTCTAGATTTCTCCAAATTTTGTTGTCAGTCTCAAAAATACTGGCAGAAGTAGAGGAAAATTTTCATGTCAAAAATGTAATTTGGATTTCTTTTTCAGCATATATACTATAAAAGTAATATACCATTTGTGTAGTTCTCAATTAGCATCAAAGCTGAAGTACTGAAAAGCAAGCTTGGCCCTCTTATATTCAGTATATCCAGCCTTTTTACCATTACACCAAAAGGCTGGCTGGCTGTTGTAAGTCAGATTGGTTTCCATTCAGTAGCAGCTACCCATCCCATTCATTCCTGCACCACGTGACAGGTGTCTGGGAAGCAGATCCTAAACAGCTCTCCTGCAGTGGGCTGGTGAGAAAGGAACTACCCCCCAAGCACATCTGCATTCAGGTGTCTGCGGCTGCAGGTCGGAAAGGTGCAGCCCTCGGTGAGCCATACAGACATGGCTTCTTGCAAAGGTTATTCAGAGCTAAACCCTGATTTTTTTCCTATGCATTTTGCAAAAAAATATGCATTTTAAAGAACTGAAGTTTATCTTTTTGGCACATAATGAATAAAGATGCAAAATTGTGACAGAAGCAGCCAAAAGGGATAGGGATAGAGCAGTCAAGGGTCAGAATTTTCATATGTTGTTGAAGCTCAGATAGGATAAATGCAAATGAGAGTGATGCAACTTCTGGATGCTAAATGCAGTCTCCATGGTAACCATAAAGAAAATACTTATACATTATACACAAAAGAAAAGGAGAAAGAAATTCAAATATTTCACTACTAAAAAAAATCAACACAGGAGGACAGTAGTGCAGAAATTAAAACAAAGATTACTTGGCCGTGCTTTGTGGTTGCAGTAGGCAAAGGTGCTCCTGGTACTCACTGCACTGCTGCTCTCCAGCTTCTGGCTAATGTGCCTCAAAAGCCTGAGATGACAGAGCAAGTGCTTGGGACTCTGAGAGCATGTAGATCCAGAAGGATTTCAAACTGCCCGTTTAGGGCTATAGCTCAACTCCGACTGCTACCGTCTCTCTCTCTCTCTTTTCTCTCTGAATGTATATATAGCTAACTAGTCTTTTAAAGAAATTAATAAATAAATATCTTAAGAGGATGAATTATTTCCAAAATATTGGAAATCCACAAACAGCTTTTTTCAATGAATCTGTGAGGACCTGTTGTAAAAAGTGATGGAGAAATTTTTTTTAAAAAGATTTATTTATTTTTATTAGAAAGGCAGATATGCAGAGAGCAGGAGAGACATAGAGGAAGATCTTCCATCTGATGGTTCACTCCCTAAGCAGCCGCAATGGCCGGAGGTGAGCCAATCCAAAGCCAGGAGCCAGGAGCTTCTTCCAGGTCTCCCAGGTGGATGCAGAATACCAAGGCTTTGGGCCGTCCTCGACTGCTTTCTCAGGCCACAAGCAGGGAACTGGATGGGAAGCAGGGCTGCCAGGATTAGAACCAGCACTCATATGGCATCCCAGCATGTGCAAGATAAGGACTTTAACCACTACGGTATTGTGCCGGGTCTGAGAAAAATTTTTTAATAAATTTGTAATATTAACTTCAGCAGGGAAAAAAAATTTTTTTTAATTAAAACCAAACTGGCCTAGGCAAGAATTTCAGAACATTTAAAGATCAATGAATATTAGCTGAGAAAAAAAAACTGCAGAAATATAAAAAATACGCATATACATTTTCTTGAAGAAGCCATTTGTGAGAACGCCGGATTTCTGCTGTGCTCCCAGCCCATCCCTAGCCTCGTGCTGCTCTTTCGTGTGGATTCACACTACATGTGTGAAGGCTACTGCATATATTACACCAACATTCCTAAGACTTGCAGGAATTACACACCTCCTGCAGTAAAGCCAAGGCCTTAGAGATTTATAGCCCATGTCTACGTTATGTTATTTTTCAGGCAGTTAATACTTGGAAGGCCTCTTCCAAGTTCAATGAGATCTATGATTACTCCATAAGCTTTTACTACTCTCTCACACTCAGTGGGCGCTGCCTCCAAACTAGCACTCTGCTGTCATCAATACCATCATTTTCTTGTCAGATGATTACTGCAGAATCCTGTAGCAATCCTGTTTTGCAGCGTGTCCTACTCCGAAGTGAATGTGTATCTGCTAGGACGATTCCTTAAAACGAAGTGTTTAGAAACAATGTTATTCTTGCTCACTTTACTTCTCTCAGAAATCTTCATTTCTGAGGGATCCAGTGGATGAATTTCAGGCAACCTGCAGACTCCTTGGAACCACACAGTGTGCAGAGAGCAGGCATGGGCACTGCCATGTGTAGGCCTTGTTGAAGATAAAATGAGCCCCTCCCTCCAAAAGGATGGATTACTCATCTTCGTGTTAAATGCATGTCAAATGTGAAGGTGAGTTAGGGCAAAAATCACAAAAATGAGAGTAGGATTCTTGTCTAGAGTATATCTAATCAGTAATACTACTAAACAACTGCTGAACTATACCACTAAATATTTTGAAGGAACACTAGATACCAGAAACCAAAGTTCTAAAGCTGAGAAGTGCAGAGGTGTCACCTCAGTTCACAGCTAAGCAGCGCTGTGGTCCCAGTGTTGCTGGGAGGATCGTGGAAGTGGGCACACGGGAGCTCTCGAAGCTTCTGACGTGCTTTTACTGCCAATTCATGGTGTCAGTTATTATCAGTGTTACTGTTGAGGAGAGAGTTATATGCTGGAAAAAAGTTCTGTGAAAATCACTTAGTTATTTAAAGTACAAAGCATTGCATGCACTAATAAAGCCTAACCAACTTAATGTGCAGTTGCAAAGCTAGTCTCATTTACACTGGTGCCAACAGATCCAGCGGGTAACACTGTTACAGGCCCAGAGCAGTGACGAAACTTCATCCCCTTCTGAATGTTTCAATATGCTTTCCCCATTCCTTCAATATTATCCTCACGCAAATTATGTCAGATTATGCAGTTGTACTCTAATCTACTCCAAAAAATTAACATTATTGTCATCAATGAGAAGAAAATATAAAATCGAAAAAAACAATCAAATTCCTTGAACAGTTTCCATAGGAAGAAATGCAAATATGCAGCTGCTTCCAATAGGAAGATGTCAGCCCAGAGGTGAAAGGGCCTAGATCGAGAATGTTCTCTTTAACATCGTTGAGAATAGGTGAGTTGTATACCAAGGGATGAATTTTTGAATTTTTTTAAAGATTATTTTTATTGGAAATTCAGACTTACAGAGAGGAAAGACAGACAGAAAGATCTTGCATCTTATGGTTCGTTCCCCAAATGGCCACAACTGCCGGAGTTGAGCCAATCTGAAGCTGGAGTCCCAAGGCTTTGGCCCGTCCTCTATTGTCTTCCCAGGCCACAAACATCCCTGGATGGGAAGCAGAGCAACAGGGACATGAACTGGCATCCATATGGGTTACTGGGCACGTGTAAGGTGAGGGCTTTAGCCACTAGGCTACCACACCAGGCCCAAGGCATGAATTCTTGTTCTTCCAACTTCAACACTTTGGACAAAATGAATTAATGCTAGCCTTTGACATGTGAAACCACTGTCTATTCTCTGTCCTGAGACGTTGCTGGTTAAAATCCATTAAAAACCAACGTGTGACGCTGAGATTAATTAATCACTCTTATCCAACAGCCAAAATCAAGAATATAAATGGAATATTCATCTTAAAGAAAACTGCCACCTTGTTAGTCTAGTGGAACTGGCAGAGGTGTGTTTTACAAACAATGGTAGGAAACTTACCAGTATTAAACCCAAGTCTTGTGGGTAATTGACCAGATTACAGAGAAGTCTTCATCTAAATGTAACTAAGCCTTAAAATCTATTTTATAAGGCCAAGTCATGCTATTCTTTATTCAGTTGTTTGTGTGACAAGTAGATAAAGGTGAGAACCAAGACATCTCCATTGTAATGATTAGCGCCTTGGAAGACTTTATCCCTGTCTCACTGTACTGGCCACAGTTATGGATAATAAAATATTAGTAATCTCTCCTGGAGATATTTTGTTTACTGCATATGTTTTATCCTGATCCTTTATTTTTAACATAATCTGTTACATTAATACAATATTATTTTTGTTTTTTAATTTTATTTTTCCTGTAATACATATAACACTTGAAAGTGACAAGGGTTTGGAAGATCATATTGAAGTGCTTAATTCATTTAATCCTTAGAATGTGCATTGTGATGCTTACACTGTATTTTTAAAGGCTCAGCTAGAGTTATCACAGTTAAAATCTACTCTGCCAGGAATAATCACATTTTAGGAACATTGAAAAAGTATTTCAACAAAAAGAAGAGAATTAGTTTTCCTGTGTTTACAACGAATCCAGCCAGATGTTTTATTGGAAAACATACTACCTATGGTCCAATGTTCCTGAAATACATGCTTGATTAGCTGCATCAGCATATTGTATTTTTAGCATCAAGTCAGTAATCTTTCATTTGGTTTCTAAAAATTTTAAATGTGCAAGATATGTATAGAGTACTTGATGAAGCAAAACATAGACTGGAGGCAACAGTGTGGCAGAGCAGGCTGACTCAGCACGTGTGGTGATCATAACAGCAGATAATGGCTCAATTGCTTGAGTCCCTGAAATCAACATGGAAGGCCTACATGAAGTTTCAGACTTTAGATCACACACACACACACACACACACAAGCACACACGTTTACTCACAGAGGAAGGGATGAAATAATCTATGCCTGGCCTTTCTCTGGTTCATCTTAGTGCTTGAGCTTGCTGAAACTGCGGTGTGCTGTCTGACATTCATTCGAGAAAAATTTTATCATTGTTTCAGATATTGCTTCTATTTTTCTCTCTTCCTACTGCATCTGGTATTCTCTTAATGGTACATCTTCCATAGTTGTCCCATGATCTTTGGGTGTATTTATTTCATTCCCTTAGTCTATTTGCTTTTTAGTTTTCAGAGATATGTTTCTTGAAGATAGAGGCAATTTTTTATAAACCATCTGTTATTTGCTTGAAAGACATGGGGAGAGAGCGAGATAAAGATCCTTCAATTACTGGCTCAACATCCAAATGGGTGCAGCACCCAGGGACAAGCTAGATTGAAGCTAGGAGCTTAGAACTCCATCCAAGCTGTCTAGTGGCTTGAAACGGCCCAAGCATTTGAGTCACCTGGTGCTTATACATTCAAGGAAGCTGGATCAGAACCACCAAGTCAGACACTGAATCTGAATCAGCATTTTGATATGGAACATGAGTGTTCAACACAGTGGTTTAACCTTGTGGACCACAATGCACATAGCAGCTTTGGAAGTTTCTGTATCCTCAAGTTTATACAAACTTATGCAGCCTGCTAATGAATCTAACAAGCTAAAGCCTCTTCTTTCTGTCACATTGCTCTTTTTATAAGTTTTGAAAGCCTTTGCATGTCTTTCTACTTCGTTCTTAGGATTTCCATTCGTGTGCTTTTCTTGAGAGCATGTTCATTCTTGGCTGTTATCTACTTTGTTCCCTAAAACTCTAGCTTCAAGTTATGAAATTAAGTGCACTAAGAACAACCAGGAAGAAGTTGGAGGATTATTTTAAATCTCTCTGTTTTTTATACAATAAAATCTTGAAATTTTGATTATGATATCACTATATTTGGGTTTTTTGGGGTTTTTTTTGTACCCATAAAGTCATTGCTACTCATTCACACTCTTCAGAATTTGGTGTAAAGATACAGCTCCCAGAAAAACAGAGGCCATGTGCCAGATTGCACAGACTTACAAAATTATTTTTTTAATGACCTGGGACTATTAGCACTAAATGACTAAGCATTAAAAGTACTACCATATGTGATATCTTTAATAGAATTTCATTTTAGGAATAATGATCTCAGTTTTATCATCTGTATTGATCCTAACAGGTGTTGGCAAGAAAATTAAAGTGATATACTATGCTCAATTTGGTTCGTTTTTGTGATTATCATTTTTCCATGCTTTTCCAATTTTCATGTTTCATCTGTCTTTTTTTTTTTTTTTTCTTCACGTAGAACGGAGACACATCCGAAAAAAGTGCTTTGTGGACGAAGCAGCTGGAATTTAATTTGTGGAAAAGTAGAAAAAGACATCGCGGGAGTTTTAGCTAAGTCCTGGATCTTCCATCATAGTATTACCAAAACTACGTTTCCTGCTGAAGGAGCATCAACGTCTGAACAGTGTTTTTAGAAATGTCCAATGAAGATGAACTCATCAGAAACAACAAGAAGACATGAAACAATGGCAGAGGTGGCAAAACATCGCAGCGCCCAAATCACACAGTCACAGGTGTAGTGGTCATCCTCAAAACCACATTTTCATATTATTGCAAAGAAACTCAGATGCCACCAGTTTTTAGTAAACATAAAAAAGCAGAATGCAAAAATTAATGCTCTCATTAAGGGACTGAAGAAATATTATTCTGAATATCTTATTTCACGTCCGTTGAAGTTTTGAATATTTAAATATGCAACTTCTAATTTTCATAAAACTATTTTAAATTAGTTACTTAACTGATTCAAGTAAATAAATCACCCAATAAACAAACTCATCACCCAAACAAGGTGATTACGCACTTGAACCCCAGAGTTTGTTTCTTAAGTTAGGAGTCTTATTAGCTTGTTTTCACAACACTGTGATAAATAATTATTTAATATAGTAAGAATGTTAACATACTTTAAAATTTCTAAATATATTTTTGCTAAATTGAATTGCCTTATACGATGCTAGTAAAATTACATAAATTAGAATGTTTTCATTAATCTGAAGATTTTATTTATGGATATATATCTCCTATTTTAAATAATTCAATGTAAAGAATCAATCAAATAATTTATCTAGTAGTTGCTAAATATTACCCTGCCTGTGACAGTGCTGCCACTAGGAAATTCGTCATAAATTTTGTATGCGTAAATGTTACGAAGTATTCCAGTCCATTCCATTCCTTCCAGGCACGTGAACCAACTGTACTAGAAAAGAAACATTAAGTCATTACTAAGTAAAGCACGATTTGCTTACGTGAAACTCAAAGTCAAGACTTCCTCAAGTAATGTCTGAAAGCAATCCAGAGTAAGAGGGCTTGGTAGCTGAAAATATTCCTTCCCATATTTATAACTCCAGTGCTGTATGAAATCTTTTGTTATTAAAAATACTGCTTACAGTTTTAGAAGAGTTAATTTTGAAAAAAAAAATTCATAGTAAACAAAACAAACAGCAAGTATTTCTGTCACAGTTACCATGGAAGTCTAGACCCTGAGCAGGACTCGCCATTCTGGAAGTGTGTGTAATGGAAAAGTGTCAGACACGGAGCGTGTGCTGCACAAGATCCCATGATGATACTGGCTACAATGCAGGCTGTACCGCCAAAAATGGGGCAGGCCTCTTGGAAAGTATAGTAGAGAAATACAATTTACATTATGAGGATTTTGCCCAAAACCTTTTGAGAATGTAATATTTAGAGTTCCATCTAGACACAGAGTAGAATTTAACCTGTGTTGAAAGTGCAACTGAAAGGGGCCCAGTGCGGTGGCCTAGCAGCTGGAGTCCTTGCCTAGCAGGCAGGATCCCATATGTATGTATACACACACAGAGTGTTCAAAAGACAGAGATCATTGCCCACTGGTTTACACCTCAGCTGCCTGAGATTGTTGGGGCTGGACCAAGTTGAAACCAGCAGCCTGGAACCACCAGCTGAGTGGTGGGAAATGAATATGTAAGCCATGACCTGCTTCCTTCAGTGCGGGGTATTAGCAAGAGACTGGAGTCAGAGACTCAACCGGAACTCCGATCCGCGCTCCCGCGTGGGCTGCGGCCATTCTGAGCAGCACCTGCACACTTGTACCAAATGCCTTTCCCACAAAAGCACACACTTCCATTTATCTGAATTGCTTCCTTCTGTTTTTTTTTCTTGCCTCTCATACTTTCAGGAGCTTCCTGCACAAAACGTGCAAAGCTAACATCTAAAGACGATGTGTAATTTCAGATCCTGTACCATCACATCAATATGTATAGAAGTTAACAAAGTATATATCATTGTTAATGTCGTTTTATTGACTTAGTTATTTCATTTTCAGTATAAAAATAGAAATTTCAGTAAGATTTCATAGATTTTAGAGACCATTAATGTTCAAATAAAAATACAATGGGACAAAATTTAAGTAACTATGTATGTGTAACTGATTAAATATTTAGAATATAGCCAAATGGAGTGAATTACAAATACTGCAACCAGAATGTCTTCATGTAATAACTAAAGGCGAAAATGTTTTTTGTGTCACTCACAATATTAATTAGAAGTGTGCGTATATCCTGCAGAATTCTACTACTTCCGTTTATAAAGTTTTGAGGTAAGGATGAAAGTGAGCATTTTATGGACAAAGTTTTTCAGAATTTTTGCATAAATAAAGTGATGTTGAGTCAGTGTTCAAAGTAGGATTTAAATCTTGTTTTAATTGCACTAATTGTGCTCAGGAATAGCCTACAATTCTCTATTGTAAAAGATAAATTGGGAATCTAATTATTGGCATTGTTCTCTTTCTCAGGAGTTTTGAATTTGTCTTTATGATGGCAACACTAATCAAGTCGGAACACTCATCGCCCACTACAGGAAAGAAACAAAATCAATTGTCCTGCAGTTCCAGGCACTTTCTGTTAAAGAGATGGACAGTTGCACCCAGTGAGAGACTTACCACGCACAGTCACGCACAGCAATCTCGTCTCCTTCGGCTGCTTTCTTGTTTGGTACTACAAGGGATGAAGGAATGACAACGTAAGGTATTTGTGGCAAATATTTTTAAATAACCTAGTATTAGTACAGCTGATTCTTTTGTTCTGAGACAGTAAAATAATTCCCATAAGGGGCATTGCTAATGTGTTACTTTATTCAGTGTTTCAATGGATGTGAATAATAGCAGCATTCCATTCTTTTTTTTTAGAGATTCCTTTATCTTTATTGGAAAGGCAGATACGATTTATGGAGAGAAGGAGACACAGAGAGAAAGATCTTCCATCCACTGGTTTAATTTTATTTGAAATGATCTTTAAGGCAAGTGTTGAAGCCATTTGAATTGAATCGAGCAGAAAGTAATTAAACAGCATTAACTCATTCTAACCAATAAGCTGTGGTGTACTTGGGAAGGTCAAGTTAGGCAGAGTCTGGATGGCTTCTTGGTGGTGGTATAGGCTTACATCCTGGATAAAACTCTGGAGCAATCCTAGGACTTCCCTTGAGATCTTCACGTGCAGGCAGGTCTGCGGGTTCTCCTGGTGGGATCCAGCGGGCTGCCCAGGCAGGATCGGAGGCCTGATAATGCTTGCTGCTGTGCTTGTGGGGCTGGCAGTGCTGACTGTTGCTGTTTTTATCTGCTCTACTGATATTTTTAAAGTTTTTTTTTTAATTGGAAAGGCAAATTTACAGAGAGAGAAAATCTTCCCTCCACTGATTCACTCCCTAAATTGCCACAATGATGGGAGCTGAGCCAATCTGAAGCCAGGAGCCTGGAGCTTCTTCTGGGTCTCCCACATGAGTGCAGGTGCCCAGGGCCTTTTGATATCAAGGGCAGATTTACAGAATGAAGGAGAGACAGAGTTAGAGATCTTTTATCCACTTGTTCACTCCCCAAATGGCCATGATAGCCTGAGCCAAACTGACCTGAAGCTCAGAGCCAGGAGCCTCTTCCAGTTCTCCCACATGGAATTTCAAACACAGAATGAACTGCGATTTTAATACGAAAGATGAAATAATCAATGCAATATGAAGCAAATCAATAATGCAGATGAAATATATTTGTAAAATTATATGATTAACTCAAAGAATTAATGAACACAACAGTAAATAAAGATGTATTTAAGTGAATATTTCATGTTTTAAATATCCAAGCAAAAACAGATTATGCGTAGTTTCAATTAATTTAAGTCTCAAGCTTTCAGTTCACCTTGAATGCTTTAATATGGTAATAATTCTCAACATGATCATCAGTATTGTGTTGATCGCTCAATTTGAGCCTTTGTAGGGATCTTACAAATAAAAGATGGGATATAATGGGTAATGACATTTAAGCTGGTTATCCTGTTATACACGTGTTGACATTGTATATCTTAGCATGTGTCATTTTAACTTATCCATGCCCTATTGTCTTAATCAAGCTAATTTAGAAACTGAAATGATCTGATGGCATATCTTAGTACTATATAGAAAGTCACCAATCCCATTAACAGAAAGAAAGCAGCTATCTATATATTATAATAATAAAATACTGGTTAACAACGTCTGCAGCTGAGTCAGGACGAGGTACAGTCATTACTCTGGGACAGCTGACACGCATTTGAGGTGCCCACACTGAGGCTCTCCTCCATTCCAATCCGGTTTAACGTGCACGCTAGCAGGTGCTGGATACCTAAGCACTTGGAGCCAAACAGGGAAGACCAGGATGTACTTCCAGGCTCCAGGCTTCAGCCTCATTCTCATGTGGCTGTTTTGTGTAACTGAGACATGAACCAGTGGATGGGAAATCTGTCGCACTTTCTGATGTTCTGTTTTTCAAATAAACTGTAATAAATAAAGCTTTAAAAATGAGAATTTTAAAAATTTCAACTGACATTGCGTTGTAGTCCATGGTATATTAAAAACCATGTATTATTACTCCCTATGTTAAATTCATTCACTGTGCTTTGTAAACTATATGCTGTGAAAGTATCTTTTATAAAATTAAATTTTATCTCTATACCCATTTTATGAAATAGAACTAAATGTACATGGAAATTCGGCTGAGCAATTTTAATGGTTAATAAATAAGCCAGAAATTTTAAGCTACTGATAAAGTAGAAAGTAAAGATTTGTTTACTTTCTAAATATGCCGAAATTGTTATTTATACCTAATACTGCCGTCAAGCTAAATGTGTGAAAACCTTGAACCAAATCTATAATAATTAGCTGACTTGATGAATTACCACATAATTACTTAGTCATCGTAAAACTATGCTTTGATTGCTTTTTTATTAAGTCAATTACAGAATTGTGAAATCAATGTGCTTAGAGAGCATAACAATAATCAAAACAGAGCGCATGAGTGCGGGGCGGGGGAGGGGCGGTCCCGGACACTCAGCCGGGCTCCTTCTTGCACATTGGGCCTCAAGGACAGAAAGCAAACGAAGAGATTTTTTAATATGTAAAAAATGCTCATTGTCATCATATATTTGGTTTTTTTTTCTTTTAGTTTTTTTAGAGGACTTTTTAAAAATACTTCTTGCTTTGTTTCCAGCTGCAAGATAATTATTTTCACAAAATTAATGCAAATGACATAAATTACTCTCATGTGATCCAAGAATGTCAAAATATACCTTAATAAGCTGAAAAGAGAAGTAAATGTATAAATGAGCAAATTAATGTTACTGAATGCTTTAAGTTCTCCCAAGACCAGTAACAAAATACGAAGTCTGAATTTTCCGATCTGTTTTCGTTTGTGGAGGACATAAAATTGTACCGTGGCTTCCTCGCCGTTTGCGTTACGTCATTATGGGTTCATTAGCACCTCATACCCCAAACCCCGGAGGAAAATGAGAATTACCTCCAAAATAATAGTTCACCATTCCTATAAGGTGATGGCCTTGGGCCATCCTCTACATCTTTCCCAGGCCACAAACAGGGACCTGAATGGGTAGTGAAATAGCCAGGATAGGAACTGGCGCCCATATAGGATCCTGGCAATTGCAAGGCGAAAAATTAGCCACTAGGCTATTGTGCCAGGCCCCTGACTCTACTTCTGATTTCTGCTAACGTGCATCCCGGGGGGCAGCAGTCTCAGCTCGTGGCCTTGGATCTGCACTGTTCATATGGAACGCTAGGACTGCGCGTCTGGCTCCTGAACTTGGCCTGGTCTAGCCCTGACTGTTGTCTCCCTCTG
This sequence comes from Ochotona curzoniae, assembly GCF_017591425.1. Lineage (NCBI taxonomy): Eukaryota > Metazoa > Chordata > Mammalia > Lagomorpha > Ochotonidae > Ochotona > Ochotona curzoniae. The sequence continues at coordinate 4,390,190 of NW_024466307.1, read as the reverse complement.
GAGGCTAATCCAATGTTGGGAAATTACCATGTGTCCGCCTCCTAGCTGCTATTTCTCCATGTTTCCACCAAAATAATTAATAGAAATTTAAAGAAAAGAAAGTTGATTTTCAAGATTTATGAGCCCTGATGACTGGCCAACACAATTAGGAATACTTATGCACATACAGACACACATAACATATGTAAACATTTGAATTTTTAAAACTCATTGCAAAAATAAATAAATGAGTAAATAAACCTCATTGCAATAAAACAATATATATAATTATCTCAGAAATAACAAAAACAGACAGTGGCTATTACATACACATTCCAAATATTTATACATTGCAATGTAACTGTATACCCATATAGACACTCAGATATGTTTATTTGTGTATATATAGTAAAAAAAAAAAAAAACAGCTTCACCTGTTTAGTTTTCAGTTCCGTTTAGTCTTCAGTTATCTTGCTTATATCAATACCAAATATCACCAAAATTCAAGTATTTCACAATGAATATTTTTCAAAATGAGGAAATCCCTAAGTCATTAACTTTAAACCTGCAAAGAGGCAGCAGCAGGGCCGCTTGGGTGTTTGTATTTGCGATGGTAGTTAGCCACAGACCACGCTCCTGGGTCCTCCCGCACAAATTTAAAAACTGGCGTGGCATTGAGCTTGGTCCCAGGTACCCTGTTGCTTTAAAGGTACCGTTGCTGTTCCATGGTGGATGTGGGGCTTTGGTGATTCTTAGCTCTTCCACTGTCAGAAAAAGAAAAATTTTGTGACTAACGGAAAATTTCCTCCTCTCACATACGAGGCACCTGTAAGCCTGGCTTATCCTTTAACTGCTTTAGTGCCAGCAGCAGTTCAGCTTCCTCTGCATTTGCTGTGTCTTTATCTCCAGGCCTGAAAAAGAGCTCACTTCTTCCTCAGGCTTGGCACAATGGCTCAGCTGGCTAACTCTCTCCCTTCAAGCTCCATGATTCCATTTGAGCACTGGGTTTGTTGCTTGGCTGCTCCACTTTGCGCCCAACTCCTTGCTTGTGGCCTGGGAAGGCCATGGAAGATGGCCAGTGTCCATAGGACCCCGTATCCATGTGAGAGACTGGGAAGAAGCTCCTGGCTCCTGACTGCAGATCAGCTCAGTTCCAGCCATCCGGCCACTTGAGGACAAAACATCCTTCTCTCTCCCTAAATCTACCTTTCCAATATTAAATATACATATATTTTTTAAAAAAAAATCTTCCTCCAGGCCTGCGTTGGTGCTCTCTCCCCACTGTGACTGAAATCATTACACCTACTTTCCTTGGCTTCCCTGCCTGCGGATTCTGTAAGCACAGGCTTTGTGACGTCATCTGTAAGGAAGGCGGAGAGCAGGGCCGTGAGCTGTGCGTCGGTCACAGTAACACACTCAGAAACCTGCAGCAGTCCGCCAAGGAAACACACAGCAAGTTCTCCCTTCTTGGGTGAGCACACACACTTTGCCTCATCAAGAATCCCTAACCACTAAGTTCAAGGCCATGTTTTCTTTTCAGGAAAGAGATCTTTCTCTGGGTTTCCCTGACTCCCTCCCACCTACAAGAACCCAACTCAGCCCAGCTAAACGGTTGCACTCAGTGAAAAGCAAGCTGCGGAAGCAAAATAGTTTGAGTCTGTGTGATGGAGAACAGTTTCGTGTGTTGAGCCGCCCAGCTTGCTAGTGCACACATCACTTAAAAAGGCATTCAGTTCCTACAGGCGAGAAAGCACGCTGCCAGTCTGTTCGATTTCGGGAGGTTAGGGTAAGGGGAGGATGTCCCTTCTTGCCCAGAGTCTCCTAGGGGGTTTCAGAGCGTGCTGTCACTCCGCTCTGCACCACCATCGCCGCTTGCTCTCTGGGGCCACCTGGCAGGTTCACACGTTCTTTAACTCTCTGATCGAAATGTCACACCCCACAGGCTCATGATCAGTGTTATTTTAGCCTTTTGCGCACACCTCTGATAGCACTTATCTCATTTGCCAGCAAGAACTTGAGATACTTCTTTCCCTGCTACGTGATTTGGGGCTTTTAAAGCACAGGCACAATGATTAGGACTTGTTTGTGAAATAAGTGACCGAGTACTTGAATGCTCAAGTGAATGGTAATGATAGAATTTCAGTAAGAAAATAAGCATGTGTAATAATGATTACATCATTACTGCCTACATTCCACAAAAATACATTTTACAAACAAGGTATTTTGCTTCTACAGAACATCGATATCATTTCACATTTATTAAAGGTAGGTATGTTTATCACTGAGTTACAGAGAGAGGGAAAGAAAGATCTTCTACCCACTGGTTCATTCACCAAATGGCCACATGGCCAGAGCTGAGCAGGCCCAAAGCTAGGAGCCAGGAACTTCTTCAGGGTCTCCCATGTGGGTACAAGACCCCAAGGCCCTGCTTCAGTGCTTCCCTTGGCCACTATCAGGAAGCTGGGATTATAACTGGAACAGCTGGACTAAACCCTGTGCCCTTCTAGGTTGTTGGCACCACAGGCAAAGGATGAGCGTTCTATGCCACCGTCTGCACCAAGAATCTAGATTTATTGTTGCATTAATAAAACAAAACCCTATAGCCAGTGCAAACAAAAGAAAACCTTTTTATAGACCACTTCGAACTCAGTAGTCTTGAAGAGCAGCTCAAAGTTCTACAGTTTCTTTCGCTCAAATACATTTAGGATAATAGAAAGAAGTCTCTAGCCTGTTAAAAGACAACAAATACCTAGCAGAATTTTTATTATATGGCACAACTGAATTCTGTTTATGAAGAAATAAAGTGGTTTATGGAAACATGATGAAATCTGAATTCAAAGATCCTGGGCCTGGATCTCAGACTGATTCACTATTAGCATCATTTTGCCATGTCATATAGTCTTTAAGGTCAATTTCCTTACTTATACTAGGGAGACAGAGAGTGGCTCCACCTGAGATTGATGTAGGAGTCGAGATGATTGCATGGTGTCACGTTGTGGAATGGCAGATGAAGGAGCCTCCTGTGATGCTCGCTGATGTCCTAGCCTGAGGAGCAGTGTCCTTCCTGAGTGACTATAGAGCTATGGGAAACCTGCCAACAGGAAAAAAGAGACCTTAAACTCGGATTTTTTTGCGAATTTGGCTGAGACAAATAAAACAAATAAAAACAATTTTATTTTTGGAAATGATACTGATCAAACATCCAAGTTAACTAGAGGAAGTGACCTGCCAGGCTAGACGATTTTTACTCTTGCATTCCAAAAGTAAAATGCATTGTTTATCTCTACCAATTGCTGGGATTTAAGACTCTCAAGTATTTTTGTTCTATCCTCTGCTACTGAGAGAGACGTTTGGAACACATTTTATTTTTCTGTTGTATTTTATTCAGCTAAGCGAGAATGTTTGAATGTTCCATTCCTTTGAGAACCAGCCAGACAGAAAAAGGTAATGTTCTCAACGAATCTGTTCATATCTGTAACACAAAATGGGAAGCTGTAAAGAATTCTATTCAATCTATAGTTTCTTAGACACTTGGGACCAAGCTATGTATACTCTGAAACACACAATCATGCAAATAAGATATATAACGCTATCAGCATCAATAAAATAATAGAAACTACAGAGCAAGAATGCCACTGAGATATCTGTTATGAGGTAAAATCAATATAAACACAGATATAACCGATGAAGTCTTCCCTGTGACTTTGCATTAACACAATAAGGAATGTGCAAGGAGCTTTACAAGTTCAAAGAAGAAAGGAATGAAAGATGAGGTGAGCGTCTGTCACAGTGGTTAGATGTCACTTGAACAACGCCAATCGCTCCTTCATACCAGCTGTGCCCTTCAGCCTGGGCAGCAGCAGATGAATGCTCAGGTGCTGGGGCCCCCACCCCCCTTGGGAGACCGCCTGGCTGCAGCCTGCCCCAAACTCACTGAGCGGCCAGTGGATGGGAGCTCTCTCTTTCCTTCTATTTCTGATTTTCAAACCTTATAAAACATAATTTTTAAAAGTAAGTTTTATTTTGATACAAAATCTCTTGAAATCCAAGCATAGTTTTTACACAATATGCATTTTCCATGAACTTTTTGATGTGCCTTCATAATTTTTTCTAGCTCGGGATCATTATTTTAATTCTCAAGACTGTTAAATATGTTTGTATTATTTTGATAATAGCTGAAAGATTGGAATAGTCTAATTTTTTCCTTGACTTTCACATATTTAGAGCTCACAACAGTAGCCGAATGAGTCGCAAATTAATTGTGAATGCATACAACAATATCCAAAAAAGGCAAAATTTCCAGGGAGAAACATGATGAAGGATCTTATCAATGAAAAATCCCTAACAGTTGAGCTTTTGCATAATCTGAATAAGTAACATCAGGGTCCATTCACCCAGGAGCTCGCGCCTGTGAATTTTCAAATAATTCAGTTCCACTTTCAAAAGTTACTTAAATAGTCCAGATTACTATATGCTGAATTCATTATCATGGAACACTCATGCATTTGCAGAGGTTATATGAGGAATAAACTTTGCATAAAAATATCTGGAGAGTTTCATATGATACATTGTAGTTTAAGTCTGAAGAAAACAAAATTAGACTTGGAAAATCAAAATATATTCAACATTAGGCATCAATGAAGTTTTCATGGTAAAAATTTGACATGAGCTGTATCCATTTTTACAACCATTTTGTAGGTCTATTATTGTGCATTTATAGAATAGGAAATTGAGAATTGGTGAGTGCAAAATGTTGCATAGAATCAGGTAACTTCATCCTAATGACCTCAGGACTCCCAATTTCTTTGATCATGTAAGCTCTTTAAGTGGGAATCATTCCAGATTAGATATATGCTTCTCATTCATGATATTATAGTTTGTCAGACATTCATGGCAGCAGTTCAAATGGGCCTGGCCAGATTTCTTTGCCCTATGCCAATGCATGGTCATTGTATTCATTGAATGACCAGATTAAAATCAACAGATAAACAAACGTAAAAATACTTTGAATAGGGCTGGGCAGGGTAACGTAGTGGCTAAATCCTCACCTTGCGTGCACCAAGATTCTATATGAGTGCTGATTCATAAACCAGCTGCTCCATTTCCATTCTAGCTCTCTGCTTGTGGCCTGGGAGAGCACTAGAGGATGGCCTGAGACCTTGGGACCCTGCACCCACCTGAGAGACCCGGAAGAGACTCCTGTTGCTGGCTTCAGCTCCTACCGTTGTGGCCACTTGAGGAGTGAACCAGCAGATTAAGAATTTTTCTCTGTGTCTCTTCCTCTCACTGTAAATCTGACTTTTCAATAAAACAAACAAAAAAAACTTTAGGGCCCAGTGCAGTAGCCTAGTAGCTCAAGTCCTCACCTTGCATGTGCTGGGATCCCATATGTGTGCTGATTCTACTCCTGACTGCCCTGCTTCCCATCAAGCTCCCTGCTTGTGGCCTGGGAAAGCACTCAAAGTAGGCCCAAAGACTGGGAACCCTGCACCGACGTGGGAGACCCAGACGAATCTCCGGGCTCCTGGCTTTGGATCTGCTCAGCTCCGGCTATCACGGCCACTTGGGGAGTGATTCAGGTGAAGGAAGATCTTCCTCTCTGTCTCTCCTCCTCTCTGTATATCTGACTTTCAAATACCAAAAATGAATAAATCTTTTTAAAAAATACTTTAGATAAAATACTTTATAAATTCTTGAATTTATTTATCATGAATTTAGATAAGTTAGAAAAATAAATAATTCAGCGTGCTAGAGTGATGACTAACAAGTTAGCAAGTTGCGTAACTGAGCTAGTATTTGTGAAGTGGGTAAAATATATTGATTTTTTTTTCTGTATTTGCCAGCAGCAATATTGAATTTATGTGGGGAGGCGTTATAAATTCCACTGAATTTAAAAATAAACTAATTGCAATGTTATTTATTGACATTGAAAAGACTAAATCACATCCTATTGGGGTTAAAAGCAGTGGTATTCACCAAAGACTCAGCAGCAACTCCTTATGAGCTCTGTTTCTTCAAACCAATTTGGATAGCTGCAATCTTCGTGTGGCGGTTATCACATGTGTTCTAACTTAACAAGATGCAAATTCCTCCCTTTTGCTTGGCCAGCAGAACGTGGAGGCCGGCGATAGAACGGAAGGCCTCTGTGCCATTGGTGAAGCACTTGGACAAGGACTTTCAGTGGAAGCTCCAACCGCAAATACGGCGGAGACAAATAAAATCTCTGACAACAGCTGGTTCTTAGTGTTAGAAACTGGAGAACATGTGCTGCCCCTTGTTTGTTTTACTTGTGAAAGAAAAAATACATGTAGACGTGTGTCTATCAGTTCTCTCCTTTTAACTATTCAGTCATTCGAACTTTGCCATAGTCCCAGGAAATAAGTAATATGATTATTCTAATTATAAACAGTAGGAAAAGGAAACACATTCTCACAGTGTCCGAAAACAGCACAGCTAGGGCCCTGCACCGTGGGGTCAGGCGCAACATCCTTTTCTTGCAAACACCGGGATCCCATATGGGCGCTGGTTCGTGTCCCAGCAGCTCCACTTCCCGTCCAGCTCCCTGCCTGTGGCCTGGGAAATCAGTTAAGGACGGCCAAAGCCTTAAGGTCCTACACCTGTGTGGGAGACCCGGAAGGAGCTCCGGGCGCCTGGCTTTAGATCGGCTCAGCTCTGCATGTTGCAGCCACTTGGTGAATGAACCAGGAGACAAAAGAGCTTGCTCTCTGTCTCTCTTTCTGTCTGTCTATCTGCTTTTCCAGTTAAAATAAGAAACAAACCAAAGAAAAAGGAGAAGAAGAAGTACAGCTGAGGCCCACTGACCGCAGGCAGTCTGGTTGCGTTCTTCCGCTTTATTACCTGACTGTAACTCAGTCTTATTTTACAGAATGTGTCTTCACATTTCCCTGACTAGTTGAGTCTTCACACACAGCCATGGAGGGACCAGAAGGGCCATTTGGCAAGGTGCTCATGGAGGAAGAGTCTCCAAGGTGGTGTGGGCACGCTGAAAGTCACTATGCTTTGTGTCCTTTATGATGAATTTAGTTAAACGTAAACCATTAAGATTTCTGTAATTCAATTTTAATACATTTTATGTTCTCTCAAATTACAAGGAAGTGGCACAGGGAGACTCTTGCTCTCGGAAGGGCCCGGTTTTATATGCTCACCAGTGAATACTTAAGAGAAAGCATTGTTAAGTTATGTGATGCTAAAAAGAATTCAACAGAAAATTCTGAATTTCAGTAAATTTGCTTATCCTGAAATGATCTTTAAAAAATCTTCAATGACCCTTTCATTCTAGGGGAAAATTACACGGAACGGGCTTCGCTGTAAAAGAAACTGTTATCCCACATCCAATTAGAAGTCTTGCTGCTGATCAAGGACAATGTCAATAACGGCACCTGGGCCCCTTGTGGCTTCCTTGGAAGAGAACCTGGGGATCTTTGCCTTTACTTGGCTCTCCTGCAAAGAAGGAAAAGATGTGTGATTAATGAAATGTCAAAAAAAAAAAAAAGTAACCTCTCCGGGGGTGGTTTGCCTCGTGTCTTCAGAGTGCAACAGAGTCAGCAGCCGGCTTACGCGAAATACCCTGCGCCAGGTGAGAGCTTGCACTGTGAAGATTATCTGGGTTTCTCTTTTTCTTTCTGTCAGTCCTTGATCTCCTGAATAGCAAACTAAAACTATTCTTCCTTGAAGAAATAATTGCACCATGGGATTTGGGATTACTGTGAAATGACTACACGAGAACAGCGCGCCTGCATTACGCATGTGCATAGCCAGCAGGCGTGCGTGACTTCTGTACAATTCCTAATGTCATCACTGAGGACATGGCATGTGCTTATATTTATTTTTCCCTGTCGTAACTGATTAAGTATCCAAACACCTCTCTTACAGAAGTACAACGGAAAATCCACTTCTTATTTGTTTGAACATTAAAGAGCTGTCATCACTGATTTAGCATCTGGTAAAAAAAAAAAAAAGAGAGAAACATGTCTTGCGTGTCTTAATAAGAGACACCAAAGAAAGAAACAAAAATAAAACCATAAGGTTGAGTGATTGGGTTCAGTTTCATGTCTGTTCACTTAGTACCTGGAGAGACTCCAGTTACCCCTGAATATGTTCTGACCCTTTTCTTCTCCATCTGTTAAACCAGGAAAGACTCCCAAAGGAAAGTATTATAATATAAATGTATAAAAGTATTAGAATATAAACAATATCAATGTTTTCCACAAAGAAAAATGTGACTTTCAAGTATGAAAAAAGGAGGAAGTTGCCTATATGGTACAATGTTAAGTTACTGAAAATCAGCAGGTAAACAAGACAGCAAGACAGCGGATGGATCTAACAGACATTAATACAACCTCTTATCAAACAACATTGCTTGCATTAGCACACAGAACGTTTTCCAGAACAAGCCGAATGTACTGCAACCAACAGTCAGAAAATTTTTAAAATTAACATCATACCATTCACCCTGTGGGATTAAGTAGGAATGGTACTAGAAATCACCACGAGCCTTAGAAAAGCTAAACTTATATGGAATTTGCACAAAATCCTCCTGAATGACCAATGAATTGCTCTTGAAAAAGTAGGAAAAAATAATAAAATCATTGAAGCAAAAATCAATATTGTTAAAATTGAAAACGTGTTGAAAAATTAATATATTGAATATTATTTTATAGTGGAACATTAATAGAGCTAAAACATTCAAGCTAACTAAGGCAGTCTAAGAGCCCGTGGATACAAGTGGCATTATAAACAGAATTGGAAAATACAATCCTAAAATTCATATAGGTCACTGAAGATCCGGAATCGCCAAAGCAGAGGGGTGGAACTGGTTTCAAAGCATAAAGCGAAGCTAAGGCAGCATGGTATGCACATAAAAGCTGACAAAGGATCAGTAGGCTAGAGGAGTCAGGAACTTACGCTCATACATACAATGATCTGATTTTGGTAAAAGTGTCGCGAACATTCAGCCAGTGGTGCTGCACACCTGTCAGAGGTGGACACAGCTGTGCTCGCGGATGTACACGCTGGAGCCTCAGATGGACCCCAGCCTCTCATCCCGTACAAAATGAACTCAAATGGATCACAGATTTCACCATGAAATACTATGAACAATACTATGAAATTATTAGGAAAAGAAACATACAGCAAATATTTCAAGATATTGGTATAGGCAATGTTTTTTTTAAAAAAAAGATTTATTTTTTATTATTTTTTTTATTGGAAAGGCGGATATACAGAGAGGTGAGACAGAGAGGAAGATCTTCCGTCCGATGATTCACTCCCCAAGTGAGCGCAACAGCCGATGCTATGCCGATCCGAAGCCAGGAGCCTCTTCCGGGTCTCCCACGCGGGTGCAGGGTCCCAAAGCCTTGGGCCGTCCTTGACTGCTTTCCCAGGCCACAGGCAGGGAGCTGGAAGGGAAGCGGGGCCTCTGGGATAGAACTGGCGCCCATATGGGATCCCGGGCGTGCAAGGCGAGGACCTTAACCACTGCGCCACCGCGCCGGGCCCAATTTTTTTTTTTTTTACAAGACCTCCAAAAGTGCAGTCCATCAAGGTAAACCGTGAAAACTTTGGATTCTGTCAAACTCAAAAGCAATTGGTAGTTTACAGAGACATGGAACACAAAGAGAGAAAATATTTCCAGCTACTTACCTGACAAAAGGTTAGTATCTATAAGGTATTGGCAACTAAAAAACTCACCACCCCGTGAAAAAAATAATGCAGAGGCGATAGCGCATGACAAATGCCTGTGTATGTTGTATAAACAACCAGCAGAGAAAGGACAGAGCCGTAAAAGTGCAAAGGAATGCCAACATGGGGAGATGTTGGTTATCTTTATTCACCTGCACATATTTTCTACATGATTTGATATATTACACAGCATCTTTTAAATGCATATAGTTATTGTGTATAAGAATTACAAATTCAGGGTCCAGTGCAGTACCCTAGTGACTTAAGTCCTTGCCTTTCATGCTCCAGGATCCCATATGGATGCCAGTTGATGTCCCAGCAGCTCCACTTCCCATCCAGCTCCCTGCTTGTGGCCTGGGAAAGCAGTGGAGAGTGGCCCAAAGCTTTGGGACCCTGCACCCATGTGGGAGACCCGGAAAAGGCTTCTGGCACCTGTGTTCAGATTGGCTCACCTCCGACCATTGCTGTCACTTGGGGAGTGAACCAATGGATGGAAGAGCTTCCTCTCTGTCTCTCCTCCTCTCTGTATATCTGACTTTCTAATAAAAATTTTAAAATCTTTAAAAAAAAGAATTATAGATTCAGTATAATATTGAAAGAAATGTGTTTTAAATACTGAGTTTAATAAATTATGAAATATTTGAAAGATCATAAGCATTGTTACATGTCCATTTTCAATTCCAATGAATAGCACATTGCAATTTTAAAATTATTTCTCTATGATTTCCTTTTGAGATATTCAAAATATTACTAACGTATCACTTAAAATAGCATGTATTTTAAAAATCTTTTGTTTTCATACTGTAGATTATAATTTACTATTTTGATATTCTGATTTCACTTTCAAAACAATGCCATTAAATTTCCCAATAGACATCATTTTGAAAAGTTACATCTCTGATATAAAAGAGATATACTGTTTCCACGTGAGCAAACTGCTGCTGAGAATACATGCTACCTTCAGATATTTAAAAAAAAAGGAAACATAGGCTATTATTCTTAGAGAAGTTTTAAAATATTTGAACCTGTTCTTTGCTTGTCTTTCACTTTCAGTACGTAAGACAATTCAGTTCCACACACTAACGTACTGAAGGTTTTTCTTTTTTTCACAGATGGTAGATATTTGAGTTAGTTACATGTAACAACGACTGTGAGATCAAGGAGTGATTGGAATATTCCCTTGCAGCTCATAAAATTCTGTGGATTCTGTGTAAGCTCTGAGGAGTGACAGCTTAAGATCTTTTCAGAGTAGCATCGAAGGTTGTTTAAACTGCAATTACAGTTTATAGTGCAGCTGTTAAAATCCACCAAAACAAATTTTCAAAATGACCTTTTCCATCTATTTAAGGAATTTTGCCAAATGTTTAATTTGTAGGCATCTCACTTGGGCTCTTTTCCAAATATAGACCTTTGAATGAATTATCTCATCTTTAGCTTTCTCACACCAAATTGAATGTCTGCGGGTGACCTGAAATGTCAGTGGTGTTAACTCTGCTTCGTGTAGGGGATGCCTTCAGACATGTAACTTTCATTTAAATAAGATGAAATAATTACTGACTGTCCTGAAAGGAAGAAGGCCCTTGCAAAGGCTGTTAGAGTTGCCTTGCAAATGCTGTGAATGCAACTGCTGAAACATGCACATGACAAAAACCATCGAACTAGGATAATTAGTGTGCTGATCAGACTTATGCAGCTGTCAGGGGCTGGGTGAAGAGAATACAAGTCTCTTGAGTACCTTGACTTAGTCCTGCAGCTGTCCCGAAAAAATGAATGTATAGTTACAATTAGCTGTATCAGAGAATAAAGCTGTTAAGATGATTTAGCTGTGGCATAGCTCAATACCAAAATGTTTTCATTGAGATGGGTGAGAGTGAGGTGATGATTGCTTGGTGGCCTCTGGCTGCTTCCCTTCTTGTTGGAAAGTGCCCTGTGCTTCGCAAGAAGTGTTCAGCCAGAACATTCTCTCGCTGGCTGCACTGTCAGAACAGTTTAGCACTCAAAACTTATGCATAGATTCTAAAACTAAATACCATCTCCACATTATTGGTCCAAACAGGTATCATTCATTCCATGGAAATGAATGATACAAATACAAAGACTAAAAAAAGTGTTTTGTAGTGATCAAAGGAAGGAACTTGAAAGGCCTGAGCCGGAATCTAAGCTCCAGATACAGGACGGCTGAGTTTAGATTTTCTCACCTGAAAAGTGAGATGAGTAATTGTTCCTGACTATGAAATAGTGAAGAACAAGGTCTCACCAAAGCCTGGCAAACCACAACCAATTTGAATGATAGCTACTAACAATGGGGAAAAAAAAAAAAGAAAAAGGATTCTAATACAGAATACCAATAATCTCACAACCAAATCGCAACTCACAGTTTGACTACCAAATGTAATATGTACCCGCAGCAATAGTCTAAATCATCCAGTACATATTGGGGATGTTATGATGTCATTGAGTCCACGACCAAGTGTTGTGTTGGTCTGAAATTGGTTACCTTGGAGGGAAGTAAGAAAGAGGTGTGGAAGGTAAGCAAAGTAGAATAAAAAGGAAGTAGAGAGCCTGCTGCAGACCTCACTCAGCCCCAGGCAGTGTTCTTAGAGTGCACTATCCCTGAGTTCAAAGCAGAGTTATAAAGAACTAAAACTAGAAGCTACACAAGCTGGTCATAGTCCTTCCAGTGCATTCCAAGTCATGGACGGGGATGGCAAGTCCAGGAGTGTCCACTACTGATTCAGTCCATACTCCATACTACTGTTTTTGCTTTCACACTCTGGAGTCAAATTCCTGTAAAGCAAACTTCTAGGCTGATGTTTAGACAGTTCTGATCACAAAAAATGGAAATATGGTTCGTTAGACCAAGAAAAGAGTCTCATCTAAGCAACAGATGGAAAGAAGTTTGGGGAAACGGTTTCAATAGGCCACTCTGAAGCAATGGAGCACTTAGGTGTTGAAAGCTTCTATGGGGTTTTCGTTTGCATCTTCACATCCCTTTTGATGTAGCATCATTGTGGGACTTACTTAATTTTTTAAAAGATTTATTCATTTCTATTTGAAAGGTTTGCAGAGAGAAAAGCGGAGGCAGACAGACACACCAGAGAGAGAGAGACTCTCCCATCCTTCCATCCGCTGGTTCACTCCATGAATGACTGCAAGACTGGAGTAGACGTGATCTGGAACCAGGAGTAGAACTTCCTCCAGGCCTCGCGCATGGGGGCAGGTGCCCAAGACCTTGAGCCATCTTCCACTGCTTTCCCACGTCATGAGCAGGAAGTTGTATCAAAAGTGGAGCAGCTGGAACATGAACCGTCACCCATATGGGATGCTGGTGCTGCGGAGTAGGGGATTGTTACACTATACCACCTGCCAGCTGCAGTTCTGGGACTTCCACCTCCTTGCAACTTGGTCAATTCATCTGAAAGATAAAATAGTAAGTACAAACTAGAGTAATATTTTTAAAGCATTTATCACAGCTTTTAATAGGTAGTGTTATGATATGTTGTTGGTTATTGCTATATTGTTTGTTAAAAATATTCACTCAGAGCTGGAAATAGAAAATACAGATTGGTAACTAGCAAGAACAAAATCAATCCCTATGAGAACATTAATATGAGAAATGTGCATAACAAGCAGATATGATCAGTTCCAGTTTAGCATGCTTGATAGTATAGTTATTGGGGTTAATTTACATATACAAATCATGGATATAACAGCTTATTTAAATGACTAAGGGCATTTTACGATATTCATACATTCACAGGATTTCCAAATTTGCTTGAAATAATACAGTTCTCTGCATGTTCAAGTGAAATACTCAGTAGTATGCACTCTTTATTGTTAATGCCCTAATGACATATCTTGCACAGCACTGATTTCCTCACATTTAGCATTAGTTTATTTTTTATATGGGGCGCAGATCTATGCCCCATGACAGGTGTGTCTGCCTTCTCAGGGTGCATGCCTTGCAGCTGCCTTACATATGAACAGAATCCCTTCAGTAGCACTGCTCAGTGACCTGTGAAACCAGAAGATTTCTTGGGAATCTGTGTGAATCTGGAGATGTAGCTATTACTAGTCTCCAGGGACACATGAAGCCAGGACATAAAATAACAACCCAAGTCCCAAGGTCCAGTGTCCTAAAGGTGAGGATCCCAACTCTAACCTGTTTCTGACAAGCTCGGCCATCTCCCGCAAAGTTCACTTATTACTCTCTTTAGAAATCATGTTTCCACAAATGATATTAGGAATAGCAATAAGAAAGTATGTAACTCAGGATTAATTTAGATGGTAATATTAGAACTGATAACATTCTAAATGCACTTCACAAGTGTCCATTAAATTCCTTTCCCTTAACAACTAATCCGCTTTTTATTAGATTAACAAGCTCCAGGTAATATGGTTAATTAAAACTAAGCTTGTTCTATAATAATCATTACATATATAGATTAGGTATCCTAAAAGCTATGGCTATGAACTACTAATTCAACACACAGAAGTCCTTAAAAATGAAATTCAGTTCTGAATGTTCTGGATATCAATCAAATAGCTAATTCTGTTTTACTCAATGTAAAGCAGAGGAGCTCCTTTATTCTACAAATCTCAGAATAGTGACAAAATGGGGAAAACAAGGGGAGAAGAAAATGGAAAGAGAGAAGCGGCGGCGAGGGGAGAGAGAAATTCCTAAACCTACAAAACTATATCATGGAAAATGGTAACAATAACAATTTTTAAAGGAATAAATTTCCTAAGTGGAAAAGGAAAAAAAGTCTGAGTGTCCTATACACATGGACAACGGTGGAGAACAACTGGTAATACTAGTAGGACTTCGGTGCTTTATTTCAAAGGGAAACAGCGCATTAGTGACCACCGGAGAGCCCAGCCATTTCCCTGCCAGTTCCATTCCAGAAGATGATTTACTATGCATATCATTTTTATTTCTGATATAGCCTTTATTGAAATTTCCCCAGTATTTCTTTCTTTATGGAAATCTCCCTTCCTCTCAGGAAGTCTGTAAAGAAGTTATGGACTACTTGCCAAGTTAAATACTTAAACATTTATTTCATTCTCTTTTCTTGAAAACACAATGCTGTAAGCAATCTAAAATTTAATCCTGACTCTTGAAAGAAGAAAGAACTTTTGGCAATGAAATAGAAATGAAGCTATAGTGTTTGTAATTACCAGTTCTTGGGGGAAAACAATAAACATCCAATCCCAAAGCACAGCACTCTTTTACAGGCAGAGACAAAAGCAGGAGAAAGGGGAATGCGTGGATTCGTTTTTGGAACTTAGGAAAAGGAGAAACAGGTGTTATGACTTTCAACTCTCACTTGCACTGCTTCTGTCCCAAAGCGCCATCCCCTGTCATGAGTTCATGTTCCGCAGCAGTAGTGATGCTGTTCCATATAGAGCGATACAAGAGGGTGACGCATATGAGAAAGCAGCAGGACATTAATGTGTACGGCTTCTTCTAGGAGGCAGACTTAATCAGAATCTCACTGTGAATGAAAACAAGTTATTTAGCCATAGGTAAATTGACGTTTTGGTCATTTCGGCTGTTTGTAGCTTGGTCACAGAGATAATCTCATATGTGAACTCTATTTGCATGGCTATTTGCATAATCATGCAAAGAGATAGATGATTAAACCAAGTCCACAGAATCACAGTAACAGTGCGCCAAATGTGCTTTAAAAAGTTTTCGCCACGTGGACTGAATACAGAGAGAACTTTACACATGCACGTTTGGTATCGTAATATGACAAGCTCTAAATGTCACTTATGCTGGGAGCACCTGGACTGAGGTTCTCTCCCACTTTCCTTTCATTATAAAATAAACAGGAATATATTAAGAAGGTTTAAAAATTATTCCTCATGTAATTTTCCTGCACCTTCGTAGTCTGCTTGCATTCAAACTCGTGTGTACTATTTACATTTGTCGTACCTGATATTCATGCCCCATGAGTCTCACAGTTCAGATCATTTCTATTTCATGTTGGGGAATTCCGGTTTATCCTTCCCTTTGGAAGGAACATCTCCACATTTCCTAATTTTCACTGATAGAAAAATCCTTGATGTATATGCGTATTTATCTATAACTAAATGTGTAACAGAGGAATCTATATCACTAAGCCAATCCATAAAATTGAATTAAATACAAATTCTTGATTAAATAGTCCCTCATGATACTGAAAAGCTGTACACATTAAATTAAATCTGACATCATTATTGAAATTAAAAGCTAAGTACAACACTATGGGAAAACTATTGAGTACAGGCAGGAAGGCGGACAGGGTTCAATATTGAAACAGTCTGAACCTTGCCTCTTCATGCGCCTTTCTACACCTTGTTCCCTTGTAGTCACTGAATCAGAGAGGCACATGTGTCGGGCAAGGGGACTGAGGATGACGTGAACTGTCACTCAATGCGGACAGCTCTTGTCTTGAGAGAAAACTTTGTTATGTAAGACATTCAAGTCTGAAAATATCTTGAAAATTACTATTGCATAGACATGGTAACACCAGGGGTAGAGCGTTGCAGAAATTTAAATAATTTTATAGAACATTTTGAAGTATTCTAACTTTGCTTCTTTGATGATCTATCAATAAACAGTACAGCTGGTGCATTAAATTGCGGTCATATAGTTCTGATTATATTCTCAACACACTTAGGGATAAGTGGCAGAAGTAAAATCAGCAAAACAAGCCTGTTTCTCCTGTATGTTACAATGCCATTGTAACCCAAATGTTTTCTATGTCGTGCAATAATAGAGTTGTTCTACCACCCGCAACCTGGGTGAGACCCAGGTGTGACGAGGCACTCCAAAGTTCACCATTGCCTTTGGACCAGGCAGTGTTTAAGACTTTTGAAATATTGCCAAGTGCTAAATCACTTTTATGGCACATCTGGGCCAAACATACACCATGAGTTCCTGAAAGACTCATAAAAAATTAAAGTCAATTAGTAACCCCAATAATTGCTCACTGACCTTTCGAACACAGTAAGCCAGTATGTGACGTGGCAATACAAAATGGAATAATCTGTCCTACAGACATGTGCCCAGCAGCATTGCTGGTGAGTCAGCCAAGGAAAACCAAGGAACAGAAATGAAATAAAGGCTCCAGTGCAATGAAGTAAATGCAGTGAAGGGCTCCATGATGATGATCAGTACTGTCCAAGGAGGAAGGTGCTTTAGAGTACTAGAAAATTCTTCATTATATGCTGTGAAATACAGGTGCAGCTTAATGGGGAAAAGTTAGGTTTGGGATGAAAGATTTACCACGTGCAGGAATTCATTCTTACTGTTCTTCCGAATTCTGAGTAATGGTGCATTAATAGTGTCCTGATGCTGTTGTAACAAAATATCTTAACACTCAGTGACTGAGCAAAAATTCAGAATTATAACCTTGGTGATTTTAAAGTTCACTGGACTTGGGCCCAGCATGGTAGCCTTGGACCAAAGTCCTCTCCTTGACTGCACTGGGATCCCATATGAGCGCTGGTTATAATTCAGCAGCCGCACTTCCCACCCAGCTCCCTGCTTGTGCCTGGGAAAACAGTCAAGGACGGCCCAAAGCTACATTCACAAGTTTCTCTCTGCAGGTAGTAAATAATGAGTCACACCCAGAATTCTGAAGTGTCTGGGTTAAAGCTGAGGCTGTGGTGCAGCATGCTAATCTGTAAGCTGTGGAACCGGCATTCCATAAGAGTGACAGTTGGAGTCCCAGCCGTGCCACTTCTGATTCATCTCTTTCTTAATGTGTCTGGGAAGGCATCAGAACATGGCCTGACAGGTTAGACTCCAAGCACCCATATAATAGACCCAGGTGGAGTTCCAGGATTCTTGTTTAGACTTGGTCCAGCCATGGCCTTTGCAGCCATTTGGGGACAGTGGATAGAAGATTATATACATATATATATATATAGAGAGAGAGAGAGAGAGAGAGTGTGTGTATATATAAAAGGCTCTGTTACCTCCATATTGTGCATGTACTTAAAGAGAGAAAATAATTTATATAATAAAATAATATATAATACAATAAATATATAATATAATAAAATAATAAATATTTATAGAGAGAGCATATAATGGAGAATTTATGGATCTGCTCTGCATGTGTGTTCCTCCCTCTCTGTAACACAGACTTTCAAATAAGTAAAATAAACCTTTAATTAAGTAAATCAGTCTATGCAAATTGAAGTCACCCATGGCGATGGCATGTCTGAATAACATTACCATGAGTTCATCTCTGTGCTTCCTGTGCCACCGGGTCTAGTATCCTAGTGTTTTAATGGACTCTGAGACATTGTACTCAACAAGTGTGCTTGTCCTATACATAACCTATGTATCATTTTGAGTTCAGTACTGACAGCACACTTACAGGCAGGAATTGAGTTCAACACCATTTCACCCGTGACTTTATTTCCATTTTATCAGAGCTTGTACACAGGACTAACCTTACAGTGTCGTAACCATTTGCATTTATTCAGGCCATTTTGTAAGAAATATCTAGAAGGAACATGTTAGGATTCAGCTGCAGTGATTTCTAAAGCAATTGAGTTTTAAAATTTCAGGAAGTCGTTTATTTGAATACATCTTGCTTCTTAGTATAAAGTATGACTTCTATTATGGGTATTTTAAGACTTCAACCATTAGCATTTATTGAAGAACTTCTTTATTTTTTAGTGAAATCAAAGTGAACATATCAACTCCACCACATCAAATTTTACTAATTTCAGTATCACCACTACATTGTAGAGAGTTCTTCTACTATGTGTTGAAAACCATTTAAATATTTTACTTCCAATTGGTTTTCATTCTTAGAAACACTTGGATGAAGTTTTGAAGCTGTGTAATCTGCCAAATTTCTTGTGACTAACATGGATTCAATTCAGTATTTTAGTGAGATGTGTGTTCAGATGCAACTTACTAACCTCTTTACCCTAGCGGTCCTGTCAGGAAAATCGCTCTCCACTTTTCATAGGCATTCACACATTTTGCTATTGCTCTATTTCACTTGGTCTGTGCTCCATAATTCTATGAAAACAGTTTCAGTGCTTTAGAGAATATCGAACTTTTAGCCCCTCAAGATTCTCTATCTAAGGTGGAATTTTGAAAAATAGATTGTTGTGGCAAATTGCTTTGACATAACCCATCCATCCTGTATCACTTTCCTGCTGCTAAAAGAGGGTTGTGAGACTCTGTATATCCACTGAGAAGGTGTGTGGCTACAAAGAGGCACACATTAAAATAAATTAAAATACGATATCTGTAGAAAGACTAGAGCTTTTTTCTTGAGAAAAAGTAACTGTTTTGTGGTGTTTTTAAATCACTCATTAGCTCACATATGCCTTGTACTTGGTCACATTTTTGCATCCATATGTATATATATAAAGACTCCCCCTACACACACACACACACACACACACCACACACACCTGAAGTTATGTGAAAGTTGTGAAGGACATAATTTTTTTAGGTATTCCTGAGTCATAAACAACATATTAATATACCCAACTCTACCTCATTTTCAATAAAATTGCATTGACTGCATAAAACAAAAGTAAGAATTTCCATCCCCAGCTGATTTTTCACCATGATCTAACGTATACTGGCATTAAGGAATTTCCCCCACACTACTGTGACGTTGAGCATAATTATTGGAAGAAAGGCCATAAAATCTTCAATAAGTGTTTACTGCTGATTGGTCGTAGGCATTGTGTAAGAAGCCTTAGCTCTCACTTGGGTGTCCTCGTCTGTACACACAAGGAGAAACACAGGCTTCCGTTTTTCAAGCTCATGTTCTCATTAGTACACATCCTACGTCCGCCTACCACCCACTGGCCAGAGCTTAATCCGGTAGGCAATTCACCTCACAGGATTATAGATGTCTTCACTATAAGATATTATTTAATATTTGAAGAAGTGGATAGGACTATTACTCAAGAAATACATGTATCAAAACAATTAAGGTGATCCCCCCCCCCCAAAAAATAACATCCCATTCTTATTTTGCACTACATCTAAAATCTCCTTTTTGCGAGGAGGCAAGAGATGATAAGTGTTATTCTTAGATTCCATCAATAGAAACAATACCAAAGAAATTCACATTTCTGAAGACTTCCTCTTCAGGGTCATATACTGCCCGTCTTTCACAGTCCTCTCTTCGGCATCATGCCAATGCCAAATGAAGTTGTGTTTTGATAGCTAATGATCATTCGATTTGACAACTAGCTTGATGATTACTCTGTGCCTTTCAGCATCAAGTAAATATATTGTACGGAATGTCAACAAAATAAGTGGCTGAGCATTTCATACATGTTTCTCAAAATGCGATCAACTCATAGACAGCTATTTTTAATGATGATGTTTCTTCCATTGTGCTTATTGGCCATAAGTCATGCAGTCGTCTTTGAGTTTTAAGCAGAGCCTCACATTTTTCACTCTTCTGCCTCATAAACTAAAAGTGATTGAGTTATAAATAGTAAACTAGTGGGACCTGATGTGTAACAGTGAAGTCATTGTTTTTTTTTTCTTTGAGTTTTATTTATTTTGTGTGTGTGTGTGTGTGTGTGTGTGTGTGTGTATGTGGTGGTGGTGGTGGTGGTGGTGGTGGGAGTTGGGGGAACTTCTGAACTATCCCTGTAGCTTCATACCAGAGCCTGTGGCCAAGTCTTGTCACCTCCATGAACAAGGAATTTCCCTGTCTTGACAATGATACTGAGATGTTCAACTCTTTGGAGATAAATGTGTGCCTAAAGTGTGTATTGCAGGCTTGTAGCTCCTCATAGCTTTACACAAAATTAAACTAGGTTGTGTGTTTGGTATAGCAGTTATGACACAATCGGAACACTGTACACTATCCCAGAGTGCCGTGCTCACGACTGGCCCCACTTTCCGTGTCAGATTTCTGCTAATGCCCACCCCAGGAGCAGGCAGATACCTCCCCTAGCTAGCAGGATCTAGCAGGAGTTAGCAAGTGCTAGACGACCTAGCCTTGGCCGTTTGGGAAGGGAAGAAGCAAATGGAATAACCCTCTCTTTCCCTCTCTCTAATTCTTTAAAATAAATAAGTCTTTTTGTAAAAAGTGATATTAGAAATTAGCTGAATTTTCTAGTTTTTATAGTCCAGAAAAAGCCAGGAGAGGTACACTAGGCTAACATGCCAAAAAACAGCCCTGCCTGTTTAGGGCTGAATAGTATATGAATAGTATATGAAAGTATTCCTGGACTTACCTTGCATTTTTGCAAGTTTTTTTATTTGATTCAAGTAATCTCTGCTGCTTGGTCTGAAAATTACGTAGTACAAAAAAGGCAAATGCATGTGTCAACTCATGACCCAAGACAAAGATGTTACAATTATCTGGAAAAAATAAATTGAGACGTCGTGGTTAGGCTTTTTAATAACTGCTTTAGTCAGATTTTGAAATACTTTAATGGCTTCACTTAGGTCTGGTCTGAAATGCTCTTTGGATTAATGATATTCCTGATGTCCCTTGATGTTTCCCACTCCTTGAATTAATGAGGAGGAACCAACTGCTGGAGTCAGCAACAAAGGTAAATATTGTACATCAGTTCAGAAAAACGTAACTTTTCTATAGGAGGAAAAGCAGCAAAGTGGGTAAGTATGTTTGGCTTTATTATTTTTTTTTGAAGCCTAGAAAATGGGAACACCACATTTTGTCTCAAATTTCAGAACTCAGCAGTCCACTGGCATTCGTCATCTGTGTGAATTTGATATTGTATATTATACATAATGCTGTAATGCAGTAGGCTTTGTTTTGTTACTTTGGGACCTGCTCTTCTGAAAAGCATAAGCAAAATTGCTAATCATGAAGGAGGAGTTTTCAGAGGGCCATTTATTATAAAAATTCCATTAAATTAAATGATGGAAAAAGCTAGTATGTCATTTAAATAAAACTTGTGTTCTCTGAGGAATCATTTTTGATCTGTGAATTTGATAAAATATACATGTTTTATCTAAAGCTATTTAAATTTATAATTTACATTTATTTAAAGCTGTATTGAGTATTTCAAATGGAATGAATCCTATTACTACTTATTATTACTAATAAGTTTGTTTACTTAACCAAAAAAACAAATCTAAGTGGACATTTTCACATTGTTGTTGATAAAATTTGAAAAATATATTTTTATTTGGGCTACATTTAATAAAAGTGTTGTCCTTCTGATGTATCCACATTTAAACAGGCCTTTCTTTAATGTATAGTCTATGAATAAGAATGGTTTATAAATAATCGCTGTGAACAACACAGTATAGGCCTTCATTTGTAATGCAGTATCATCCATTTACTTCTAGCATGTTATTATCTATAATCTATATCTCAAGCAGATTTATATTCCAACATAATGTTGATAACATAGTTTAAAGCACGTGTGCTAATGAAATACACATAAGCTGGCCAGCTCATCCTCGGCACGTGAACTACATTTTCCAGTTCCCCATGCAAATAGAGTCATGTAACTGTGTGTAAACAAGGATAGGTCCATCACAGGTGAATCCATCACGTGAAGTAGTCGTAAATCCTACAAACCTTCCCTCTCCATGTACTAGTAAGACAACTGTGGGGGAGCAAGTGAGGGGCGCCAGGATTCCAAGGGTCCCAGCAATACCCATGCCCCATCCCGTACGTGTGCATGTGACCCTAAGGGAGTTACAAAGTAAAGCTCCATGTCCATTGAGATTCTGAGGTTATCATGACACTTAAAGTTACCTATGCTGAAAAATACCAGTAGAAAAAACCAACTTGTCAGAGGCAAGCTCATGTTGCTTTAGATTTCCGCCCCCCAGGCCCCCTCCCCGGACCTTTAAGGCGAAGGCTACTAATGGAACTTCGCATTAACTCTGCTTCTCTCAGTTGTGCATAACCCAAGTAAAATGTCATCTAGTCAACAGTGCACAGCAAATGCGACGTTTTCCCACATCGTCCAGTGCTATGTCCAGGAGTCTGGGCATCTGTCAGTTGATTTTTGTTGTTGTTGTTGTTGTTGTTGCAGTTCAGAAAGCCTATACGTAACCCTTTTTTTTATACCTGTTTTTTATACCTGTTAAACCCTTTTTTTTATACCTGTTTGTACAGACTTGGCAATGAATTGTCCCTTATCCTATAGATTAAAAGACTGCACCCTACCTGATAATAAAAAGCAGTCAATCCAAAGCAGTTTTCATCCTTAAATGACAATGTGCCCTAAATGAGATCGTCTGTCCCAACCATGTCACAATATATTCTGACTTCATCATGACAGCCTCTGAAACTGTATTCCAGCAAACACATCTGATGAACACAGATGTTATCTCTTTTATTTAATTCTGAGTGTGGGTGAACAGATCCCAGAAAACTCCTTCTGAGTTCCACTATCATCAGTTCCTTTGTATCCCGATTGTCCCCTGATTTTGGTTCTGTGTATGATTAGTCCCTTCACCTGTTCGAAAAACCCTGGCACCTTTTCTCTGTCAAAATGCAGAACGCTCTGCTCACGTCTGCCCTTGTTCTACCTCACAACCGCCTCTGCCCCATTTCTCTTTCTCTTCAGAAACGTCTCACAATTATATGCCTGTAACTGTTGAAAGAAATATAATTTGCTTCATAGGCGTTATGGAATCTTCAGTAAATACTGCAGAATAGCAGGAGAGTAACCAAGGAAGGGCAAGTAGGATATAAAAACACCTCTTAACAGAATTGATATTTACAGACACCATCCAGAAAGAAAAGCATGGTCAGAACATAGAAAAACTACAGAGGCAGTGCACACCCTCACCTCTCCTGCTTTGCCATATTTAAGAGTTACATCACTGTTCACCTTGTGTATCATTATAAAAATCGTGTCGACTTGGCTTCTGCATCTGTACTGCCAGTGATTTCCTTATGAATCGTTACAGCACTTCTAATGCTAGAAGTACCCACATTGATTTTCCCCCATATTTTCTGAAGAAAACCTTATAATTGCTGCCGGTATCATTTTGTTCCTTGTTTGATGTTTAACTTTGATAATTTGAGAAGCGACAAGCTCCACTGAGATCTTTAAATTAAAAATGATCTTCTGCATTTGTGCATTACCAGACACCATGGTGTGTTATGCCTGTTCACCTTCCAGTCTGAATACCTGACACTCACAAATCAGCCTTTTTAATCGGTTTCACAGCTTTCGAATGAAGGCATTGGGCCAGGCAGTGTGTCTTTTTAACTGATCATTGAATAGGTACAAAGAATAATTCTATGCTATGTTTGAGGGTCAAATGGTTGTACGAATGTCTGAGGACACATCCAGCTGAGAAAAGCTCATAGCCGATAGCTTTGCAGTCTATCTGAATAGATGTCAACCAAGTGCTCTTCCTTACTCTTTAGGGAAATGGTCGACTTTGAGGTTTGTGTCCATTATTTGCATATCCTGTGAAAGAGTTTTAGCTATTAAGAGATTAGTGTCTTGAGACACTTCACTTTTTTTTTTTTGCTTTGCAGAAAATTCAGATTTTTTTAAAGGAAATGACAGGTTAGTGCCAACTCTGCATCAGTCTGTTGACACTATGTGATTGCTTTGTGTCCTTGTCACGTGCCAGCAATTACTGTGATGTCAAAATTTTCACAATTGTTGTGTCTGTTACACTGATCTGTAACCAGTGACATTTGGTTGGTGTTACTATTGTTGTCTGGGGGTTCCATGAACCACCCCATCAAAGATGCCAAATATGATCAGTAGATGCTGTGTTCTAGGGCATAGACGTTAAGCCACAAAGGCCTCTGTGTGTCTCATATCTGTAACTTTATATCAAATTATAGAAGTGATTCAGCTCTGTGAGGAAAGGGCAATGAAATAGCCTCAACACCAAGACTCTTGAATCAAACAGCCAAATTATAAATGCAAAGGGGAAGTTTGTGAAGGAAATGAAAAGCTCTACTTCAGTGAACACGAATGATAAGAAAGCAAGAACAATCTTAGTGTGATAAAGAGAAAGATCTGGTGGCCCAGGTAGAACATCAAACCAAGCACAATGTTCTTTTATAGCCACCTGATCCAGGGCTCGATGAACTCTTCACTTCTGTGAAAACTGGGAGAGTTCAGGAAGTTGCACAAGAAAAATCTGAAGGTACCAGGAGCTAAAGGTGTCTCCACCTCACATCAAAGTGCAAGGTGAAACAGCAGGTGCCAAAATAGAGGCTGCAGCAAGTTATCCAGAAGATTCGGCTGGGAGGTTAGACAAGCACAGCCACACTAAACAGCAAACTTTAAATGTAGATGAAACAACCTTAAATCAAAGATGATACCAGCTAGGACTTTCATAGCTACAGAGGAGAAACCAATGTTTCAGACTCAGATCAAAGAGCAGGTTGACTCTAGAGCTAGGGGATAACGTAGGGCCAATCGCTTTAACCTGAAGCCAATGTTCATTGACCATATCAGATCTTACTGCCTCTCAGAATTACACTATATCTACTCTGCCTGTTCTCTACAAAGCATAGAGGACGGCTTCTCTGTTTACAACAAGACTCACTGAGTAATTTAAGCAACTTTTCCACTCCTATTTCTCAGGGAAAAAAATGAGACAGGCATTTGGTGTAGTGGTTAGATCTCATTTGAGAAATTTGTATCTCATATCAAAATACCTGGATTCAATCCCCGACTCTTCCTCCGGTTATAGCTCTGGGAAGCAGCAGTTGATGGCTGAAGTCAACGGGAGACACAATCTGAATTCCTACTGCTCTACCTAACTCCAGGGATGCTGGCCTACATTCAGAACTCTACTAATAACATCTGCTGGTGTGGATGTGGGGACTAAAGACACCCTCCTTCGATGCTGGTGGGAGTGTAGGCTAGTACATCCAGTATGGAAGTCAGTATGGAGAGAGCTGAGAACTGAAAATTGATCTACTGTATGACCCAACTAGCCCACTTCTGGGAATATATCCAAAGGAAATGAAATCTGCATATGAGAAAACGACCATGCTCCTACATTTACTGTAGCACAATCTACAGTGGCAAGGACGTGGAAACAACCCAGATGCCTGACAAATGGGAATGGATAAAGAAGCCATGGTACATCTACCCTATGGAATACTACTCAGCCATTACAAACAATGAAGTTTTGCCATTTTCAACCAAATGGTCCTAACTAGAAACCATTACGCTCAGTGAAATAAGGCAATCCCAAAAGGACAAATATATGTTCTTTCTGCTACAAGAGTAAATAGAAACTTAATTAGCCACTACTCAAGGATCAAAGGTAGAAGTTTACAAAACATAAGGCAGGTGCTCACTTAATGTGAGTCAAGAAAATTATCAGTTATCTATACATATATAATATATCACAGATAACAAACATGCATATCGTATATTATATTGTATATAGGAAATATTGGCTGAGCAGTATGGGAATCAAGAATGATTTGAAGAAGTGTCAAATAACGGGAAATGCCAATGTTGTGGAAGAAGCGGAAAGGAGGGAATTCAGAGCAGTTAAGGGCCACTGCTAACAAAGGTGAGAGCAGTTTCTGGAATTTGCAGACACACACACACACACACACTCACACACACACACGCGAAGCTGAAGTGAGATGAGAAGCATTTAGGGTACAGGAGATTTTTTTCTTTTTTTCTCTAATAACATGAATTGATTGTTGAATATCCCCCCATCGTAAAGAATTCCCAAACCAACTACACTTTGCTCATACCTGAAAGGAAATCTTAACCAATAAGAAGTGAGAAAGCAAGCAAAATTCCAGCAATGCTGAAAAAGGAGAAATATCAGTCTCGACTTTTTTCTCAAGAGTGGCATCTGGTAGCAGAAGATAAGAAATGCCTTTACACATGAGAGGGGGATCTTCCCAGTGATAATCAGCTGGAAAGACTTCGGTTCGTTGCTTCCCTCCAAGTGAGAGGAGGTCTCCAACACGGCTCTGGCCCCAGCTGGAGAAGACACTTGCAGGACTCTTGTAAGAAATTTGCCGCAGGCATTTTCCAAGGCACGGAAGAACTGGCATTAATCTCTGCAATATTGGAGCTGAGAATAGAAACAGAAATATCTAAAGTGAAATAAATATGATCGATGAAGCTGTGTAATGAAAGAGGGAGTGGATGTATTTTCAGAGTGATCTTTGCACAAAACCAGACAGCAAGGCGACAAGCATTCTATCTAGCAAAGGCTGCACTTGATCTCCCTTGGGGCTCCCTGCATTGACAACACCCGGGAAATACTCCCACATCCCACGGAGGGACCAGATCCTCTCATAAACAGCAAGCTCTCTAAAATATATTTTTGTGTTTTCTGGCCTAATATACCTTTATATATGGCAGGGTTATATTGGAGACACGGAAGAGAATTTGTCCCTTCCCCTCATCAGATGTTTTGTTTTGTTTTGTTTCGTTTCCCCTGGGCCAATGGCAGTAGCTTCAATGGGAGATACGCCATGTGGAGAATCTCACAAAAGAAAACAGTCGGCTTCAATGGAACAGTGCTGATGGTCAACACACTCTGGGAATTTGAGCAGTATTTTCTGCTCTTTCAAGTGGTAGGCATGCAGAACAAGTTGGCCATGTGCTGCTCTTCAGGCTCCCACATCCAGGCTAGGTCAAACTTGAGTTGAGTGACAACAATAGCTTTGATCTTTCAGTCATTTTAGAAATCTGATTGCTATGTTGGACAGGAACTTTTTACTACTGATCAGAAACCTTGTGATGAATGACACGACCTGAGGGCTTGTTATTATCTAAGAATGAACAAGGAAGACTCAGGATTTGCTGGAAGTTTAAAATGTATCCCCAAAAGATAAATGCCTCAAGAAGAGAATTCCACCAACCAAGAAATGTGAACAAAATATTCAGAAAAAAGCAAAGAGCAGGAAGAAGCCTGCCAGAAGTTGATATAAACAAACATTGTGAAAAAGTATGCATGGCTTTACAAAGTTTGTATGAAAATGGACGTATCTTTAATCCCACTATCCCATCCAACTTTGAAGTGCCCATGTAGTGCTTCAAACTAGTTGCAGAATAAATGTGCACTGTGGTTGCTAGGAAATCGACACCAAAACAGAGCACCGAATGTTGAACATGAAACACAGAAAGAGAGAAGACGTGGGGAGCCAATCACAGCCTAATTGGATTAATCAGAGATAATAAACTTAAAGAGGGTGGCTACCAACCTGGGCATGGAAGGGGTGAGACCTGTCAGAGGCCCAGTCCTTCGGGAGGCTGGGTGTTTTATATTTTGCAGTCTTAGCGTGTCCTGAGGGTATCAGAATTCCTATCAATGGGTAGTGTGTGGATCTGCAGTGGCACAGTCTTTGTATTTGGTAAACCTTGCTCTCTGGGCGCAAGGTAATTTGGAGACTGCCCTTGGAGGAGGTGAGGAAGCGATGCAATTTCCCCCTTAGGATGGTCTTTTCAAATGAAGAGCAAGTCCTTGGCCCCAGCATTTGTGTCCTTGTCCCTCCCATGATGACAAGAGTTCTGGAAAGATATGTATAAGGTTTTATTGGGAAGATATTTTTCTAACCTCAGAATATAGGTTAAATTGCGTTCTATACAGAAATACATGAAGCACAGATGGAAGCGTGGAGGCCATGGCTGAAATAAGAATGAGAGGGAGGGAGCATTAAAGAACAGCATGACTGCTTCCGCCCTTACTTTAAGTGGCTCTGCAGGACTCTAAACTACACAGTCAGAAGAACAGTTTAAGAAGTACTGTCCTCAGGGTGTGCTTTCCTGCAAAGCGACTGTCCATCCCTCCTGGAGCCACAGAGAAAAGAAAAGGTTCAGATAAATGTAACCAGTATGGGAAGGAAAATATTCTCAAATTATAAAAGAAATACATTTTTAAAAACAGTTTAAAAGAAATACTAGGGTTCCTTCATCACATCCTTTATGAAATAAAATGCAAGGTAACTAATATATCACATACCACATCCTCTGTAGATTTTGGGGGGGGCGTGGTCAAGTTGCTCAAATGCACTAATGATTTCAGTATTACTCACAATTATGTCAGCACTTAAGGCTTTGAAAAACATTCAGCATATTTATTTAAGGTGTATTTACCAAGCTTTAGCCTCGTAATTTTTTATTTCTCAGAGACTAGGTTTCATATTTATTCACCCATATGAAAAAAATTAAGTGAACAAACTTATATAGTACAATATTTATTCATGCAGCACATATATATCTTCATACATTTCCAATGGTAATCTCAGAGTGCTCATGATTCATTAGTAATAAACTTAAAATCATGATAAAATGATGTTCATGGTGAAACACATCAAGAAAATAACAGCAGGCCAGCAGAGACACTCAGCTGTCACAGCTGACTTTGTGTTCCCTTCGGTGGCCAGCTCAACAGCGACCCTCCACCACACTTCCATGGCTTTGATTTTTTTTTTTTTCTCTTTGGAAGCATCCTCTTTAGCTTGTTTCTAATTAACACTTCCATGCAGCTGAAACAAAAATGCTTTTCCATGCCTTAGTTTCAGCTTTTCAGAACAATAGAATACTCTGTTACTGTGTGGGCTCCATGACTTCTAATTCATCACTCCCATTCCCAATGAAATGATGGCTAATGACTCAGTACCAAATGCTTTTGTTGTTGATATTTGAACCAATTTTGTTTTATTATGCAAATGCTCAAATATTAAAAAGAATATTGGCTAATAAACTAGTCCTCTATGGAGGACTCACTTTCAGTATGTCAACATTTTCTTTCATCTCTCTGGCTTTACGATGACTGAATTCTTTGTACAGAAAATCTGTAAATTTCCATTTTCTATTCTTTTTTCAGAGATAGTTATTCGAGTTCTATGAATTTCTTTTGAAGGTGTTATGCTTTCCTGATTCTTGTGAATTCCTGTCAGCTTTCAAGATGTTTATGAATTTCAAAGGCCAATTAGTAATTTAGGTAGACAAAGACCTTCTCCAATTGGCTCCAAGGACTGAGATTGAGGCTAGATTGTGTCTGGCTATATATGTAGCACAGGTATAAATTGTGTCTCGTCCTTCAGTTGACTGAACTTACCCCTGGATTTTAACCAGTAATGTTGGTGCTTGAACGTGTTTGCTTCAGGTTCTGTCTGGACCTATTAAAATGTGTCCCACAAGGGTGGCTTCCTCTGTGTCCTAGGTTGGCTCCTCATGGATCACTAGTTATGTCCCTGGGTCAAGAACACTGGTCCTAGCCTGAAGCTGATAGACACTGGAGTGGATGACCAGGCTGCTGAGGAGTGCACACTCAAATTTACTCTGCATGTGTGTCTCTTGAGAAAAAGATGGCAAAACCTCCCAGTGGGTCCCAGATAGGCGAACTGCTCTCAGACAGCAGCTAAGCAGAACTAGAGCTGAGTTTTGGAGCCATCTCAGCATCTGTTAAAAGACTCAGGTCAGTAAGTGTGCCCAGCTGATGCCAAAGGACTTGTTTGTCTCTGGGTTCTCAAGCAGTGCCTGAGAGAGGATGTAGCTGAGCTTCTGCGGGCATGTCAGCTGAGATACAAGATAGAGTGGCTCCTCTTGGATCCCTTGGCGGAAGACGCTGGTTGGCAGGACTAACAAGCTGAAGCCAAGTCCACAGGGTGGGGCCGAATAGTTCCCAGGCCTGGGACTAGAGCCGCATTTGGCTGGTCTGTTGCTGCACATGGTTCTTCCTTTTCAAAATGGCCCTACTCAGTCTTGAACCACACTGGGCATTCGGAACCTCTGCTGTAAATCCCAAAGCTTGCAGAAGGACTCTCTGGTTTGTAGATGGCTGCACAATCGTTGTTGAGTAGAGACATATGGGAGGACAGTCTCTCCCATCTTGCTAATGTCACTCCTCTGTCACAGGCTTTAGTGTAACGCATCTCTACTCACCTTCAGCTGTTCCTCCTCAACTATTTTCAGGCTATTCTCCCACATCATTCTTCTGAATACATTTAAGGATAAGCATATTTAGCTTGTACATACATTATGGAATCAGGAGGTGTCTCCTGGTATGGACCAGGCATTCGTTCATATCTGGGCATCTTGTGTCTCCACCAACATGCCAATCACCCACCTCCAGACAACATATTTTTTTCTCATTTAGTCTTTGTTTTTGTCCAGTGTTCTTCTTTGTTTCCAATTACACCTGTAGCCTAGAAGAAGCCAAGTTGTTCTTGTAAAAATATTACCTATGAATAATTCCTAGAAACGCATGGCAGCTGCAAGCATAGTTTGCCACATACTTTTGCTTACAATGTCTGCAAGTCCTTTGCAGTTTGGTCAGCATCTCTGTTTGCAGACCGTTTTGTAACTGAATTCCCATGGCTAGAATTTAAATAAAAGAGATAAGGGCAGAGAGTTCCTAGGTTATACCATGTTTTGTCTTCAGAAAATCACCAGTTACAGTCCACGAGAAGTATAAATAAGCACAAAAATATTTAAAAACAAAAACATTTAAAAACAGCTTTTGGTTACAAAAGAATTACATAGTTAAGAGCTTTCAAAAT
Source organism: Ochotona curzoniae (assembly GCF_017591425.1). NCBI lineage: Eukaryota > Metazoa > Chordata > Mammalia > Lagomorpha > Ochotonidae > Ochotona > Ochotona curzoniae. Next base: position 4,359,057 of record NW_024466307.1, on the reverse strand, counting down.
CTAATTCTGACTGTGCCTGAATTTAACAACTAATCCCAATGTAACAAGTGCTTTAATTATGTAAGGAAACTGAATTCTAGCATGGAAGGAGGAATGCCGCGACACAGAACACACTCTCCAAATGGACTCCTAGTCCTCCCGGGGACCTGTCTGGGAGCAGGAGGCACACCGGGCTACAGTGACTCAGCCAAGCCAACCCGCTCATATCTAATCAGTAGCAAAAGGAAGATAACTTAGCTGAAGGGGCCTCTGCTCATTTATTCCAAGCAGCCACTGCTTGATAAATTAAGCTAATCCTCTACAGAAATGTTCCAATCACCTCAGTAATTACTTACTATATGAATACACAATGGATGTGGCCTTAATTATTGTGCCATAAGATACAAAGTCTGGAATGTGTTGTTATCTATATAAAATGGAAAAGCACTTTGTGTTCGTGAAGTCTAAGATTATATTTAGTTTAAAATGGCTTTGAAGGTCATAACCAAACTTGTGAATTAAAGGTTGCTGATAAGACACCCTCTCACACTTCCCTTTCTATGTAATGGCACATAAAAGCCCCATCTCTATGGTTGGAGTTTGGAATCTGTTAAATTAAACCATGTTGAAATTCTCAGTCATAGGACAAATTTCAAATTACGTTATCATTATTATTTTCTCCATTCAACAGTCTATATGATTCAGTCTATCAGAGAAATGAGAGATGGTCTAATTTAAGGCCATTGGATTAATAACTCTGACTTGGAGCACAGGCTAATTTTTCATATCTGCTCAATTAACCTCATAGTGCTTTAGAACAAAAGGCAGCATGCAGGCTGTCATTTAAATTAAACAAATGCCATTTATCTGTCAAGGTACGGATGTTATCGGCCACTCCAAGCCTAGATCACAGTATCAAACGGGGTGGACACGCAGTGGACCACTGGGATTTAAATCCCCAGCCTCTCAGACATCGTGCATGGCATAATGCATGAAGCTTGCTGCTTAATGAGTTATTGGAGATCATCTAGAAAAGCAGGACTAGGTTATGTGCCCGGGAGCATTTGTAAAATGCCTCGTTTATATTCTGCTGTGACCTCTGTCACTAGGGAGACACACCACCTTCTGAGAGCGATGCCAGTGTTTTCTAATTAAACATTATGTCCCTCATTTTACATTCAAGGCATTCATTTTCAAAGATTGGAAACCAGATAACAGGGCACTGGCTGCTGAGTAACTTCCTGGTTAGCAGCCATGGTCCCCAACGACGATTTCCCAATGAAGCATTCCAGTTCCGGACAAATAACAAAATCTGAAAGGAAATTAGCTAAGCATCATTTTCATTTACTAGAAAAAGAAATTATTTGTATTTAACATTCAGAGACACAGATGGATAGATATTGCAAATTTTTAAATCATCATGTATCTTTTCATAGTCGTTCATTCATCTATTTAAATGTGATTTTTTAAAAGTTATTAGAACTGATTTAAAAGGGATTAGAACTGATGCCCCTATGGGATCCTGGCATATTCATTGTGAGGACTCTAGCCACTAGGCTACCACGCTGGGCCCAGGAAGTAAATTCTTACCCACAGGCAGACACACACTTTATAATTGGTAGGGAAGCACTGGTGAGGTCCACAAGGTGAACTAGCCAAAAACTGTTCAAGAACCTTCCTTACTTGGAGTCGTATGGAATAACCTATAATTCATTCATAGAATGAGTCTTAGATACTAAATGCAAGTATACAAAACACTTCATGAAAAATTTCAAATCCAATATTGGATTTTTAACACAGTGGGATAACACACAGGGGAATTGGTGCAAAAAGGTAGAAGTGATATAAAAAGGTAGAGAACACGTCTCACCTTTTTCACTGTATATGAAGATAGCTTTTTTAAATTCCATATTAAAATGTAGGTTGCTTTCTATTTAATTCACTGTTTCATAAAAGCAATGTCTGAGATTCAGCAATAGCATTTTCACCCTGCAGGGTTTATTATCTGAGAAATGGCAGCACACAGGTAGATACGGCATTTCCATTCTTTTCATTTGCATACTCATTTGTAGTACGCATTTTCACATTGACTTCATTCTTATAACAACGTTCGAAGGAAGCGCATTTTAGAGATGGACACACTTACGGAAACTGTGACCATGAAAGCTGTTACTGTGATCTTGGTTAAAATTATTTAGCTCACTGAGGATTGCAGTTGTTGCGGGTCTTTTGGCTCTCTGTCACTTTGAGATGGAGGGAGGGCAGCAGTGACAAGGACAAATGTCTCGGTCTTATTAATTTGGATCACAGTCTCAGTATTGCTGGAGCCAGGGACGAGCAGCCCAGCCTGGAGGTGTGCCAGTCCGCAGCCCCCGCGGGCTCACAGGCCACGTGCTCCTTTCACATCACCTTCCATTCCACTGCCCTACCTGCTTGGATCAGCCTGTGGCCACCAAACTCCCTGGCCATGACGCAATCTGCATTTTCAGCTGACAATTCCCAATGTCATTTCTCTTCATAGATGCTAATAGCCCTCTCAATTTCTCAGTTATTCACTTATCCTTTATCTGCTTTTTCAAATGAGGAGGACCAGTAAGACACTAGATGACCTGATGAAACCACAGTAGACTACATACTAACCATGGCTTATTCCAGTCATTTTTCTTTTATTTTTCCTTCTAATGGATCTGAACAAAGATGGCGCCACCAGTCTCTGACATTTTGTTTTTGCATTGCAAAGCATACATGAGAAACTTGTTCACCATTTTATCAAGGCAAAGTCACCTTCCACAGAAAGCTATTTTAAATGAAAGCAGAAAGCATCTATCCGTCTATAACTAATTAATATGAGACATCAAATGAAATGCTTTATGTTGGAACATTGCTCTGTAATAGCCCTTCCTTTTTTTCTTTGAAACAATGCTTTATCAGACTGATAATATTTTCCCAGACAAAACCAAATAGAAGCTTTTCATAATACACTGTAAATACTTTTTCATAACACACGGTAAATACTTTGCCAGACTGGAAAATGTCTTACAAAAGTTGTTAATGTGCTAATGTTTTTCCCTCAGAAAGTTTATTCTCTTCATTAAGTACTTTGTTATATTCCAGTCTTTATTGCAGTTGTTATTTGAGACGCAGATCACACACACACACACACACACACACGCACACACACAACTTTCCATCCTCTGGTTTACTCCCCAAATGTCCCTGGAGACAGGCTGAAGTGAGGAACCTGGAACGCCTCCGTCTATCACGTGGGTGAAAGGAGCCAAAGCACTTCACTCATTTCCTGCCTCATTCCCGGATGTATTAACGGGGATCAGAACTGGAAGTAGAGCAGCCAGGACTTAAAACACCCTTTGTTTCACTGAAAGCACAGACTCAATCCTTACGTTGTATAGCACACTGCTGCAGCTATCGTCATTGTTCCATAATATTCTTTATCAGCTACTTCTGGTGATAAGGATAATAATAATAAGCGTGTACCTGCTAATAGATGTGAATGTGTGTAACTTCCCAAAGTAGGGAGCCTGATTCTTTCCTAAGTCAATCTATGTAAACCAATATTTAATACTGTATAGACCACCATTTCAACAATTTTCTTTATGAATCGCTTTTCAGTATCTTTGTATAAAATAACTGTGTTTTGCTCATTTAATGGATGTAAAGCCTGCTAATTTACAAAGAGTAAATGAGAGAACTGGTAGGTTTTTCTTATTCCCATTGATTAGATTAAGCACTAAAATTAAAAAAAAAAAAAGCATTTCCAAAGACAATTGACTTCCTATTTGTGCTAATGGAGGATGTTATCTTTGTGATACGTGTGTTAATGGGACAGTATTACAAATAGCACAAAATAATAGCCATAGTAATATCAACATTTCAAAAATCTCATTCCAAAGCATTTGCTTGCATTGGAATATGGGCTTACTTAAATTCATGCTAGCGAAAGCAAAACGATGTTGTTCTCCAATCAGCCTCCAATTGTTGATCATTTGTTGTGTGCTGTGACCAGCCTCCATTGTTTGCTGTTCTTCAAACCTGCAACGAGTCATCGTGGATTAACTGCCGACTTCGATTTCTGTTTCTTTGAACATTCTGTTCTCTTTTCAACATCTGAAGGATGTTCAAGAATGAATTTCCTCCCAGTCGCGTGTTTCAGTGGATCTGAAACTGACTCTCATCCAAACCTGGGAAGGATCGCAAGTCTTTTGAAAACACAACATCAACCATCTAAATTTAAATTTATCTCAAGCCACATTACCAAAAGAAAACGAAAAAGCAAATGATCTGAACAACATTTTACTTAACACAACATACAGGAAGTGATCCTGCTAGGCCCTCTAGGATGGTCCTAGATACCTTTATTGTAGTAGCATATTGGCAAAGTCCCCTCAGTCATGGAAGATAGGCGTAAGCTGCAGGCAGAGCAGAGGTACTGAACGAGAGCAGGGAATCAACAGTCTCATCGGCACCACAGAATGAAGCCCGTTTCTCTAACAGAGAGCGCCTTCCAGCGGGAAACCCTCGTGTTTTCCCCCATCTTCAAATCACCGCTACTGTTCACCTAGGTTAGTTTGGCATGTCTCATGCAACCCTAGAAATGCTCTCATACAACACTCACGAATACTCTTGTATATTCAGCTTCTAAGTCCCAGAATATTTTTCAAGCTTAGCTCTAATTTGCTGTATTTAAAGTGATTTCATTTCTTTAAAGATTTATTTATTTCAGATGGAAAGTCAGATATACAGAGAAGAGGAGAGACAGAGATGAAGATCTTCTGCTGACTCACTAAGTGGCCGCGATGGCCGGAACTGAGCCAATCCAAACGCAGGAGCCAGGAGCTTCCTCTGGGTCTCCTCGCAGGTGTGGGGGTCCCCAGCTTTGGCCTGTCCTTGTCTGCTTTCCCAGGCCACCTGCTGGAGCTGGATGGGAAGCAGGGTCGCCAGGACACAAACCAGTGCCCAGATGGAATCCCAGCATGTGCAAGGGGAGGATTCAGCCAAAAGTCTACCGCATGGGGCCGTAGAGTGATTTCTTAAACCACTGCTTGGAATTAACCTGTTTCACTAGTGTATCATAATTTGTTTGCACATTCCCAGCTCATGGCAATATCCACCAACTGCAGTTAACAGTTATATTTGTGGACATGCTTTTCATTTCCTCTGTGCAAATTCTTTATTATTATTATTATTATTAGGAATGCAGATTTACAAAGAAAAGGAAAGACAGAAAGATCTTCTATCAGCAGGTTCAGTCCCCAAGTGGCTCCAATCACTGTCCCCAGTGCCCCGTGGCTGCAGGAGACTAAGCCAAGGTCCCACCCCTGGGTAGTCAGGCACCTTCGCGCCGCAGAAAGATCTAGACTCAAGCCAAGCTCCACGTGTTGTTTTTCATTGCTCAGCTCGCACCTTTCCAAGGTGTCTTCAGGCAAGGTAGACAAGCTGTATTACTAGAAGGTATTTTCATAAGATTCTGGCCAGGTAAAGGAAATGAGTGTGTGATACTAATCAGGATGTTTAATATAAGTGAGGATGTGCCCCACACATTCTTCTATTTTCATCCGTGCTATTTCAATTTACACTCCAGTCGCTGTAGCCTGCTATGAACATTTCTGCTCTTGTTATAAAACTGAAATTCACTTTGAAGGCTATATTTATAAAACATCATTTGCATATTCAGAGTGTTTCTAGAAAGTGGTTTTTCCGTGCATGTTCAAATGTACACCATAAAACTAAGTTGAATTTACACATGCTTTATTTGAAAATATATCCATATGGGGCACCTAGACTCAGCAGTTTCCTTTTCCACCGGCTTTTTAGAAAGCAGCTGCAATATAAATGATATATATCCATATCCATGGCAGATTGTGCAGGTATTGTCTGAGTTTGTTGTGGATGATTTCCTTTCTAAAAAATTTCCATCAGTCCTGTTTATTTCGTTTTTTTGAAAGAAGTTTATTGTTGAAGCCCACAATCTAACGTGAAATTGCAGAACATTGGCTCATTGCCTCACAGAATAAATCACCACATTGCATCTTTTATTCAAAGCACAGTTTGGCATCTGCCCTGTTGAGGTCTATGATTTTCCATAAACCAATTCCACTTACAAAAATGAACATATGCTCAGGACTTCTTAAAAGTTATATTAAGTCTTCCATGTTTGACAGAAAATTTGTAAGAATCCTTTTAATTTGTGAACTTTAGTTTTTTTGCTTGTTCAACTATGTCTAGATGAAGGGAGACAAGGCTGAAGTTGAAAATTTAACCTATTTGGGTCATGTGGCAGACTGAATGTTAACATTGGAAATAACACAAAGCTCCAACACAGAAACTTGCTTTTATAAACAGGATAGACTTATCAAACATCGCTCATAGGGGCATCTCATTTCTTTATCAAATAGAATATTCAATATTTATTTGAGTGGGCCTTTAATATATTTGTATATGATATTTCTATCAAAGATACAATAAACTCTATTACACTAAATCACCTCTACTAGCAACCTGTAAAGAGGCCCGAAATAAATTCATACTCTGGAGTCACACAGAGAGAAAGCTAAAAATTTGGGACCGGCCTGGTTGCTCCGTAGGCAAATCCTCACCTTGCATACACCAGGATCCAATATGGGTGTCAACTCATGTCCCAGTTGCTCCACTTCCCATCCAGCTCCCTTCTTATGGCTTGGGAAAGCAGTCAATGATGACCCAAAGCCTTGGGACCCTGTACCTACATGGGAGACTCAGAAGAAGCTCCTGGCACCTGGCTTCATGCTTCAGCTCTCCATGCAGCAACCACTTGGGGAATGAACCAGCAAATGGAAGAACTTTCTCTCTTTATCTCCTTTTCTGTGTAAATCTGCCTTGCAAATAAAAATAAATTTTTGAAAAATTCTTAAAGCTTCAAAAACACTTATTCATACTTCAGATTTGAACTCTACCCCAAGTTTCAGCTTGGTGCTTTTTGGAGTGTATGCACATGGACACACAAGTATGCTTACGTTAATGGTCCACCATCTGTTGGGGGTTCTCAGGAGTCATTACACATGCTTAGGGCCCTCTCTCCATCTCCTGCAATGTATCGATAAACATTTGTTTGCCTGGGCCAGTCTGTGCTGCTTTGGTGGCCTTTTGATCTGTTAATCAGTTGGGAAGAATTCATCATTTTTTGAAAATCAGGACTTTTTTTTTAATTTGGAATTTATTGTCTTCCTTTTGCAATTGATAGACTGAGTTGCCCCTCGCTGTGCTCCACATTTGTTGTAGCACTCATGACATTGTCATAACTTAAATTATGTAAATTAAATATGTAATATTAAATATGTAAATTACTCTCTTCTCCATTAGAGTGTGAACTTCATGAAAGCAAGACTGTTTTTCATTAGTTTGGGATTTGCAATGATCAGCAGAATTCATGGACCAGCTACACTGTCATGAAATATGTGCTAAGTAGGTTAACAAGTTCAGAGGTTTACATGGCCAAAAATTGGGGATACAAAAATTTAGAGACAGTCTTCACTATTTAGACACATTAAAGGCTTAAAGTGTCCTTAATTCTATTAAATTAAAGGTTTAGATTTTTTAAAAATTAAGTTTGGAGCATTATATTATTAAATATGCACACAGTCATTTGCAGCATATTTTCCACTTTAAATGTTTATTAAAGATTTTATTTATTTATTTGGAGGACTTAGTTACAGAAAAAGGGGGAGAGAGAAAGAGAGACCTTATATCCATTGGTTAACCACCCTATCCACCCTCCAATGCCCAGTGGCTACAATGACAAGCACTATGCTAGGCCAAAGCCAGGAGTCAGGAACTTTTCTGGATCCCCCACATTGGTACAGAGATCCAAGGATTTGGGCCATGTTTGTCTACCTTCCTGCGTACATTAGCAGGGAGGTGGATCTCAAATGGAGCCACTGGGACTCGAACTTTCACCTATATTGTATGCCAGCACTACAGGTGGTGGCTTAATCCACTATGACACAGCAGTTACCCCAATTTACTTATTTTAAAATTTTAACCACTGCACATGAGGAAGACATTCAGTACTTTTAAGTTTTGCTGGAAGAAAAAACATTTTTTCAAACCTCGCTTTAATTCTTTGTCAAGCAGATTGATAGGAATTACACACTGCTATAATTTCAATGATTTTATGACTATATTAAAATTTATGTGAGTGAAATTGAGCATCTTTTCATTTGAAAATAGTTTATAATCTTTTATTATTTTTATGTTGGTCTTTTTATCTTTAAGCTTTTATTTTGTTGAACTCTTAAGCTTTTGATTATAACATACATTAAAAATACATTTTCTCAACAATGCAATAAATAAAACATTAACTTGGAAAAACAAGATAAAATAATTATAGAGAACTACACATAACTAAGTTATATGGATTCCCGCCATTCCATTGATTATTCTTTTTCCAACCCTTTATTTAACACGAATAGTTTTTGTAAGAATCTCTGACTTGCATTGAATGATTCCATATGTGCTTGTAAACCCAAGCATATGGTTTCCTAAGTCATCCATCACTTGTGTAGGAGAGATCAAACTCTGTTTATTTCCAAGCCATGTTTCTTGGTGGCAACTAAGTCAATATGGAAGGAATAACTGAGAACAAATAAAAGAAAATTGATAGAATTCCGGACGAAATGAACTCTTCCATGCTAAAGGAAGAGTGATTGTCTGAAGGGACATGGCCAAGTGTTTCAGAAGAGAATGGTGATAGGTGCTTAAGTAGATGGTGTACAGAGAAACACAGAGGATACTTGAAGAAAAATGACCTGCAGAGGAAAGATGAAGCAGTAGACTAGGAATATGATTGAGGTTTTTTACTAATGTTAAAAGAAGTTACTACGGTTTGAATGGCTAATCTTTATCTTGCGAGTGCCGGGGTCACATAGACACCAGTTCATGTCCTGGACACTCCACTTCCCATCCAGCTCCCTCAAGTAAGTGGGCTGGGGAGGTAACATACGTTGGCCGAAAGCCTTGGGATCCTGCACTCACATGGGAGACCTAGAATAAGTTCCTGACTTTTGGTAGGGATTTCACTCAGTTCCAGATGTTGCAACCGTTTGGGGAGCGAACAAACAGATGGAAAAATATTTCTCTGTCTCTCTCCTTCTCTCTGTAAGTCTGCCTTCCCAAACAAATAATCAAATAAGAAAAGAAAAAACATAAACCTAAAGGACCAGCGATATATGTGTGTGAAGAAGTAGGGACCAAGAAAAACAAATCATGTTGGAAAATAAGACAAGGAAGTCCCTTTGTGTAAGAAATATAAAGAACCAAAAAGGATATGTTTTAAGATTTTCAGCCAATTAACATTACATCAATTTCTATACACATCATTGTTACAGTACCCTCCAGCTCAAGACCGTTGTGGTTTCTAGTCCATTGTTCTCCAATTTAGGCATACATGAATATTCACAATGTGTTTATCTACATAGAGTTATTTTTTCCCCTTTAAAACCATATTACTTAATCCGTTCCCATGAGCAATGATCAGAAGCAATTTCTAAGAGATATTGAAGTCTATAACGCAGTGTCAATTGAGGTGGAGCCCATTGCCCTGTGATGCGTGCATTAATTATTTAAAAGATGCCACCTCTGAGTTTAAGACCAATTATGAAGCTATAAAATGAAGACAATGTAAAATTACTTTAAGATTAGAAAAACTATCAAGGTAACAAATGCAGAGGAGACTGAGAAACATATATTCAAGTAAACTGTTGTTCAACAAAGCATCAACTAAATTTAAGAATTGTTTTTATATATATAAACTTTAATCCCTACCTGTAATTTACGACTTGTAATAGAAATCAGAAAAGGAGAACAAGTTCCTAAAATAAAGAATGTATTCAGAAGTTAAGAGTTGGAGTAGAGGAAGCATGAAGTGATGATTTGCATGTGGGCACATTTTTAAGAGATTGATGAGAACTGCACGTGTAGGGTACACATGAAAAATAGCCCAAAGCTCTGAAAAAAGCATTGAAATTGATTAACCAATTAATTAATTGAAAAAAGCATTCCTCGAGTTATGGTTTACACCTTTAATATGAAATTGTGGCATAAACTTCTAAAATTGTAATGTACTGAAATGGCAAGAATTAGGAATATTTCATTTTTTGCTTTATCAATGTGGTATATTACTATGCACTATAAAGTTTCCTCTAAATCTTCAGTGGAAGCCATATTATTATTATAATACTTGTGCTACACATTGCTTAAGAAAATGCATTTTATTGTTTATACAATGTTTGAGAAAATAAAATTATGCTTTTATATATAATTGAAGTTATAAGTATATGTAAACCCTATTTATACAGTGTTTTATGTAAAAAAAATCTATCTGAAAATGTGGAATCAGGATACAATTCTTATTTCTTTGCATCTGTGATATAAATAAAATGGGAAGGTATAATCCAAAATATGCTTTAGGGATGTTATCAATACAATCCTCTAAGATTAGCTAATCATAACTAAATTGAAGACACAAAATTTGATCACTCATTATTCTAAAAACTCATGCAAACATGAATTGAATAGTGATAGAGATGAATTAACTGAATAATTTAGGCTACTTTTCATTTTCATTTTTAGCTGAAGGGAAGTGCCTCCTTACCATCGTAAGCATTTGTAATTGTTTCTTTCTAATATATAGAATGATTCACCAACTTTAGGCCCTTGTTTACAAAATTAAGGCATTCATTGCTTTACTTTAAATAGCAATCATCTGTTTTAAGTGGTCATTATAAGAAATCCTACCCATATAATCTATTTTACAGTTATTAACTACTGGGAAATAAGAGTTATAAAAATGCTTCTCTATAGTGCCAAATATTTTCAAACTCCAGAACAAATTTCCTGGCAACTCTTCAGTAGTAAGTGATGCTAATGCTTTGTATCCTGTATACGGTAGTTCACATCCAGGGAGCAAGTTCCCTTTTCCACTACATAATTTTTGAAGTAATGTTTGTGTTAGTTCCAAATTGTATCTTGGCAGAAAATTGTCTTGATAGCACAAAGTTATCAGCAAAGAGCAAAATTATGAGGTGAGAAGATCCAATATGTAGAGTCCTTTACTTTATTTGGTTGAATACTGAACACAACATGCAATGAATATAACTGCTAATGATGTTAATAATTCAAATTGGAAAATGTCAGACTTCTTAAGGAACCTCATCCCTTCCACACTAAAACTGTAACAAGTCCAAAATTTAACATCCAGATGTGTAAGTGTTTACAGAGAACTAGTTCACAAATTACGCAGATGTTTCAGATCGTTGGGAATGTTAGCATGTTCAAGACCATTCGAAGAGTTCTAATTATCCCGCGTTCCAATGAGAATCCATAGTAGTTTTAATAAATGTCTTTTTAGTGCTTTTTGTCATTTCACGTTTTATTTTTGTGATTCCGATACCTGCTCCAGGTTCCCTTTTTCATTATCAGAAATTATTTCTCTTCTTCTCTTCTTTGAATTGCATTACTCATATACCAGTCACTAAAAAATGTTCAATAAGGAAAAATCTTTGAAAAGGAAAAAAGTGACATGAAGACTACTTCATTATTTTCCTGGGATCTCCAACAAAGGTGTTGTTAGTGGGAACTAACAGGAATGGCCAAAAAAAAAAAAAAAAAAAAAGTAACTAGAACAAGCCTTAAAGTTAAAGGAAAAGCACAAAAAATGGTTAATGTTGTATGGAGGTCAGAAAGCAGGAGCTTGATGGAGACCAGCTAGTGGACTCCAAACCTTAATGGATATGCAGACCCATGACATGCCCATAGTATGTGGCAGCGTCTGTATAAATGAATATTTATAAGTAAACTCTTGAAGACTAATTCCACTCCTTCATAGATCGGTCTGTCTTTCACTGCTTTATTCATTGCTTAGGCTTGTCTGAATATTATTCAGTTACTCAAATGTCTTGTTTATATCTGCTTTAGACTACCCCTACCTTAACTTAGATTAAAACCATTTTAAAAAAAAACCTATTTTTAAAGTTGTGCAAAGAAAACACTACATCAAATTGTTTAGTAAATGCCTCCAACAGAAAATATACGCATCTTCATTTGTCTTTCACCTCATTTATGCCAGCCTGTATCCTGCTGGCAAAAATTGCTTTCCAACTCCAGACAATCTAATTTGACTAGGATGCTTTCTGGCACTTGAGTATTACAGTGTTTCCTCGGTTCAAGTAAAAGATTTGCAAAACCAGTCCAAAAGCTTTATTACCAGGGCATAGCATTGATATGTTTCTCGAACATTCATCACAAGCTGAATGTGTGTGAGCGGGAGGAGAATGAATCACCCTGTATTACCTCTCCAGGACTGGAGAGACCCACCACAAACAACAGCAGAGCAGATTAACTTGCTGGAGCTCCCAGGAAATTTACAGAGGCTGTTCCTCGGAGAAATAGAAACCCCATTTGCAAGATCCTTACCTGTGAAAGGTATCTTAAATCAGAGTAAACCTGGACATGAAAATTCTGCCACAGTGCCATGCGGGTCAAGGCAATCTTGATCGTCTTTCCAACAACCCGCTTTCCGTTGGACGTTTCCACTCTCTGAGAGGACCATGTGCATTCACACACAGACTAGTCTGATGCAAGAATGAAAATTTAAAACTAGTATTATCCAAAAGTGACTTTCTTAGGTCTAGGGACATACTCAGTGTGGGGCCCTAAGTCCTTGGGCTATACAGTGGATTCTAAAGTGATTCAAATGTCAGTTTTCTCTGTACTGATCAACTTTCCAATTTCTGTTGCAGTGTCTTTCCTGTGACCATACTACATGGATTTAGGAATAAACCAAAATGGTACTGGTGGAAATGTACTTTGGAACTATCTTTATATATACAAAATAGAATCCAATAACCTAGTGTTCTGCTGTATTTTGTAAAATTTTCAGACATGATAGGGAGATATTTTAAATACCAACTTTTAATATGTCAAACCGAGCCCGAACGGCTATGTTGAGCTATAGATCAAAAATAAAAAATCAATTCTCACACTTATCACTTCCATGCTATTGAGTCTTAGAACAAGATATGCAATTGATATATGATTATTTAAAAATAATACTAAATTCCCAAATGACTTATACATATTTCATGTATGGGTTTATATCAAAAGGGGTTATGTCTATATAAACGTGTTTTTAGATCTGACATAACCATTTACATACGGGATAATTACATGAGCCTACCCACAGACAGCGATGACCGAGGTGCACTTCCTGGAAGAACTCCACCAGCCAACAGAGCAGATAACATCATCAATTCAATATTTAGCTCATCGCTTGTTTACATCTTTGGAGGTGCCTAAGCATGCTCCATATTGATGACCATGATGGAGGAGGATTCTATATTCTACTCAATTTGCCTGGCTCTTTGTCTAATCAAAAATAGTCAGAATATAGTTATACAAAAGCTGTGGTTACTTTACCTTGCAAGTCACAAATCGTGTTGTAAGGTCACTATTATTTTCAAGTGGAGAGCAAGGCTGCGTCATATGGGCTTTGTCTGGATAATAAATAGCAACATCAAACAAAGCCCACCTTACTTGGGATGTCTGACACAGATGTTGTATATCTTAACAGTGATGCTTTTCTATGTTTTCAGCAAGGTTCAAGTTTACTACTGAATGGTTCTCACTACTTTCTTCTCTGTTGCTCCATTACATTTATGCTACCCATGACATGAACCCATGTCATTGTTTTTTTAAGTTACAATAGAGTTCCTGCCTTTTTCATAGTTTTGAGTTTGGTTTGAAACCTATTCTACCGCCTTTCCTTGAGAGAACTAGTTGGTTTTTTAAAAAAATTCCTGTGGCTACAAAGCTTCCTAGTATCAGTTTAAATAAAAAGACAAATATGGTAATAAGCCACACGCTAAGAGAAATCACTTGAAATTCTTTCTTAGATTGTATGCAATTATGATTGGCTTGTAGATAGGCTGAGAAATCTGCTGTGATGGAACACAACAGATGACTTTGATTTCATTTTTTAGTTCATTGAACTTTAAATCTGAGTTTCCCATCAAATAAAAAATATATATGTAACAGTGTCCAAATATTTCAGTTGAGTAGAAAACTTCATCACTGGTAAGACTCTGCATTTTAAGTGCTCTAGCAGGCTCTGGATTTATGCTTGTCTCTGTACACAGAGCTGCCACGTAAGCAAGCTGAAGCAAGGCTTGGGGGCGTTTCTTCAAAATAATTTGCTAAAACAGCTGAGCCACAGCTAATCACAGCCAGCTAGCTATTTGAATCTCCCATCAGATCACCGCAATAGCCCAGCATGAGGCTAATCCACTCACCTAACTTCCACACTGGCCGCAGAGGACCTCAACACCCCTTCTGCGCAGAGATCGCCGAACCTCTGCTGGAGTGACACCAGACCACTGAATTGCCTTTGTGCTTAGATGCTCTGTCCGATTTAATTAACGTACTTATTTGAAGGCACAGGAAAACACACTTACAGAGAGTTCCTGTCAGTTGGTTCATGCCTCCAAATGCCTCCCAGGGTGCCCAGTGTGGAATCACTGTAGATGGCAGGAACCCAGCCCTGGACGTGTCATTACTTGCCTCCTCACTGGAACAAAGGCTGGTCTAGGAAGAGGAGCTGCCTAGCAAACCGCAGGAATTCCATAGATGTGAGCACATTCACTGTTGGCCAGATGCTCACCCTTGAAAACATTCTTGGAGAGGTGTCACTCTAAGTATTAATATATGGACTTCTTGAATGCTTTCAATTCTTACACTGGTTTGACCTTCAAACACTGTGTAATAGCTTTCACCCACACTTCCTCCAACATCAATACACAAATTCTGTTGACTTTAATTTGTGTCTTGAAAAATCTTGAGTTTAATTTTTGGGTTTCATAGGAATTTGTTATTAATTTTAAGCTTTAAATTCAATACCAATATTTCAGTCATTTGCGTATACTTGGAAAAGGGAAACTAAACTAAACTAAAAAGGGAAATAAACCCCATGAACATTCTGTTGTTGTTGAAGACTAGATTATGCATCTGTTTAAGCCTTCCTTTATAACATCTCCGTGGCACATTTTCTCCCTTTTTCCTAGTTTTTTGAACAACTTTGCAAGTGTGTAGTTTTTAATAATACTAACATTCTGAATAAATAGTACTAATTGATATTTCGTAAATGACATTTTTATGTATTCCTGGAGTTTTAAAGTCCCTTTGCATTTTCTTAACTGCATCTTTAATATGTTTTGCTGTTTTTTCGCTCTTTAGTGCAAAAACTGTATTTGTTTACTTGTTCCTTCCCTCTGCTATCATAATGTTTTCACAAACAGCATGCACAGTTAGAAATTTAACCTATCACAGCTACTCTGATTATGCATTATGTGAAATAAAGTAAGCTTTTAGCTTACACCCAACTCACATGTATACAAAGTGCTAGGCAAATACCACATGTCCTGTCTTATACATGGAGCTAATTTTTACAAACATAAATAAAAAGCAGGGCCCAGCATTATAGCCTAGCGTCTGAGTTCTTGCTTTGAGCACACCAGGATCCCATATGGACGCCGGTTCTAATCCCGGCAGCCTGAATTTCCATCCAGCTCCCTGCTTTTGGCCTGGGACAGCCCAAAGCCTTGGAACCCTGCACCCACATGGGAGACTCAGAAGAAGCTCCTGGCTCCTGGCTTTGGATTGACTCAGCTCTGGCAGTTGCAGCTGCTTGGGGAGTAAATCAGTGGACAGAAGATCTTCCTCTCTGTCTCTCCTTCTCTTTGTATATCTGACTTTGCAATAAAAATAAATAAACCTTTAAAAAATAAATGGCAAAACAAAATAAGAAAATGCAATGCATAACAATATTGCTGCAATTATAGTCTTGTCAAACTCTATTTAATGTCATTGTTAAACAGTCTCACTAGTAAAAATACTATTGAGATTTTAAACATCTGTGATTATTTTTACATGTATTATATATGGGAGAAATTGACACGTTCTCATTTGATTACTGCTGATAGTCCTTGTCGATATTTTTGCTGAACTATGGTCTTTTTTACTTGTTGATTTTAAGTCATTTACTTGTTGCTTTTGTGTCATTGATTTTAATGTGAAATAATACATGGTAGCTTAAAAAAAGAAAGATGCAGTGCTCTGCGATTAGCACCACATGACTGAAGACACACTGGCACAGGTTCCCTAGCCCACGAGTCTGGTGCCCATGGATTCACGTTGGTGACTAACGAAGCTGCAGAGAGGGACTCAGGTCAACCAGGTGCATTCTTTCAAGCCCTCGGGGTCCAGGTGAGTCTGTTCACGTGACCTGACATAGTTGCTTCTTTCCCTAGGATGCTCCTCACTCATCTCTACAATCATTCCCATTCTGCTTCATTTTGAAAAAACAAGTTACTAATTATTTGCCAAATTTTCTTTAAAGAAAAAAATTACGTAAAGATTCGCTGCTGCCTTCACCCATCAATCCTAGGACGGTCTCCAGCCTTCTACGCATGTTTAAAGCTGAGCCACCCGGGCCTGCACCTGTCCTTGAAGCACTCGCTTGCTAGTTATGATATATATATATATCATTACTTATATCACAACAAGCAGGACAGTGCAATCCCCTTACAAATTACTTAAAGGACCAAATGTTGCCATTAATAAATGCATTTAATGCCTCGGATGGATAACGTGCTCTGAGGAGCTGTAGGGGAAGGAGCATTAGCATTTAATTGTCTTGTTGCCATCTTGGGAAGGCTGCATTTAAGCACCTTTATTTACACAAACTAACTCATCACAGTATCTATCTTTAACATCCGCCAAATGTTTCTTCCGTTAGTTTAGAAAGTGCTTGATCACTTTCTCTTGAGATTTCTCTCTAGGTCTGAATGGAGCCATGCTTGGCAGGCTGGGAGGCTGGGAGGCACCTGAGTGGGGAGCCGATAAACTAGTCTATGGTCCAGGGGTGTGTGTGTGTGTGTGTGTGTGTGTGTGTGTGTGTGTGTGTGTGTGAGTGGGTCGGGTACAGGGCTAGAGCACTGACCGTCCTTGGGCACTGTCACGTGACGCCCTGAGTGGACCCCTTTTTTAGTTCACAGTCCTGTTGGAAGGTGTGCAAAAGTTTTGATCTGGGAAAAATCCCCACCCGTATGGAATCAACGGCTCTTCCTCACACTTCCTTGTTGAGCCTGTTCCTCTGACTACAAACACTCATGGGCTCAAATACGAAAAAATAGGGACTTTCATTTTTCTTACTTATTTGTTTTGAGAAGGATAAACGTCCAAGTTTTCTAGTTGTATGACTGAGACTAAAATCCAGATTTCTCTAATGTCATTTCACCAATCTTTGAAATCTATAAACACACACAGGTTATTTTAGATATATATACATATATGTTTGTGTGCATAAAAATATAAAACTATATATGCCAGTTAATGCTAAACATTTACTATGTAACTATTAAAGCATGTATATATATATACGATATATATATATAGTGGTTTTATATATATATAAAGCTACTAAATAGTAGGTAACATACAATATAAAATATCCTTAAATAGTATACAACAGTATATAAATAGTGTCCTGTCCCGTCCAGCAGGACAGTCAACGGGGGTTGCAACCACCTAGGAGAGATTGGGGGACAAGAGACATGAAGAATGGACAGCAAGACACAGTGTCCGATATTATGAAGGTATTAAATGCCAGTCTAAATTGCTGTAATACTTAGGTCAGAGTAATATTGTACATGTTACTTTAATAAGTACCATTTCCTACACTGATTTTTAATATTGTTGACTATTACCATAAAACACACTGACCAAACATTTCGGTAGATCTAGAAGCATGCAAGTTTACCTCAAGAAGTTCATGAAAATGTAAATATATGTTGGAGTTGCTTAGAATGTTTTAGCTAGCCTAATTCATATTACTACCATGGGTTTTCAAATATTATTTGGGCAGGCATAGGTTAATTGTTAAGGAGTAAGGATGAAATTCCCTTTAATTAAAATCTATGGCTCGATTGATAATTCTTAAATTCTTTGTGGCCCTCCTCTGGATTTCTTGTGCAACATGCAGCATGTGTTAAAGACGGGATTTGTTTTCGGGAAGCATGTTGCCTGATGATCATTAAGAGCTTAAGGTACGAGTCGACCCATGCGTGAATCCATGCTGGCAGTTCCCAGCAGCTTCCTGAAAAGGCCACTCTCATGGCCTCAGCTACCCCTCCCTGCCATCCTGCCCTGTGTACTAGGATCAGGACCAACTGTACGATGTAGACCATGATTTATGCTAATCCTTGAAGTATTCCTAATAATTTGTATTTTAATTTTTTTCAAGTGCAAGAATCAAAAATAACTCTAGCGTTTTGGCCCACATCATGTTTGCTGACAACAATGGTAGAACAGAGTATAATTTCATCTAAATATTTCACACTACAGAAATGACTAACGTGAAGTTTTGCAGCTCAGGGACAAATGAAAGGAAGATTTATGCATGCATTTTCTGTGCAGCTTCCAAGTCTGGAAGTGAACTAGTCATCAATGGGGTCTTGCTTTACTCAAAGTTACTGGACTCTGGAGGGAAATGGAGGAGTATATTTGCATGGTTGAACCAACAGGCCAATTGGATTTCTTTTATTTCCAAGTTTCTGGATCTTCTGGGAATATATTTCTGTAGTATCCGCACGAACCAAAAAGCAGAAATAAAGGCATTTTATTTGAGAACATCAACAGAAAAATAAGTAGTTTCTCATTGTGGAGTATTTCAGATCTCAAAACACATATGGAATCTTGTGATTTGTTTCTAAGAACAGTAACTTCACATTAATAATCAGCAACAAGGGGACCAAAGGAGGTACGGATGTTGCCATTTTTATTTCTTCTTCTAGTAGCATTAAGAGACTAAGAGCACTTTCTTTTTTGAGGTTATTATGTTGTTCTGGTGATGAAAATCACTTGTACTACAGGTTTCACTCTTGAAAATATTCTATGGAGATGCAAGAAGGTGCTTGCCGTTGATGCCTGATTGCTCCATTAGAAAACACAGAAAATGCTCCTTTATGAGTGTTACAAGAGCAAAACGAGCTTATCCATAATACATCAGAGAGCAGGCCTTACTGGGCTTCGTAGCATTCCACAGGCAAAGGAGAAATCATAGATTTACTTTGTTCCCCAGGGCACCTGAACTTTTCATTAATTAGCTTTCAAGATGAGAACATCTAGACTGGCGAGGAAGCACTGAGTAGGTGTGCTATTAGTAAAATAAAGCTTCAATGAAGAAGCATGTTCACCGGAGAGTCACACTCAAAGAGAAGTGAGAGAAAACGATTTTCCAAAAGACATATTAACATCTCACTTCAGTTAATTACAATTAAGTGCACCGCAGGTATAACTAGTCTCTCTCATCAGAGCAGCAATCTACATTCCATAATTCTGCTTGTAAAACTACCTCGGAGAAAACTTGGGGAATCAAAATAGTCATCTTTCAATAAGTTCTTTCCACGGGCACACAAAAGTCTTATTTATCACTATCTTATTGCTTGTTGGGCCTGAAATAGCCTCCGAGAGAACAATTCCAGCGATTTCTTTTTGCTATCATCCTGAAAGAGATAATGAAAGTCTCTTTTTCAGTTATGTAAATTACCACATTCATGCAGGATTTGGGGCCTGAACAAAATTGGACTTTATCTAAAATGCAATAGAAGCTCCAAAAGTTATCCCTTCAGCTAACATGGTGACTCAGGGATCTTTATTCGGAGTATCATTTATTTGTTTCAGCTGATATGGCCCTCGATATTGTAACATTGACTTAATTTTTCTGTACTGATAATCAGGACACTTTCCTGTAGTCGTTTTCAAGATCATGTTAATTTTTTGTCTGTTTCTTTGCTTATTGCATTTTTGCTCTTGAAGTAAGCTAAATATCTGTCTATTCATACTAAAATCACGGCATTACACAAAAGACTGTCATGCACTCACCCTAAATAAGTAGTCATGAAGTCATAATCAATAATAAGATTTTTGTTAGTTTATAATACTCAATATACTGAGATTTAAGGTATGTCTTATTTACAGAAGTGATATCAGAGCTCATGCTTTGATATTTGTGTTTTGCTTTGTTAAAATGTGCATGTTTACCATTGGATTATGTCAACTGGAGCCCCTTTTTGGAGAGGGGTCCATCCTGGAAGTGTGATGGTGAGATTGTCGTGTTCCTATTTGTCAAGATTCTGCTTCCTTTAATACATACGGATGCGCATGAAATACTACAAACTTCCACATTTCTTAGTGTTTGAAAGGATAAAGATGTGAAGTTGTTTTAGTTGTTGAATGAAACTTACATGTTCTGTTCGACGAAGCAAATGGAAACAGCATAGCCTATTCCTACTCTCTGGGGAGCCTGCACATGGAGCAGGGCGCTCTGACACTTCTCTGCCATTCTAACCAGGGAGCTCCACCACTTTCTTCCAGAGCCTCAACTTTGCTGGGGGCCCACCTGTCTTCCCCAGTGATGAGATTTGTATTTGGAGACACCATTTGGGTCTCTGTTCTGTCTTGGTCAAATTGAGTAAACATCCAAGTTGATAAAAACGGAATACACGCTTGCTGTTAGGTGTGTGATTCAGACGCTGTTGAGATCAACTCCCAGCGTATGAACAGCATGCTCTCGTGTGAAGACTCACTGGAGAAATCTCCGTCGGATATTTCAGAGGAGGCTCATTCTTTTTTAAGATTCATTTGTTTGAAAAGCAGAGTGACGGAGGTAAAGGGTGCTGATACACACAGAGAAAGGGAGAATGAATACGTGAACTTCCTGTTAACCCCACAGAGTCCGTGGGAAGCAACGCAATTTTCCCAAGAGGAGGAAGGAGTGGACAGATGCATGATGCATGATGTTCTCTCTCTTTCTGACACTATACTAAATGGAAATAATAAGAATGATGAAATACTTTGAGATCACATATTTTTAAAAGTTGACTTATCTATCTAAACTTATACATGAAATAAGAACACTGTATTGTGAATATAAATGAATACTCCAGAAAATTTGTGGAATGGAATTGGGATTAAAAGGCACTAGTTTTAACCCCAGCAGCCCCGCTTCCCATCCAGCTCCCTGTCTGTGGCCTGGGAAAGCAGTCAAGGGCAGCCCAAAGCCTTGGGACCCTGCACCCAGGACAAAGACCTTGAAGAGGCTCCTGGCTCCTAGCTTCAGATCAGCTCAGCTCCAGTCATTATGGCCACTTAGTGAGTGAATCATCGGAGGGCAAATCTTCCTCTGTGTCTCTGCTACTCGCTGTATAGCTGACTTTCCAATAAAAATTAATAATAATAACAAATTTTTTTTAAAAACAAATAAGTTCACCTTATTGCAAACCAAATTTGAAAGTGTGCTCGTTATATACATTTTCATAGCACCGACATTGTGGTGCAGCAGGCTAACTCCCCGTCTGCTGGGATAGCATGCCCTAGGTACACCAGTTTGGGTGCCAGCTATTCCATTTCCAGTCCAGCTCCCTGCTGTATGCCAAGAGGCAGAGGGTGAGCACAGTATGTGACCTTACACCCATGTGCGAGACATGGATGGAGTTCTTTGTTCCTGTGTTTGGCTAAGATGACCATTTGAGTACTAAACTAGCAGATGAAATCTCGATGATTTTCTCTCTCATTTTCAAATTAATTGAAAATCAAAAAAATTTTTGAAAAGCAAACAATAGAATATAACTTGATACCACTATATGCTGAAAAGCATAAAAACTAAACCTTATTAACTGACTTAATGTTTTTGTTCCACTAAATATGATTTTTAGACCTTTTAATGTCTATAATCTCAGACTCCTTTTATGTAACCAAATGCCGCAGATGACAGCTCTTTAATCATGGATTATGAGTACTTATAATCTGAAACATTTTTCTATATTGAAGAGATTTTATAGATTACTCTGATCTAATGCCCTTCATTAATATTGATGTAACCCAGATAATTTAAGCAACTGGCTGAATATTTCACAGGCTTTATGACTGTAACCATATGTAAATGCCTTAATTTTGTTCATATGATGGTATATTAATCCATTCTTTGGTCATATGATAGGATTGTTAACGAAGTCACAGCACGTATATAAATCAACCGCAATGTATTAATATGTAATTGAGGTCACGGGATGGATACTAGTGTTGATCTCACCTATACAGGGCGTACATTTCACAGAAGTAGCAATAAGTTACAACGTGGCCATCTTCGCTATTGTCGGGATTGTTGTTCAGTGCCTCTCTTTGCTAAGTATTGAAAGATTGGGAAAATCCAAGAAATGAAAAAAAATGTCAAAACCTATTACACACATACAAACTGAAACATTATTTGGCCCATAGATGCAGTAATTGAAAGATACTAATGAAAGGAAGGGTTAAGGCCCTTTACGGAATGCCCATAGCTCCTATCACAGGCCGTGGCTAGTGTCCCTACCTTCCGATCTGGCACCATTGTTAAGGGGCCTCTGTTTCTACATCTGCAGACCTGTGCTTACAGAAGCGCTATTGCCAACAACCAGGAGAGGCGAATAACTCAAATGTCCATCTGCAGATTCACGTAGAAACAAAATATGCTATGTGTATTATTAAGTATCCTTCGAAGAGTTTATGCAAAATGATATAGAAAGAAAGCGTTGGTATACAAACTGTTGAAATCATATATATGTAGTACATATCCACACAGGGTCTTCACAGAAATTCATAAAAATGAGTATTACACAAAAAGCATTCGGTGCTTTCAAAACTTTTTGCACCAAAACAAAATTTATGGTTTACTTGCATTTTCCATGAACTTCTCAAGCACTCTTACATATATGAAAGGGCATAATATTCTGCTTTTCACAGGAAAGAAACCTTGACATATGCTGCAACATGGATGAAGCTGCAGGGTTTTACACTAAACAAAATAAGCATTCATAAGAGACAAATGCTCTGTGAACACACTCACACAAAGTACCTGCAGATGCCAGATTTACAAAAGCAGACAGGAAAAGGGGCAAGGGAGGGTGGGCGGAGGGCTGCGGTTGGGCGGTTATGGAGTTTGAGACCTCCAAGATCAGAAATTTCTAGAACCCTATTTCACAGCAGTGTGGATAGGCCACTAAAGTGCACACTGAAAAAAAATTAGCTATGATGGTTATGTTTGTGCTTGTTGCCACAAAAGTCATTTTTGTATTTGAAACGCCCTACAGGCGCTTTCCTCAATCTAAAATCAATGATCTTAAAATATCCAATTTACAAGAAGTGAAAATAAAATGTAGCTGTCTGTGTAGAGATGTGAGAGTGTGAAATGAGTGATTCAAAGCTCAGCATCTGAGGGAAGGTGGGAGAGGAAGGAGCTGTAGTCGCGGGCTGGGCAGCACAGACGTGGGGATGCCACCTCTCTCAACAGTGCTGAGACAACTCAGGGAAACGCCTTTAGACATGTTAGTTCTTGGGAAAAGCTCGCATGGCTTAAATACTGCGAAAAATACAGACATGCTTTGATTTTATGCATATACACATGCAAAATTTAAAAACAAAAAAAATCAGCATCAGCTACACATTAAATAAAAAATGCAAATAAAAATGTAGGAAACTCGTTTATTAAAGACTAGACTGAATCAAATGCATCAATATGATGTTGGATGAATTCCTGTGATAAATTTGAAAAGCTAGTTAGCTTCAGATTTACCTCCAGGAATGGCAAATTCATTATGTGAAGGTTCAGATAGATTGTTTTTAGTAAGTTTCTGCATTAATTTTGTTCCTAACAAAGATTTTATTTTAAAAGATGAAAGCCCCAAAACAATGTACTTTGAAAGCAATATAAATGAAGAAAATTTTAAACAAAATGATTTCTCATGAAAGCATAGTAGTTAAAAAACACATTCTTTGACCTTTGCATTTCTAAGGCTTACTGAAAAAAAAATACAACAACAATCAAAGCTCAGTTAAAAACAGTAAAACATTTTCTTTACAAGTACTTTTGTCAGAATTTCCCTTTGTTCCTTTTCTTTAAAAGCAAAATTCATGCAAAATGATACTATAAAATGTGTTTTCATAAAATTGAAACATCAACTAGGTCCATAATGAAGGGCATTGTTTCTGAAAAAACTCTGCCAGCTTTCATCTCCCAGTGCAGGTCCTCTGTTAGACGGTTGAATCGATCTGTTCCCTACCAGTAAACTGAGTTGTTTCCAAGTGATCCTATTTTCCCATTTTTTTTGTCCATGTTTAGTATAAAAAGAACGCATTTTCCTTACACAGTAGGAGAAGGCTCACACTATAATTTCTTTACCTTGGGTTGTCTGCTTCCTCAGGACGATCCCTCCTCAAGGCCAGCTACTGGCCTGGCACATTGGAAAAGGAAGTAGTGCTGGGGTAAGGTCGACACAAGCGTGGGTTTAAGGAGCTGTGGCTTGCTGGAGTTCGTGCCTCTCCAGATTCTCAGCATGCAAATTCAAACACTACAAACTCTATTTCTTGATGAATCACACAGAAATCCCTTCTCCACCATGACCAACTCAATGTGGAGAATTTGTAATCCCCAAGCCTTTAAATAACAAGCCAGATATCGCTTAATCTACGACAGAGAATCAAATTTTGGTGTTGGAATATCGAGTCGCAGATGGTAAATGTGACTTCTGCTGTGCTACATCCCGGAAAATAGAAATCCAATCTCTTTCTCACTCCTCCACCAACTTTCTAAAACTCTCCCCCTCTCTCTCTGTCTCTCTCTCTCTCAAGTTTATTTGAATTTCTGAAGAGACTGATACTTTTTCATTTTCCTGGGAGGTAAAGCAATACATTTCCTTTGCAAAATGAAGCCACATGCTGTTACTGTCTCAAGCTCAGAATAGCCGCGTTGGATTAAACAGCACTTTGTTGTGGGCTCTTATTAATTATAATGCTTCCCACTGCCATGTTAATTCTTTTCTCACCCGGTGGCTCCACTTTGGAGAAGCACAATTTCATTCTAAGAAGCTCATCCCAGAGAAAGCAGCTCATTAACTGGAGCCTGCATCCCAGCTTCCTGCGACAGCCAGAGAACCTTCCTGAACAACCTTTAGGGAGGGATAATAAAGCTTTATTTCCTTTCATAGCAATTCCAGATCAGTTCATCATGTTCCCCAGCCTTCAGGAACCTGCAGCAAAAATAGCATTTTTCAAAATAGCGAAATTCCTTCATGACACAGCGCAAAAGATGACCACCTGAAAAACGGATATCCTATCACCAAACAGGTGGGAATTAACAAGTTTCCAAGCAAGAGACAGAATAGCATCAAAATAAAAGATGGATTATATGAAATGATAGCACAGGTTAATCAAATATTTCATGCCTAAAGGCAGATGATAATGACACAGATTAAGGTCAAGGATACGGTTGGAACACTTAAGTAAGAGAATCTTAAGCAGATTTATTTGTGGGTGAAGTATAGAATGAATCCCAGTAGGAATTTTTGACTAAATTCGTTGAGAAGATAGTGACGATTACACCAAGAGAATATCAAATAACTTGGCAGGCACATCTCAGTTCCAAAAAGAATAGCATTAA
Organism: Ochotona curzoniae; assembly: GCF_017591425.1. NCBI lineage: Eukaryota > Metazoa > Chordata > Mammalia > Lagomorpha > Ochotonidae > Ochotona > Ochotona curzoniae. The sequence continues at coordinate 4,333,502 of NW_024466307.1, read as the reverse complement.
ACAGAAAGACAAGTCAAGGATGGATCTGAGATGGGTTTGTTCAAAAATAGTTGTTAAAACTTGTGATATTGACCAAAAAGCCTATGAGGTCATGTAAGAACTGGATGAATTCGCTGGAGGCCTATAGAACTCCAGGGTTCTGTGAAGATCTCAGAATAAAAGAACATCACAGTAAAAAGGGGGAAAAAGGGTTTGAATGTCGCTGAAATGGTAGAATGTTAACAGCGTGATGTCCGTTTCAGTGTAAGATTAAAATTATAAAAATAATTTGAGCAATCAGCCATGGACTAATAACCCATGGCTTCTTAAGAGTTACAGCATAAATTTATCAAGTGAATTTCATTTCATTATTTGCATTTTAGTCACAATTTTAGTTTTGCTGCCCTTCCATCCCCCCACAAAAAAAAAAAAAAAGAAGACTAAAATGTTAAAGCAAAGACATTCTTGAAAGTTTGGAACAGAAATGTAAAAATCCTTTGAGTCCAGTGTTCACTTCACAGTTAGATTATTTTCTCTGTTGCTTATTTATAGTTATTTCCACTTTTGCAACCATCTCCAGCTGAAATAAGACTAAGGGCCATCAGCTCCATTTGGAACGTCCAAGTGGATGGCAGAAACCCAAGTACATGTGACATTATCTGATGCCTTTGAGGTGATCCGCACACGGTTGTGTCAGAACCTGAAACAATGCACCAACAAAGGATGTATCTTTCCAAAATAAACACATGACTCACTGTGGCAACGTGGCTGCACCACTAGCTGCAATTTTTAAGACTTTGTCTTATTACCAGATAAATTTTCCCTTTCATCTACATTGTCCAACATCATGGTCCCAAAATTGCGATAAGATTCCTGCATTAACTTTTGTTTTGTGATTTAGTAATCATTTTCCATTTTCCACTTGCTACAGTTTGAATATGTTTTTTTCTTCCAAATTCATGTGAAGGCCTACTTCTCAAAGCCATAAGTTAACACTATTGAAAGGGTTGAAACACTCAGAAATTAGTGCTTTGGGAAGACTTTAGAGTAGGATTCCCATCATCGAATCTTGGTTACTTTAAAAAAAGAGTGACAGAGAAAAGAGACAAGGACCTAGATACCATCTGGTTTGCCAAAGGAGATTCTCTGTGCCACTATGGGAATCTGTCACTCAAACTCAACCTGTTTTCGCTCTCTTTTTTGAAGATTTATTTATTTTTATTGGAAAGGCAGATGTACAGAGAGACAGAGAGGAAGATCTTCCGTCCGATGATTCACTCCCTAAGTGGCCACAACGGCCGGTGGTGAGCTGATCCAAAGCCAGGAGCCCGGAGCCTCTTCCAAGTCTTTCACTGCGATGCCATCCTCAACTGCATTTCCAAGGCACAGGCAGGGAGCTGGATGGGAAGCTGGGGTTCTGGGATTATAACCAGTGCCCACGTGGGACCCTGGCACGCTCATTAGAGGACTTTAACAGCTCGTTATCGTGCCAGGCCTCCTGTTTTCTCTTAAAAACAGGCAGTCTCGGGATTTCAATACAGTCATGAGAAACAGATGAGTAGAAAATTTCTGATTCTAGTTACAATTGTCTCTTTCAGGTAAAAACAGACTCATCTTTGACTTTTCAAAGACTAGATTTTTGATTTTGTCAAAAAAAAAAACCCCACAAAAACAAGAAGTAACTCTGCTTTTATTTTTTAATGTTTTTAGGAAAATTTTCACAAAATTATTTAAATTTTTAAACCTCTTGAAACTCTTCTCTCATTCCTACACACCAGATGTTTAATGTGCAATACTCGTAACTACCTTTGATAACCTTCTTCATGGTTCCTACTCCTTATTGTAACCGTTAATTGTATACTTGAGTTTCCTAACAAACCCAGAGTCATTTGATGATAACATACATTTTCTTTTTTTTAGATACCTATAGCAATAAGCACATGGCTAGTTCCAAATGTTACTTGAATGAATTGGTCTAATGTCTATGTCTCTTTATATATAGTGATATCTACTAATTCACTAACATTATTAGAAACCTTGATCATTCTGCTTCTTTTTTTTTTCTTTTACTCTGATGACTCCCATGTGATAAGCTCTTCCTGCCACCAATATTGCTGTTCGTTTACATTAATTCACGAATTTTATTGTAGACTCTTGGAAAGGACAATAGTCCTTCCTTCTTTGAGCCCCAGGGGAAATGGGAAAAAGTAGAACTGAGCCATTCTGTGGCATTCACAGCATCTACACCTTACATCACCATTCGAATGCAAAACTCATTCCTGACAGGTTAGTAAACCACAGGAAACAACTGCTCTAGAAGGAGCCAGTGGGCATTCTTGGTGATTTAAACCTCTCCCAGTACCACATAAGGGTTCTGGTGGAAGATTTAAGACAAGGGCCTTCCCAGGAAAGGCGGACTTTGCGATTTCTTCTTTCGTCTTGTCTGAATGCCTGTCAATGCACCTGCTTCTTTAAATCTTTGTGTCCAATTGAACTCATTCTCCTCGATTTGAAACATGTTCCTCAAGTTTCAGAGGCAAGGAGCCTGTTCTCTCCTCAATCTTAGAAGTCAGCTGTGTAAGCAATGATATTTATCTCAGAAATTCTAGAGAAAGTCTAAGCATTCAGCGAGAGAAAGGCAGGATTTCAGCGTCTAGCTAGTCTTTTTCTCCAATCGGGATCATGCCTCACTGATTTCTTTACCTAGTGAATAATTGGCTTTGTCAAGACATATGATATCATAACTAAACTACAGTTTCAAGAAACACTACTTTATATATTAATAAATCTATGGGCATTCCACTGCAGAACAAGGAATATAGGTGGTGGTTTCTGCTCTGCCTACAACTTCATCAGCATTTAATGCCTGCTCTATGGGCTAATTCCTCAATAAAAGTAGATCACATTGAATTGCTTTATTCAGAGTCTCACTATTACATAGAAATAGTTGCTGCCTCTGCCACAGAAAAATCAATGAATGAATTAATGAATGAGTGAATCATGCTTGCATTAGATACATCTTATCGCATTAAATAATTCTTATGTAATACCTAGATCCTGAGTTCACTTTATTGGTTGAATTTAAAGTGACATACTTACAATTGATTTACCTCCACATGCTCTGTGTCTAATAGAATCAGGATGTTTCCACATAGGCTATGATTTGCAGGGAGGGGGCGTTTACTACACATTTAACACACTTGCCTGCTGGGTCTAAGTAGTTAGGAAGATGAGGCAGCTGCTATTGTTCACATGCTAATTTACCATGAAATGTTTCCCCAGCCCTAGGGACACGAAAGCTTTATGTTAAATGTTTTAGTCCAGTGTATCAGCCAATTTGAAAAATCATTAGTACCAAAATCTATTCATTCTTTTTATGTTGGTATCTTCTCCATATTTATTACTATCGTAAAGATGCCAACTTTTTAAGTACAAGACAGGAAACTTGACTGTTTCCTTGTCACCTACGCGCTTCATTGGGTGCTGCGTATTTTGCTTTCTAAAGGTTTCCAAAATCAACAGTTCGTTTCATCTCCAGTCGCACTATTTAATTCTTTTGTCCAACTAGTCACTTCCAGATTTTAAGACGTACCATTAGCTAGCCTCCGTCTTTCTGATATTAAAACTATTACATACTCTCGCGTGTAACTTACGGAATCACGTACTATTGCTTTATGAATGAAATTTAAACATTTCCTTCCAGATTCCCTGGACTCAAAGTGGCATCGCTTTGCTCTCCAACTGGGTGTTAGTTTTCTGGTACACTCATCATTTTACATATTTTTACACTCCTGTGTCTTTATAAATCCTACCCACTTTACTTTTTAGGATTCCTCCTCTTCTATGTAAGAAACCTCCATAAAGTTGGTGAAATGATTTATGAAACCAGGCATGAATCGCAAACGTTTCAGTGTCCAAATAAACTTCTCTTTTAATTCTAATTTCCTTGGAACTTTTAGAAGTACCCTTGTGCTTGGAGTAAACCGCTTCCTGTGAGGCACTTCAGCGTCATTGCCAACAGATCGCTCTGTTTAACGTCCCTAATACTTACATTGACCTCTATTTCAGTATTTTATCTTCAACAAATGTTTGCCTCTTATGTATCAGCCTATGCTTCAGATCCTTTTAAACATTCATTTTCCATCTTATTCTGCTATAAATCCTCAAATAGTTAAGGTGTAGTATCAAAAAAAAATGTGTACATGCATTTGTGGTTTAAAGAATAAGTGCTCAAGCTACTTTCAGTTTTGTTTATCAATTACAAGATTTTATTGGTATATTTCCATGAAGATCAAGTTATTTGATGAAATAAAGCAAAAGGAATTTGTGCAAATATCCCTGATTTCCCCTTTGTACTATGATGAGTTCGAATCTTGTCTAAGATTTTTGCTACTCCCTAAGGGGTTGTAGTCTGACCATCACACCCAGTTCTAAAGTTCTTCCCTTCCTCAAGCAGTTTATCGATCGCATCAAAATGCGAAGAATTGTCTGTTTGAGCCTTTGTCAAATGAAATGTGACCTTGACATTTTTGCCTCAACTAAAAAAAAAAATTCAGACTCATAGGTCATTTGTAAACATGATAAATTCACTAGTTATCAGCTTTTGGAGGTGAATATGCAGAAGAGACGGATGGAAGCTTTTAAAAACATGCCCAATGCAGATTTTATAGCTATTAAATAAATTGTTTCAGCTATTCTTTCTCTGTAAACAGTCTTCTGTCCATTTCACTGTAACATCACACCATTTCACTAGCTCACTTCATTTCCATTACTTCTGTTCTATGAATTATCCGGGAACTTCAAATTATTTTATTTGCCTTTTGCAGAACAATCTATTCCTAACTTCTACTGCTAACCACTTTTCAAAACGCAATCCTTCATATTGGAATCTATTCAAAAACTTCTCAGAAGAAGGAGGGATTTCCATTGAACAAAGTTTAATGAACTATATTAAATCAGCAGAAATGGAAACGACTCAAGTCAGGCAAAGAGAAATTTAATACAGGTAATTAGATAATTATAAAATCATTAGAAGAGAAGTAGAAATGGAATCTCAGCCATATGTTGAGATTCAGAAATGACTGAGAAATACACAGAACCAATATGCCAGGGAGATAGTAACTATGAAAACCACCCTGGAATCACTAAGTTGAAGACTGCACTGCTTGGATCTTGTGACAACAGCAGGGAGCAGCTACTGCACATGGTTTGCTGTCAGCATTGCTCTTCCTTGAGCTCTTAACAGATTTGCTAACACGTTTTCTCAGGGAATAAATACAACACATAAAGGTGATTGAATTTTATCTTCTTAAATATTAGAATTCCATGGTCTCTTGGATCTCATATTCACTTATTATAGATCATATTTAGGTTTTAATTTCAGATAACATATCAAGCAAAGTTCCAACTACACCAAGATGCTGTATTTAAGCTTTTAAGTCCAGATTTGGGGAGTGTGGAATTATACTACATTCACCCGAGAGTTATTTTCTGTTAATCCAGGCCATTTAGATACTAACATAATATATTAACTCTAATTTAATGCTCATTCTCTTATTGAACAATACTCTCAAGATCCATCTCTACAAGTGGTCTCCAGCATTCCCCAAACATTTTGTACTCTACCAATCTTTGCTGCTTAAGTTTCAGCTCATCTCAACATGCTACTTGGTTGTCTTAGTTCAAAATGTGGGAGAAATGAGGAATGGAAGGGAAAAGGGGAAAGCAAGGCAGGATTTGCTTACAAGTTATCTACGTTAGCTTTATTATGTGTAGCCGGAACAGTCTCAGACAATGTGGCATGAGAAGCAGGAAGAGGTTGTTTCTTCTATCAAGGAAATCTATAGGTCTTGAAATACCAAACTATATGCACTAACCTGAATTTATCTAATGTTCCTTCAGTATAATATTCACTTTATCCATCAAGGCTTCAAATACCCCTATTTAAGGCATTAAGCATTTTTTCAAATATAAAAACTTGACATCTATAAATTTCATTTCACTTCTGATTTCCACCTGTATCTGCTTCCATGACTGCAGAGATACTGGAATGTGTGGTAGCACTTAAAGCAAGAATTTGCAATCTGCTCCACACATATTTTGTCTTGAGGATCACATGTTTAGTCAAAAGCCACCAGCCCATCCAAACCCAGTAGCAGTCATCATCCATAACGCTAATGCTCTTGTGTACCAGCCACTTCATTCAACAATACACACCAGTGCTGTGGTCACCAACAGTGTGGTCACCTGGAGTGTCACATTGTCCACCACAACACTTTTTACTTATTTTTTAAATTGGAAAGTCAGATATACAGAGGAGGAGAGACAGAAAGGAAGATCTTATTCCACTGATTCACTTATTCCAAGTGGCTCCAATGGCTGGAGCTGAGCCAATCCAAAGCCATCCTATGCCATGATGCTTTTTCTGGGTCTCCCACATGGGCACAGGTCCCAAGGCTTTGGGCTGTCCTAGACTGCCTTCTGAGACACACGCAGGGAGCTGAATGATAAGTGGGGCCACGGCGACACTAACCAGTGCCCATATGGGATCTTGGGGCGTGCAAGGCGAGGACTTTAGCCACTAGGCTACAGTGCCGGGCCTTACCACAACACTTTTTAAGACACATTGGTGTTTTTAAAAGAAGTTTCCCTCCTCCCACCCTTTTAGGAAAAGTAAATACTATATATACTAAATATGTAAATATATATATGTTTGTGGCAACTGTGTGGGAGCAGGAAGGCTGAAATCCATAGGACACTTGGATTTCCTCTCAAGCGAGTGTTTCTGATCCATACCACTCAAGGTGGAGAAGACAGCAAATGACGATTTCCTGCTGAGATGTGCAAGGCATTGAATTTTGGTTCAGTTCTGAAAGAGGTGAATATATTGTTTGAAAACACCGAATTCCCCTCTGAAGTACTTTTTGTTTGTGCTTGCACAGCACGAATTAAAATTCTACAAACAATAAGGAGAGATAAAAGGACAGAGATAATATAGCCTTGAAATTTGCATTTTGACATCGTTGCATCAATAAACAGGGTGAAGCCCACAACCTTCAAAAGGCTAACACAGAAACATCACAGTTCTTTGCAAATTTATTTCATGAAAGAAAGATTGCTACAGCTTCTCTACTGTGAAACAAATTAGTTAAGTGGAACAGATTGAAAATATCATGGCATTTTCCCACAGACACGGGACATGTAAATCAACTTGCAGATTGAATGGGATCATAAAGAGTCATTTCAAAATGATTCCAGGACTGTCGGTCGAAAGACAGACTGTGAAGTGACACAGCAAGTGTCAGCTGTGACCCAGGTGAATTATGTACAAACAATGGCAGAGGATCATATCAATAGGTCATATGTAGTTAGTTCACTGAGGTCTGAATACCTACACAGCAAGCTGATGGGGGAGGATAAACGTTCCAACTGCTAAACAGTGAGAGTTGCTGGATGGGAAAGTGGAATTAAGAAATATTTGTGAAATGTTTCAAATCAACCAACTAAACAGAAACTCTAAACCATCAAATCTCTTACAGTGAATTTAATTTGAGAATGGAATAAAATGGGAGCTAATTCCTTACATCATCACCAAGCAACAAAAATTCCTAGCCACTAGGTTTGTCATTCTGCTGAAAGCCAACATACGAATCAGCAGAATCAGGTTGCCACTCCCAGCAAAGGGGGCCAGGTAGTCTCCAAAACTGAAAGTCCACAACCAAACACGATGCCACAGAGAACAGGATGAGGCATCTTACAGCGAGGCTGCGCCTCCTGTCTCGTGTGTAGTAAGAGAGAGAAGAATCAGAGACTGATTTTAGATCTAGGATAGTTGGTTATTGTGTTCACTTAATGCATGGGCTATTGTAATTCGATTGGCTTTAGTCCAGCCATTTTAACCGCATGACTCCCCTCAAGAAACACCAGTACATGGAAATTTGATCCTGCTTGGCTAACTCTGATAATAAAAACTCACTAATTCTAAAGAAAATCCATTCAATAATTAGGGCTCTTTAATTACTCAGGATCTCTTGTTTATGTGTTAGGCTTCTATTCAGTGTAACTTTTATTCAGTTCTTCCATTTACAAACAAGCACAAATTCTCTTATATATAAAAACACACAACAGCCTTTAGCTGCAGACCTTCAAAGGGACAGATATTACAATCTTTCTAATCGTCTTCTACCCGTACCAAGTACCCTCAGAATGAAAGCAATGATTCTTTCCCCAAATAATGACTATAAAGGCAAAGTAAAATATGTCCAGCAATGACTGCTGCACTTGACTTACTACACAGAATTCTTTCCAGATTATCTCAACAACCAATGAAGGACAGAAAGAACAGTAGCTTGTAGACCAGACCGTAGGACTGCGGTCTAGATTTAGTTCCAGGTACTCCATGGGCCAGTGCTCTGGACCACTTTATTTTGCTGACAAAAAAAATATATTTGATTCTTTATTAGACATTGTAGGAAACTAACTCAAAATTCATAAGAAAAAAAGGAAATGTGCTAAATATTAGTAATAAATAAGTGATCAGGAAACATTGCAAAGGAATAATCCTTTTACTTTTTCTACATAATTCATATTTGAAGATAGTAACATTCGAATCAGTTTAACTTTGAGAAACAGATCATTTACAAACATTAAAATATTCAGCCTAGGTAGAAGCATAACGCAACTGAAATAAAAATTACATGGACCTTTCTTCAGTTTTTGACTTTAAATCTCACAGCATTGTTCAACCATGTAAGCCACAAAATTTTCTCAGCTCTCTCAATGCCCAGGTACAGTGTTATTCTAGATTCACAGGAAATAAATCAATTCATTATAGACCTCGTAATAAATCCCATATTCTGATACAGCTACTGGTAAAAATAAAAGCATGTTGATAAATGTTCCTTTAAATCATATTCGCTTTGGACAGATACCTTAGTATGCACAATTAAAGACCTGGTAATGTAACAAACCTAAGATGCTAATCGACCAGTATTTTTTGCTTTCCAGCAAGAACTGCTGCTTTTGCTTTCCTGTGAGCCTTCGTCTTTCTGAAAACCTTGTAAACAGCTGCCTGTGTAATTATTCTCCTATACAATGGTCACTGGCTCACACAAAGTATTTCTGAAACAATTCATAATCACAACCCCCAAAGCCATGCCATCGCCTACAACTGACTTCTAATGAGAAAAGAACAAAGTACATACTTGACAATCTTCCTTTGTGAGTCATGCTATTCCTTATTACTATCTTTTGACAGGCACTAATTTTGCAAAATAACACTTTTTAATAGCCAAATTTCTCTCATTTTTATAAAATAAATGCCTTTTGAAGCTGCCTTGAAAGTTTCGTGTGGTCAGCCTCACTGTCGCTCAATCAATAGTTACCAGCTTGCTCAAAAAACTCTTTTATGATGACCACTCCGCACAACTTCCTTCAGTGTCATTAGCATTGGTCACCATCATCAATTCTTTTCTTTCACAATTCCGGAAGAGGGTATCTCATCTGATCTGTGCTTACCAAGCCTTTTCAATTCGGTTTACACCATGGATACCAATATCCATTTTCTCATCACTGTTCCCAATTGATTCAACCTACGCCAATTCATTTCCAGGGTATCCTGATGCTTGTCTCACATTCATCCTACTCAACCAACCAACACAACATGATATTGGTGTAGGTAGAGAATATATCAAACTTCATAAACACAGCCAACTAATTTCTGACAACAATGTAAATTTTTTCATTGAAAAGAATGTTTCCACAAAACATTATATATAGCTAAAGCTATATGTCTGTTGACCAAAATAACGTCAAATAATCCCACTAACACACAAATATTAGCTGAACACAAGCCTATGCTAGAAATAAGCCTCAAGTTATAAAACTGCTGGAATAAGACATAAAAGAAAGCTTCTGTGAGCTCCCTATGGTGATGATTCCATAGAGAGTACAATCTGTAAAAGAACAAACATAACTTTTTAAAATCAAAATTCAAAACTTCTGAAAAGATAGTGTGGAAAAATGAAAAGATAAGGCAAATCAAGGGAGAAAATATTTGTAAATTCTTTATCTAGTAAATAATCCATTTCTAGAATATATATATAATCACAGTACTTTAAGACAATAAGTCAGAAGAAAAAATAATGGTAAATAACATAGTGAAAATACTTAATACATTACCACACAGAGTATACAAGTAATGAAAGCAAAAGGGCATTAAAATCATCTCTTACTTACTAGGGACCACAAATGAACAACATAAACATGAACTTGTAAAGTAAAAAACATTTCTAGATGGCACTAAAATGTTTGGAAAATAATGATGTTGATATTATTATCAGAGTGTCTTGTTTTGAGTTCCAGCTCTGTCTCCTGGCCCCAGCTGTTGACCATGCAGAACTTGGTGGCGCAGTAGTGGGTCCCAGCCATTCACAAAGGAGCCTGGGTGGAGGTCCAAGCTCTCAGTGTTAGCCTGATCCAAGCCAGGTTGTTGGAACAGTTTTCCCGTGAACTCTCAGATATGAAACTCCTTTCTCTCTCTCTCTCTCTCTCTCTCTCTCTCTCTCTCTCTCTCTCTCCTTCCTGCCATCTCTGCCTCTCTCTCTCTCTCTCTCTCTTTGACTTTCACATGCACACACTCTTGGTCTTGCTCTTACTCTCATAAACAGTATAAATAAAATTTTAAATTTTTTTGCCCCAAAGTGTTACAATCCACGTATTTCATGCAGGAACCTACTTTTTAGAGTCTAAAGTCTCTCTTCAGCTTTGAGCGTTGCAGATTGTCTAAAGTGCAGAGTTATGCATTGCAGGTGAGCCAGGTTGAGAGGCATAGCAGGGATCTCAGAACTTGGACAGAGAACAGAGGGTGAAGACAAAGAGCCACAATAATAGGGTAGGCAGTTACAGGTAGCATAAAGGAAGCAGGCAGATGAAAAGTAGGATATAGCAGCAGCACAGGTTGGCATGCAAGGTAAGACCGAAGGAAAGAGACGAAAGAGCCCCACAGTCATTTTGAAAATTAAGTTTCTAGTTTTTGTCTTAGAACATTCAGACACAGAGACGTGATATATTCCATTCCTCAGCGAATGACTTCTAGATGGGCGGTACACAAACATTACTGTTGTGCTCCATGATCCATTGAAACTTGTAGGCTTTCAGGTGAAAATTGGAGAAATTTTGTTCTGTAAATGTCATAGTTTATTTTTATCACCAGGCTGTGCTAGTGTTTAGATGTATGCTGTTATATCCGCCATCATTCCTTATAAATGGACTGACTCCCAACATAAAAGAGAGAACGTTAATACAGTAAAGTTTGACCCCAGTGTAGGAACGGTCATATTGTTCATTTTATTCAGCTCAGTAATGTCAAGTTACCACCTCTAACTAATATATGGTCCTGCCTTACATTTATGCTTTAATAAAATTTGGTATCAGCCATTTCCTAAGCTACAACCAACATCAAGAAGCATACATTGTGGGAAAAAGTCAGAAAATCAAAGTTTTATTTAGACAGGAAAATAACAGTGTCAGGCAGAAAATTTGCAGTATTTTAACTTTTATAAAATGGCCATGAAATTCTCTTGATGGTAGGTGTTCCGATGTAAGCTCTCTTATAGGTCAAATTATAAATCAGTCAAAACATACGGGTCTTACTGCATGAAATGCACTTCTTAACTAACGTCCAGAACCCTTTATTAAGTTCTTATTCCAGCAGTTCACCTACATACAGCCTTTCATGATAGCTCATCACCTTAAAATGTTCTTCTATTGAACACATTATTTTAAATCTGGTTTTCATCCAAGCCATCTATCTGATACATGGAAAATCAGGTAGAGTTTAACTTACATTTCTGCAACTTTCTCTTTTTTCCTTACCAGTAAGGATTACACGTTCTCCCAAACTCAAAGTTTCAGGAATATTTCCACCACGCTTTTATCTCCTAGGAGCCCAGGGATGGTCTGTCTGGGTTAGATTTGCAAAGAGCACAAAGTCCCTGGTCCATCCCCTCTAACTGATGCTGGCAATCCCACTGCAGGTGGCACCTTTGCAGACCTCTTCTCACTAAGGCTGCCCATAGTTTTCTAAAACACGTGAGTATCAGCTAGGTTCTGAGAGAAGGGAACACCATTGGTGTGAATGAAGAGTGTCCATTCAGCTCTTCTCAAGGACACTTCAAACACGTGCAGAGGGCTCCATGTTACAGTACCAAAGATGAAGTCGCCACCTGCAAAGCTGGCATCTCCCATCAGAATGGTGGTTGGATTCCTGGCTGTCTGCTTCTTACTCAGCCATGTGCTGATGCACTTGGGAAGACAGCAAACACCTGCTCAAACACTTGAGTGTGTATCATTCACCTGTGAGGCCAGAGCAGAGTTTCTGCCTCCAGGTGTTAGCCTGGCCTAGCCTTCTGTGGTGTGGTTGCTTGAGGCATGAACATGCAGGTGGAAAAATTCTCCCTCAACTCTCTCTGCCTCTCTACCCTTCAGGTAAGTAAAAGTCCATAAAGAGAAGGGAATGGTGGAATTGCTGTTGTAACAAGTTCAAAACCCTACTGAAGGCATCATTATCTTAAAACTCAACAGTGATCAATAGTGATCTTTCAGTCATGGAAAACTGAACTAGAAGATAAGCTTATGTTAGTGCAAAAACATTTAATTTTCAGGCATAACTTTTTGGTGATACATATACTCCATGAGTTTGTACAATCTTACTTTTATATGCATCCCAGTAGCTGCGTTGTAGAACATATATATATGTGCAATAAAATACTGTTAAATTTATTTTAAAAATTAAAAATGAATAAGAAAATTAAAAACCAGGGTGGGTGGAGGTTTAGGACGGGAATATTTTGGGTACCAGGGACAATGATCGTAATGTGTTCCCTGATTCTGAAGCGCCTTTGATTCAGCTCAGTCTGCACCCGAATTCCAAGGAGATAGGAGGAGATTTCACCTCACACCTGCTCTTGGCGTGTGCTTTTCATCTGAGCATCGCTTTACACATTTGCTGAATTCTACCATTACCAGACACGTTTCTTAGCTCTGGTGTTAGCTGTCTAGTAAGAAGACAGGTATCAAAATAGAACAGAGTTCTCGAGGTGGACTAAGTACTATGTGAGCTCAGAAAAGAGATTTACCAAAACGCTGGCACTTTAAAGCAAAACTCACAAAAATAAACTGTGATGCTGAAGATTCACATTAAAAGATGATTATGACCGGGAAGCAGAAACAGCAAATACATAATGTGTAGCCCCACAGCCCTTGCTTGAGAGGGATTAATCAGGTTAAGTGTGTTTGACATGAAATAGAGTCAGATGTGTGAATTATTTTATGGCTTTGACTCTCAAAGCAAATATATATTCAATAGTGTATATTTCCAGCATTAAAACCTATTAAATTGTCTTAGTCTACTACTCACAGTAAATCTTGTAGACTTTAGATACTTTCAAAATTCTAAATCAGAACATTTAATGCATAAAATGGCATTTAACATATTTATGTATTCTGTTAGGGGAATCAGATATCTATAAAAATGAATCATAAAAGATTGCTCACTGAAACGAGGCAGCCGTTCTCTGGCTACAAACTTTGGAAGAAGGCTCAAGTAATGCATTTTTACTGCACAGTTTCTGAAATAATTAAATCAATTTTAAGTTGTGCTAATTGCCTTAACATTATGGTTTTGCCTGGATGTTTTAACTCAGGTAGAAGGGAGAAAAAATAAGCATTTTAAAAATGAAGAAATGTGTACCCACAGAATGGTTTGGAAAAGCTAACTAATTGTTTTTAAAGTATGTACTTTGGGACATATTATGTTCAATTTTATTTTAATTGTATTCGATGTCACTATAAGTGGTTTGTGTCAGATTTCAATTTTTTGGCAAATTCCCTAACAATCATAAAATTTTCTCTTGACTAACAATCAGTGAGTTGAAAAATTAGGGAGAAGACTGATACAAGGTTGTCAGTCCTGTAATGTCAGGCCCCATTAACAATTACAGAGAGATCACTGAATTATTTAAAATTAAATTTTCAGGACTTTTTTTTAACTTATCACCCCGTCCCTAAGCAGGTCATTCAAACTATTGATGCAAATGAAATCGGCCTTCCACATTGGGGAAGGGACTTCTGCTAAACTTTGAACTGAAACCATTTTCATTTAAAGTATTATGCTTCTCCCTGTCCTGCTGTGTTGTTTTTTGGAAAGATTTATTTTATTTTTATTTGAATGGCAGAGATAGAACAGAGATAGATCTTCCATTTTCTGCTCAGTGCTCAGTTGCAATGGCCGCTGCTGGGCCAGTCCCAGGTCAGGAGCTTGGAGCTTCTTCCATGACTCCCACATGGAGCTCCACTCGGGCCATCCTCCACTGCTTTCCCCGGTCAGCAGGGAGCTGGAGTGGAGAAGCAGCCCGGACTCGGACTGGCATTGCAGAGGGAGGTTCAGCTTGATAAACCTAGGCATCAGCTCCTCTTTTTTCCTTTTTCCATATTTCATCCTCCTTTCTCTTAATGCATACGCATATGTGGGCATGTGCACATCCAGATTTGGGGTCAGAATTTCAAATTTGTTTTATTATTGTTTTTACGTTCTAAAGCTTACAGAATCGATACTAAATTGATTTACTTGATAGGGTGCGTTTATATGCATGCTTTTTAAAAAATCAGATAGTAAGACAAATTTCCACTGGAGTCCAATATTGTAAGTAATTTTCATGTTGGAAAGCATCTGTTGAATACTAACATTGAGCCGTTTTAGGTACAAGTTTAGCATATCAGCACTGAAAACACTCCTTAAAAAAAAGAAGCTAAAATAATTTATGTATATGGAGCTGAGAAGTTGACATCAGAATAACCTGAAAAAGCATATGTCTTAATTCATAGCGCCACATACAACCATCCATATTTATAACAGGAGCAAATGAGGTGGTGAGGGGAAGAGTTTCCAAAAGTTTAGAAAACGTAAAAATTATTTGCAGCATGCTGTCGACGATGCTGGATGTGTTTCAAAGTTACGAATGCGTGAAGTGCTATTCCTCCTCAAATGTCCCTGCGTGGCCATGCTTTATCTGGCATTTAGAATTAAAAGATTTAATTTTAATGAAGTTAAAATTTAATTAAAGATTAAAAAAAAAAACAGTGGAAATTCTTCCAAATTCTGTTTCTCTGATGTCTAGTATCCCAGAATCTAATTAGAGGATTTAGTTTGAGATCTAAGATCTCCATTTCAGCTTTCATAGTTTTTAAGATTCTGCATCGACATGAAATAATTAAACATATTTATGCAGCCTTGTGTAATTAGCATTTTCATTTCCTGAAATCCTCATCCCGGTAAGACTTGCAGTGCATCACCGTGAACTGCGGCCATCCTGCTGTGCTGGACAACACTGGAACGTAAGCCTGTTTTCTAACTCACCTTTTGTTCCCCTTCATTTCCAAGCTTCTCCAGTTTCTACTTCTACGAAAGAATCTTTTGCTTCTCATTCTACAAAAAAAGATGTATTTCTGTATCTGTGCCTGGCGTGTTTCCTTATCACAGTGTCCTCCGTGCTCGTCCATGTTGCTGCACATAGCATGATGTAATTCACCTATGCCTCACTAATATTCCACTCTGTTGGTGTATAAGTACACCATTCTTGATCCACTCCTCTGTTTGATCTGATTTCCTTTGGGCATTTACCCAATAGTGAGATAACTGGATCATGTGGTAGTTTTATCTTACATTTTTAAAGGAACATTCTGTTTTCTATAATGGTTGTACTAATTTGTATCTCCCTAGCAAAATGTCCGGAGCTCCTGTCTTTATATCCCCACCAACCGTAGTTCCATTTGTTTTTTGATTGTGGTCATTGTGATGGCTTGCAGTGCTATCTACTGGAAGTCTAGCCTTTCTAGATTTGTTCATTCTGATTATTAGTGATACTAAGCAATTTTTCTCGGGTCTTTTTGGCTATTTGTGGATGTTCTTTGGAAAAAATATTTATTCTGATCATTTGTCCCATTTTTTTAACTTTTTTTTCTGTGTGCTGTTTAACTATTTTAACTATTTGTGTATTTTGGATATCAACAGCTTGTCAAGTACATAAATTGTAAATATTTTCTCCCTTTCTTCCAGTTGTATCTTCACTATTTTCATTTCTTCTTTCGCCGTGAAAAACCTTCTTAGCTTGACATAACCCTGTTTCTCAATTTTCTCTTCTGTTAATGGTGCTTTTTGGATCTTATTCAAGAAAACCTTGCCTATCCTGATATTCTGAAATGTTTCTCTTCTGTTCTCTTTTAGTAGCTTCGGTTCACAGTTTTACATTCAGCATTTGATCCATTTCCTAAATTATATTTTACTGAACTATTTAGTATTTCTACTTCTTTTTAATCTGTCTGTTGATTCATGCACAGTTTTCCAAGGTTATTGAATTGTGTGTCTATATTCTGTTCTATTTCATTGACTTTTCTTACAGCGAATGCTTTTTTCAGACGGCTTCAGTATATACTCTTGTGGGGTCCCCTGCCGTGCTCCTCGAGGAGCATCGGGAACTGTGCTTTTCCCCACTTGTCATGTCACTAGGTTGGCCCTTGTGCAGCTGGCACATAGTTGCCACTAGCGCTTTCCTGCAGTGCCTTTGGGAGTAACAGGCTTTCTGCTGAAGACAGCGCCTGGAGTCCCAGCTGAGCAGGCTGCTCGGCCTCTGGTTCCAATGTGGTTCCTGTGTAGTTTCTTCAGCTGTGATCAGTCCTAATAATGTCAGCTGGTTTGCCAATTGGCACAGCGATGAGGAATTTCTGGAATTTCTCTTCTAACTAGGATTTAGCCTTCATAGGCAGATCTGGTTGGCAAGCTTCCCCATGCATCGCTGCTCCTGCTGTTGAGGGCGCACAGCTCCCGTCAGCTCACATGGGTCACCCGAGTGTCAGATGGCTTCAGCTGGTCCATGCAGGCGAAACTCAGCTGGGACAGGCACAAAGCAGAAGTTGCCCTGTAGATTCTGAGGGCCACGTGAGAGTGCAACAGGTGCAGGCATGTGTATCACATTCAGCAGGTGCGATGCGCTTAGTCAGGAGTCAGGGGACTTGCCTTCTCATTTCTGCATCTGCACCTCCCTTTCTCAAGCTATAGGCGTTAAGTCCACTTGGAATATTTGCTTTACATTTCTTCATTATTATACACATATCCTAGTTTGTATGACATACAGTTCATTCACAAGAGGACAAATGCATAATTGATGTGAAAAGGAGAAAAGATGTCAATAGAACTGCTCTTGCCAAATGGAATTTTCTGGGAAAAGTTTCCTTTTCCTAAAGTTTATACTGTATTTGTTTTCTAGGTCTTCTTTAATTTACAACTTGATTAGGCATCAAACATAATTTTTCAGCCACTCAGTTTGAATTAGTAGTCCAAAAATGCTAATAGCAAATATTTCCTAGGTCCTGGTGTTACAGGGATTCAGGTACTGCATCACCACATGAGGTCTCAGTCTATTCCTCTCATAAAGTGTTCAGTTTTAACTTGGTAATCAGTATATCATAATTATTTGTAAAGTGCATCCTAACCTGCTATTCTCACATGCTTCCTCATCATTCAAAGACTTGACATTTTATTTTTCTCCTTGGTTGTCTTTGGCCACCTGAAGTCAGCTAAGCCCCGTGTTTATATTTTCTAGTCTACATGTGGACATCGGCCAGTGCAGTCCCTCGTACTAAAGAGACAATTCAGATCCGTGTTACCACACACTGAAGGGCTGGCCAACAGCAAGCAGGCTAAAGGAAGTGTTCACCACCAAAAAACAAAGCTATTCACCAACTGCACAAAGTCAACCACTTGTTTCCAGGATAAGAAACAAGGAAAGGACAGGTCTCTCCAGTGCATCTGTGCCTTATTTCAATCTTCTTGTTTGCTTGCTCTTTTTCCTTTGCACCCTTCCTTCTTTTGTATTAGAAAATCTTTTTTATGATGCCTCTAGTTTTGCTTTTATTATTCGATATTGTTTTCATTATTCAAAGTTTTTTTCCATAAGAATTTTGGAATTTATTTTTTTACTAATTCTGTGAAGAATGTTATTGGCATTCTGATGGGGACTACACTGAATGTATAAATCACTGTGGGCAGTACAGAAATTTTAATATTTATTCTTGCTGTCCTCAAGTCAAGAAGCTCTTTCCACTCTTTCGTGTGTGTCCTCTTCAATTTCTGTCACGTGTGGCTTCTAATTTGCCTTTTTCAATCACTATTCGTGATAAAAAGTATAGACATTTCCACCATGAGTGGGAAAAAAAAATAATTCAGAACCAAGAAAAGCTGTGCCTTGTTCTGTTTTTGTCAGTGAATTCACAGAATATGTCCTTTCATTTTCTCTTTAATGATAAAACTGACTATAAAATCAATGCAGACTAGAATGCTTATAGAATAGATAACCTTATTGTTCCATTATATTTCCTCCACACTAAGAGCCTGCAGGAATCCCTCTCAGCCCTACATGATTTAGAAGTAATCAGACGCATGTGGATGGAATCTCCGTGGAATACCATGATTTATCACCATCATTATCTAAATATTTATTTCCTGGGAAAAACTCTGAGAGAATAAGTGAACCGAGGACTTCTCCGTTATTATCTGAAGCAAGCCCTTGATACTTTAAATTATGTAAACAGAGGAAATCTGACAAGACTGAATCTCCATAATGCAGCTCACTATAAGCAAATATCAATACAATGAGCTGTATGAAGTCAATGTTCTCAGGTTGTAGTCGACATAGAAGAAACTCTTAGCTTAATTTTTGAAGGAATAAATGCATAAACTTACATTAGTAAGATTACATTGCTAAATGAGGTATTTTGTAAAATCATAGACCATTGAAGGAGCCATGGAAAACAATGTTTTCTTAAATATTTACATAACTGATCTGTTTCTGACATTCAAAAAAGTCCTCCCATAAAAATGTGTGTGTGTGAGACAACGTATCATTTTAGAATTGTTTCAAAGGGGAACCCAACTATCCAAGCCTAATTCAGCTATAAATGAATAAAACCTAGTTACTGAGGACAAATAAATTTGACATGCATTTTACTCTATGACAGCTAGTTGCCAATTTTCATGCAGAAATCTGTAATAATCTTATAAAATTTTATTAAATTAAATTTTACTAAAATTAAATTTAAAAAAATATATAGACATGCTGCACCTCTCAGTTTTATTCTCCTCCAAGGAACTTTCTTTCACATACATTCAGTTCAAAACATTGCCAAAGACGACCTTTTTTTTTTTTTTGCTAGTTTAGATTTAAATAAATACCAAGCAGTTTAAAGACAGATTGCATTAGACATGTAAGCTATTCGTCATTATTCTTTCTTGTCGTAGCATGTTAGTTTTGCCGTCCTTGATGATTTAAGCATGGACACCCGGATGTATTTCTGAAACAGGATCAGTAGTGTTGTAAATAGTGGTCAAAGCAGAACACACTGATTGTAACAGAATCCAATTTTGTGTGTGTGTGTGTGTGTGTTTTTTTTTATCCCAGATTGTTGTGGCAAAGCTGCATTTAGAGTAAAGCAATCTCTTTTTCTACTCTGATGCACACAACCTTTAAAAGGTCTGAAACAGACGGGTAGGCTTCCGTTCGACTTGCAAACAACCTTTAAGGCTTTAAACCACTGTTTACATGCCTTTCAACACCACAAAGGATCACATGAGGACACTTCTTGCTTTCTGTTTTTCTCTCTTTTATTTTCACGTATTCTCCTGCATATCCGATATGCACAGAATATACGCACCTGAACATTCTCTTCTAAGGCTGTAAGCATCGTGCTCCCTGGCAAAAAAGCACAAGGCATTCTGCAGAGTGACTTAGGTTCCCCACAGACTACTCTCACATATCCAAGGCCTCACCCTAATGTCATAGCCAAATTCCAACAGCAACGAGAGGCACATGTACTGCCTAGCAAACATCTGCTGGTTTGGACATGACAAACAAGTTCACACGCTTCCAATAGGATGATCCTGGGCAGATCAGGAGAACATGAAATATGAGCAACTAAAAGGAAGATTTTTATTTTTTTTCGATGAGCTGAAAGGTAGTTGAGCGGTCACATTTGGGGTGGGCCTTTTCTGCTTCGGGTAAGACACATCTGGATTAGAGCCGCAGCCTTGTTCTCAATGGCAGCTTCTTGCTAAACTGCACAAACCACCTGTCCAGAGAGGAGGAGGTCCTTTCTATGGGTCCGGGTGTGGAAGGATTCCCAGTTCCTCTCTCTCTCTCTTCTCCCCCTGCCCCCGCACTCTGTCTGCAAATAAATAACAGTGCAAAATTAAATCTTAGAGTTTCAGTCCATTTTGAAAGAATCATGAAGAATTGTACTAAGAGAATGTGCTCATCAAAGTATACACACACAATTCTCCACCTGTGACGATGGTTTACAACTAAATGCTACAACAAACAACACGGAAAACAGGAACATGTGCACACAGGTGCTGATGTCAGTGTGCTAATCATCTTGGCATTACTACGACAAAACATCTGAGGCAACTACATAAAAGGAAAGATGCTCATTTAGCTCATGGTTTTGGAAATTCAAATCTAAGATCAAGTGGCTCAGATAGATTAATTTCTGGTAAGGATAGTGGAAGATGGAATATCATGATAGAATTTTTTCTTAGAACAAAAGATGCGTCTCAGCCAGTTTCCAAGGAACACGAGTGGGGCCAACATTGTGTTTCTGCAATTCTACTCTTGAGAACAACATGCTGAGATCACAGCCGAAGGACCCTGGGGTGTCGCACCAGCTCTCACCTCCAAAAGGGGTCCACCGGTGCCCAATAACACTCCCCTGGAGGCCAACCTGTTAGCACATGCCTTTGGCATATGTACAACATCCAAATCACAGCAGTCCCCAGCAAGATAGACAGAGACTGGGGTCACAAGGCCATATGGTGGAGCAGGTGTTGAATAATCTGATGTTTATGTTCTAAAACAGAGACCTTGACAAGAGAGCTCAGCTGGCACTGTAGAACAGGGGATGCTTCGAGTGGCTCTAAGAACGGCATGGGGACCTGCAATGGGCAGAAGTGGCCATATCTACTGTTCTTTAGTCTGTGGTCTGCTTCTGCAATAAGTATGATTCACGTAGAGACTATGAATTAAGGAAAAAAAAATTTAGAACAGGATGAATGGAGGAAAAGGCAACAAAGTCTAATCAAAGTTAGGGGTTGGGTCCCAGTGCAGGAGTCTGGTGGCTATGTGCCAGGACCCCATATAGGCACTGGTTCCTGTTCCCGCTGCTCCACTTCCCAACCAGCTCCCTGCTTGTGATCTGGGAAAGCAATTGAGGATGGCTCAAAGCCTCGGAACCTTGCAATTGTGTGGGAGACCTGGAAGAAGAAGCTCCTGAATCCTGACTCCTGGCTTCAAATAGCTCATCTCCCACTGTGGCGGCTACATGGGGAGTGAACCAGAGGATGGAAGATCTTTGTCTCTTCTTTTCTTTGTAAATCTGACTTTCCAATAAAAATAAATAAGTCTTTTTTAAAAAAAATAGGAACTAACTAATGCATAAGGGAAAATAGGGTACCATATGTGTTCATGGAAATATCTGTAAGAGGAAGTAGTCCCTGTTTGAGTGGAAAGAAGAGCCTTTTGGAATGCTGCATGGCAATGGTCTCGGCTGTAGAAGGCAGCTAGCTTTAGGGCGTCAGAGTGTGGAGGAGGAGTTTGAAAGCCGCAGAGTGGGTCCCCAGTCACTGTGCGTTAGATATCCTGAGACTTTCCTACATGTCTGAAGCATCCAAGAGAAAAGCTTGCCAGTGGTAGTTTTAAGATGCATTGAAACAGTCCTTCACACTGACTCGTGTTAAGTATTTTAAGTTTGATGTTTGTGTGCCAAAGACCGGCCCTGTCCCAGCGTCATCAATGGCAGCACTTCCTGTGATGGGAGGGGTCGCTCCGACTGATGCCACGCTACAATGTTCGTCTTAAAAAGCTTCCCTGCCTTTCACTTCACAGTTCATGATCTTACACGGAAGTGAATTCGTCCAATTACAAAAGTTACTTCGAGCAACATTATTACCACACTGAATTTTTCTCTGTAAAATGTTAAACAAGGAATTTTTCATCATGGGGACAAATTCTCCCTGTAGGCTGTTTGCCCCCAAAGCTTTTTAAAGATTTTTTTTGTTTGTTTGTTTTCTCTGCCTACGCCAGTCTTTTGAAATTCTGTGATTTCTGTCACCTAACCCATGTCAACATGACGGGGAACAAATGTTTCGATAGGAATAATTGGTTCCTAGAGGCTGCATCTCACGTCCAAGTCAAATCATTAAGGCCATTGTTTGCATTTGAAACAGAGAAGCAGTTGTAAGATGCGATGTTTCTGAAAGAGGGAGAGGGAAAAAAAAAGTCTTTAAGTATTTCAGTAACTAAAGAGTATCCAACTTCCTCAGGGGGCTGGAGAAGCATTTCCGTGTAGCACCGAGTACCCAGCTTCTCCTCCTGGCACTAACTGGAATACCCATTTGGCAAACACCTATCGCCTTCTCTCCTACTCCACATCTCTCTTTATGACCCCTAACACTAAGGCCCGCCTCAGAGCCCGAATTAACATTGGAAATTTAGTTAGAAGTACAAATATCATGAATTCTCCATTATTTTGACAGGATTGAAATTGCTTGAGTGATTCATTAATCAACTTATCAAGTATGGAGTGGGGTAGTGAATACACTAATTGAAAGTCATGAAATAGAGCTTAATTGTTTAATGTCAAAAGCTCAGGGACAGATTTCAGGTAATTGCCAGGAAGCCTATTCACTCGAGGTTTAAAATATAAGCACTTGATCTGGGTTAAGCTAAAGACATTTTCTCATTATTTGGAAAGGGCTTCTTGGGCGCACACTTCAATTTAGATTAAATAACTTAAATTGTGAATAAAATCTCAATTGAAATCTGGAATAAAACTACAAAAGTGAAAACAAATTACATATAGACAAAAAAAACCTGCAAGAAATGGTCTGATTAAAAACTTAATAAAAATCATCTCACTGAAAAGAAGAAATGCTTATTAACTATTTTGAAGATATAATTTGTTTTTAAGACATGCTGTAGCCACTACTTATTGTTATATTGATAGCACATATAAAAATGGTCATGTCCCTAAAGTTTCAAATTGAACAGAGGAATTGAAACATTTTAGTCTCAAATTAAAGAGACCTTAAAATCTATTTAGACATATGAAAGTGGCCTAGATATCTCAAGGTGATTCTATACATTTTGATTTTACTTTTTTTTTTTTTTACTTCAGTCATAAGTCTAGGAAAGCAGAGTAGGAACAAGACAGCCTGGAGCACTCTGAGGTTTAAGGAATTAGTTTTAAAATGAAATACCCTAAATGGTTTCCAATTCCAGAACTATTGAGAATAACCTGAGTTCACATTTCACCCTGCCTTTCTAGGTGTACCCACTAGGATTTCTTAGTAGCTTGTGGGTTTCAACCAAACCCAACATGAATCTTTAGCATCTTCTCCCATCCATTTTCCTTCTTTCAGCATGTCCCTACCAATTACACACTCACTCCATCACTGAGATTCAAACCTCTAGCACTATCTACACAATTCATTTTGTTGAATTTTGAAAAAACCAAGCAACAAATGATTCTTATCGTGAATTACTCATCATGAATTCCATGAAGCTTCAATGACTGCAGATTCTTGAATTTGGTACATCAAACTCAAGGTAGCCACTATACCTTAAGAATGGTGAATGATACAGTCCTTAGATTTTTATAGGTTGGCTTGGACAATATTAAAATAAGTCAGCTATTTGGGGAGTGTATGAACCAGTGAGTGGAAGATCGGTTCTTTCTCCATCTCTGCAACTCTGCCATTCAAGCAAACAAAATCAGAGTTTTAATAAACAAATAAACCTCAATTTTTAAACACAGGTTTTGTGTGATAGGAATCAAGATATTGTGTCTCATGTTTTTCTCCTTTTAGAAATCACTTCTCTAGTGCCAAAAGGATATATACATTTAAATGTATCAATGAATAAATAAAGAGCATTAATGAGAAGAGAGGAATGAAAAAAATACGACTGACCAAAGCAGGGTTAGAATTAAAGTACACAGCAAAAGACACTGTACAATTGAAACCCGTCCTTAAACCTTGCTCTCAGGTCTGGCACGGTGTCACAGCAGGCTAACCCATCACTCTGTAATGCTGACTTCCTATCTGGCTCTGTGTGTGGCCTGTGAAGGCAGTGTAGCAGCACAGTCCAAATCCTTGGGACCCTGCATCCATGTTAGAGACCTGGAAGAAGCTTCTGGCTTTGAGCTTCAGATCAGCTCAGCTCTGGCCATTGTGGCCATTTGAGAAGCGAATCAGCAGATGGAAGACCTTCTATCTATATTTCTCCATCTCTGTAAAATCTGGCCTTCAGATGAAAATAAATAAATCTTTAAAACTTAATCTCTCAGTTTGATGCTTCTCAGATTCTGATCCGTAGTCTAATGGTTAATATGCCCAACCTTCCTGTTTCTCTAGCATATAAGATCTGGAAAGATGGTTTGTATTTATGTTTCCTTACACTATCAGTCAAAAGCATAGAACATGTCTGTGCTCGCTAATCAGCAAAATAACAATTCATAAGTGCATATTAATTACACATAGTTGCTGGGAAATGCTTCTGGATTCATCAAAACGTCAAGTTTCTCATGCCATGTCCCTTTTCTGTGTTGACCTAAACAGCACATCAGTTCTTTACAGAGCAACTCTTCGCTAAGACAGAGAATTCTGCCATCCACAAATGGCTTTAGATGGTAGAAATATTGATTTTGTAAAGTAAAATAAATCCACGCAGTTGTTTTAGGAATCAACCGCCCTTTACACATGTGTTCATAGATTAAAGTACTTAAAGAAGAATGCCCAGGAAATGCTGTAGAAAGAACAGGAGCACGGTCACTCCCAACACCAAGACAAGAGAAGGAGTTGGAGGGGGTGTCTGCCAGGTCTGACCAGCATGAACCACGCCTATTTTTTGAAATGTTGCATTGTATCCCTTAAAAATGTGTAGTAGGTATTAAAACAAAATTCAAAAACAAATCCTAAATGCAAGTCAAGAAACTTTATAATCATATGGCCTCATGTCTATGATCTAAAGAAATAAATCAATTTCTTACTAAATTCAATCACTTCCCAAAAGAGTGTTTGTAATGTGTGCATATAACATAAAGCAACTTTTTTAAAGGCACTGTTGTGTGAGTGACCAAATTACATCACCATTGTTTCACCATGCGTAGGTGGAGCAGAAATGACCAAGACAAAGGAGAAGATCACAGAAGAGAACGTACCTGACTTACCCATATTCATCTTTGGCATTAGGGCTTGCTTACAGCCAGCTGCTGCAGCACTGACTCAGTCATTTGCTCAATTTTCAGTGCATCATTTCGTTGTTAGAAAACAAATTCCTCAGGATCAGAGACCGTTTTATCTTGCTCAAAACACTACATGCAGAGGATGACTGACTAATTTATTATGTGAAGCACAACTTGCACCCTCCAGTGCCCTTGGTATCTTTCTCCCTACTTTCTCCATTTAAAAGAGATCAATGCTTTCCTGGTGGATAACACAGAAAATTAGAATTCACTTTTCTGTTACCATTCCAAAAATTAGGATAAGATACTTAAGAACTTGTTTATTTTTCTGTTTATCTATGCCTTGGAGGAAATACATCACTTATTATAAATCTGAACAAAGTAATATGAATGTCATCTTCAATTGTATCTGGTCAACATATATTGCATGAGCTCCCATCCCTGGCTCATGTAACCTGGTAAGTGTGACAGCCTAGCCCGGCATGACCTACACTCCAGCCCGGTTTCTGCACTTGCCAGTGAGCTAAACTTTGCTCAGCTCTACTCGGTCCTCTCCCTCTCAAAACCAACCTACATATTTGCCATCAGTTGGAGCTACCTTGCCCAGCCTGCCCGAGCTCCAGGCCTGGACCATGTGTTCACCAGCAAGAGCAAAAACCAGGGAGTTTCCTAGGTTCCCCCACTCTGGCCACTCCCAGACCCAGATCTCACACATGCCAGCAGGTGCTAGGCCCTTGTCCCTCCAGATCTCCATTCCTGAGAAGATAACATGGGAAAAGTTACAGAGGACCTCAGATATGGCAATGACTTGTAAAATACAACACAAAAGGATGACCCATGAAAGAAATCACTGAGGCTCTGGACTTCACTAGAATTAAGAAGTTTTGCTGTGAAAAACGCTGTCAAAAGAATCAGAAAATACAGGATATATTGAAAGCAGATACATCTGGTAAAGGGCTGTTATCCAAGTCATGCAAAGAACTCGTAGAGTCTAACACCACCACAAAAAAATACGTGGTTTAAGAATGTGCCAGCTACAGGAATAGACAGTTCACCAAAGTAAACATAAAAGGAGAGAATAAACAATATTATCATACACACAACACAAGGTTTCATTGGAAAATTGCATATAAAAGAACCTCAATGTATAATAGAACAGCCAAAATCCAAAATAATGACCGTAAGAAGAGGAACATTAAGCATTCTCATTCATTTTTGATGGGAATGCAAAGCGGGAAAACCTCTTAGAAAAGAAATTGTTCATTTTGTGCAAAGCCGAGTATACTCAGCATGTGATCCAGCACACAGGCCCTTGGCACGTCCATGCAAGTGCCGAAAAACGGTTGTTTTTACAAGTCTTTTCATAACTTCTCAAACATGAACCCTCTCAAATACCCTGAGAGCAAAGATGTGTAAACTGTGGTATAGCCCAACAATGGCACATAACCCAGCGCCAAGAAGAAATGAACTATCAAACCATGAAATCCATGGATTAGGTTTGAATATATATTACTAAGGGAAAGAAGCCAATATAAAAAGGCTTCTTTGAGAAACATATTTTCTATTTAAACTCTACAACATTCTGGGAAGTGTTAACTACTGACAGTGAAAGGATCAGTGGTTGTGGTGATATGTGGAGAAGGAGGGTTGAACGGAGAGAACAGAGACATTCTAGAACACTAAACTCCTGCAATGGTGAACACACGCCATGCATTTGTCAAAACCACAGGCTGTAACTCCAAGAGCGGACTCGAATACAGACTGCAGCCTTGGGGTTCAGGATGCGAGTGGATGACCCATTTGATTTTATTATGGATGTAAAACACAAATCCTACTAAAGAAAAGAATATTGTAAGGGTGACAAATACTTGTGCACCACTAAGAAATAGTTAAAAAAAGAATAATGTTACCAATCAACAATGCTATATTTTAATAGTTTTATACACTTATTACTCAAATCTGTTTAACATTTTATTTCTTTATTTCAATGTCAGAATTTTTCTATCTGTTGGTTCCCCTGTGCTTCAGGCGACAGCTTAACTTGCTACGCACAATACCAGCACTTAACTGCATTCTAATCGCAGAGGATTTATCATCTATTTTGGTAACTTGATTTCAGAGACACACAATGAAAATTAATCAGAAAGATTTTGTGTCAGACTTAAGAGAGTTACCTTTGATGAACAGATTTGGTGAGCTAAGAAAACAGCACTTCCAGGTACCCAGCAAAGGCAGTGAAGGGAAGGGTGGGCTGACGTGGGCTGAAAACAACACACTGCACAGCCCGCACCTGCGGCCAAGACCGCAAGGGTTTGCAGGGTTCTTGACTTGTCTCTGCCCCCTTGCTGCTGTTGGTGTTCTGGTAGCAGTTACTGCTCTCCATGGAGCCCCACCTCCCAAACCGTCTCAATATCTACTTCCACGTGATTAACCAAGAGTGCATTCACTCTTAAAAAGACTTTTTCATATATTCCGTATTTACATTTTTTTAATGTTCTAAAGTGTCTGTCACTGGTCACAGTGAAAAAGGACCAATGTCTGTTGTTTTTATTTTATTCCTAATCACACTTCCACTAAACCAGCTTCCATGAACTTCTTTAAACTGACAGTGACTTAAGTGAAGAGAGCATAAAGTCTCTGGAATCACACGTATTTTTATTATTACGAGCTTCCTCTTGGATGAAGAAGGGTTAAGTCTCCCGTGGTCCTCTGTGTAAGGCAGATAGAATGCTTTGGGTGATGTAACATATGAAATATGCAACTCTGCTAATTCTTGTTATATTAGAGACACGATAATTTATAGAAATATGCATTTTGATTATACTGTGAGGTTTCTATTCTCTTAATATGATGCTTGGTTAAAAAAATAAAATATGGGATGAGGGAATAGAACAGACGGCCAAAAGCAACCTGTCCGCTGGGGAAGACTGTGACACAGGGCTGCTGACCTGCCTCTGGGCTTGGCTGTTCTGGAAGGTAGATAGACACATATGGGTATAGTCGGATCAGACTTGACCCTGGAAGTAACAATCTAAGCATGGATACTATTCACATGATATGTGAAGGGATGAAAACTGCATGATATAATTAGACTCTAATCTAGCATATCCCAGCAGGGAGAAAAAGGTTTTACGTATCTCCTTTAACTGAGTCGTCCCCACCCTTTATCTACCATTATAAAATAGAAAATAGGAATGAGATGCTCTTCAGTCATCAAGATTCTACACGATGTTTTTTATATTCATACAGAATTATTTTTCTTCCTCTAATTTTCAGCTAGATGCTATGCATAACAGTTCACTTACTACACATCGTGTATAATAAGACACTAAGGGATTTGTTAAGAATCAGTGCAAAGAAGCCGGCAGCTACAGCACTGGCATCCTGTTTGACCACTAGGTGTGCCCCAGTGTTGCACTGCGAATCCAGCTCCCTGCCAGTGCACCTTGGAGAACAACGAAAGACGGCCCAATTGCCTGGGTCCCTGTTCCCTCTGTGGCAAGTGTGGGAAAAACTCATCTCTCCTAGCTGTAGCCTGGTCTAGTTATGGTCATTGTGGCTATTCTGGGTAGTAAACCAGAGAAGAGGCAATTAATTCTTTCAGTCTCTCTTCTTTCTGCAACACTGTCTTTCAAAAAAATACATTTTTTTAAAAAAAGATTGATTTATTTTTATTGGAAAGTCAGATATACAGAGAGGAGGAGAAACAGAGAGGAAGATCTTCCATCTACTGGTTCACTCCTCAAGTAGATGCAACGGCCAGAGCTGAGCCAATCCAAAGCCAGGAGCCAGAAGCTTCTTCCAAGCAGGTACAGGGTCCCAAGGCTTTGGGCCGTCCTTGACTGCCTGCCCAGGTCACAAGCAGGGAGCTGGATGGGAAGTGGGGCTGCCGGGATTAGAACCAGCATCCATATGGCATCCCAGTGCATGCAATGCAAGGATTTTAGCCGCTATGCTATCATGCCAGCCCCAAGCCTTTTGTTTTAAAATATCACTATGCCATTTAATTCTCCAGTATAAACATAAAAACTCAACATTTTTGTCTTAAGAATTAGATTTCATCATAATAATAACTGAAATCTGAGTCATATTTGCAATGAATATTTTTGGTGTTTAGCATAAACATCATAAGATCTCTTAATTATTTTTATCTTGTATGTATTTTTACCTTGTATATTTTTATCTTGTAAAATAGATACATTTTACAAATATATTTAAAATTTGATAAGCTTGATCACATATTTGATAGAGTGAATACAAATGTAGGCTTTCATTCAGCAGATATATTATGGTTAGCCACTTTGAAACACATTCTTTTAATCTGAATTTTTATCATGTAAGCACTTTCTGGGGAAAGAAAACAAAGAATGAGACACCATGACAAATTAGAAGACTGCATACTTGACTGGGGGCATTCATTTTATGAAGAGACAAAAATTATTTATGCTGACTTAATTGCCTACAATTTATTTTAAGGGTTTCTCAGGAAGATAGTTGAATCAAATGAGAGAATGGAAATATGCATTTTTTTTCTAAAATACTCTTGGTTTATCAATGATATAGAGGATAATTTTAGCTCCCAATATATTCTTAAGTATAAAACATTATATGTGATGTTAAGATCCACAGGAAGTTGTCACTGGTAGCACAGTCCCCTTACAGTGAGTTGGAATGAGGTGTTTCCTAGGGTTATAAATGCCAAGAGGTAAGAAAACAGAGAAGCTGCTAACACAACCTTAGCTGAAGTAGAGAGAGAATTTTATTACTTTACTTAGAGAAATTGTCACATTATCTTTAATGATAATATTAGAAAAAAAATAATTTCCTTTAGCTACATGTAGAGTGGCCTTGTAAGTTTTGTAAGAATGAAACTTATTTGACCACATGATGACCGTCCCAGACATTAGAATGTGCTGTCATTGTCAGCCTTTTTCAAAGCAGCCTTACTAGCGTCCAGCTCAATCAAGCCAGAAAATAATTTTAAATATTAAGCTAATTTTACTTAACAGTAGTAAGATAAATAAAACTATGCAAATTACAATTATTTGCAGTTTTCTCCACTAAGCTTCGGTAGGTCTCTACACAAAGACATTAACAAACAAAACAAAAACCCAGAATAGCAATAAACATACAAATGAACCACATTTTCTCTCTGGCTCTCTGCATGTAATTTAGCACAAGCATTTTTTTTTAAATTGCATTATGGATATTTTTCTAAACAGTATGCTGCCTAAAGTCAGTATTGTTTTTATTTTCTATAAATAATTGGTAACTCCTTCTACAATGTCCTTGCAAAATATAGCCTGTTAAGATGAGTTTTGGCTTTCCCAGCCACTGGCAAGAGAGGTGTGAGAAGCCCGCTAGAGAATTATGACTCAAAAAAAAAAGCTTTTACCAGCTGCTTAGCTTGGTGCTCAGAGACCTGCTACAAACATTCCTCTTGTATTGACCCATCGTTTTTCCTTCCCTTCAAAGTGTTACATGATGTAAAGAATTTGTTTGAAGCAGTAAGATCGTAACAGGTTAATAACCCACCATCTACTTATATTTCATCTTTTGTTTACAGAGTAGGAGCGTACTGTCTACCTTTGCCTTATAATCTCTAAGCTACAGACTGATCTAGTACAAAGCTATTTAAAAAGACATGAGCATATAAAAAGGTGGAGACGTAAGATTCTTTGCAATGGGAAACTCGCAGTGTATATTTTTGAAGTCTTATTACAAAGAAGAAACAGTAGTTGTCCATGTGAAATTACCTTTAAGCAGAGCCGTCTGGTAAAACTTGTACCTATAATTTTTTTTTTTTTGCCTTTAAATAATGTATACTTAAGGACCATAGAATTTTTTTAAAAAAAAAATCACCAATACATCTTTTAATGTAGTTGTCCATAGGACAAACTCCAATCGATGCACATACAGAAAGCCGGCAAGACAACAGCAATTTCCCTTTGTTTGACTTTGGCGAAAGGGCATGAAGGGGAAGATGCAGGCTCTCTCTACACACCAACCGCCTGTGCCTGCTACCTTGAAGACAACCGCACAGCACTCAGAACCACGCAGGTTCACTGCCAACAGTGCAGAAGGCCTTGGCAATGGAGAGACACGTTTTGCATATTTGTGCTGTGCCCATTGCAGTGACAGCTGCTGAGACAGATTTCAAAGTCTTTTACACTCCCAGTTACCCACGTATTTCTATCCTTGGCACCCCTTCCAAGAATAGAAAATACCAGCTGTTCCTTCTGGCCACCAAGACAGTGCATAAAGTTGCTTTATCCCCAAAATAAATACATCAGAAATAAATAACAGTGACAAGAAGTGAAGTCTAAGCAAAGACAAGGGAAAACCAACTAAAAAAAGTTTCCATTAGCACTTGCAACTAGCACATCAATACGTTTGGCTCACACTTTACGCAAGGCATCACACTGCTCCTTGTCTTTCCTGAAAACACAAACAAAACTGAAAAAATGTCTAAAACAAGGTCCTGGGTGACAGCCATCAGGGCAGCTAAAGGTGTCAATATGCTCATTAAGGTATGCCGAGGACATCAGTGTCCTGGGAACTGAAATGGTCAGTGTTGTGGTTTCTAATGAGTTTTTTCTTTTTCACTATGGTCACTATGGTATAAAAACTAAAATCCAGTTAACAGGATAAAGCTGCTTAAAAAAAAAACTTTGGCATGTGGGAAAGAGCTGGAGAAATGAACCAGTTGACATAGGGATTTTTCCTTATTCAGCAAAAACATAGCCCTGATCGCACTGACAAAAATAAAGGATGACATCATGGTTAGTAAAATTTTAAAATATTTTATCACTGAGACCTCCATAAATGTTTAATTGTCTCCCTAGATACCCCTTCATATCACTTTTCATACATTTAAGATCTTTTTTATTTAAAATAGACTCATCAATTCATTACCATAACATTGAAAAGATCTATTTTTACTGAACTCCTACAGTCTGTCAGCAAAAAGAAGGAAAAAAAAAAAGTGAAATTCCCCAGTTAGATTTCAAGTTCTATGGCGTGTGCGAATTTTATAATCATCTCAAATTTTCATAAAAGATATTAAATATTTGTTCAAACTAACATTTGGAGGCCTTCCCATCACTGTTTACATAAGATTTTGGTAGGGCACTTTTCATTAAATGTTAAATGTCAGTCTTAAATTGAGTGAAAAAGAATATAATAACTTGTAAAATTTTTAGCAATTCTTGATTATGTTTCATTTCACACATACTATGATAAATGAACTTTTGGAATATGGATAATTAATGAAATGTGTACAGTGGCCCGGTAACATAAACAACTGTTTTAGAAATGATTGTTCTAGCTCACTTAATACTTCCGACTTCATTATCCTGTCTCAGGAAAACAGGAGATTGCAGACAAGTTTTCCTTGCGTATTTAGAGTTAAAATTACATGACACAGTAGAAAACCCACAAACCTCAATTTTGGTGAATGCTTTATTTACTGTCCGGCTACTTTTTACAAGGTTATCTTTTTGGTTCTTTCTTTTTTTATTATTAATTTGTTTTTGCAGAAACTTAACAATTGCAAGACTGACAATTCCCCTTGCTGAATCCCAAGGTAGAATGTTTGGCTTGGGTTCTGTTTCCACCTCTGACCCAGCAACCCACTGATGCCCATCCTGGTAGGCAGCAGGTGACAGTCAAAGCGTTTAGTTCCTGCCACCAATGTAGAAGACCTAGGAGTTGCTACTCCGGTTTTAAATCTGGTCTAAGCCTGGCCTACTCCCAACATTGGCCCACAGTTAGAGTGAACCAGTGGAAGATTTCTATCTCTATGTATGAATCTATGTATCTGTCTACCATTAAAAAAACATAAACATAAATAAACAATTCCCCCATTTTTAAAGAAGCCAAACTTTACTCATCCAATGCCCCACTCTTCACAAGGTTCTCTTCCCTGCTCTGGGCCCCTTGACTTTCCGTCAACATTCAAAGTTCTTTCTCTCTGTCCCACCCCACAACTGTTCTAAAGCTTGTGTTCCTTCAAGTCACAAGCACACAAATTTCAATTTGGAAGCAACCAGCTTGGGACGACGCATTTATAGCACTACCAAGCACCCCCATGCCTGCCGGTTCCCATTGACTCTCACACAGTCAGCCTCCAAGAGCAGTCAGGAACTAATGCTTTGAAATCAAGGGGGTTTGTACAGCTTTTTCTATTTTATTTGAAAGACAGAGCTGCAGAGAGAAAAGGAAAGGCAGGGAGAGAGAGGAGAGGAGAGGAGAGGGTGAGGTGAGAAGGAGAAACAGAGAGAGAAATCTTACTTATACTGTCATTTTCTTCTGGCCACAAGACACGGACCAGTTGGAAATCAAGTGCAAGGAATTTCATCTTGGTCTCTCATGAGAGTGATGCTGGCAGCCCATGTATTTAGACCATCTCTGCCGCCTTCCCACAAGCATTAGCAGGAAACTAGATTAGAAGCACAACCCGTGGGACTCCAATGGGTCCTTCTGTATGCGACACCAGTGTGCCTAGCAGCTCTTGACTCACTGCACCATAACTCCAGGAACTGGACATTGCTTTAATATCAGTTTTCCCTGTCAAAAGCATTTTGAGAATAAAATCATGTAAGGTTGGCCTGACACTACTGAATTTTGTCAGTTTATCATTATATTCTGTAGCTTAAATTTTCTATGATGCAAAAGGTACTGGGTGTAGGGAGTGCCCATTATGGGAGACCACTCGTATCAGTAATATTTAGGTATAGTTGCCATGTGTCTGTATACTGTTCAGTAAAAATAAATTATCAATGGTCATAGAGTTTATGAAAACTTATCATGTGATAGTTGAGTTTAGAAAAACATGCTTTACCATGGAACTTTGGAGGTAAAATGAAATGTCTTGTGGCAAATCATGGACTAGTTCAACTATAATTATCTCCTCAGTTGTGGCAAAACTGTCTGGTTTGGGTTTTGGTAAGTAGAAACGCTGCCAGAAAAAGGAATTTTATAGGAGAGTACACTTTCCTCTCAACTGAGAAATAAATGTGAATTAGAAGCAGCATTTTTCCCTAGGAAAGCAGTAACCTGAGAGGCACGTCTGACTGGGAACATTTCCTGAGTTGGCAGCATTATCGTCTCTCACACAAACACACATAACCCTAGCATCTCTCAGAATTTTCCCCAAAGTGGAAATTCTTTGGAATATTCCTAAAAATCATTGAGGCCTCAATAGAACGTCTCGAGGGAAACAGAGTAACAAGGATACCACTGGGAAAGATGTGTAACGCACAGGGCTGGTGAGGTGGGGTTGGGGGGAGGAGCAAAAATGAGCACATGCCTGCCCTATTCTCAGCAGCCTTTGGGCTAGTTGACTTAGGAAGAAGTTGGAAATGCATCATCAGTACGTGAAATCCTATCTTGACAAAGCAAACACTAGATATGCTGGATTTCATCATGGTCAACCAGGAGGTGGAAGACAAAGCAGACACAGAGTGCAAGTGTGAGAGATAAATTACAAGCTCTTGTTGTTCTCACTCCTCCAGGGGGCGCTCGTCCTGGAGGGTGTGGTCCGGACTCTGGACTAGAATGCACATCACCAACAATACAGACATTTTGGCTACAATTGGTTGAATCAAAAAATAATAGCCACTGAGTGCAGATCCAGCATGAACATCAACACAGCCTCTACTGATCAGAAATAGCATCACGGGATTCTATCTGCTTTACAAAAAAAGAAAAGAAAAAGAAAGAAATCCTTTTGTACAGGTTTACGCTGCAGGCAAATCAGAATTTTTGCCACAAATAACAAATGTGCAAATTCATGCAAACATAGATTCTTGTCATCTATCTAAATAAAACAAGTTTGAAACCTGATGCACCAAAGGATAAAATTTAACACTTTCAGAATGCATTTTGATGTTTCATTCCTGTTCGCTTAATTCATCTTGTGAATAAATTATTTGTACTTTTCCTTTAAGGATGTGAATCCCCTTCAGAAAATCATGAGCTTTTGTTGGCGATGCCATCAACACCACACGGATTAATGTAGCTCAGTCCACAAGCCATGATCGTGCCATTTGTTCAAGGATGGTGAAAGAAGACAGCCTGATTTTGTAAAGCTGGACCGCAAGGCGGTTAAATAGCTGTGCTTTATCTCATGATTGTACCTAATGGGATCAACAGTTACAGAATAAGCAAGCCAGATTGTTTCTGAAAGTCTCAAAAATATCCACCTTCGCGCACACTCCAATCACAATGAGAGTCATTCCTAAAGAGCCAGGCTTGTAATTAGGGGATTGAGTTATTGTTGACCGTTCTTAATATCTGTTGTGATGGCATAATGAACTTGCAACACACCCATTAAGCCACCTGCATGATTTAGCTCAGAAATGGATAGAGTAACATTAAAGACATAGATGGAATAACTTATAAAATGACACTGGAGAGTCTCAAGACATTGGCAATCTCACAGGATGTCAGAAAATTAAAAGCATTGTTTTCAAATTTTTGGCATCTGCAGATGTTGAGTGGAACAGTTTCCCACCTTAATAACTATTATTCATTAGCTAGTCTTGTTTAACATTATCCTACTTGACTGTAAATTAACTACAAGAGAAAACAAAATGCTGTTCCTAGAATGATTCATGCAAAATGTTAGACTAAGTAAATTGTTGAAATGTTTCTGCGTCCACATACTTACTGTTTTGTTTTGTTTTGGGGGTTGTTTCCTGGAAAATAGACTGCTGATACATGTTTAGATTTCAAACACTTCCACAATCTTGAAATGGAGATGGATTTCTGGAGAAGAGAGAGAACGGGTGAATGCAGGTTGAGTGCTGGGTTTCAGGAGTAGCAAAAGCAGCTCAGTGAGTTCACAGAATTAAGAGCAGAAGAAAGCCACCTTCCCACCTCCAAATGCAGCTGCTAGATTACCTATGATGTTGGTTATGTATTCATATGAATGGCAGAAATCCCACCTGCTGGTCCTACCCAAATGCCACCATGGTGAGAAGGCAGGAGAGTAATCCATGTCTCCCATGTGGTGACAGGAATCCCACGATCTGAACCATCATTACTGCCACAGTCTGTGTTAGCAAGAAGTTGAAATCAGGAGCAGGAGCTGGCTGTGGGGCCCATGTTCTCTGTGATGGGGTGTAGACGTCTTGATTGGCATCTGAACTGCTAAGTCAGACACTTATCCTTAACTACTCATTTAAGCAGATTGCCAGCAATGAGTCTGCCGGTAACGGTCAGGAGTCCGTCTTTGCTTTCTACTAACTCTATTCCTACAGTTTGAGAATAACAAAAGATGCATTTGTGCTATCAACACTGGTCATCATTTTCCCATCGTTTAGCTACTTTTGAAATAATTCAAGACACGCACTTACTAAGCAAAGTACCCAGAGAAAAAGAGGGAGGAGCATGGTGCTGCAACAAAAATATTCCGTGTCAGAATACTGGCTGCAGTTGTTGCTCTGCAGGTAGTGGAATGTGGGCGAGTGACGTAATCTCCCTAGATCTTCACTTCCTCCACTCTACAAAATAACTAACGTGCAGATTCTCAAATATTAAATTAGAAAAAAATTAACTCAAGTCATGACACAGCAGTGTACTCTGGGAGGTGCCCCAGATCTTGAGTAAATGAATTACTGTCATATCCATTAAATCATACTGATATCTATGATGCTTATTGTTAGGTGTCAACATGACTGGTTTTAGGCAGACCTGGATAAACCTTAAAGAGTTATTTCTGGATACTTCTATTTGACTATGTGGAGAGAAAAAATGAGAAAGCATAGCACGTGAATCAAAGTAAAATTGGATCTCTCTTCCTCATTATTTTTTTTTCATGATATGGTTCCAGAAGCACAGGGATTTCTCCTTCCACTCCTCAACCTTCCCCTATCTTCCCAATACTATTACAATAATGTAGTTTTCAGCAATTGTTACAAGTCCAGCATTCTGCCATTTAAGTGTATCATGACATTGTGTAGGCATTGGTAGAAAGTCCAACATCCTAGTGCCCACATAAGTTTAGGGCCCGACGCAATTGCCTAATAGGTAAAACCTCACCTTGCATGCACCAGGATCTCATATGGAAACCAGTTTGTGTCCTGGCTGCTCCACTTCCTTTCCAGCTCCTTTCTTGTGGCCTGGGAAAGCAGAAGAGATGGCCCAAAGCCTTGAGCCCTTACACCCGCATGGGAGTTCCAGGACCTGGCTTTGGATCAACTTAACTCCAGCCATTGTGACCGCCTGGGGAGAGAACCAGCTCACAAAAGATCTTTCTTTCTGTCTCTCCTTTTCTAGGTAGATCTGCCTTTCCAATAAAAATAAACATTTAAAAAATCTGTATTTATATTTAACAGTTTCATTGAGAGTCTTTCATTCAGCAGTAGAGGCATGTTGTAATATATCATCACTTCCTGGAGTGCCAGTCTCCAACGTACAGTTCCTTTAGTTGAACACATGCATATACTTGTCTATTTCTATTGACCTTTATTTTGCATGGTTACCTTATATCAGAGAAAACATAATGTTCCTCCTTTAGGGGTTGGCTTGTTTCACTGAGCATAATATTCTCTAGTTAGGGCCATCTGGTTGCAAATAGTAGAATTTCACTATATTCAATGGCTGAGTAGTATTTCATAGAATAGATGCACCATAGTTTCGTTATCCATTCCTCTTGGGACAGGCATCTGGGTTGTTTCCATGTCTTTGCTACTTTAGATTGTGCTGTTATAAATACAGGACAATTG
Organism: Ochotona curzoniae; assembly: GCF_017591425.1. Classification (NCBI taxonomy): domain Eukaryota; kingdom Metazoa; phylum Chordata; class Mammalia; order Lagomorpha; family Ochotonidae; genus Ochotona; species Ochotona curzoniae. The sequence goes on along the minus strand of NW_024466307.1, from coordinate 4,295,445 downwards.
CAGCTCACTTTCTCATATTTCATTTCCTCTGGCTATATTCCCAGGAGTGTGATAGCTGGGTCATATGGTAGACCAAGTTTCAGGAGTCTTAGCACTCTCTGTACTGAATTCTGCAATATCATCTTGCAAATCTCACTCTTAATGCCTCCTACAACCCTAAGGAAAAGATAAATCACAAATAGTTACATCATTATAATACTAAATCTAGAGTGTGAGGTGATAAATCTTCATACTTAATAAATATAATTTATGTTTTAAAATATGAGGCCCCAAGGACTTTATACTATATACTATTTTGTCTGCAGTACTACTAAATATTTTTTAAGGATTTAGGATTTTTTAAAAAAATTTTATTTAGTTTTATTTGTAAGGCAGATTTATAGAGAAACGGAGAGACAGAGAGAGAAAGATCTTCTATCCACTGGTTCACTGCCAAGATGGCCACAATAGCTAGAGTTGAGGAAATCTGAAACCAAGAGTTCTGGGTCTCCCATGTGAGCGCAGTGGCCCAAAGACTTGGTCTATCCTATGCTGCTTTCCCTGACTGTTAATAGGAGGCTGGATCATAAATGGAATAGCCAGGACACAAATCGACACCCATTATTACATCATTAACCACAGCTCTCTTGTCCACTGCACAGCTGGATAATCCAACTCGGATTTATCCCTTCTTTTTGTTTTGAACATGTCTATGTTAGAACTTGGCATTATTGTCTATTATAAAAACCCTTTGCTATTGGTTGTGTGTATAATCATACATCTTACTTTTCTGTAATCTAAGATGAAAAGCAAGCATATTCACTCCCCATGGAAAACAAAAAGAAAGAAAGGAAAAACAGAAAGCCTTGGATGGAACAGCTGATGATGCTTCCACGTGCTGGGGAAAACACTTCATGGGCAGATTCTGTCATCTGGATTATTGCAAACGACATGAAAACAATTGGTCTGGGGAGCATCCAGATACACCTCTAACAGAGCCAATCACATAAAATCCATTCTGCCACTGTTCTTACTTGATCCCCATCCTAAAACAAACCTTCACCGTTGGGATTTCAGAGTGTGTACAAACCCTGTGAATAAAGATTCTTCATAAAGATTCATGGAGCTGCAGGGAAAGCTTGCCCTCAAGTACGCACTGTTACTTATTGATGAACTTAGCTTTTGCCACCTCCTGCCAACTATTAGTGAAATTGCTCCTTCCTGAAATGTGCTCCCCCAGCTCCATTGTCTTACTTTGTTTCACTTCTCCTTTTGTTTCTCTCTCAAGGAATGTTTTCTGGAATCTACAACTTGATTTATTGTCATGGAAGTCACAGCCACGCTCACCGTCCCAATACCCTCCTTCCAAACAATATAGTTTTGCCAACATACAGTTTGCTCATTGTAGTAAACAATTCCTTTAGGAATGTGGGAGGGGACTGTGATGATGGATTTATTTTTGTACCTATAAAATATGTCAATTAAATATACATGGGGCAGCTGTGTAACTGGAGCAAATAAAACCTGACACAGCTTATGTTGAATACAGGGACTCCAGGAGCTCAATAACTCCAAGAGAGGCCTGCAAAGCTGTGGAAATAAATAAACCTGAGAACCCGGTTTTCAAGATATGATATTGAAAATTTAATGCAAGACACAAGGAAATTCTCAACTCAAATTCTAACGTGGATGTAAGCCCAGTTTGTTTTACATTATGTATCCACAGGCAACAACGTAACTTCGACTGCCCACACTTAGTAAACACACCTTGGCTTTTATATCTCAATAGCTTCCCTTCCCTTAAAATAGAACTCCCCTCTTTTTGTCTTTGAGAGGTCTTCCTGAATTTCATTCTGCTTGACTCTTAATTCTTACTTCATCCTATGGAAGCATGTTCTCTTCATCAAAATATTCTCTTGGTGGAGATTGGGCTGTAATTTTTTCTCCTTCATTTGGCTTGAATGCCTTAAGATCAGTCCTTGACCTATGTACTCTGATGTTCCTTCTCTTCTACCTCGCACAATTTATCACTCTGTGTGACACACACACACACACACACACATCCTTCAGTAGTTCATCTCCCTAAATGGAAAAGTTGTGAAGCTCTAACTCCCAAATAGACAATTTATAAAACTCTCACATTATCTATCATGTATAAATACAACGGCAAAAATGGAAAGTCCAAACTTGGAGTCATTCTGACTTTGGTTTCTTGTGCTCAGATGCCACAAAATCCCACATGTGCTACTTAATACACCACTGAACTGCTTTAAACATCCATGGTATAATTCCTAACCACAGCATTCCACCCAAGGCCACAAGCCCAGAACTCCAGAAGCTGTGAGTAGACTCACATTGCAATTATGAAGGTGCATGTCTCCAAGATTCAAGCAAAATCACTTCTCAGGAATTCTGGTTTCCTACAACAGGCAAGAATAAAGAAAATTAAATTTGAATGGTGATCCTCTCAATTATTCCAGAAGATTTCTATGAATATCAAGCCATATTTTGGAAAAGCTGAATTTCTCTAGCCCCCATAGCATGAAGGAATGAAGGCAGCTTCAATAACATCTGATTTTAGAAAACAATATTGCAAGTTGACTCCTTTAAGACTAATATGTGCAAATGTGGCATTGAGAACCGTTTTAAGGCCATTCAAGTACATTATGAAAATAAATTACAAAATGGACTGAAACACTTTGTAGAAATAGCCCTTTGCAACTTCCAAAACTGAGGTGATCTGACTAATTTTAATGACATAGAATCTTTTGTAAATAAAAACAATGTGAATTTTCTTGCCTTTTTCTCATTTTCACTGATTAGAATATCAAAAAAGCTATCTGCTAACAACAGAAAATATTCTCCTATAAGCTAGAGCAATGCTTTTAGACCATTTGTGTGTTTAGCATTGCTGTTCTTACATTTTGCAGAAGATAATCAGATGTATGGGTTACGAAAGATTCCCTAATCTTTTTCCATATGTTTTCTGAGAAAAGCTACTGATAAAAATTGTGAAGTTTTGTTGATAAACTTAGCTTTCCAAAGGGCATCTAATTTTTGCAAAGCCGTTCTTGATGTAAATGATAAAAACCCTTGGACTGATAATTGCCTGAGATAAAAATACTTACACCCAAATTTGTTCACTTTAGAGACTGTGCCTGCACCTCCCAGAAGAACCCAATGACAGCTGACATTTTTGAATGCGAGTTGACTCCAGAGATGAAAGGCTTCAGCAATCCATCTCTTCCCAGACTTCTGAGTGTCCTAAAAAGATGCAGAAATAAGGGCAGTTACAAACTAAGGTGCAAAATCATTGATATGCCTTGACACCTAAGACTCAGCGTCTTTTGCTAGTGAGCATGTTACTCTGTTTTATCAACATTTAAAAAAAAATGGCAGGAAAAGTCCATGGCTCATTGGAATCAGGTCATAACATCATCATGGAATGTAACAGATGAGATGAGAAAGAACTGCAGACTACTTCTTTGGAGGAGTATAAAAGACTGTTTTCCTCTCTCGTAGGGCAATAAGCTTCCCCCAAAACTTAATGTTTCTGTTGTTGTTGCTTTCTGAGTGAGAAGGGAGAGAATTGTCTTCAGATCCACCACGAAGAGCTAACACCCTGATTTGTCCTGAAAAGCAAGACACAAAGCAACAAAAGCCAACATGAAAATGGCAGAAATCTATGATCAAGGAATTTACAAGAAAGATACAAAATTGTCTCAAAATAAATGGGGAAAAACTCCAAATTTATTGTTGTTGAAATGCAAATTAAAACAACATTGAGATAACAGTGTTCATTTTGTAATCAAAAATCTGTCTTAACTAAGTATAGGATGCAATACTCATTTGTCACAGGAGAGAACGCAAATTAACATAATTTTCTGGAGAGAAATATGGCATCATTTGGTAAAATTGCATGTGACATTCCTGTCAGCACAGCAAGCATGCTGCTAGGAGTGTACCCTGATGATACACCTCCAAAAACTAAAACACACACACACATACACACATCTGAAAAAAAAAATTCCTTGCAGGACTGGCTGTTAATGAAAAATGTTTAAAAATGTACATTTGTAGGCATGAATTATGCCCCAAGAGGAACTAAAAATCATTATTTTTTTGCCAAAATGGAACAATCTTGTTCCAATCATGAGAACACATCAGCAAGACAAGCCCAAATTGAGACTCATTGCGTGAAATGATTGATGAGTACTCCTGGAAAGTATCATGTCTGTCATAAAAGATGAGCAAAAGCTACATGGCAAACTAGGATAAAATAGCCATTGAGTAAAGTGCACAATCCTCCCTAGAATTTAGGGCAGAAAGAGGATAGTAGCAAATCAGTGGTTTGAGTAGGAGCTGTACTTTAGTTCATGAAATGGAATCAGTGAAAACGTCCCGTTCTTAATAACTAGATTCATATACGTTGACATTAGCATGTGACAGCCCAGACAGTAAGTCTAGGGCTTTTGAAACATTTCTGGGACGTGTACATAACCTGACCTTGGAAAGTCCTGAAAGGGGAGATGGAGTGCTTATCACAAGATGGTATCTCTTCCAGGATGAGATCTTGCTCTTTCTTTTATAGTTCAGACAGTAAGCTGATTGACCCAAATTGTTTCCTATAAATAGAATCAGAAGAACCTGTTCACCTGATTCTGTTGTTTGCAATTAGGTGGGATGGGACTCTTACTGATTGGATAGTTTAAAGGCATGAAGCTAAAACTGGGTATCTGTGTTTCATACCACTGCAGTTGATTGGATCATTTGTATTGTGCACTGATTGATTGATTGTTTGGTTGTTTGATCGAATGATTCTCACAATATTTCATTGCTAGCTTAGTTGATTGTATGATCATTGCTTGAGAATCCCTGAACCTGAAGGTGAGTTTATAAAAATGCTATGGAAAAAACTGTGTAGACTTCTTTTTTAATTCCAGTTGGCAAGGAACTTATTTTTTATTTTATTTGCTGTTAAAATTTTAAAGTACCTTCATATTATTTCTAGTTTTACATGCTAAAATAATTTGATAGCCATAATTCAGTCATATTCTATTTTTGCTATAATTCATAACCAAGGTACAAGGAATATTGTACAAAGGTGCTCAGCTTTCTTAAGACGGTCAGTGGCTGGCTGTTTTTTCAATGTGGTGATCCAATATTGCGTAGATGTAAGTATAAATGCTTTTCAAAGCCAGTGTGATGACCAAGCAGGATATGACCATCAGTGGATAAAAGAGTAATGGCCAACACCTGCGGTCCTTTTACAACTTCACCAGCTGTGAGAAAACAGAGACCAAACACTGTATGACTCCTGTGTTAAAATCCTGTCAGTTAAACAGATATCACCTCTACATTATGAGAAACACAAAACATCATCGCGGTCCTGCCAGAAAATAAGCTGCAGAACTAGGGAATTCTGATACGCAACAAATTTGCCAATGAAACACGCCAAATTTAATCTTGTCTTTTGTTTTTACTTAGAACTGGGAAATACATTACATTTAGCAAATAAGTCAGCAGTGATAGATATCTTAATGACTTTGTTTTTGAAAAAATTTCTTTATGTTGGTGAGAACAATGTACGTTATTTGTCTACATATCTTCTGACAGACGTGGCGTGAAGTAAGGACATGAGGACATTTCAGTGAGAAAGCAGAAGGAGCGTTGAGCTTCTGTGATGCCACGATATTTCAGTACATTCAGATGCTGAGTGTGGCTGTTGTCTCCTTAAAATCTCCTTGTCTATTTATTAATCCTACGAAGGTTACCATGACACCTTCAGTGATGAATTGCATTTTCTTGTCTATGAGAAGCTGATCTACTTGCTAAAATAAAAATCCTGGCTGTGACAACAATTTTTAATGTTTGTGCTTTAGTGTCTTTCCAACAGATTCAATAGAGTTGGTGGATAGAACTAACAAGACAACGCTATTTGCCCTCCTTGCCTGCTTTCTCTCTCCCACCAGTCCTAATGATCCTTTGCTTTTGCTTTTAAATTCTTGAGAATTTCTTACAGACAGGTTTTTACTGGGTTTTTGTCTCCAACTTCCCAAATATTATTTAGCCCCCTGTATTAACTGCCATTTTTAAAGTACATTTGCCTTAAAATAATAACCACAGGGAAAATGAACTATAATATTAAGATTTGAAAAAGATGGTAAATAAGACAGATGCAATTCTTCTGTTTCTTTTCAAAACTCAAGGCAGAAGTAAAGGCACCACCTTCTATTTTGGAAAGTTGCTTTAAAATATCACCTTTTCTGTCATGGAAACTTGATCAATTTGTGATATTCCTATGACTCCTCTTAAATCCAATGGTACTACAGGTGCAGCTTGCTCTAGACCTGAGTGTATAAGTTATGTGCTTCAGCCAAAAATGCAATATGTTTATGAGAAAGAGGTGGACTGCTGAACCAGGAGAAAATAAGCCTGCCAAAGCAGACTGAGAGTTGTCTGTCACAGCAGACTAGGCTGTAATGGGCAAGGGCAAAAGGAACCCTAACACTAGGCGTTTCCCCCATTACACATGCAGTTCCCGCAGGTGCTCCATTCACAAAAGGAAGATCAAAGCCCAGGATGACTGTGTGCTTCTATTTCCATGTATTTTTCTCCCCTGACCACAAGCTAATGTAACATGTGTAATCAAAGTTTGACATTTCCATGATCATTCTTACAGTAAAAGAGCCTTCTTTTTAATTTCCATTTATGGTAGCTATTATACATGGTAACTGTTATACATTTATGGTATGCAGTTGTCAATGATTAAAAATAAATTGTTCAAGAATGCTTCCATTAAAAAGAAAGGAAATGGGAAATGCTGCTTATTCTTCTTTTGGCACACCTACAAAACATTAGCGATGGATGAAGGCAGAACAGGGAGAGAGAGAGAGAGAAAAGATGAGAGGGAATGGGGGAGGGATAAGGGAAGGGAAGGCAGAAAGGGCAAAGAAATGGAGAGCACGGGATAGAAAGGGAAGGGAGGGGGAAAGGAAGTGAGGGAGCAAAACAAAAGAACACACATTGAATGAATGGTCCTTGAGCCGATGAACCGCACGTACAACGCAGCATGCTTCAGAAGTGCAGCAAAATGAATGTAGATGTCTAGCAAACTTCACCCAATTCAAGTAAGTGACATTCAATCACTAAGCAAGAATGTTCAGGAAATTAACAACTCCCTAGTAAGAGTTGGATGTGTGGCGAAGTCAGTATCATACATTTTTCTGCATTTCCATGAATAAGCACAAGAATCCACAGAGCCTTGGAAGAAGACAGCATACAAATAAAATAGGCACATGTTCTAGCTGGAACTCAGTGGCGATATGATTTTCCATTGTTTTGATTTGAAGAAGCATTTCAAGTTTTTCCCCAAATTGTAGAAATTAACAAGGAATGTATTCAGTTAAGAAGAATGTCAAATTATTATGTTGCTGCTGTTGATCCCTCACAACAAAGACTGTGTAACTCCGAAACTGACCCTGAAATCTAGGGAATTCTAATGTATGGCCTACTCTCCACAATCTTTGCTTTTATTCTACTATTCTTGACATTATTTAGTAATAAGTTCACACAACTGTCAAGGAGAGAGTCTAAGTTCACTCTATAAATCTTCGTCTTAAAAAAAAAAAGATTTATATTTATTGGAAAGGCAGATATACAGAGAGGAGGAGAGAAAAGGAGGAAGATCTTTCATCTGATGGTTCACTTCCCAAGCAGCCGCAGAGGCTGGAGATGAACAAATCCAAAGCCAGGAGCAAGGAGATTTCTTGCGGGTCTTCTATGCGGGTGCAGGGTCCCAAAGCTTTGGGCCGTCCTTGACTGCTTTCCCAGGCCGCAAGCAGGGAACTGGATGGGAAGCAGGGCCACTGGGATTAGAACCAGCACCCATATGGGATCCCAGCACATTCAAAGCAAGGACTTTAGCAGCTACGCTAGTATGCCAGGCCCTATGAATCAGTCTTATTGTTCGTTCCTTTAGCTACTTTTACAAGCAAAACGAGTTTATTCACCTGTGAACTTTCGTTACACGGATACAGGACATTTTTTTCTTTTTCATCTTTTTTTCTTTTCGTTCTCATCTTCAGTTTTCCTTACCTGCTGCTCTGGTGGTAAAATCTGTGTGATTTCTAGGTTTAAGCTCCTAAAAGCACACCTGTATCCCCAGCATAACTTAGAGCCATGGATATGACCCATCTACTCAGGTGTCAGCTGGAAGCATCCAGTTTCTCATGGCACCCCACCCACTGTGCGCAATGACATCAAAATGAGTGTGTGATTGACTGAATAACGCTAATGCACCTGCCGCTCATGGGGTTGACCTCTCTGAAGTCTGGAAAATTACCCTTTCCGATTCTTATTAGGCATGTTTTCATAGCGCTCAGTATACATGTTTCTTGCACAAAGAATCTCTGTAAATACATCTTGCAAATAAACACATAAGCCTCAAACAATAACAGCTAACAACTCGGAGCCATGCTCGTTACATTCCATCTCTTATCTCGGGTTGACAAATCTTATATCCTATTTCACTGTATACACTTATATTATCGTTTAGGAGATCTTAAAATATACTAAAGGCCACATTTTTATATACTAGTGTTTATGCATAGCCGTAAGGGGTTAATTGAGCATAGACAGCACACACTTGAGAGTCCAAATTGAATAATTTGATTTGTAAACAAGTGCTTAGTGTACAAGAAGCCATTACACACGCAATTATCTGTCTTCAATTAATTGTGCTCATCTCTAAGGGGCGACTTAAGAATGTTTGTTTCAATTTTCCTGGCTGTAAGGCCTGATATCACTAAACATTTGTTTTACTTATACCACAGCTTTCAACTTTGGGGAAGACTTGGCTAGCAGCCATTAGTACTTGCCTACAAAGCAATCGTATTCCTGCTTTAGTTCTTCGTCCCATCAGCCCCTTCCCTATCTCCCCACTTCTAACACACACATGCTCAGAGAAAATAAAATAGGACTCAGGATTCTGTCAAGGATGGAAGACCATGTATTCAGAAATTCATGCTTGTAAATAAGTAACTACGCTCAGCTTATTATCTTTGGTGCATCTCCCATCCTACTGCAGGGCAGCAGATCCTGGATTAGGCTGCTCTGGCACCCAGTGCCCCCCCATTCCTAATGAACCGCACAGCACTCTGTCAGAGCTGGAACAAGGAGCAGCCTGAGCACGGCCTTTGAAAGCTTCAAAGAAATTATTTCATGCCTGACTTTGGACACAACTCTGCTCCCTCCCATCTTCTTGTGAAAAGACGTCCCTCCCTCAGCTAATAAGATTCCCCATTACTCCTGATATTTCCGTTAGCTTAGAAATTTAGTTCTGCCATCTTGTCATTGATCTTCCTCTTTCTTGTTGTGCTCCCAATTTTCTCTCACCTCTCTTGCCTGCCTTCTGTCCATCACAACTTCAGAACAGAAAAAAAACTCCCTGTAGACCAGACAGGCATCCGTCTTCACAGGTGTTGCTTATCTTCCTATTCCCAGATTTGGAAAGAACACCTGAGACATTCATAACGATCAATGAATTATTAATCCATGAGTGAATGTTTAAGCCTCAAAGTGTTGATGTCATTCTGGTGTTTCCTTTTGAAATGCTTGCCTTTCTGTTTGCTCATTTATCTTCCTGTGCTGTCATCTGTTATATGAAGTAAAATAGATGGATTATAATGAAAGATTCATCTTATATCCTATCACATATTAAGGCTACAAACCTTCACTAGGTGCATGACAAAAATGTGCACCAGAAGCTATGGACCCTTCAGAACTGGTTAGCAGGAAGTACCTAGAAGCAGACCATGGAACAAGGAATGTAACACAAATTGCATACCAGGGAAGATCAAAGAACAAGAGTAGGGGAGAGTGGAGTTGAAACAAGAAAGAGAAACTGCCAGGACGGATGTACTAAGTTGATGCGCACAGGCAGAGACAAAGTTTTTGCTCTCAAAAAAAAAAAAAAAAACTCTGGAACACAAAGTCCTCTGTAGCATTGCGGAGGCTCAGATATTCATGAGCTCGTATTAGTCATCGGTCATTGTGTTCATTGCACAGCACTGTTGACATCGTGCTGCCTTTCCAGTGTGGAGAGAAAGAATGCAGAGGCATAGAGATAAAAATACAGACCAGCCTCTGGAAATGAGGAGTCAGCAAGTTCCTGTGAGGGATGTGGAACAAGGTTAAGTAAGTAAGTAGATGCACATATAGGTGCATGACAGCATTCGCTACTAGTCAGCAGTGAGATTGTGCTAGGTGTCCAACTGGAGCACCCACAGGTCCCTGAGTGACTGCTACAAGAGAAAGGAAAACATTGGCAACGGGACACAGGATGAGGCAGGTTTTAAAAACCGGTCTTATTTATACAAAGTGAACAAACTCACGCATTTCACCATACAAACTTCTCACCCTCCCCTCACTCCTGCCCACATTCACCACCCACCCACCTCCTTCCGTTAACATTTTTTTTGCAATGGCATAATTTTTTTAATCTAGAGGATAGAAAAAGAAAGAACTACTTGTGAGACATTTGAATGTGGATGTAGCTTTTAATTAAGAGTTTAACTCCACTATTTATCAGTGTCTCTAGTTTACACTTGCAAAATAAAAAGCACCACTGAAATGCTCACAATACTTGGTACAGTTATTCCAAATGACTAAAATCGTCTTTATTTGGCATTCAAAATTGTAGTCATTCATTGTCTTCTAATTGTCAAGCTTTAAAAATTGCAGCTATAATTTCTACATGATATTATTGGGGTTCATTTATTTATTATTCTATTAAAAGGTCAGTTGTTTAGAAATGGATTAATTACAAAGGCTCAAGAAGAGATGTGTATAACTCCCCATCATCAATGTTCATAAAAGCTTGACAACAAAATAAGTTTGAAACATTGTTCAGATAATTCTAATTAAATATGGATATTTTCAGAAAGCTCAGAAGCCTTTATCTTTACATGCTTTATTGTTTCCACAGTTAACTTAATATTTTAATATCCAGGAAAGCACATGGATTTTAATGCCTACCATGTTAAGTATCATTTTAAAACATGAAAATTATCCTTAATAAACTAATTATTATCAAGATCTCATCTTAATAATTTAAAATTTCTTATTTTTAATCAAAAATGAAAATTTTCCTATAACCAGATACAAATTTCTAGAACTAGTATTTACCAATGCTTAAAACTCAGCATACTTGAAGATGAGCCCAGCATGAATATGAACCCAGCATATCCTACCAGAAACCTTCTTCCATAGGAATGAGGCATCCATGCCTGCCTCTGGCTTGCACTATTCTCCCAAGCCAGGATGTGGAGTGGCATGCTTCATGCTTTTTATTTTCCCTAATCCGGCACGTCACTACATCTGTTCAACCCGATCTCCAAAACACACCTGAGTGGGAGTTTAAAAGCCTTCAAGCCCTGCCATTCCAGGTGAACTCCCTACAAGAGTGCCCCTCCTGCTTGGCTTCCTCGGCCCTGCATGCCACACACCATCAATCCTCTGCACAGCATTGGTGCTCTTAAAATGAAAATCAGCTCGTGTTGGAGTCCCCTATTTCAACTCTCTAATGGCTTTTCATGACATCAGAACAAAATCCAATCTCCTTCTCCCACTCCATACAATCCCACATAACCTGACTACTGATGACCTCGAACAATCAAACATTATTCAACAGTGCTATACCCCCTCCAGCTGCATACAGATTTCCCAATTTTTTTGCTAACTTTTGGTCAAGTCCCTCTATGTCATTTCCATTTTTTGGTTAAGAGTATCTTATAAAGAATTTTAGCCAGAGAAGCGTAGGACAGGTCAGCCACAGAAGCATTTCAAGCAGTGCAGAACCTTGGTATATGCCTGGAACCACACACAATTCGGTACCGCTGTAGGATTAGGAGGGAACAGTGAGAGGCAACAGTGAGAAGTCAGCAGGAATGAAATTGTCGATATGTTCTAGGCCTTTCTGAAGACTTGATTCTCCTATTACTTCAAAGTCAGGGGTACGGAGAGGGACAGAGAGAGAGAGAGAGAGAGAGAGAGAGAGAGAGATTTGTCCCCTAGTTCACTCCCCAAATGGCTGCAAAGGCCAGAGCTGAGCTGGTCCAAAGCCAGCAGCCAAGTGTCTCATGTGAATGCAGGAGCAGAAGGCCTTGGACCATCCTCTGCTTTTTCAGAACATAAACAAGGAGCTGGATTGGAAGTGCAGCAATGGGAACTCCAACCAGTGCCTCAGGCAGAGGAGAGGCATGATAAACCACTACTCTGGTTAAAATCTTTTCTAGAGGGACCAGAATTGTGGCACGTAAGGTTAAGCCACCGACTACAAGGCCATGTCACAGTGCCAGCTGCAGTCCTGGCTGCTCCGTTTCAAATCCTGCTCGTCTGTGCCTAGGAGAGCAGCTAAAGCTGCCTCAAGTGACATGGCCCTGCCATCCATGCGTGAGAGCAGGCTAGCATACTGAGCTCCTGGCTTCATCTTGGCCTAGCTAGAGGAATTGGAGGTATTTAGGGAATGAACCAGTGGAAGGAAAATCTACATTTATGAGCGTGTGTTTGTGTGTGTCACTTAGCCTTTGCAAAATACTGATAAAAAAAAAATCTTGTAAGTACTGAAATTATGTTACTCAGCATGGCATCCTAAGAAATGCATCATGTAAGAAAATACTGAAGATGGGAAGAAAGCTTAAGAAATGACAAAGTCCAGATATATTTTTTGGAATATTATGTATCTAATAATTTTAAAGAAAACAGATCATGTGTCTCATAGATATAAACAGGATAAGATGTTCCTCTATATTTTTTAAAAAGCCAACATTTTTGCTGTTTTTTCGTAGTGTCAGTTGACACGGCCTCCATCCCAGTGTGAGTCATAATACAGATGGAAATTTCCAATGAGGGCTCTAGACAATTGAGAGCCTAAGCTTATTTAAAAGGCACAATCTGATGCCTTCCCCAGATCCGAATTAGCATCTGCGTTTTTCACTTCATCTACACGCCAGAAGTTAGCCACCATTTGGGAATTTATTTCTCTTTAATAATAAATTCAATTTGGCTGTGAGTGTCTATCCTGTCTCTTCTCTGTTCTGCATCTTAACAGCAGTATAATATTTTTGAATATACAGATGAAAATTAAAATGCAACATTTTTTTTAAAACTCAAATGCTTCCATTTTGCATTGTTTGCACCAACCTGACCTGGTGGGGCTGGATGGAATCTTTATTTTTACATTTGACAATTTAGAAGTTCAAGGGAAATTCTCACATCCATCTGGAAGATATTTGCTTCAGTAGAAGAAAAGCTGAGGAATACTGTAAAATCACCAAAACACTGCAAAACCCCCAAACTGCTTTGCAGGGGATTCATCACTTCACTCTCATAATTGATGGACAATATACGACCAGTATGATTATCCCCAGTGAAATGGAGGTTTAAATTTTGACTTGCCCAAGGTGTTTTATAGAGGAAAACGCATGCATTTTGAGATGCCTGTCACTCTGAGATCAAGAGATCTGCCACGTGACTGTGGATGGCAGCAGCCAGGCTTACTGCAGGAAGAGCTGTATTTGTGCCTTTTTTACATTCAGAGACAAGAGCTAAGTAGCTCATGCTAATGTTCGCTGGGATTTCTGTATAACTGTTCCACAAAGTGGAAAGAATCACAAAATACACTGAAGAGAAAGACATAAAACAGCTCATGAATGAGAAGTCAGAAAGGGATATAGAGGAATATTGTTCCTTTGGAACAAAGGAAAATAAAAACAAGATCCAATGAGTGTGGGCTACAGACATGTACTTGGTAATAAGCAATACGATTTAATAAAATCATAAATAAAAGCAGCATGACCTACAGGTGCAATTATCTCTGCCTTGGGATTCGAGAACATAACCGATTCCAATGAAATACAGCTCACTCTAATTGAATGAACCTGCCCAGTCCTCCTGCTGTCTGACAGTTATTCTGTTCAAGTCCCTAAAGCGTGAGTTCACTGAGAGGTGTGTGCTAGGAGGAAGAAACAACAGCACAGGGTCAGGAGAGAACTGGAGAACTGCAGGAGAAAAGCGGGAACAGGGGGATGCAACCTGCGCTTTAGAGGTGCTAACCGTCATGGGACTGGGGCAAAAAGCACAGGTTCCAGATGGACAGTGCTGGAGAGAGCCCAATAGAAAAGGGAATGCAATCATAACAAAACCCTGCCTATTTTATCACTCTGGGTGGACTAGGGATCACTTTAAAAACCACCTGTGTCCTTCTATTCCTCCATAAATCCTTTTCCAGAATTCTCTGCAACAGTTTAGGGCACAGATCTTTCAGATTCCCACTCTTCAATCAAGAACCAAATGCTTAAGTGCTTCTATGGAAGTAAAGCTGGCTGAGGAACTCTGCAAAAAATGAATGAATGAATGAATAATTTTAAAAAGTTTAACGAAAACATAGTTTAAAGGTAGAGCGAGAGGGAAAGGTTGAGCAGGCCTTACACACATCAGCGTGCACATGAATCAAATGCCAGGTGTTTGGGGAGACTGCTGAAGAGAAGGACACCACAGAAACAGGTCAATTTCAGCGAGGATGCTACGGAATCAGCACCGGGTTCTCTGCTCGTTGTGAGCCAGAACCGAGCGGCTGTTGGGATCTCTGAATTAGGATGACTCAGTAACTCAGTACTTGCTAAAATCCAGCCCGCAAAAATGTCAGAAAACTTTTCCAACGCAGTGTGCAAAGCAGAGGTTTTCACATTTATACCTAGCCAGATCTTGTGGCAATTCCACCTTTTAGTAGGTATGTGGCATCCAGACTTTCATGTAAATTCTGTTACCCTCAATGTCCTCTTCTGGGTAATAAGGCTGGATAAGAATCTCATACTGTCTTCATTTCTTTCTGGTAATTAAAATACAGAAGTAGGTGATTAGACAATTACACCCAAGCTGAATTAAAAGTGCACCTCATTGTATTAGAAGCAAATCACACACGAATGCTATTCATTCTGTCAATGGATTCTTTTTCTTGAAACCATTTTAAGCTACTGTATGTAGATTTAATAAAATTCAGTGGGTTATTTCTTAATTCATGTGTAAGTCTTAAAAATATCCCAAGATTAGTCTACTTGCAAGCTAGGTACACACCATGGTCATTCTAATAATAGTTAAAAAGAAATGTGTCTGATCTAGGCCTGTGCTTGCCCAGGCACGTGGTGTTCGTTACTGCGTACAGCATTAACTGTAACGAGAGCAACAAAGATTAAACAAAGGCAACAACAAAAGATGTGACCAGAAGGAAAGGAAGAGGGGCTGTGAGAAGATTAATGAAGGACTTACTGTAGATTCACAGAAAGGGGAAGAAAGAGATTTTCAGGCAACCTGACTGCACAAGTGAGCCAAGTCTGCCAGGAATAAAGGAAGTGGTGTTTGAGGAGGTGAGAGGACACCCTGGCTTAAGGACCTTCAGAGAAGGAGCTTCAGGCAAGAAAGTGAAGCAAGGGATGGCTGCAGGCTACAGGCCGCTGTGGATCTCCTCAGGGTGTGCACTGGCTAAGTAAGGGCAGCCCACACCACCAGCGGAAAAGACGAATTTGCATTTCACAGACCTCTCTAGAAAAGTGAGTCAAGCTCTGAGACGGTGCAGGGTGCAGAGTGCAGAAGGTGGAGGCAAGTGCTGGCGGCCAGCCCAGCGCCCCAGGAGCTGCTCCCCTGCCGCGAGGCTTCAGCCTGTATGGGATTGACTTGTGTTTCCAAAGACTGGTCAGTTCACAGGGCCAAGCTTGAAGAAAGCAGACAGCAGAAGGTATCGCAATGAACGTGGCTATAGTAGATCAGGAAGCGTAGATGAGGAGAGAAGCAGGGCAGGGGGGAATTGACAGGTAGGAAGGAGCTGATTGGGGAACGTCCCTCTCGGTGTAGAATTGTAAATAACCTCACAAAGGCTGTGGTTTAGTAAGAGGAAGCAGGACATGATGTTTTAGACAGGGCTCATCTCCTTCTATGTACAAGTTAAACAGTAGAAGATATTGAAAGGAACAGAAAGACTCAAGTATGTAGTGGGTGTAACGATAGAATGCAGCACATTTACCTGAATTTTTGTTACTCAATTTGTAAAAAATACTTGTTACTCAAGAGGTGGGTTCTTTTAATAATCATTTAATAACATTGGCATTTGATTTATGAAAATTTTATGACATTATGTTCCTGAAAAGCTGCAAAATCAGTTTTAAATTAACAAAGAATTAGCTCAGAATGTTAACAACATCTTTACAACCTTTCAAATCAAACAAGTATTCAGAGTGTGATGTCACCTGAGCAAAAAAAAAAATGGCCTGCTTATTTGAAGAAATAAGTTATGAAGTTTGAAAATATGATTACATATAATAATGCATGTGATGAAAATGAGTCATTAAGTCACCGAGTTCAAAAGGGTCTGAAGCCTTATTCCATCACCAAGATGTGCTGGAGGATCGGTGGCGGGCATGGCCAGCCAGGTTACAGCTCTGATGCCTGTGTCCTGTACAGACCACCGCTGAAGTGCCGTCCCTGCAGCTCCCTGTGCTTCAAGTGTTTACTATGTGTCAATTCTCCCTAAACCTTCAGTCTCAGAAACCATGTATTTGTTCATCAAAGGAGTCACATCTATTCCTAAATCATGTTCACTGGATTTTTAAAATGTCTTGTATTTATTATTTCTTTGCTATTCGTATTTATAATCAATGCATACATTTATGTATATTTATGGAGAGTTATGGAAAACGCAATGCATGTATGCTTTGTGCAATGCTCAAATCAGGGAAAACCTATCTATCCTCTCATTCATTATTTATTTTTGCTGCAAATGCTTAAAATCTTGTTAAGTACAGCACATGTCATTATCTATAATTAACCTATTGTGCAATAAAACTTAGCACTTATTATCAAGTTCTCCCCACCCATATTCCTTTCCAATCCCCCAAGATCTGATAATCAGCTTCCATGCAATCAACTTTTTGGGACTCCATGTATTAGAGCGATCACACTGCGCCTATATTTCAGGGCTTAGCTTGCTTTGCTTAAAACAATGACCTTCTAGTTGCTGCAAGTGGCAAGGTTTTGTCCTTTTCTGTGCCTTTGTAGCATTCCATTGTACTGCAATGTCTTTATGCATTCATCAGATGGCAGATACTTAAGTTTTTGTAAACTGCCTCTTAGCTCTTGTGAGCATTGGTACAACATGCATGAACGTGTAAGCATCTTAAAGCACTGAATGTTTTGGCTCTACACCCACTAATGGGATTGTTGGACCATAGAAGTGTTTCTATTTTTAATTTTTTGAGATCTCTTACATATGTGCTCCGTGATGGCTGTAGTGGCTTACACTTGTACCAGTGATTAAGTGTTCTCTTTTACCTTTATCCTCAAAGCACTTGCTATCTTTCATCCTTTTGATAATAGAAAATCTAACTAGAGTGAAATGATATCTCTTTATAGCTTGATGTGTATTTCTCTGATGGTTAGTGTTGGTGAGCATTTTCCCATGCCCTTGGTGATCTGTATGTCTTTGAAAAAATATCTATTTAGGGGTCTTGCTCAGTTTTAAGCTCTATTACTGATAGGATATTTTTACTCTCATTTAACATTTTGAAATATGCACCAATATAACCCTGTGATATTTTCATTACTGGCTGCATTGAACACTACTCTAAAATCATATTAATGTAATCAAAAATATTTTAAATGTAAATTTTGCTTGAAAAATCGAACTCTGTTTTTATGGCAGTCACTCTAATGTGTACTTATTTTCATTTTTTGGTAGATCAAGACACAGTTAGACACCCCTGTAATGTCTGCAAAGCTGGAAGCCAGGAACTAAATCTAAGTCTCCAACTTGTGGGGGGCAAATCCAAATACTTGGGTCACCACCTGCTGCCTCCCAAGGTGCAAATCATCAGGATGCTGGGTGAGAAGCAGAGCTGGCACTGGAAGTCAAGGATTCTGAATCAGGAAGCAGGTGTCCCAAATGCTGCCTGGACTGCTCTACCAGACACTCCCCATGGTAACACTACTGTAAACCACACAGTTGTACCATCACAGCAAGGATGCAAAATGTTTGATGTAATTGTCACAGACATACTATTAAACACATATTAAGAATACTGTGAATAATGGAGGACATTCCAGTAAGCATACCTGCATTCTTGTTTTGCTTACACAGTTTTTCCTGGTTTATCTTCCTGTCTTCAGCTGCAAAAGATACCATTTACTCACTCTCTTTTTTGCAAGAACAAAATCCACAGCTTTTATCCAAAAGAACACATTCCTGCAATTGCCTGCACTAGACCACCCCATGGAAAATGGGTCATAATGATGGCAAAGTTGGGCTGGTGTTGGCGCTCAAACCACCACTTGAGATATCTGCCTCCTATACTGGACTGCCCAGGATAAATTCCAGCTCCACTTTCCTTCTGGCTGTCTACTAACGTGCAACCGGGGCCCAGCAGACAATAACTCCAGTAGTTCTGCTCCTAACCCTGTGCTGGAAACACTGGGGGAATTCCTGGCTCCCACAGAAAGCAAAGTGTTACTCAGTGTCTTCCAGCCACCATTCTCAAGATACACCAAGCAGATTCTTGCCATAGTCTGGCCTTTTCTGTCCCTCTACCTTGCCACCTAAAATGCAGATTTTTGGCCTGAGATTAAATTCTTGCATTTGGAACGATAAGATAGCTGAGACCATAATGCTATTGTACAACATAGAATCCCAAAGCAACATGGTTGAATTTAACTGAATTGTGTCATATATAGTTTATCTTAATATAAACCAATTAACCAAGACAAGACATTTCTTCTGTGTCGCCCACATTAGCACTATAGTTTCAAAGGAAAAAAAAGAAGGAATTATGGATTCCTCTCTGAAGAATAAACTACGCAACTGCTCCCATCAGAAAGGAATAGTCAGGTCACTACATTTTTAGCAGTAATAAATCGATAATAAAAGTAAAATAGTGGTAGATAAAATGATAGCTTGATTATTAGTTTGGAGAGATTATAAAGAAGCCAGATATTAAGCTGAAGATCAGTTCACCATCAGTTCTCCATATATATGCAATTGTAACTGGCGAATGTAGCAACACGTGCCTTCACTGCAAGGAAACTATTTTATGTTCCCTTAAAACTGAAACTCTCTATGCATTGAAGAGGAATGTGAGAGAACGCATCTGTTTAGCAACTTGCAGTGTGGAGAATATTCTTGAAGAATATTGCATTAGCATCAGAATGGCAATGTGCAGATTGGAAAGATATTATAATAGTTAGCAGTGTCTCACCCATCTTCATTTCAGAACGTGAAAGCACTACCAGGACCATCTGGGTTAGGAGTTGTTAGTTATCTGTGTTCTAATGTCACTATTCCTGATAGCAAAGAAAGAGGTTCCCTGTAACATGCCCTCCAGTGACAATGAACTTGACAAGTTAGAAACATCATTGAACTATGAGCAGGTAAAACCCCCTAAAAAAGAAATGGGATGTCGCTTTGAATTCAGACTCTATCTGTGGGAAAAAATGAGAATAACAGAAGGTTGCTCAGTAAGTGATAAAGAAATACAAAATAGGAAAAAGGGGAAAAAAGCCTAGCTCTCAAGGAAGGGAAGGTGGCTTACGACTAAAAGCCTAACCTCAATTCACAACCAGCAGAACATGAAAATGCCATGTTTATTCCGTGGGATATTGTGCTAAGCTGCACATTCCCCACTGAAGGTACAAGCAATGATAACATAGGGGCTTCAGAACTACAGCACTCGTTGCAGAGCAGACAAACCTCAATTTGCAGCACTGCTTACTAGATAACATTTACCAGGCATATTGGGCATTCACAAAGGCTTCATGTTGTTGGTCTATGTATTTACTAAGGAGTAAAGACCCTTGCTACGTACTGGGAGAATGATAAAATCCCAGGGGCCCCTTCTGAAGAATCTGATCAGTTGTCTTCCACCTTTTCACCTAGCATTTGCTTCATCGGATCCCAGCCATAATATTCTTCTACCAAATACCTGGGATCATTCCCAATATGATAAGGAGGAGCAGTGTCTTACAACTTGAGGGTCAGGCTACAATGTAACGTTTAAAATAATCCATGCTCCTTTGAAAGGGACTTGCAATGAGCAGACTGTCACGGCATTACCTCACCCGATCATGGTGACTGCTTTGCTGCAGTGTGCCTCACATTTCATAGAAATCCAGGAAGTATTTGTGGATTGATTAACTGCATAATCTTGCTAATGCAAGCAGTGAGATATTCAGTAACCCTGGTTACATCCTTACCCCAGCTGTCTGGTCTATCATAATGACCACAGGGAAATAGGCGTGAAGAACAAACACGACAGCCTTACTACAAATGGGAAAAGGTTTAGCCTTACAATTAGGCAGGGTTGACGTTCTGTGTTGTGCAAAGACAAAAGCTGCTGCTTTGGTATACTATGAAAATCAAGTTGGTGCCATCAACATCCCAGTCACAAGGATTTGTGCTTACAGTCTGCTTCATCATGCTAAACAATAGTTAAGTGTGTGTACTGGCATCAGATTGCTTGTGAGTTTTGTTCCATAATGTTCTCATTAAATGTGTATGCTAAAAAAGAGGAATGAGTCCAGGAGCAGAGCATGCCATTGGAAAATGGTAGCCAGGCAGGCTTCATAAATAATGCTTTGTTTTTGCAGCTGATGTCAGATCGGGCAAGGCTGTCAATGCCCATTTTTGTGATTCTGAATGCTGCACTTGCTAGCACCAGAACTCTCTTTCTCAACCCTTTTTCTGGTAAGAAAACACAGAAAAATGGTAGACAAAACCATTACCAAAGATCATAAATTTGTTTTCCAGAAAAAGAAAAGACCTCAGAATATGAACAAGTGCAAATTGGAACAAATTATAAGTTTACTTACTATTCCATAGCAAGATTTAAAAGCTAAGAAGAAATTGAAAAACTACATGGTAAACCTAATCATGTTATTCTCACAAAATGCACATGTGAAAATGAGTGAGAGGCACTTGTTTTAAAATATTTAAAAGGTCCTACCGAAGGGCAGGCTTTAGTTAAGATGCCAGTGAAGTCCGAGACCCATGTGAGAGTACCTGAGTTTGATGTCCATCTCCAGGTCCCAGCACCAACTCCCATCACACTTCAGGGGCAGCTGTGATAGCTCAAGCAGTTGGGTTCCTGCCATGCAGGTAAAATTGCGGACTGTCTCACCTGTGACTTCCTTCTTGCCCATTCACAGCCATGCTGGGTAACTGGGGAGTGAGCTAGCAGATGAAAGTTCTTCATCTGTCAATTAAGTACTTTTTAACTAAGTTGAGAATTGAAGAACTATTATATATTTGTAACTAATTTAAGATGCATACTCTTCATATAAAACCCCCTCTTAAGCCATGTAGAACACCACATATAAATCAAAAATTTGCTGAATTCTCAGGTGGCTGCACCTGGCCATCACTTGCTGAAATGGGGAATATTCTTGAAAGGCTGATGGTACATACTTACCTAAGGAAAACCTTCCATGTCCCTTCCCCTGGATTATAGGAGAAGTCAAGCTTGCTTCACCACAATTCAATGCTGTCAAATGCTGTACATTTGTTTTCGAAGACTGCCTGCAGTGCTTCTTTTTGTGGACTTGGCTGTGCTAAAGAATGCTCAGAGAACTGGCAAAACACCATTTCTGAGTATACCTGAGGGTATTCTGAAGAGCTCAAAATCTGAATAGTTGACTGAGTTTAAATGGCACACTCTCCAATATGAGATAAGAATCCTTTCTGAGTTAGGGGTCCAGATAAAACATTTGATGTGGAACAACAAGACATTTTGCTTCTTCAGCTGGGACCTCATCTTCCTCTGCTCTGGGATACAAGAGCTCTAGGTTTTCAGGCCTTTAAACCCCAGGATGTGGGCTTGTACACACACCCATCTCTCCTCTCCCATAATCTGGGTGATTTATAGTGGACATAAGTTCAGTGGCTCTTCGTTGTAGAACCTAAAGGGTCCATGATGAAAAGGCTGCATCTGCAGAGGATCATTCCAAGGCAGAATGGACAAGAGAAGGTGCAGAAAACAGAGCAAGGTGAGGCCAAACTCCTCCTGTTGTAAGGAACATACTCTGGTAATATATTACTTTTGCAAAAAAAAAAAAATTAAAGCATTGATCTATTCATGAGAATAGTGGCTCCAAGACTCAAACACCTCTCGTTAGAGTGCTGGGCCTCCCAGCACCACTATACAGATACACTACCCAACACAGAAACCTTCAGGCGATCAGCCACATCCTAGCATACCACTTCGTAGACCATCACACTGTAAATTCAATTATACCACTGGCTGCCTTGGTTCTCCCACTTGCAGAAGGCATGCTGTGGGGCAGTCTGGCTTTCACACTCAAATGGGTCTATTCCCATATGACCGTGTGTACACATATTCACATACACACATACTTATCCATATGTAGGCTATAGGTTCTGTGCCTCTGGGGAACCCTCACTAACCCAGTCTCAGCACCAGAGAGAAAGATTCTCCAGTAGTCTTTGAGGAAATAAGCAGCCAGTTGGGAATGTAATGGTGTTCAGCACAGGGTTCCTCAGCCAGCCTCCAGGGCCTACGAAGATTCTAGAACACAAGTGGATCCCTCAGCTATACATCAAATAATTAATTCTGCCAACAATCTATTGAGCTTGGAAACAAATTCACACTTAGCCATTAAATGAGGAAACAAACTGGTTGAATCTTTAAAAAAAAATTCATGCACTTTTGACAGTCAGAGAAACAAAGAGAGATGAATCTTCCATCTGCTGCTTTACTCCCCAGGCTGAGGCACCATCTCTGAACTCAACCTAGGCAGCCCCTGTAAGGACAGAGCCACAAGCACTTGAGGTCTTACCCAGCTGCTTCTCATGGATGCATTAGAAGGCAGTTGGTCAGACGTAGGGCCAGGACCCAAAACCAGCCAGCAACATCTCAAGCATTGCACCATAAGCCCACTACAGACTAGTTTAATGTTGATTTTAGCCTCCTGAGTGTGAGTAGAAGGCATAGGCTCTCTGACTCATGCCATAGAAGCTGAAAGACAACAAATGTGTGCATTTTTTAAGTCCCTAAGGATGTGGCAATTTGCTAAGTGAGAACAGAGAGTAAGCACAGAGTGCCACCCAACCAGACGGAATTGCACGTTGATATTCCCTGCAGCCTGGCCACCTCACAGCAGTGCACTTAGGGGAGTGGCCTTCAGGGAACCGCTTGACATTCTGTGGAGGGAGATAATCACATCCGTGGTTACAGGAAATAATTTTAAAGAAGTAAAATCACTTATTAATTGGCAGCAAAATGAGGGCAAAGCACTGCAAGCGGTAAAGTCCATATTATACCATAACAACATAGGTTAGCAGTTTGAAAAACTAAGCCAAATATCAACCACAAAATTTATACTATTGGAAGGTGAAATTAATGTCAATTGCTGTATCAGTGAAGAATTCTAATGGGTAAATTTCAAGCAGCGGAATCTTAAGGTAGAATACAGATAAGTTTGGATAAGAAATCATGATTATCTTTAGCTTGAGAAGCATGGGAAAAGGCTGGGAAAACAGAGCAGACATATTAACTACTGTGGCAAATAACTGCCCCTGAGATGTGTGGATTTGGGAAAAGAATCCATCCCACTTTCCCCAAGAAGCTGCTCCCAAAATGGAAAGAAATCTCACAGCAATGATGTCAGAATAAAATCCAGCCATAAACATACAGTATTCAACTTTTCCCATCATTTTTTTTTTGCTCCTACAGTTATACACTTATAAATTACAATTGTATTTGCCACAAAGCTCCCAATGTTTACCCCTAAAACATTTTTGCTACATTGATGCCTTCCTTCTTTCAGAATTCTCCAGGAATAAAATTTTACTGCACTACAGTAAATTCAATAAAATGGGAACTCTCACGTGTTTCCAACACTGACTTCTTTTGAACCTTTTGTGAATTACCCGTGAACCTAAAGAAACTGCTGTCGACCTTCACTTGTACCTCAAATTTGTAGTAAAAGGCTTGAAAAGTCAATGTTCTTTTATTTTTGCACCTTCTATTTGGTGGCTAAAACAATTGTAGGGGCGTAAATGTGTTAAAAATAACAGGTATGGCCAAAGTTCCCCATCTACTTTGATGTGGCAGATGTTTCAAGTCAACGTTGTGGGAGCAGGTACGTTTTCTCATAGAGGCAATCACTGTCATCACACCTGAAGAAACCACCTGGGAGTCTCTTAAACAAATGTTTATATGAATGTGTCGTTGAATAATATGTGGTCATCATAGCTTAAGCTTCCTCATAATACTTGTAATAAGATAGTTAAACAGAGGCAAATCTTCTACTACCTATAGAAAGATCAGCGGACTATCATCAGCCACTCATGAATAGGGGAGACACCACGAACAGTGTATGTCAGTGGAACGCTTTTTATTATTGCCTGGGTAAGGTTGATGTTAGCAACCAGAAACTTGATCTGAGCCTCCAACAGGATGGAAGAGACTCAAATACTGGAACCATCATTTGTTGCCTCTCAGACACATTAACGGGAAGCTGGATCTGAAGTCCAGGCCATGAACCAGGCACTCTGACACAGCATCTAGCTTTAACCCACTGTACCACAACCCTGTTATGGCATCATTCAATGAAAATTAGAAAAACAAGTTTTCAAGATGAACTGAGATTTTAATTAGACAAAAAATCAGCAGAAACTAGTGTTTTAATCATATAGGAGTTTTCCAAGATCCACAAAATATAATGAAACTGTCCTGAATAAGTTGATGCAGTGATACTGTAAACTTCACCATGTTCTCAGCCTTGAAGTTTCTAAGCCATTTTGTGGCTTTTATCTGGCTGACAAAATTGACCAAAGCCATTTCTGCTTTATAGAAAAGAAAGACACAGTTTAGAGACACCCTTGTGATCCATCTAGCCACAGACCAGAAGCACAAATAGGAAAGATCATACTAAGAATAAATTGCTGTCTGCAGTGGACATGGTCATGATTTGGATGTCCTCAAACAGAACAAAATCATGCTAGAAAAAATGAAAGACACACAAAAAAGGGCTACTACTACCAGCTACAAACCCAGGACCCTATACTTCATAGCCTTTGTCCTAAGAATCCTAGTACTTGGGACCCAGTGAGGGTCCCAGTGGCACATTAAGCTGCCACCAGCAACAATGCTATCACATACAGGTAGTGACTCAGGTTCCACCTTTCCACTTCTGAAACACCTGCCAGCTACTGGCATGGAAAAAGCCTCGGTTGGTGGTCCAAGCGTTTGCCCCACTGTCACTCACATGGAAGACCCAGTAGATGCCCCTGCTTCAGAATGGTCCAGCCTGGGACATCGTGTCCGTCATGTAAGAGAACAAATGGATGGATTAACTCTGTCCATCTTTCCCTCCCACTGTAATTCTAACTTTCAAATAAATAAATACATCTTTTTAAATACAGACAAATGTGCTATATACATTTAGCATAGCTGTATCTGGTATTAGTTCAACAGGGGTTTTTTTTGTATTATTATATAAACACATTAACATTCAAGACAATTTTTCAAATTTTTATTTGTTTTTATTGTAAAGTCAGATTTACAGAGAAGAGAGAAAGATCTTCCATCTACTGGTTCACTCCCCAAGTTGCCACAATGGCCACAGCTGAGTCAATCTGAAGCCAGGAGCTTTTTTTGGGTCTCCTAGGTGAGTTCAGGGTCCCAAGGCTTTGGTCCGTCCTCCACTGTTTTCCCAGCCCAAAAGCAGGGAATTGGAAGGAAAGTAGAGCAGTTGGGACACAAACCAGCACCCATATGGGATCCCAGAGAATGCAAGGCCAAGACTTTAGCCACTAGGCTACTGTGCGGGATCTCAAGACACTTTTAAAGTTTCTCCAAAGTTTTGTTTCAACACATCTTCGAATCAGAAGACTGAAAATGTTCAATCCCTTTGCTGGTAAATGTTGTCTTTCCTATGGCTCTGTTAGTTTTTGTTTGCTCTCTTGTCTTAATTGTAAAACAAAAATATGTATAGATTTAATATGTAGAGACAGGTATACATTAAGGAATCGCTAAGTAGAACTAACATATATTATTTCACCTAATTTTCATTTTGTGCAGAAGCATTAAAGATCTGTGAGAGTGCATCACAAAGTTCACGCGAAACAGAACTGAAAGATGAGGCACGTTTTATATGGACACCGTGAAGTACTGTCATACTCAGCGATCTTCAGCAACGCAATAGCTTGTTGATAACTAGTTAGTTAGAGCACAGCAGATTTTTTGGACATATTCTTCCTGTCCAATTGAAATTAGCTATCCTTTGACAAGTATCTCCTCATCCCCCACCAGCACCCACGCCACCGGTTATAATTGATCTACTCTCCGTTTCTATGAGTTCCTTTATTTTTAGGCTATGAGATCATGTGGTATTTGTCTTCCTTTCCCTTAATATGGTTCTCTCGGTGCTTCTGTGTTATCGCAAACGACAGGCTTCCCTCCATTCTAGGGTCTGAATAGTAGTCCACTAAATACATACTACATTTTCTTTACGCATTTGCTTTTCTTCAGTGCCAAGACACAGAATCTCTGTTAGTGCACATTGCTCCTCCATGAAATCAGGCAGAGTACAAGTGAAGAGAAACACGGAGGGAAGAGAGGAAACAGGGTTGGGGGAACAGTAAGAAAGGGTGGAAGAGAAACAGGAAACTGACAGAGAGAATGTTTCAATAGAACATCTCTGGTTTCTTAGGGTTTTTTTTTTTCCTGTAACTACTGCATTGACATCTCAATTTTAGTTTATACATAACCAACTGCTACACACCTTAAAATGGTTACAGGGTACTATTCAGCTGTCTCGTGTCTTTTTTTTCTTCGTATTTATATTTAGCAGCTTATAGTATTCAAGTGTGATTTTTACTGAACTTCGTAAATTTTAGGGTTGCTCCAGAACCCCCAAAATTAGATCAGGTAGACACAGAGAGACTAATAAGGAAAGCTTAGAACAGACAAGAAAAAGTCAGCTTGGACTCCCAGACACCTTACTAGGTAGGACACAAAGATCAGCTACTCTTCACTGAGGTATTGAAGATTTCTCTGTACACCCCTCCTGAAACTGTTCTGAAATTGTTAACATATGGCTTGTTAGAGTTATAAGCCTGTTTGTTTTTTCTTTTAGTTTTTAAAATCTTATCTGGAATAAATATTTAGCCTCAAATTCTCATTCCTAAGGGAGTCATTGTGAATAATAGCATCACCATCAAACCCAAAGCAATTAAATGCACATATATATTAAATCAGAATAAAACGAACTATGGAGCATAATTGGATAAGTGGAAGGCAGGAGCGAGGAATAGAAGACAGCAGTCGATTGATAATAATACCACCGTTTCTGAAAGCTTATCCTGTGCACAGCCTCTTTGCAAGCTCTGCCCCCAGTGCTGCATATCAACAGCCTGCAGCAAGTCACATGACTTGTCTTCTGGCAAGACCTCAATGTGCGCGTGAGGCTGTCTGAGCCCCGTGTGCCAGATGCCAGCATGGCTTACATCGTCTCTCCTTGGTTTACCTCAGTTTCTGACTACTCGAGGATCTTGAGCTTTATGATGAACACTTTTCACAATAAGTTAAAAATCCATCTGGGGTAGAAAAAAAAAACATAGCTTTCAGGAACAACTGCCAAGGTACATTAATGCATGACTGACCTTCTGTGGTAACCCTGGTTATAAATTTACACTGAGTAACTGCCTGGCATTCAATTTTTAACTTCTTAGTTCTATAAACATTCATACCTTGCACACATGAATATATGTCAGTCATTTTAGGGAAGATAATTAAATTTTATTCAGTTGATAGACCTTTAGATTATATTATCAAAAATTTAGTGTTTATATTAAAAGGTATGGGTCTTTTTCGGACACTCTCAAAAGGTGTGTCCTGACTTTCAAGTAAATCACAGAGCAAAGCGCAAGCATGCAAGTGAAAATAGGTATTTTAGAAGTCCTTAATAAATTCAGTTTTGAAGCTTATGCTGTTATCACTGTGTATTAAGCAATGAAGAAAAGATTGAAGAAGATTTTAGATTTATGATGTATCAATTAGACGATAGTGGATCGCTAAAGATTTTATGGAGTTTTGATAAGCATCCAAGGTTTCAGGAAGTTATTAGAATTTTATCTCAAGTCAAATAAATTCTTATTCAGAAATAAATCAGAATGTGCTATGAGTCTAAGCTCTTACATATAAATTGGGTCAAATCATACAGTGAGGACAACATATTTTTCTTTTGCATTGGGAATCCTTCATTTACTCATTAACCACCTGGCCGCTTTAGTGTGACTGGCAGAAGGCTGAGGTAAGATAGAGATATGAATAAAATATGGACACTTCTCCCTTCAGCACACAGTGTGATAAAGTGTGGTTACCCAGAGACGAAAGGGCCAATGGATAACACAGAGAGGGGCATTTGCTAGGAGTGGATGAGGAAAGGGCACTGCAAGGAAAGTCTTTTGGGAATGTTTTAGCAGACCTTGGAGTATATTAATTAGATAGAATGAATGTCATCCAAATTTCACACCAAAGGACCTTTTACTGCTCGGTAATCTTCTCAAAATAGACTCTTAAATGTCCTCCCCTCATTTCCTCCAAACACAGCCTCTTGGCAGGCTGGAAAACACTTTAAAAGCTGTGGTTATTCTAAAGGAGATGACCTAATCCTTCCATTATTTTCCACAGAAAAGCTATTGTTTTCCCTCAATGTGAAGATTTCATTTTATTTGTAACTGAAAACATTAAATGATTTGTTGCCCTGTGCATCATATCAATGGGAATCCTGAA
Source organism: Ochotona curzoniae (assembly GCF_017591425.1). Classification (NCBI taxonomy): domain Eukaryota; kingdom Metazoa; phylum Chordata; class Mammalia; order Lagomorpha; family Ochotonidae; genus Ochotona; species Ochotona curzoniae. The sequence goes on along the minus strand of NW_024466307.1, from coordinate 4,266,613 downwards.
ACAGGAAACATAACCCTGTTGGAATTTCCCAGGAGAGAATGTACCCTCTTCTGGTGACAGAGCCTTATGATATGCACATATCTTTTCAGGCTTCTTTAGTTTCTAGAATATTCTTAAGGCTATAAAGATTAGGGCTGGGCCAAGCTACAGCCAGAAGCTACTAACTCCAGGCTGGGGTGCGACATGGGTGACAAGGAGCCAAGTACTCAGATGCTCACAGGAGCATAGGCCTGGATGGGAAGTGGAGCAGCAAGGACCAATGCAGGGTGTTGTCATTACTAGTGGTGGTCTAACCCACTCCATCACAACCTTGGCCTTGCCCACACCTTGATCCTTCCTCTGGATGCTTGTTTCAGATCAAGAATGGGCAGAATTTCATTTCTCCTCTTATCTGCTTGCAGGTTTTTCTTTAGAGAAAGTTAGCCAGCTCACCCCAGCTTTGCAGGCCTGAACTTTGAGATGGCTTTTTCAGAAGGGTTTTGTTGGCTAGCAGACACAGTCCAAGCAGACCCAAGCTGGATTTCTTTCTTCACGGAATTAGACCCAATAGTTCAGTTTTATTTCTTGAGAAGTGATGCCCTAAGGAAAGTTCACAGGTCCTCAGGATGTTGTACAGATATGAAGAAAAAGTTACCAACATCTCATCTTTTCAGCCTGGAAAGTGGAATATCGTAGTTGACAGAATCAGGGAATGTGAGACTGTTGAGGTCGCAGCATCAGTTCTCCCAACTTCTTCATTTCACAAGCTCATTGCCCAGATGCTTAGTCAGCACAACTGGGTTTTTAAACTTTGTGCTGTTCATAGCATGATTTTCACTTAAAAATGCTTAACTTTTATAACATACATTTTTATAATATAGATGTTATTATTGCTCCCTGAAATTTTTTGAAGTGTTTCAGTTATTGGTCAAAAAAACATGGGGCGGGTGCCATGGCTCAACAGGCTAGTCCTTCACCCAGTAGTGCTAGCATTCCATATGGGCACCTGTTTGTGTCCTGACTGCCTCACTTCCTATCCAGCTCCCTGCTCATGAACTGAGAAATTAGAGGAAGAAGGCTCAAGTCTTTGGGACCTTGAACTCATGTGGGAGAGCTAGAAAAGGTTCAAGGCTCCCAGCTTCAGATCAGCTCAGCTTTGGTCATTGCAGCCATTTAGAGAATGACCAGTGGATGGGAGATTTCTATCAACTTCTCTCAATAAATTTGCTTTTCAAATAAAACTAAATAAATCTTGGGGCCAAATGATGGGTCAATTGACTAATTCTTTGCATGCAAACACTGGCATCCCACACAGGTGCCAGTTCATGTCTGGGCTGCACCACTTCCCTCCCAGCTCACTGCATATGGCCTGGGAGGCAGCAGATGACCACTCAAAGCCTTGAGCCACTGCATCATCTGAGTGGGAGACTTGAATCTTTATTTGAACTTTATATGTTAATATGAAACATTTATAAAAGTATGGAATAAGCCAAAAGTCTCTCAGAGGTTTTGTGAACATTGAAAATAAGTATTAAACAACAATGATTTTCACATCGAATTTTGTAGCATTTCATATCAAATTAATATCCAGCGGATAGAGACCACTTAGTCCTTGTGATGGGATGTGCAGGTGGGAAAAAGACCTAATTTATTTTCAACAGAAAAGAAAAAGGCGGTGTCAGAGAGTGTAATTAGAATGCAGTGGTGCCTGTTAGCAAGGCTGTGCGGGAGACTTGGGAAAGTTGGTGCAAGGTGTGAAGCAGTGATGCAGACGCTCTGGATTCACTGTGTACAGTCGCCTGCACCTGTGATCACCCCAAGTAAAAATGGAATAGCTGTCATTAGTATCCATCGGTGCAAGAAAAAAAAAGCAACATACTTGACCTCTGCTTGGACAAGGCTAAAATACCCACCTACCATGTAAATTAAATTTCAGACCCAAACACGTAATTGACTGGTAAGAATTTTAATGAAAATAAAAACATAATTTAATCTTTTTTTTTCTTTTTTTTTCTTAAAGATTTATTTTTATTATTTTTTCATTGGAAAGGCGGATATACACAGAGGAGAGACAGAGAGGAAGATCTTCCGTCCGATGATTCACTCCCCAAGTGAGCGCAACGGGCCGATACTATGCCGATCCGAAGCCAGGAGCCTCTTCCGGGTCTCCCACACGGGTGCAGGTTCCCAAAGCTTTGGGCCGTCCTCGACTGCTTTCCCAGGCCACAGGCAGGGAGCTGGAAGGGAAGCGGGGCTGCCGGGATTAGAACCGGCGCCCATATGGGATCCCGGGCGTGCAAGGCGAGGACCTTTAACCACTTGCGCCACCGCGCCGGGCCCTACATAATTTAATCTTAAGGAGCAATATACACAACATTGAATAAATCCCTAGTATTATCAAATAATTGTTTTTTAATGCTGTGAAATTGAAAAATAATACTATACACTCTGAGTAACAAAGAGGACGTGCTTCAGGAGGTAGACAAATTGATTCTTTAATATAAAATCAACATTCATGGCATAATAAAAATGCTAATTATTTTGGAAAGTTGGCAGAGACAAAAGATAATGTTATTATTTCAATGCATATTTTCTAAGCTTTACGGTAGTTTTCTGCTGCTTATATCCACATGCACTTGTCAGCTCCAGGTTGGAAAGGTGGCAGGGTGCCTCTGGGTTTTCTGCTTGGGCTCTGAAGGGCTGACATTTAGTTCTAACCATGGCTAACTTCACCGATGGCCCTGGGAGAAGATCCACCTGCAAGGTACTCACCAGATCCTCAGCAGGTTGGGTTCCATTTGGTTTCTGATGTGCAAGGGTGAGGTGGCCAGGTCTTCTTCTGGCATTGAGATGCTACTGTCCTTTCTTCCTCCTGTGTTCACAACCATCTCCCAGCCAACAAGTAACAGAGCTGCTCCTGTCACATTCCTAATGCTTGAGGTTCCTCTAATGTCATCTGTCTGTCACTGCTCCAGCCTATGTAACCACAACTGTGACCTTCATTGCTTCTGCAAGCTCATTTCATTGTTTCTGGTGGACTAGCTGGGAGAGGGTGTGTTTGTGCACTGGTGACGGAACCCCTCCTAGTGTGCTGGCTGCATTAGTCCCTCTTCTGTAAACAGAGAGCATAGAAATGAAGAAGAAGACAGTCCCCTGCCACCGTGCAGCTTAGATACAACGTGAGAGTCAAGCCATTTTAAAAATGTGAGAGTTAACTATATTAGATACTGCATCATAAATCATTAATAAATATAGTAATGTTTTATAATGATATTTTTAGAAGTAAAAAAATATAACAGAAAAACAAGTCAAAACTTAGCACGGAATTCTGTGGGGAGCTAGGATTTTAGAGTATTTAAGAATGTCTAAATGGCAGTTTAGCCTGTTCTAGAGCTTGAGTGATAAACACAGAAGGAGTAGAACATTCTAGAACAAAGGTCACAAGCACACACTGAGGAGGGTAGAACCAGAGTAGCTAAGATTCTACGAGTGGAGTAGGTGGGATAGTCTGGCTGGCACAGGACACCTGGCTGGGCAGATTAGGAAACACACTCAGGATAAAGGATCATGAACTAGGAGTGGAGGCTAGCCAGGAGAGGACACTGGCTTATATTCTATGGGAAAGGGGAAGACATTGTTTGGACAGCAGCCCAACGCAATTGTTCTTCTTGGCAAAGACAGACTTCAGGACGGGTAAGCATGGGCTTGAAAGTTACTCTGCACATAAAGTTGAATATTCAGATCACAGTGCTAGCAGTGGATGTTTTGGGAACATTTTTTTATTGAGAGGATGTGGAATGTTAGAGGAAAATTGAAATTAAGGACAATTCGAGTGTTAACCTAAGCAACTGGAAGGTTGAGGTGACAAACAATTCAAAGTGCCATGTCTATGAGGAAGATTTGGACTCAGAGGAAAACAGCACTTGGATTTGGGTATGTCTAGTAGATGCTAAAATATTAGGCTGCTGGTCCCATATGTACATGCCTTGCAATGTGAGTTTTCAATGTAATTATCTTGCCTGTGGCCAATAAGAATATATTAAAACCATAAGACAAGATGAGATAATGAAGCAAGTGCATTCTGAAATAAACACATTTATAAGATCAAGAATTGGGCCCTGAGATACCAATAATCAGAGTCTGAAGATTTGAGTAAAGGTCTGAAAAATATTCTGAGAAGCAGCAGCTAGCAAGGTGGAACTAAACCATGAGGATATAGAATCCTGGTGCCAAGAGGGCTGGTATTTCAAGAAAGAGACATCCACATGTCCCAAAAGATGTGTTGATAGGGCATCTCAGCGCATTGTGCTGCTGTCAAAATATCACAGACTGGGTGATTTATAGGCAACACGATTTATTTTCTCGATGTTCTGCAGGCTATGAAGTACAAGATCAAGGCACCAGCACCCAGTGCCTGGCAAGAGCCTCCTCCTGAGTCTTCACATGGCAGAAGAACAGAGGGGAAAGGATGGAAGCCAGTTCTCACTGTCCTCCTCCAAAGCACAGATCCAGTCAAGCAGGCAGAGCCTCCAGCTTCAGTCCCATCCCAAAGGTAGCACCTCAGGACATGGCCCAACGAATTTTAAAGAGGAGACAGCTGTGCACAGGCAGAGGTCACAGCAAAGCGAGAACTGAGAAGGGACTGTTGAGTTTAGCCACATGGAGAACAAAGCCTCTTTTAGCAATGGTTTCAGCTTGCTTGGAGTCCACTGAAGACAGCCCAGAAGAAACAAACTGAAGACCAGAGACAACTCTAAGAAATGCTGCTGTACAAGGGCATCAGAGATGGAGTATTAGAGAACAAGGAACGTGGAGGGCCCAAAATAAGTTGATTGTAAATGAGAAAAGCAACAGCATATTTGTGTGCGAGGAGGAGTAATCCTTTACAGTATGAAAAAAAAAAAAAGCATTGACACATTTAAAAAGAGAGAAAAGCTGAAGTGATACCCGCTACCAGGCATAACGGAAACAGCAAACAGCTGATTAGCAGCAAGATGTCTGGTCTCCGACTGTCCGAGGTTCTATTTAGCTACTTTATTCTCTTCAACCCTCAGTCTTCCTTTAAAAGGTGAAAGCTTTGAATTATTATTGCTGAAATGTCTTCCATGTCTAAACTCCTTAATGTGTAGGTAACTAAGTCTTATCTCCATAATCTCAGACTATATGGCATTTTCTGTGAGAAATAGCCTTTATACCCATTATATGAAAAATGAACCCGGCCCTGATCATTTTAATAGAAATATTCTGTTTCCTTATTAAGAATATTTTTTCTGTTGGTATAACAGAGACTTGTGCATTTCTCTTTGTTTTCTTCCTTACCCTAATATGATCAATACTATCTGAGTTCCTTGTGGTTCAGAATGAATAATAACTTTCTTACCCAGTAAAATATCATAGTGAAGTAGTATTATACAGCTTTTGCATTTCAGTGCAGGGAGAGATGTGACAATAATTAGCTGCATCCTGCCTTTTTACAGATCATCCCATGGACATAGGATGCCTACCTGACTGTTTAAGGTTACCATCGCATTATACAATGGTGACAAAGTACAAAAATTTAGTCCTCCTAATTCTTTCAGAGGTTTTCAATCTACTATACTAGGCTTTCCTGTCTTTATTATACTGATAATATGATTGAACTAACACAACAAAGCCTGAGGGACACATCCCCAGGCACCTGTCACAACCGCCCAGTGACCACAGTCGGCACCTGTACATTCTGCTTTCTCTCCCAGACTCTGACTGCATTCGCCAAGTCCACCAAGCTCCACTTAGTGGACTCTGCGTAGTCCTGCAGTGCATATAAGATTGTCCTCATTTAGAACCAGAAAGTGTTCCACAAACATTCATTATTCATAGTCAACTTCAGTTTTAAAATGGATGAAACGGGGGGCTTAGGGTCAGGTGTTTGGCACAACAATTAAGACACCACTCAGGATATCTTCATCCCATATCGGAACACAGAGTTCAGGACCTGATGTAAATTCTAGCTTCCTACTAACGCACACCCTGGGAGGCTCAAGTATTTGGATCCCGACACCTGCTGTCAGTTCCAGGCTCCTGACTCCAGCCCAATGCCATCCTGGCTGATGCAGGCATTTGCAAAGTGAACCAAAAGATGGAAGATCTTTCTTTATCTGTTTGTATCTGTCTCTGCATTTTGAACAAAAGCAAACCCATAATTTAAAAGAAGGCATCTTTAAGAATTAATAACATTTGGACACAGCAAAACTTGATAGCTAGGGGCCAACGCCATTGCCTGCAGCACCAGTGTCTTATATGAGTGTTGGTTCAAACCCCATTGGTTCCAATCTAATTCCTTGCTAATGGCCTAGGAAGACAGCAGAGGATGGCCCACATCCTTGGGCCCCTGCACTCACAGAGGAGACCTGAATTAAGCTCCTAGATCCCAGTTTGGCCCAACCCAGTTATGGGCTTGGCTGCCATATGGGGAAAGAACCAGTGGCTAGATCTATCTATCAACATGGAAGATATTGTTGCTCGTCCCAAATAGCTGACAGATAACAGAGCAGGCAGGAACAGAGAACATTGATAAATGCTGGCATAGAAGTGTGTACAACAGCAAGGCCTGAATTAAAACTAAGATGTCAACTCCAGGTATAGAGTGTTATCACAGAAAACTCACTAGGTTCAACAGAGGGGAACTGCTCAATTAAGAATAAATCACAAAGTGTATCCTCGTGTGGCTGATTCAAGCTGACTACCGAGTCTTTGTTTCTTCTTACATTGAGAAACCAAGACACACTCAACACCTTTGAGTCAGAAGTCCTGTGATTTTTCAGGGTCAACTGGATACCAAGGAAATGAGCGGTGTGGGTTTCTGATGCTAAGTCACAGCAGCACTGTGCCTTCATCAGGCCCCTGCTGGAGCTTAGTACCCCAAGCCATGGGGAGAGGCTCTGGTCTGTAGCTCTTACTGAGTTTCTAGCAAATAGCATCCAAGATCAGCCCTGTTAGACAGCCATGCTACAATCTATCCAAGTCAAGTCTTTGGTTAAATACAACCTAGTTTATAAAATCTTCAAAAAATGCGAGAGGACTCATAAGTAAGGTGTAAGATCTGTAGCTTTCCAGTTTGGGGTTCTTAACTAAGGTAGAAATGCCCAGGACCTTTAGGTGAAAAATCTCCCTCCCTGAAAGAGGAAATCTAACTCCCCAGAAGAGTGAAACTTCCCTCTTCTCTCTCTAGCAAAGCCCAGTTTCCCTCCCCGCAACCCACACACCTTTTTTTTTTTTTACTGCTATTGGTGAGTTTTCATTCACAGATCAATTTTATTCCTTTTGTTTTTACATCAATGATTCTGTAACTAAAACAATTTTTTTCACTCTTTTGGATTTGTGTCTTGAATTGTTTTTGCTTACTGGAAACATACATTGGAAACAAAAAATAATTCAGTTGTGAGCATCTGATTTTTTTTTTTTCTGTTAAAATGAGAATAGCAAACTTTGAAACACTGTTTTACCAGTAAATGATTTAACAAAAACTAACTCAAAATTCAGATTTTTCAGATACATAGTACGGTTTCAATGTGTGCAGACAAGATCAAATTTATCAAAATAGCCTTATATAAGAGTTGGTCTAATTCAGCATTTGGGAAGCCTATTCAAGTGTAGGTAAAATGAAGGCAAAATTGAATATAAGTTAGAATGGAATCGATGTGAATATAACCTCTATAGAAACAAAATCTTTTCAGTCTCAAGACAACTTGACATGAAGTAAAAGAAGGCTTGGGTGAACACTATGAATTAGTTTCAGAGAGAATGATTGTCAGGGGAAACTAAAGGTAAGCACAGCAAATTATATAGCTACTGCCAGAATTTATTGCTGCACCAACTTTAGAGCTTCCATTTACACTCTTTTTAAACACCCCAGATCTCAAAGTTTTCTAAAAGCAACTCACCTGTGTGATAATGGAAGTTTGAACAGGTGTCAGTTAAATCATAATACACTCTGAATTTTACTCAGTCGAAAATTTAAGACAAAGTTTGAGTTTCCTTGGCTTCTGCATTTATCTGGGCTACGAATTATTGGATTCACGTTTTAGATAGAAATTTTGGGAAAAGACCATATGATCTTGCAAAAATGTTATTAACCCAGCAGTCCTCCTTTGCTTTTAATATTACATAGTATGAATGCCTTACATTTAGAATTGAATATTTCTCTTTTAAAAAATAGTTTTTTATTTGAAAGGCAGAGTTACAGAGAAAAGAAGAGACAGATACTCCATCCACGGGGTCACTCTCCAATTGAGTGCAATGGCCAGAACTGAGCCAATCCGAACCTCTGGATCTCCTGGGTGGATGCAGGGACCCAAGGACTTGGGCCCTTTTCCACTGCTTTACTAGTCCATTAGCAGGGAACTAGATTGGGAGGCTTAGCCCAAAAGCCATGACAACGTCTCTTAGCATTGAGTATTTCTAATTGGCTATTAAAAACTGTATGCATGGAGTTCCTACAAGAAATTCTAAAAGATAGTAGATCTTAACAAATCCCCCCGCCCAAACCCTCCTTCCCATTTCCATATACCTGTTTATGCTAGCATTTGAAAATCAATACACTTTTCCGGAAGGCCAGAGGTACTCTACATCTGGATTTCAAGTTTCTCCCAGTGCTAAAAGCTGCAGTGAGTAAGGCAAGTCCCTACCGCAGTAGCATGTCACTACTCATAACAGATATGTGACCACAGCCATTGCTTTAGCGTGTTGTGCTCCAGTGTCTTCATCTATGACAAGGGAGAAGGATTTTAGATCATACAATTTGTCCAGAAATCCTTTTTTAATGAATAGTAGGAAATAATTGCCTTTACCATCCACATCATCACAAGCACTAACTTTTCTGAAGTGCTATATTGGTTCAATAAGCCCACGTTTAACAACAATACTTTTTCTTGACGACAGCACTTTCTGTGTCTGTTTTGTTGGATCTGACAAACTCCAAGACCAAATCTCCCCAACATGCTCACGTCTAGTGTCTTAGGATCTATTGTCTTGAGTGTATCTTGGAGCCAAGCAATTGAGTCCTTGCATAGTGTTTTATGATTGAGGCCGAAGTAGTTCTAACTGCAAAACTGTACTAGTTCCTCACACCCACTAGCTATTTCACAGCTGATCTGAATTCCTTGAACATCATGACTTGTAGAAGTTCAATTCTTGAGTGATCGTTTCTAGACATCAACTCTTCACCCTCAGCGAACAGTATTTCTTGTTCTTCTGTTCTTGTGCTGACACTCCTTTCATCACATCGTGCAATCCTGCGGTATCCCTGACCGCTACACAGCCGCTGATCTTTTTGTTATTGAAGAACTGCTTTGCATCTCTCAGAAATTCATCCCAAGCATCCATTCCCACCCCCCTTTTTTTGTCTGACTTCTATCATTTTCTCATGAAGGTATTTTCAGTTGAATTTAGGTTTTTGCAAGCTTGAACAAGTGAGAAGTGACTGCTGACACATAAGTGTTGGAAGAACACCTCACCTTGAACTAATAAACTCTGTTCTGGCCTGAGAACGGTGACTAGTTTACCTTGTACACCTTCCTTTGTGGCATTTGAAATTGAAGTACAATCCAAGATACTCAATAAACACCAGCAGTAGAATCTACAAGGTAATATTCCCCTGCTTCTTCACTCCTGACAGAACAATAACACAAGATCTGTAACCAGGCCTAAAACCCAGAGCTTTAGAACAGATTCTTATCATTTCCTCAAAAGCTCCTGAGCACATTTTGAAAAGTAGATTTTCAGTTGTAAATAAGTTATGTGTGTGTGTATAAAATATGTATGTTTAGGAGAGGACACAGAAAGCTCACAAAAAAATGGACTTTAGAAATGTCACTTTGCAGGATTTTTGAAACCCACTCCTGTATTGGCATATTAAAAAACATGTTTCCTAGTGCGATTAACAGATCCTATACCTCCTTAATCAAATGATTCAAAAACCAAATGAAGATATCTAGTCATTTATCTATTTCTTTAGCCATTTAGGTTTTAAGACAAAAGCTAGATATCTATTCGCCTTTAACTGATTAGCTGCCCCTGGAAAGAAAATATTTATCAGAGAAAAATGCTTTAAAAAAGAATTCTGGCTGTTAAAGAATGATAGAAGAGAAGTCACCATGTTGATCCTTTGTTGAACTAACGGGCCTTTGCACTGATTATCAGTGAAAACTATGCTCAGTAGAGCAATCTCGGTTACAACTCAGTACATTTTATTCCAGTTTTCAGCATTTTTACCCTCTAAAAAATATAAGACTATTTCTTAAGTCAATATGAATTTATTACTTAAGAAATAAAAATATTAAATTAAAATGCCTTTTTAATTATACTGCTTATATTACTCCATTTGTCACATAAAAGGTTTTCTCACATTTTTACAAATCAAGTTTTTAAAATTGGTAAATCTGCCTGAGAGAATATTCCGCATCACAGAGCCAATTTAGAATAACATGACATAGTCATGATCATTCATTCTAATTTAGCTACTTACTCTGTAGTATTAAAATGGAACATTTAAAAATTTTCAAACTGAAGTAAACTAAGCAACTGAGACTCTGAAATGCATATATATAAATGAAATATGTAAATGCATACTTGTAAATATTTGTCTTTTTTCAATTCTGTGTCAAATCTATTGTCGAGAACTGAATCATTCTATAAATTAGTCATTCAATTTTTATTATGTGTTGAACATTTAATTAATGTCTCTCTCATATATATATGTAAAACTGTATCCATACATACTTGATATCTTATTTTTTTCAAGATAATGTCTTACATTGGTCTTTAGACTTTTCAGTTTAGAGTTTGTGTTTTCAAAATTAAGCTACTTTTGAGCTTACCTGAAAGAATTCCAAAGATGAAGATTTCTCATATGAATAAGAATGATAATTGTATATTTCTGCTTCTTAAAGGAACCAAGCACTCAGAAAATGGGAGTAGGCATTTGGCTACAGCTGCTTAAGCCACCTCTTGAAAATCTGCATGCCATTTTGGAGGGTCTGGGCTCAGGTCCCCCATCTGCTTCTTACCCAACTTCCTGCTGGTATGTCCCTGAAGACACAGTAGGTGACAGGTTGAGTACCTGAGTCCCTGCCACCCACAGAGAAGACTGGAGGGAGTTCCCAGCTACTGCCTGGTCTGGCCTGGCTATTGGAACATTCAGGAAGTAAATCAGCAGGTGGAAGAGATCCCTTTCCCATTTCCCCTCCTTGTTGCTCTTCCTTCACAAAAAAAAAATGTTTTTTATTTTAAATAAAATTAGGTGAAATCAATCAATAAAGGGGCAAATAGTGATACATGTATATACATATATATATAAAACAAGTATGTATGTATGGTGCATGGCATTGGAATAAATAATAATGATTGGCTAATCAGTGGCAATTTGCTAAATATTAACTCTAAAATTCAATGAGATAATTGCTGGAAGGAAACCAAGACCATAGATGACAATGTTATATATGAAGGCACATATTTTAAATACCAAAAAAAAAAACTTCCTTAAAGTCAGCTTCAAGAGTTATAATGAGTATTACTTAGTGCCCAAAATAAAATCCACAGATTGAGGCTGCTGGTTTAATTAGTCCAACACATTCCTATATACCAAATGGCACATTAACAGAAGAAACACACACACACACCTCACTTTAAACTCCCAGTAGTCCCATGAAGATATTATATGTTATTGTAACTTTTGAAGTTATATATAACAAGCAATACTCAATTAAATAGACAAAGAGAAAGTTTCACTTTACCCTGAGTCTGAATTATTTGAGTCAGACTTCTGTAAACAAGGAATAGAGAAGCTATAAAGAAAAATCTGTTTCAAAAACACTGCACACACAATGCTGGTCAAACGTTAGGGTCAAGATCCTGAAGGAAAGGACAGTGGAACATCCCGCTCTTCACACTGTTGTCTTTGATTTCAGCTCCCTTAGCACATTTGCCAATAGGATGCCTCTGGGAAGAAGGTGAGTGATTGAGGCAAGATTTTGAAAGTTGATCAGAGCTTAGATACAAAAATTAGAATTCAGGACCTAGTAAGGAGGGAGGCCTTCAGAAAATCTCCATGTTTTAAATTAGGGATTTAAATGATGGACCCTGGAGAGCTATATCCTACAAAGAAGGGCATATGTAAATTCATTAGAGTCCATGAGAAGCAGTACAAATAAGATCTAGGACTAAGGAAATCTAAATTATATATTCATCCTCACAAATACCTGAATTCTGCCTTAAATCAACTCAGCCACTAATTGGATCAAGAGCACATACATCAGTATAACAGCCTACACAAACAAAATAATTCTTCAGGAGATAGCCACCAATGAATCCTAAAAATATTTCCATAATTTCTCCTACACAACATTCTGCATGCAAGAAAAAAAAAATCAGCAGATATACCACAGAGGACATAAAGCAACCAGAAGCCAGGGGAGTTAGGGTAAAGAAGACTTTAGTGAAAAAATCGGACACAAAGTTTAAGATACCTGTGATTAGTAAACAACTTACGCCGGAGTTACAACCCAATAAACCCATTGTAAATTGAAAACATGCATTGAGATGACCTTTGCTAACCTAGCCCTCTGAGCAGAGTGGCTTAGCAAGACACAGTGGTCTGTGGAGAATTGATTATTTACTAATATTGTCGCCAACTGGGAGCTACTATGCAGTATCATGCCACACATCACCAACCCTGGCGAAGCTCAAAATCACAAAGTTCACGTTCCACTAAAAATCCTGTCTAACATTCATAAGATGCGTGTACTTCACTAAATTCTCATAAGCACCACAAAGATATATACATTCAGTTATATCATGACTGCTTGCCAATTTTCTAGAGCGATGGGAAAGTGTAATCCTAGTCCTAGCCAATTAGAGTGTCAGTTACAGCCATATCAACATACAAAGATACAGGAATACCTATCTGAACATCAGTAAGGAAAATCTTCAGAAATTTCACGTAAAATATATATTATGATAAAAAGTATTCATGTATCTAAGCACTTTGGGGATGAAAATAGCTTATCATTTGATTCCATTTGACATGGGCTTTTGGAAGTATCAACCTAGCCTGCTGTGTCATCACCCCATCCCATCCTGTGTCTCCCGCAGCAAGGTTTTCACAGGATATAAACTAGGGGCTCCAGCTCCTAAGGCCTGTCTTATTTTCATCTGTATCATTAATCTCACTTCCAGATTATAATGATCATTTTTAGATATTTCTTAGACTTCTTAAGAATACTTATGTATTTGTCTTTGAAGATGTTTTGTCTTTTCGTGCTTTCTCTCCATCTGAAGAGTCTTAAAGAGCCATCATGTATTTCACACTCTTGGTATTGTTCTCAGATCCCATTTGGAACTTTATTATCTCACTTAACAAAATAAGATTCTCACTTTCTACACTGTTCCCCGACTTTTTAAATCAACAACTTCTACATGTGTCCTGATGATCTGTCATTGGATTTCGTATACAGCTCATGACGTCTGACTCTGGAGTCAAACTCTGAAACAATTTTATTAACAGTAATGATATGGTACAGGTTGAAACCAAGACTGAGCCTTTAGAAAGTCCATGTGGATCCTCGACCGACTTCCATAGTGGCTGTACCAGCTTACATTCCCAGCAACAGCGAAGGAGGGTATCTTTCTTCCCACATCCACATCAGCAGTGTTCTGAAGGTAGAGTTCTGAATGTAGGCCAATCCCACCGGAGTTAGGTGGAAAGTACATGGTTTTCATTTGTATTTCACTGAAAGCATTTTTCATAAGTCTTTCGAAAAATGTCTGTTCACTTTCTTTCACTCATTTCTTCACAGGGTTGTTTATCTTGCAGTTGTTGAGTTTATGAAGCTCTTTGTAAATCTTTAATATTAGTCTCCTATTGATTGTATGGTTTGCAAAAATTGCCTCTTATTCTTTTGGTTTCTTCTTTACTTTGTTGTTTCATTTGCTGTTCAGAAGTTTCTTAGTTTGATGTAGTCCCATTTGTTTGTTTTGACATTGCCTATATCTTTGGTGCCTTTTCTAAGAAGTTTTTCCAAGTTCCTAGATCTTGAATAGTGCTTCCTATGTTTTCCTCCAATAGTTTGGTGGTTTCTGGGTGCGGATTTAGGTCCTTGATCATTTAGAGCTGATTTTTGTATAAGGTGACAGGTGGTGGGGGGTCTTACTTCTTACCCCTGCAGGCTGTTACCCAATTGTCCCAACAGCATTTGTTGAAGAGACCACGATTTTCCCCTGGATTACTTTCAGTTTTCTTGTCAAAATTAATTGGCTGTACATGTGTGGACTCCCTTCTGGGGTCTTTATTCTGCAGAATGATGAACTGTTTGTGAAGGACTGTACAACTGTAATAATATGGGCAAATTAGTGGTGGGAGTGGACTTAGAGAGGAAGGGGATTCCAGAGCTTATGGAACTGTATAATAAAATAATTTTTAGGAAGAAAAGGGATTGAGAGGGAAGTATGATTATCATCTAAGAATGGTGCCAATAAAATCTGTTCTCTTGAGATTCACAAAAATTAAAAATGTTTTAAAATGTTAGGAACGTTCTTCAGGTTCTAAAGAAAGGATCAATGGAATTGGGAATTCTATTTCCCCAATATAGCAGCCAATTAATAAAGATGAGAATTTATCTGAGAGACTACTGTATTTTAAAAAATCTACATCTATTTGCTGGAGCTGATTTAGATGTGGGCAATACAGCTGTTAATGTTTGCACCTTGTCAGTGTGTCACTGAAGCAAAGTAGTGACAAAGCAAGGTCAGCCAGACTCCGGGGAAGACCGACAACAGAGGGAGCAGGGGTGGAAGGTGAACTTTCTCCTAAGGGAAAGCTTGACGTTTCCACACTGCAGTGCTAACTCAGCGTCTACATGCTGATGTACAAGGCAGCGTTGTCCAATGGTCTTCTTCCCCTTACTTGCCCTGGCATCTACTCAGCTTTGGAAACCAGAAGTCACTGTGCCTGAGGGTGAGCTGTCAGCCCCAGAGGAACAGCATTGACCAGCACCAGCCAGTGGCACGCAGGGTGCAGCAGTTCTGCAAAGAAGTGCAGACCAGAGCAGACCTTACCCTAATTTCCCTTATATAGAGTTTCCTAGAAACAACCAGGGAAGATTTTGAATTTGGAAAAGAGTCTCTTACCATGCAAAAAGCAAGCCAACAATATTGGAGAATTTATACTAATATGATCTGTGTTGGATCTATAGCCTGGATGGGCATAAAAACATTGTGATTTTGAATCAAATATTGAATATGTATGTGCAGCTCAAGGTATACCTGGCACTTTTCAAGGGTGAATGAATGTTTTGTTGCAGTTTGACTTTTTAATCCTAATTATTAAAAATTGATTTAAGGGAGGTCACAGGAGCACGAACAGTTCTCCCTCGGCTGCATTCACAGTCATAAACTATATGACTGAGTACTCCCGATGCTGACCAAAGAATGTTGAGTTAGGATGCATAGAGGACTCAGAGTCACCCTGGAGAACATGCCAAGGACTTAGAATTTCCAACAACAAAAGTTGTGAGGTGGGGAAGATGTTTTAATTGTTTTATAAGGAAAGTTTAATGCCAATCACATAGCCCTGCTCTTGGCTCATGCTGTATTGGGATTTCAGTTATCACTAGCTGATTGTTATTGAGAGTTAACTATCTGATGGGTCTTCAAAACGGGCATACAGAATTTTTATTGTGAAAAAAAAAAACACAACTATGCATTGATTTAAAGTTTTTTGTGCCAAAATAATAATTTAATCCCAATGCCCATGAACTTGTAAAGATGTCATTAGATGGTCAGTATAGGATTAGGTAATAGTAAAATATCTATCTCATTTACTTAACAATCCTAATATAGGATGGTTTTTGCAATTTTATTTAACATGAAGATATCACAATAACTGAAAACAAGAGTTCCTTGATTATTATAGTGAGGACTTAACCATGAAGAAACAGATTTTATCCTTTTTGCATGCTAACACGTGTGCCCATGAAACACACATCAAGATGAAGGACTTTTTCTATGACACAACAAGAAATATGAGTGTTGTATTTACGTCTGTTCTTTTGCTCTCAAATATAACACTGATCACATCAACTGATCCAGATGGTTGTCACACTGTTGGTGAGTGTCACAACTGAGGAAATCTAAACCCATGGATCCCAGTGTTTTAAGGTGCAGAATAACACAACCTGCAGTGCTTTCGCTCTGAAGACAGATTTTGTTTTCATTTTAGTGACTTCATTTCAGTCTACACTGGAGGGAAACTCTATAACCCAAGGACATTCACTACACGCTTCCTTGAAAAGATACTCTGAAATGCAAGGGAAATAAATTCTCTGCCTGCAACATGTGCAGAGCTACCCATGCAGTATTGCTTTCTGCCTTTTTTTTTTTAACCATCTTGCCTTGTAGTGATTTCTCTAATAAGTATGCTGTACTGTCATCTCTCTCATTAATACTCAGTTCTCAATATAGGAGCCAGGATTTCAACCCTGTCACATTCTGACTCCTTGCCACCGAAAGATATTCAAGAATACTAAGCAAATGAGGTTCCAAAGAAGCTCAAGGATGTGGTGAATGGTACCCAGTAAAGAATGACCTAGACTTCGGGGTCAAAGATATGAGAGAGGCTATTGAACCAGTGCAAGAGAAGAATGTGAGCTCAGGAAGTTGGAGTTTCATTTCTGCTGTTTTTATTCTCCGCAGACTTCATCAATACTCACGTAGACATCAAAAACTGCAACTTGGTATGAAAAGTAAATTTGTTTGGCAGCCTTGAATTCTGACACATTTCTTTTTTAAAGATGTATTTCTCATTCCACAAATGTATGTTTAATGCTCATATTGCAAATACAGCAAGAGATGTAGACAACATGTTTTTTTTTTTCTTTTAAAGCAGACTGTTACATATTTAGATCTAACTCCTGGGACTATGATAAGTTTGCTTATATCTCTTCTCAGTCAAACATGGCACGTCTAAAATAAATGGGAGGAAAGAGAATGACAGCTCCTCTCTGGGGATCCTCAAAGGGGAAAAATATAGGCAATACATGCAGGTGGCATTTTCCTTCACATCTCTAGTTTGTATCATCTGTTTTAGTTTCTTCAATATATTTTTAAGATTTTGACTATTTTATTATACACATTTTCCTAAAAGAATCAATTCATTGCCTTTTCAATTCTGCTTTATTTCTTCATCCTTTTCTGAATCGTAATGCTTAGACTGCTTTCAGTTTTCCATAGCTTGTTTATTTCTTAATGTAACCACTGTATGTTCGGGGTGGTTGTTTCAAGACAGATTGGTTCTCAGGGCATTGGGGATGAGAAATATCTAAATGGATAGATAACAGATGATAAAGCATGACATCATATGTAGATAAGGTAACCGCAAATGACAGATGGGATAGTCTAAGTCCCACTAATATCCATGACGTGTTACCCTACCATTTCTATGTGGGTGGAGGCCAAGTGGCTTGCATAGGAGCAGAAATGCTCTTGTAGTAGCTAAGGGAAACAAAATTATGGAAGCTGAAGATAAATAATGCCAAAAGCACGCGACAGTAGAATGTAGAGGAGATTCTCTCTTCTGTCTCAAGGAGGTTTGGACTCCAGCAGCCTTCAGAAGCTGGGCTTCTCGGGAGCTTGCCCTCAGAGGCTGTGCAAACTGACAGATTCTGGGTTGCTGTGAGTGGAGAAGGCTTTGGTCCCTGCAGGACCAGCCTGCAAATAGAATCAAACAGTTTTCATCTTTGGTTCTCAGCCTTTCATGCGGCTCTTTAACAAAGAATGGAAAAGTACTCTGAACCTAGCAGATGTTCCTTCATTCTTCAGGAGTTTGAAGAGATGTTATGCATTTCTCAGGTGTTTTGAGAACCTTGACTTAAAGTCTGTATTTAAAATTGTGTCATGGTAGATATGTCTTAAATACATTTCACTTGTGCTTATCTTAATATTCATATATATGCACATAAATATGCATACACACAGGTCAAGAAACAATCTATGTTTATGGCTGTATAGAATGTATACAAATGATGATACACTTGAGAATAAAATCAACAATGAATTACGGATTGTCACACAGAAGGGAGGATGATGGATGTTCCTCACAATATTTTAAAACACAAACAGAAGGAGCAGATCAGTCTCTGGAGTGACGTACATTGAGGAATGTAGCAATACAGATTGTTTTACAACACAGTTCCACATGGCAAGGATGAATCCTGAACCCGTAATTTAGCTTTGGCAAAGTGTTCTAACTCATTTCAACTGTTCTTCAACATGACACAATGCACAGCTTCCTCTCAGACCAAAGGGACAATTCTCTTGGCTCACACGGAAGAGCTAAGTAGAAATGACTTTCAGCTATGAGACTTTATCAGCACACAGCCACATCATTTGGAAAAGCAACACAGCTCATCGGATTCCTAGAGCAGGAATCCCTTCTCTGCTGGCCTGAAACGCACACTGAGCATGTTGAAGGAAACTGGCACTTCTGCTGAGCAGTCCCTGGTGCAGCACCCTTACTGCTGTCACCTCTGGAAATCAGCTTTCATTGCTTTGGTTTGATGCAAAGAAGCTCCTTGCTCGGAGAGAATTCAAGTCGTCATCTGCTCAAGCAGGTTCCCTGGACAGCGCACTCGGCCCTGGGGAAGGAGCAGCTGCACTTACTGGCAGCACTAGAACAATTAGCACAAAAGCAGCAGACTGGTGTGTGAATGGTGCAGTGAATTTTGATTTCCCCAAGATTTGACATGTGGAAGACTTCCAAGAATTTCCTGGACTCGTCTTACTCTGTACACACCTATTGAGAATGCACAAAGCATTTTCCTTAATTGCTTGTCTCCCCAAAAGACTCCCCCTGCCAAAAGAATAGCAAGCACCAGAAACACCAGTCCTCCGGTGCATGCCCACTGCATCCTGAGCTGCTGTTTTAGACTGGTTACCCGTTCGTGTCCAGAAACATCGAGCATACGCACAAAGTGGTTATGTGAAGTGGTTTCACACTTACAGATAGGCAGCAAGGGAAAATGTGTTAGCTTCATTCTAAATTAGTTCCCAAGAGTTTAGAAGCTGTCCTCAGAGACAGAGTATTATTGATAGAATTGACTTCCAGTTGCACTAGCTGAGATCCTCCTAGATATGGCAAGTGAAATTAAAGCAAAAGTATGCATTGTGCAAAAATTGAAATGCATGCGTATTCCATGAACTTTTTGAACACCTCTTCACATACATCAAGGGCCGTATGTCACCCTGTGTAAAGCCCTGAAGGACATTCGAACCTCTAGATGAGATAGGGACAAAGTTTCACTCTCCCTAGACAACAACTTCCCAACTCAAGGTGCTACCTTCCCTAAGCAGGGTGGAGCAAGACCTGATCTGTTTGAGGGAGTTCCCTCGCTCGAGATTTGGCAACCCAAGTGTCATCTACAGTTGCTCTTTTTTTTGCCACATCTGAAATCATATTCCCCAGTTAAGGACAACCATGTAAAACTCAAGCTCAAATGCAGCTTTAAATGCCAGATCTGATGCCATGTTAAGAGACAGTAGGAAAGCAGATGGATGTAGTGAAGTGGCAGAATATTTTTTTAAGTATTTATTGATTTATTTTACTTGAACATCAGAATCACAGAGCAAGAGTGGGAGACATGGAGAGATCTTTCATTTGCTGCTTCCTGCCCAAAATGGATGCCACAGTCAAACTGGGCCAGTCTGAAGCTGGGAACCAGGAGCTTCTGGATCTCCCATGTGGTTGCAAGTTCGCTAGGCCTTGAGCCATTTGCCACTACTTTCCCAGGCCATTAGTAGGGATCTGGGTCAGAAGTGGAGCAGCAAGGACAGACCCGCACCCATTTGGGATTTCGGTGCCATAAACAAAGGGTTAGCCTACTACTCCACCACACTGGCCCCCAGAGTATTCTTAAACAGCTTGGGGGGACATGCTAGCAACATTTTTAAAATGTTTACTGATATGAAGAGGACAGATTTCTCAGGTACAGTTCTAAGATTACCGTACAGCAACTCTTGAGAACTGTGAGTGGAGGGAGAATGGTTTGGCTGAAGGTCACAGGGTACTATTCTATAGAGCGAGGAAGACCTCGCTTATCCACCCTGACCCACATTCACTTGCACTTTCAAATATCAGGCCATGGAAAACCAGGCTATTCTGGGTTTAAACTATCATTATTTTAAAACAAAGTGGTATGCTATAGAGAGCCTCTCCAACATCTTCAGAAAATAAAGGATTCACAGTTCTGTGGGTTTCTGTATTTTTGAAACCTATGTTTGAAAGCCACTTAGTCAAAAATACTCTTTGGCAAAAATCTCATGGCCTAGAGGAGTGTCATTGACATTAAAGCACCTGTCATTGCTTGTTTTGTGTGGCTTAGACAAAACTCTTGAGACAGAGTGATCTGTGAAGAATAGGAGTATAGTGAGTTCACAGTACTGGAAACTTGCAAGTCCAACGACATGGCGGAGGAGGATATCCCATGGTGAAATTCAGTAACGTCGGCTAGCTTGGGGCTCTTCTTACTGAGGCATTAGCACCTGGTGAATTCATCTGTCCCAGTGAGGGTCCCACCTGGATGCACACTGACATGTGAACTTAGGAAGTTTATGGTACAAGAGCTTTTTAAGGACACATTCAAACCCTAGCAACAGCGCATCAAATTCTCCAGGATATTTTTTTAATAGAGAAGACAGTTTAAGTTTCTGAAGCTGTAGAATCCTAAAATATACACAGTAACCCTGAAATACAAAAAAAAAAATCAATTTTGCAATGTTTAAAAGGCATATGAGAGATATTTTTTTCCATCTTAAGAGAGGAAATAGACTTTATTCATAAGGAGTGGGTTCCACTTTAGCGAGAGCTTTTACAGTTTAGCAAGTCAAGAGCTAAATCTTTAACTCCCTTAAGTCACTGGGGAATAAATGATTTCTCACATAAAGAATAACAACTTACATCATAACATTTTAATGGAAAAAGATGCATAATCAAAAATTTTGGAGAATACTTTTCATGTTTCTTTTTTCATTTTTCTCTGTAATTTTTCCTTGCCAGTTGCATCTCTGTTACTGTGCAACACACCATTGACCCTTTTAATGCTCATGGTTAATTCACAATGCCTTCTAGCTGACTAGAATTATCAACTCTTGCAGGAGGAGTTACGAGATGAGTTAGAGTTGGTGTCCCCTTGTCATTGATGAAACCAGGCACAGTGGTGAGAGCCAAGTGAAGTTATATTTAAGCAACAGAATAGAAGCTCCAAACGGTTGGAAGGATTGATAGAAATGTAGACCAAGCCAGTGAAGTCTCACAGCCAAGGAAATTGGGATGTTTTTTCCACAATTTCTCTGGGGAACAAAGACAGTGGTTGTGCAATAGTTACTGTGAAGGCCAGAGACAATCACTTTCTTGTTTTTGTTTGTTTGTTTTACAAACCCTAGATCTTGTGATCTCGCTCTAGAGGCTTCTGTCATCTACATGCTGCCAAGGAGCTGCAGGATGGAGTTGCTGGCCTGTTTGTGAGCCCAGACTGCCTCAAGATGATACTTGCATTTTGTAAAATATCTATACATTTAAAAGGCAGAGTAACAGAAAGAGGGAAAGACAGAGACAGATGTTTCACATGTTTATTCATTCCCACAGGAGACTGCAACAGAGATGGCTGTGCAAATTTGCAGCCAGAAGCCAATAATTCCACCTGGGTTTCCAAGGTGCATAGAAGGGCCCACCTTCTACTGCCTTCCCAGATGATTAGCAAGAAACTTTGTGGAAAGCAGAGCAGTCAAGATTCAAAGGAGCCCTCCCATATGGGATGCTGGTATTACAAGCACCAGCTTAAACCGCTGTGCCACAATTCAGGTCCTCGTTCAAGACAATTGAGCTTGCAATCTATACTCAACTTGCTACCACTAAGTAGACCACGTGTACACAAGCCATACTCCACAATTCACAATGGTAATGTAGAGATTTCAGGACATCCTGGAACACTGAGTAAGATACCTCCTGGACATTACAGCTTTTATTGTATGCTACCATCAAAATTACCAAATCAGTATTTGCTCTATGTGAGATTCTGAATGCCTTGAAAGCTATGCACACTCTTTAATGTTATAGGAATTAAAATACAGCTAAAACAAACAAGCAAACAAACAAAAATCTACCATGTTAGAAACTTTAGCTCACTAATGACTAACCATGGAAAAACCAAGGCATCTTACATTTTCATTCTTTTGCACCACAGCAACATTGGATTGGTTGGATTAAACTAGGCTCCAGTTACCATAGTTATATGTAAGAGTTGAATGGGATGTAGGACAGACTGGACCAGATGCTGCACATATCAGCATGCACAAGAACCAGGGCTGGGGGCCAGTTTATTGGGGATGATAGGGACCCTCCGACTAGGCTGCAGTTCCTGCTGGTGTGAGAGCCGAGTGTAAGATAGGCAGAGTTGGACTGGACCACAGCACCCACAACACCCACTGGCTTGCATGGGAGCTGAGGCTGGACAGAATTGACCAAGTGACTACAACCACCAATGTGTGTGTAGACGCATGTGGGTGATGTACTGGCAAGCACATGCAAGAGTCAGGTCTGGAATTGCATCAAATGTGGTTTCTTTGGGGATCAGCTCCTCAGCCCCAGCTGGACTACTGGCCTCAGAACTCCAGTCATGGGGAAAGTTGTGAGATGTGTGGTTTGTTTGTGGAGTGCATGTGTCAGAACGGGGCCTCCTCAGTGGCTGAGACAGAGCAGTGGACAGCATGCCCAGATGCACATGGAAGATATGTCAGTCCACTGGGACCTTCAAAGGACATCTGGTAGCATAGCATAGGATTGAAGGCAGAACAAATTGCTTAACCACCCCAGCTCAGTGCTGACAACAAATATCTGAGCAAATGAAGACTCTAAGGTGGAGTATATTGGCCAATCTACTTTGGAAGGATTTCCTCATTCTGGATCAGGGAGATAGACAACATTTCAGAATTATTGAAACCGCATGAGTAGAACCCTGAAAGCATGTTCTACAGCAAGGACCCTGCGATGACATCATTGGCCATTCCCCATCTTCAGATACTGAGGCAGTTGGGATGGTGGGTGTGGCTTCTCCCCTTTTCTTTCTCCTTCCCCCAGATACAGGAAGAAGAAAAAGAAAATTTGGAGACAATGATCTTATCCACTTTCCTCTAATCCTTATTTCTTTCCACCCAAATCGGTAATCCACATAGGTATGCATCCTTCTCAAGTATGTAAGCATCGTTTTGAAAAGTTTTTTTTAAAACTATGAAATCAGAGCATGGGTCTGTAATTTTGATATGTATTGTATGTCTTCAATACAGCTATACAAATTTAAGTTTCTACAAGCAATGTATGAAAAATATTTTCCCTACAACCTAATCAAAAACACTACATTGCCATTTTTTTAATGTTTGCAAAAGATTGGATGAGAAATAGCTGGCATGTAAACTCTGCATATATGCTTATCCCTAGTGAAGAAAAAACCTTAGAGTTCTAGGTAGCTCTTGGCCAGTGGATGTTCTGTCCATTTCTCTTGACTCTTTTTATTAAATGATATGTCTGTTATCTATTAAGTGTGAAATTATAAATTATACTGGTAAATTCAAACATAGATTCAAGCTAGAATCTATCCGTTTGAAAACCTAAAGAAGGTGACTAAAAACAGGAATGAAACTATATAAAAATGACTGCCTCTTACATACATTACTTAACTCAAGATAGTCAATATACTTAAATCAGAAACATGTGTGCAAACTCAGAGGGTATACATTTGAGCCTAGACTCACGCGTAGGATCTGCCACTTGAGCAGAGACAGCACAGATTTCTTATACACAGGAAAATAAATAGTAGCAATTATGTGTCTATGGCATAAGATTGTTATGAAAATAAAATGACATGATATCACCACTTTTCTGTGCATAATAAATGTCAATTATTACTGGAATTCAGGAAAGAGTTAGAATTCCAGTTGCTAGCATGTAAGTTGCTTAGCATGTTGTCAAATGAGTAATTTGCAGTCCTGGGATTCATATATATCATATAACCCCCAAATTTTGTTGCTCTATAGCTTTAATTATGCACAGTCTCAATTCAGAAATGCTAGCATTATCTTCAAGTTCAGTTATGGACAACCAGCTTCAAATTGCTATTGTAATTTTATTTTGTGATTGCTATTATCCAGATAACTGCAATTATTATTCTGATTGCTAATGTTCATTAGTTCTTTCTCACTAGCAAACAGTAGTTTTGCAATCATTTTATTTCTTTCTCTGAAAAATTCTTAAGTGTTAATGTTTCTGCCTTGCAAATGAAACAACTGAAGTTAAAATGGGTTAATGAACTGACTAAGGTCATAGAAGAAAAAAGTGCTGTGAATAATAAGGCCTTAGGAGTGAATGAGCAGGTATGAAATCAAAGAAAAACTAGGAAATTTTTATTATGGGCTTGGATTTAAAAATTATTGTTTTCAACAGTCCCTAGATGACAAATTCCTGAATAAAAGTGCAAAGTTTCTCAAAGATGGGCAACATTTTCCCCACTCTGTGAGATTAGGCTCTCCATGAAAAAGCATGCTGACTGAGTCACTGAGTGAATCAGCCTGTTCTGGCATTATCTCAATAATGTGCTTGCTTCTTTGGGTGCTCCTGGAGCAGATTCAAGCTGTGAAGCAACGTTATTAAAATTTTGTGTCACTAAGAAAATATCATCAAGTTACTGTTAAGCATGTTGGGGTGGAAAGATATCTGAACATTGATTTCCAAACTGCACGCTGATTGCAGAAGCTCTAGCTGAAAAGTTTTTTTTTGTAAAGAAAATCTTGGCACAGTTTGACAGTGATCACGGACCTCCCCTGGGAGCCCTGTGCGGTTGATGGAGGACAGCGTGGGGGATGAGCCTGGCGCGGTTGATGGAGGACAGCGTGGGGGATGAGCCCTGTGTGGTTGATGGAGGACAGCATTGGGGATGAGCCCTGTGCGGTTGATGGAGGACAGCGTGGGGGATGAGCCCTGTGCGGTTGATGGAGGACAGCGTGGGGGATGAGCCCTGTGTGGTTGATGGAGGACAGTGTTGGGGATGAGTTCTTCATGCAGAGGTCGGGCAGGCAGTTGGCTTTGCTGCATACCCTGTATTGATGAACTGTGGTGGAATGAGAGCATCAACATCATCCCCCAGAGTTTAAGAGTCTGGCAAAATTTGAATCATCTCTGCCCTAGATAAAAAATACGATTCCTTTTCAATTTGAAGTGATGATTTCTAAAATGTCTCAAACCTCAACTACATATCTTTTTTTTTTCCCCTCAAGTTCATAAGAAGACCCAAAAGTATCACCAAAATAAAATGTTCACACATGGTGAGTGAGTCATATTGACATATTATTTTCCTTGCAGTCTTAACACGAAGCTTCGAAAGGACGCCCAGGTTTTCCAAATCACAGCGGCAATGTAGCATGTTATCCGTGTGGGACTAAACTGCAGATAGTTAAACAACACAGACCTTTCATCAGTTTAACCAAAACCGTGTTATCTCAAAACAGGAGCTAGTGTGTGACTTTGCAGAGACTGTTGCTACATCCTCTTCCAACACTCGACAGAGTAAACTCAGTGACAAAATTTTCATTATTGCTTACTCTAAAAGCAATGATTCCTTGTACAAATCACAGATCATTTGGGATTGCATGCTAATCTTTTTTTGTGTCCTTTCTATATCATCTTACTTAATATGCCAAGAATCTGATCTTCTGCAAGATTAAATAAGAGGCCAAGGTCACCTGCGTCATGATGAGAACCTTAGATTCCCTGTGACTCTATTGTCAATGCGCAGAGAGATCAGATGGCCTCCTGCAAATTCAGCTGCATTTCCATAAATATGATGTCAAAGGGGTTATGATCTTGGCACGCCCTCCAAATGGTGCTTGTTTGTCTAACAGGAATATAACTCCTTCCAGCCAGACTTTGCAAATACTTTTTTATATTCATAGTGATATTAGGAGTCATCCTCAAAACAGTGATAATTCACTGAGGAGGAAAACAAATAGAAAAGGCTCTCTGTATGTCTTTCTTCTAAAATTTCAATCAAATATACTTAATGAAAGGTATGACTTGGTCTCTAAGAAAGCTGGGACGTTATGCGGCATAAATGTTGAACAGAACACCTAAAACTCTTTTTGCTTATGGGTAACAAGAAGTGCTTCAAAATCTCACTATTAGGCAGATGATCTACTTACAGATAATCTGCTATATATATTTTTATTTCCATTGTTGTGTTTTCATTATACATTTCCTGTTAGCTTATAAAAATGTATGCACCATTAATCCAACACAGTGATTGTTTATTTAACAGACAAAGCGTTCTTATCCAGTATTACTTCTCCCCAGGGTCTGCACTGGCCAAGGATGGACCAGCAACACTGAGAGCCAGGAACTGAATTCAGGTCTCCCAAGTGGATGGCAGGGACCCAGCAACTTGAGTCATCGCCTACTTCCAAGGGTGCATTAGCAGGAAGCTGGAGTTGGGAGCTTAGCCAGGACTAGAACCCAAGCACTCTGAGATACGGGTGACCAAAAAGTGTAATAAGTCCTATGCCAAATGCCCACTCTACTATTTATATCTTAAATCTCAAATCTGTGGCTCTAAAATGCTTTAAAACAAAAATAGAGAAGCCAGAATATTTCAGAGGAGGCACAATGATATCCTCTGGTTTCCAACTATGAGAAATAAGCAACAATCTACAGTGAAACAATCCCATTGGCAGTACCCCAAGTCCAGTTTGCACATTTTCATAGTTAGTCATTCTTGTTCCTACTCTGAAAGTGTGCTGAGTGCAAACATCTTCCTTTTATGTCACAACAGAAGGGAAACATAGGATTGGTCTCATTACTGTACCTGTTTCAAAAATTCAATATTGCTCATTTACAGTAGGCAAGTGACAAAAAGCATAACTATCTTCTCATAAAACTAGTGTTTACATTTTTATGCCAACAAATGCGAAGAGTATAACATGTCAATGAATTTTGAGACTTTCTTCTAACTAGACAAAATGAGTTAATAAGGTTATGGACTAGAAAGTTTTCTTTAATGTTTGTATCAATTTGTTGGGGACATACCTTCTGCTGTGTAAATAATTTGAAATAGTGTAAATTATCTCTAGATGATATTCCTTCTCAATGTTACTGATATTATTTGGAAAGGATCCAGGCTGTAAGAATCTTGTGATAGTTTCAGAGTTAGGCAACTTTCTCCCTAACCTGTGTTGTGGGTGGGCCCATGGAATACAAAAGGAGCAAAGGTGAGAGAACTCTGAAGACTGCTTAAGTTGTTTTTTTTTTCTTTTTACTTCATGTTAAAATAATAGTAATAATAATAATAAGAAGAAGTTTGAAGATTATGCTGATGACCCTGACTTTGGGCTGAACCCACCAAAGAAGGATGTAGAGAGACAAAAGGAATTTCCAAGGGTAGGGAACTCCGAGTGGCCTGTGGGCCTTGAGGATTTCATTCTGAGCACTTCCTGCCAGTGAGCATGGGAGAGAAAGAATAGCAAGCCTTACATGAGGTCAGGACTGATGCTGGAAACTTGATTCCAGCTGGCAGGGACCCTACACAAAGGACCAAATTCGCATATGGTCAGTCTCAGAAACCACAGATACTATGAGATAACAAATGTATCTTAACTTTAGTAAGTTTGGTGCCACTTATTGCAGAGCAGTTTTAAAAATTACATAAAGCTAGCCATACATATTCTCTCTAAATACAAATTGTTTAGAATTCATCTGTGTGCCCTCCATTGCATTAGAGAGAAAACAATTACAAATAGATATTGACACCATCAGTCTTCTCATTAGCTAGCTACTCTTTTTATCCTTATTCTTACATACTCTTCCATATTCCAGTAGTAAAATGGGATCATTGAGATTTTAACTCCTATCCAGACCAAAAGAAAGAGAGAAAATAAACAGCCACAAAATCGGTGACTGAAAACCAAAATACATCTTAGTTCCGTACTTAGGAGGTTCAAATTGCATCCCAATTTGCTCCTAAGAAATTGAAAGTAAGTTTTATTTCATTTTCAAATTTATCAGACTATGAAAGATAACATTATGAAGTATGTTTATTTTAACCAATCCCATTTCAAATTGGCCAACCAATTTATATATTGTGTAGAATTGATGATATAGAAATGCTAAGCAAAGGACGCGATGAAAATATGATTAACTGAGAAATTCACTTGTCCATCCATTTGATCAATCATGGTAATGTATTTGACTCACTTAATAACAGGATGAAGGATTATCTTGTGTATGATAACTTCCATGTCCCAAGTCAACTTCTAAAGTATTTTTGAATTATGCAATAGGATGTACTTCTAAAAAGATCCATTTTGTGAAGTTGGATTTTGTAAATTGAGCATTATAACATTATTGATTTTTTGGAAATGCATTTCCAAAGGGAAGAATGATCATAAAATGATCATACTTTCTGAAAGGTACAGTTAGTATTTTTTAAGTTCTAAATTTCCTATAAATCAAAAAGTAGAGTATATTTTTAAGATAACGTTATGTAAGCTTAATGTCCTATAGAAATGACTGTTTCAAAGCCATATTAAACTATTCAAAATCTAATATCAGGTAGATTCAATTAAGTTAACTTAGCTGCATATGATTATATATTTAACTAAATAAAAAGTCTTTTCTGAACCCCCACATAGATCAGTTCCTCTGTTACAAGTTCTCAAGCACCTCCTTTTAACAACCTGCCAACAATACGTTATTTTTAATGCATACCTTTGCAATAAAGTCCCTCTACAGCACATTCAGATGCCAGCTACCATCAGCCACATCTCCCCACCAAGTCTAAACATTTCTTTACCCTACTGCTTTTTGTTGCGAATGATTCTCTTACTAAAATTAGTTTGCTCAATTAAGAACATAGTGCAGCTGTTTCCATACAGTCTCCGAATCAGGGGACCCAGAGTACACTTACTTCCCATCCAGGTAATATCTTGACATGCAGTAATCTCTTAAGCGGATTCATTCCTAATAATCGGTGCAAATCTTAATTAGACTCTGCTCATATCCCCCCAAAGAGCCTATTCGGTCATCATCAAAATTCCCTGTGGAACAGAGTATTAAAATTCCACTCAGGAAATCCAGGAATTAAGGAATAGCTGTCCGGCTGTTTGTTCTGCAGTTTACAATCAACACCTGCTTTACCAAGGTGCCAGTAATTGGCTTACAGCGTGTCAGGCTAGTAGTGGACAGTCAGGGTGGAAACATGGTTCTGTAGCAATTTCCCCAGCTTCAGAAATGTTTTTTAGTAACCCCACTCTTCCAAGCATATGTCTATTTTACTCACCACCCAATATTCATTTCGAACTCAATAATTACCAGGGTGACTATGGGACCAGAAAAAGAGAAGAGAGAGGGCGAAAGAGACTGACAGAGAGCAAAGAAAGAGGGAAGGACAGAGGAAGCGGCAGGCAAAGATGGAGAAGGAAGGAGTAAGGGCAGAGAGGCAAGGATGGAGACCACATGGATGGAGGACAGAGAAAAGAAGAAAGGAAGAGACGTGTGAATTCACATTACAATCCAATCGGCAACAGTAATTAGATGATGCCTACCCCTTGGTACGTGCCTAAAAATAGGTAATATTATCTAAAGTTTATGTATCTACCAATGGCGTCATTCAAAAAAATATATTCATGAGCTCTAACACAAACAGCTTTCTTGGACCAATTATTCAAAAATTGGTGATTCAGTGTTTCTCTTCTGTGAAATGAAGATAATTGCAAATACCTCACTGCATTTTTTGAGAATTGAGTGTAAAAAACAACTTAGAACAATGCCCGAAGCACAATGATCAATGAATAACATTACCGCTGCTATTTTTATGCTGGACTACTTCAGCTAATTATTTTTAATTATTACTGTTTCTAAGATGAAACACCCTGAATCGTTGCCAATCCCTCCCTCTGAGCTGTAGCACCTCAGTTTGAATAGGCCCTTGCCAAAGCCTACACTCATTCCATTAGACTACGTAGATCCCCGCCCCCTCAACACACACGTGAAGTCTTCATCAACACCAACTAGTATAAAAAGTACCATATCCTGTGCCCTTATGAACAATATGCTTGGTTTCTCACAGTTCTAGAATCGCGGTGCCAATGGAGTCCAGCTCCAGGAAGCGTCCTCTTGTGCTTGCAGACTGCTGATTCATTTTTCCGTTCCTGTCTAGCAGAAAGCCCGGGGGAGTTCGCAGGGATCTACTGTATAGGGCCATCAATCCTGCTCTCCTGACCAAAGACTCAGACTTACAATCCCATTGAGATTAGGATTTCAAAATAAGAATTTTAGGGGAGACACAAACTTGAGTCTATAATGCATAGCCATTCGAATATGCTCTATACCCAAATTCATGGTGTTTTGAGTTGTTTGATAGCACGGGAAGGGGATGTTGTGGCATAGCAAGTTAAGTTACCACTTAGGACACTCTCCCACATCAGAATGACCGGTACCCTAGCGTCCAGCATAGCTTCTTGCTAATGCGTTTGTGGAGGCAACAACTACTTGCAAAAGTGCTCAACCTCCTGTCACCCGTATGTGAGACTTGCATAGAGTTTCCTGGACTCCTGGCTTCCATCTGGTCCTTCCCTGGTTGTTGGGACATGGAAAAAATGAACCAGCAAATCAAAGACCTCTTGCTCCTGCTCTCATCCTGCCATTCAAATGTTCAAACAGATTTAAAAATATGCACTTTAATAATTAGGCTTCAGGCCCAGCACCATAGCCTAGTGGCTAAAGTTCTCACCTTGAACACACTGGGATCCCACATGGGCACCGATTCTAATCCCAGTGGCTCTGCTTCTGATCCAGTTCCCTGCTTGTAGCCTGGACAAAACAGTTGAGGACTGACCAAGGCATTGGGACCGTGCACCTGCGGGGACACCTGGAAGAAGCTCTTGGCTCCTGACTTCGGATTGGCTCAGTTCCGGCCATTGTGGCCATTTGGGGAGTGAATTATTGGACGGAAGATCTTCCTCTCTGTCTTTCCCTCTCTCTTCTCTGTATATCTGAGTTTCCAATAAAAATAAATATTTCTTAAAAAGATTAGGCTTCATTGTTATGCAAGTGTAGCACGGGCCATGGGTCAGGACATGACTGGCATGCAAAGGATAAAGCCTGGCAGTCAGTTTCTGGAGAGGGCACGCGGCGATGCCAGGCTTGCCCGCAGAAGCACACTCAGGAGGTGAAAGTGGCAGTGGGATAATGCAGGCAGACATAGTGTGGTTTTCACGGGATTGTGCAAGGCAATAGAGGCGCGTTTAGACTTGATTGGCTAGAACAATGAGGCTGGCTCCAGGATGTAGGGGCTCTCCCTTTCGGCTGATTCTAGCCTTTGGGATAATCAAGGCAGAAAAAAGAGCCTGAGTATACAAGCTACAGAAAGAATGTGCTTGGGACGGGCTCCAGTTGAGCTGCACAGGAAAGTAATGACTGCACCCAGGCCAAAGTCTGCTAAGCTTGGGTGAAGGATTCCCTGGGAGGTCAGCCCTGCCTGCAAATGTGACACCGAGAGTTTCAGAAACTAGAGACCGAGTTATTGCATGGCCATGGACCCAACGTGCCAGCCTGGACGACGAGGGGGCAGAGAGAGCCTCTCCTTCAGGCACAGCTCTTTCGTCACAGGCATTTTTAACAGCTGGCATTCGCAGTTACTGTATTTTCAAGTTGCACACAAACACACCTGTACCATGACAATATTTTTTGGGGGAAAAAATAGTGGCCAAAGGGCATTCCAAAAATTATGGAGGCCACACAGATTTTTTTTAATTTGTTAATTTTTATTGGGAAGTCAGATTTTATAGAGAGGAGAGAACAAAAAAATCTTTCATGCACTGGTTCATTCCCCAAGTGGCCACAATGGCCAGAGCTGAGTTGAACCGAATCCAGGAGCCAGGAGCCTCTTCCAGGTCTCCTGCTTTCCAAGGCCACAAGTGTTGATTATTTTAAAAAGTTAGAGTTCTAGGGCCCGGCGCGGTGGCGCAGTGGTTAAGGTCCTCGCCTTGCACGCCCAGGATCCCATATGGGCACTGGCTCTAATCCCAGCAGCCCCGCTTCCCTTCCAGCTCCCTGCCTGTGGCCTGGGAAAGCAGTCGAGGACGGCCCAAAGCTTTGGGACCCAGCACCCCTGAGGGAGACCCGGAAGAGGCTCCTGGCTTCGGATCGGCATAGCATGGGCTGTTGCGCTCACTTGGGGAGTGAATCATCGGATGGAAGATCTTCCTCTCTGTCTCTCCTCTCTGTACATCCGCCTTTCCAATAAAAAAAAAAGTTTAAAAAGTTAGAGTTCTAGGTTTATGTTATTATTACGCGCAGCTAATTCCCGCAACCTGGTTCTTTACCTTGAGCTGAAAACCCCAGACGCCAGGAGGTATCTTAGGTTTGTTCCAGCGGGACAGGAACATCGGTATGGTGAGGAGGCCAGGAGGCCAGGAGGCCAGGAGGTCAGGAGGTCAGGAGGCCAGGAGGCCAGGAGGAAGAAGTGTGGCCGGAAGGCCTTTTGTTATATATAAAGAAAAATGGGCATTGTTCTCTATGGCTTCTTCAAGTTGAGTTTTCTCTTGGCAGTGGTTGCAGCCTGGTGGGAGGAATGCGAGATGGAGGGACACTCTTAGTCCTGTAATTCCAATAACCCATCCTGGAGCAGGCGTCAGCTCCTCTTCCTCACAGCTCAGGAAATTCGCGCCAGTCCCGCTGTCCACCAATCAGATGGAACCCGGCATCTCACCTGAGACTCCCAGCCCCGCCCCGCCCCCAGCCCCGCCCCAGCCCCGCCCCAGCCCCGCCCACTCTCCAATCATTCTTAGGCAATCACCTGTGACAGTCTCGGGCACCAATCCGCTGGGGCCTGCCCTCAGTCCCGCCCAGTCCCCGCCCCCGCCCCTTGCAGGCTCACCTGAGGAGAAGGCCCCAGGTGCGGCTCTCTCCTTCCCGCTTCCCAGCCTCCTCTTCCTCGCCTCAGCACCAGCGGCCCTGCTCCTTCCCCGCTGCAAAAAACCTCCTACCTCGTCGCGTCTGGGGTTTTCGGCTCACGGTAAAGAACCAGGTTGCGGGAATTAGCTGCGCGTAATAATATCGTAATACCTAGAACTTTAACTTTTAAAAATGACTAACAACAAGCAGGGAGCTAGATAGGAAGTAGAGCAGCCAGGACTTGAACTGGCACCTCTATGGGATCCTGGTGCAAGCAAAGCAGACTTTAGCCACGTGGCTGCTGTGCCAGGCCTAGGAATGTCTACTTCCTTACCCATCTTATAGGGTAAATGTACAGAGCAAGCTATGCCAGTACGTACCTTCAGTTTTGTTCTGCATGACAATATCTACTTAGAAAATTTAATTGAAAATTAGTATACCTAATTTTTTGCCTCAAAGCATGGTGCTGAAATATTACATTTTAGGGCATAGTTACCTGATGGTTTGGGGTATAAAAATAGTCTCTGTCTCACTGTCCAAAAAAATAAATAAATGAATAAATAAGTAACTTAACACTTCTCAGAACTTAAGATTAGTCCTGAATTGAATCAGAAATGTTTAAAGTACAGTAACAGCAAAATCTAAAAATGCCTGATATGTTGACAAAACCTGTCTCATAAGGAAGCGTGTGGGGACTGACTGCTCTGCCTTTGCTGGCCCGGAGTGAGCGTTCACTCTGATGTCTGCCTCGCGAGCTGCGAGCGGCTCAGTTCTGTAAGACTGTAAGCTCTGCATGCTGATTCTTTTTCTCAGACAAAGAATGTCAAAATGTGGTGTGAAGCTAGCTGCTCTGGTGTCAAAACCTTTTTATCACTTTAATTGCCACAGTTAGTAGCTTCTCTTTATTTCAGAAAGCTCCACCTGCCTTCCCAGCGTGCCTCTGTGGTGCAGATCAGCCCACTGACTTGGAGTCTTCCCTCAAAATGCCCTCTGCAGCTCCATTTTGTCTCCATCAGGATTCTGACCCTCCCTTTAGACTTAGCACTTTCCCTCACATAGTGGCATGTATGTGTCAGGTCTTTATTTATAGCTATTCTGTCAATATCTTTGCAATGTGTGGGTTTAATTCTTTTTCTTCCCTGAATAACCTTTCTTCGAGTGGTCACATATTCTTTTCCTTTAATTTTCTCATTGCGTTTATTAGTTAATCCTCTTTGATAATGGGTAAACGCCTCCACTCTCCCAATAAGGTTTGCTGAATGCTGTAGCAGATTTCCTATCCCCATGCTTTCTCTTTTTGAGTTTTGCATCTACTGCACAAGAACTTTGGTTGCGAGATTTTCATGTCTTATCCGTCTTGCTCATTCTTTAGCTTCCAGGCACTTCTGTGACAATCTTAGTAAGCATATGCATTCTCTACATCATATACTGCAGATGTGATAACTGAAGTTGATAGTTTTTTTTCCTTTCTGCTCAACAAAATGATCCCTCATTTCTTATTAGATGTATCCGAGCGCTTTTGCGTGGATGCCTGGCAGCTACGACCGGAAGCCCTGTCCTGATGTTACTTTGCCCACTCCCCTCTCACGTTGGCTCATCCCTGGTTCAGGTAAAGGTAGTGATTTTCAGCCACTTGGATTTTTTAGGGTACGCCACGTGCTGATGGGCAACCTCCATTTGAGGTTAGGGGTTCATTGGCTTTGTGCAAGACACTGCGGTAAGGCATGTGAGAAAGAAATTCTTGGTTGCCTGGGACTTCTCTGCAGC
Source organism: Ochotona curzoniae (assembly GCF_017591425.1). NCBI lineage: Eukaryota > Metazoa > Chordata > Mammalia > Lagomorpha > Ochotonidae > Ochotona > Ochotona curzoniae. Next base: position 4,231,851 of record NW_024466307.1, on the reverse strand, counting down.
TGCCCTAGATTCATTGGGAATTTATACAGTGCTTGGGTGGCGTGTGACAGGATGGTGACTTTTGCTTGAGTGGAAAGGAAAGCCTTTCTTAGGGAAGGTATAACCTCTGGAATGTAAGTAATGAGAATCGCCTAAACTGTAGCTAGCTCTGGCAAAGAACTTCAAAGCAGCACATGGTAGAGTTAGAGCAAAGATCCCGAGCAAAGACAACAGAAGAACCCAAAGGCAGACGGGGGATGGTGCACTGTGAGTGTGCACGGGGTAGCATGTTTGATGGTGCTCCCACCCTAATTGTTCCGGAAGTTCAGTGTTTAATGAATTCTTTCATACACCAGACGCTGTGCTTGGTAACTGTAAACAAGACAGAAAAGGATCTTGGAGCCATTGAACTTCGACTGAATGAGATGGAGAGGGAAAGCAGGAATTCCAAACAAGTTAGACAAACAGACTGGGAGAAGTTATAGCAAAAAATAAGCAAGGCCTTGGGGGGTGGGGGGCAGGGATGAGGGGTGGGCATAGATGAAGTGATTGAGGCTACGTGCTGGGGAAGGAGTGACAGAGGCAAGTGCCTGAAGTGGCAAGATCCTGGTGCACTGCCCACAGCACTGAATAAACTCCAGCTGGCGGACAGCACATTTAGATAATGCTGATAATTCACTCACCCCCTTTAATGCTAGGCTATGTGCTAACTGATTATGAGATTTCAGCTCCATGTAGAATACAGTTTATCTTGCATCTGTTTTGTTTGCTGCTGAGTCTCCAATGCCTGGACAAGGCTCAGTATGGAATCAAGTATCAAATGAACTAACTGTTGCAAAGGCGGTGAGTGAGGTATGCATTTTAATTTTATCTGCCTTAATGTCTTGGGAAAGGTAATGGTATGAATTCCTCCTCTAATAAAATTTATAGAATTCTGAGATCTTATAAATTTAAAGAAATATATATATAAATGAATTTATTATAAATGTGTTACTTGTAATGTTAATATAATATTAAATATAAATGGTTGTAATTGATGTAAGTAAACACCTAAAATATAAATATTATTAAAAATTACTATTTACACAAATATTAAATATTTGATTTTTCCAAATATGTTATTTATTTTACTTGAAAGAGTTACAGAGATGGAGGGAGAGACACAGAGAATTCTTCATTCACTGGTTCACTTCCCAAATGTCCATAAAGCTGGGAGCCTGGAGTGTTTCCAGGCCTCTCAGACGGGTGTAGGAGCCACGTGGCATCTTCCACTGCTTTCCCATGACACTAGCAGGAAGCTAGCTCAGAAGTGGAACAGCCAGGACTTGAATCAGTGCCCAAAGGGGTGCTGGTGGCATAGGCAGAGGATTAGCATACCGTGCCATCCCCACAAAGTGGTTTTATGCATAGGATTAATGATACTATTCAATTTTAGATTTCTGGTAATAGAAAGACTTTCTGTCCTTGATTAAAATGTAAGGTAAAACTGTCATTTCTAGGAAGGATATTATCTTGCTAAACTTAGTAGTAATGCAAAGCACCTAAAATTTTATCTTAGAAGATTATGGTGAAGCATGATAAGGTGACGTCAGAGGAGAAATCAGGCCGAGCAGCAGCTTACTGCCCACCTGAAGGAGCTTGCATTCGGGCAGTTTTCAGAGCTTTGCCTTGTAATTTATAATTAAATCATACTGATGAATTTGTTATGCTAATGTCAGCCATGAATTTTCACAGTTGTAGATAAAAATCATCATAGTAAATGATTGTGCTATTATAAGAAATAGATTCTCATATATTTGCAATTTTTATCCACTGTACATTTTCTTGCTGTCTCATGACTGAGTGAGAAAAAGCAACCAAAGAGAAATATCATTATCCAGTCACTGAACTCATTCCTGAAGGCTGACACACCCATCAGGCCACTGACACAGCCATCAGGCCACTGGGTGAATGGCATAGTGCCGACACACACATCAGGCCACTGACACACACATCAGGCCACTGGGTGAGTGGCACAGTGCTGACACACGTGTCAGGCGACTGACACACACATCAGGCCACTGGGCGAGTGGCACAGTGCTGACACACGCGTCAGGCCACTGACACACACATCAGGCCACTGGGCGAGTGGCACAGTGCTGACACACGCGTCAGGCCACTGACACACACATCAGGCCACTGGGCGAGTGGCATAGTGGTGACACGCACGTCAGGCCACTGACACATGCATCAACCAGAAATTCACTTAGTCATCTGTGGAAATACCAAAATGGAGCCCAAGTACAATAATAGTTCATTGAAAGCCATTCAATCTGTTGTCTATAATGGATAAAGCAAATACATCCCAGGAATGTGTTGCTAGTTTAGCTATTTCTTCCTGGAAGCATGCTTTCTTTAAGATTATTTTTATTGCAAAGGCAGACCTACAGAGAAAAGGAGAGACAGAGAGAAAAATATTCCATCTGCTGATTCACAACCCAAGTGGCTGCAATGGCCAGAGCTGAGCCAGTCTGACACCAGGAGCCAGGAGTTTCTGACGGGTCTCCCGCTTGGGTCCTGCTGTGATCCTGGAATATGGAAGGTGAGGATTTAGCTGTTGGGTCATTATGCTGGGCTTGAGCGTTTGGTTCTGTGTTCTGAAATACAACCTTTAAAATTACTGTCGTGACATTTTTGTGTTTTAATTTTTAAAATATCATTTAGAAATTTCTGTGAATTTTTTTCAGAGGTGAAAGCAAAGATTCACTGTGTCTCAGTGTTCCAGCGGTGCAGTTTTAAATCCTTCTATGTGCTACATCAAGAGACACATGATTCTCTTGTTTTTTATTAAAGTGCTTCAACTCTAGTCATCCTTGTGAAAAGAAAGTAATATTCATTGAATCATATCCAAAGCATTGCCATTTTCTTTTGATCTCATACTTTTTGCTAAAATTTAAACTCTTTCCAAAATAAAGCTTAAAATGTTAAGAGGAAAGTATTTATGTATTTGAAACTCACTCACACATTCATTTAATAGTTGACATTATTTTCAGCTTATACAGCCCATCAGTTCTCTGATCTCATCTCTTCTGTGGCCTGGTAATGCATCAAGGTCAATGTGATATTTGCTAACAGCTTGCAAATGTATATTCTAGAAAACCGTGATGATTTTTATTGGCATGGGGCTTCGGCTTTTTCAGATTTTAAAAGTAGAGGAGCTTTCAACAATAGAAAAAAATGAAGGTTATGGAAAATCATCTTACCTCTATAACTATTAAGATCCAATTCAAATTAAATAGCTCTTCAACAAGAAGTGAGGATGCCAGCCAAAGTGTTAGGACAACAGCCTCAGACAGTCCTACGTTTCAGTTCACAGAAGGTTTTGCAGAATAAGTGTGGATGTTGGAAAGAAAAACCTATTTCGATTCAAAGATGGGTTTAATGCACATGGAATTTCTTTTATGCTTTGTAGAAAACATGAATTGAAGGTCAAGGACTGAATTCTGTCAGTTGTGTCACTGTCTTGTTGCCTTAGTTGTGGGCAGTGATCCTTTGTACTTGCACATGTACACAAGCAGACAAATTTACCAACAGACAACTAAATTTATTAAATGTATACTTCAGGCAGCTAAAAGATGTCTCACTGAACCCTACCACCTCCAGAAGTCATAAACTATATTTCATATGGTTGATATTTGCAACGATTTGGGGTTTGGGGTCAGTGTGGCAGAATGTAAATCTGAATGAAGTATGTCCTCTCTCCTTCATAAATTCACAAGTGTGCAGAAATACAAATACAAGTAATACACCCTGAAGATTGGGCGGCCGATGGCCCACACAGTAGCCTGGTGGCTGAAGTCCTTACCTTGCATGAGCCGGAATCCCATAGAGGCACTGGTTCGCATCCCAGCTCCTCCGTTTCCCATTCAGCTTCCTGCTTGTAGCCTGGGAAAGCAAAAATGACCCAAGGTCTTGGAACCCTACACATGCACAGGAGACCTGGAGGACACTTCTGGCTCCTGACAGAACAGCTCAGCTCCAGTTAGTGCAGCCACTTGGGGAGTAAACCAGCTGATGGAAGACCTTTTTCTGTCTCTCCTTCAGTCTGTAAATCTGCCTATCCAATGCAAATAAATAAATATATCTTAAAAAAAAATGAAACATAGGCCACAAACTGGGAGCTTGGTGGGTTGGGGAGCAGCTGGGATGCAAATCAGCACCCATATGGGATCCCTGTGTATGCAAAGCAAGGACTTCAGCTACTTACCATGCCAGGACTGAATGGACTTCTGAAAAATGTTCTCTGGAGGTACTTGTGTGAGCGTGTCTGGGATGTGGGCCCTCTTGACATTTCTGTAAGAGCAACTACATTGGAATCTTTCTTGTACAGTACCTTAGTGTCAGGTTGCTTAATTTGAATCTCAAAGCATCAACTTCGTTTTGTTGTGTAAATCTTCCAGTATTTTGGAACGTGGGTTAGAAAAGGACAGTAAGAGGTCCAAGAAGAGAATCAGACTAGCAGTGATAAGCCCTGATGGGGAAGCCAGTGGAGAGCAGGTGTTTTGACAGCGGGGCTATGAGAGAATGGCAGGAATGCCACCAGCTGAAGGGTAGGGATCAGAGATACTCAACGGCCTTTACTTCTGAGTGCTGGGTGATGCCTACCCTTTCAGAGGATCTGAATTCTGAAGATTCTTTTCCTATCAAAAAGATCATTTCTACCTATAGCAATAGGCCTTCACCAGTTCAGCACTGATTTTCATGCAAATGGGAAATGACTTATAAAAAATTCATTTTAAATGATCACATAGCATTCAGTGGGCAGAACACCTAATTATGAAATAATGACCACTCAAGTATATAAATTAACAAGAGTTTCACTTCAGAGTATTTGAGTCAAACACATATTTTTCTTCTCTATACTTATTTTCTATTTATCATTTTCCACTGGAAAAAAATCCTAGCAGGTACACAAGAAACACATTAGAATTTTTTACTAGAAATTTAACCGTTACAAAAAAGAAGCAATAGATTGCCCATTAAGATCCTCTTGGGTTTGCAAGTACTCTTCAGTTTTATAAAAGCAACAAACTTATCATAGACTTCTGAAGGTTATTTTGTTTACACCTTAAAATGATGAAAATTTTTACTTTACACTTAATTATTCTTTATTTAAGGAAAGTATACAACCTTGTGTTGTGCATCACAGTCAAAGATGTGGATGTTTTAAACATTAATATTCTCCCATGGTTCCAGGAGAAATTGTGTCAATTTCTAATGTGCCCGGGGATTTTTCCATTGCGTTGGGTATAAACACACAAACCTCACAAAGGTGGACTGTGTTGATGTATTACTGGTGTAACAGCAGTGACAGCTTGTCATATGCTTTGTAAGGGGAGTCATTAGCCAAATGGAAATTTAGGTCAGGTAGCATTTCTGAATGATATTTAAGGGATCACTGAAATTATTGGAAATGTGTTTCATATTTCATCATGCAAATGTCAAACTTGATTCCTCATTCATTTATTTACAGTCATGTTCCTAGTGTTAGTTGGTTATGCAACCAGTGAGATCTGTCATTTAATAAAGCTTCACTACCCACATTTACGATTCTGAATAATTGTGCTAACTCACTGTATCCTGTCTTTGAATAAGCCTGCAGGGACCCACACAATCATGTATGCATATTGCATATACGTAAATGTACATGATACTCACTAAGTATACGAAAGTGTTAATACGTTTGTGTGTAGATGCTCTTAGCTTTTCTTCTTTGTTTTAAGAAGTAGTATATCTCGGGTCTGGCATGATGTCTTAATTGGCTAACCCTTCCCCTGCAAGCACCAGACCCCAATATCGGCACCTGTTCATGTCTCTGCTACTACACTTCCACCAGCTCCCTGCTTGTGGTCTGGGAAAGCAGTAGAGGATGACCCAAAGCCTTGGGACCCTGCATCTGTGTGGGAGACTAGAAGAAGCTCCTGGCTCCTGGCTTTGGATTGGCTCCGCTCTAGCCATTGTAGCCATTTGGGGAGTGAACCAACAGATGCAAGATCTTTGTCTCTGTCTCTCCTTCTCTTTCTTCTAACTTTGTCTTTCCAATAAAAATGAATAAATAATTGGAAAAAAAGTGCTGCATCTCCACTGTAGACTCAGTGAAGATGTAAATGACAGAAGTTCTGGGATCCCCAGATGACTCTACAGCTTCTTCAAGGTGGTCAGTCAGTCATGGTTGCTGGGCAATATAAAAGATAAGAGAACTAGCACAGATAGGAGAAGAAGCCAGGAAAGAGAATCAGACATAAGAATAAGGAATGGGACTTTATCAAGTTTTGGAGAGTGCCATGTGCTGTTATTTCTCCCTAGCTGGTCATTGTTGTTGTTGCTATTCGACGTGGTCATGCTCAGATGATTAGCATGAGAAAAAGACTCTCTTATGTTGTTAGGCGCACACAGGTATACATGCATGCATACGGAAATGGCAGAATATCTAGTATCTTAGATAGTTTTATGTGCATTGATTTGGGGGAAAATAAATGATACAATTATGTGAGTTAGGTTTTCCCAGTCTTCTCAAACTGTGACCTGCAATCAGACAAGTGCCTTCTCAAATTCAAGCTTCCTGTTTGAAAAGCAAAATTCTATTTTTTGATTGCTTATCTTCCTCATATGTATCTTGTTCTCACTTCCCAGTGAATGCATTCTTGCTTTTAGACTTTAGGAATTGTTGTTACAAATAACTGCACACCCTCCACACCCCCAGTTTTGAGCCTGTTCTCATCCTCCGTTTTTCTCAATGCCATCTTTGTCGTTTGCTGTGTATCTGACTAGATTCTATAACAGTCACTGCTATTGCTCCTCTGAATGGTTCCTTCTCCGTCTTTCCATTTATGCTTGCTGAGAAATAAATCAAACTTTGTTTTCAAGATGCATTTACTGAGTTGAGGTGTGGAGTGGACTGACACAGAGGTGGAAGACAGATTAGTCTTCCATCTGCTGGTTCATTCCCCAAGTGTCCAGCACAGCCAGGCTAGAACAGGACCAAGGCAGCAGTCAGGAACTCCATCTGGGTTTCCCAAGAGTGTGTCCTGAAAAAAGAACTTGAGTCATTTATGCTGTCTCTCAGGTACATTAGCAAAACAAACAAGCAACAACAACAACAAAACTCAATCAGCAACAAGGAACAACTGAGACTCAAGCACTCCATATGATTTAATCCAACTTTGTTTTCTAAATGTGCCTGGAGAAACATATATGTTCAAGGTCAATCTATAGTGATAAGAACTTCTGTAATTCTGCAGGGCTGCCACCATTCCTACCACCCTCTCCAGGATATGAACCTGTACCTGTGTGCGATGCAGACACTAGAGGTGGAAACTTCGCCTACTCTACCACAACTTTGGTCACTACCCACTCCGATATGAATATTTCATTCCCCCTTCACTATCTACACACCATCCCATCTGTACCAAGCCACACTCTTCAGATCCTAGTAATCATTTTGATTCTGAGAAAATGCAAGTGGCTGGAAAAGACATTCTTTATACTCTTGTCATCAAAATAAGTCTTCTACATACAATGCTCGAGGCCTCTCCCCTCCACAATAAGTTTTAGGCAGATTGCTGTTTCGCAGTGTTACTAGAGCCTGTGAGATGTAGCGAACGAAGAAGCCTCTGAGTAATGGCAGAATCCATTCTCTGATGCCTTCTCACAGCCAGGGCACAGGACTTCAACATTTCATATTTTGTTCTTCATCTTATCTCTTTAGTACTTAAGAAGGTGCCAACTAATTTTTACTTCTTTTGAAGTTGCATACTATTTCATCTGAGTTATTTCAATAATATCCACAGAGTGATACGTTAGTTATGTTGTATCCATCTTACTAAAGTTTAATCTTCAGTTTAGGAAATTTACAAAACATAAAATTATCCTTCAATTCATCAGAAAATCTAAAGCAGTGCTTTCTTTTAGAATGTGGATGCATCCATGTTCAGGAATTAAGTTTTCGCTCATAACTGATGCATGTAGGGAAGCCCTCCCTTCTGCAGTACTTATGTTGCTTGATTTTATGTTCCTTTCACAGCAGACTGTTATATCTTTGTAATAATGGACAAACACGACCATTCTGAATAAATTCCATTTAAGTCAGTGCACTGGTCCTACATAATTGTCTTTCTCTTTCTGCATTCTTACTTTCATAGGCATGAGTTAAGAGGCTTAATTTAAAATGATAGAACTTCAAAACATTTGTGAAAAATAAATGGGAAATCTTTTTCAGTGCAAGACAGTTTTGAAAGCCATGCAGTCTTTTTCACTGGACATATTTTTTGTGAACTTTTTGAAAATCCTGGAAGCTCACAAAACTTACCTGGACTCCTAACTTCAAGTTTTGATCTACAACTCTGATATTAAAGATACTTTCTGGCCTGTAAACTTTTATATGTTTGTGAACCTCATATCACAGATTAAACTTCTGTGTTTTATTTCTCATTGTAAGCTTTCTCATCTGAACACATGATGCTTTCCAACTCTGATTTCATTCTCTGCTGAGGTCATGGAAAATAGTAAAAAAGCAAGTCTCTGAGACTGTATTTATTGACATAAAACTTTTGGAAGATTCTACCCAATAAAAATTTCCAATTTCCTTATTTTCTTCATTCATTCATAGTCCAAAATGTTACAGAAAACTCATATGTTACTTTACACATAAAACCAGGATTCAAGGTGCACACTCTTAAGAAAGTTTTTCAACCAAGGAAGCCTGTTTTAATTCATGTGGATACATAAGAGGAGACTCTATCTGGGGGAAGAATGAATTCCTGGAAACTGTGTCAAAAATAATATCCATAAAGTGGTTCATTTTTCTCCAATAACAATATAGTATCTTCCTAAAATATTAGTATAACACGAAGGCATAATTAACAATGAGAGCAAGAAAATAAATAAATAAAATGACATATCTCCTAGTCCCACTGGCTAAATCAATGTTGAACTAATCCTTTTTTAAAGTACTGAATGGTCTATGCTTTGAACATTCTTTTCTCTAAATTAAAAAACCTTCACATCTTTCTCTGCTGATAAGTATAGAAATCAGATTGACAAAGTATCATTTATATTGAGGTGATATAACACCCAACTATTTCTTTCATGTTTAAATATTTGTCAAATATAGAAGTGTCTGCATTCAATCATTAATGAAGAATTCTGCCATAGTTTCTGTTCAGCATAGACAGAGAAGAGAGAGAAGAAAATTATTCTAGGATTGCCTAGAAGTCACTGAACTATATAAAGATGTGAAGAGATTTTAGGTGATTACATTCATTCTTCAGGATCATATGAAAATAACACACTCAAGTTACATTCTCTTAAGATGACTGTTAGGGAAGAAAACTAGATATTTGCATTTAAGAAGCAGCAGCGGCTGGATGGATCGTTGGGTTGATCTCGGGTGACATTTCATATGTTGCTTTTATGCTGCATCATAAAGATGATCATTGACCTCATTTTTAAAAGCCTGGGACCTCCCCTTCTTATAACTTATTCCAGTGTTTGCTAGTTCATATTGTCAGGAACAGTGCTTGCATATATAACTCACATCTTCGTAATGCTCTTGGAGGACATCTGTGCCCATTCTCTGAACTAAAATTCTAACAGAGGCTGTGGTTGCATTAGGTTTCTATTTAAAACAGCCCAAAATGACGAAGGAGCTTTCAAGCAACATGATTAGGAATGTCTGAAAATTGCTGCAAGAGCCTAGCGGATGATGAGGGCAGCACAGTAGCAGCTGCTCTGGTCATTTGAGCAGTGCCACTCTCTTCCGTCTTCACAATCAGTGACTTCATGTGCTACAGGAAGCACTGTTACAAACACCATCCAGATCGATACTGATGGACTAACCTGGGTGTGTGGATTGTTAGGTTTAAAAAGTTCCAGTGTGTCAGTTATCTTGTCACTTTTTACTCTTGACAGCTTGTAACTATGTAACATATTGAATAAATAGCTTCTCATTATGTTTATGTGAGGATATTTCAAAGGTTTTTGGAATAATAATTAAAAGACAAGCATATTTTGATGTCAAAAAATGTTGAAAACTGTGCTTAAGAGAGATTTCAGAAAGTTAGCAGAAGCTATGCCTTATAAAAAAATACTGCATGGCTTTCAAACTTTCTGGAATAGGTAACATCTTTCCATTGAAATTTTGAGATCTGCTTGTACAGATATTATGCAGCTTTTGTAAATAAATACATATAATCATGTGAACTCAACGATTTACTCAGAAAATATATGTTAAATGACCACAAATATGAAGCACTTTAATAGGTGATATGTTTTCTGCTGGCAGAGCAGCAGAAAAGCACCTGTGACCCTGAGTTCCAGAGCAAGCAATCTAAGTATAAAGTGTTCAAAAATGTTTTAATGAATTTTTCAACTATGGTTAAAGAACCACAGCCCACAGAAACCTTAATGAGGTACTAGATGAGCGATTACACATATTGTTAAAAGATTAATCAGCAGTGAATATTTCTTTAATTCAAGTGGAAAACTCACATTAAATTTAATGAATATGTAATCTTTTTAGGAAAGCTGAGAGGACACTTACATCCGTGTAAATCCGAGAACAAAGGTTGCGTAGGGAACAGACAAGGGAGAAGTGTTCAGAAAGGCTGCAGAATGCTGTATTTGTTAAGAATAATTCCCGACTTTGTCATTTCATTACTCTAAGGCCTCTGGGAAATTATTTGCCTCCTCTGAACTTTTTCCTCCAGTTCAGTGTGTTTGCTGTGTGCCAATGAAATGTGCTGCCTCTGTTCTTGACATGTATTCAAGACATCAGTGCTGTAACTATTGATATTGGTGCTGCTAGACATATGCCTGTTGACACTGGTGCCCCTGTCGACATTTGTGTTTGCAGAGGTGTTGGTATTCACAGCTGTGTCTGTTTCTCTGCTCTACTGATGTTGGTATTGCTGTTGGCAATGGCTTTGATATCCCTGCATGTGCAGACTGCTAGGATAGTCGGAAAAAAGAATGTAGGGCCATGTTTTAGTCATCTACAGGGTCTAGATCCATTACGAAGCGAGACAGGAATGATCTGTGCACAATGACGTGGAAGGTGAAGATCTTTGCAATGAGAGAAGTGAAAATTCTCAAAGTATGGCAGCAAAAAACTATGTCAGATTTTTATGTCAATAAAGAATTTCTCACTGAGTCAGGATGAAAGTTTTAATTAAAAATTGGACATTTACAATGCATGTTTGAAAGAATTACAGAATAAATTAAATGAAAGACAAATATAAATTTATATTCATGCCTGGTGATTGATAGAGAGCTTAGAGCATCAACCTTCTTTTTCCCACAAAAATTTAATGCCTCTTTTTTAACCAAGTCCTCAAGGAAAGAAATCAACTGTAGTCCTATGTTTTCTAATCTCTTTTACTTTCTGTGAAAATAGAATTTTGTTCATCACCTTAAAACTAAAAAGATAAATTGGGCCTGGCGTGGTAGCCTACTGGCTAAAGTCCTCACAGTGCACAAGCTAGGATCCCATGTGGGCACTGGTTCTAATCCCAGTGGCCCTGTTTCCCATCCAACTTCCTGCTTGTGGCCTGGGAAAGCAGTCAAGGACAGCCTAAAGCCTTGGGGTCCTGCATCCTCATGGAAGACTTGGAGGAGGTTCCTGGCTCCTGCTTTGGATCACCTCAGCTCCAGCTGTGACAGTCACTTGGGGGTTGAACCAGCAGGTGGAAGATCTTCCTCTCTGTGTCTCCTCTTCTCTGTAAATATGACTTTCCAATAATAAATAAGCAAATTTTTTAAAAAATTAAGAAGTCAATCTATATGAACAAACAATATGATATATTCTAAAATTAGGATAATTTAAAATACTTCTTTTGATATATGTGAATGGGCTTATAGGTATAGTCGGGAAAATGTTCACCATAAAAACGGAGATAAATTATGGTTTGACTCCATTTATTTTCCATTTCTTCTCAGAGATCCTTGGAAATAAGAGCATCTGCTAATTTCAAGGTACATTAGAACAAATTTTTAAAAAAGAAAAAAAGCAGCAACCCACAGATGAATTGATTCTTACAAATTTATGGACTTAACATTCGACATTTTTAGAAATTGGGAAAACAAGCTCATGGATTAGAAATTTGGCAGATGTGTTAATTTCCTCCTGAAAGCTGAAAGAAAAAAAGGATTAGGATTATAGATATTCTTGAGAAGACAGCCAAAAAGATGAACATTGCCTATTGGCTAATATAACATGAATGCCATTTGTTCATATCACTTCTCCATAGAACCAATGATTTTCAGACTGGCGTCTTTCATTTAAATGATATATGCAAATAAGATTCCTCCGTTTCTTCAAGAATGATCACAGAAGATTAAAATGTATCATACACTAGTTTTATTTTTTTTCAGTCACCAGTTGATGGACATCCTGGTTACAGCTGTGGGTCGTAGTGAAAGCAGCTGCTGTAAGCGCGTGTGGACATGTTTCCATGCAGGCATACATTTCCTGCTGGTTGGGCCAATGTTTAGGATGCTGACTGCCAGGTTCTTACAGTGAGACTGTGTTTAGCTTTATAAGAAATTATCAAATGGCAAAGCGCCCGTATAAATTTTTACCTACTTAATAGCATCCTAGTACATTTGGTATATTCGTTTCCTTTTGGACCGTAGCCAGTTTAATAGCCGCTGTTAACAGTACCCTTCGGTTTTACGTTGTAATTTCCTTATGACATACAATCTAGAGCATTCGTTTCATAGAATTATTTGCCACTTTGATATAATTTTGGTGACACAGACTTTATGTCCAGTTTTTAATTTGTTTTTAAAAATGATTAGCACTGAGTTTTGAGTGTTTGTTTTTTATTTTGTATACATGCGCTTATCAGAAGCATGTTTTCCAAGTACTTTTCTCCCACTCTGGTTTGCCTTTTCATTGGCTTACTAGTGTCTTTCATAGGGCAAAAGTGTCTCAGTTTTCGATAAAATTAAACATCTATTCTTTCCAAAAACATGCTTTTTGTGTTGAATCTAAAAGCATATTTCTGAACCCAAGGTCGTTGATATTATCAGAACTTACAAAGTTTTGCATGTCCCCTTTGGCTTTGTGATCCACTTCCAAAGGTCTGTGTCTGTGCTTTTGCACAGGGATGTCTGCTTGTTCCAGCACATGGGGGAAAAGATAATTTTTTTCTCCCTGAATTGCCTTTATCCACATCTCAAAGATCAGTTAAATAGTAGTGTGTTTTTGCACTCTTCTGTTGATCTTTTATCATTTCTCTATTCTCTCGTCATTATCCAACTGTCTCAATACCAAAATGTAATGGTAGATCTTGATGTCTGATAATATCATTCCACCAACGCTCTTATAGTTCAATGTTCTGTTGGCTGCTATGAGAGTCTTTTGTCTTTCCATTTGAACTTTAGAGTAATCTGTTCATGCTTTCAAAATAGTTTGCTTGGATTTTTTTCTTTGTATTGAATACGATTTGTGGATAAAGGTGAGAATAACTTCCATCTCAATCATCTCAAGTTCATTATCAAGGTCATGATTCACCTTTCATTCATTGTGACCTTTGATTTTCTTCACATGAATTTGGCATTTTTCTTAGAGTATATATCTATACTACTATATATATATATATGTAGTAGTAGATTTGTATCTAAATAATTTCAATTATTTGGTGGTGATGCTGTAACTTTTATTATTTAGACTACTAATATGCCAGAATATGTTAATATACTATTTTGTATATTGAATCAGCTTTGTATGGCTGCAATAGATTCTATTTTTTCACAATACATGATTGTTTTTATGTTTGATGGATTATACTCACTAATATCGCTACTTTTTAAAAAAAAATGAGAGGTATTCATGTATAATTTTAAATTCTCATAATGTGTTTCTTCTTCATATTAGGAAATGAATATCTCAGAATAAACTAGAAAGTATTTTCTGTGTTTCTACTTTCCACAGGTGAATACCAAAAATTCAATAACATTTTTCTTTATTGCTTGCCAGAATTTACTAATGATTACACATAAACACTTTCAGAACTGGAAATTGTTCTTTCTTTTTTTTGAAATTTATGTAAAATAATCATTGATAGCCATGGGTCTGTTCATGCTTCTCCTTATGTGAATTTTTGATTCTTTGTGTTTTTCGTGGAATTGGTTCATTTCATAAAAATTATAAAATTGATGAGCATATAGTTGTTCATTATTATTCCTTTACTATTCATTTGAGGACCTCAGAATCAGTAGTGAGGACCCTTTACTAATTAATTGAATAAATTTAGTTTAAAGTCCTCTCAAAATCAGTGAATAACTAAAAATTGAATAATATTTGTACATTTTATTTTTCTTTGTAAAATAATTTTGTTATGCCACTCTTCTACAACAAAGGAATTAGATATATTTAAAATATTGCAAAAAGAAAGATTAGAAAGTCTAGTAAAAATGGGGAAAGCCTTCAAACAAAGTGAAGATATGAAACCGAAAATTTGAGCTAGATTATAAAGCTTATCTATACTTATCGAGATAATGGCAGAGAAACATTATATTTCAAATTAATAAGTCCGCACTAGATTCATCTAAGTGACAATTTAATAGAGGAATAATATAATTTTTAAATTACATTTTCGAATCAGATTTTGGCATTTGAGTTCTCTGATAGAACAATGGTTTCAACACAGATTTTTAGCATTTGTTGCCAATATCCCATTCAATTTGCAATTTAATTAGATTTTTGATAGAGAACTAATATGTCATATAAGAAGAAACCTCCAAAAGTTTGTGGAAAAAAACGGAGATAAACAATAATACAGATTTTCCATGAACTTTGAAGCCCCTTGTTTATTAGAAGATATTTCATAGTAGATTATATGGTGATTCTTTGCAACTGTTTATAATAAAACTGCTTATGATTTGACATTTATATTTAACATAAAAATATGAACTTTTCTGATAATATCATTGTAAAATTTAGCCTGTTTTTTTTTTGGCATTTAATGATCACCGTTTCTGCTTTTCTATTCTGTTATGAAAGATGTGGTTTCCAGAAAATGTAAATTCTTAGCCTTATCTTATAAGTGAGTATAGGATACACAAAAAGGGTTAGTAAGCCTGCCGATGGATACATACATAACAAGTGGCATTATTGGTATTTTAGTGCAGATCATTTTTTGTTTCAGAATGAATTATTCCTTCATGAAATGCCATTCTGTCTTGCAAGAAGAATCTGGTCCTGGGTAAACTTAAGTGCTAACACAAACAATTTTTAAAACATTTTCTTCATACACTGGTTAGGAGCTGAAACTCCAGTTAAAAAAGAAATTGCCTCTTAATGATTAAACTATTACATATGAATATTTGTAGAAGGCTGTTTCTTCCTATTTGCCTTCATATGTGCTATATAAGACTGTAATTTACAGGATGAGAAAATGATGATTGACAAGCTCCATGTGACTGAATTCCTTATCATGTCAGTTGTACCTCGCTAAGTTCGCACATAATTGAGGTTTGGCTTCCCGTCAGTTCTTGTGACACCTCCTCCAAAGATAAAAGAGTACAGAACCCCACAGACCTGTTTCATCTATGTGCATCTTGCAAGCAAATGCTCTATCCTGTTCTACCTTTTCAAAGATGCTTGAAAAGAGAGTCAGTCACCTGGAAAGATTCTTGTTTACATTCAAAATATAATGCTTTAATTTTTACAAAGTGTCTGCAACTACTTTTTGATTTTCATTTTATTTGACACAAATCCGGGTCTTTTGTAATCCAATATAAAGCACTACTGCTACCAGAGAAGTCTGATTATAGAGTCTCTTTAGTCCTTAGTTTGAGGTTACCATGCATTTTTCCATATTTATAATGCTTCATTGGGCCCTGAGCTAAGTCAAATGTTGTCATCTTGAAAGGTTAGCAGGTGTTAGGTGTCCTATTACATCTTTAGTGAGTAGCTGAAGGAGTGCCTCTTGAAGCATGTGATTCAGTGACAAAATCCTCTTTTGGGGAGACCTTGTTGAAAAAATGCTTTCCTATATTTTGTCTTATTAGTTAACGCTGGGGAAATTAGTTAGAATTAAGTGTTTTCTCCTTTAGTGATCTAAATGCTACTCTTTGGTCAAGAATACTGATTAGAATTAAGTGATTTCTTCTCTAATGAACTAAATGCTATTCTTTAGTCAAGATTACCCATAAAAAAATGAATGCTTGCTCCAAGCATGTTTCAATCTTGTCATTATTGCTATTATTGACTTACTTTTTTGAACACAGAACTTTGGTACATACACTGCTTTATTCGTTTTTGTCTGCTCTTCTGGATGTTTTAGATGTTGACCACTGGGCTAGCCCTTTCATCGTCTCACACTTTCTCCACATCTTTAACTGCACTTTCAAGGGAATTTCCAATCAACTCTGTTATTTCAATATGCTTCTTTTCTCTTATTGCATTGTATTGCAATTGTTTGTTCTTCATGTTTCATCTTATTTTATATATGATCTTTATTTTATGATTAAAAGAGGTTCTTTTATTTTTTCAGAATTAAAATAATACATTTATTCCAGAAGTTTTATTTTCTCAATTTCTTAACTGTTCTTATTTGGGTCCTGATCTCTGCCTCTCCTGTGACAAGCTTTCTTCTCACTTTGCAAGCATTGCGAACCCTGCACACTTGTGAGATATTTGATGGTGCTTCATCATATGGCCACTGGTCTCTGTGTGTGATTTTAGTGCCATGGGGCTCATTGCTGAGTGATCTGACTTCCATGTTATATGAGAGAATCCACGTTTACAAGTTCAGGTGTTTCATTTTAGTGAGATCATATCTCCAAAGAGCACTTTCTTAGTTTCGAATCTTTGAGTTATATGGTTCTAAATACCACTATTCTTAGAACTGATAAAAGTAATCTTTATGTTTTCCAGAGGAAAATGTTTTACCTATGAGAGAAGCGTGTGGCTACTTTGAATTTTCTCACTAAATTTGTGATTTTTTTTAAATTCTGTGAAATCAACTTTGCAAAAAATGAGTTCTTTCTAGACATGACACATTAGTAAGGGTACTGCAGAGAAGGCTTAATAAGTACCAAATCTTGAGGATAGAGAAGCAGTCCAGAGACCCAAGCCAGAGTTGTCTTTCACATCCAAAGGCCCTTGAAGGCAGAGTTCCCTCTGTCTCAGGAGAGGCTAGTCTTCATTGTATTAAAGTCTTTAAAATGAGTGAGAGACCCACCACATTGTGGGTGAGCATGCATTTAATTCAAAATGCACTGACTTAAATGAGAAGAGAAAAAAAAAAAAAAAAACCTTCACAGAAAAGAAAACCACATTCAGAAAAGTTTGACCAAAAATCTGAGCAAGTGGACTTAAAGTTGGTGTTCGTTCATATGTGCCTGTCTCTGGACTCACTTGCAGGTGTTTCGATGCCATTTGAGTCAATAGTCTGGATCGTTGTAGTACATCTTTATCCGCTTTAAAGAATTAGCAGGTGTAGCCTCAATATTTTGGATCATTTTAGCAAAGCTGTCATAAACACCGTCTTGACTTAGTTTGCACCTTGAGGGTCTGTCTGACTGGCAACAGCCTGGATTTGGTCTTTTCCCGGAGACTATGCCAAAGCAGAAGGAATATGGGTTTGGAAAGAAACAACCCTCGCTTTCTCATTGCTAGGAATTTGAAATTCTTTATAACCCCTCTGAATTCCATTTGCAACCTGACCTTTATTTTACTGATTCCATCTTTTTAATGACACCTTAACTGGCAACTACCAGCTTGTACTTTTCACATTTTAACTGGAAATATCTTTAAAATACGTTCAGGTTCATTAGGCATACTTTCTTTCCTCCAAGACAGCTTTTATGGAGTGATTCACCATTACACAACACTATTTATCAATTTACTGCTTCCCCTCAGACTTTTCTTAAACTTTTTCCCAGGACTCTGCAGCTATTTTCTCACTGAGTACCCTGCCTCACAGTGCTTCCGTGGTACTGTCTGAATTTTAAGAGGTCATTTCTGTGCTATAGCATTCCTGTGCATAATACAATGTTTTCTAGTTCTGTTTTAGCCAATTGGTGTTAGCTTAACGGTGTAAAACAGCACAAATACATTGTCCTATAACTCTGAAGGTCAGAAGTCTAAAATTGCTATCCGTGGGCTCATATCACAGTGTGTGTGGGGTGGAATTTCTTCTGGATGCTCCCAGAGGAATCTGGCCCTTTCCGGCTCCTGGAGATGAGCCCCGTGCCTGGGCTCCTGGCTGCCTTCCTACATCTCTATGTCTAATAACAGCAGCTGGACTCCTCCTCAAGCAGCCATCTCTCTTGTTCTCCATAATCTACACTTTCTTTAGTTTGTTTCACATATGCTTGTGGTGATGCTGGGCCCATTCAGATAACCCAGGATAAACTCTCCGTGAGAAGGTTAACTGGATAGTCGTTCTAGTTCCATCTGCAAGCTTCAGATTCTCCCTTGCTCTCAGAGGTTCCATTTCCAGATGGAAGGGGAAACCCTTGTGTCCATGGAACTATTTTATGAAACATAAATTTAATTAAAAATCAGCCATCAATTGCATGAGTCATATTGTCGCAAAACACAGAATCAAGACCAAACCCAACTTCACAGAATATTTTTCAAAGCTTTAGGCTGACCAACCCAGTAACACCTAACTGGCCAAACCCCATAGCATTCAAGAAGGAAGCTAAACTCTTCAGCACTCGGTCTTTGCTGAAAATGGTCTGATCAAACTCATTTTCTTAGGAAGGGATTACAAAAAATGAACGAAAACCTCAAGATTTTCCTGTTAGTCTCCTCTGTTTATATAAATACCAATAAAACCTATACTGTCTATTTGATGCAATGGTGCAGATTTTACCTCCTCTCCTTTGACTTTCGCACTAACATATGAACATGATCGGGCTAAAGGACTTATTAAGCTTATTAAGCTTTTTGCTTGTCATCATGCACGTGACTACACTTATTTTAAAAAAATGTAAGGTTCAAGAACAATTCCAAGACTGGTTAAGCGGGCCAGATTCGAGAGAAATTCTCTGATATGTAGAAAAACTAAAGAACTTTATTTGTGCGGATTTAATCATTCCAGATTAATGCTGATGTAGAAGTCTGAGGCTGTATCTCTTCAATGCCTCGAA
Source organism: Ochotona curzoniae (assembly GCF_017591425.1). Lineage (NCBI taxonomy): Eukaryota > Metazoa > Chordata > Mammalia > Lagomorpha > Ochotonidae > Ochotona > Ochotona curzoniae. The sequence goes on along the minus strand of NW_024466307.1, from coordinate 4,212,726 downwards.
ATGCTAAGTATTTACTGTTTTAGTTTGTTTAAAGGAAGTGCATCAACTTAAAATGATCTTTAAACCATCTTTTAAGTCATTAATTATTCAAGCAGTATTATTTCTGCAGGCAAAGTATACCAAATTACTATTAGAAGAAATAGAGACTATCTAAAATAAATAAATTTCAAGCTCAGTGATTATGATGAAGCTTCTCCAAAGGCTGTGCCTCTCCTGGGTTTCTGAGTGATGTGCTGGAGGGTGAGAGTATGTCATTTGCAGGCAGTCAGCATTCACTCAGACTGGCTACCCATCTTACTGCTCAATGATACAGAAAAAAATTCCAGGATAAATAATGGTCTCTGCCACGTTCACAGACTCTAAACAAGCATTTGATATCATTGCCTTCTTAGGAAAAAAAAATAGGAGAAGTTTTATTAGGCATATCTAATCTACCATTTAGGTAATGATTTGAAACTTTTAAACATGATTGATTTTTATTTGATTGCAATTAAGCGAGCACAAACTTAAGCAATTATAAACCTTTGCATTAAAGAAATTTTTTTGAAAATTCAAATAAAACACAGCAAAACAAACAAATTTCACCCTGCAATGGTTCGGGTGCATATACTGTTCACAGGAAGTCCCCCAAACTGCCTGGCATGGACCCCCAGACTGCATGCATCCCCCCACACCCCCGCTTCCCCTCCATGGTAAAGCCAATTTCACACCATCCTCCTAAGTTTTGGCAAAGAATTACACTCCACTGGGAGGGGAAGGATCAACTGTTATTACGTCTGGGTATCTTTCCTGGGTAAAGAGTATATTCTCTGTAGTCAGAGAAGAGATTTATTGAGGAACCCTGGAAAACTGTGCACCTGACAAAAGCCACAAAAAAATACTGCCTTGGTTTTGCTTTGTGTATTTTATCTCTTAAGATTTCTTATATAAAAATATTACAACTCATCACTCCTCTACCGTTTGACTAAGATCAGGTGTGAAAATGCTCCATCTCACTAACAAGAAAATTAATGCTAGAACATGACTCACTTGTGTCTACTCTAACTGCTCTCTATTATCTTATCAATTACTATTACATAATATACATATAATCAAGCTGTATAGTAATATATGGTACACGTTTAGCAATAATACAAACCCCCATTCAACAGACTTCTAAGGTATTATTTCAGCTAGCCCATGCCCAAACATCTGAAGATAATTTTCATATATTTTGTTACAGTTATCAGTTATATTTATTATGTTCTAATTTTTGCTGTTACCTATTTTATTTTTGGTTTTTCATTTGATAGGCTATTTTGTTTAGATAACAAATTTTAAAGCATGGTATGACTCAAGACCAACATAAGCACATGGGAGAAGAAAGCCTATTCTAAAATAAAAACATGTCTATCTTATTTCTGGAAAAAAATGATCTGTTTCTGTAGCATCGGGGAGAAGGTATAAACATGCTGTTATTACTAAGTGTATTTTCCACTAGGAAACCACAAGCGCTTTGGTGAATTGATAGATTCTATAAAAAAAATTTTTTTAAAGCTATCCAGAAGGGAAGTCATTTTCAAAGCTAAGGGTAGTGGAACATAATGAGCACGTCAAGTTGTTCTTTCTCTCGGTTTAGCATGTCCCCTGTTCTTTCATGCCAAGGCACGAAGTTAGATATGTGCACTGTGGGATGGGGGAATCCTGCCCGGGACTCATGGCCCTGGAGACCTCTGCAGTGGTGGAAAAATATTTTGTTTGCCTCAAATTCATTTTCGATTTAGGCTGGGGGAGGGGATTATCCAAGGTAGTATAAACAGTATAGTTGACGAGTCATTTTCTCCCATTTTCTGGAGATTGTATATAATATGTCCAAATTTTGGTAAATACTATAATCGATGCTTTGAACTTAATTGTTGCCATGATGTTTTTTATTTTTTGAAAAAAAAATATGTGATATGTTTTAATTTGCCTGGGAAAACTGTGCATGTCAACATTTTGTTGTTGTTGTTCTTATAGGAAAGACACAAGGAAATGAACTACTTCATTCAGGATCCTGTAGCTCCTACAAATCCAGAGTATAAATATTTATATTTAACCATTACTCTCTGATCTTTCATTTAGCAGGCCAACATTCATTGAATAATGTCCCTTTGCTATTGAATTGCAAAAGGTTGGCTCCAGGAACCCGGTGATAAATGAGACTGCATCAGGGCCTTCGAGATATTTGGACTCTAATAGGTGTCTCTGTGGAGCAGCCTTCAAAATGCTTGGAAAATTGAAAGTGAAAGTCATTCTATCATGTTCTATTAATATCCATGAGAAGAGAACATTCACTTTGGAAAGAAGTAAATTCGGAGACTCCATGTCCCCATAAAACATTGATTAAATATTAATAGGTTTTTATGAAAACAAGTAGAAGCAGGAATCTATATTTCCCATATTAAATTGTATAAGAACCTAGAATCTTCAAAATTAAAAATTCTAATAATATGAAGCCTCCATCCTGAGGAAAGCCATTTCATTCCGACTATCGAAGCATTAGAGAATTAATCTGATATTGATGACTGAAACTTTGATTCTTTGGAAGTGTTTTCTGCACCCCTAATTGAGAAATTTTTTTAAAATATATACTTTAACAGGATAATTGCCTATTCCCTTCGCTTTACTTTTCCTTTGCAGACATCCCACACAATTGTCTGAGATTATATGTTTTATTCATTCAAAAATACTGACTAAATATGTACTTTCAACAAGTAATAAAACTGTTCACATCCCATTTGGTTGATGGATAGCTTCTCTTACTTTTGTTATTGTGCATCTCAGAAGAACTGTACATTTATAGCACCATTTTAAAAAAATCAATAAATTCCAAATTGATTTCCAACCACCATAACTTTTTGTGCCCTGTGATAGGATCCAGTATGAGCAAGGAAATGTGTCTGTTATCTATTGCTATGTCACAAACCACTACAAATCTTAGTAGCTGGAAACAGTGGTTTAGGACTTTGTACTGGTCCTTGGGTGGGTTCTTCTGGTTTTGCCTGGGCTTACTCACCCAGCTGCATTCCACTAGATGGTGACTTGACTGAATGGACTCAACCATGTTTCAAGTTCAGTGCTACCACTCAGCGGTGGTGCCTTGGTTACCCGTCTCCTTGATAGCTTTTCTTCAAGTGTGCTTAATTCTACTTCTTTCTGACAGTTGTCTCTGGCTTTCAGGATGCAGAAAGCAGAAACGCCAGCAGAATAGTACACCAAAGGAGCATCAAGACGATTCCAGGTACAAGAAGGGGCAGTAATAGAAAACACTCGATCACAGGAGTGGCACCTTGCAAAGAGATGGAATGCAGGAAGGTCTTATACGCTGAAGAACATTATTAAGAATTTATATTATATAACACACAATAATCATAATAATCCCAGCTGTAAAAATAACTTTATGAACATAGAAAGTCACAAAGTTATATGATTTTAAACATGTTTAAGGAAAATCAAACCAAAACAAAAGAGCTTATTTTTCAAAAAGAAAGGCTTAATTTTCAGTTAAAACACCTAGTACTTAGTTATTTTTCAGAAAAAAAAATCAACCTAAAATCTCTACAGGGTCAGGAAGTTAAGTTGTTTTTATGGCTAATGATTTGGTTTTGTTGTTTTATTTTTTAAACCATGGTATCCTGGGTACAAATCTACCTGCACCATAGGTGGGACTGGACATGAATATAGTAGGATTTTATTGGTTTGTTATAATGAATAGTATAGATTGCATTGGTATAATAAATATAGTAGACTTGTTTTATAGCAAGCTTTTCTGTTGCTTTGCTTTAATTTGTTCTTGTTTATTGTTAGCTTGCATTTGCACTTCAAGATTGAATCCATTTGTTTCATAAATGCAGGTACAAAAACCTTAATCATGCAGGCTTAGACATTTCAAACATTACAACAATTTGATCTAACCTCTTAACATGCTTCTTCTGTGGTTATGTATTCATAATTCCCTTCCCAAATCCATTCCTTCCCTCTCAGTCTTTTACGTAATCAGGGGAAAAAGAAAAATTATTTTCTCAAGTGATATATGCAATTATATTAACAAATAAAATAAAATTCTAGTATCAATTTAATTGTTATAATACCTATAATTTAATTAAAGATTATGTTATCAACAGATAGATTTCCCTGGAAAAATGTAGTTGATTAAATAAACTTGCACTGTAATTCAGTTTTGTTTGGATTTTTGTCTTTTCCAAACCTTTTCTATAGAGAATATTTTCTACCTATTCATTGCCCAACTCCATACACATGTGTATAAATGCATTCATTTACTCAACCCAGAAAGCAGGACAGTCATCTTGGAGACAGTGCTTCCCGTGCTGGTGTTTGCCAACTCTGATCACAGAAACATGAATGGTTCTTTGGACAACAGGAAATGTCTCTGCTCCTGACATGGTATGTTTAACATCCTCTAAGGTTTTGCTCAAATTACTTGAATCTAACACAATACACACACACCCTGAAGTGACAGTTACACGCTGACAGGTGTCTTAACAACAGTTACATCTTCAATTCTCGCTGCTGAAGGGGACATCTTGAAATGAATCCTTGTCAAGGAAGGAAATAGCAGTAAAATCCTCAGATGTTAATTGAGAATGACTTAAAAATCTCCCTAGAATCTTACCATTTTTGTGTGGAGATTTCACAAGATAGTAAAATATGCATTTACGCAAGCCTACTTGAAGTTACTAAAAATAAAAATTAAGCTTTCTTTAAAAGATCTTCCCACCTAAGGCCCTCTGAGTCTTTGTCATTCCATTCTTTAGATTGCTTAATACAATTTCCAATCTCACTGTATTTAAAAAAAAAAAAAAAAAAAGAAGCTCTTGAAAAATAGTACAAGAAGCCTCTTAAATATCTGGAATGGGACAATACGAATCAATATCTGGCAACCTAGGAAAAAATTCCCAGTGATATTTTAAAAGAGAGCCTGAGGGCCATCACCTCACCTGTGTTCATTAGAAGGGAAAGGTTGATCTTTGAGGATAGAGAAGGCAGATCATAGGTTAGCCTGCATGTATTTAACTCTTCCAATGGTATCTCCAAGATTAAAAGTCTTTGCACAGCTTGGATGTGTGTAAGCATGCATTATTATTATTATTACTTACCATTTAAATAGTTCTAAAATATTGTGTTAATGTTATTATTGCATGTTATTTAAATAGTGAGTTCATTTTTTTTCAGTATATCCTAGTCACATAGTTCATGAAGAGTGAGAAAGATAGCTTCTTTGATTCGAGATCTGTACCCTCTTCTTGATGCTACAAATCCTTGTTGTTGCAGACCCAGGGGGAGAAAACCTCTAGGGACTTAAGAGGTGCCCTGTGGCTGCTAGCAAAAGTAGAGGGCTGGGAGGAGGAGGTGAGATGGTGTTGAATTCCCCCAACTGAGCTGCAGCATGTCAAATGAGTCATTGTGCCTCACGGCACCCAACTTAATGAAACACAAGATTGAAACGAGGTGGTCTCTAGGACTTCATCCACACTTGAAATTCTGTGATTCCCCTCTGCTCCTCCGTAAATTGTCTTTTCCCTTTAACTCAATAATATTCTGAATTTATCTACGTACGTTTATTTTATAATTTTAATACGTATTTGGTGATTTTACTCTCCAGGATGTCAGCAATGACCTTGTCATAAACTTTCTCAAGTCTTATGTTGATGTTCTTCAGCGTTATGTTTCAAAATGAGAAATATGTGACTGAAAGTCTTTTGATGTTAGTAATTCTCATATTTGGAAATTCCAAGGTCTTCTAGTTCATAGATGTGGTTAGCTTTCTGAAGCATAATAACAGTGCTGCATTTTTTTACATTTTGTGTAACTTAACAGTGTGATTTTTGGGGAGAAATTCACATTGTTAACTATAAATTCTTCCTGGTGTGTACGTATGACATCACACACAACATAGACCAACATAATGGGTCACTGTCCTACCTCTTCTTTCGTCTAGGGACACTGAAACATGTATGTTTCGTCCCCTGTAACATACATATGCAAGTCCAAAACTGACAACAAAAACAATATATATTGAATATTATATATTGTTATTAAATTGTTCCAACTATTATTAAATGCTTTCCCACACAGACCATGAACCTTTAGAAGTTAGGTTTTCCTTCCTCAGTTTCTTTGCCTTTTCTTCAGAATCTTGCCTTTAACAAAATAAGAATTGAATAGAAAATATACCGATGGATAAGAAACAATCTAACGGCAATCGGAAGTAGCAAGAGTGGCCTTTTCATAGGACAGCTGATGACTCTAAACGCTCACAAATCTATATCAGAGAACATAAACTGAAGCAGCGGATTCTGCAGGCTGTCATGGCTGCCTGACAAACAGATTAGTAAACTGTGCTTGCAAACACCACACCTGCCGTAACTCCAGCAGACTCGCTCACAGAACTGTCATAGTCGCACTCTCTTTGGAGTAATTTCATTTACTCCCAACTTTTAATTTTGAAAGTATATCGTGTTTCTTATCTTTGAATAAGGGGGAATATTTATTTTAAAATTAAAGTTAAAATTAGTAAGTAGATAATTCACACAATGTGTTATTCTCCATCTAAAAAGAATCCCATCTTCCCAACATGGACACATACTCGGGACGGTGAAAATAAAACTTTTTACAAACACAGAGAGATTTTGATAGCAAAGTAGGCAAACATCCGATTATTATCAGCTTCATCACACCATGGGCTTATCCGGAAACACACAAATGGTGTATTTCTGACGCAGGACTGAAATAGCTGTAATAAAAATACCCCTGAATAACAAAAATTATGATTGAAGATAGAGTTCTGTTACATAGAACATTTATATTATCTTCCACTTTACATTATGAAAAAATACTTTATTGCTTTTAAAAGTGGCTCTATAATTTGCAACATAGTTCCAAAAGTAATATATATGTATATGCATGTATACATATATAAATATAAATATACATATTACTTTTAAGTATTTAAGTATTAATCTTCAAAATACTCTTGTAAGGGTATGCTTCAGAGATAATCTTTGATGACATTTTGAAAAACTTTCAAAAATACTTCCTGTGTAACTGCGAGCACACTTTTTAAACAAATTATACCATCCTGAATGTTGCGTGTAGTTTTAAAAACACATTTTTGTTCACAGAATCATGACTATTTCACTGCACCAATGACTATTCCTCTACAAGGCAGTATTTTCCATAATGTAAGAGCTCCTTGAAACCCAATGCCGGGATAACTGTGATTCAATCAATAAATCCTCATATAACTAGTACATTAACATTAATTGACTATTAGCAAAAAAATCAACAGCAATGTTCCTGTTTCTTGCCTTTTTCGTCTCTGCTGGAGTTTCGGGTGGTTTATGCGATGTGCCCACAGTGAACCACAGTATCTAACAACTGTCAGTTATTCTTCCTTTCCCTGCCAACTGTTGAGCAGTTACTAACAAATTACTGAGTCGTTCTTAGTACGAAAGGTGATCCTAGATGCTGAGCAAGTACCTGCCACGTGCTGGAGGAGCAGGGTACAGTTTCCTGGCTTCATTACTGCCTTCGCTCCGGGCACACTGATCTTGCTGCTGCTGAAGCAAGCGTTGGGGGATTAGCAGGAATGTAGCATGGGGTCATGGAGTCAAATCTGAGTCATTAAGGTTTTAAACCACTGTCTCTTCCCATTCCAAATCTTCCTCTGTCAGCACATTCCTCAACGTGTTGGGAATCTGGTTATGAAAATGTTGAGGTGGGGATACATTTGTTTAGGGTGCACAGCTGTTTATGTTTGCATTCATTTTTCTATGCAGTCTGTAACTACTCCCTACTGCAGTGCCACAGTAACGTGCACCTATCCAACCACTTAGTGTCCTGATTAATACAAGCTGAGCCATTAAGATGTTGGGTTAGAGTGAGACCATCTGGTGGCAAAGTGCCCCAGCTGTGGCCGGATGATTGGAAAGAAATTGTTGGACAAATGGAGACATCGAAATTCAGTCTGGGAACATTCCTTGAAATCTTGTGGTAGAGATTAAATATCAACTCTAAAAAAGTTTAAGATATTGCTGGCCAGGAGTTGTGAAACATAAAGTTAACTATTATTTTAAAGTTTTTTTTTAATCATCATGCTAGAAGAAGGATCAGATTATTTTTCTATTCTCTCTTTAGAAATTCATATTTAAAAATCACTGAAGTTGAGGCTGGCATTGTGGTGTAGCAGGTTAAGTCTGTGTTGCTTGGAGGGAATAACATTGAAACTGAAAAATGCACAGCTGAAGAGTTTAGCAAAGAATTATAGTATTTTCATAAAACAGGAATTGTTCACTGCCTATGGAAGATACATAGATTTCAAAAGATTTTCAAGGGCTGAAAGGTGACAGGGAAAATCATAAAATAGCAGTCTAAACAACTGTCAACTTACACCTAAACCAGAAAATATTTTTCTGCTGTTTTTCTAAATCTAAACCTAATATAAATTCTTACGTGGTTTTAAATATAAAGTGTGCATAAAAAGCATTTATATAATAGTAACAGTTCCCTAAAATTGGATATTTGATCAATTACAGATGTGACTATAACATTGCATTAAATACAGGCTCAAGAATCAAGTGTTAAATTGATAATCTGATTTTCTTTACATCTAATATAGGTCCATAATGTTTTAACATTAACAACCGAAGGGATTGACAAACCACGTAAGATTCTGAAAACTTCTGTCCACCAAAGTTAAAACAATAAACAAACCACAAGCTGAAAGAAATACTTTCATACCTTTTATCATCAGTACATTAAGCTAAGACATCTAATAAATCATGTGAAAAATAAATATCACAATAAAATGATCATGAAATATGAAGAAGTAACCGATAGCCATAAAGGGGAAGTTGCAGCGAGAAGCAAGCAGGTTGTTTCTCCATACAGTCTAGGTAGCAAAAATTACAGCGATGAGCTTTTTTAAAGTATAATATAAAAAGCCTTTGATACAATCAATATTGTTGTTCAAAAGGTCCATTAACGATAGAAATTAAGCTTGGTATAGACTTTATAGAAAATCTAAAGAATGCCTATTCGTGGGAAATCTAAGAGTATTTCTTAGAATTCAAAATGTGTATTATTTTTTTACTATAACATGTCAAACAGGAATCTTCCCGGCAGGAATAGTGGCTGGGTGTTTCAAGGCACACTTACCGGTCTTTCTGTTCCAGTGCTGAGTGATATGCAGTGTTTATCGCCAACAGAACTGTAGACAGCCTAACTAGCAACCGACCTCGGATCGGGAAAGGTCATGTTGGTTTTACAAATGGCCGTTGAGTACTCATTTAAGACTGTGATTAATACTTCATTGAATCATAAGTGCATCTGATGCATTATTTAAGGCATAATGAAAGAGAAGACAGCTGAGGAAGGGAGGGTTGGAGGAGAAAAAAACAGATCTTAAAACAAATGCATGTTCTTTGTATGCATTTAGGGAACATTCTGAGACACACACGCTAATGTGCTAGCTGTGATTACAAAGTAGTGCTGGGTTTTGAGGTTTGTCTCTTGGCCCCGAGTATCAGATATCTAAGTTAGAGATTTGCCTTATGGCTGAGAAATTCATTAAAGCAAACAGGTAATGAAGAACACAAAACTAGTTTTATTAAATCAGTGATATTATCATTTAGCTAATCCTGGACATTGAATATGTTTCTATTATTTGGTGAATGTACTTGATGTGATAACTTTCCATTCTTATCATTGAACTTTTATCATATATAAAATTATATCATATAATCCTATAAGGGTAAAGACTTATAAAATTGTTTTACTAAGTCCAAACTTATATTTGCAATTATTTTGGTTTTTTTTTATTTGAGGGACAGAGGCAGATAGAGTTTCCATGTGCTTGCTCACTCTGTAAATCCCCTGAATGGCCAGAGCTGGACCAGGACAGAGCCAAGAACTGAGAACTCACTCCAGGTCTCCCCCATGTGCAAGCAGAGCACGCTAAGTACGAAAGCTCTGATTCAGGGAGAAGTTGGGACAGACACACAGGGACTCTGCCAGGTGCTGTGGCATTGCAACCCTTGTTTTAGCTGTTAGATCAAACGCCCACTCTGAAAGCTCACATCATTTTTGAGTTCCCACCCATGTGTCACCAAATAGCATCTTAGAAAGGGGAAGCCCTTAAAGTTCATGTTGGTGGTACATGAGTCATTTATCACTAGTAAGTGCTCACCTTGCTTTGAGGTTTACCTCGTAATCCATTTTATGATTTCTTTCTAAGTACTGAGGTCTTTATTATTATTATTGTTATTATTACTTTTACATAGACCAAGATAATTAGTCTCACTTAATTACTTTCATACCAATGGCAGTTGTTTGCATTTGTCTTGAAAGTTTCACATGATGGAAACAGTAACTAGGATAAAATGCATAAACAGATAATGAAAATATTTATGTTTATATAAGACTATTTGCAAGGAAAAGGACTCTGCAAACTGCTATAAACAAAGCGCTTTGGAAAGGTGGCAAGTTATGTATTGTAGTAGCTTCCATTTTATCAATGAATCACTTAGAAAGCATAGAAAATGGTAAAATTTAGAATAGAAATTAAAAGCACATCATACTTTGAACAAACCTAAGAGGCATCTGTGATTGATAGACACAACATTTTATTAAAAGGATATTTTTATTAACTCAAGAAGGTAATAGTTGAAGAGGTTTGCTTCAGATCAAATAAGAGAATTCTAAAGAAGAAAGAAAAAATGTTAACTGATGTGCCACCATTAACTAATGTCAACTAATTAACCCGTGTTAAGTCATGTAAAGCAACCCCAGCACATCCGATGGAATGTCATTTAAAGACTTCTACCTCCTAGCACTAAGGACCCAAGTAGACACTGTCAAAGTTTGAAGTTGTGAAAATTTGAAGAATAGTTTCTTAACCTGATATGTACCCAAATGTGATAAACGGTAATGAAAAATTTAAACTGTTCGGACCTGGCGCAGTAGCATAGTGGCTAAAGTCCTCGCCTTGCACGCCCCGGCATCCCATATTGGCACCAGTTCTAATCCCAGCGGCCTCCCTTCCCATCCAGCTCCCTATCTGTGCCCTGGGAAAGTAGTCGAGGACAGCCCAAAGCCTTGGGACTCTGCACCCATGTGGGAGACTTGGAAGAAGCTCCTGGCTGCTGGCTTTGGATTGGCTCACCTCCAGCCGTTGAGGTCACTTGGGGAGTGAACCATCAGACGGAAGATCTTCCTCTCTGCTTCTCCTCCTCTCTGTATATCTGACTTTCTAATAAAAATAAATAAATCTTTAAAAAAAATCTATACGGTGAGGCTTTGATACAAGAAAGCCCAAGGGGAAAATGGAAAGGTATAAAGTTTGTATAAACATATTTGAAAAAAAAATGGTAATTTAAATCAGCAGATTTATGAAACATTTGATCATAAGAAAACATATTCTAAAATGGCTGAGGAAGAAACCATGCAAAATTTAGTATTTAAACGTTCAAAAATATCACAAGGATTGTGTTAGAGCATGCCCAGCTCACACAGCCTGGGATGGGAAGGTGGTTTTTAGCTGCGTGCGATGATTTTTTTCTTCCCTTTCACTCCTTGTTATGTGCTGAATGGAAAGCTTGACCACTGTCAGAAAAAAGACCTTTAATTTATGCATTACTTGACCAAAAATGGAAAAGGCTTAGAACTTGCAAAGTGTTGGCTTTGTGCTTGTTAGGCTGAGCTGTCTGTGAGCTGGGACTTCCTGCTCCCATGTGATGATTGGTCCTCCAGCAGCCAGGGACTGCAGTAACTGTGCCCTCATCGCCAGCCGCCCCTTTCCTCCACAAAACTGTTTCAGAGCCAAGGTGCCACCAGAGATTGAAACGTGATCCACCCAGGGTCTTAAAATGGATTTTACAGAGCTAATTGTAAGCAAAAAGACCATCCTTGTTGTGAATGGAAGCTAGTCAAAGAATTCCTAAAATGAAGCCCATTCCACATTTGAAGCAGCAATTAAAAGCTAAATGATACAATGATGATAAAAATACAGGAGCTTATAGAGCAGATGAAACATATGTTTTCTCTGGCTAAAAACATGCGAAAGGTAAGGGGTCGAGGAGCACCTTTGCTTGGACGTAAGTGTGGGAAGGATCTAGTGCGGGTACTAAAGCTTCTGAAATGAAGGTTCTGCTAATGGAACATTTCCTGGTATTTTCAATCACAGCTCAAAACAGTCTCGCACAGATCGGAATCACTGACTCAGGGTCTGGCCAGGAAAGACACTTTATTTAATAGAGGAAAGAAAAATGTTAAGAAAATACAAACCGTTCTCAGCTCATGCTGAGTCAGATCATCAAAGGCGAACCTGGGAACATTTCCATCCCTCTTCCTAACCACTGTGTCTCCTAAACAGAAAGACTAGAAAGACGCTTGGCTGCACCTCCGAAAGGACACCGTGGTCGCAAGTGTTAGCAGTGATCCTTGCCTGCCGTCGAGATGCACTTTTAGTTTATTTAGCCCCAATTTGAAAGCTCCAGGAACTCTGTAGAGCCATAATTTGAAAGAAAAGGAGTTTGGTGGTCCCAGAGGTGGTAGGTAACCAGCTCTGGCGTGGAGATGGAAGGGTGAACTCAGCATGGTAATGTGGCAGCATCTCTCACTATTGAAAATACACACCTTTAACCAGTAATGCTGCTTCAAGCAATCCATCCACATGGGCCTGTCCTGCATCCATGTATAAAATGTGTGTTCATTCCAGTATTGATTCCGGGAGCTCCTTAAACATCTACCAACGGATGGGTATGACAGAAACATTACTCAACTCTCAACACAATTTCAAAAATAGGTGATCTTTATTTAAAATTTAAGATGAAGAATGTCTATATAATTAATTTTTGTGAAAAGCATGCAGCAATATACAGTTGGTGTATACAGATCAGATATCCAAAACATTTCCAAGGAAACTAAAAACAAGATAAGAACAAGAACTGGACTGGCTGGGAACCTGGAGGAAAAGGATTAGAAAGGGCAGGGATTTGTGTTTTCAGGGTTGAAGAGGTGCAGACTTGCCCAACGACCGTGTAGTTTCTGGACCAGCACCCGTCAGGGCCTGGGGCAGGGAAGCCGTGGATCTGGAGATCAGGGTCAAAATGTGTTCACTTTAGATAGCTTGTGCCTTAGTGTTCTTGGGGAGATGGAAGAAGGTTAAAACGGGCAATTCACCTCTTTATTTAGATACAGTCATCTAAATAAAAAGAGCTATTTAAAATTCTCTGGTTAAGATGAACACACATGAAAGCATGGAGGTGGAATAAAAGTGTTGGTAATTCTATAAAATAACGATCATTCTGTGGTGCTGGGATAATTTGTGTAGGTGTTAAGGGAAGGCAGGAATTCAGTGTATAGAGTTTGTAAGTGTGTTGGAATGACAGAGCAGAGGCGGTATAAGAAAATTTAGTGTTTATGGGGAGAAATGAAAAAGAAATGTTAAGAGTTCTGCAAATATTTCAGAGAACTTAAAAATATGCTTACAGCCATATTCCAGCAACGTGCACAAAAATGTTATGAAGGTCAGAGAGAACGCAGGACATACGAAGTCACTGACAGTTATAGCTATAGGCACTTACGTTGCAAATGTAAATAAAGTGAATCAAGCTACTTTGGAAATGGGCACTGAGATCACAGCTCTGAACATGGATCCTGGAGTCAGTTTGGGATTCAGGCCCTGGCTTGTCCCTGATCTCAGGCAGACCACTCGATGTTTTGAGCCTTGATGTCCCCGACGTTGAACTGGAGACGATGATCCTATCGACCTGGTTCAGGTTCCCAGCTGATGCGGGGAGCACAGGGTAGATGTTGTGCTGCACATGGAGGCGTCCCAATTGTTGGCTTGAACAACGGTTAACTTGAGACCAGGGACCGTTCACCTGGCCACTCTGCACATGTTGTTCCCTCTGCAAGCTACATAACAACAGCGACCCAGCGTATCAGCCTCTCAGGGTTGCACAACACATCATCACACACACTTTAAAAAACCCCACTTTATCAGCTCACAGTTGTGTAGGTCACAAGGCCAAGCGGTCTCCTGCCTTGTGTCTCAGGGACTGGAACAAAACTGCAACTCAGAGGTTCTATGGCTACTAAAGTTTTTGAAATGACACAGTTCAAAAATGATAAAGCATCCAATGTTGAGTGCCATTTGAACAAATAATAACACTAAAGTATTCTTTTCATATCTAGCTTATTTAGAAATATCACTCCATAATAAATATGGCACTAGTTATGATTTGTTCCTTGACAAATTACAGGATGGTTTTTAAAATTTGTATTTCAGTTGATGGTAGTGGGAGAAGAAGCAGACATAATCAGCTGTTGAGGAAGTGTGTTTGGTTCTATGTGGATTATTATCTTACCATCATCCTCATTGCCAGCAATAGGTCCTTTTGTGCATTACCACAGCTGGCCATTAGGGGTATGGTACTCTAAGTGACTTCAGGAGGCTGGGGCTTGGCAATATGCTGAGCCAGGAAATCCGGGTATCTTCCAGCACTGAAGCTGCTGCCCACAGGAGATAACTCTTGTAATTGTGTTAGCCAGCTGGGGCTGAGGCAACCACCACTGATTTCTCACAGTGCTAGGGGCTGGGTGTTGGCGGTTTGGTGTTGAGGGGCAGGCTGGTGTGCCTTGTTGGTACGTGGCTGTCCTCTTTCTGCGTCTTCACCAGGCACAGAGACCACTTCTTGTTTCTTTCCTAGCAATGGCACCAGTCGCATTGATGAGGGATCCAGTCTCGTGACCCCAGAGCTCCCTCAAGACTCCATGTCCCAGACCCTCACAATGGAATTCAGGATTCAGAAAGGGAGACTGGGGCAACAGAATTCTCCATAGTACCTGAACAAGCCACAACCACAAACAGTTAGCTTCCTATAGTTTGTTTTCTGTGCTACCACTTTATTCTGCTTGATATTAAGGTGACATTCCTGTTATTGTCCTTATAGTGCTGAAGCCACAAAATGGTAACAGGTATTCCAGGTGGGGTGGGGGGAAAGCTTGTTGTAGTTAAAATATGTAGTTTCCAAAATGCTGTATTAAACACTCTTGGGGAAGTTTCTTAATCACAAGCCCTTCCGGGGTAGTTGATAGGCTGCCATTTGCCATGAATCTGTAAGAAGCTGCTCTAATGTGGGATGGGTCCCAAAGTTATTTGGCTGTGAAACTTTTTATTCTCCAGAAACCTATTACCAACTTGAGGAAAAGGAGGCCCGCAGAAAACAATTTGGGAAGCACTGTCTCCAAGTGATGTATAGATTCATTTTCGGCACTTTAGGCACATATTTGGAGGAGCTGTAAAACCATAGCTGGGTCGCACGTGATTAGTAAGGTCCCTTAGCACTAAACGCGTGGTCAAAGATTCATTGCCGAGCTTTGTCCTTCGTTTCCTTCTTTTAAATCTCGATGTCTGTGGCCTTTTTACATTTCTTATACTCCACTTGTGCTGAGGCTAGATATAAGTTCCTTAAGAGTGAAATGAGTCCTATAAATGCAAATTAGGAGAAGTGTCTGCAATCTTCAGAACGAAAGGCCGGTCATCATTATCCACAACGGGCGGGGGCGGGGGAGGAGACACGTGGCTCTAAGTCTCATATATATATTAATTTTTATTGAAATTGGAACTTCAGGACGTAGGGTATTGAACTGGCAACATCATTCACACATTGTCTACTAGGTAATAAAGAATGGCATTTACTGTCACTGCTCCAGGCATTTGGGCATAGAATATGCATTTAATGTAGTTTTATGCCCTCACGAATTTTTAAAAACCTTTTCTTAAATTACAAAAAAATAAAAAAAAAAGAGGGGGTGGCGGAGAGAAATGCTTGTAACATATTCCATGGCCAAATGTCACTTAACTGCCTAACACACCTATTAAGATTCAAGCATTATAAGAAAAGTAGAAACAAACAAGGAATAAAATGCAACATTTATAAAACTGTCAGCATGTCCTTCTTCCTCAGTCTTCCCATGAGACTGGTTTCTAACTTTACATTTCAGGGATGTGGGCACGATTCTCTATGAACAGTATTGCAAAACGAGTGTGACACATCTCATTTCAAAAATGAAAGACGTGCTTCCCCGTGAAGATGCCGCGGCGTGTCAGAGCGCACACTCAAAGATGAAGTCAGGACGAGGTCGCAGGAAGTTGGAAATCTGTTGCAAAGTGCTGGGCTGCCAGTCTGCATCTCTAATTCTAACATGTGTAGCTTTAAGCATTAAAAAAAGGGGGGGGGGTTACAAACAAATCACTCTCCCTCTTTCCCTTAAAGTGATTTTATACGTGTGTTTCTGTCTCCCCTCCCACCCGAGACGTGAACAAACCCTGCTCTCTGAAAGCATTTGCCTATTGTGTTCTAGTGAGTCCTTTGTGTTCTAGTGAGTCAGCGAGCTCACCTTCTTAGGTTTCAGAATGACTTCTTCCTCAGCCTTGCACCCTTGATCTCAGACTCCAAAAGGCAGGCAGAAATGCACGTTCGAGAATTTCAGAGAGGCAGGCAGAGCAGATGCTCCCCGGCTTAACTGACCTATTATTTTGAGTAATTTTTCCGTGCAGCCTCTTGCCTTCTACAATGCTTCCTTCAATGTCTCTGTGTTTGTCTCTTTCCCCTTCTCCCTAAGAAAAAGAGGAGAGAAATAAATAAACCAGCCAGAGCTGTGTTTCATTGTGGTACCCGAAACTGCAGGTTTGAATCCTTGTGCGGCTAACGGAAGAGCACAGCCAAAAGCACACGTGTCAGCCGCGAGCTATGTTTTTGGCTCAAACACCTGCTTTTGCAGAGACCGGTCGGTTGGTATGGGTTTGGGTGGGTAGCAGGGAAATCTGATCCAGCTTTGCGATGCTGCCAGCGTCTGCCCTCGCCTTCTGTGTCCCTGCAGGTCCCCGAACTCATCGCCTTAGAAAGACCTTCGGCTCAGGAGAGTGGGCTGCTCCGGGCGTCAGCTGCGGCGCCCACCGCCTTCCCCCGGCTCCTGGAGCGAGCCCCAGCGAGCGCAGGCGTAGCTCCACTCCCAGCTGATGGGAATCTAGCTGCGAGCCCAGCTGCATTGCCCAAGAAATCCCGCAAAATTCACCTGGCGGGACTGGGAGGCTCACAAAAGCTCTGTGCTCCCCCCACCCCCCCCACCCCAGAGAGAGAGACACTTAAAAATCTCCCAACTTCTTTCCCTGGCTATACTGAGGAAGTTTAGGGGAGTCCCTGACGAGGTGAACCCGGAGACTCGCAGGCACACAATAAGATCTTTCAATCCCCAGGCTGTGGCAGGTGTGAAGTGTAGACAATACTGGCAATTCGGGGCGGGGGCGGCAGGTGCTGGGCGTGGCTGGGGTCGCCTGCTTTTCTCTCCCGGGAGCGGAGCGGCGCGGGGAGAGGGGGCAGGCTGGCTGCAGGGCTGGTGTTGGTGGAGGGAGAGCGAGGAGGGTTGGGAGGAGACGGGGATAGGCGGGGAGAGGAGGAGGAGCGGCGGCTGGGCTCACACGCACGCCGCCTCTGTTTGTACACAGTGCGCTCCCGGCCGCCGCTCGCTCGCCTCCCGCCTCATTGTTCTCCACGTCGGCAGCCCCGCAGTGGCGGCGCCGAGAGCCGCGCGGGGCCCCGGAGCCGCGGGAGCCCGCACCGCGCCCGCCCGCAGGCGGCCCCGCGAGCTGCCCGCCGCCGGCCCGGACGCCCGTTAGCCGCGCCCGCGCGCCGCCTCTCCGGGAACTGCTGGCCCGGCGCGCCGCGCGCAGGCTGCCCGCCTTCCCCGAGCCTCGTCCTCGGCCGCCCGGCCCCTGGCGACGACCCCTCGGCACCCCGGAGGAGCGCGCCCGGACACCGCACCATGAGGCGCGCCGTGGCCGCCTGGCTCTTGCTTGGCCTCAGCCTCGGAGTCCCTCAGCTCGGTAGAGGTGAGGAGGCGGCGGCGGGGCCTGGCTGGACGGGTGCGGGGATGTGCGGGAACCCCCTGGGACTGGCACGCAGGGGCGCTGGAGGCGGTCCCGGCGCGGGCCGAGGGTGCGTGCGCCCTGGAAGTGCCCGGAGAAAGTGCTCGCCAAGTGCGCGGGTCTGAGGGAGACCGAGGGGTGCTGAGGGACACCGAGGGGTGCTGAGGGACGGAGGGCGGAACGAGGCTCCGCGGTGGAATACAGCAGCGTGGGGGCACCGAGGGCTCCGGGGCCGGGGTGCCAGGGGCGGCGGCTGTCGGGCGGGCTTCGGCGGGGGACCGGGCAGCCCGGGGGCGCTGGGGAAGGAGGCCGGGGAGCGCCAGGCCGGGCTGGGACAAGCCCCTGCCACCCTGCGCCGGCCCTAGGGGCTGGGGCGTGGGAGAGGCAGGTCCCTCGGACTGCGTCCCTTCCTCCCGGGCTCGGCATGGCTCAGCACGCACACCTCCCCGTCTCCGCCCCGCAGCCTGTGCCCGCCCGGGAGCCGGCCAGCCTCGAGCTGGCTCCTCGGAGCCGAAAAGTTGTAGGAGTCACGCTGGCCGTGCTTTCCGTGACTTGCAGGAAGGCAGGCAGGGCGGGGGCGGGCAAAAACACCTGTGAAAAAATCTTGGGGGACGTGGGTGAGTCTCCCGCCGAGTTGCGCAGGCGAGCCGTCGGGGTCGGGCTGAGCCCTGCCCGGCGCGGTCTCCCTGTCGCCGGCCGCCGAGTGGGAGCCCAGAAAGGGCAGAAGGACGCAGGGGAAGCGGGCAGCTTCGGGCGAAGCCTAGGTCGCACCGCCCGGTTGCCCAGAGCAGACCCTGCGTGAACAGGCTTCCCCACAGTGCACGCACCCGTGGGCGCCACCCCCGGGGCATTCGGAGGGTTCCAGGGCAGCTGCCCGCGGTTCGGGGAGGAGGCCTGGCCGCACCTTGCTCGGGCGCCCTCCCTCCGGCACGCGGCCCTCCGGTGCGTGAGTGTGGAAGGGAGCACTCGCCGCGATCCCCTCGCGCAGCGACCCGAGCAGGCCCGGCCGCCCCTCGGCGGGAGGCTAGGGGAGCGGTGGGCTCCGCAGCCGGCTCCGGCCCAGGCTTTTTTCTTTTTCCCCAGCTCTGATTTCCCGACTGGATTCCTTCCTTACTTTGATCCTTCACAGGGAAGAACTGAAGGCACTCTCATGTCTCGTCCTCCTTACCCCCCACCTGCCTCCCAGCGTGAACACACACACACACACACACACACACACACACACACACACACACACACACACACACACACACACACACACACACACACACACACACACACACACACACACACACACACACACACACACACACACACACACACACACACACACACACACGGCCGCTGCCACGCACCCGCACCGCGCTCCCGCCGCACGCGTAACGAAGTGCAGCGCACGCGGGGGGGCGCGCGGCTTGCAGAGGGGACTGTGCGCCCGGCGGTTAGTGGGCGTAGGTGGGTGGTGAGGCCAGGATTCCTGAGCGCGCGGGGAACAGGGACGAGCCCCCCTGGCTCCTGGCCTGGACCTTGGTGTCCAGGAGGAACCCTTGCGGAGCGCACGGTTCCCCGCAGCAGCAGCCGCGGTCAAGCTGGCAGTGGAGTGGGTGCTTGGATCTCCCACTCGGTTCTGCCTAGAGGATGCAGGCAAGGAGTGCTCCGCACTCGCCCGGTGGCTTTTTCTTCGGGGAGAGGGAGCCTGGGCTTTAGGGAAGCAAGCTGCAGTAATGCATTCACCTTGTCCTTTGACACTCACCCGGGCTTGGGTTCTGTGGAGGAAGGCAGTATGCAGTTGGCTGTGACAGCTCAGAGCAATTAAACTTTGGGCCAACTTAAAGAAGCTGGAGTTGACCCCAGGCCGCTCCATCAGGAACCCGCTGCCCCTGTCCTTGCGTGAGTGGATGTTTCCCCACTGTGTGAGGTTCACGCCTGCAATTTGATAAGGAAGGCCTTGTGACTCCCTTAATGAGTCGCCTTTATTTTAAAATTAAACCAATGGATCAGTCAGATTGAATATTTTATTAGCTGTTAAATTATTCATCATTATGGGTTGCTCTAAAAAAAATTCAATAACAAGCACACGGTTGCCAGCAGCACGTGACAGCTTAGGCAGTTGGGCCGCAAGCTTGTGGTTTGTGCCCTAAGCGGATGGCCCCGGCCAGAACCATCGAGACTGGCACTTGGCATTGCTCCACTCTAGCCAGGGTGGTTCCTAGTTAACTGGAGTCAATCCTTGCCCGAACACTCTCCCTCTCTGCCTTAGCTCTGAGAATCATGTGATAGTATTTGTGCAGAAATAACAGATTTCTGTATAATACTTGTTTTCACACACTGGTGTCTCAATCGGCTCGCCCATCCATTCACTTTGTAGTTTCAAACCAAAGATGAAAGATTTATTCCTGACCAGTTTTTGAAATGCCAAATTAACAGTCGTAATTAAGTGAAATACAGCTGGCGGCTGTGGCCGTGTTTCAAGAGGGAATGCACTTCTCGGCACCTTGGGCTCCATTGTCTGTGTGAAATAGTGTGAGCTATAGAGCTAGAACAAAACGGTAGCATTCCCCCTGTACTACTGGAAAACACTGGGTTGCCAGTTTGGAATCTAACCTGAAAAACCACACAGTGGATTTCATTGCTGTTGATCAAGATCAAGTTTTTAAGCTCCATAAAGTTTTCTTAAAACTTTTTTTTTTTTTGAAGTTTTGGATAGTGGGTTGGGCTACGTGCTGTGGTTTTGTGTGCGGTGTTTGTAACAATGGCCTCATTGGATAGTTTGCTAAAGCCTAAGAAAGCCACCCTGACGGTTGCTGTTCACTGTATCCCCTTGAAGGCGCTGTGGCTTTGAGTGTGACTGATGATGTAACAGGTTTGGGGGAGGATAAATTATGCCATGTGGATGATTAGTGAAAAATAGAAAAGTTTGGAAATATGTGGTTAGTTGTTTTTGACAGACATCATAAAAGAAAAAAAAAATCACAGAAAAGTAAAGCCAAGCCCCACTTGTGGTCGAGTTCTTAACCTGTGGTTTGAGGAAGATGGCCAGCATTTGTGCTTTTTATCAGAACACATGCAGTGATTGGGTTTTCGGTAAATGCAGGTGAAGGTATTTGCCGTCACCTGGTTTTCCAGGTGAGCAAAGTCCTGTTGGAAATGAGTCTCAGGGTTTCCCTTTCAGAATCCTGTTAGAAGCATAGGCCTAGAAGTGCTTAAACTGAATGAATTACTGCCTAATTGTGATGGAGAATACCTTGACAAAGTCTGGGCTTGTGTTTGAGAGCACCCTGGACAGGAAGAGGAGTGTGGCAGTCAGCTGTCCTCTCACCACCAGGTGTCAGAATAATCAGTGGAGATCTTTAAAGAGAGAACCATAAATGGTCATTTACAAATCCACAGAAAATGGCTTTGTACCCTGTATGAAGCTGCTTCCTGGGAACGAGGGAGAGAGCCTACCCCGTTTACTATAGGACCTTAACTGGGGTGTCCTGTTGCCTGACTGAACACAGCAACCTGCACACTTAAGTTGAGCCATTTGTTAACCAGAGTCTCCCGTGTCCTTACCAAGCGGATATGGAGCTGGGAGGCACCAGTGCGGTCACTGTGGGAGTTTTAGCACACTTTGCTTGCTCTCCATGCCAGCTGTTGGCTTTGGTAATGGGAATTTGATTACCTTGGTTCACAGGAATGTGTGCGTTCAGCTTCATGCCTGCACATACGTAACACATGTGGAAGTGAGGGCTCAGATTGGTCTTTTTCCCTCGTGGTTGCCAAGTGTATGTGGCCTGGAGCCAGCAGGTTCCCAAAGAGGTGACATGGCACGATAAAGCATTGCCCATTCCAGCCAGCCATGAATCCCTTTATAGGCACCTGGTGAGAGACAATAACCGACAGTGACTTGAGGTCGTTTATTTTAGTTTTAATTGACTTCTCTTCAAAAATTAGTCCTAGCATCTGGTGGCACCGCCCTGAAGGCTGCTACACGCTTGCTGTTAATCGGTGCCTACAAGTTCTCTCCATTTTTTTTTTATGCATTTGCTGACATCAAGCCAAACAGCTGCTTTCAGTAGCATCCTTTCTGTGTCAGATTCTTAAAATAAAAAGCCTCTCTTCCTCCCCTCTTCTTTCCCCTTCTCTCCCCCTCCCCCATCTCTCCCTCATCCTGGTTGCTTGCTCTCTCTGTCTCCGCTCTCTGTCCTCACCATCCTTTCCTTTGCGGGGTGCCCACTGAGGCACTCCATGTGCTGGACACTCTTACTAGAAAGTTGCAAACCAGCAAACCTGAAGAAATGTGCTGTTTTGTCTTGGAGGGGAAAGGAAAAAAGCCTACCCAATCCCGAGTTGGAAAAACCTCAGTGAAAATGAAGCGTGGCCTGAGTTGTGAGCAGCTCCAGGGCCGTGACTTGTTTGGGGCCTTGTGTGAAGCTGCCCACTGCGCAGTGGTTTCCAGCCACCGTTGGTGGAGCGGGCCCTTGCCCTATGTGGTGATCCGCACAGCGCCAGTTGAGAACCCTTAGGAAAGAATCAGAAAACTCACGACTGCCTGAAGTTAGGGATGTTATGCAGAGGCCCTAGGTAGGGCGTTGTGGAAAAGTTTCTTTCGCGTGGCTTTTCAAGTTCCTGGACTCTCTAGAAAGTGGGTCTGAGAGAATGAAATGTACATGAAATGATAGGGAAGGCGCACACAGCAATGAAGTATGCATACAAAGGAGACCAGCAAATGATACATAGAAGTAGGGATGTCTTCTAGTGTAGGGCTGGGGCTGTTTAGAGACAGAATGTGTGTGTGTGTGTGTGTGTGTGTGTGTGTGTGTGAAAGAGAGAGAGACAGAATGAGAATGAATGAATGAATGGTGAGGGGAAAGTGTCAAGGCCCAAACACATGACCTTGGGCATGAATAGTACAATAATCGATGCCATTATTGAACTTACGCCCTAAAGAAAGGCTCACTGCTTGTGCTCCATGTTTCAAGGACACCAAAGCAGCATACACAATAGGAAAAATTCTTGTCAGAACTGTTTCGTCTTGGTCTTGAAAACTTGCTTACTGGTTGAGGAGGCACCTGGAGAAGACTCTTATTTGGAAACTTTGTCATCACGCCAGAGAAAGTGTTATCCTGTAATTTTTATTGATTTTTTTTCACCCCAGAGTAATGAAGTAATGGCCTTGTAAAACCTAGAGCTCAATTTTGCAAGAAAAGGAGTGGCCCTCTCGACGCAGACAAGGCATCCTGCAACTATGTGGTTGTATTTTAGAAGAAACCGTACTGCTGTTTTGCTTTTAGAAGCACACGATTGCAGTAGTAAGAGCTGTGTAGGATTTATTCAACAGAAGGTTTATAGTGCATGACACAGAATAGAGGATTTAAGTCAAAGAATTAGGTGAAAGCTTTTTAAGCACTAAAGCACTTCGGGATGTGATTGTTACTATGGAGAAGGAGGAGTGCCTGAGTTTTACATTCTGTTTGCCAAAACATGTGTTATCAGGCCGATTGAGCTCTTAATATGGCATCGTGTGCCACAGATGGGCAGGCCACGTCTGAATCCCTAGTTAGACGGGCATGTTCTTGATTTGAAAGTCACCTGGACGCAAGGTTAGACCACCATGTGTTTTTCAAGACTTGTACTTGGCGCTTGGCAGTGGGTTATTTGGAACATGCAAAGTAATCCTTTAAGCCCCTTGTACCGAGGTCAGAATGACATTTAGATTTTCACTGACGCTACAGGTTGTATGAGGTCAGCCAGGGTGAAAAAGGATTCATGGTACAGAGGAGAAAATCCCAAGACAGTCAAGTGGAACCAGTGCAGAACACATTGGTTGAAATGATGAGCAGTGTCCTTCCAGTAATGTACGTCTTCCCCCTGCCAGTCATGCAAGAGTCCTCTGTCCATCTTCACATCTAGGTCATCATCAGGCTTTGTCCCTCCCAGGTGTTGCCTCAACTTCAGTTTTCACACTGTTATCCGCACTCCTCTCATATTTATTTTTGCTTTTTACTCTCTTGTAGTCTCACTCTATTCTAACCCCTAAGTCTTGTAGAATGTCACCCACGAACAAAAACCACATGACGGTTCATGGTGCTTTGAACATTTGTAATCAAGTTGTTGTTGCGTGTTTGGTGCTTCAGCTCTAGTACCTTGGGCTAGTGCTGGACAGAACCAACCCCAGAGCCAAGCAGCAGCCCCGGAACAACCAGGTTCACTCAGCCGGCCGCCCTGCACAGACCTGCCCCTTGCACACCCGAGTGTGCCCTTAGAAGTGTTTGCACATTTGAGGCAGCTGTAAGCATTTTATATAAAAATAGGTCAGAAGTAGTTTGAGGAACCGTGAAAGCTTTGTTTCTTACTTTCTTACATAACCCTCTCTTGCAGAGCTTGTTGTTAAGTGAGCCTACGTTGAAAGCATTTTCCCTCTGCTGCTCCTCCTGCAAGAGCACTGTTAAAAATGTAACGTTCAAGTGCAGCAAGGATGTGAAGTGCTTTCCATGTTAGGAATCTGCACTTAGGGACCGGGCTCTGCCTTAGCGGCTAAGGCATCACGTCCCACATCCGGGGTCTAGTTGGAGTCCTGGCTCTGACTTCTGGCTGCAGCTTCCTGGATCCTGGGAGCCAGCAGCGAGTTCTGGCAGCCATGTTGGAGCCCTCAGTTGGGTTCCTATCTTGGCTTCAGCCTCTTGCTTGTGTTGCAGGTGTGTGAGAGTGGAGCAGAAGAAGGAAGCACTGTTTCTTACTGTTTTAACAGATTTCTTCCTATTTGAAGGGCACATTTACAGAGAGAAGTAGGGAAAGAGAGAAAGAGAGAGATCCTCCTTCTACTGGTTCACTCTGCAAATGGCCAATGGTTGGAGCTGAACCAGTCTGAATCCAGGAGCCTGGAACGTCCCCCAAGCCTCCTGCATGAGGTTCCAAGGACTTGAGCCATCCTTTGCTGCTTTCCCAGGCCATAAACAGAAAGCTGGTGGAGTGGAGCAGCTAGGGCTAGAACCAGTATTGTTCCAGTCCTGCCTGTCCCAGAACTGCAGGTGGAGATTAGCATGCTATGCCACTGCAGCAGCCCCTCTTTTCTCTTTGTATGTCTCAAATATATATATATATATATATATATATCTAATAGTTAAATTCTGTAAACATATTTATATAATTAAACAAAATAGGAATCCCCAACAAAAAAAGAGCTTCCAAGTGAAACAAAGGTTCTAACAGTTCTGGCTAACTTGAATTTTGACCTACAGACAATCCTTTTTTTTTTTTTTTAATTTGAGGGGAGCATTATTCTGTCTTGTTCTCTTTATCTGGGGCCTGACACCGTAATAGCCTAAGTGCTACCAAAACACTGCCACGGCTCCTCAGACGCGGTAAGCAATCCGGTGTGTGTTGAGCACCCACTCTGCACCCCCCTCTTGGGGTCAGCCTTGTGAATTCTCACAGCTCTACGAGGCAGGGGACCAGCAGGCTCAGTATTGTCCTGTGAGCACACAGCTCCTTAGCAGCTAGTGAGAATAAAGCTGAGTTCAGATGTCAAGGCCACCATCAACTACGGAAGGAAGCCGGTGCCTCTGAGTCGCACGTGCTGTATGTGACCGAGGCCTCTTGTCAAGGGGACTTGATTATCCATCACTCACACAGCTCGTCTCTAACCAAATGGCTGCTGGTTATTTTCGAAATTGAAGTCGACAGAAGTGCCATAACTCTGCAAGTTCAGATCTCAGGGCCTATGCCTTTTGCTTAGAGTTCATATGACATGCAGAGCCACGTGAGGGGCGGAGGGAGGAGCCAAGAACTGGGGAGAAAGTCGGGAGAGAGTTTTCTCCCAAATTTAACCGGTGTGAAGTTCTGGTTTCTTTCTAGCGCTTCTCCGTCCTGTCCCACTGCTGTGTAGGAATGACTCCTTCCATCATTCTCAGATGCTTAGGAAGGTAAAAAGGTTAGTAGAAGTTTAACTTGCACTAGTTTCGTGAAGGCATTTTAATTTGTCTTCCTCATTTAATGCCTTTTTTGTGTTTTTAATATAACTGCATTAAGACATTTCAGCCAAACAAAGTCACCGGATGATCTGAAGCCAAATCAACTAGAAAACCATGGGTTGTTTAAACAGTTGTTTAACCAAAATCTAAACATTCAGGCTTGATGAAGTATTTTCCAAGGTCATGGAAAGGTCTCCGTTTGGTAGGACGACATCTCCTCTGCATCAGCAGAGTACTTGACAATGGACAAGCGTCGCCACACCCGTTCTGGATTCCCTTCATCATTCCCCCCGCCTATTAGGGAAAGGATTCTTACTCATAATTAAGAGAAGGGGAACCCGAGAGCCCTAGGATGTGTGACCTGAAGTGCAGGGCATCACTGGTGTTTGCTCATGAGCCGTGTGTTCTGAGAGCAGAGCTTGTACTGTTTGTGCAGAATCGCTCTGCTTGGGGCCATTAGAGTGGTGCTTGGCTTGCTTTTCTTTTTCTTTTCTTTTTTTCTTTTTTGGACTCATGTTTTTATTGGAAGGGTAGATTTACAGAGAGATCTTCCATCTGCTGGTTCACTCCCCACATGGCTTCAATGGCCAGAGCTGAGCTGATCCAAAGCCAGGAGCCACTAGTTTCTTCCAGGTATCCCACACGGGTGCAGGGTCCCAAGGCTTTGGGCTGTCCTTGACTGCTTTCCCAGCCACAGGCAGGGAGCTGGATGGGAAGTGGGGCAGCTGGGACTTGGATGGGTACCCATATGGGATCCTGGTGCAAACAAGGTGAGGATTTAGCCACTTGGCTACCAGGCTGGGCCTGCCTTTCCCTTCTTGGACTCCGCTGAATTTTTTTTTGAAAATTTGGTTGCATACCGCAGTTGGATGTGTATGAACAGGCCTTGCCAGTAGCAAGTGGCACTCAGTTCCTCTCTGGAGCCCCCAGGGTCCTTCCTGGCATCCTCTGTCCTCCATGGTTCCTGGGCCTGGTTTCTTCCCTTGCCACGTGTCCACTAAGACACATTTTTCCAGTGGGTGTGGGGCTCTCTTAAGATTCGAGGTTAGTCTTCCAGCATGTTCCCAGCTCTGGCAGTGCCCATCTTTAGTTTTAGGGCACTCTCTGGCACTGCTCTTTATTAGTAGTTTCCATTGACGATGATTACTCAGCGAACAGCAATATTTTCTGTTTCCCAGACTTTCCAGCTCTTAACTTGAATTTCCATGATTGTGCCTTTTTCTCCCTCCTTTCATGGAAGCTGCTGTTGGTCTCGGTTCTGGTTCTCAGTCCTCCTCGTCCTCACCTCTGTTTTGCAGCCTGACCTCTGAGGTCTTTCCCATTCTAACACGGACTCAGCCATTTATTAGTTTCTCCAGTGGTATCATTGATGCTTGCTTTATTTTCCTGGGTGATTTCAACAGCATTGTGGAATTCTAATGACAAAATTAAAGAATCTGGGCCTGGTGGGGTAGCCTAGCAGCTAAAGTCCTCGCCTTGCACATACTGGGATACTAGATGGGTGCCAGTAAGTGTTTTGGTGGCCCCGCTTCCCATCTAGCTCCCTGTTTGTGGCCTGGGAATACAGTCGAGGATGGCCCAAAGCCTTGGGACCCTGCACCCACGTGGGAGCCCTGGAAGAAGCCCCTGGATCCTGGCTTTAGATCCACGTAGCCCTGGCTGTTACAGCCACTTGGACAGGGAATCAGCAGATGGAAGTCCTGTCTGTCTTTTCAGTAAAACAAATAATTAAATAATCTATTTAATTAAACTTATTTAATAATCTAAGTAGATTAAAGAATCTTTTTCCAGTCAGTATTCTTTGAGATGGCTTTCACCTTGCAGCCCTGGACACATTAAGTTCACCATGGTAAGCAGCACATCTCACTAACAACAACGCTTTTAGACACTTTGCTTTTGTGTTTGTCTACAAGTCATAGCCCACCCAGTGGGACTCTGCGCAGTCTGCTCCACAGCTGAGGCAGATGTTGGAGAGCACAAAAGGTTGTTGGCACCCAGAACTAGGGCTTATATCTCCAAACGCAGGAATCCGTTCTCCATGACACAGTTGCAGAGAAAAGCCCCAAATCCCCAGAAGGCTCCCTGCTAAATTTAACGCGCTGCTGGGGGATGCAGGCCTTGTGCAGTCATGCCCTGACCTACTTTCATCCTGCTCCGGTGGTCCCTCCGCGGAGCTGCACAGCTCAGGGTCCCGGTGGTCCCTCCGCGGAGCTGCACAGCTGAGGATCCCAGTGGTCCTTCCGCAGGGCTGCACAGCTCAGGGTCCCGAGTGAGACGTGTGTCTGAACTTAGGCTCCTGGAGTGATGGAGATGAGCTGTGTGCTCGCTCCGTGGCATTCCTCCTCATCCTGGAATGGATCCTTGGCCCCAGAGGTTCTCATTGGAAACAATTAGCATTATTTGGGAGGGGGCGGTTTTTTTTTTTTTTTTTTTTTGTCTTCTAGACTACAGTTGTGTAACACTCTACAGGACAAATTCTTTTCACCTCAAGTTTACATTTTTCAAATATTTGTAAACCTTAATGTTTTCTTTGGTTTCTGACATGCTAGAGTTGTACATGTTTTTTTCCCCTTTAATCTCTCCTTGTAAGCCTTTCTTTCATGATGTGAGTCGTTTCATTTGGACTCCATCCAAGTAGCCTACATATTTATTCCGCAAGCAAGCCAAGAATCCAACAGAGAATTCTGGGGACATGATTCCCTGAAATACTGGCACATGGAGACATTGTAGTTGTTTTTTTTTTTAATTATAAAATTACATTCTTAATTTTCAATTTGTTGTTTCTCTGTTTATTTTTTCCCCATTAGGCCACCCCTTTTTCAATTAATATGCAGTTGGATCATGCTCCCTGCCACGCTCACACCTAATCTTGTTTGGAATTGGACTGCTCTAGAATTTTACTTGAAGCTTTCTCATCCTGTAGGCAGTGTGATTGGTACTATCCTGTGATGTATGCTTTCCCCACTCAGATCTTGGAATGAGCTGACTTCATTTCCTGAAAATGCTGTGACTGGGGTGTTGATTGCTATTTTAATGTCAAGTACATATCTGCTGGTGAATGCTACAGCACCCAAACCCTTATCCTTGGTTTCCATTTCGTATGTGCTCTGTGCCGGCTCTTCGATGTGTTGCTTGTTGTCTTGAAGCTCTCCTTGAGCAGCTGTTTCTCTGCTCCATCTGGTCTGGTGTCTTCTCCATGTTATCCTGCCTGTGCTCCAAACTTCGTCCTATAGACTTGGGAGTGTCTTTCTCTTGGATCCTCTGAAGGAAACTCGGGCTCCGGCATGCTCGCATGCTCACTTTCTGTCTCCCTCTCTCCCTCCCTCCCTCCCTCCCTCCCTCCTCCTTCCCTCCCTCCCTCCTCCTTCCCTTTCCTTCCCTCTCCCTCCCCCTCCATCTCCCTCCCTCCCTCTCTCTCCTTCTTTCTCCCTTTCTCGCTTGTGCTCTCTCTCTCCCTCCCTCCCCCCTCCCTGTTTCTCTCTCTCTGACACACACTCCCCTGCCGTTGTTTTCTATCATAACTCTTTTCCAGCATCCTAGTTCTGTAGCTTGTTTCTCATTGCTGTTTCATCTTGTGTTCTGAGTGCTGTGAGTTGGGAGAGTGCAGCAAGAATATCCTGGGTATTGATTTCTGACGGATATCCACCTCCCAACATGGCGTCTCATGCATAGGAGATATTCACTTCATGTTTAAGCTTGCATGCATCATGGGTGAAAGATGACTGCTGGAGCACACCTTCTTTATAGTTAATGTAAAGCGAGTTTTTTTTTCTTTTTTGGATGGGCTCCTTCAGTTATTTAATAAATCCTCATCTCCTCAGAGTACTGATGCATGGACTTGAAGGAACACATTTTTAAGAAGTAATAAGTACTTGAATGGTGGCAAGCTCTAAGACCGGACTGAATAAATAACCCACCATTTCCGTAGCCATCTAATTTATAAACACCCAGACAACAAAGATTTGGGGTATAGTTTAAATTCTCATTTTGCAGTAGAGTAGTGGCAACTTTGTATGGATGACAGCTTGAGACTGTCACTTGATTACTAAGCTTGACAAGCTTGGTGGTGTTTTTAATTGTTGGATGAAGGAGCTGCAGATAGCCTTTGGATCTGCTAATTGCCTTGGTGCTGGGAAGTCCCTCCCAGGAGCAGCAGAGGCAGCAGCGTTGCATCCCTCCAGCCCTGACTCCCTTGCTCCCTCCCGCTGCGCTGAACACACACCTGCTCTACCTGGAGCTGCTTGGCAGAGTGAAGGCGGCCTTGGGAGGTGGCTCCTGGGAGTTGTCACCCTGCTGTGTGTGCCCCTGGAAGCAGTCAGGGCTTCCACTTTTTTTTCTTTATTTTGCAATGCAGTCTCTCTTCCCTCTCCCCATGATCCCTGCCCTCCCCACCCTTCTCCCCTCCAGTCTTACAGTAGGTGTCTTTCCTGGACCCTCACAAGTCCATCACACTGAGGTGTCTACCAGCAATGTAGGAGATTATCTGCCATTTCGCTGAGTCCATCCTTGTACTGGGTGCACGGGGTCTTCTCTGTTTCTACCTATGGACATACTTATTTCGCTACATCTCCATTATACATTCCCTCAGGTTCAGTCCTCCACAGGTTGAGAGAAATATGTATATATAATCTTCATGAGATTGTTAATGCCCCCTTTACCACTGTTATTCTACCCTTGGGTAATGATGATCTAGTTCTTATTATACTTCCATTAGAGCCACATGGGTCTACAGAAAGATGTTGGACACGCTTTTGCATCACCCTAGCATCACATTGATGCCTTTGTTACAAGTTCGGTAACACCATGGCCACTTACACTTTTCTTAAACGCCCCAGGGACACTTACAAGGATGTCTGTGCTTGCGATTGCACTCATTGTGTGATTTCCACTTCTAGCCTGAAGGTGCTAAAAGGGACCTATGTTTCCAAAAAGTGTATCAGGGAGACAGCTGTACAGAGTAAAAACTACAGAATCTAGCACTTTTTATGAACATGATAAGAGAACTTTTGGAAATGGTTTTTCTTTGTTTAAGGCAGGGTGGTTCATGTTTCTTTAAAACTCTAATTTTCTTTTTTTTTTAGTTTCTGAGCCAGTAAACATTACTTTTCAACAGAGTATAATGGTAAAATTTTGGTATACTTATGTAGAGGCTTAAATGGCTATCTGAAAGAAATACTATTGAAGCAAGTGTATGATATAGGGATTTTTAAACTTTGTATTTACTCTGATAACTGTGATAAAATTTACAGTCTTTAGGTGAGTGGTACAAATGCATTCATGATATACCACCACTGCCACAACCCATGCTTCTAGTTTGCATTTTGTGCAGGTGAAACCTCACACTCATTAAGCTATACCCACCCAGTCCTCCCAGGGCTCCCATTCCCCCCTGCCCCCCCCATCCCCCATGTCTCCCTGCCTTGTTTCTCTCTGAATCTGACTAACTGCAGGTGTTAAGTGGAATCCTGTGACATTGAACCCATGTGGGGTGCCAGCACTGCACATGGTTATTTACCTGTGAGCTCACCACACCTGCCCCGGATCTTAGCATCTATAAAGTCCTGAGGTGATGCGTTTGTCTTGCTCTTTCCTCCCTGCCTTCATCCTCCTTTCCTCTCTCCTCTCCTCTCTCATTCTCTCCTTTCCCACTTCCCTCCCCCTCCCATCTCCCTCCATTCTCCCTCCTTTCTTCCCCTCTCCCTCCCTCCCTTCTTCCCTCTTCCCCGCTCCTCTCTTTTTGTCTTGATATGTGTAATATATTTAGGCTTTTCTACATATTTGAAAGGATAGAACCACATTACCTGCGAAAACAAATAAAAATACTCCTTCCATTCCAGTTTGGATGCTGTGAATTTTTTCTGTGTCTAGAACTGCCTGTAGCAGTTCACACGGACATAGCAGGAGTAGGCATCCTTACCTTGCGCAGGGTCTTAGAGGAAGAAATCTGTCCTCATGATCTTTTATTGCAAAATTTCTATCCCTAGCTCTTTAAGTGCTTATTTTTGTTCATCGTAAAAGGGTGGCGACTTGTCTAATACCTTTTCTCTGTATCAGCTGAGATGCTCAGGTAGATGATTTCTCAAAAATATGTCCGTGTTGAAGCAAGCCTGAATTCCGGGAATAAAATCCCGTTTGCTTAGGGGTCCTGCTGAGCTTGGGTTGTTGATGGTTTGCTCTTGATCTTTGCAGAAGTGGTTGTTAGGGACTTTTGCGTTCTCTTCCTGTGGGATCTTTGCCTGGCTTTGATTTCAGGCTAATGCTGGTCTCCTAGAATGAGTTACAAAGTGTTCCCTCCTCTTCACATTCTTGCAACTACTGGAGAGGGCTTGAACAGTTCCTCAGTTCCTCTTTCCCTGTTAGATACAGTTGAGCCACCTGGCCCGTGGCTTCCCTGTCTCAGGAGATCTTCCATGCCTGCTTTGTTCTCTTTAGGGGCTGGCCTCCCTGAGTTCTTCTCACCCGGATTCCTGAGCCTCCTGGGTGCTCATATACATGTGTTCCATCTCATTGGGGTGTCATTGCTACTTCTTTCAATACGCTGCTGCCCCTTATGCATGATTTTTCTCTCCATTATTTTAATTCCTCTAGCCAATGAGGATCTGAAAATATGAATGTGGGGAAACTCCTGAAGTAAATAACAAATTCTGAACTGTACTCGTTTCAGTAGCATGCTGCTGCTGTGTACTGATCTGGGACACAAATCACCTCTGAGTTGAGCAAGTGATGTACGCTGCAAATGTCCCTCACCCATGGGTGCACGTTCAGTGATCAGATCCCAAGTGACCAGGTCACAGTGCTTGTTTCCAAGTCACTTTGCCTTGCTAATGATCCTGAAGCACAGCATAATGGTGCTGGAAATTGAGGGGAGAATCAGTGAGAAGCCATGAAATGGCTCCTTCAAGTGTAAATGGGGAAGTTCTCAAAGCCATAAACAGAAGAAAGAAAAAAATATTAACGTGCTGAGGTCACAAAAAATTTCTATCTGAGATTGCAAGAAAGGAAAAACGCCTGTGGTTGTTTTGCTGGTGCACCTCCCACTGCTGGTTGCAGTGTGTGGGAAGTGCTAGGAAAGACGGGAAGGCCATGAAAGCATAGGGGTTGGTGCTGTCTGCCTTCAGTTGTCCACGGGAGCTCTTGCAGCAGGTCCAGGCGTCTTCTCAGCTTGTTCACATGGAAGCATGCAGTTCACACTTCATTTCATTGTAGAAAACAATATTGAGGTCATTTAGCAACACAGACATGAGAACCATTGCTTCCAAATATGGAGTTACTGGAAGTCATGCTTGGGCAGTGATAGCTTGAATTGGCCATTTTCTTTGACTTAAGAAATCTTCGAAAGACTATGAGTTAGATACAGGTTTGAAAACTGAAGGCACACTTAGATGCTTTGTTCGTTCCTTAGGTCTTACAGAAAAGGAGATCAAAGCAAAATGATTTGATGAACCATTTGCCTATAGTATCAGAACTTAAACCTGGTTGTTTCATTTGTTGGAATAATAATAAAACTGTGTGGGTAAGGAGTTTATGTTACGTGCATTTAATTCTACTAATCCAGGAGTTTAAAGTGGAAGCCACTTTAGGAACCATGTTAACGTGTGCTGTGATTAAATCCATTTTTTCTGCCCTTGCTGGCATTTGGGAAATTGGTTAATGCATAGGCTGTGTTGCATATTCTTTGTAGGAATCTGCTACAGCTTATTACAGTGAAGGACATTACTCCAACAGCATCATGAAACTCACTGGAAAGTCATATGTCTAGCTAACATTTCAAATAACGAAATCTTTACAAGGAAAGAAAAGTAAGCTGAACTTTCTAACAATCTTTCCTGTCAAAAGTTATGTAGCCTTTAAAAACCACAGGAAGTAATAAAATTTAGAATTTCCCATGTTCACATTATTTGCCTTGAAATGAACATAACATTGTAACCACATTGGATAAAGTGCTCATTGTATTTGCAAAAATGCTAATGGTTATAGTTACTCTCAGCTTTTCACATAACAGACTCATTCATGCATCAAGATTTTGTGGAGTGTTCATTTTGCTTTAGAAGTTTAGATTGTGCATTTGTGTGTGTGTGTGTGTGATGGCCTTACGCAGAAGTGGGAGTGTGTGTGTGTGTGTGTGTGAGAGAGAGAGAGAGAGTGAGGTATCTGTGTGATGTTACCTCAGAAGGGTAGCATGGACTGGATCTGTTGTTTCATACCTAGACTGTCCCCAAAATTCAGAGATTTTTCCTTTGGACAGGCTAAATGACACCCGTCCGTTGTCTGTGCTTTCCACAGCTGCTGGTTTTCAAAAACCAGCCATGCCATGCAGCAGAACGTGCGGCTCTGTGCTGCTCATCGCTGGCTGCTTTTCGGCACATCTAAAGATGTGACATGGTTACCTTGTGCTTGAGAGAAAGCTTTGCTCGAGGGACCTTGCTGTGTCATTGGATGAGATCCCAATCAATTGGTTTTCTTTTCATTTTCTTAGGTGGGCGAATACTTGCCTGGGTTATTGGAAAAGGAGTTGCATTTCTCTTGAGTGCGAGGCCATTGATTGTAGTGTTCCTGTTCTCAGTCCTGTGAACTGGACGTACCACACAGGATTCCTGCAAAATAAAACCAAAATGTCCAGCAAGATTATTTTTTTTTAATAAGAGATGACCTGCATTTGAAAAGTTGAAAAGCAAATTTGAAATTTGCTTAGGTCTCTTTTTCTCTGGTGTTTACTGAGGTTTTCATTTCAGGAATGACTGTTCTAGAGCTTACAGCCTATGCAAGGGATGGCATTATTATTATTTTTTATTATATTTTGGTAATCTTTACATTGTTGATTAGGGTAAAAAGTTACAAGGGCTAAAGGGAATATTGAGGTGAAGCCCCACCCAGTCTCCCTTCCACCCCAGGTCCAGGATGTAGGGTTTGCTCTGAGATCTTTGCTTAAGTGGTTCCGGTAGTTCACCAGTTGTGCATTGCTGCCAATCTCGCCACTCCAGACATGATGAGGCTGATGAATAATCTACTGATTGACATAGTCCATCATAGAGTCTCCCTTTGTCCAGTGTTTCGCTGCCTACATATAGCTTTGGTGGTTGATTGACCTGTTCTATCTTCCGTCTTTTCTTGGTTAGGGTTCTGAATCCGCCATTTCAGTTGAGGGGATTCCCCAAAGAAACTTTGAGGTGTTCCCAGACCAGATAGCTATATGTACAAGCAGGTACAAGACCTGGCACAGTTCATCTCCCCAATCAGCTGGTGGTTACGTTTGCTGGGTTGGTTCCATCTTCAGCCCTGATTTCCACTGGTACAAATGGGTGTTGCAGTCCATCCTGGTTCTGCTCATCGCATACTTGGCCATCACACAAACCAGTGGGAGCTGCAGCCTAGTCAGAGCGACCCCAATAACCTCCAGGCCCACCCCTGCCCTGATTAGCTAGTATGGGTAGTATGGGTAGCAGACTGGTTCAGTCTGCCCCATAAGGGATGGCATTATTAATTCAGCTCCTAGCCTACTAGGATGTGGCTGACCAAGTGTGCTCACCTTATGCTGAGAGAAGATATTTGTAGGGATGGGGGTGTGGCAGTGGATTCATTCCCAGACTTGGACACTTTGATGTTTTATCTGAAAACTAGTGAATAGGCAGATGGTCTGGGTTTCCACTCAGTTACTAGAACTCTGGGAGGACTGTGCAAAGAGTGGCTCTGTTTTCTTGAGGTTTCTGTAAGGTCCCATCTGCTTGAAAGCTTTTGCTTTGGGAATGACTCAGTTACGGCTGCAACACCTGACCTTTGACTCCATAAAATCTGTTTTTCTTTTCTTTGTTAAGCCTCTCCCTGCCTTATCTTGATGTTTGAATTTTGGTATATTTAATTTTGCCCCGTTCTCCCCATATTCCTCGGAAGCTTCTGTTCCCCTGAGCTGCTGAGCTGAGCTGCTCCCACGCTCAGCAGTTAGGTGAAGCTGATGGGCATCCGTAAGTGGTAGAAACATGGTGGTCACCACTCTAACAACAGAATCCCCTTTCAGGTGCTGTGTAACTCAGGATAACATCAACGAGTTTTAAATTCTACCACTGGTCCTTCCAGTGATGGGGAGATTCATCCCCTCCTTGTACGTAGGTGATGGCATCTGGTGAGAGGAGTTCAGTGGGCTGAGTTGGATGTCTGATGGCAGGAGGCACAAGTGGTCTTAGCACATGGGACATGTCTGCCCCTGTTCTCTCAGCCAGGATGTGCGTGGGCAATGCCAAGGTCATCCTTGCTGCCTTTCAAGCTTTGGGACTCTGATGGCTCAGTGGCCTCCTCCTTGCTGTCCTGTGCGTCCATCCACCAAGCCGTTTTGAATGTCATGTACTGATTTTTGATGTGGAAATTGACCCCTTTAGCTCCTCGTCAGCTTTAGCGGTCAGTCCTCGAGTTCATACTTGCCGAGATTTTAAAATTTCACCATCAGGTCCTCAGGAGATTCTTAACCTGTTCCAAATTGAAACACTATTCATGAGTCCCAGAACTTGCGACCATAATGTTGAAGTTTAAACTGTGATTTTGTTATTTATTTCAGACATAAAATTGAATATTTTAGAAATGCAGTTTGTGCTTGTACATTTAATGACTAGCAATGTGCTATATAATAAATTATTTATCTAGCTTGGGACTTACCTGAACAAATTCCGGGCAGAAGTTGGTCACTGGAGATGAGATTTCTCTGGCCTCTTGCTGTGTGGAGTCCGCCTGCGTTGCACATGTTATGGTAATGCTGTAGAGACAGAAGTTCTTGGTAAGGTTTACTCCTGCAAATGATTGGGCTTAAAGATGTTCCCTCATATTTGAGTTTTCTCAGATGAGAACAACAGGCTTTTAAATGTTCATCTTCATTTGTGTGTGGCAGAATAGCAATGTAATTGAAAAGGAAACCCCCCATACCTACAGTATGCCTTCTCTGAAAGTAATTGCCCAGGAGACCCCAGGTGTATCATGGTTGATTATGTGATGCCTTGGACTCCTTTCGGAACTGCGTTTAAACCTATGGGGTAAATGTGTGGACTGTCTTTTCACGCCATCGTTCGCCTCTGTCAGGAAATTGCTCAACTTCCCCTGTAGCAGGTTCACTCTGCATGATGCTGGCAGATGCCTCGCCCGTTCTGAAAGCCATCTATAACCCCCCTGCGTCCAATCTCGGTGTGCATTTAGCTGCTGTCATTGATAGCAGCACAATTCCTGAAAGCAATTCCAAGAGGGAGCGCCTCGCTCCCTCAGCACATCCTTGTCACCTGCGTCACATCACCATGGTGGAGACATGTCTGATACCAACAGCTCGTTGCCCTTCCCTTCTTGTTCATGGCTCACAGAGACTCCCCTCTTCAGGGCCTGGGGAAAGCAGGCCCCTTCAGTGGCTTGGGAAGAACAGGTACATCTCTGAAGTGAACACGTGCTGCTGTAGTGCTTCCATGGCAACCAGCTTGTACCGTGTGCCTCTAAGAAGCACCCTAGCCACTGTCTGCCTGACAACTTGCCTTGTCTGCCCCACATCCTTGCTGTTCTCAAACCCGTCAGGGGACCAAAGTCACTTTATTCCTTTGTTGGCAACTTCAGAAATTTCACCAAGTTACCACTATTTTCATTGGAAGGAACCCTAGCATTCCAGCTAACATCCAGGATGCATTCTGTAGGTGAGCATTGCATGTAATGATGTTTGAGTGTTAATGGCTACTGAGCGTCCAGTATGGACTGTACAGTGTGTCCTTTGGGTTCTAACATTGCCTCCATCAGGCTGCTGCCTTCTCTGCTTGATAGGTAGGGAAGATGAGGGCTTCCCTGACCTTCCAGGGTCTCCCTGTTCATCACCAACCAAACGAGGTAGGAATGCTGCAAGGACATGGGAGTGAAAACTAGTGTCTGGCCAGTGCTGCGGGTTTTCCACAAAGGTGAAGGCAGGCAGCACAGGTTCTGGAAGGTCACATAGCTGATGAGTGCTGAAGATGTCAGATTTTAGCTCTGTGATGGCGCAACGTGAGACTGATAATGCTCGCTCACTGTGTTGAAATCCTGAGAGTCAAACCAGAAAGGAGAATGCTAGCCTGATCATAGTTTCCTAGAAATACCTGTCCCTGCTGATGTGTGAATATCTTTTTAAAGCTACATTCACAGAAGACAGAGATACGCTGCCCCAGATAAAAGCAGGAGCTGCACTGTCTTGGTGATTGGTTGGCTACAGCATGGCTCATCAGAATTAGTATGTGCTGTGAGTGTAAAATGCCCAGTGGGTTGCAGAGACTCAGTACCAAAACAAGGAAAAGTCTCATTAACTTGCACACAGATTGTATGTTAAATGCTATCTTCAGAACTTCCATTATATGTTCAGAGGTTAAGAGAAAAATTACTAAAGGCAAGGATACACATTTTCATTTACTGTTTTAAAAATTTGTTGACTTACTTGAAGTAGTTAGGTGTATTTCTGTCAAGGACGTGATGTGTTTGAAGCCTATGTGTTTTGGGAATCATAAATCTGGCTAATTAACAACATCTCCCCAGCTCTTCCCTCACAATACCCCCAACCACCGAGGCTGCTCGTGACAGGCTGTTCACTCAGCCTCTTTGGAAAAAGTAATCTTTTTAGGATTTTGTAAATAAAATCTTTTCTTGCTTTTAACATAGTTACTGGTAAACCTGAAATTGCAAGGTCACCTTGAATGTGTATGCATAGACGAAAGTTTCCAGTTAGAAGTAGACAGAATCTGTTCATGTGCTATTTTTGTGTGTAAGATTACAGGTGCATGGTGCACCTGTTCTTAAGGATAGTTCTGGCACCCTGTTCTCTAATAAGCTCAAGATTAGGGTTGAAGCTGTAGTACGGTGCCTTAAGCCACAGCCCATGACATACCCGTTTGAGTCCTGGCTGCTTCAGTTCTGATCCACCTGCCAACTGAGGTGCTTGGGAAAGCAGCAGCAGGGCCATCCATGTACGAGTCCTGTCTAGAGTGCCAGTCACGCGGCTTTGGTCTGACCCAACCCTAGCTGTTGGCTCTGTTTGGAGAGGGAAGCAGTGTGGAGAAGAAATCTCTGTCTCTTCTTCCATCTCTTTTCTTTTGCTGTGCCTTTCAGATTAATAAGTATTTAAAACACTAAGAAAAAGAAGCTAATGGTTGTATAGCATGGCTTTTCTTAATTGGAAGCTAAACTTTATGAACCTCTTGTGAGTTTTTAGATAAATGCCTCTGGTTTAATCGTGGGCAGTGCATATGGTTGCCCTACATCTCCTAAGTGGATCTTGGTACTGTGCCTCGCGTGTAGCCAGTGCCCTCAGTTCTTACACTGCTCTCACTTTACCCACTCAGAAAATTTTGTCAATGTATAATTTCAAACTATGCCTAGATTACCTTTAGATATTATCCAGTGAACAGGTAGCAAACACTACTTCTTACAATTTTAGTTTCCACTTGTTTAGTTCAAGCGAGGGCTAGTAATCTTTGGGACATCTAGTAGTAACTTTAGATGGATAAATTGGATTATGCATTGATACAGTTTTCTGAGTGGGGGAAGTGGAAGCAGTACAAGAATCGAAGGAACTGAGTAGCTACACCTGAGGCACAATACTGAGCTATTAATCACCAGTGAGCTCCGATTGCATGACGTGCAGAGATGAGTGCACTGGAAGAAGTCCTGGTTAGTGTAAATTCTAGTGGCGTGGGGCACACATCCTGAGGCCCGGTTGCCTGAACCAGACAACAGGATCTTTCACTTACTGCCTGTATGACATTGAGTTGCTCACTCAGCCACTCTGTGCCTCAGTTTCCTCGTTTGTGTAACGGGAGCAAGAATAACATCTACCATGGGTAGCTATATGAGGGTTAAGTAAAGTAATATTGCTGAGGTTTTTCAAGAGTGCTTGGCCCATAAAGAATTACAGTGTATCTTTAAGTGAATCAAAAATATTGCTGGTAGGCATCAGAATTTACAGTATCACATACACTGCAGAAACTCAGAGTGCTTGAATGGGCAGTGGGTGCAGCTGGGCTATGGCATTCTACGTGGTCATACAGAGAATGCAAGCTGTGTCTGCTGACATGAAAGAATGTTGATGGTGCAGGGACAGAAAATGTGGTCATGTAACAACGTGATGTGTTATGCTGCTGTTTCTTATGTGTGCAGGAAACGATTGGAAACATGTCAGAACATGATTTCATTTGAAAATGCAAATTTACTTCATTAAAACTTGCTTGTGTTTCTTTCTCAAGATGATCATTCATTATGTTTGTCAGCCATAAGACACTGGTTTTTTTTTCCCCCCCTCAATAATGAATGGTGTCTTTCCGACTCAGCAGGTGGCTGAGCACATTACTGTCCTTAGTTACCTTTTGCAGTGAGAATTCGTTAGCTGAGATTTAACCAGATGAGTGCCTTCAGCCCATGCAGCTGCAGTGGCTTCAAGGAGAAGCAGGCAGGTGCAGGAGGACCAGAGAACAGAGGGGAATGTGTCCTGTAATGAGGACAGTCTGGGTTATGAAGTTTTCTGCAGCACCGGTGGCAGAGATGCCCAGAACCCTGGTTCCTCATGAGCTAGGTTTGGGAAAGCTGGCTGCTGTCCTTTATCAATAATCACAGTAGAATCTGTTGCTCTTTTTGTGATCGAAGTTGGCGGGAATGACATCGAACTCGTTAAAGAGTGCCTCATGTTACACAGTAAAGAGAAGAAATAAGTCGACTATATTCCAACCGAGAAGTCAAACTGTAATGAATAGCCAAGGTTTACTAAGGTTGTGGACTGACTTGGTGATGACTCTGAAACAGGAATTACACTTTGTTGCTTATTCAAATAATGGCTACATAAATAAACTTAATAATCTGAAAACTTCATAATCTAAAAAGTAGTCATGTTTGAAACATGTCTCCAGGTGTACTGTTGCTAAACAGGTGGTAGACATGTAAGTCTGCATTTTCTGAGGGAGTTGAGGTAGTACTGTGCATACCATGCGAATGTGATGATACTGTCATCCTTGATACATTGACGACTTGCCTTCCTGTTAAATTCTCTGGGTACCAGGGCCAGGGAACAACGTAAGATGCTTTGTCTATGCTGCTTTAATCTCAAGTTCACAGCTTTTTATTAGAAAGGCCCTGTGTGTGTGTGTGTGTGTGTGTGGAGACAGACGTGGACAAGACCCAAACTTTGATTGCAGTATGGGATGTCCATGTTAAAAGCAGCAGCTCAACCCCCGCACTGCAGTACTGCCCCCTGCAATCGCCCCTAGTTGAGTTCCTCTCCTTGGCTTTATCTCTTCTCTCTCACCATTGCTTCTGGTGGCTGGGCCAGATCGTGGTCTGTCTCTAGGGAACGTGGAAGAGACAACTGTGTGTGCGCAGGAGGTGAGCAGGTTGTTTATGTCATCCTTCAAAGGTCTCTCTCATAGAAATATGGACAATGATCTGAATGAATCTTAGAGGGCCATTATCATAGATACTCCTTTCAACCTGGAAGAAAGTCTGTTAACTGTAGGATTTGTGAGCCGTGTCTCTGTCTTCAAGAAAACTTCATCCTACCCTTGAGCAGGAGGATGACTATATTTGAAATCAAGTTCAAGAGATACCATTACTAAATTTTAGACCTTAATGTGCCTTGAATAATTCTCCCAAATTAATCTTAACTCATCCTTTACTAGCTAACAAAGTATTAGAGTATAGGGGGAGAAAAGCCAAAACATCAGTATGTATATTTAGGTAAACCATAGAAAAAGTCACCTTAGTTTAATTACTGTAATTAGTATTGCAAGGCCTGGTAATAAAAGCGATGAAAAATATTACTGGAAATGTCAATTAGCAATTGTCAAATGAAATTAAACACACACACAGAGAAGCAGAATTTCTGTTCTCTGCTTCAGGGTACAACTTCTAAAGTCCTTTAGAGCCATGTAGGATGAGTGATTTTTCTTTCAGTGAGAGCACAGATCAATATAACGTTTTGGGTTGGATGACCTATTCATAATCTCAAAAGTTTTGCCACCTTCCTCCCATCATGTAATTAGTGCTGCCTCAGAAAGAACATAGGAAAGAAAAGACAGTATTCACAACTCTGATATCTAGGAGGTTGATGGTATCATAATAACTTCTCCATGACCTTTTTAAACTTCTTGCTTATAGAAGACAGACCTAGTTGAGAGCCACAGAAACAGAAAAGGGAGTGTGTGGCTCCTGTGGCTATATTGTATCCTGCTGGCTTCAGGCAGGATGGCCCCGTGGACTTGGGTGGCACTCAGTTGCACTGCATCCCTTGCTTCTCCATTGGATCAATTCTCATGCAGTTGGCCTGCTGAGGAGGTGTTGATGACCCTAGACCTGCATCTTAACTAGATTCAAGCCTAGTAACGGAAGGATGAATGTTGTATTG
The DNA here is from genome assembly GCF_017591425.1 of Ochotona curzoniae. Taxonomy (NCBI): domain Eukaryota; kingdom Metazoa; phylum Chordata; class Mammalia; order Lagomorpha; family Ochotonidae; genus Ochotona; species Ochotona curzoniae. The sequence goes on along the minus strand of NW_024466307.1, from coordinate 4,170,431 downwards.
GAAAAGTTTCACCCAAGTCCTACAGTGAGTAGCACTGAATCTGATGTCCTGGATTTTTGTCATCCTTGAGTTGCCCTAACCATCTTAAAAAGCACGAATGCTGGCCAGGAGGGGAGTTCTTGAAGGAATATCCTGGAGTTAAGAGATGCTAAACAATGGAAGACTGATAGGCAAAGTAACAGCAACAAAAAAGCGTCTGCCATACTTCCTCCTCCTGCTTAGAGACGACACAAATAAACACCACGAGAAGCAAAACTGAATTAACCAAATCAGTTGTTCAGAGATATGGAGCAACAGTGAATGAATCAACTGTGGACTTGGGGCTGAATTGCTTCTACAGTCTGTTTTTGTAAATAGCGTTTTCTTGGAAAACAGCCAGGTTATGTTCAAGCATTATTGCTGGCTGTCATCATGCTGTGACAAGAGATGAGTGATATTGACAGAGGTTGTGTGACTCTGAGGCCCACATTATATGTTATTTAGTCTACTCCCCACTCCCCCCACCACCAAAAAAAAACCAAAAAACAACCTACTTGGTAGCCCTTGGAATAGGGATTTAGAAGCAAAACAGTAACATGTAATGGATGTATTTTCAAAAGAGTCGAAATTTGTACAAGCATCAGTTTTTGAAACAGTGGCCAAGCAGACCCTGTTCTCAGCTCTCCTGAGAGCTGTTCCTGAGAGCTCTCCTGTTCCTGCAGTCAGGTCTCTAGGGTCGCCTGCCTCAGTAGTTCAGGAGATACTGCTGTGGTTGCACAGCGATCTGCTGAGCGAGCCTCTTCTGGAAGTTTTACCTTGCTCAACCTAGAGCTATTTTAGATGTGTGAACCAGTTTTTCTTGCCCTGGAACTTATCCCCTCCTGTTTTGTTACACTGGTACTTGGTTAACTTTTTTTTTTTCCTTTGAAGTTTGCAAAAAAATGATTGGTTAAATTTCTAAACTATTTATTTATTTATTTTTGAAACAAATTCTCAGGATGCAGAAATAAAAATTTTTCCCCTGGCATCTGTTCTTCCACATGAATTAAAAATGAAACATAAAACAATACTGCTTTTATGCACTAGCCTGAGTCTTGTCCAGTTAGACAACAATATATGATGGGTTTTGTTTGTTTCTAGTTATTTTTCTCATGTGAAGCACTTAGCATTTAAAAAAATTATTTAAATTTTTTATGATATAGTTCTGTAGGCTCAGGGATTTCTCCTTCCACCCTCTCCATTCCTCCACTTTTCCCCACTGATTTCTCCTGTGTTGTAATAGCATGGTCCATCAACAGCAGTCACAAGCCCATCATTCTGCTACGGTAGGGTGTTTTAAGGGAACCCTAATACGCCATCTGTGGGGAGCTCTCTCGAGCTATTTTGTTTTATCATTTCTTAAGTCTGAATGTGACAGCTTAGTAATCAGAAAGATTAATTTGCTTTATGTCCATTCTTAAACTCAGCCTTCAGTAGCTTCAGACTTTAATTTCTGCTGAATCTTCCCTGCTAAACACTACCTTAAGGCTGATGGATATTTGTTGCAAATCTGTGAGCTCAAATGGCTTTCCCTTAGCAGAATGGGAAGCTGGTGTCTCGATCAGCAGGCTCCTTTTCTGGTAGGGCAACAGAATGAGTGGGGTGTGTGTGTCGCCCAGTATTGTGATGACAGAAGATGGAAGTGACTAAGTGCCGCCTCTCGTGAAATGAGAGATGCTACAAAATGGGATTATTATACTGTAGTGCCTGTGGAATTATATGTGTGTGAGCCAAGAACATGAAGTACATGAAAAGAGAACAATAACTTGGCTGTTCAAATATTTATGCGCCACTCTGTAAAGCTTCTCAAAGTATTACATAAGCAATGACAAGAATTGTATGGAATTTACTATTACTTTGCTTAAAATGTAGATGACATGACTGACTTGTTGAACATGGCTTGATAATTTTGAATTGATATGGAAGATTTAGATCAAGAACCCTAATGTTTTTTAGAGGATTAACTTATTGTTGCCTAAATTGTGCTATTTAATAGAGATATAAAGCAAGCCACATGGATAATCATAAATTTTCCAATAGCTACATTAGGATACATCAGAAGCCATCAGTTGAATTAGTTTGATAACATTTTATTCCACTCAATATAAAAAATATAATTTAAACATCTAATGATATCAGATTGCTGATAATATATACTAATGTTTTATTCTCAGTATTTACACTTGAGTATGTGTCACATATTAATATATTTCAAAATACATGCTAAACCTCCATCAGAAATATTCTATTTGCATTTAGATTTAGATTTCATAAAATTTATTGTTGGGAAAGGAGATCACATACACATAATGCTAATGTATTTTCTTTTTATCAATATCTAAGTTAAGTATTGGGTTTTTCTTTTTAAATTAACTGAAACAAAAAAAAATGATAGTTAAATTCTTCATTAATGCTTGACATGTCTGAACACTCGGACACTCATGGCCGGGGGTGACCCTTGCATTGTGTGGCTGGAGGGCGTCCGTAAGCCATGGACATCAACATCTGATGTAATTGTACTTGCTCTGTGTTTAGAGTAAGAAAACATATGAGAAGGAGTTTGACCATCCTCACTGTAATTAAAAAGAAAGAAATACATCTGCAGTCAAAATTGAATTAACACATGTTCTTTAGGCATCAGGATTTTTACCCAAACTCTGCGTCAAGTGCGGGCTGTAAGCTGGTCTCCCTCTGCAGGTGGTGAGGGTGGGACAGGGATTAGGCCCTAGGATCTCTCCCTGACTGGTTGTCATAGCAGCTCTTTGGTGATGGGGCTGGTGACCCGGCATCTTTCAGATGAACCCCAGAGCGTTTCCCGAGGGAGAGGAGAGGCCTCTGCTTTCTGGCCAGGCTCCCTGGCAGAGACCATGAAGGAGTGAGATCAGAGCATGCTGCTGCTCCATCTCCCAAGGACAGAAGGAAAGAAGGGAGCTTTGGCTTCTTCTCTGCGCCCTGATGTTTGTTTACTTGAGGTCATGCTCCGACCTCTTGACAAGGAAATGATCTTTTACAGGTGTCAAGTCACTTATAAATTCCCAGTTTTGTAGAAATGAAAGAGCATTTAGGTGCACCTCCTGACTCAGCGTGGATGAGCTAGCACAACTTAAAATAGATCAGCTGGGCAATTCTATGTCTGAAAAATTGAAATTTGCTGATGACAAAGCACAAGTGTCAAGGGATGATTTTTTTACTTTAGATTAAAAGGACGTGAAGACCTGACCCGTTGTTAGAGCATTGGCAAGCATAGTTAAGAGCAAGGCACCTTGTTTCTTCAATCTGAAAATATATTGAGAACTCTGCTAATGTTAAAGGAAAAACGAGTAATTTCAAAGGATGGGATGTTTTCAGATGAATGTTTCCTACTTAAAAAATGTATCTATGTTACTTTTTCTTCTATATTTCTAGAAACAAATCATTATTAAAGAATAACAATGGAATCCAGTTATTGACTATTTTAACAACTCAAATTTTAACAAGCTGTAAAACTTCCTCTAGGATAGCCTCACTTTTCTCCCTACTTTTCATGATTCTTTTGTGTTTTAAAGATTTGCTAGTTTGTTTAGAACAGTAGGTGGAGAAGGAGAGAGAGAGGAAGAGAGAGAGGTACAGATTCAGAGAGACAGAGACAAACATATATATTGACAGCTTAAATGGCTGCAGTGGCCGAGCTGGGCCCAACAGAAGTCAGAAGCCAGGAACTCCATCTGTCAAATAGATGGCCAGGGCCCAAGTACTGGAACCATCTTGAACAGCCTTCCCAGGAGCGTTAGCAGGTAACTGGTTTGGAAGCCATGTAACTGGGACTTGAGCCAGCACTTTGACATGGAATGTGTCAGAAGCAACCACAACATTGTCCCTTGAAATCTTAATTTTACACTCCAGTTAGGTTTAGAAGTCTAATGAGAGTTAGATGTCACCCCAATTACAGATATCTTTGCAGTGTGCTTTATGAAGTATTGCTGTCTTCGTGTTTGAGCTGAGAGTAATTAGTACATATATCAAGGCAGTAGGATTTTTTTCTCACATCAGAAAATTTTTTAAAAAATCATAATGTTTTAAAAAACAATGCAGCTCAGGGAGTAAATCAGTCAGTAAGGAGGAAGCAGAATGTCCTCACAAACTTCCTTAAGGTTTGAGCCAATTTGTATGCAGGTAGAAAGCCTCCAGTTAAGAGGGAGAGATTAAATTTTTAAGAAATCGAGGGTGATGGATAGGGCTCCAGGAAGAGGCGAGTGGAGATCAAAGTCGGTGCAGTCTCTGAAAACATGAAAATCATAACAGGGATGCTGATAGCATTAATTCAGGTAGTGCCTCGTGTGTGTCAAATTCGGTAACAAATGCATTTGACACAGTTAACACTCTTAAAAATCCCATGAGGCAGAGGCTCGCTGTGTGTTTCTGCTGTTATGCTTTGCTTCCTTGCTCTCCGGATCATTGTGTATCTCGCCGCATTGCTCGAGAGTGGAAGAAAGAGCGGAGGGCCAGTGGAGTCTTCTGAAGCATGAGACAGTGGGGTCCTTGTCAGTTTCCAGACTCCCCTGCACCCCACACTCTGCCCAGCATACAGCAAACAGAACTGACCCAAGGGTAGGGAGGGATGGAGCACTACAGGTGCAGCTGCGTGATTCACAAGGCTGCGTGCCCAACCATGACTAAGACTTGTACGGCAGCAATAGAGGAACGTGAGACCAAACACTGGGCTCTTTGCAGTGTCGGGCCCCATGTGAGTGCCCACACTGCATGCCTGCTGAGCTGGACCTGGAGAGCTGCTCAGTCTTGGAAAAGAGGCACATGCAACTCTTATTCCAGAGAAAGAGTTCAGTGGATTGGGTTAATCTGGAAGATTTATTATCTGCAATCCCGTGATCTGATAGTGAATGGAAGTGCAAGGACTTCACCCTTTCCCAGTCCCGCTCTTGGGGAATTAAGCTTCTTAGCTACAGGTTGGGGTGACTGTACCAGAGTCCCAAGGCAGCCATGTTTCAGTGTGTTCCCTTCAAGAAGCAGGCTGCCATGGAGGAGGGGAAGGGAGAAGACAAAGTGGTTTAGATTGGGAAAGACCCTCCCTGGGTTACGTTTGCATTTCAGGAGGCTTCTGAAGCTGTAGCAGGTGGGATGATGAATTCATAAACCATGACCACCCCCACCACTGCATAGCAGGAACACGTGAAGGGGACAGCAAAGGCATTTGGGTTCAGATAAGTGGGCCGGGGGTGGGCAGTGTGGGGCAGTCCAGGCCAGCCTGCCGAATACACGGCCCGTGTGCTGTGAAGTGGTTAAGGCCTGTGTCAGTGATGGTCTAGGTTTTACCTCATTTGACTTACGCAGCAGCCATTGAGCTTGGCTGTTTTCAACATGTGAGTTTCCCTGTGTGACAATAAAGTAAGTAATATTAGAGATCTTGCTCAAGATGCTAGGTCCAGTGTATTAATAGCAAAGCTCACATTGTGAGGCCTGTGTTGTGGCATAACAGATTAAGCTGCTGCCTACAATGGGTGTCTTTGCAGGCCTGGGGAAGGACATCATTGGCATCAGAGTGTGCAATCACAGGATTCCTCTCATTCATAATATCTGGCTTCTGAGTAGACTTGCGTAATTGCCAACCATGTGGACTAAGAAAACAGTGCATGTACTCCTGGTCTGCTGTCTGATACACACTTCCTGTCAGCAGACAAGATGAAAGACTGCGATGAATGATAAGGAGGAGAGCGTATGTGAGGTTAAGGGTGCAAGGAGTCCTGTTAGTGTACAGCCAGCTTGCAGGATGCCAAAGGGTGCATGGTTCAAAGAGGAGAGAGAGCCAGTTGCATTTTTCTAAGGGTAATCCTGCTGTATACCTGGTTTAAGACCTGTGAGAACTTTCCAGAACGTGTCCCAGAAGCTGGCTGCTGGGCAGGTTTATTAGACAGGCCTGGCTCTTGATATTTATTTTTATTGGAAAAGCGGATTGACGGGAGAGGCAGAGAGAAAGATCTGTCAGCTGATTTGGTTCCCAGATGGCCACAGCTGGAGCTGAAGTGATCTGATGCCAGGAGCCAGGAACTTCTTTCAGGTCTCTCATGTGGGTTCAGAGTCCCAAGGCTTTGAGCCATCCTCTGCAGTTCTGCCAGGCCACAAGAAGGGACCTGGATGTGAAGTGGAGCAACCGGGACACAAACCTCACCCCTGTGGATCCCAGTGCCTGAAAAGGGAGGATTAGCCAGTTGATGTACTGTGTGGCCTCTTGGTTCTTGGTCTTAAGAGCCAGATGAACCTAGCATGATCTTTCCATGCTAACCTCAAGTACGTTACACACGGCTTTATCCGCTAGTCCTAGACTGTTTTCTCTCAGTAGGGTTTTGTCATGGCCTTTACCTTTATTATTATTATTATTCTTAGTAAATAAATGCATTCAGTAGCAGCCAAGATCATTAATTTTTTCATTCCCTATCTGCAGCTCATAAATGTCATATCATTTACGACTGCAGTTTAAAAGACTAAGTTATGTGGTCTTGGGTCAGCCCCCCCAACTGGCTGGGAATTTGCCAAGTATCAGGCATTGTTACTGCTCTGGCACTATGGGGATTTTGCACATGGTGCGAGATTTGCATTCTGTAAGAGTTCCTCTTTGCTGTAGGATCATTCTGGGAAATGCCCAGTTTAATGGGGTCTGCAGGAACATGGCCCCAATCATTGTTTCCTGTAATCTTTGGAGTTATTTTAGAAAGCTCAGAGTGAACATTTAACCTGGGGGTGTTTTACATGTTAATAACTGCAGTGGTGTTCCCTTGCGTTTCCCCCAGTGATCTCCACAGCATCTCTCTAAGGTTGTAGCAGTGTGGTTCTCTCTGAGGGGGAAGCTGAGTTTAGTCGCGTCTACCCTGTTCACTGCTGTGCTGCTCTGGAAAGCCCTAAGTCAGAGAACAGAGCGCTCAGTTTTGTTTGAGGCCAGAAGGAAGGATGGAGCACTCTTCTACAAGGTGTAACTTTGATTCAAGCTTCATGGGAGGAGGTAACTGCCAAGGGTCCAGCTTTGATAACACCGTGGGAACTGGCCAAGTGCATTGGCCACCCACAGGGCCTATCAGTCAGGGCCTGAATCTCTGGCTGGCGCTGGAAGCTGGCCTTTGTGCTCCTCCTACTGGGAGGTAATTGAGGCAGGATGACAATGAAAGATAGCCAGAATCGCTTTATGTGAAAGTGTTGTCTCTTATATTACACTTTTTTGAATGTCTTTTCACTTGGAGAGAAGAACTGGAAAATACATAGAAGGCCTTTGACCCGATTTTAGTTGAACATTTTGTTATGGAAAAACATGCATGAAGTGAATTCATCAGTTTTGAGTAGTAATGTACTAAAAATATTATCTATTGTAAGAGGGCTTAGAAGAAGTTGTTGTGGAAGTTTGTTGCAGAAGTTAAGACTCCGTACAGAACTCGCACATTCCTTACGGAGTGCCATAGTTCAAGTCCTGGCCCTGGCTGTGATCCAGCTAAGGTGTCCGTTGAGCAGGAGCAGGTGATAGCTGGAGGCACTCGAGTCCCTGCCGGGCACGTGGTAGACGTGGGATTGAGATCCTCCTCTTTCTCTTTCGAATGAAATGAATAATACTAAGAAATCCTAAAATAATCCTGAATTTGAACATCTTTTTACACAAAATACACGTGACCTTTAATTCCATTTTCTGAAAACTTTTTGAGGTACCTTTGTACAGTATACGATATTTGATGGGGATGATTTTTATAAAAAGTACATGACTAAGGGTATCTTCTGCAAGCATTTACCCCTCAGCAGTGAGTGGGATTTGACTTGGGACCTTGGGGATTCTGTAAGCCTGTCTCCTGAACCCAGCAATCGTTTCCACACCCTTGCCAGAAAGCATCTCTCTCTGTTTTGTATATCCAGCCTGCTGTTCTCGTGCAAATGCTATCCAACCAATTGTCCTCCTACGATATAGTATATTTTACATATATCATATATAATATACATTTTGTAATACACATATGATACATATATAATGTATATTGCAGTGAGCATAGAATGTATTCACTAGATACCTGCCTATCTAAAAAATAGAAGCATTTGCTACAGAAAAGAAGTGGATAGGAAATTAAGAGCCAATATTGAAAAGAGATAACAAAACAGGGCAAACTGGTAACAAAATCTTGATGGCAACAATCTGAGATTAAACTGAAGAAGATGCTTGAGTTTGGTTTTTTTTTTTTTCAACTTTCCAAAAGATTTTCTCTCTTTATGCAGTTAAGAGATTTCTTCTGGTTTCCTGATGCCTGCTGACCCCTGTGTAAGAGCATCCCTCTGGCACGAGGAGTCTCGGGATGAAAATTGTAGCTTCCTCTGTCCTGGCAGGATGGAACGTTCTGCACAGACATTCCCAAGTCTTGCTGCTAATACCACTTCCCCCAGTCCCTGCACTGCCATGTCCTTGGGGTCTGTATTTTCTGATCTTCTGTCGTGCAGCAGTCAGACACCCCAAGCATAATCAGTTGCTGGTTTGGTTGGTGGTATTTTTTGAGGCAGAAGTTTATGAAGTCAGTCTTTTATTTCCTGTTACGTATGCTTTGGGAGGAAGTGGGGTATACTAGTATATTTATGAATATGTATATAAATGAATATTGTACTCGATTATTAATTTACCTTTAGGCCCTGTAGTCTGATTAATTAATGAAAAGTGCTTCTAAGATTAAAAAGTGAAAAATGAGAAACAGTTTTTGCCCGTGAGAGAGTTTTAGGCTCTAAAGAAATACCTCGTCTCCAATTATTTATTGCTGTTGACGTAGAAATTTATCTTTCAGTTCCAGGCAACTCTTCGATTATGTTTGTGCTTTTGATCTTCTTGTTTGTTTGTTTGTTTGTTAAGGAAGCCATAACTAATGACTTCATTGTGAATAGTTCAGTTTCCCAGGACTTTCTTCCTAGGCTGTTTTTCAGTGAGATTGTTAATTTCATACCCATAAGAGTGTTTTCTAAGAAGCCCTACTTTTTATCATCTGATTTACTAGATATAAAATTCTGTTCACATGTGCAAGTGATCTATTACTCAGTGACATTCTGACATTTAAATTTTTTGTTATAGCTTCAGAATATCTAATAACTAATATTTAAGAGTCTTTAGAAAAGTGGGATTCGATGTCTAAGTTAAAATATGCCTTTATTGAAAGGATTCTTTTATGAAAGGATGTGGATTCAAGAATTTTGCACAGAATTTTGCTGATTGCAACTTTGCGAGCTCTGCTGGCATGTCCTGTTGAGATTGAACTAGGAGGCTAAAGTGGTGCATAGGTCGTTTCTTAGAAATCTTGACTCATTTTTTTTCTCATTTATAAACGTGCTTTAGAACTTAGTAACTCTAATGTATGTATCTGGAAGATTATACTCCCTTTCTCAGTGCTGTATATACATACGTAGTCATTTATATATTTAAATTATGATGAGATGATAATCTGTCCTCCTTAAGATAGTTTCTTCTGCAAATGTGAGTACTGTGTATATGGAGTTACCCATTATATCAGTTGTGCAGGTCACCTAATCATTCTGGATCTCTTTCCTTTTATGCAAAAGAGATAATATGATAGGTCTTCTTATTTGACAGCATTTTTGGAATAACGTGAAAGTGCTTTTGAAAAGTGCTAATTTTGTATTATTGTAAAAAGGAGCTTCGTTATTATATTGGTGATGTGCAGCAATCACCAAAAGAAATTGTCAAGTAGCTTATTGTCAAGGAATGAAGAAGAAATATCATATACATAGTGATCTATTAATTTCTAAAACAGCAAGAAACATTAAAGGTGTGACTGTATGCAAATCTTCCAAGAAAATTGCCGATGTGAATGGTGTGGCACAGAATCATGGAACGCATTGAGATGGGCCCCACAGCTCTGCAAAGTAAGGAGATTAGCACAGTAGTTTTCTTTGGTCTATGAGACTTCATAATTTGATAAGCATACAGGCTTATTAAATTAGGAGTGAGTAGTAAGTAAGGCCTCTTGTCTTGAAGGCTTTGCAAAAATTTGTATGCAATAAAACCTTATTTGGGACAAGTCAGAAAATTACATTTCATATGCTTTCAATATTTCACGTTGTGGAACAGCAGAGCCATCAAGGAGAGGAGTAAATGATGACAATTTATCTTCAAAGTGTATGTGAATGAGGATTGACGGCCTTCCCTGCAAAAGTAAATTGGCCCAATAATTTTAGCAATGGTGAAATTGATGAAATCTAAGGAACCTTTTAACTTATATTTCTGTACATCTCAATTGTTTAAAGATTCCCCATAGCCTAAAACCGTCTCCTCTGCATACATTCCTTATACAAAAGGCAGACGCTAAATTAAGAAGGAAAAGGGATGGAGCAGATTGGGCATGAAGACAAGGCAGATGTCTTTGACGGTGAAGACACAGCCGACCGAGTCCAGGTTAGGATGGGGATTTTTCTCAGAAGCTTCTGCTGCCTGCTGTTGTCATCCTTCTGATGGCATGTATTGTTGTGTTCAGCAAGATTGTTGTGTTCTAGCAAGAAAACCCTTCTGATTCCCACTTGGGTCATTGCAAACCTTTCTCCACTAAATGGTACCCAACCTCTTCTCCATCTGCCCCTTTACTAGGTAGATGGATATTAGCGCATCTGTAATTGGGCTGTAAACTGTGAATTTGTCTGGGAGCTTGGTGACAAAGCAGTGCCTGTGTCTTGCCCATAGAGATTATGATTTGTAGGGGGCCATGGCTTGCCCAGACACTGGCATTCTTAGATGCTTTCCAGGTGGCTCATGTGCAATGAACACTCTCTGAATTGGACCACAGAGTTAGGTCCAGTCTCATGGAGACAATCCTCTCTTACCTCGGTATGTGCACATTGTGCAGCCGAAGAGATTGGACTATCAGAGAGGTCGGCTGACTGGTGAGCACCACTGTCACAGGATTCTCCTCGTGTTGTACAGCATTCCCATCTTGCTCCTTTCTTTTCTCCTAGAAATGGTTCTAGTTAGTGTGGTGTGATCCACACACTCAGCAAAGTCTTGCTTTCCTTTCTTGCTTTATTAAAATATTGCTAAAACAGTCTCCTAAAGAAGTTCAACTGTTTTTGCCTGGTTAGAATCTACATTTCTGCATCTGTAATGGCAGAATGATTTTACATTAAGGCAGAAATAATAATGTAAGGTGGTCTATTTTTACTAAATTTTAAAATTAAAATGCATACATGTGTTTTCAGTATTATAGGTGCTGTCACAATATCAGATCCTCACCATTAATAATCCAGGGCAATTGTTTGGCTAGGGTCAGAATGCTGTGCATATCATTGCCACAATTTATTAAAATCACATTTTTGTCTTAAAGTGTTTTTTTTATGAAAGAAATTCCAATGTATTTTCTAATTCCTTTAAATTGAAGATTTTCTTATCTTTGTCCCATGTCTACAACTGCTATTTGTTTAAATTCTCTATTTGTCGACCAGCCATCCTAACCTTAAAAAAAAACACACTGATTTATTGTATACACAGTCAGCAAAACTGTGTAATTTACTAACAAGAAGGACTTGTCGCACGAAGAGTATTAGAACGCTCAGCCAGCAGGACCGTGACTTGTGGGAAGGCGCACTGGAGGCACATCTGGGGAAGCTGTCTGTTGTTCTCCACTGAAGCCGTTACAAGTGAGCTAACTAAAACCTAAGACCAGACATGGCTAATAAGAGAATGTTGGTAAACAGCTTTATCCATGGTGTTTAAAGACTGGAAACAATCTGCCAGCAGTGGGAAGGATGAACGCATTCATAGGTTTCTCAAGAAGATGTAGCAATGAAGAAAAGCAACTTCATGCTGAAGTGTGATGAAACTGACAGACACAAGGCTGAGGGGAAAAAAAAGAAAAAATCTGATGTCGAAGAACCGATTGCATTCCTACAGACGCAGGCAGAAAGCAATCTGTGCAGATGGCGGTCAAGACTCGCTCCCTTTGTGGGTGGGGACTGACTAGGTGATAGGCCAAGAGCGTGTCTGAGTGTGGAAGGCAGATTCTCCAGGAGATTCCGTTGGCCCACGTGCAGGTGGGGAGATACTCTGCATTTTCTATGTGCAAATCACTACTCAGGAGTTGGACCAGAACTAGACAAATCAGGACTTGAACCAACACCCACATGGGATTCTGGTGTTGCTGGCCCCCAAGCTTCAAATGCTGGCCCTCATGTACCCGTGTCTCATGAGATTCTCTGTAGGCCATGGCTAAGGGCTCTGCGTGTCCAAGGAGGCCCAAAGGCAACACTGAGTGAGACCGGGAGAACAAGTGATGTGGGAAAAATAACGTGCAGCCTACAACGGACAGAACTGTTGGCTTGAAAAAAAACAAAGAAACCAGTCCAAGAATCAGTTTGTCCAAAGCTTCACTGGTGTGGAACCGAAAGGCTTCCTGTGGGAGGATTGGTAGGCCCTGGGAGTCTGAGCAGGAGTGGGAAGCCTTGTCCTTACTTGGTGCACCACCCACGTCAGCCCACTTCTGAAAGGTGATACAGATGCACTGAATTCAGTCTCAGGTCCCCATCCAAATGATGAGGATGTGCTGGAAAGGAACAAGAGCATAAGAAATCCTTCTGTATGTCCTGTGCAAATCTCTCTGCTTGCATGCATGATCCCATATTGATTCTTAACAGGAACAACAAGGAATGAATGGCCAGGGTGTTGTTGTGTATAGTTGTATGACATAAGTTTGCAGTGAATCCCCTAAGAAACCATTAAAAATGAAAGTATAAAGTCCTACTGAAAAAAGGAAGCCAATTGAATTTTTGGAAGTCACCATCAAATAAATATATCTGAATAATAGATTGATGTCTGCTTATGAAAGATCTCTTAAAATGCATATTTTAATCTTGGCATGTGGTAGTGTGTATTGTCTTGGTATGAAGTTTCTGTGTCCTTTAAATTCTGAATCCAAACTAACGATTTTTGTCTTACCTTAGCATTTCTGAAAATGATCATCCAGTGAAGGAGTATTGGATTTAACTTTGCACACGTTGCCAAGGAATTAACAGTTATTTTCAGTGCAACCAACTTGAAATACGACAGCTGGTGTGTGTGCCCACTGCTTGAAAGCCAGTTACGATGACAGGGCCTGAGGCCAGTCTGTGTGCAGTGGGGTTCAGGAAGCAGTGAGGCTGTCCATGCCCATGCACTTCACAGTCCTGCTCACAGGTCCGATGCACCTGCCTGCTTGTGTGTCCTGGGAGTCCGCACACCCAGCGGGTGCAGAGTATGAGATGTGCTGTCCCTCTGCTCTCTTGGCAGAGCATTATGTAGCTGTGAGCCTGGTGAGAGTGAGGTTTCCTCCCAGGCACAGGAGCATACTGATTGTACATCCTGGTTATCTCTTGAGCTCTTCTCTTTCTCATTCCTGCGTCTCCCTCTCGCCCGTGGGGTATCCGAGCTCATCCCTCAGTTACTTCCATGCCTTCAGTCTCCAGTGTCTCGCTGTGTCTGTTGTGCTGTTGGTCAGAATTATTGCTCCACAGTGCAGATCTAATCATGGTTGCCCAACATCTTTAATGGGTAAAGGGCTAATGTGCAGATCCCACACAAAGCTCTGTAGGATCTGCCTTCCAAGCACTTCTGGGGTTTAACTTTCTACTTTAGTAATGCCTTTGAGTCCTGGGTATGCTTTACCCACTTTCCTCCTCCCTTCACCTCAAATAATTCACATTTTCCATTTCTCTGTGTACTAGAGACCAGACATTTTTTTCTGTACTGCACACTCTTCCTGTTCTTGTGGTCTCCTATTTTTTTTTTTTTCTGTCTCTTGCACAGGCTCCTGCTAATTGTGGACACTAGTCCATTTCAGCCTCACCCTCAGCTTGTTCTGCCTCTAATGATTCCCAGTGAGAGAGTATCTTTGCTCTTGGAGCCTCGGTAGGGCCACCACCTTGCTCCTCTGTCTCCTTGGCCTGGGGCACGTGTAGCCTACAGCTGCCAGAACTGAGACATCATTGTTGACAAAAATCACCTGCAGTGATTTAAAAAAAAATCTCATTTACATTTAATATGGGGAAAATGGGATTATTCAGTAACTGCAGCTTGTGTACTATTTCTACAAAGGCACCCTTTCTTTTTTGCTGAGCCTTTTTAAAAATCTAATGTAATGTCATTTTTCTCTTTAATTTTACTTACCCAAATTTCTCAACCACTACTGTTTCCACATCCAATGCGGTTAATTTAATTACCTTTTCTGTGACTTTTCCCTTAGTTCTCTCTCTGGAATATTTCATATTCCTTCCCACTAAACTTCAGACTTCATCAGTCTCAACTGGCAAGTTGGAGTCGCTTGTTCCATTAACCTTTGTGGGCAAACCTTGCTCTCCTGTCACTCATGTTGGAATGATATAGAATCTTCTACTGTATTTGTATCCCTTCTTATTATTTAAGGTGTCTTGCTGACTAGGTGTTGCGATTGGGTCATGGATGTCTTTGATGCCTATGCAGCATCTGACACCCAAGAGATACACATTTGTTGATACCTGCCGGAATATCTCCGTGAGTGACAGTTAACTCTTACTGTATGTTCATGGTGCTTCACGTCAGGTAGACTGCATCTTCCATGAACCATCTCACGAAGCCCTTCTGAACCATTTGTTTTACTCCTCTCATTGTGTGGATGGGAAGCTAAAGGCAAAGGGAGGTCAAGCATGTTGCCTGAGGTCACAGGGTTGGTGAGTAGTGAAGCAGAGTGTGGAGCCCACACATGTAGCTGGCTCTCGGGGCTGAGTTGGTCTGTAGGGCTGTGTTGCATGCGACTGCTGATTCACTCAGGGAATGCCTTTCCATCCTAACGTTTTACCACTAACCTGCACACTACAAAAAGTTAACACAGGTACCCTTGAAAAGAAATACTTTTGTTACTTGAGTTGGAGACTTGAAATTCCATACTGACTAAGCAAACTCTAAACTTTCTCGTGTGTTTGAATGGTTGTCTTCTACAGAGAGTAATAGAAACATAAAATAAACATAAAAGTAAAATTCATCCACTTGCCATAATCCTACATCTCAAGTCTATGTTAAAGTAGAAGAATGTGGAAAATTTCATTATTTTTGTATAACAGTGTTTGCCACTGAGATGTTCCATATAGTATGGCATTTTTGCAAAATATGAGCATCAGACTCCAGTGAACTCCAGTGATATTGTTTCTAAAGGTAACTGAATTTTGTGACGCGAAAGGCATAGAGTCCCATTACGTCCCCAGAATGGCTGTGTTGTGATTGGCCCGCTGTAGTTGAAGCCTGTTCTCCACCTATGCCTGTGACTGATGTATTTAGATGCCTGCTGTTTCCAGTACTTCCTTGTCCACTTGTCCACTTGTGAAGGAAATGAAGGAGGAAAGCAGCCTCTTTGGGCTTGGTAGGAATTGTTCAGATACGATCTCAAGTGTGTTCTGAGGCCTTAGTCTGCAAGAGTAGGGATTTCAAAGGCACAGCAGCTCTCATTGCCAAACAGAAGGACGTTCTTTTCCTTCAGCGTGTCTGAAGAAGAATCTGTCCAGTTTTGTAGATCAAGAGCTTTCTAGAGACATGAGGCACAGCAAGGGAGACGCGGGCACAGTGTATCTTGTAATTGATTTTTAATGAATGAGCAATAGAGCTCACAGCTTGGAATCACACCGCGTTCCATCAAATCAAACCCTGTGGAGAGTCTTAGAGAGACTTTGCTTCATTTAGCTGGAGGATTATAACCTCTATTTAAAAAGGCCCCTGGGACCAAGGGCAGCAGCACTAAGCTCAGCCTCTGGGAGTGATTATGCAATAAATGATAAGAGCTGAATTTCATAGAACAGTTGGTGTACAAGGGTAGGCACAGGACATCGTTGCCAAGTGGTCGGAGGAAACAGTGCACTGGCTCAGAGGGAAGATGTGAATAATGCATCCATTCACAAATACACCT
Organism: Ochotona curzoniae; assembly: GCF_017591425.1. Classification (NCBI taxonomy): domain Eukaryota; kingdom Metazoa; phylum Chordata; class Mammalia; order Lagomorpha; family Ochotonidae; genus Ochotona; species Ochotona curzoniae. Next base: position 4,154,505 of record NW_024466307.1, on the reverse strand, counting down.
GTTATCTGTAATCAAATTTTAAAAAATCAGCAGCATTTAAAAGCAACTTATTGTTCCTAAAAGGATAATGAGGTCTGGATCACTTAGTCGTTGCTTAAGTTCTGAATTTGTTACTTCCAGATTTATTTGTTGTTGAATTGTTCAGTTTTATTCACCTCCTTAATAATGACCAAGAGTTGGTTTCATTTTGTTACTTTATTCACAGTGTTCCAAGGCACTATCAGATGCGTTGCTTACTTCCCCCTCCACCAAGAGCCCTCGTTTAGTTTTGCTCAATGAGTTATATTAAAGTAACCATTTCCCCATACTCGCAGTTATTAAAGACTGCGTTTATTTGTTTTTAATGAGAGAGGCCTTTATAGATCTCTGAAATGTGCTACCACATACAAAGTGAAGGCTGAGTTTTGTATTTCAGAATACAATTGTTCCTGTAGTGCATAAGGCTCTTTGGCTCGTAACCATCGGTGCTATTTTTCCTTGCTTAGATTTGTGTTCACCTAAGTAAGTTTTCAAAGGTTTACCCATTAAGATGCAAAGCCAATTAATGGATCTCAATGAGGCTTATGCCAAGACAATCTATGTCATTAATCAGATCCTCAATAGGATAGTCGGAGCATAACTTCACCTTGTACACTTAAATGGTCTCTAAAATCATGTATTGTAAGGCTGACCTTCTGGCACTCATTTAGGAAGCATAACAGAATAATCTTTTTTTCATGGCATTCTTATAACAACTCCACTAAAGCAAGAGCTGTGGAATAGAGACTGCCTGTTCAGAACTAAAGAATGCGGGCTAGCATTCAGCATCTTGTGGTCTGTCACGCCTGTCAGGGAAGTGACAGCAAGGCCCCAGATGTGGTGAAACCCACACAAAAACACGCCGATCTCTAACGAACGCAATTCTGATGCATGCTGGGTGGCTTTGGGTTGAGAAGTCAAAGTTTGACATTCTTGTCAGTCCATTGACATATACCGGAAGACGGTCAGGACTGCTGCATTGTGTTAAAAGCAGGTATTCTGTTACCAATTCAGGTTTTACCCCGGAAAACATCCTTCTTACCTGATAAAAATGAGCTGTGTTGTTTCAGCCACGCATTTCTGTATCTCCTTGCAGTGAACACTCTGCTTAGTGGGTTTTTAAAAAATTACTTTGAATAACACATTTAAAAAAGTGTTGTGGTTTCTCCTCATCCATGGACACATGACTGTTTACACCTTAAAAAATTACGTCTTAGATTTGTATGGATTGACATAGAAAGATTTCCATGATCTGTTGAAGAGTGGGGAAAAAAGAATATGAACAAGACCAGGGTCTTGTAGATATGAACAAGGTGGACAGAAACAACCCCCCCCCCCGCATTGTTCATGTAAATATATCAGTCCAAGCTGGACTCAAAAAACAATGAGAGTTTTTGTAACCTGCAGATGACTGCAAGGATTAGGGTCCTATTTGTGTGAAGGTGCAGCTGGTAGCTTTCTCACCCATGGCCATGGCATGGCAGAACTACAACGTGCATGGCCAGGCTGTCATCTGTTCAAGCAGGGCTGGGTCAGACACTTGCTTCAAGGAAAACATCGTGATACTCTGGAGTTGAATTGTGGGACTCCCAGCCTGCTGTCAACAACTCTGAGGAGGATGGTTCCAATAAGCGCAAGAGCTACCTGCTCACTGAACAGCATGAGCTGGTGGTGGCTGATTGAGTCTCAGCAGGCTTGAGAAGGGCCACTGAAGTGAGTTTTGTGGATGTTAACCAGAGAACTTGGAAGAGCTAAGAGTCTTAAGTGCTTCATTTCAGACTTAAGTGATACCCAGGCACCTGTTAAGAGGACCCTTGAGGATGCTGGAGGTGATGGCTCAGCAGGTGGCTGACTGACAGGTATAGCCAGGGAGGGGTAGAGCCTTGGGCCTTCTCTGAGCTGGAGCCGCTTCTGTTTCTGAGGTGGTCCAATTAAAGGGTGCGTTTTTTTTTTTTCTTACATGGTAAGCTTTGCAGGATGCAGTGTAAAGCACAAAAAGGCACTGAATGAATTTTTGCTTAAAGATTTATTTTTATTGAAAAGTCAGACTTACAGAGAGAAGGACAAAGATAGATCATCCATCCACTGGTTCACTCCCTAAGTGGCCGCAGCGGAGGTCAGAGGTGAGCTGACCTGACGCCAGGAGCTTCTTTCGGGGTCTCCCATGTGCATGCAGGGTCCATTTCCTTTGCCCATTTCTTCAGTTTTTTTTTTTTTTAACTGCCTCTGAGTTTCTGAAGCTCTTTGTCAATCCTGGATATTTGTCCCTTATCAATTGTATAGTGTGCAAATATTTTCTCCCATTCTGTTGGTTGCTTCTTCACTTTTTTAATTGTTTCCTTTGCTGTACAGAAGCTTTTCAGTTTGATGTAGTACCATTTGTTTATTTTGTCTTTGATGGTACTTTTGGCACCTTTTCTAAGTCTTTCCCCATTCCTATTTCTTAGAGAGTGCTTCCTATGTTTTCCTCTAATAATTTGATGGCTTTTGGGTGTAGATGTAGGTCATTGAACTATTTAGAGCTGATTTTTGCTTCCTAATTCTGGAAGCTGCTATCCAGTTTTCCCAACAGCATTTGTTGAATAGACCAGGTTAGTTGACTATACATGTGTGGGTTCCCTTCTGGTATTTCTACTCTGTTCCATCGATCTTCTCTGTTTCTGTACCAGTACCAGACTATTTTGATGACCACTGCTCTGTCAAACATGTTATTTTTTAAGCTAAATGTATTTGTTTCATAAACTCTTTTCACTTATTTGAAAGACAGGGTGACAGAATCGAGGCGAGAGGGAGAAACAGAACCAGAGCTGTGTGTTTTAGGGGAGATCCTTCATGTTCTGGCTCACCCTTCACATACCTGCAACAGTCAGGGAAGAGTGAGACAGAGTGAGACCTAACCAGGTCCTGCACATGGGCACAAGGGACATGTTTGTGTGGGTTATCATCTGCTGCCTTCCAGGTTTGTTAGCAGGTGACTGGGTCAGAAGAACATGGTAGCCAGGACCTGCACCCGCACAAAGATAAGGAATGCTAGCATCTGAAGTACCCGTGCAACCGTCTGTGCCAACACACCCACCTTAGACACAGAGGTAGTCTAAAGATATGATTAGGGTTGAGTCCCTGAGGCAAGGACCCCGTGCCTAAGCAACCCTTCTCACCCCTCCACGCACACATTAAAGTTAGAGAACCCTTTCCAGTTAAGTTCAGAAGGGAGAAAATCTCTGAAAGCTCAGGATGTCAGGTGCAGGGGTGTGTTGGAAGGGGACCAATAGCCAAGGAATGTGGACGGCTTCTAGAAGCTGGGAAAGACATTGCAGCGTATTCTTCCCCCATGCCCCCCGAGTGGCATGCAGCTATGCTGACCCCTGTGAAAGCCATGTTCAACTCCCAGCTTTAGGACTGTAAGGCAATACATTCATGTTGTCTGAGCCACTAAAGTGTGATGAAGTTTGTTGTGGCAGTGATGAAAAAGTAACACATTGCCTAATGTTGGGGAAAATCAGACCAAGCAAGTATTCTTTGTAAATATGTCTATTTTATGTGGTAGATTTGCATCAGGATTCATGCAGTGTTCCAAATGTATTTACTGGTTAATAATTGCACAGGAAATACTGTTTTAGTGTCAGAATGGCTAACTGACCCCGTGTGGTGAAGGCTCACCCAGTCTGAAGTCTAATTGAAACAGAAGCATGCAGGCAAACGTCCATAAGTGCATGAAAATAAAGGCAATTGCTGATACTAAGAAAAACTAAATTATGTGCGTAAGGAGAAACTGGATGCAGTGATGCTACTCAGAATAGCAGATGATAATAATTACAGCAAAATGCAACGATTAGTTTCATTTACATAGTGTTCAATTCAGTTAAGCTTATACTGGGACAGTAATGAGAGATGAGTTTTTCAGACAGGAGAATTTTATTGCAATAGAAAAATGAACTCATGGCAATAGAAATGTTGGGCTAGGGTTCCTGGTAATTTGCATGTTTGCTGGCGTCTACAAGGTGTAGGAAGCTCAGGACCATAACATTTGTAGAGTGTTTTCATTCACTGCATACATGTAAGTGTATGCGTGCAGATAATAGCACATGTTGTTTCCAGAGTACGTCGTGGAGTACATACAGTCCTCATGGAGGAAGCTGCTGTAGGTACCCTGTGAATCCATCCAGAGTATATATCCATCATCATGTCTTACATCAGCAGCTTCCTGTTCAGGTTTCTATTAATGCTTAGTGAGGCCTACACCTGTGCTTTGCACATTGACTCTCGGTGGGTTCCTGGGGCAAATCCTCTCTTGCCAGCCATGGTGCCTTGTCAACAGAACATTAGAACTCAATCATCTTGCAGAATATTCCATTTCTCGGTCCAGGCTCCTCTGTTTTGCATTTCTTGGGAGTAGTGGATCAACACTGAGTAGGATGCGAAGAAGTCAGTGGAGGATGGCAGCAAGAGAGGAGAGTGTTCCAAGGATGGAGAACAGCGGCACCCGGTCTTAAAGGAGGGCAGAGGTGTGGCTGTGCTTTCTCAAGGTGCAGATGGCATCCGATCGTAGCAGAAGTGTTTTGCTTGGGGTCCTGTAGCCAGTTGCCCATCAGAGTATGAGAGCAAGGAGACTGGTGACAAACCTCCTTCATGTGAAATATCAGCATGAACGTCTGTTGGGTTTCATATTTAGGTCGAAAGCAAAACAAAAATATTAATGTGATCAATTTCAACACACATTTTCTCAAAACCAGGAATGCACACTGGTTTCCGATGCAGACAGGTTCATTTCAATTCAAAGAAGACACTGAGTGTTGAATATGTGGCAGGCTCCTGTGGGAAATGCAGAATAGAATGGACTTATTTTGGAGTCTGTCACCCACAAAAGTCACTGGTATACCTCCTACAATTCAATGTTGATACAGTAGTATTAACCTGCCCATTTCATTGGTGAGAATGCCACCTTCTGGAGCTCCAAGTATGTGGAGACCTGGGGAGGAAGGAGAGTAGGGCTTTTGTCTCTTTTCTGCAAGGAAATGCAAAGAAATGTTACGTCTTTAAATTGCCTACCGTAATTCATTAAAAAAAAATGTGTTGCTTTTGTGGACTTTTAAGTTTATGCTTATAGCAAATTGAGTGATTATCTCTAATTATCACCATTTTGCAAGTGAGGAAACCCAAGCCAGATGTGAAGTAGCTACAAGTGTGAGCAGAATAGAACATAATAGAACCTTTACTTACAATTAAAGAAGCTTGCACATAGGCCTGTGGCCTTGGAGAGCAGGGCTCCCAGCCAGTTGCTGACAGCTACGATCACTGTACTATAAAATATTGAATGGGTAACAGTCTCATAAGTGGGGTTTGGGAAGCAGCTTGCCAACACATACGAAATAATGCAGCCAAGTTTTTATGCATGAAAAAAGGGCTGTGCAGGCTCTTGTGTTGTCAGGCATTTAGGTTAATTTTGTAGCTGTGTCTTTTCGAAAATGAAGTACTGAAATGAACAGACATACCCTTAATTGTTACTCTTATCGCCATGTTTTAGCTGAAGCAAGGAGCTTTGATTATAGCTTTGAGAAATCAGTTATTACATACAAGTCAGTGAGCTTACCTTTTACTCACTTTATAATTTAGTTCTCTTCAATATTCCAAAGAATATTAAGACCTTCACAATTGAGTTTTGCTGACTTTTCTGATAAATGCGTATTAACATCCTACTGTTATAATGGCAGATTTTCTTGTTGCTTTCATAGCAATGCTAAGATTCACCTTGGTATCAATTCTATGCCACAAGTCTCCGTGTTTTATTTCTCATGGTGACTCGTGTTTTTGGTACATATCTGTCATATTTTAGAGTAGCATTATACCTTTTAAATGACTGATTAATCAGATATGAGGGGACAAAGCAGATCCTTATTCACACTTGTAATTTTTAAGGCTTACATGAATACCAACCTTACCTACTGACTCGGTTCAGATGTGTTGCATAGAAACAGAAAAACACTTTTTTCCCATGACTGCTGAGTTTGTTGCCTTACTCTGAAACAAATTTTGGATTCTGTTTCTTCTTAAATATCTTCTTATTTGAAAGGCAGAGCCACAGAGTGTGACAGTGAGAGAGAAAGTAAGTGCTATTCTCCATTCACTGATTCCCTCTCCATATGACACAATGGCCTAGTCCAGGCCAGGCAGCAATCAAAAGCAAGGAATTCCATTGAGTGTTCCACATGGGTAACAGGGTCCCAAACACTTAATTCATCTTCCATTTCTTCCCAGACACATTATCAAGGAGCTTAATAAGTGGCAGAGTGGCAAGGGCTCAAACCAATGATGTGATACTTGAGGCTGGTGTTCCAGTCAGTGGGGTTAACCCGCCACACCACGATGTTGGCCCAGTGTGCTTGCATCCTGTGAAACTCGAGAAAAACTGCCAACAGTATAAGGACATGTGTACATACTTAAATATGCAAGGCGGTAGGAGGCACCACACTTGCCTGGCACACTCTAGGATGGTGATGTGGGTGCAGGACATCGGGCTGTTTCGGGCCGCGTGCTGGAGTCAGCCTGCATCAGCAGTGTAAGCCCAGGACTCGGCAAAGTCAGAATATTGGGGATTAGGGAGGGAAACCAATACTGTGTCTTCACGGCTCCTGTCGCTTCATACTCCCTCAATAAAGATGCATTCTGAACACTGGCTCAGATACCCTATCTGAAAATATCTACATGGCCCTTTAAAATTTTTTCAGATGAGAAGAATGAGTTTGACTCTGTAATTATTTTACTAGTGCTGTTAGAGTTGCTCTAAATGCTGTAGTCCTAGGGCAAAATGTACAGGTAAGTACGAGTGTATTTACCAAAATGAGTGGAATTTACTCATAAGCTAGCATCAAACGGGTTGACTGTTTTGGAAGTGTGTAAGGCTAGTCAAAAGTTGCCACAGCTTTTCACTCCGAGTCATGACAGATTTTATGATCATATGGATTATGCAGTTTTGTAAAGGCATCTGTGATTCTTGCAATTACACATTAGTTTTTGATGCATTGTCTTTCTTCATGGATCTCACATGAATACTTGCAGATGGGCCATACAATATACATTTTTCTGTTGCTAAAAGAGACCATGTGCTTACATATTTCTATGTTCATTGGAAAAATTGCATACAAACAGAAAAGTTAATCAAATAAGTATGTATCCTAATGAACTGTTTTAATGAGAAAGTTCAAACACTGTTGCCCAGGGACTTTCTCTGTGGCGGCCTTTTCTGAATGCAGCCCTCCCCTCCCCTCATCTTCCCACCACCGCAAAGGAAACGAGAAATGCTTTCTTTACTTTCACAGTAGTCACATCTGGGATTGTTTTTGCCATATTCCAGGCTGGAAATGTATGCCTGAAGGGTCAGCTTTAAAACTTTCCTCTCCCCATGTAGCTGGCACACATAAGGATGTGATGTGATGAAATCCCTTCTTCCCTCTGTCTTCCAATACATAGTTCAGACTGGGCTTGAATGCGTGTGCAAAGTCAAGCCAGCCCCAAGCCAACCTGATGCAAGTTGGAAGGCATGGGTTCAAGTGGTGGGTCCTACCCAGTAACCTTGGGAAAGTCATCTGGTTTTCCTGGAGCTCAAGTCCTCAAATGTGCAATCTGGGTAGTAACAGCTCATAGGTTGTGAGGAGGATTATGTTGACTTTGTAAATTGCTCTGTCTTTGTCAAGTAAACCTATCAAGAGCTGCATCTGTGTGGTTAGCAGTGAGGCTGGGTTTACTAAGCATGTCCCTGAGTTTCTAGTGCTGAGTACATTCCTCCATATGAATTCACTAAAAGTTAACGATCTGACAGATCAGCATCTTAAAGATGGGACATTGTCAGATCTTTAAAAATAATGAGGGTGCAGTTATAGTATAACTAGGCATGCTATTGTGATGAACCATCAACATTAGCCCCTGTGACCTCTCCTTTGGCACAGAAGGCTTGCAGTATTGCTGTTGGCTGGGCATATGTGGTGCAAAACCATGCCATGCCCCTGCTTGGCATCTTCCAGAGCTCACAGCTGGGATCAGCAAACAAAAAGCATTTGTGAAAAGTGAATGCTTTCCTGGCTCCAGAACACGTGTCCCTTTCAGCGTGAGATAGGTTCTGAAAGTTTGAGTGTCCTGCTATATTTCATTCTAAAACAAAGGCCTGAGCCATTTGATCAGTGCTAGTGATATTTCCAATTACTAGTAAGCGTTTGAGCAGATCAAGGTGAAATGCCAGCTATGTCCATGTGCTGTGGGTGCTGCCACAGATCCCATTGTATGGCTCACACAACAACAAATCGTTGCTTTGTGCTGTTGGAGGCCTAATGGATGGCTGACTTGGTTCATCTGCTTTCCCTGGCTGAGGATCGGCCATCTTCTTGTTCTGTCTTCTTGGTGTGTCTGTGTGCTAATCTTCCCTTCTTATAGGGACACTGATAGTATCAGGTAAGGACTCTTCCTGTTCTCATTTTAGCTGACTTCACTTTTTAAAGACCCCTGTCTTCCAATGCAATTTTATCTAGAGGCACTGGGGTTGAGGACCTCAGCATGGATTTGTAGAAGGGGCGATTAGGTAATGCGCCCTGCGTATCCACAGACAAAGTTTCAGATTCTGTCTTCCAATAGCAGTGAGGCATGTTTGCAAAGCTGACTGATCTCCCTTCCCAAGTTTTCTTGGACATGAGTTTTGCTGTGATAGCTGGTGATCTAGACCAGTACTTCTGAGAATGTAAATAACCAAGAGATCAACATTTACAAAATCACTTAATCAAGATTGCTTTTTCAAAGTAGCTTTAAAGCTCATTAACTCAGTCCTTGAGAAATAATTTCAAAAAACCTTGGGAAGGCAATAATTGCTGCCATGATTTCTCCGTTTCTGTTTATTCTCCATTATTATTTTTCTTGTCGTCCAGAGGAGCGCTGTGCCATAGAAACGTCTATATTGGTGGAAAGAAGTTGCATTCAGTATGTGTGATATCCTGGAGGTACTGGCCCCACGGCCGTGGAGCATCTACAGTACACTAATGTGACCCAAGAATGGTATTCAAACTTGGAATTTTATTTAATCTGAGTTTATATGCCCCATTCCTGTACAACTGTATCTGGGCATAGCAATGCTATGTGCGTTTTTATGTTTTCAGGTTCAACTATAAAAGTAAATTTAATGTTGTTTAATTTTACTTCTATGTTTGTTGTTTTCTACATGCTAAGGCCAAGTGGTGTTGTAGCTATATGATTATTAAGGATTTTTCCCGAGATCCATATATTTATTTGGAAAGCAGAGTGACAAGAGGGAGGGGACATGGAAGTGTTGAATTGCTGATTCACTTCCCAGAGGGCCAACTCTCCAAAAGGCCAGGAGACAAGAACTCAGTTCAGGTGTCCCACATGGATGGCCAAGGGCACAAGTATTTGGGCCATGTGCTCAAGGCCTTTAGCAAGGAGCTGGGCCTGGAACCACCACTCCAATAGTGATGCCAGCATCTCCAACAGTAACTTAACCTGGTGCTCCACAATGCCTTTTTATAAAGGAAAGGTTTAACTTTGTTGATATCACTCCTCTTTTAATTTTGTATTTGTTTGAGCAAGGGTTTATTTGGATTTCCCAGAAATCAAGTGGATAGTCTCTGAGGTCCTATCCTGATTCAGATGTACTTGTAATGTAAGGTAGCAGGCCAGCTCTGGTGTGTGTGTGTGAGAGTGTAAGAGAGAGAGTATATATCCAAAATATAATTAAATGTCTCAATATAATATAATTTGGCTGAAGATCTCGTGCAGATAATGAAAACCAATTTAGTAAGGAGAAACACCAAGTGTTGATTGATTTCACTGCGTAGGAAATGCTGAGCTCTTTCTCTGTTTAGCCCAGTTCTGTGAGCAGCTATGCAGTAACTTTCATGTCACACCACCCCAGTGTTGTGCCAGCATTCTAAATCTAGTGTCATATGTTGAAATCTGAAAGGAGGTTCTCAGGCAGATCGTAGTATGAGCAACACTCTGAGTTATGCTAGCACATCATGGAGAGTGTCTTTAGTTGAAATGTTGCCATGAGGGTGAATGAAGCCAAAGCAGCAAGTGCTCAGTGGTGGTCTCTGGAGGGATTGGATGTTGAGTTGTTTAAACAAACACGAGAGAGGCAGGGATTGACTTCTGCTCTCTTTAGGTCGTTGGTTGGGCCTGAAGAATAAGTTGAATGAGACAAGAGGAAGATGAGCAGGATAGCCTAATAGGATGAGGACAGGTTGAAACAAATGGAAAATTATGAAACATTAAAGAAACAGAAGACATTAAAAGATGGATCAGCAGAATCACTTTTGTCAGAAAGTGTGTATTACTGAAAATTACATACAGATTAAAGGTGATACTAAATAAAATCCCAACAACAATCTTCTCAGAAATAGAAAAAATGATATAAATATTCATCTGCAAATGCAAGAGACAATGAATAGTTAACACTGTCCTGAAGAATAAAATCAGCTGAGACTGAGCTAAACCAGTGAGGGCGCAAGAGCTTATGTTGGAGTCAAGACCACTGCCAAACAAAGGGAAGTAATTTAAACGGAATGATCCCGAGGTGAGTTTGTGGCTGGAATATCCAATCAGCAGAAAGATGTTTACAGAAAACTGAGTCACAGTGCGAAGGGTGGTAGATGAGATGGCAGGAAGCTGGAGACACACTGGAGTGGAGTGGTTATCCATTAGGGTAGGTACTGATCGAGTCCAAAGTGTGTATTTTGTTGGCATAGATTTGAGTTGTTCCAAGCTTTTACTAAGTAAACTCTGTGTCATATTTGTAAGATGTCATCTTCATGTTAAGAGTTTAAGCAGAAGGGTAAAATGCTGTGACATATTTAACCCATTTGCTCACTTGCACTTTGGAAAAACACTGCAAAGGTCAAGAGGAAGAGCAGAGAAAATAGTTCAGAATTTCTTGCAGTTCTACAGCCGTGAGAGGAGTGTGGACATGAGCAGTGTAGAGGTGAGACAAGGTCCCTTTCTGGGTGTGTTTTGCAAGGAGAGCCAACAGAAGCTGCTGACAGGATGTGGGTTTGCAGCAAAGTCATGAGTCACAAACCTCTCCGAGGCCAGGGTCTGAGCGACTGGAGGCATAAAGATGCCATGAAGTGAGTCGGGAAGTCCAGCAGCAAGAGAAGGACTGAGAAAATGATCAGGAGCTTGGCTGTGCTGAATGGGAGCTGATCAGTCATCCCATTGAGTTTGTAATTACAAAGCTCGAGTTTCAGGGGACAGATCAGAAAAGAGATAAAAATCTTGCGTCATCAGTCAATAGATGGCATTTAAAGCCAGCAAACTGCTTGAAATCACAAAGGGTGTTGTTGATACAGGTAGAAAAGATGTCCAGGCACCTTGCCTCCTAAAATTAGAAGGTGAGGCGCAGGAAGAGCCTGATAAGAGAGAATGGCCAGGTCAGACAAGTTCAGTGAAGGCTCAGGCGACAGTCCACTCTGTACAGTGCTCGGTGCTCAGCTGCGTCTGCTGCTGCTGCTTCCCCAAGTTATACATCCCTTGGAGAAATAATGTAAGTGCATAAATATGGGATAAATCAGTAGAACTCTAGAATGTATAAACCATAGGAATATGTTGACATTCAACAACACAAAGACTGCTCTGCCTCCTGTTAAGCAGCTGCCTCCCCTCCCATTCACTGGGCAGGCATTTCTTGGTCACAGTCATGGTGGTAGGGGCTGTTTTCAGAAAAGGACAGTAGTATGTTGTACTGACCATATCGTATGCCTTTCCAGCCTTCTCTGACCAGAGCATAACACGGCAGTGGACAGAGGAGGCCGCCCCTGGGTGCTCTGAACACTGCACCTCCTTGATTATAATCTGGAGCATAGGTTCTGAAGCTGTATTTGCTATGAATAGAAAAGATGAATGTATCTGTAACCTTTGGAACAATAATCTGTACTTGATTCTGTGTTTTCTATTCTGTTGAATCTAATGTATACACACAATACACGCATATATATATACATACACATAATATATACACATGTTTTATTTATATATATGTAAATACACACACACTCTTTGAATATATAGAGTGGTAGTATGGTGGGTCTCTGGCTAAAGTAAAAAATTTAACCAGGCAAGCAGCCAGAGCTTATGCTAAATATGTTGTGCTAGTCCACAGTGGCTGTCTGCTGGGTATTCTTGAATACACTCTCAATAAGATCTTAAGCACTGCATATCATCCTGTACAGCCAGATTTATTGCTGAACAGTCCTTTTTTATTCTTCAGAGAGCTTGCTGTTTGCTCTGTTTTCCATGAATACATCTGGTCTTCCGTGAGGACATCTGTGTCTTTTACAGCCAGGGTAGACACTGTTAGCCCCACCATCACTTCCATCTTAAGGTGCAGGATGGGGAGCCATGCATAAAGCTAGAACATCCTTCTATTTTTGTGAAAATACATGCTATCACAGAATTTTGAAGGGAAAAAAAACCCATTTTTAACATCTTTAACTGCAGTCTACTGCCTGTGCTGTTCTCAGGAGAGCTTGGCGCACGATGTAGAGCTCCGAATATTTATGCAGCCTGACTGTAGAGTTCACAGTAAGCCTAGAGCTAGAGCAAGAATTTAAAGGTACAGGACAAGAGCTTCATCTTAGGTAAATCCCAGGGAAAGAAATTCCCACGGCTGGGCCGCTAGCTGTGGTGTTTAAATAGGTAAGAACTCCTTGCATAATATCTTCTAAACTCTGTGCTCTGTCACCCTGTGTCCCTGTAATGTACTGGAATTAGTCGGCGACACTGGATCCCTCCTGCCACCGATAGAACAGTCATCCTGACGTTTTTCCCAGGCAGGCTTTCTATCAGAGCCCTTTTGTAGTCCATCACTTCCCTTCATTAAATCCTGGTGGAAGCAGAGGCCATCAGACAAAGTGCAGCTGTGCATACCAAGTGGGTCCAAACATGCAGAGAGCTGCGCGTGGAGTGTGTTTTCCACAACCAGAAAGTCTCACTCTGACATACACTTTATTCTGGCATTCCGTTTAGGCATGTGTTTTTGTCTTTATCATAAAGACAAGGTGTTCTGGTTCATTCAATTTACCACTTGCAATACCCACTCCACGCCTGACACTGTGAGGTGTGAAAGCAGAAGGCCCCCAGACATGGCGCCTGCTTTCTCACCGGCAATGCCTCTGACATGTGCAGGATCATTGCCTACAGATCAGCACATTCACATTTAGACAAGGGAAAATTCAAAGAATAACTGAATATTGTATTTGACGCATTTGTAATAATTCACATACTGTTACAGATATTCTCTCTTGTGTATATATGCACATACACACGTACATACATGAAACACATAAATAAGTAGCTGTTGAGTTTTAAAACCTCCGATTACTTTTTTTCCCTTTAAAATATTTATTTTTAAAATTAATTCATAGAGCCCAGATGTCATGTGGCTTCAATTCTAGGATACAATACTTCCTTCTCTCCCTCTGCTTCATTCCTTTTTTAATTTTTTTTTTAATTTTTGCGACAACATTTTTTAGTTGACATTATCCTCAGAGGCTCAATGGTCCACTTTATGAAGAGCTCAGAAAATGGAAAGTTGGAAGACTCATGTCTGTTAGGTGCGCAGACAAGGCTTTAAACAATATTGGAACCATTCTGTAAGTGCTTTTTTTCCCTTTTGAAATCAATGAATGTGAGAAGTATAACTTTTCAGTATAACTTTTGGAGTCACTGTGTTTTAACAATTAAAAGGGGCTCACTTGTTCAGCATTGGCTTAAATCTGTTGTTATACAAGTTTAAGCAGATGGCTAAGATGTACGGTAATCATGGCACACTTAGGTTTCCCTGACGTGTGTGTTAGAGGCATTCTGTGACAGGTACTTGGTCTGTCTGCTAACCTGAATCTCAACGCAGCACAGAGCCTTCTGTGGCACACAGAAAATGTCACTGAAAAGAATAGTTTTTATAGCTTTTTCCCAATTGTCTCTGGATGGCAATGGATACTTAACAGCAATTCAAAAATAGATCTTTCAGGAAAGAATGGGAAAGTGTTTTCCTTATTTTACTGAAAACAAAAGTATCGTTGCAGCAACATGCTTTGTGGTGTCTATTTCCAATGTCACCCTTGGTGTTTGAATCACTCAAGACTTTTGCTTTTATTGCATTGCTTTAAATTAAGGTGTTAGAAGAAATTCTGTCTCTTGCAACAAAATGTGTGCAACTGGAAACCATTAGGCTTAGTGAAGTAAGCCAGGCCCTTAAAGACAAACACCATGTATTTCCCATGACTTGTGGAAACCAATATGCAGAGTACAAAAACAGTAATGTATATGAGGAATGTTGATGTTGAGATTTGAAAGTTTTTGTACCCCTTGTGTATACCCTGTGGGGCAGTGGGTTTTTCATTTACTACTGGCCAAATTCTGTAGCTAATAGAGGGCACAAGAGGTAGGAAGAAAATATAGAAGATGTACTGGGCAACTGGTCCCACCTACTTACATATGTTCCTTTTCCAGAAGTCAACTGATCTGTTAGATAAGGAGAAGAAACTCAAGGAAGCACGTGAACGATGAGGTTTAGGGATTTGAAGTGGTCACACATATGAACTAGAAATTCATGTGGTCGTTTACAACTGAGAGCATTGTTTCAAATTCAACTGGACACCACAATTATTTTAATCTATAAGGCAGTTTATCTCAAAATGATCTTGGAAGTGTAGCTTAAAAGAGTTAAAGAAGGCAACAAGGATAGGTGTCTGAGGCCAGCTTTGTGCACGGAGCTAACCTTTCACCCCTGACACCCGCATCTTCTCCCAGAGCACAGCTCCATAATGGCTTCTGTGTGCTTCTGGCAAGGCAGCAGACGGCAGCCTAAGTCCTGGGCCAAGTCCTTCCAGCTCCCCACCTAGGAAACCCTGAAGGAATTCCAGGCTCATGTGTTGACCTTGGAGCAATCCGAGCCATCGTGGCCATGTGTGGAGTGACCAGCAGATGAAAGCTTGTGCCCCCGCCCTCTCATTGGCACTCTCTGTTTCCAAGTAAATAAATATGTCTTTAGGAATAAGTCACCTTAGCGACATCACTGTAGCAGAGAGTCAAGTGGCTGCTTGGGATGCTGGCATCCCAGGGCGAACATCAGTTTGAGTTATCTGTCTCTTTGTTAATGGCCTGGGGAAAGCGCAGGAATGTGGCTCAGCTGCTTTGGCCGCCGCACACATATGGGAGGCATGGAAGAAGTAACTGGTCTCAGACTTAGGTGTAGACCAACCCTGGGTTTTATAGCCATTTGGAGCATGAACCAGTAGCTGGAAGATTCTTTCTCTTAACCTATTTTGCTTTGCCTCTGTTATTGTCTGTTAACTCTGCCACCAGATTCATATCTTTAATACAGAACTAGGTATGCTTCAATATATCCTCAGTGAAACCAAAATTGTTGGCCATTTCTATGGAATAAATAGGAGACCTGGCCTGAAGAAAACTGCGTGTTTAAAAGGTGAACTGTCAAACATTCTCACGTTAGTTTCTGCAGCAGCAAAATCAAAAACATGGAAGTCAGAGTGATGTCATCCTGCTCCCAGAAAAGGAAGTGGGGATGCAGGTGGAAGGGAACAGAGGGGAGGTTCCTGAATCTGCCGCGGCTCTCTGTAAATACAGTGGCCAGTGCTGAGCAACAGCGGCCCCAGTGTTCAGGCCCTGCCTTGAGCCTGGGCTAACACATGCTTCATCAGCACTGTGCTCTGTACCTTCTAGCTCGTTGTGTTGGCCTGACTCATTAGTTCACATACTAGGTGGAAAGGCAGGTGCTCTTATCACAGAAGAAAGAAAAAGTACAAGGCAGGTGAAACCAAAGGCCACCACTTCCGTCGTCACACTTGTCCATGGGCATCCTCAATCCACATAGGGAACTTCCGGGGTGTGGAGAGGGAACCACGCCTCACTGTTGGTCGGTGGGGGAGGTAACTGTACCATGTGGACTTGGAATCTAGACTCGCATAGGACTTAAGTTGTATGTTTATGTATGAAATGAAATGGTGTGTTCTGTTGACACTTAAGCAGTAGTCTCCTTTGCACTCAGCCAAATATTGGCATTTTGGTTATGTGTTGGGCAGTGTCTTTTGAATCCATAACAGGACCTGGACAGCCTCAAAAAGATACAAGCTGAAAGCATACCCGGGGTTAGCCATGGATGATGCTGGCTGTACCATATGCCTGGCCACTTCCACAGTATTTCACTCCATGCTCTTAGTACCACTTGCAAATCATTCGAGATTATTTGTGTGTATGTGTGCTTTGTTTTCCTCAAAGAAATAACAGAGCTCAAAAGTTAAGCCCGGGAGAGGAAAATCTAAAGAAATAGCTCTGGCAGAACGTCCTAAGCGGTTGTCCCCCAGTCCAGCTCATGGCTGTCTTTTCTTGGACCACAGTGTATTGAGACTTCCTGCTTGAGAACTTTCCATGCTGGACTTGCAAATGCCTTCAGATTTTATCCTGCCAGTAAAGAGAGTAACATTGAATTTAATTCCCCTGGGTTTCAGATTGTAGCCAATTTAGTAATTAAGCAATTACTTTTTAAAGCACAAAGTAGCAATTTTATTCATCAAAATGGGAAAAAAACATGATAAGAGCTTTTAAGTGAGCATAAAGTGGATTTTCTTTTTGAGAGGTAAACTGAAATCTCTGAAGCTCATATTGTTCTGACACCGCAGTGAGGAGGGCTTTGTGGGGAAAATCAAGGGCCTGTCAGTCACTCGTGAGATGTCCTGGGAACAGTATCATTCGTTTTTCCTCTGTGTTAAGTCTTCTGTTTAAGTGGCAGTTAGAAGGACCTTCTCACTCCGCATCTGAATCCGTGTTAGTAATAGGATGTTTTCAAGTGGAGTCCGTCATTGCCCGTTCAGCCTTGGGGAAAGACTGAGCAGCTGAACTCAAAGTTGCTTAGATGAGAGTTGAAGAATCAAGGGTCCCAAGGCCACAGGCCATCTGGCACCCATATGGAATCCCAGCAGATGTTAAGTGGCGATTCAGCCACTATGGTATCATGTTAGGCCCTGTTTGCACTTTTTACTTTATTTCCCAGCATTGACATCTCAGTAGCTTATCCTCGAAGCCAATTTATTGATGACATAGGATCAATGTGTACTAACATTTCCAAAAACTGTGAAACCATGGTTCAGCACCGTGGCCTAGTGGCTAAAGTCCTTGCCTTGAACAAGCCGAAATCCCATATGGGTGCTGGTTCTAATCCTGGCAGCTCCGCTTCACATCCAGCACCCTGCCTGTAACCTGTATTTTCACAATGAATGGGATGATATCACAGTGCTGATGAGGCACAATTTATAAAATGACTTATTTATTCTTATTAGAATGGCAGATTCACAGACAGAAGTAGAAGCAGAAAGATCTTCCTTCTATTGGCTCACTCCCCAAGTTGCCTCAAATGATGGAACTGAGCTTATCCCAAGGCAGGAGCCAGGGGACTCCTCCAGGTCTCACCTGTACATGTAGAGGCCTAAGGTGTGTGGCTATTCTTTACTGCTATCCCAGCACACAAGCAGGCAGTTGGGCAGAAAGTGGAGCAGCTGGGACTCAAATTGCTACCCAAGAAGAATCTAGGATCCAGGCGCCTGGAGGGGCAGGATTGGCCATCCCGGGTGTAGCATGGGACCCCGAGGAAACCTCTTCCCAGGGCTAAGGCAGGGATTGAACGTGTGGCCCAGCATATTAAAGTACAGTGATTTGGCTGAGATATCCAATCATTTCAGTGTCCCTCCCTGATCAATCAAGGATGTTTTATACCTGCTTGGGTAATGAAATTCCCCTATTTTTCCATATTTTCTGAGGAATTTAATGTATTGCTGTCTATATGGAATACATTATGCACATGATCAAAACGGTAGACGTTTCTGTGTGAATGCTGTAAGATATCACTTGAGATACGTTAGGCAACAGACAGCAAGCAGTAAATGACTCAGGCTGATTGAACGAAAACCGAACTTTACTGAACATTTAGTGGGAAAATAGGCAAATAAAAATAACGGAACAGTCAGGTCTTTGAAACAATGGGTCGTAATGCAAGAGCAATGACCAAGGATCTCTGCACATATTGTTAGGTTTAATAGATCCATAAATATTCACAGGTTTGGTGATCACAGAGGATTTGCAAAAACATGGTCTCTTTCCTATTTGGAATGTACAAGAGTTTGTTTGTGTACATATGCCCACTCTCAGAGAAGCCAGGAGTGTCACTGAGTTGTTTTTTGTTTGTTCTATGAAGTACTGACTTCTTTTCAATAATACTGACTCCATCCTCTACCCAAACAATGCACATGGGCAAGCCTGGTGGACAGCAGACTGGCAGTCTGATGTCCTTCTGTCTGGTGAGCAGATCTCTTTCTCAACTCCTGCCACATGGTCATGCAGGTGCTGTGACAGCGTTGCTGAGGTTCTGTGTGTTTGCGCTTGCTTCTCTGAGTCCTGAAACATCTCTTAACTCTACCATCTTCTCATTAAGACTGCCAGAGTGGTACTCCCATGTCCTCTTTTATTTTCCTGTGTGCTTGACACCAGAGAAGGCATGTCCCATGTTGTCTGGGCTTGTCACATTTCTATGGATGTTGTGTGGACCAGGGCACTGGGTTCAGAGTATAGGGGACCTGTTCTTGTAACTTCAGAACAAGCACGAATGCTCCGTGACAATGTTAAAGGCTTTCGGCCAATGGAAAACCTGCACATAACGAACACCAGCTTTCCTTACAGCACTCAGCCCTTTTCAGCATTTCCAGTGTGGTTGAATAGCAATGACAGTCTGATGTTGTTGAGAACAGAACAACGAGTCTTTGATGTGTCCATGACCTCACCAAAGGGCTTTGTTGCTTTAACTCTCCCCCGGGGTCAACTGGTGAATGTTTGGTGTTGCAAACAAAAGCAAAAAGCAATGTGTGCAACTTGTGGAGCTTCCCAAGTGGACATGATAGTTCTCCTGGAAGCAAATCATAAAAATCCCCATTAGGCACCATGGCAGGAGGACACCCTCAGTGACCCCACTCAAGCCATCCACACTGAGATGAGGCTTCTTGGAGGAAAGAGCATCGGCCACTCATCCAATCCTGCTGTGTACCACAAAAATCATTCACAGAGGCAAAAAAGAAAAGGGACTCCACTCCTTGTGGGCCTTGGATTAGTGGAAGTTGTAGCATTTTCCGCGGGATGCACCTTGCACTGTGGGGACTGAGATCTTACCCGCTAGGAAAGGGCTGGGTGGCAGCTGACCTGCACAGCTCGCTTCCCCAGGGGCCAAGACCCATTTGTGCCTCTTTCTGGTCCTCTTGAAACGAAGCAAGGCCAAGCTTGGTGAGGTGGTGGCTCTGGTGGCCCTTGGTGTATCAGGCAAGGTGGAGCACAGCCCTCGGGATCAGGCGAACGTGCGGATGGGTCCTGGCTCCCATCTCTGAAAGTGGTGTGTGCAGGATTTCTGGTCCATTTGCAGCTGTAAGTCCTGTGTTCACGTTCGTGCATACATGATGGTGATGGAAAGACTGCAGTTGAGTGTCTTCGAACTCTGGGAAGCAACTTGGGGCAAGCTGATTCCTGCTGCTCATCCCCCTGTGCTCAACAGCTGACGCCCAAGTTCTTCCTGATCCTCTCCTGCTGGGGGCCCTCACCGTTGCGCACTGGGCACAAGGCAGTGTGACTTGCGGTCAGGCTCAGCCCTACTGCAGTGATGGGGATGACACACTGTTGTGTGCTGCTGGGGGGACAGCCTGCCCTCTTCGACCTGCAGTAAGGAATGCCTCCTACCGAAAAGGGACCTCTGGTCATACCTACCGTGTTAGTAAAACTTGTGTGGATACACAGCAGTGGGGCACTCTTGCTGCTCACAGACAATGGACCATTTCAGGAGGGAGTGACTGTTCTTCTGGTGGGAGTGGGAAGGGTCAGGGTTACTGGCGTGATGATCTTCCCACACCATGCCGTGGACATTTCTTCTTCCTGTCTGCACGTTTCTTCTTCCTCCCTCCAGAAGCCATCTTGGGGGTCTTCTTGACCTTCTTGCTTTTCTCCAGCATGTTCCTTTTGCTCTTCAGCCAGGCAAAAGCATTGTGGAAAACGTGGCAATTGAAGCCCTCCTTCCTGCCTTGCCTCACGTGCTCTTCAAGGTCTGCTAGTCTGGGGAATACCCGGCAGCAGGCCATGCACTTGAAGCCCTTCTCTGGAGCCAGCTGCCACTCGGGGATGCTGGCCTGGGGCTGCGGCCCCTCCAGCTCTGCAGCTGGCTGCTCCTCTTGACTGAGGGCAGCTGCCTGCTCCTCTTCACTGAGGGCAGCTACCTGCTCCTCTTCTGGCTCTCCGCTGACGAAGTAGGAGCCATCAGGGACCCCATTCTGTGTCGACACGTAGGAAAACTCAGGCGCTGCAGGGACTGTCACAAGAAAAGCTTTTTCTTGGGCTTTGCCTCTCTTCCTGGGCGGCACCAGTCCCTCCTGGGTGTCCCACACTACGTCGTTGCGCCCTCTCTTTCTCTGCACCTTCATGTAGTATACTTTGATGACCCTCTCCGTCCTCCTGTGGGCGGCAGGTGTGCAGGGCTCGTCAGCTCGGTGGTAGTGGAAGCAGGGTCTCTGCAAGGCGTGCTCGTGCTTCATGTCCTTTACGAGAGATGGCTCTGCAGGCTCCTGCTGCTGCTGCAGCTGCTGCTGCTGCAGAAGGATTTCTAGGAGAGAGAAGGTTGAGCCTGAGAGCCCTTGTCCAAGGCTGTGATGTCTGTGGACACAAGATGGCCCTGAGAAGGTTTGTGCATGTGGGGGCTAGGCATGGACATGCAGGCTTGTGTTCTGAGTCAAGAGTTGGGTGAGATGTCGAGTAAGGTGTGTGTTCAGTAGCTTGTATGCGTGAAGGAGTGTGACTCTGTCTGCCTGTTGTGTATCCATGGGATGCTCTTGTTGCTGAAAGGAGTGTGTGTGTGTGTGTGTGTGTGCACGCTTTTTGGTGGTTGTGCATGAGTTTCTGTGCTAAGTATGCTTTTTTCTGTTATAGGCATGTGAGTGTTATGTGTTTGGGGCATGTGTATTGTGTATGTGTTCTGTGGCATAGTGTATGGGTGAGTGTGAGGGTTCTGTGGTGTGGGGTATGCCTTATGTGCATGTTTTGTGTGGATGGTTGTATCTGTTCTCTGATGTGTATGTATATGGTTGCTGGTGTATATTTCTGTGCTGGGTGTGTGTGTTCAGTGGCATTGTATGTGTCTAGGGGTGTGGAGTGCATGGGTGAGTATGCCTGTGTATTCTGTGGTTTGATGTGTTTTTGTTTTGTGATGTAGAATTTGTGTGTGTGTATTCCATGGAGTGGTGTGTTTGTGTATTGTCTTCCTAGGAGGCAACAGTCCTTCTGTGGTGTGGAGTGTGTGTGGCTTGTCTGTGAAGTGTGCCATGCTCTGAGGAAGGAGGCTCCTGAGTGTGAGGCAGCAGACAGAGCGGGTTGCAGGAAGCACACCAGGTTCTCACACGTGCCTGTGTCTGGAGGACTGAAGGCATTGTGGGTCCAGTGGTGTGGGAGCAGGAAGGCTGTCTCTGAAAGTGAGTTCAGTTCTCTGCAGACTCAGCAGTGTTTTGGCACATGGTGTAGGAAAGGGAGTTATGATGGGCTCTCTACTAGGGATGTGAGGTGCTGGTGCAATTAGTTTGGGAAATGAGGTACAGAGACAAGGATGCAAGGGTGTTCACGGCCACCGGAGATGAGGAAGGATGGGTGGGGTGAGGAAAGTTGGGGTTGATAGAATCTGCTAGAATAGGGGAAAGTGAGTCTTCCATGGTGTGGAGGGTCAGAAGAAATGAGTGGTTAGCACAAGTTGGTGCGAGTATGCCTGGTGTGGTGCTGCTTGAGATCCAGTACCTGTCTGCCTTGCCCACAGCCTCCCCTGCAGCTCGCTCAGAGCCCATCCAGGCTGGTGTGGAGCTTTGAACTCATCCTTGGGATTGCATTCCTGGTGTGTCCCTTTCCGGAGTCCTCATCCTCGTCGCTGTGCCCTGGAGCACTTACTAAGGCGATAGGAAGGTGGAGGGATCCAAGGCAGGGCATCTCAGCGTTCCCCCATCCCAGGTCACCTGTTTCCTCTGCCCCTGCCTTACCATTATCTGCCATCGGAACAGGCTGTTTCCGAGCAGATTTGTTGCAGACGCCATCGTAGGTCGAGTGATGAGCTCCTGCTGCCTCTGGGTATTCTGAGGTATCTGCGTTCCACTCAGGGGTAGGCTCTGGGGCCTTCTGCATCACTGAGGAACAAAAGGGACCAAGTGACAGCGTGCAAATGTGATACCTTCCAGTTTTTGCATCTGTGTCAAGTAGGTGTCTCTCAGGCGTGTGACCAGTCACAAGGCTTGCTGTTACAGGAGCACAGGTGACTTCAGCATTCACTGGAATTTCCATGGTCTAGTGTGTGCCCAATCCTGGTGCAGGCCTTGTTGTATTTCCTGGCTACACTCGCCGTCGGAAGTCGCTACTAACTTTGAGGTTTGTGGGAGTGTTGATGCCCGGGTGGACACAGTGCATCTGTAATGTCCTTTTTGAGCCATTTGTTGTATGGGCTTTGAAATTGTGCTCTCACTGGGAGCACCATCAGTGTGTGACTTTACAGTGTCCATTTTCTTATCTCTGTGCCTGCCTCATGGTGAATCATGATGTCATGATAGTTGTGGTTGGCTGCTTAATGCTACAAGGGGTTTGTACCTTAGCCCATAGAACCAATGAATCTACCTGTGGATTTGCAGATGGTATTGAATCAAGGGTTGTGAGGGAGTGCTGACCCTGTATTAGACAGGTAGATCTTCAATATAATCCTCAAGACACTTGTGAGAATGCAGTATGTGCTAAGGTTCCCATGTCACTGAATAGGGAAGGGCTCCGTGACTAAACTGTGCTGCTTTGTGTGGGGGCACAGACACAGGGCACTCTCCATTGGTTGTCCACCTCAACCATCTGATTCTCTGCATCCCCTTTAGAGTGTTGCTCACATGTCAGCACTGACCACTCACAACTCCAAGAAGGTGCATTCTAGAACCATGAGTGAAAAGAAATCTCATTTCCTTACAAAGTTCAGTTGCCTACAATTGCCAGGCTGTTGAAGACAAGCATCTGAGGGTCTTTATTTCTTAAACCTGGCAGACATATGGCAACGGACGAACATATTCATTCACATCCTAACTACATGGTGGCTGCCTGCTGGCTTCTGCCTGCTTCCACTCGAATTGTCCCTCCATGCCTTACCCCAGCGAGCTTGACTTCATGTGAGAAGCAGGAGAAGGGGCCCAAGGAATGAACGGCAGCAGCTGCTCTCCATGATGTAACCAAGATGGGCTGGTGCCTTTGGCTCATGCTGTGGATCATTGCTGTACATTTAACTGCATTGAGACCGTCTATCAAAGTGAGCCATGTGGTTCCTGTTTGGTGTTTCTGTGTCCTTCATTCATGCATAAATAGTAAGAATCTGTATGTGACAGATTGCAAAAACACCTAGGAACTCCACAGGCTGACTCTCCACTCAACAGTTGTGCAGTAGAACAGTGTTTAATTATTGTGTGGAAGATGGGACTCGAGCAGTGTGGTTTGTCCCAGAGGAGTGTCAGGCCTCTCCAGGTCAGCTGGGTATTGGACAGTGATACTCCTCTGCCTCCCTTGGAATTAGCTCTGAGGAAGTGAGTGGAAAAGGAGTGCCAGGTGCTGCCTGCAGGCACAGCCATGCACACCTCTGCTTGCTTGTGTGTGCTTGTCCTTTCTAGTTGGCTGCGATGTTGAGAATTCAGGTCCTCTTGGAAAGCTGCCTGTAATGACGGCAACATTTTTTTTTTACATAAACTTTTTTTTTTTTTGGACAAAAAACCATGTTTTTGACAACTGGGAAGCTATACATAGACATGTGTATCAGATGACCCCATTTGTCTCCTGGCTTCTTTGTGCCTCAGAGGTGCTTACCTGTGTGTACACATGTGAGTGTGCAGCTGCAGAGTGACTGTGTGTTCAAATGTCCCATTGTATACACTCAGCATTATCTTTGTATACACTATACATTATCTTTGCCTTTATTGAAATGAAGACAGTTTCACTTCTGTCTTAAGGAAGTACCCGAAAAAGCAGATCCCCGATCTTTGCTGGGCACTTCAGTCACTCTGTTGGAATTTGAACTTTGTGATAGTTCCGTTGGCTGGATCCTCGCGTCATGCCCCCGTCATCAGTTACTCGTTAACTGTTAAGCGCCATAGTAACCCTAAGTGTCTAGTGCTCCATCTTTTTATAAATGGTCCACTAATCTCTAGCTTCCCAGACTGTCGTCTTTACATTTGCGGAAATCAATCATGGAAAACTGAAAACAGCATAATTTACATCTCTAGTGTTTAGAGAAGTAGTTCTTAGTGTAGTAGACTCTGCCATCACCACATGTGTGGGCAACAGAATGGCTCTCTAGGGCTCCCAGGCCCAAAGCTGCCCAGACAGGTGTCCGTGCCAGCTGAGCTTTCCCTTATTCTCATTGATAGGCTCTTGAGGCACACACGTGCACACACAGCACTGTCCCTCCAGACTCCTTCACTCACACTTCATCTCCTTTCTCTCCTTTCTCCCTCACCATCTCCATCAGAACCGGGAATTGTCCTTCTTCCCTGTGTAGAGGCCGTGTCTGCAGACCCCATTTCTAGAGAACAGGCTAAAACATACCTCTTGTCATCTTGTCAGGCTGGTGAGAGCAGGTGCCTTCTAGGTGTTTTGTCTTCCATTTGTGTTTCATGGCTCTACAGTTGGAGAGTTTGGGTGCTGTTCTCCCCACAACTTTGCTCTCAGAGGATCAGTTGATGATGATAAGAGATGTGATTTGAACAACTGATCAACCGGTCAGAAGAGAGACTCTCTTCACCAAATCACTGTGCTTGCTGCTGCTCAGTACAGTGTCAGGACTGTTAGGAGTTGTCACTAGGGCCTCAGCGGAGTTCTAGGACCTGTTGACATCACTCTGTTCCAAAGGCTGAGCAGGTGACTGGTGGCCCACCTGGTAGCCACATCCAATCATCCCCAAGTGAATTATTTGAATTCCTGGCAGGGCTAACATGCACTTTAAAGTTTAAATATTTTATTTGATACCAAATGAGAAGGTAGATGAGTTGGATTCATCGAAGAAAATCCTTTGATGAGCCCGGAATACTGTGCTACTGAATCTCATGAGTATGGAGAATATGGGCGTGGCTCAGCAGACAGGGTTAGAGCTATGCTATTTTTGTCTCAATAGAGAATAGCGAATACTATGGCCACCAATGCCCAGGGCACTTGCGCGGTGTGTGTGACAATCGATCTAGGTGTGAGGACTGCCGTTGATACGTGGTTGTGAATCGTTTCAGGGTTTGGGTTTGGAGTTAAAGAATCACTTGGACAGAGGAGGGTTGAGTAGGAAGTTGGCAGCTTATGTCTCACACTGCTTGACTCTGGATCTTGAATCTGGTAGGAACACACGCATTGTATTTGAGTGAAAGAAGGTAGGAAATTTTTAAGGTTTTGTAATAAATGATGTTGAATGGGCATACATCTCTATAATATTTTTCATTTCTGCTCGTTCTTTTGGTATCGCTTCATTTTTTCTTTCTGGTACTAGGTCAAAGAAGAATAAATCAGATTACTTAAAATTTTATTTTAAGCAAGATTTCTTGTTAAATATGGAATCTGGGGTTTGTTATGAAATTTACATGATGCAGAAGTGTATAAAGTGTTTGAAACATTGCTTGGCCTTAGAGTCAGTGCTTCATGGTTGGGTGTCAGGGCTGTTGATGTTGGCAAATGTCTGCATGTGCCCAGGCCATTTGTGCCCGCTGATGATGAGCGAGGCGACTGTTGACGCCTGCCCTGTGCCTCCCATGGTGCTCCCAGCAGTCCCTGCTTGCAGGAAGCGTTAAGCATTCATGGTCCCATGTGATATTCACTCACTCCGATTTCTTTTTACTCGACCTTGCCCGTTATCATTTGTGCTTCTGCCTAACTGCTAATTGTGTGTTTATATATTCTAATGTTTTAATTAATCTTTTTTCTTGTAACAAAACAAGCAGTGTCGAAAGCATTAGAGAATAAATAGTGAAGAAAAATATTTAAATAGCTCCATGACCTTGCCAGTTGATCTTGTTGTATGTTTCTAGATCTTACTGACTGCTCTTCCTCTTGTGGGAGATCACAGAGCAGAGTTGGACAAGGCCCAGCATGGACTAGGATCCATGTAGTGGGAACATGGTTGCAGATTGGAGGGGTTCCCTATACAGAGTCACCCCTTCCTGCATATAGAGCGCAGCATCACCACGGGGAGGGAGTGCAGCCGACCAGCGCACTCTTTAGTGTGGACTGCTGTGTCTCTTGAGTTTCGTAAGCCTAGATCTGAGAATACTGCCAAGAGCAGTCTCGTTACCCTTGGCTCCTGCCTTGAAATGGAGGTAATCTTTCACAAGCCCAGATCAGTTTGTCTTATGGGCTACTGATGCAATAAATGAAACATCCCCGTTTGTTTCTTCCAGGTGACGAGAACTCCTCCTTCGTCTTGATTTAGAACCCACCTTGTAAACTTCTCCTGTAATAGAGGAGTAGAAGTTGTAAGCACATCATACAGACACCGAAATAAATGTTTGTGGAAGCATTTCCACTCCAGTACCTCCCAGTATGGAGTAGACATATCTACTGTTGGTCATGTTCCAATATTGGCTAATAGTTTTGAAAGGATGTGTTAATAAGATTTTTTTAGGTATATATCCTCTTCTAAGATTATATTTCCAATAAAATTAAAATTATACAAGCCCTTTATCAGTATGATCTCACTAGTTTATGACACTAAAAATGTCCAATAACATGGAATAATAAAAAGTTTAATAATATAGACATAGTACAGTTGTATTTTTGGATATCACGCATTTGCTAAGCAAAAATCTAGCAAATTTGCATTTCCAGGCTCTGAATGCATTGCAAAGCAAAAAGACAAAACAGTTCACTATGTCTGCTACTTGTGGTAAGCAAGCATGGAAGAGGGTTCTTATACATAAATTTTAGAAAGGATAAAAAAATAAAGAACGAACAGAGGAGATTTACAAACTTAGGAAGTAAAAATCAGGGACGGGAGCTATTTACAGTTCATGTAATAACTTTTTAAGAGTGATGTGCCTTCAATGTGTTTCACAATTAAATACATTTCATTAGGATGAATGGAGCTGAAGCTAAAGTGTGGATTGTGATCCCAAGCAGCAATAATTATGTCTGTGGAGAAGTTGTAATTTCTGCTTTATTACCATGTTGTCTGACCTGTTTCAATGAAAATGTATTTTTTAAGAGATAGAGATAAAATGCTGAATTTTAAAAAATGTAATAGCATGAAATGATCAGTAACTAGGAAGTCTCTTTCAGTTTCTCATTAAAAGAGCCAATCTCCTAAACGTAGGCAGTGTTCTAACCTCCCCCCACCCCCGCCGCTCCCCACCTTTTACAATTTATTTATTCCGAGTGTTAGAGGTTTTGCAGATTCTCACAGCATGGGAGGGGGAGAGGCAATATCGCCATTGCTGTCTAAAACCTAACGGAAAAACTCTGTGCAACAGACTAAGCTGATAGCAATGAGGTTAACTGAAAGAGGTAGATCATTTTATTAGTGTTACTGATCCTTGCGTCTGAAATGTTCACTGCATTATTCTAAACCAGAATGCTCTTAAGGTATACGTGATGAACCATTTTACTCGTGTGTAAGATGGCTGTCATCCTTCTTCGGTGAACAACAAGGGTTCAGTATAGTGTTTGTATAGAGATGATGCACAAGTGACCTCGTTGGCTGAAGAGTCGGTCATGGCTAAGAAAACAGCAATAAGCCACACAGAACTGAGCCGAGCATTGCAGCTGCCAACAGCTCTGTCTTGGGTGCCCATTGCACCCGTCAGTAGGATTGTTAATGGTGACAGTGAACAAAGCTACTGCTAGATGTATGATTTCAGTTTCCCCAAAACTGTGTGTTGCAAAGGTTTTATCATTTACACTGGTTGTCGTCCTTTTCTTTTTATATGAAAGTTTCTACATAAGTTTATTAATGTATATATATATAAGGCTCCTTGCCCTGATCAACCCATCTGTCTATCCTCTATATATCCACCCATCCATCCATCCATCCATCCATCCATATAAGACCTCTCAAATCCAAAATCTTGTTCTGGGACTTCTTTTCCTTGATTGAAATGATTCCCGTGCTTGGATCATTGGCAGTGCTTTCTATGTAACACTGGATGGAAGAGCTGTGTTGTTTCTATGATAGCAAACCCTAGGAATATAGTTAATTGATAAGGTATTCACTAAGAAATAAATGTGTCATTAAAGAATGAAATCATCAACAGAGCATCATTTTTGCAACCTGCTGTATTCCAGTCTGTGCTCTGGCATCAGATACTTGCCACTGATACTCAGCAGTGGCAAGCATCGTCCATACCAGGAAGAGAACATACCATTCTGAGGGTTACAGTCACGTTGATCACATGGTGGAGCCTGCAGTCATTCCCATGACTGGAGAATAAGAGAAGGGGGGTGTGAAGTGCAAATGGGGAGCATTCCTGCAAGAAGCCCAGATTTCCCAGGGGTGAGAAAGGTGTATGACATCACAGCAAAGCTGAGTGGAAAAGGAATGCAAGAGGTGACGGAGGAAAGTGAAGAAGAACAACAGGAAGAGGAACTGCCACACCTTACCCAGTCCATTTTAGAGTCTGGGATGCCCAAGTGAGAATCTCCCCATTGACGTGTTTTATTCTATGCCTTTGGGGAAAATTCTGCAGCTTTAATTAAATTTCAATTTCTCCACAGGTCAAATGAGGCTTGTTAATAACATCAGCAAATTTTCTCATAGGGATATTATGAGGATTAAATGCAATAATACCCTTAAAGTACTTAGTATAATATCTGGCACACAGTTCAGACATAAGAAATGATAAGCAGTGTTAATTCAAAATCAGAAAATGACCTAACAGTTAGGCCAAGTAATGGAATGGAAGAATCAGAAGACTACATGATCTTTAGAAATTTGAGCAAGTAGTCAGTGTATGACAGAAAATGATTCAGAAACAATTGGCACTATTTCAGGGAAAGTGATGGTGTGAGGAACCAGGTGGAAAAGAATTTGTAAAACTGTTTCAAGCTCTTCCTCGATCCCCCCATCTGGGAAAGTAGAAGGTGTCCCTGTGTGTATTAATTCCTTGCCAAGTCGGTCAAAGCAGCGGTAGTTGTTCCCCAGATGCTTCTAAACTGCAGTCACACCACCTGTTGTTTCATAGTCTGATAAAATTGCCAAGAGGGCAAATCGACCGAGGCGAAACAGAAATGAAAGCAGGATCTCGCAAAGAGCAGGGATTGGCTGATCGCAGAGCCGGCTCTGAGCTTTGGGGCTAGAGCTGATACCACCCTCAGCCGGCCTGGGCACTGGAGAGGAGTGGTGAGAACCAAATCAGCCCAGTAGGGAGCAGAAGAGATGCAGTGGTTGAACACCTGGAAGGTGTCCCAGGGAAGAATCGAGAGACTATTAGTAGGGCAGAGGCAAAGGGTGTTTGAGAGCGTTCAGGCTGTCAGAGAGCTGTTCGTTTCTCTGTGTGATGGCTTCTTCCTAGCAAGTGTTGCTTTTGTTCAGAAGGTAAGAGATGTCACAGAATTCACATCCCAAGTGTTTCTCACATCTACATAGTACAGGAATGCACTGATGTTCTAAATGGAGTTGCCTAAGGCATCTGCAATTCCTTAAAAGGTGCATGGCTTTCCTCCTTGCAATCAAGTTATTACTTAGAAAGACACAAATGGCAGTGCTAATAGCCATAAACTGACACCTGTTGAAACTGGGGAAATGACAGGAATACTCATAATTTCTGAGCTAATTGCTCAATTGTCTTGTCCAGGAACTCCCTTCTGTTAGGAATGCACATTGGCCACAGAGCCGTGAAATATGAATAATCTTGGTTATTTGCTCAGAGAACTGAAGAGCTCACTTGTCCTCATGTTGGCTAGTGAACCTGTTTGTAAAGGGTTGCTGTTGGAGTGATATATTGCCTGCTCTCCGAGATTTTTGTGACTATGGGCAAAATAGAGCTACATTCTGGTGTCTTAGAGTTGGTGTTCAATTAGCATTTGTGTCAGCTATTTTATAAATGTTGTCTATGCTGGAAAAAATATGAGATCATTGATGTTTTGTAAAACCTCACGAAGATTTAACTATGAGGCAGGTGCCATGGCACAGCGGCTAAGGCCGCCCCAGAGGATGTCATACTTTTTTTTTTTAAGATTTATTTTTATTGCATTGGAAAGGCAGATTTAGAGAGAAAATGAGATACAGAGAGAAAGAACTTCCATCTGCTGGTTCACTCCCCGGATGGCTATAATTGCCAGAGCTGAGCTGATCCAAAGCCTGGGTCTGCCACACAGGTGCAGGATCCCAAGGCTTTGGGCCAGTCTCCTCTGCTTTCCCAGGCCACAGGCAGGGAGCTGGGTGGGAAGTGGAGCAGCTGGGACTCAAACCGACTCTCATACGGGGTCCCAGAAGGTGCAAGGCGAGGATTTAGTCACTGAATCATCATGAGAGATGTCATACTCTTAGTTAGAAGGCACAAGGGAACATCGACAAATGGACAAGGCACTGAGTTGTGTCTTTCAGTAGCCCCTCATTGTACATTTGTACAAAGTCTGCATTAGTTTATATGCATAGCAGGAAAGGATGCCTTCAGTGCTTCTGTCGTGATGTGTCGTATTTCCAGGTTGTGTAAAAGAAATATTAACCAGGTTTTTAATTTTTATATAACTATGAAATATATATTCCCAAAACTAAAGATTTAAATAAGCAATTTTATGCATTTTTTCAAAACATCTGATGTGGTCAGATATTTCTGCTTCCCCACACCATCTCGGGGATCCACCTGTTGGGGGTGTAACGTGGGACCCACCATTTCCTGTGCATTACACAGTTGTTGAGCTGTAACCAGGACAAGGCCGAATACTTGTTATTACCACTGGCGGTCGTTGTATCTCAACTCAGTTGGACTGTGAACACTTTCCCCTTCTCTTTTTCTCCTTATCTAGGTGGTGGCTTTATGTGTCCTGCAGCTGCATATGACTTCCTGTTTTTCCCAAACTCACCCCATCACAGTTTCCATGATTTACTGTGAAGGAAGCACCAGACCACTCTACAAGCATGTAGGCCCAGGTTTTTGGTAGCATCTCCCTGCTCAAGTCAAAGCCACATCATTCCACATACTCCCAGAGGCCCATGCCTCAGTCTTACACATGCCCTACCCTTCTGTTTATTCTCTTTGGAAGTCTTTTGTCTCATTTAGTTTTCTGCTGATTGCTTCTCACAGCAGCAAAACACCATTTCTGCCATCTTCAATCCATTTCCATCCTCTGTCTCACACCCAATTCTTTATTTATAACTGAGTAATATTTATTGAGCACAATCACCAAAAGCTGTGCAAAAATTGTAAGATATGTTCTGTCCTTTGCTTTACTATCCATCATTGCCACCCAGCAAGCAGGAATTTAGAGGA
Source organism: Ochotona curzoniae (assembly GCF_017591425.1). Classification (NCBI taxonomy): domain Eukaryota; kingdom Metazoa; phylum Chordata; class Mammalia; order Lagomorpha; family Ochotonidae; genus Ochotona; species Ochotona curzoniae. The sequence continues at coordinate 4,122,946 of NW_024466307.1, read as the reverse complement.
GAAAAACAACCTCAGTGGTGAAGGGCAGAGTGGGACCTCAGATTGGGCCTGCCTGACCTTACTTGCAGTGTCCTAGCCCCCATACCTTACTGCAGAATTCTTGTCCAACTCTTACAGTACTCAGAGTCACTGGTTTCAGCAGCTCATCCCCTTTGGACTTCAGCAGGTGGCAAGGATGGCATTGGCACCTACCACTGCCTTGAACATGTCTTCTTCCGAGTCGTCAGAAAATGCCGCAGTTTTTGAAGCCGTCCACCGCTCCTTAGCGTTTTGCTCACCTGAGCTGTCTGCAGAGTAGCATCGTCACTTGCTCAGGTCTCCATCAGCACTCACTTGCTGTGGCAAGGCTTCTTGACACAGTGCTTGGATCGGAGGAGAGGCTCCTCCCGGGGACCAGTGACCCTCCCACATGGTTATTAACACCAGTCTCCTCATCTGTGAGAACAGGTGTTGTTCTAGCAGGGGCCCTAGAACACAGGCATCGGTTACGGCCTTTACTGGCTCGTGCTTTTGTATGGGCTTCAATAAGTATTATCTGAATACTAGAGATATAATCTTTACACGTGAAATAATACAGTCAGAAACTTCTTGGGGTGTTGCCACACACACACACACACACACACACACACACACACACACACCCCACACACACCCCCCCCCCCGCTGGATTTTCAGGTTATGAGTTAACTCTCAGCTGCTGATTGGGTGGGACCCCATGGCTGTTACTGTCAGGCAGCAGCCAGAGAACTGCTCCTAGCCGTCTGGAGACCCTTATTTGTCATTTGTCAGTCGCAGCTTCTTACAGAGGATCTCTTTTTTCACGACTTACAGAGCACTAACAAAGCTGGACAGATGACTGCCTTTTCTCACGTGCCTCCCTCACAAAGAAAAATACCAAATTAACTTCCATCCTTACTCCCTTCCTTATGTTTCTCCCTCCCCCCCTTATTTTTTTTTCTTTTGAATTATCTGAAACTTTTGGATAAGCTTTAAAAACTGTGAAAGTCTGTGACCCCCCCCCCCAGTAGTTCTGAGCTAATTAGATGGGGCATCAAGTACCTGAAAGTCTCCCCATGATTTTAATAGACAGTAAAATGTGAGTCCCTGGGTTACATCATCTCAGATGTCCCTTTCAATTCAGATTCTCTGAGTTCTGTTATTTTAAGCATCTCTCCAGAGTGCTTTAAGCCATGAAATGTGCCAAAAGATTTTCCCTTCAAAATATGAGACTTCAGAATATTTTTGTCATTTTTCTCCAGTTGGCATGATTTGGGGCATCACCATACCCAGTGTAAAATTCGAACAGTCAGAGCCCAAGTGTTGCTGAGTCCCTCCTCATTTTCTTCAGGCCTGGTTTCCATTAACGTTTGAGAAGTTATCTTAAAAGAACACCAGTGCAGACTCCCCCGCCAGCAGGTGGGAGAGGTTCTGATGGGAATCAGTACTGGTGTGGTTTTAAATCAGAGTAAGTCTAAGAGGTTCCTTGCTTCACGTATTTCCTTTGTGTCTCTCATGGCTAAATACGGTGATTTGGGACTTTGGTGGTCAGTGTGGAGCATAACTCAGTGATCTTTCATTACAAGGATGTCAGTGACTGGTCAAATGACAGCCCTTATTAGGGCAGATGGGCTGATTCCTGTTGACAGTTTTAAATTACTCCCTTCTCTATTTTTCCTAATTGCAGGGTGGTCTGCCATATTAACTGAAATCTATTTTTAAAGCACAGAGAAAGCTGGGGAAAAAAAGTGATAACACCTTTTACCTAATTTTTAAATTGAAATTGGCCACAGCCAATAGCTTTCCTTTGTGAGAGAAGCTTTACAATCAAAATCGCTGCATCCAATTCATTGTAAAGAAGATGAACTTTAAGTGTTCAACACAGATGGCATCTCTAAAGACTGCAGTGTAGGTTCAGAGGCCTATTGTTGATTCAGACAATGACACTGCATTGCATTTCTCAGCCTTCCTGGGGCAGTATGGCATAATGGTGCTAACATTTTTGATAAGTTTTACAAATTGGAGGTGTGCAAATCCTCATGATTTTTAGCTCATTTCCACAAGAGTTATTCCTGGCTGGTGTACTAGAGCTGGTTCATTTTGCCAAGTTCTCTGCTGATTGGCTGACAGTGTTGCCTTGTACTATTGAAGGCAAAGCTTTGATTTCAGTTTTTAATGAAGTGATCATATAGCTACCAGTTTCCCTGGGAGAGCAACGTATTGGCGGCATGGTCATGGCACCCTACATGAGGAACTTGAATGCAAGTGATGTCTGTGTTTTACTTCCCGAGTGTAGACACGAGTGCTTTTTCGCTTCCCGGTTTGAAGACACTGAGGACTGGAAGTAGTGCCCTGTGTGAGTGAAGTAATGTGCCTAAGTGATATGTTACCAGCCGTTCAGTTTTTGATCTCACAGTCATATAACAATTGATGGAAATGGACAGAAGGCAGGAACACAGTTCAGAAGTACTTTATTGGCTGCCAGGAGTTTCTAAAAGAATTGAAGAAATGGAGAATAAAGCATTCAACTAAAAAAATTTTTTTTCTTTCATTATTTGTAAGTATTTATTTATGTATTTGAGAGGCAGAGCTGGGATCAGTACTGTGGTATAGCAGGTTAAACCTTTACCTTTGGACTCAGTATCTTATCTCGGTGCTGCTTCGAGACTTATCTGTGCCATTTTCAACCCAGCTCCCTGCTAATCTCTTGGCGAAGCAGCAGAAGATGGCACAAATCCTTGGGCTCCTGTCACAGATTCAGACCTACCCAGTTCCAGCCATTGCAGTCAGTCATGGGGGTGAACCAGCAGATGGAAGATTTCTCGGTCTGTCTCTCCTTCTTTCCCTGTAACTCTGCCTTTCAAATAAGATTTGAAGAGAAGAGTTACTGAGAGAGAGAGAGAGAGATCTTCCATCTCTTGGTGGATTGCCCACGTGTCTGCACATCCAGTGCCGGGCCAGGCTGAAGCCAGAAGCTTCTTGCAGGTCTGCCTTGTTGGTGGGTTGGGCCCAGGTACTGTGGAACATCTTTCACTGCTTTTCTAGGTGTGTTAACTGGATTAGAACCAGAGCAGCTGGGACTCCAACTGACCCCTGTTGGATTTAGGTGTTGTAGATCCTGGCTTAACCCGCTGTGCCATAAATGCCAGCCCCCCAGTGGCCTTCTTCCTGTTGTTGAGTTAGCCACTCTCTTGACTGTCACTAGGGCTGAACATGTGCTGGTCCCTTTGTCTGCCATTCCTCATGCCAGCATCCCTGGCTTCTGCTCAATCTTTGGTTCAGTGCACCATCCCTGTCGCTTCTGCTGCAGCCTATCCTTTTGTTTGACTTTATTGATTTGTCTCAGTTTTTCATCATTTATCTCTTCCACTATAATGCAAATTCTAAGACTGTGGGAGCCTGATGTGTTTCTTCTCAGCTATTCTCCTGGTGTCCAGCGTGGTGCCTGACCTGTGAAGGCAGGAGGTGTGAGTTGGTTTCTTTGTTGACTAGGTATGGGTGCTATCATATAGACAACATACAAACATCTAATAACGTAGATGTTAATGGAGTAAACCATCTGTCTTGACCACTGATTCCCATAGCCATGTCCACACAGGAAATTTTGTTTGGCTTTATATGGAATTAGAAGTTGTGCAGTGGCATATCCTGAGCTCTGTACACAGGTAAAGAATTAAGCACAACACTATGATGAACATTTTAGGTTTGGGTTTTTTGTTTTGTGTTTTGTATTGTCTCCTGTTATAGGACACCTTATTAGTGGTACACACTTTGTAAAAGAACACAGGTTGCGGTGGATACTGTGCGACTTAAGTCGGCTCCTGAGTCACCTTGAGTTGGTGCCCGGCAACAGGTAGTGAGGTCAGTGAGAAGAATGAAGCCAGAGGTGTGTGCACACAGATCCACCCGGTGCAGTCAGGACCCTGGGGAGTGGGGAAAGCTGGCAAACAGCAGGTTAACTCCAGCCTGCAATGATTTCTTGCCCCTGGGAAAAAAATAATTGCTTCATCTTGATGCCAAGAGGCAAATTGGCATCAGCTTAATTTGCCTGAGCCTGCCATAAACTGCAGATGGAGCTATAAAACATAGTTAGAATCAAATTAAACACATCTGTCCTTATCTAAAGGCAGGTGAGGCTAGCCGGCCAGGAGGCATCAAGGTGCAATGCCGCACACAGATTCTGCCATGCAGAGGTGCGGATTCGGAGCCTGCTATCGGTGGCAGAAAGAGCAGTGAAGTCTCATGGTGTCCTACCTTGCTTTTATTGAGCCTGCCTTCCTGCATTGATGGTTGTCACTGTCATTTATAAAAGACTTCAACAGACATATCCCTTAGGAAAGAGACAGAAGTCGTTGACTCCGATGTCCAGGAGTTTCGTGTATTTTAATCAGGATTCCTTATCTTAGCCTTGGATTAACTGAAGTTATAGTCAGACGTTGCTGTAGTATATTTTAATTGGACTTGAACTTTCCTGCAGGAATTTTATTTTTCCATATAAACTATCTGTGTGCTTCTGCAGCTGTCATGGAGATACCATGTGGGTGAGCACAGAAATAATAGATGTAAGATAAAAAGGTTTTGGGGGAAAGGAACCAGATGCCTTATCCAAACTAGGACAGTTTTGAGAATGGAAAGGAGCTGGAATAACCACAGGGATGTCTCTGTTCCCGTCTTGCTTTGTGAAACAAGGAGCCTTCCACTGCAAGTCATGCCGTTAGCCCGTCACCTCCTGCGGAACATGCAGAATATCCCTCTGGCTTCAGGGTCTCACTTAGCTGAGACTGTCTGCAGCCAGTGGCTGCAAGCAGCGAGGGTACTAATGCTGGCCCTCCCAGTCCCAGGGAGATTCTCCCAAAGTGTGATCATCGTCCCTGCTTGGCTGCTTAAACCTTTGTTCTCGTGTCCATGATGGGTTGAAGCTCCCTCGTATTGAAATCTGCCTCCACTCTTAGACATCAGACCTAATTCACAGGAAGAAGATGTTTCCTGTTCCTTTTTGTTTATCAGGTTGTCACTCACAGTCAGTTCTTCTCCATGCCCTTGTTACATCTTCACTTTGTTTTTGCATCTGCTTGCTGGGAAACTCAACTGCCAGGGATGCTATTAATAATCAGGTGAATGAAGCAGATTTTAAACTTCTACTAGCCCTGGCTAAGCCAATGGTGATTCGTTTTCATCGTCTGTACCCCTCTTTATGCAAGGCCAAACTTTGCTTCCTGCTGATGTTGTACCACCTGTCACAATCTATGTGGGATGTTTTTCCATCTCAGGCAGATCCTCACTTCACTAGACCCCCAGTTGAATAACTAAACCTTTATCTGGAACAAAGAAGGCTCAGCATTGATTTCCTCCTTGTCCCCCATTGGGGAACCTTGCCTGTTTATTTGTGGAGTGTTGCAAAAGGACTCCTGTTCCTTTGTCGTGTTGACCTCTGTCACTGAACATCTGAACTGCACTCATGCTAAAGAAAAATCCTCCAGTGCTGCCTCTTTGCAGTCAGTAGCTTCATGGAACATTCTCATTTTGGATGTCCTACTGACTGTTCTAGCCAAGTAATTCCTTTCACACTGAACCGACTATAATTTTTCACAAATATGGCTGACCAGTCATTCAGGCAAGTGTTGCAACCACCTGATTACAGAGTCATCCAGGTCCTGCCTTTCACATTTGGGCCAAATTCATTGCCTTTTTGTCTTCCTTTCAGAGAGATGCAGTATAAATATCACTGAAGATTTCAGCTGCTCTGTTCTTACTACAGTTAACAATAGAAGGTCACTTCAAGAGTTTGTAGAAAACTTCCCATTATGAAAAAGCTTTGCATGGATTTCAAGATGTCTTTGCAACAAGATAAAAACCTTCTAATTCTGTTTTCCCAGAAAACTTTAAAATATCTGTGTATATGGAATTCTTGAAGAATGTCAAAAGAGTATGTGTGTTCTCATCCCCAAATCAATAACTATACAAGGCAGTGCGCATGACAACAAGCCAGATTTAGCCATTACACAGTGTATATACTGCAAAACACTACATTGTGCATAATAGCGTATATATACAACTGAAAGGACCTAGACATTGCGCTAGTCATGTGTTTGGAATCAGTAGACATAATAAAAAAAAAAAAGGGAAAAGTTCAAGAACAAAAGAGAGAAAAACAGATAAGCTACCAAGCACCCGGTTCTCCTGGAGGTGATGAAGGACACACAGGTAGCCCTGTTGGCTTTGGAGTGTAGATATGTCATGTCATTGACAACACACATAAACGGGAGCCAACAAGATTTCATCCTACCTTTTAGAAAGGGCAGCACAAAGTGCTATAACTTTTCTTGAGGCAACAGAAGCTTTACGTAGTGATAGGACAGACAAAGGGTCCAGAAATGTGGCCCTAAAAATCAGGACTGCACTCCTACAACAATGTCCAGGCTTTGCTCATGAGACGATATCAGATGACAGGTGTTTGGGAAAATAGGTAAAATCTTCCCAGGTCTGCTCCTGCTTTGGCCCACTCCTGCGAAAGATGCTTCTGCTGGTGTGAATGTGTTGGCACAAGCATCTGCAGGTTTTCTGTTGATCCTGCCGCAGCAATTAAGCCCAGTCTGCTGACTGCAGAACTCCTGGTGGTGTTCGAAGTACATGGAATAGAGGCCAGCCTTTCATCCCCAAGCCTGTGGAGGCAAATACACGTCTCGGTGTGATTGATGGTGATAGCACATGGGTGATGTGGTTGGTCTCACTGTGCCACGCTGTGCTGTGTTGCCCACACCAGCAAAGGCAGAGAGGTGTGATCTTATTGAAGCTATGGATTGGCTGTCCCTGGATAATCTCAGTAGTAACACCGTGGCTTCAAGGTTAGTTGGCCAGGCAGGGTTGGACTTGGGGCGCTTCCAGTGCTTTTATTTTAAATCGGGATTGGGGATTATTCCCCCTTACTGAAACTACCTCTACAGTGGACCAAGGAAGTCCTGATCACTTTGTGCTGGGTCTACAGCGTAAGATGATGCTTCTTCCTTCTGCTCTCTCTTGCCTCGTCATCTGATCCAGCACATGTTGCCAGGGTGATCATCATGCAAGGGTGATGCCAATTGCAGACTTAAGTTTTTTTGTTGTTTGTTTGTTTTGGTCATTTTCTAAGGTTGGGGTACAAACTCCCACATTTCAGTATAGCACATGGGGCATTTGCGTTCATGGCTTTGATTCCTTTCTGAGCTCAACACTCTATTCCTCATGCCCATACCTCAGGGTATAGCTGTGACAGCTGCTTCCCGATACCTAACACCAGCAGCCTAACATCTAGTTTCGTGCAGCCAGTCTCACTGTTGTCCCTGATTCTGTCTCTGGTACTAGAACCAAAGCCAAACCAAGAACCCATCTGAAGTATCTTTATTTCTATATTGCAATTTTGACAGCAAACTAGCCTGAGTTTATTTTCATGAAGATGGCAGGGTCTGCTAGCATCCTACTGGCCACAGGCCCAAGCCCAATGTCGCTGGGCGTGGAAGTCTGTCTCTCCCTGGTCCCGACAGGAATCCCAATGGTCAGGAGCAAAGTGGGCGGCAGCCCATTTCCTATGGTCATTGGTATAACCTAGTCTCCCACAGGCCTTTAAGTCCATAGTTTTCAAATAGCAACTGTTTCATTTACCTGTCACAAAGGAAGTACAAGGTGGATGAATAACTGGCAGGTGTAGGTTTTGATTCATGCAAATTAGTTTTTGTTATATCAACTACCACTTATTTTATAAGGATGTTTTTATTTTTATTTGAATGGCAGAGTTACAGAGAGAGAGAGAGAGAGAGAGATGGAGAGACAAAGACAATCTTTCCTGCACTATTTTAGTCATCAGTTGGCCAACAATGACCAGAGCTAGGCAGATCCAAAGCCAGGAGCTAAGAGAGCTGCTTTCTCCTCACCCACCTGGGTGTAGGGGCCCAAGAACTTGGGTCATCTGTTTTCCCAGGCTGTTAGCAGGGAGCTAGATTGGAAGTGGAACAGCTTCCGCTCCAACCAGACCCCATATGGATGTCTGCAGTGCAGATGGAAGCTTAACTTGCCATTCCATTGCACTAGAACCCTCTTTCCTCCACCTCCATTCCTCTTAAAAAAATACCTGGTGAGGTACAGGTCCTGCATACCTTCTAAGTGGAGCTAAATAGCAGAACTGCTTTATTGCAGGAGTATCAGTGTGATGTGTCGCCCAGCATGGTTCAACGCTAAAAAAAGTAAAAACAATAGGGCCCCACGCCTTGGCCTAACGGCTAAAGTCCTGGTCTTGAATGTGCCTGGATCCCATATGGGGACCAGTTCTAATTCCGTCGGCCCCACTTCCCATCCAGCTCCGTGCTTTTGGCCTGGAAAAGCAGTCAAGGATGGCCCAAAGCCTTAGAACCCTGCACCCGTGTGGGAGACCCAGAAGAGGCTCCAGGCTCTTGGCTTCGGATTGGCTCAGCTCTGGCTGTTGCAGTCACTTGGAGAGTGAATCATTGGACAAAAGATCTTCCTCTGTGTCTCTCCTCCTCTCTGTATATCTGATTTTGCAATAAAAATAAATAAATCTTTTTTTAAAAAAAAAGTAAAAACAATAATTTTTTCAAAAGACGGATCTCTGTTTCTTTATCTGCAGGTGATGTCTGTGACCCCAATCCTTGTGAAAATGGGGGCATTTGCTTGTCGGACTTGGCTGGCGATTCTTTTTCCTGCGAGTGTCCCGAGGGCTTCACAGACCCCAACTGCTCCAGTGTTGTGGAGGTTGGTAAGTGCAGCCTTAAGCATTTCCCCACTGGGGCTTAGGGGCTGCTGGTGGTGGAGTACCTGGGAGAGTTCCTGGGGGTGTTCCTGGGGGGATGGGACGTGCAGCCTTGCTACTCGGTTCTCTCCTCTGTGACTCTCTCCAGCTTCTACTTGAGTGATGCTTCTCAGTGATTGGTATTTTATTGCAAAGCACTGCAAATGTAGTTAAAATGCAACGGCATAAACACACTACAGATAGTGGTTGAAAATGAGATCCCTTATATATTGAGTATCAGTGTGCATTTAGAATTTTATTCTCAACTAAAGTTAAATTATCAATGTCACCAAAATAGTGTGACATGGATAGCTGTGATTCTTCAGCATTTTGCAGATATCTAATCATTATTTTCCTAGGACTATAAGTACATATTTCTGAAAATATAAGAAAGACAGCATTTCAACTGCAATGGACTTTAAAAGTCTTTGCAAAAGTTTTGCTTCGCAGAAGTTGATTTGATCCATTGATGATATTTCCTCACATGTTTGTAAAGAATCTCATTGGAGTGTAAAGTTAAGGATTTCCATAACTTCCTAATTTCCAAATAGTTCCCTGTCCAGGACACATCTTTGCTTTTCAAACAATTTAAGATTCTATAAATTCAGACAGACATTTTCTTTCATGGTTAAATGAGGTACCAAAATTAAGTGTGAAGAAAAATAACTTAAAAAAAAACTTTTGCTACCAAGAAGAGTAAGAAGATATTTAGTAGAATAAGACTAAACATTTGTTGGATGAAAGCTACTCCGATCCCCATAATCCTTAGAAAATCTGAGAACTGCAGTGGTTATGAAAACAGCTTTGAGGAATAGTGTTAGCAGTATCTGCAGGACGGGGTGGGGCTCGGCTCCTCTCGCTGTGTGCAGTGCACCTGCCCCAGTGCCTGCTGTGTGGGGAAAGACAGAAGAGCTCCCAGCTTAGTGAGCAAAAGCGTGATGAACACAGCATCACTACCTGGCCGTCCTTGGCCTCCAGCTGTTGAATCTCCTGTGTTTTATATGTTTTTCTTATTTCTTATTGCATTAACATGGAACACTTACCTGAAAAAGTTAATTACATGATTGCTGAAAGGTATTTTGTTCACTTAATTCATTTCAGACATCATTCACTTTTAAAGCTTTTATTAACATACTGATATCTTAGGGTGGCTGACACAGTGCTGTGGAAATAAAACACTCAGTCTTTTTGACCTAGTCCTCAAATGTATACGGTGGAGTTGGAGATTTGAATGGAAGAGCGTTGTCCTCAGGAAAGTCTGTAACTTGGAGAAGAATTAGTCATAAATCTCCCTAGGCAGAACGTATGGATAGAATAAAATTTCACTGTTGTATTTAATCCCACCAACTCCAAACACTGCCTTAAATTTGTCATATACAAAGCTATGCCTATTTGTTGGAAGACCCAGATCTAGATTCAAAGTGATGGATTATTTAAACAATTACGAACACAGAATGTTCATAAAATTTTAAAGCAGATACTTAAATTCTTTGGGCTGTGTTTTTAGGCATTGGTTCAGCTTTCCTTAGGTTTGCCAAAGTAGTCACATTGTGAACAGTGGTTCTTTAAAAAATGAAGTGGTTTGCCATATTCTGCTTGTCCCATGGTACCTCAGGTGATCAGGTGCTTAGAGAATTGAATTTTGCCCAGATTGTTACATATTGCTGGCACATCCTGTCTGTTTAGAGCTTGGGTTGATATGCTGTGTCATAACCCTTGCTGATATGTCTCTGCCCACTTCCCTCTCCTGTGAGGTTCATGTAAGAGTTCTTGGAAACATTATTGGTTTGCATTTGCTGTATCATTTTAGAATAGTGTGTGAGTTAGGCCAGCTCTGACTTCATGCCCTGGAATTGTAATGTTAACGTAATAGAAACAAAATGTCCTAAAAGGTTAAACTATCCTTAGCTTCTTAAATGTTACCTTGCTAAGGTGTGTAGTAATTTTTTATGGTCAGAAAATAAAGGGTAATTGAAAACAGGCTTTAGGTTAGTTTTTTTTTTTTTAAGGAAACGTTACCTGCCTGTGAAATCCCTTTTTCCGTTTGATATGTCTTGCATGTTATGAGTAAATACTGAGTATTTACTGACCAACAATACTTAGCAGCAATAGCGTAACATCTAGTCTACTCAGCTGCTTTCTTAGACTCATTATGAGGGAGCTGGATGGAAAGTGGAGAAGCTTGCACTCAAACTGGCTCGTACTGGATGACTGGCATTAGAGTCAGTGGCTTCACTCACTGCACAGTAATACCAGCCTATCAATGTTCTTTTTAAAAATGGAATCTCAGTTGTCATTCTTTCTTACATAAAGAAATAGGGATGGTGTTTCCAGCAGTTGCGAGAGGTTTGCTGGGTTCAAGTCCCAGCTCCGGCTCCTAAGCTATACTCTGAGAGTGGCTGTCGCATGAGTAATTGGGTTTCTTCTGTCCACATGCAAGACCTAGCTTGGGTTCCAGGCTTCCAGCTTCCTGTTTCGATCCCAGCTATGGCATGCATTGTGGAATGAGCCAGTGTGCGGGCTCTCTGTGCCTATTGGTCTGTCTGTCTGCCTCTCTCTCAAAAGAGGAATAGATTCTGTTGGCCCTTGGACAGAGAGAGAAAGGTTTTGAAAGATTGAGAAGTTTAGGAGAATCTGGAACTAGGATAAGCATAAATATGATGAGATGAAAACTGGGGGTGCGTGGGGATGGGGAGGGAGGACAGTATTTGGAAAAGGAATTTGGGCTAAGGGACATTTTTTTTTCCTTGAAAATGGAAGCAGTCATGTCATTATGATTCAGGAATAATACATAAAAGCATAGCGAGTCAATGACTCATATAGAAATTTTAAAAATATTTAGTATATATTTAGTCCCTGTCTGAAAACAGAGAACATAAACATTGGCATTTGATAATAAAATAATATCCATCATCACTTTTGGGGAAAGAATTAAGTGTGTCTGTGTTACTGAGAAGTAGTTCATGCCAGGTTAATAACATGAATCCCACATTTTATTTCTTATGCTATTTCTGCATTCGGTGCATGGTTGCTTTGGTTGCTGTTGAGGCTTCTCATTTACAAATAAAAAAAATAAGTAAACAAATTCACACGAAAATACTCTAGCATGTGTGGCGGTCTCCTGTCCTCTCTAGCTACCGTATCCCTTGCAAATCTGTTTCCCTTTAGTGATGGTCATTCCGGTTCTAACAAGCCCTCTGCTTCTGCGGTTTTGTGACCCTCTAGTCTCTCGTCACTGCTAATCTTTTTTCATTATGGAGAATTGGTTGTTTGCCCTAGAAAAACAAAAACTGTTGCAGGCAAATGGGCTGGGGTGGTGGTGGCAGGAAACAAATGGGAAGATGCCTCACAGATGGACTGTGCTTTTCATCCCGTGGGGAGCATCTGGGTGTCGCTCTTCCAGAAGGCTCAGCGTGCGGAGCAGTGCGGCAGGGTTACTTGGAAAGACTTGTTAGTAATCATGAAATGTCAGCATGCCAACAAGCCATGAGTAGAGCTGTGGGGTGGCATGAAGCTGTTTGTAGATTTAGAACTTTGGTTGCTAAATGAGGGATTTGGTACACTTCAGCTAAATTTTTCACAAAGCAGATGAAATTATGGGTATTTGTCAGGTTCCCCCCTCCCCATTAAGAATAGTTCATGGTCTAAGAAAAGATAAAAGTTGTAATTGAATCCATCATTCTAGACATTATCATAATGGGAACTTTTTTTTGCAGGATTAGTCCCTCAGAATCTGATAGCCACAAACATTCATTGAGAAATTTCTGAGCCGACTAGGGCCAGAGGGGTTTATCTTCACAGTTCTATTTGCTTACTTACTTTTTAAAGATAAGAAGGATGAAATAAGTGTGCATACAAACAGAATTGCACAATTACGATGACAGCCGTATATCGGAAGGAAAATGTTTGTGTTTCTTTTGTGCATGTGCCAGAAAAGCAATTTTGTGCTATATTTACAAATAGCTATAATACAGTTTATAAACTCATCAGCTTATTGATTTAAAGATGTTTCTAGTTTATGATGAAATACAGTGTTGAGAATTTGTTCTTTTCCAGTTTCAAGCTCTAACAATCGTATATTCACTGGCATAAACATAAAAGCAGAACATCAGAAACATCTTAGGAATTGCAGAGTACAGACAACTGCTGTTGTTCAGACAAAGGAATCGAGCTGGCATGTGGTGCAGCTTCTGTCTGTTAGGGAAGACAATGTAAGTCAGCACTGTAAAGCAAATTGAGCTACATCACGTAGGAAGTTGCAGCTTATTTTCATTTTTTTTTAAATTTAAAAGGCAAAAAAAAAAATGGAGGGAAAGAGAGAGATCTTCCATCAGCTGGTTCACGCCCCAAATGCCTGCTATGTCTAGGGTGAGCCAAGCTGAAAATTCCCTCTCTGCCTCCCACATGTGAGGCAGACACCCAAGGACCCGAGCCTTCATCTGCCCCGGGGATGTGTATTCCCAGGAAGCTGGATCAGAGGCAGCGTAGCCAGCACTGGAACCACTCACACTGATGCCTGCAGGCATCCCTACCAGGGGTTTAACCACACACCAAACACTGGCTGGATCAGAGGCAGTGTGGCCAGCACTGGAACCACTCATTCTGATATGGGATATCCATCCTCTTTGTTGCATCTGACTTCATTTATTTTCAGAAAGAATCTATTTCTTCATCACAGTCAAGCATAGTTGCTGGTTATTTCCATTTGGGTCAATTGCAACAGAAAGCTATGGTGTCCCAGTTCCTCCACTTCCCTCTCAGCAAAGTGTTTGTGGCTTGGGAAAGTGGTAGAGAATGACCCAAAGCCTCGGGCCCCTGCCTGCATGTGGGAGACTTGAAAAAAGCTCCTGGCTCCCAGCTCCTGGCTTTGGATCACCTCAGCTCTGGCTGTTGCAGCCACTTTAGGGTTGAACCACTGGATAAAAGATCTTCTTCTGTCTCTGTAAATCTGTCTTTCTGATCAAAATAAATAGAATCTTAAAAACGTTGCCAGGAAAGGACATTTGTTTAAAGTTGAGACCAGTGGGGTGGGGGTGGGTATCAAAGACAGTGTTGATGACCTGTGGGGCATCTGCAGGCAGAAACAGATTCAGGAGAAGTGGGTGGGCAAGCTGGAGAAGTGTGGGTGAGTGGAGCCGGGGAGGTGGGTGATCACGTCGCTCTGCTGGAAGGCAGGTCTGCAGGATGAGCGGCAGAGCACCTGTCCGCATCCTGCAGAAGATGAGGGGACATGGTGACGCACACAGTTCACTGAAATGAAGTGTTTTTGCAATGTTGAAATCACTTGTTAAAAAAATATATATATAAGAACCTGCTTGTATAGCATCTATTACAATTCTGATTGCTATGTATAATAGGCCAGAATCATGCTGTTTTTTCCTTAAAAAAAAAAAAAAGATTTACTTATTCCTACTGGAAGGGCAGATTTATAGAGAAGGAGAGAGGGAGAAGGATCTTCCTTTCTCTGGTTCACTCTGGAAATGGCTGCAACAGCTGCAGCTGAGCAGATCTGAATCTAGGAGCCAGAGGCTTCTTCCACGTCTCCAGTGAGGCTTCCGGGTCCTAGACTTTGGGATTGAAAAATACACAACAAGGCTTATTGCTTTATTTTTGCTTTATTTCAGTGAAAAAGTGAAGAGGTACCTTTCAGTTTTCTAGCAAAAGACAGAATCAAGATAAGGATATTTGTTGGCCTAAACACAAACTTTTGGAAAATATAGCCAATTTCAAAGATGAGTGTGTGATTCCTATGCAGAGCACATTGCAAAAGCCTCACGGTGCCCACATGCAAGGTTTTCATGACAAATCCAGACCAGAAGTACATCGTCTGGGTCCTGGGAAAGGATGCAGTGCAGAGCCGCATTGGGGACCATCTGCATGGGAAGAACAGATGTTTCTGAGAATAAGACAGATGTGTGGGCCAATTTGGCTGTATCAATCACTGGTTTTTGCTCCCAGACAGTAGATCAGTCTTGGCACTTCAGGGAATAGCCTCTGCCCTCAAAGGTGAGAGTTCATTACTTATTCAGCTATGCAAATCCAGCCTTGTTGCTTCCCACAGTGGCCTCTTGACTGAAAGGTGCCATGTCCTTGCAAATCACCAAGCAGAAGTGGGTTTACTCCCAACTCCATGCGTGCACAGTCCTGCCCCATAGCCTTGGTCTCCTCACAGCATGTGCCCAGTTTGCCTCTAAGGGGTGGGCTGGGCTGTGAAATCCACCTTGTTCCCACTTCATGGGTCTGGGACCTGTTGCACTGTCTCTGCTCCTGGTCAGATCAAACAGGAAATCAAACAGCAGGATGGGCAGTTCTTTGTCTGGATTCACCTCCTGTCTCTTCCTGCCTTGTTGTTGGTGTGTTCTGGCCGCCTGTGCAGTTCAGGTTGCATCTCACTGAATGCTGCTGGCGTACCGGTCACTGCAACACCAGGCTGTTGTGTCTGCCAGTCTCCAGGTGCCCTTCCGCTGTCGTTCCCTCCCCTCCTATCCTTGCCTCATGGCCACAGTGAAACAATATATTTACAAGCAAACACAGTACCTGCACTAAGAGCTCTGGAAAACAGAACAGAATTCCCCTAGCACACTGATTTAAAGGGAGACATTTCTTTCCACGCAGGGGCAGAAAGTGGGAGACAGGATTCTGGGGGTTCCATAGGAATGATAGTGATTAGTCTGGGGGAGTCCATCCGAGGGGACCTCCCGCATGCTGCTGGGGTCGGGGAGGGTCTCCAGCACACTGCTGAGATGAAACCTATCTGGGTCTCACCCGAACTTACTTAAAGTGTCTTAAAGTCTTGTGTCTGTTCGTGGCACCAGTTCCCGGGCTTTAAGCCTGCCAGCAGGCCCCGAGGTCACCAGGGGGAGATGCCGGTGCTCTGACCGTAAGAACCACCAGGGACAAGCTGGCGAGGAATCAGCTTTTAGCTTTTGATTAAAAAAAATTCTTCTCTTCAACTTATCATTTGACAAATCACCTCATTTTGTATGGGGAAAAGGGAGCCCTGTGTGTTATTATTCGGAAATTATGAGTAATGTAAGTAATGCTTGCATAATTAGGAATGGGCCCTTCAGGAACATAGTTGTTCCTATGCTTAGAGAAAATAAATTATGAATTGATTCTTTTTCTTTTGTAAGATTGCAAAATGGGAATCCTGTAAAGGTATCATAAATATCCAAGTTGGAATTTATGACAACATATTAATATTAGGTTCTGCCTCTGTGGCTCTGTGTGGCTTGGCATAAAGATGGGATAACAGAGGAAAAGGATTCTAGAATCTTCCACTTTGCAAATATGTGATGGAAAGTATCTGACCCCTGGCAGGCCACCACACTTTGTCTGCGACACCAAGACCAAGAACCTGGCCTCACAATACTTGCTTTTAAATGTTTCTTTGTTTGTTTATTTTAAAAGATGTATTTATTCGTTTGAAAGTCAGTGTTAACAGAGAGGGAGATCTCACACAAACACACATACCCACACAAATATTCCATCTACTGCTCACTTCCAAGATGACTGTAGCTATCAGAGCTGGGCTAGGAGGGGGCTGTGAGCCAGGAGTTTCCCACATGGCTCACGAGGGCCAAGCCCTCGAGTCTCGTTTCGCTACTTTTCCCAGGCCATTAGGATAGAGAGCTGGATCAACCAGAAGACAACCATGTGATCAAACGGGGTGCTAGCATGGCAGGTGGCAGTTTTATCCACTGTACCACAGTGCTGGCCCTTTGTTTACAAGGCAAAGTGACAGAGACAGAAATTTGCCATCTGCTCGTTCACTGCCAAATAGCCACAGCTATCAGGGCTGGGCCAGGTCTAGGGCAGGAGTCAGGAACACAATCTAAATCTCCACAACTGGGTAGTAGCCCACAACTGCGTGGGCCGTGGTCCCATGCCTCTACAGGTGCGCTAGCAAGGAGCTGCATCAGAAGGGGAGCATGTGGGCCTCGGGATGCCAGTGTCATGAGCTGCTCTTAACACCCTGTGCCACAACCACAAGTCCCCTTGGCACACTGTAAGGAACTATAAACAGGGACACATTATCAGTAACTCCCTGTGCACAAGATAGTTTTCCTAATAGGGAAACAAAATGCTTGGTATAGAGTGGGGGAAAGATCTCTCCTGGTGCTAGCCATCAGATGTCAAGGTAGAGATAGCTTTTGAGCTGAGATGGAAATGCAGTTCAGCTGTGGAACTTATTGGAGAGGGCACATTTAAAACAAAAAAATCCTGGATATGAAAAAGCAGAAAGTTAGGAAACATGGGAACATTCTAGAAGAAGTAACCGTATCAGTTGCTCATATTACATGTAAGGTAATCGTAGGCAGGACTTTGGAGTAACCCAGCACGGTAGATTGCACTTTCATCATCTACAGCTTGTGGCTGTCTGCTTCTGCTGTCCGTGGATTACAGCTTTCGGGGTGACCACCAAGATTTCCCCCAGGAACATGCTGCTGGCGTCCCTCCTGATAACACGCTGTTGAAGCACAGTCACTGAAAGATGGTAACACAAAACTCTCAACAATATTCAGGGTCATTTTAAAATCCTACCTCAGCTTTTCTTCTGAGGATTAAATTTGTTTTCATTGCACTGATTTTTCTATTACTCTGCCTCCAAGATAAATCTAGTTTCCAATTCATTAATTATTTTGATTATTTTCCTTAAGGATCGGCCTAATGGGTAGTTTATCTAGAATTGGCTGGCTGATTTCCCGAACTAGAATTTCCAACCAGAATGTAATTATTGCAATGTTGTAAGGGCACTGTCCGGAGGGCCCTTTGGAGACTAGAATTGTCCGTCAATGTGGAAAATCCCACAAGAAAGTACAAAGCCCTCCTGTGCAGCTGGATACACAGCTGAGACAGGTGTCTTAGGACAAACACGGGACGTTTCTGAGATAGATGTCTGGTCTACACGTGAGAACCGCGAATGAGAGTGCCTCAACTGAACAGGAATCAAGACTCCGAGGACTCAGATCTTTGAAGTTCTTGCCCCTGGCCACCGCCCTCTCACACCGCCAGGCTGCCCTTCCTGCTGTCTCATCTCCCCAACCCCACTTGGGGCCTCCACATTGCATGCCTTGCCCTCATTTCCCTGACCCATGTTGCCCTCGGGCAGGAAGCAGACAGCGTGTACCCAGTGCTTCAGAATCAGTCCAAGGTGCCATGCGAAGCTGAAGGAGGAAAGGAAAATGAGACTAATCCATGACTCTTTATTAACTTGTACAGTTGTACCTGCGGTTCAGGTAACATCGTCATCTTAGCTTATACTACCTAGGTCACATCTGGAGTACTGCGTCCATGTGCATTCATTCTTATGCATTTGGGAAAACGGTGACAGTTTTGATCTTCCCGATGACTAAGTGTGTGAATAGCCAGCATGTCAATGACAGGGCCACATGACTGTTCTCATGAGTCAGCTCTGGGGGAGAGAGAGGCACAAAGTGTTCCTTTGGGAGATGAGGATTTTCGTTGCCACTGAAAGTTGTGAACGATAGGTAGATTTTGTTCAGCTGCTTGGACTAAGTGATCTTTAGGCCTGGCTAGGATGTTATTCTTGCGTTTTAAAAGTTGCTTGCCTCTTCTGTTCTCAACAGGCTGTTTAGAAGCTTGAAAGTTAACAGGGTGCATCCATAATTTAAAACAATCTAAATGAGAAGGAAAAGGCTGCCTGAATAGCCCTGCACCTGTATTCAGTTCCATTGCCTTAAAGCTGGATGTGTCCACTTCCAAAGCAGTTGAGTTCTTCAAAGATGCTGCACTCAAAGATGTAAGCAAGGAGAGGAGTTTTTGCAGACAGGGAGAAAACATTTTCAAGGTCATTTGATTAACACCTCTCTGTAGGTGCACTGATGGTTTTCTCTTTTCAAGCAGGTGCTAATGATTCTGAAAAGGAAGCATTTAATTGTAACTACCACTTCAGTGACCAGGAAAAAAAAATAGGAAGCCTCTTCTGCAGTAGTCTTGACCTCCCCGTTGAAGTCACAGGCACATTCAATAGTCAAGCTTCGTAGGCAGGTGATGGCTCATAGTGTCCTTGGAAGAACGAAAAACTGCATGGAAAAAAAACATTTTCCTCTTGACCAAAGAGAAAGATTCAACAGAAATTTCTTAAGTCTCTTCAAGGGAGCCTGCTCACACTGTTCCTCCCCCTCCCCTTTATCTTTTGAGTTTCAAAAGAGATTTTAATTAATTAAAATGCATGTGTCTGTATTCTGGGAGCTCACAGTTTCAAAGCCATCATAAAGTGTCAGAACTCCACTTTGGAACATGAGCGTTGAAAGAGATGGTGATTCTCCTGAAAGGCTTCACAGATTTCAGAAGTGGTTTAAAAATGTCGAGTGTGAGATCACTGTAGCTATATTAGATACTTGCTAGTGTGCGCATGCTCTCACAGACTACGTGCCAAGACTTCGTAGTGAGATAACTTGCTGTCTGTGTCACGACTTACCTTTAAAAATCATCAAAAATCGTATATAATTCATAGTCCAGCAGGTTCAGAATATTCAGTATTCAACCCTGAACATGCTTCGTGATTCTAATTCAATAAGCTATAGTTTGATGCCTTTTGAGTTATTCCGAAAGCGAAGATTTAACTTTTTATAGGGTTGTAGTTGATCAACCATGATTTTTTCAACTCTTGTTTCCAGCCTCCTTACTCTTTTATTGTTTGTTTCTTTTTTTTCTTTAATGTTTGTTTATTTGAAAGGCAAAGTTAGAGATTGGCTTTCTTCCCACAAATATTCATTGAGTCCTTGTACTGGTTCTAAGGACTGCAGATCCAATGGTGAGCAAAACAAAGGGGCATCCCTCCCCTCTTCTCTCTCACGAGTCCCTACCTAATGGGGCAGATGGAGAAAAAAAACAAAGACATGAGCATAATTACATCCAAGCTGCATGAGTGCATGACATATTTTATGAATTGTCTCCTGTCAACTGTCGTCTTCCACAAGGAAGGAGCCTAGACTTGACTCAGCAATCTAAAGTGAGAAGTGAACATGCCAAGTCACGTATCCCCCTCTACCACTGCCCCTGCCCTGCACACTTGTTTTAATTTCCAGAATGAGAGGATCCTGCCAGAGGCACACAATCATACTGTTTTTCTAATTACTGATTTTGTTACTTCCAATGAGCAGGCGGGAAGAGGAAGGCTCTTTTGGCTGGGCGACAGTCCCTGCTGTAGTACTTGTTGCACTGAAATGACACCAAATAGGCCGCAAGTGCCCACTAGCAGGTTTACTGCCTTGGGCTCCAGTTGCCACCTGTTGACAGTTCCTGAGGCTTTGTTCCGTAATACGCTTAGCCTACCAGGCCAACTGTGCAAGGGAGATGTGGGTGAATTGCCGCCAACATTAAGCCCTGCCTGTATGTGTCTCCGTGTGTGGTGTAATAGAATGGATACCGCTAGTGCCATGTTCATATTGCAGACTGGCATCACACAGAGGCCGCGTGGGCAGAGAACCCTGTGCAGGTCTGTAGCTGTGGATTCTATTGGTGTCCATACATGGCAAAGATTTGACAGGGTCTCTGCCTCTCTTCCCCTACATCCATTTTACCTTCTTTTTTTTTTTTTCCTTCATGAACATCATCAGAGCTTGTGGCAGTTCTCGTCTGTGACCTGGTGCTTGTAAATCTGTTATCTTAGTTTTAGCAAGCGGTGAGAATTGGCACTCTGTGAGGCAGCAAGAAATAGTGGCCTGTTTGGTTTTCAGAGGGACTCTGATGTCAGTTCAAGTTTGGATTCACCTGTGACCAGTCTGAACCTCTGTGCCTTCGCCTGTCAGTTGAGTGCCGTTCCATCTTGTCATTTGCTTTGGGTAATGACCGAGTTCACGCTCGTCCAGCGCCCACATGGAAGTGGGTGGGACTGCCCTTTCTCATTTGGCTCTCCAGAGTGGCATCATGTGTGACCCGCAGTGTCAGCAGTTCCACAAGCTCCTGCGATAGTTTGGTCAAAGGGAATCCTTGGAAGAGACCAGCAACTTTCCTCCGTGAACATGTTATGATGTCTTTGGGACACGGTAAAGCAGCAAACAGCTCTTCAATATTTATGTTCTCCATGCCACACATGCCAACCGTGTTTGCTCTCTTCATCTCTCCATCTGCCAAGGAGGAAAGCCAAGCAGTGTATGAAGGAAGCGATGCTGTCGGGACACCACGTAGGCTTGTGTAGTAATGTGAGGTTACGCCTTGAGGAGGAAAGGATGGGGGCTAGTCTCAGGCGTCGCCCTGAGACCTGGACAGAGGAATCAGTTGGGAATGAGATTCCTTTCTGAGTAACTCAGCCTAGTAAATTGTTTACCTTAAAACTTTATGAATCAGTAAAAATCTGACTGGCTTGTGCCCCATGATTCAGCAGCCCTAGTGCTGTGCACAAGCAGGAGCAACTCCTCCGAGGACGTGTCTGTGTCAGGTAGAAAGGTGGACTCTGCGTGAAAATGTGCTTCCCAGACAGGCCCTTTTTCGGTTCTGGAACCAGCAGTGCAGCATGGCTCACAGTGAGTGCATGCCTTGGGGCCTTGCTTCTTGGCAATAGTTGCTGACTCTTGGAGGAAAAAAAAAAGGAAGAAGTGGAAGCTTTATTATGCTTGTGTGCATTAAACAAGGAATCACACTTTGATATTTTAGGATTGCATATTTTTTTTAGTAATATTAAGTGACATAGCATACATGGAGGCCTCAGAATATTGTTGGAGTAATGCAAGTTTTCTGTGAGCTTATGGATGGAAATTTAACTTATGCTGATGTATTTATGCAACTTTCTTCTTAAAACTTTGATTAACATAGTGTATTTATTTTAATAAAAAAATACAGTGCTGTGAGGTTTGGAGTTGGCCTCTGTGTGCCTGAGCTGTCAGTCCAAACCCTCATTATATCTGAACTCTTTCTAATTCTCTTATTTTGTTTTATTTTTAATTAGTTTTTAAGAACATGATGCTCCTTTCCTCCTGTCCTTATTCTCTCCCTTTTTTAGTGTAACATAAATTTAAAATGTTACACTAAAATTTTTTTTGTACATTGGCCTTTCAGTAGCATGTTATTTAATTTCATGTTGTTGTAGATTTTTGTTTTTCTGCTTTAATTTTCTGTGGGTTTTCATTTAAGGGGATATATAGTAATTGTGTAGTAGAGACTATCATATCCAGATGTGAAGATACAATGGAGAATGCATCTCTACCTACGAATCACAGATGAACTCCCAATGAAACTGTTAAATGTTTCTTGAAAATAGGGTGCTGGACTCTGTGCCATTTTCCATGCCTACAATGTCAGGATACACTTAAAAAGCAGAAAAGCAGAATGCTGGACTTAGATCTGATCATGAAAGACTGTACTATTGAAAAGTTATGGAGGAAACCGGTGGGGAGGGGAGGGGAGGGGATATGGGGAGAGAGGAAGGGAAATCCCAGAGCTTATGGACTTGTATTTTGAAATAGTAAGATAAATTAATTAATTAAAAAAAAAACCACTGTGATTTCATGTCATGGCTTCCCCTTTTTTCATGGCTGTTCAAGCTGAAGAAGATTGTATTTAAGTTTGAACAGGGATCACCATGTACATCTAGATTCTGTTCCCTACCAGTGTCGTCAACACAGGGTGTGTGTGTGTGCGCATGTGTGTGCGCGCGCGCGTGTGTGTGTGTGTGCGTGTGTGTGTGTGTGCGTGCATGTGTGTGTGCATGTGTGTGTGCGCGTGTGTGTGTGCATGTGTGTGTGCGCGTGTGTGTGTGTGCGTGTGTGTGCGCGTGTGTGTGTGTGCGCGCGTGTGTGTGTGTGTGTGCGTGTGTGTGTGTGTGTGCATGTGTGTGTGTGTGTGTGTGTGCACGCGTGCGCTGGAGAAGCGGGAGGGAAAGGATGGGTGGTAGAGGGAGATGGGGGTATAAGGAGGAAGCAAGAGAAGAGGAAGGGGAGGGCTGAGAGATGGAGAGGGAGGAGAGGACTCCAGCATTGTAGTTGAACAAAAGTCCCGAATGATTCAGAGTTGTGCTGACACATGATAAACCCACATCTTGCAGTGAGTGTCGCATGGAACAAGTGACTGACCAGCAGTACATGTCTGCTGATAGAAAAGTGATGAATTACGTATAATCGATACATTTTAGACCAAACCATTTATAGTAATCCGCACGAATGAACTAAGTTGAACTCTGTCTTTAAATGGTGAGAACAGTCAAACTCAGGAATGGATATACTGTTGTAGTAAATTACTGTATTTTAAAGTACAGGAATATTTGAATTGGATGTGTACATGTAGCAACCTGTCATTACTGGATAGTGGCAGATTTCTGGTACATAAAGTGCAAGGCAGGGGCTTGCAGGCATTGCTTGGCATTCTGAAATATGTTGACGCTCACTTCATTCTTTCTCTTTGTTTCTCTCTCCTTCTTGCCTCACCACCCTTTCCTTGTCTCCTCTTTCATTGCATCAGATGAAGAAGATCCGACCACAGCAGGTAAGGTTCCCATATTGTGAAAATTATCCCTATTCAGTGTAATGCCTTTAATAATGGAGACTCAGCATTTTCAGTTTAAACCACAAGTGTGGCACAGTCTCGGTTTGTGTTGTTGTTGTTTGAGTTGTTTTATTTCATTTTGTTTTGTTGCTGTTGTTGCTTGGGCTTACTGTGCTGGACTTACAGCTAAATGATGTTGGTTAGGCGTTTTGAAGAAAAAGAGAAAATAACTAAAGTTAAATTGTGTTTGTCCATTTTCCCTTGCTGTAAGAATATCTGCTGTTGAGTCCTTTATAAAGAAAAGAGGTTGATTGAGCCATATGTTCCAGAGCTGAAAGTCCAACCAGCATGGCAATAGCTCCAATAAGGGATCCTGGCTGCTTCGCCTCTCAGCAGGTAGAAACTTGATTGTCGCACATGCAGATCACATGGTGAGACAGGAAGTTAGAGAAGAGCAAAAGGGGACTGCCTTTATCCTCCAGGCACCCTTACTGAGTGCTCACCATGGTCTCACAAGAACACCTGAATCCTGTAACTGGTCACTGTGACCCACAGCCCTCCTGCCAAGTCCCGCCTCCTGCAGGTCTCCCACGGCTCCACATCACCCACCTGGGGGGCCAGGCTTTGACTCACAAACCACTGGAGCACACATTCAAGCCACATTCAAACCAGAGCATAGGGCACTGCAGAAGAAAGCATCATTCAATATGGAAGATCTAAAGAAGTCGGAAAATGAGAACACTCAGAAAACTCAGACAGGAAGTCAGGAAGCAAGCAGGGGTGGTCACAAGTTCGTGATTACCAGTTGTGAAATTTGAACTTGAAAGTGGTTACTTTTAAAACAGACGTGTACATGACTTGTCTAAGCACAAAGTTCTTCAGTGGCACCAGTGCCCGACGATTCTGTTTGTTAAATGGCTTCATTGTAATGGCACTATGTAGTGAGGCCAGGTTGTTTTCAAGTACACATAATTAGACGACATCTCGTTTAAAAATTAAGATGCATCCTCATTTTTATAACTTTTAATAAAAAATTAAACTTTTATAACTTGAGGTTTACAAAAGCCAGAAAGAGATAGTACAGCATGGCAAATTGATGACATCATATGTTGTGTTGAATCCTACAGATGATAAAGGTGTTTCCATCTGCAACAAAATACATTTCATTTGCCTGACTTTATGAATTATTGTAGCATTGTCATCTGAAATTTTAGAAACTACCCTGCTCCCCTGTTCCCGTATAACTCCATTTGGATATTTGCTCTTTAAAACATTACAAAGTGTGTTTTATTTTTGTATGTGCTAGCTATGGCTGATCCTTGAATGTGAACGTCTAAATTAACCTTGCGGTAGTCACTGCCTCCCCGGTGACTTTGAGGTTGTTTCGGAGTGGATGTGCAGCACGCTGCAGCCACGCTGCTCTCCCTGAGGATCTGTCCCCTCGGTCTTCACTCTCTGTGTTCTGCCAGGACCTGTTCCGCTAAAGAATCGTACACTGCATCATCCCAGTCATGAGGCTGATTTCCCTTACCACTTGCTCTTATACCCGCCAAAAACGTTTTCAAAACAACTTTTATTAGTTGAGTCATGGTTTCCTTGTTTAGGTCTCTTATTTCATTGAGTGTCACAGCATATCCACAAACCATAGTAGAAATTCCTTCAGGCTAGGTTATGTGTAAGATCTAATTACGATATAATGAGATTCATATTTTGAAAGCAACCATAACAAATTCTGTTCTTGCAAATGAGTCCACATTGGAGGTGATGTATTTAATCCAGTTTTATTAGTTTCACTCAACTCCTTTTTAGAAACTCTTTTTTGGGGTTTCCTTCAGAATTTGTTCATAGCCTACTACTACAGTTTTTGCTAAACCATCACGGAGCTGGGCTACTTTGCTCATCACAACAATATAACTTTATATGCATATGTATGAGTTCAAAAACAAAGATTGAATATTTAAAAAAGGTTGTCTGTGTGTCTATAGCTGTGACATACAGAAGTGTTTCTGGCTTCCAGACAACCTGTGCTCGAATAAATGAATGACCCAGATTTTGAAGTTGATCAAATTTATCAAGTTTAAATTTCAGCAAATAAAATCCTGACAGTTAAGTCAGTGGCTGCCTGTTCCAATCACAAAAAATTAGTAAGTTAGTTAATGCAATAATAATAGCCAGCTTTACATAATTTCAAACCAATCCCTTTTCTGATATTTAAAAAATAATGACACTTAAAATAATTAAAGCTGTGTCTTCAGGCAAGAGAGAAGAGGAATCCAATATTTACTTGCTATAAATAATTATCTATATTTAAATGTCCTGATCCTAAAGGTTTCATAAACTGATTATACCAAGATTTTTATATGTTACAAATATTTATATCTATATTAGAAAATTGGTTTACAATGTATATGTAAATAATTTATTAACTACAAGATACATGTAAAATGAGATATATTTTCACATGATTTTTCTTGTTCTTAATTTGTTTGATTTCATCAGCTATCTTTTTACATCTCTAAATCATTCATCAAATTTACAAAATCACAATAGAATTTGAAACAAAGGCAGAAATGAAAAATCATATCAATTAGGCTGGAACCAATCAGAAGATATCATAGTTCAAACCTTGTTACCATAGGAAAAATCATTGATTAAAGTTAATTAAAACCACAACTTAATCATTTAAATCACCTCAAATACAAAATTTGAGCTTTTGTTTTTTCTCTCTTGACTAAAGGGAGACTTTTAATTATCTTGCATGTCATTGTCTTTAATATAAGAAAAGTTGCTGAGCTTGAATTATGTTAAAAAACTAGCAGCTAATATTACATTGTCATGTACATTTTTATGATTAGAAAAAAATGTAATTTTAAGATATCTATAATAGATAAAGTCCCCTTTTATGGTTCCTTATTCATTGAATATGTTTAATGTGTACAATATGACAGTGTAGCAAAATTATTGCAATTATGAAGCAAATTAGCATAGCTATGAAACTCTTATTTGTGCATATGATAAATCTAGTCTGTTCACAAATTTCCATTCCACCATACAGTGTTTATGTACTCCAGTCCTCACGCAGTAATTAGACCCATAGACTTATTTACCCTACATAACATTCCTAGAAAATCCTGGTTTATTCTCTGTGTTACTGAGTTTGATTTTTTTTTTAGGTTGCCCATGGAAGTTAAACCATGCAATATTTTGCCTTCCCCGTGGCTTAATGTTTTCAGGTGCATGTATGTTGGTGCAAGTGGTAGGATCTTCCTTTGAATGCCCGAGTAATCTTCAACAAGTTTATCCATTTGTCTGCCGACAGATGTAACAGTTGCCCCCCCTCCGCCCATTTTGGCAGTTGTGAATAATGCTGCAATAAATAAAGCTGTGCCCACAACCCAGTGAGATACTAGTTCCTTCTTCCAGTCATAAGCAGGAGAGGAACTGCTAAGTCGTATGGTACTTTCCATTTTTTTTTTTTTTAAGATTTATTTTTATTATTTTTTCATTGGAAAAGCGGATATACAGAGAGGAGAGACAGAGAGGAAGATCTTCCGTCCGATGATTCACTCCCCAAGTGAGCACAACGGGCCGATACTATGCCAGTCCGAAGCCAGGAGCCTCTTCCGGGTCTCCCACGCGGGTGCAGGGTCCCAACGCTTTGGGCCGTCCTCGACTGCTTTCCCAGGCCACAGGCAGGGAGCTGGAAGGGAAGCGGGGCTGCCGGGATTAGAACCGGCGCCCATATGGGATCCCGGGGGTGCAAGGCGAGGACCTTTAACCACTTGCGCCACCGTGCCGGGCCCTCCATTTTTTTTTTTAATGCTGTTTGTCCCTTGTGTCTGAACCAATAGACATTCCCACCGACAATAAGAATCCTCATCTTAGGTCTTAAACAAATGTCAGCTTGAAACTGATTGCAGATATAAATTTCAGAATTTTTCCAGAATGGAGAAGGGAGGCAGCTGTGTGTTGGGTGAGGAAGTGGCACTGGCTGGCAGCAAACATGGTTTATTGTGCTACAAATGAGAACTGAAACCAACCCTGAAAGACCCCGGTCTCCACAGCCCAGGCACTGCCAGGGAAGTTGTGGTGTTCTCACAAACATGATGGTCCATTCGCCAAGACTTTGTGGATGAAGGACAAAGAGGAATCCGATGGGCAAACAGAGGTAGAATTATGGGCAGAACAGCTTGAAGACAGGCTATTTCCAAAAAATGCTGGAGGAGGAGGAAGAGCTTCAGCTCCGATTATCCCAGACTGTGGACCAATTGCACGGCCCAGGGCATCGATCTGACCCTTAGTGTTGACTCTTCTCGGGCAGGTCCTGTGGTCTAGAGCCATCTGAATCCAGATGGGAAGGAGTTTGTTAGTTTGTTCCCAGGATGAATGGCTAAAATATTTGAGTAGGCAGGACCCCCTTTTTGTGAACGCAGCACAATATGCTCACTGCAAAGGCAGCCCTCACTCAAAGGGAGCCCTGGGCACTGACTCAAACCTCTATGTTGCCAACATTTTTGTTAGTCTCCATGCTTGAAGAAAATCAAAGTGCTAAGCCTGTCTGGCCAGAAGGTATCAGACATTTCCTGATGGTTCCATGGGCTAATGTGAAGACAGTAAGGGAAGAAAACCAATGAAGCCGCCTCCGGACATTACGTTTGAGGCTTAACCAGTCCTTGGTAGTTAAGTAACCCTTGTTAATGCCTAAAGATTAAAAATAAAATGAGAACGTTTAAGGTCTAATTGTCAAATATATTTCTTAGTTAAGTCAAATTTGCCTACGTCCTCTATCAAAAAGAATCTCCTTGTTTCAGAAGTAGGAATGTAAGTTTGGAAAAAGTCACTGTGGACAAATCTAGCTTTGCTAAGGAATCAGTAGGTTGGAAGCACTGAGGAAGATTCCTAGCGTAGAGTCTGAGGAAGGTGTGTAAGGCGAGAGTTGGTTTTGCATGCAGGGGATCCCCAGCATCACAGCTACACCTCCGAGATCTGAAAGCTCCCAGTGTGCTTGAACAAAGAGATCAAAAGATGCTTTGAGTGGTTGCTGTTCTTCCCTTTGCTAAACATCACAGCCTTCTGGAGCTTTCCCTTTTCTCCAAGCTGGAAAAGCTTAGGTGACTTAAACTTCATATTTAAGTAAGTTACACTGCTATAATGTTTAAGTTGAAAATAGAATAAAAATCATTTCCCAAATATGTTTTAAAATAGTAGAACTGAATCAAAAAAAAAAGGGGAAAAGGTAAAATCTGACTCTGTGGCACTCTGGAAATCCTAGGGGAAAACCCTGACACGGGCGCCAGCAGTGACTTTTGTCTTTTGTTTGTTTATTTGTTTTCATTTTTTGTTTGCATATTACACCAAAAGTTCTGGTAGCAAGAGCAGAAATGAAGAAGTGGAGCTACGTGACACTGCAAAGGCATAAAGGTTGCCTTGCATCAGAGAGAACATATTTGTCCTTTTGGGATTGACTAATTTCACTAAGTATAGTGGTCCCTAGTTGGGACCGTCTAGTTTTGACTGGTACAGTTTCATTCTTTTTAATGGTTGAGTAATATTCCATGGAGTAG
Source organism: Ochotona curzoniae (assembly GCF_017591425.1). Classification (NCBI taxonomy): domain Eukaryota; kingdom Metazoa; phylum Chordata; class Mammalia; order Lagomorpha; family Ochotonidae; genus Ochotona; species Ochotona curzoniae. The sequence continues at coordinate 4,094,161 of NW_024466307.1, read as the reverse complement.
ATGCAACATAGTTTTTTTATCCATTCCTCTTTTGATGGGCATCTGGGTTGTTTCCATGTCTTCGCTACTGTAGATTGTGCTGCTGCAAATATAGGATTACAAATCCCTTTCTCATAGTCACATTTCTTTTTCTTTGGATGTATTTCCAGAAGTGAGATAACTGAGTCATACAGCAGGTCAGTTTTCAGTTCTCTTAGCCTTCTACAGTGGTTGTACGATCCTACGCTCCCACCAACAGTGAAGGAAGGCAGCCTTCATGCAAAACGTAAGATCAAAGTCTTATCAATACTGTTTTTGCTACATGTCATGGGTTTTGATATTTTTTGTTTTAATTTTCATTTCTTTTTTTTTTTAAGATTTATTTTTATTATTATTTTTTTTATTGGAAAGGCGGATATACAGAGAGGAGAGACAGAGAGGAAGATCTTCCATCCGATGATTCACTCCCCAAGTGAGCACAACGGGCCGATACTATGCCAGTCCGAAGCCAGGAGCCTCTTCCGGGTCTCCCACGCGGGTGCAGGTTCCCAAAGCCTTGGGCCGTCCTCGACTGCTTTCCCAGGCCACAGGCAGGGAGCTGGAAGGGAAGCGGGGCTGCCGGGATTAGAACCGGCACCCATATGGGATCCCGGGCGTGCAAGGCGAGGACCTTTAACCACTTGCGCCACCGCGCCGGGCCCTTAATTTTCATTTCTTAAAAAATTTTCTTATTAACTTCACTGAACGCTAGGTCATTTAGTAGTGCTATTTGCTTCAAGAAGGTTTTTGATTTTCTTTTCATTTCTTCAACACATTGGCCATTTTGGTAGCATATTGCTTAACTTCATGTTGTAAATTTCCTATTTTCCTTCCTGTTGTTGATTCTGTTTTATGACATTCCATTTAATGGGATGTATAGTAAGTGTGTAATAAGGACTGTCATATCCAGATGTGAAGATACAATGCAATATGCATCTCTACTTCCAAATCAAAGTTGGACTCCCATGAAACTGTTCAATTTAAGTATATCTTGGTGGCCTCTACCATTGTCCACACCTACAGTGTCAGGATACACTTATGACTGATACTGGATCTTCAGTTGCTGGCCTTCAGACTGATGCTGGCGCTTGGAGGCAGAGGATTAGCCATTACGGAGGCCCTTTGTATCATCCCTACGCCCTACGCACTTGGCCTGGGGAGGAGAAACTCCTAACGGCTAGGATAGTTTTGGTTTAACATTTCCACTGTTGAATCCCTACTTGTGAAACAATGCATGGGACATTTTAAATGCCTTATAAATACTTGTTATGGGATAAGTCCAGACATGCTGATTTGAAAGCGTTGTTTTTTCAGCAGACAGAAGGACAGACAGAAGCAGAGAAACAGGCGGTGCTCCTCCTCTGAGTCATGCCCAAAGGCCTGTGAAGTGCAGGGCTGGGCCGCAGCTGACCTCAAGAGCCATGAACCCAATGCACGCTTTATTTTATTTGCATTGTTAAGAACACATATTGTCCTTCTTACAAGCGATTATAAATAGAGGAATGATAATAAAAACGGTTTTCAGTTGAAGAAAGCAAATATCACACTAAATAATTTGATAATAATAAAGAGCCTTTAAATTACTATAGTTAGATTCCTTGGCAAAGCAAAAGTCATAATATTGATTTTTAGTTTTATACTCGGAGTTGTAGCTGCATACAATTATTTTTGCTTAATATTTGGTTCAACATAGTATCTTAATACTTTAAGGATTGTTAGTGAGTGCTTGTAGGAAACCCCAGCAGTGATTTTTTTTTTCTTTAAGTAATCTTTAAAAACGTTAACCAGTGCCTCCTAGTGTGGGGGAGGACATGAGGGGGCAGAACGGAAGAAGTTCAGAGAGCAGCCCTGGGCATGCAGGGGATATGGCCAGGCCTGTACTTGCACTTGAATGTAGAAGTCCAAGAACAACGAAAAGGGGTCTGCGGTTTAAGAATTTCTTCCTTATTGGATTGTTATCGAGTCATGTCTCATTAAGGTTCCACATATACTCAAGTGATTTTATTTTCAAGGTAGCATGGGTAGTGGGTTTTTGGAAAGTCTTTGATTAATGTATTTAAATCATGAAATTAAATGTACCTGAGTTTAATATTTTTGGGAGAATATTTTTTTTTAATTTATTTGAAATGGATCTTGAGTTGCTGGCCTTCATCGCGATGCGTGGTGACCCTCTCCATATCTGTTAGCTAATTACCTGCTTCTCTGAGGGTGAAGGTAAATGAGAGGATGTCAGGATTCTCATCCAGTTTAAAAAAATCATGAAAGCATCGATTATTTTCAAGGCTTATTAGAGACTCTTGGAGGGAAAAAAGGTGTGTCTCTCAAGAAGTGAAAGCGCAGACCAAAGCAGCGGTGCTGTGCATCTCAGCTGATATTCTACTGGGGACGTTGTGATGCCACCTGCACCTGACACGCGTAGTCCTCCCATCCTTTCCTCTGATGCTTTCTTAGGACGGGGGGATGGAGGCACTATTCAGTCTCTAAGAAAAGCAAAGCTAAAATTGGAACAATTAGAAAGTGAATGGGCCAGGATCCCCCCTCTCGCCCCGAGTAAGTTTAATTATCCGGTACTGTCTGATACATTTTGTAAGATCATCAAGAAACCACGGAAGCCCCTGATGCGTGTTAGCCTCCTACTCTGGGATAACCCCTCGTACTGGTTCCTGTGACTGCTCCGGTTGTCACAGTGTGAGTATTTCTGGGCATGTATAGAGCCACAGAAGCAGAGATCGGCAGCTTGGTGAGCGGGTTGGGGTTTCACATGGTGATTCTCTTCCTTCCGCTTTGCTTCCGTCCCCCACCCAGGGTTTCTGAGCATTCCCCGACAGTCTGCTGCGTGGGGGGAAGTGGCAGAGGAAAGTCTGGATTCACACCTAATGCTATTCTGATTGTAGAAAGGAACAACATCAGTAAAGGTGGGCCCTGTAAGCTCGTACCGGATTTTGCTGCATGGAACCTTGATGACCCTTCTGCTCCCACCTCTGCCGCAAGAGACAGCAGAGCCCTGCACTCCAGGATGTGTCCTGCCATCACCTGAGAGCTATCATCTGGGTTGCCAGTCTACAGCATGCTTTTCTTCCTTCTAGACCTGTCTGTGCTCACTCGCTCTCCCTCTCTCTCTCTCTCTCTCTCACATACACACACAAAGCCTTCATGTCTGTGCTGTAATCTTCAGTGATGCCAAATATCAATTTGTGTGTCTGTCCAAATCCTTCTCTGTGGCAAGTGCCTGATGAGCATGATGGAGAAGGGGGTCTGTTCTTGTGGAGTACGAGGTCCCTGGAACTGCCTTCCAATAACCCGTGGCTCAGTTAGCATGGATGAAAAGGAATCGAGGTTGAGGATATTGCTTCCATCCCTGTAGGTGCTTGTGTCCGTTTATCCCCTATTGCATACCATCTGGGGAGAGCGAGATCCTGTCCACTCCTCCAGTGTTTCCTGCTCTGACTAGGTATCCCAGGTGGGTGGCCAAGGCCCAAGTGCTGCACACCAGGGAGAAACTGATTTGGAAGCTGGAGTAGTGAGCAGATACAAGATTTGAGCCTGATCCTCTAACATAGCCAGTGCAACAGACGTCCATCCCAGGAGGCCCCTGGACTGTGAGTCATTCTCCCACTGTCTGCCCAGCCTTGGCAGAGATGGAATCAGGGGCCAAGGATCAGTTGCTCTGCGGTGATGAGCAGGTCAGCATCACTGAGCCCAACTCCAGAAAGAGCTGTGCAAAAAACAGTGTTTTTCAGATATGTTGTGCTATACTTCTAGGACTCAGTCTTACCAGTGGCATTTCTGTGCAGCAAGGGTATTGTGACGTGTGTGATTCCATCCCGACAGGCATGAAATAGGAGGATTCGGGGCGTCATCAGGCTGCTCATAGTGGGCCGTGTATACCTGCCACTGTGGAGAGCAACACTGTATGTGGAAAGTTGTCACACCACAATGGCGATGACTTAAGAAAGCACAGATGTGTTCTGTCAGAGGCCTGGCAGTGTGAAAAGGAGCTGTCGGCCATGTGACGTCCCCTCTGGGGTCTCGGAGCAGCGTCTTTCCTTGTCCATGCCCATTGGCTGCACCTTGGCCATGTCCCTGTCCGCTCTGTGTCCACTGATGCTGTGCTTTATGGCCACTTCCCCCATCTTCACATCTCCTCCTCTTGCTTGAATCTTCCATCTCTTAGATACTTACACTGGCTGTAGGGTGCCTCTGGGTGTCATAGGAGGGTTGCATTTCAAGGTTCTTAATTCTGTCTACACAGAACTCCGCCCCTCCCCCGCACACACACGCTGAATTTTCCAAGATGGAAGCATGCACAGGTCCCAGGGATTTGGGTGTGGGCCTGTCTCCTATGGAGGCCACTATTCAGGCTACTACAGCAGTGAAAGCTGATGTGCTAAATAAGCAACTACAAGAAGAATTAGGCTGACGTCCTCTGAATCCGCAATTCTTAAGTAAATAAACATGTTAATGTAGAATAAACTATTCATAAGGCTAGCTGAATATTTATTCTTAAAGCTGTGATAGTTTGCATTTCCTAGGCTTGAAATTGCTTATAACATCTGATGAGATCATGTTTTATTCAGTGAAGTGGCGCTGACATCATACGTAGAGCCTGCAGATATCTTCAGGGACTTTGCCAGCTCAGGGAAGATGAACTAATCTGGGTTGTGGTGCCGACTGTGTGCCCCTTCCGGGAGATGAGGAAATACTCCACTGCACCTGTAGTCATTGTTTAGCTTACTTAGAACACTTTGAAAAAGAAGGAAAACAGGCAGAGAGCGTTGATCTGCTGGTTCCATCCCGCAGCTGGCCTCAGTGACCAAGGCGGGATGAGGCCAAAACTGAGAGCTTCCTTAGGCCTCACGTGGGGGCCGGGGGCTAAGGAATCAGGCTCCCTTCCTCTGCCTTCTCGGGCACATCAGCGTGGTGTTCTGTAGGAAGTAGAACAGCTGGGGCTTGAACCGGTGTTTGTGTGGGATGCCAGCATTGCAGGGGCAGATGAACCCACTGTGCCACGACACTGACTCCTCTTACTCATTTTGCGGCTCACTTGGGGAGTGAATCATCGGATGGAAGATCTTCCTCTCTGTCTCTCCTCTCTGTATATCCGCCTTTCCAATAAAAAATAATAAAAATAAATCTTAAAAAAAAAAAAAAAAAAGAAGACAAAAGTGAGAGTCACAAATTGACAGTTAAATTTATTAGCATTGATTTTATGCTCACAAATGCACTGCTAAACGAATTGTTAGCATAAATTCATTCATTTCAGCAATTAAAAAAAAAAAACCACAGATCCTAAGATTAGAGAACTACATTTATTTCAACCAGTTAGCTCAGAGTAACATAGTGTTGTGAAAGATACAGTTAAATCTTATTTCTTTTTCAGTGTTACCATGTTTTGGTGGATAACAGCCAACCCAATGGGGATTATCTGTTTTAAATGGAAAACAAATATTTACCATAGTCAGTGAGAAAAGGCCTTTGTCTCAAATTCATTTTAGTAATTTGGAAGCCCCGGTTTCATCTTACCGCAGTGAATACATGAACTTTTAAACCACTATGATTTTAAATTTTACTTTCATGCTAATTTTAGCATCTAGACCTGTTGTTGTTAAGTATGTTTCTTACCCTTTGAAAATCTCCCTTCAGTGAGAATGGCAACGAGGGAGGAGTGGCAGTCCACTGAGACACAAATCTTGGCTCTGTCTGGATTCAGGCGGTGAGAGCCAAGTGTCTCCATGTGATGTGAAAACGACCCTTGGGAAATCATCATGTTGAATAACTTCAGGTGTAGAGTGGAGAATGCCAGCAGGCTGTTGTGAAAAATATTTCAAGAAAACATTTCAACGGAATTCCTTCCACTTTCTTTACCCGTGAACAGAATACTCGATAAATGCCTGTATTTTGGTTGCTGAGTGTTGGCAGGGCTGCCAGTGTTTTACCCTCTGATTGATAGATGTGAAGGACAGCCTTCCTGTAAGCCAGCTGAAAGCAGAGTCACGTCCTTTGAATGGATGCCGCTTCTGCATGCAGTTATAAACAGTACGACTGTTCCACGTTTCAGATCACCTCTGCAAAAGACAGTCTTTTAAAATGACATAGCTGACTTTATGACTTTTTTTTTTCCTTTGCTTTTTGGCAGACTACTGCCCAGGCTTATTTTATTGGTTAGTGAAATGTTTCTTGCTTCTTTCATGTATTTGGGCTGTGTGAAATTCTTCCTGAAAACAAAACGAAGACGGTGAGATGCAGAATGATCTGAACATACATGCAGAACCACAATGAGAGTTATTAACTTAATGGTCAGACTGCCCACAGGGCAAACCTGCATTTAACTATTCTATGAAAGTAACTTCTGCTGTTATGTCTTATAATCAGTTTTGGTAGTGAGCATTTATGCATGAGTCTAACAAATAATAGTTTTAAGGAATATTTTGAGATCACTAATACGGTAATTTAAAGACAGTGGACCTGTCTTTGAAAGATGCTAGCACGCCCTCACAAAGGATCTGTTTGAATTTCCACAGCACCTGGGACCCAAGTCAATGAAAGAAGTACAATGTCCATGTAGCTATAGACATGGAAAATTAATAGTTAGTGAATAAGTCTGAGCATTCGTTTTTAATATCATTTTATTTTATTTGAAAGACACAGACTCATGCCCCCAGATACCTGCAGTAGCCAGGCACCGACCAGGTCAAACAGGCGTCAGGAACTCAAGCGGAATCTCCCATGTGGGTAACAGGGAGCCCTCTGCTTGAACCTCTACCTGCTGCCTCCCACATGGCTGGCTTGGAGGCAAAGTAGGGGAGATTGCAAGCAGGATCCCCAAGATGGAACGCAGGTGTTGCAGGGGTCACTGCTGCACCAAACGCCCAGTCCAAAAGCAATCTGGAAGTAAAGCATGAACATTTGAAATTAGAAATGGAGGTAAGGGATGAAACTTCTGAATTAAATATATAGGCGGGCCAGCAAAGGCATGAAATCTGATTCTAAACTATGTTCATCAGAAATCTGATTTTATTTTATTAACACACACACAAACATATATATAAAGTCTTGTATTTTGTTAACATACACACATACATATGAAGAAGTCTCATTTTTATATTTTATTTTAAACATATACACACATATGTATACACATATATTACTAAGGAAATATTTTTAACGACGTTTTAAAATGATATCCATAGTTCTGGTCATCACGTTTATTCACTAAATACTCAATTTATGCTATCAGCACTCTTCCCTAACCGTTTAGAGTAAAAGTAATATGTAAAAGAACAAATCATGGTGGGCTCTATGGAACAACTAGGCGGACCAAAGCTGTTTTCTGATCATACAGTCACTGCAAGAACTGCTGATCACTACAAAATGCAGTGGCAAAAGCATAGAATGTGTCAATTAAAAAAAAATGCTTCTAAAAATATACAGACTCCTTAAATTTTATGTATAATATGCAATAGTAAATAAGAACAATGCAAATATTTGATTAGACTTTTTTTTGAAGGAGTAGTATTTTTTTCTTTTAGAAATGTTGTTTTTTTTTTTCCTGAAAGGCATAAGAACAGCCTATTATAAACCTAGAAAGGAGCTGAGCCCTCGATCTAAAGTTTTTTAAAACTTGAGTGTTGCAGCTTTTATAGCAGTCACTCACCTGTATGATCCTTCAGCTAAATTCTCCATCTCCATTCTAAGGCAGAGTTTCCCTGCAGGTCACCGATTACTCATCCAATGAGGTTCCCCCGTGCATCTCATTAAGCATTAGGACCCACCTGGAGCCTGTACTTCTGGCACCAGAACCAGCATAGAAATTCTGGCTGTTTTGGAGAGCTTTTTGTGCAATTAACTTCACCTGTAGGATTTAATCCTGCTAAAGGGTTTGCCCAGTATCCGTTGGGTCATCTTTGCTAGAGTTGTTTTCTTAGGTTTTATCTTTGATTTTTTTTTTGTTTTTGCTTGTTTTTTTTTTTTGTTGTTGTTGTTCTTGTTCTTTAAAAAAATGAAAAATACTCCCTTTGATATTAGGTACTTAATTCCCTAGATTGTAATGTTCCCCCCCCCCAGCATAATGCTCATAGGATGTCCCATTTTGAGATTTCTCCAGTTTAATATTCTGAAAAGTATCAATACATTAAAAATTGAGTCTTCTCGGCTCTTGCCTTTTCACAAGTTGATCATTTTGAAGGAAAAGCCAGTGGTTTGCAGCGGATGACTCCCTAGTTTTCTCTGCAGGATTCAACATGAACAACCATCCGTTACGTCTCGTTTCCCACTGGGTCTCAGTGACATGGTGCTGTCTCTCCTCTCTGTATATCTGCCTTTCCAATTTAAAAAGTAAATTAATTAATTAAAAAGAATATTTGAAGAATTTGATATTAAGCAAACATGTTGTAGAAATAAAGTGATGGAATAGGTGTGGCAAGTGCAGTTCTGAAGTAGGGGCACAGGTCCAACTGCCATGCAGGAGTGAGTCGGTCCAACCCCAGCCTGCACTCCCAGTTCTGCCTTCCTGCTGACACACACCTGCAGGAGCAGCATGTGAAGGCTCAAGTGCTCGGGTTCTGGTCCCCCACGTGACAGACCTGAATGGAGTCCCGGGCAACGAGCTCCCGCTTGGCCCCATCCTGGTCTGTATGGGGCATCTGAGGAACAAAGCAGTCTATCTCTGTTTGCCTCTCAAATAAAATAAAACAAAAAGCAAACAGATAAAATCAAAGTTCCTCAAGTAGAAGGAAAATGAATAAAGCAATATTAAGAAGATGAAAACAAAAGGCAAGTATAAGAGAATGCCTACTTCAGTCATAGGGGTGAGCCTCTGTCCACATTCACAGACTTAACCTTGAACAACATGTTGAAAATCGTAATTGCAGACGCTTACTTCTTGCCGTTCTTCCATTAGAATTCAGTATATCCACAGAAACTGCCAAAGTCATGTGATCATCCATGTAAGGGCCTTGGGTAGCTGCTTCCTTACAAATTTCCAAGTCCACACATTTATGACCAAGTCGCTCAGCACTAAATGAAGCATCAGGAATTTCTTCATTGTGTGTGATCTTGTGTCAGACTCAAATTATTTTTTTCAAAGATTTCTTTTTTACAGAAAAAAAAAATCCCTACTCCAAATGGCACTATATTGGCCATGTGGAAGGCACACATTCAGTTACTTAAGTGATTGGACCCTCTGAAGATGTTTTGCTTGTGAGACCTTGAACTTACCGTATGACAGTGCTGAAGTGAGATGGTGTCATTCAGTATGGACTTGCCTGTTCAAGTTGTGGCTACTCTGCTTCTCATCCAGCTTTCTGCTCATTTCCCTGGCAAGGTAGCAAAAGATGCCCAGATGCTTAGACCAGTGCCACTCAAGGGGAAGACCTGAACTGGGCACCTTTTCCCATCTTCAGCCTGGCCCAGTCCTGGCCCTTGTGGCCATTTGGAGTGTGAACCATATCAGGTGGAAGATCTCCCTCCCTCTCTTTCACTTGCTTACTCTTTCAAATAAACAGGTTCTCTTTAAACAGTGATAGCTCCGAGCTAGTCTTTCAAAATACCATGCAGGTAGTAATTTCTCTAATGAATTCCTTACAACATTCATTTGTTCATTGGCTGAAGGCTTCTCTGCTACATATTCTTTCTCTAGCCCCTAACATTACATGTAGCAGAAATTGCATGGGGAGTAAGAAAAGCTAATGGGGCGAAGTTATGCCAGGCAGTGTCTGTGGAAGACGTACAGTGCAGCTCTTCTGTCCCTCTGGATGGTGACACCCTCGCCGTTTTGATCTGCAGATTTTACTTGCATTGGGAAACTCTGCATATTGAATCCCAGCAAAGTCAGACGTGGACCGAGGCCACTTCCTTTTATGATGCTGTGACCATGTTCTATATAGTATTCAGTATAATGGCAGAGTCCAAAGGCAGGGATATTAAAGTGTAATATTTAATTTTTCAACATTTTCATAAAATTTAAGGAGGGCTCCTATGTTTAATAACATTTGTGGAGGAAGCCTTACCGTTTTTATGAACTATAGTCTGTCTTTAAGAATATTCACTGTAAAATCATCAGCAGGAATGGTTTCTTTTATGGGAGATATGGTAATTACTGTAGCACCATCTGAAAATTGCCCATCTATATTCATGTGATTAATGTAACATAGAATTTACAAATTTAAATACGTAATGCTACAAATGTAGAAGTAAAGTTTTTTAATAGTAATGCAGATCTCTGCTGCATACATTTCATTCTTTCCTGAGTTGGGAAGTGAATTGTGTTTAATAGCTCAACATTTTAATTGGGTTTCCTGTGATAATAAATTGTTATATACATGTGAAAATGAATTTCCAGACTTCTCAAATGTTGAACTGACTGCCACATTTTCCTGTCTACCAGGAAGTGTGCAGATCCCAGAGCTTTATATAAAGTATGATGCTAGCATATAGAAATGACTTTGAGGGCTGGGTTTTTATTGCTCGCCTGTCCACCCCCAACCCTCACCCCCCGGGCACACTGGTTATTTTCATGGGCAAAAGCGCTGTGGAGATCTTCTGTTCTAGGGGTAGGGCAGATTACCTAACCTCACTTCATGCCCCATTCACAGTCATTCAGTATGGCCTGAGGAAATCATGGCAATGCACTAAACTGTTATTTTGCATTCACACCGCTGTCCTTTATGATCATAGCTTTTTATTTTTTAACTCTCGATTTGCTTTGGTGACCTTCCTGTGTCCAGGCGGACATCCCCTAAGCATTTATCCTACGACGAAGAAGCAGTCATTATGTAGCCTGTTTGACATGGTCATTACTTGATGCTCACTTAACAAAATTCTACACGGCCAAATTATCACAGTGGGTGAAGGGACAGATGGTCAGCTGGCCAGCATCCAGGCCTACGTTGTTTTATGCCTTTTCAAGTCTGCCACCAAGAAGCCACACGCAGGACCCGGGGAGGCAATGCCTGCCATCAGTGTGGCATCAGTGTGGGAGCCTTCCCTGGTTGCCTGAGCAGCCAGAATGTCTCCTGCAGTGATGTTCTGACTCCCGATTAAGACAGCATTCGTGCAGGCTGCATTCCAAGAATAAAAATGCAAGTCCCTTCCTCCACCTCCTGTGGCTGCCTCTGTGATCACAATCACTAGGCTAGCTTTCGAGAGGAGGAACTGTAACTTGGTGGACATAATGCACCAGCATTGAGCACACATTTACAAGTGCGGCTCTCTCACTAAGCACAGTGGTCCACAGTTACATTCGTTTTGTGGCACAAGACAGTATTTCATTTTTTTTTTAATTTTTTGTATTTGCTGTAAACTCCTGAAATCATGCAGTAACCATTACTGGTTATCTGAAGATGTGCACAGATACACGGTGTGTGCAGGTGGTATGACTGCACAGTAGTGCTACAGAGTTCTGGGCTCGGGGAAGGTCCCATGATCCTGGAGATCATTTAGGGAGATTGTTTGAACAGTTGTAAGTAGAACTGTGGAATAAGTGATTAGAAGATGATAAAATGTTACTGATATGTCTACAATTTGCACAAACCCAAGATGTATGATGTATAAGGGAATATTTGAAAAGTGTTACATTCTTCTCTCTCTCTCTTATCTCTTCCTCCTCCCCTCTCTCTCTTTTATCCCAAAGTGTGATGTTACTTTGAGAGACCCAGAACAGCTGCCAACCATGTAGGAACTGGTGGACAGGTTGGAGGGTGAGGGATTGCGTGGTAACAAGTCGTAGCAGCAGCAGTACCTGCCACTGTGTAAGATAATGGATGCTTCGACCATAATCTATTGTTTTCTCAAAACTCTTACTAATGTTTAGTAAGATACGTTTTCACTGGGTTGAAACAAAGACATCAAATCCTCTGTCATGGTGATTGTGTGAATTCATGCAACTGCGACCTGTGAAGTCCTGTTCAGAAAGTTACTGACATCCTGTCAGCCGGTCCAGTCTAAGAAGCAGTAGTGTGTTAGGATCAGCCCCTGTGTGTCCTCATTCATTCTTCAGATCTCCTTCTGTCTGGCAATGCCACATCCTCCTGATGCCACCCACACAGCCACTTCTGGATCCTTCCCTGTCACTCCTCCAAATGTAGGCCACTCCCTTGCTCTCCAGTCCCATAAAAACTCATGTGGCACTGCGATCTGTGCTGTGACCCCACTATGCCTCAGCGAGCTTCTCCAGATCTCTCTTACTTGACATAGCCCGTCTTGTGGCAGTGTGTCACCATGGCCTCCCAGGGAACTAACCTCAGGTTCGAATCCCACTTGATACCTCTGGCCGGGTGAGAACCTTTCTCAGGTCTTGTGGTTGGAGAGAGCCCAGCCCTCCCTCTTGAGAAGGGTGGTCAGCAGGATCTGGGGGCAAGAATTCTGATCAGTCCTCCATTCCGATGCTCACACTCAATCCAGATGCTTTCATGTTCCCAGAAAGACTGTTCTCAACTTGTAGATTCTCCCCTACAACATGGTGGTTTCAGATTCTGCCGTAGAATGATGTTCCTCTCTCTGCAAATAGAAAAGTCGTCAGCAGTTTGTTTTGTTTTTTCTTTTTTCCTTCCCTCCCATGGCTGAATTCTGTTTCTGTACAAGGCAGGAAGAAATACAAAGGATGCTGAAGGCCAGGTGGAGGGGAGCAGAGACAAGATAGGGGGGTCACGTCAGATCGTCAGTCACATAGACCACATTTTTTTCACTCCCAGCCAGTTCGAAAATAAGCTGGGAATGGCTCGCAATGGCAACTGGCAGAATGTTCAAACCTTGTAAATGCAGGCAGCAAGTCAGTGTGGTTTCGGGTGCAGAATTTGGAGTTACAGCTGCTCTTCGTGTCCTGCTAGGACAACTCGTGAAGCTAGGCTCCAGCAACTGCTTTCCTGGGGGTTCTTTATACCATACGCTGAAGTGTATATTCATTTTTAATATGTAACCGCCCGTGTTCTGGGAGCATAATTTATAAACCTGGCCAGGTCCTGGTACACCGCATCAGTGGGGAGTATTAACTTATGTGCTTTGTAATAAGCTTACACTTGTTATGCTCACGCGTTCTCATGATTTGGGGCATAGCCTCCGGAGGTCTGGGAAGCTAGGTGCAACACAGGTGGGAATGACTCGAGCTCTCACTGTTGCAGGCGCGATGAAGTTGATGCAGAACGCAGGACACCCTTATAGATCTATTCCTTTTGCAAACAATTAATCTCGTTGACATAACTTATATGAGCTTGCATAAAAATGCCCAGAAAGCATGCTGCTGAATTCAGCTGTTCATTAATATTGATCATATGCTGTTCCCATTGTGTTGGGAGCTACCTAAGATTACCTACAAACAGTATTACGGTGTTATCAATCTTGAAATCTCCCAGAAGCCTCTGGTATCTCTTAAAAGTCTGCTCGCACCTTCCTTGTGCGGTGTGACATTGCCAAGTAGTTCCTACTCAGATCGTTTGGACTCATATGAATGTTCACCAGAACCAGCATGGCTAGTCACCACCCCTTGTGCGTCTTCTATGCTTAGTGGAGACGATGTTTGTTTCTTTCTGTTAAATTAGCTGTTTATTTGAAAGGTACAGTTACAGATAGAGGGAAGAGACAAGGGTCCATCTTCCATCTGTTGACCAAATCCATTGCCACAGTGGCTGGAGCTGAGCTAATCTAACGCCAGGAACCAGGAGCTTCTTCTAGATCTCCCACATGGCTGCTGAAGCCCAAGGCCTTGGGCCATCTCCCTCTGCTTTCCCAGGCCAGTGGCAGAAAGTAGAGTGGCCTGGACATGCGCTGGAGCCCGTTGGAGATGCCGGCTGCTTTACTCTCTCTGCCACAGTGGTGATCTCTGAGACAGTTTTCTAATGGACAGCAGTTGATATCACTGTCTGTCTGCCTCTTGTTTTTGGAGATTGTAAGTGGCATTCAGCGATGCTAATTGATTACACATTTTGCTCGACTCCTGAGAGTTTTCAGAGTTCTCAGTCAGTTGTCTATTAATTGGTGCCTACTTGTTTCAGAAAGGGTATGAGCTGTCTCAGATATACCCAAAGGTTTGACTGCTAAAGAACTGGGCCTATTAAACCTACGTTGTAACATGCCAGTGGGAGTCCTACAGTTAACTCCCATTGTATAAGAAACTGTATTCCTACCAAGTGCAGCCAAGTGCATTCTTAGGATGTCTGCTTACTTTTCTAGATGCTGCCAATTCTACTTCCATTGAAAGCATTTATCAGATCACTGACAGAGTTCCTGCAATATTAGAGGTGATAACAGGGGATTTCACCTGAGGGTGGTGGTAGTGGGCTGGAGGGTCAGGTGGTTTTTTTGTTTGTTTGTTTAATCCTCATAGAGGAAACAACATTATCTGTAGGCAGTGATGATGATTATTTATCATTGTGCCAAGACCTTAAAATAGTTTTCACTCTTAGTAGGAAAATAGAAGAGAGGGAGCAAGGGCAAGCAAAGGATTCCTAGATCCCAGGTCTCATCTGGCGTATCCTCGCACGCCCAGCAGGACCTAGAATGTGTTGCAGGCTGCTTGAATCACTGCCTGTGAATGCCAGACACAAAACGTGCAGGCAAATTTTCCAAGCTGAAACCTTGGTTTTCATTTATTATGTTATTTTTGTGTACTAACATATTTGATTATTTCATCTGGTTCACGCTTAAAACGAATGTCTTTATAATGGGATTTTCAAATTGGGAGATTAACATTGTTAATGAGATTATGTGAAGTTACATTTTTCTTAATGATGTATTTGCCAAGAGAATTAAGGGACATGTAATCATTATGCAAGAGTACACATTATAATAGTCTGATATTTACAATTCAATGTAATATGTTGGAAGCTTAAGCCATACTAGACACACAAAAAAAGTGTTAGAACCTAATTACAAATTTGAAGGACTTGCAGCTTGAAAAGTATAGAAAAGTTACAGAAAGTATGTGAAGTAACTGTTGACCTAAAGACCAAACAGATGAATGCTCTCCATCCCTCCCTTGGAACAGGGCTGAGCTCATAGGTGTGATTGTCACAGCTCTCGGTTGACATACGCTTACGTAGTGTGCATGCTCCAACACCCTGCCCACCTGCCCACCCAGACTCTTCCCACACAGAACACGGTGCAGGGCAGGGAGCCACTCATTTCAGCTCTGTCAGCAGTACTCCAGGAGAACATGTACAAGGTAGAAAACAACAAACAAACAAACAAAGAAAAAACACCAGTAGCCTGGTGCACTTGTCACAAAATAATCCTGGGTAGGTGCTCAGCATTTGACACTTGTCTTCAGTCAGCTCAGATAGAGCAGGGTGATGGTGGCACTGGAGAAGCCATCTCTGTATGTAACACATGATGCTCATATACCTTGATTCGGTTGCTGAAAATCCTCTGAAAGGTTTCCCCTGCGTTGCTACGTACAGGAATATGCTGGTTGCGTCCCAACCCACACCGTCTACATTGTGAAGACTAACATATTAGTGGACACATGGTCCTTGTCTCCCTGGAGAGGACACGGCATTTATGGTCAGGCAGAGGAGAGTCAGGTTTTTGCCCCAGTAGCTAGTCGTGGTACGAGAGCACTCTGCACCTGTTGTCTTGCCTCACTGTTAGCGTCATTGTAAATAACGCGTTTGCTTAATGTTCCTCAGCAGATAAGGGACTCTGGAAAGGTGAACTCTGTGTTTCTTTTACTTTACTTCATCTTCATCCTTCAAAGGAAAAACCGCTGGATTTCTTAGAGTGGAAGAAGCAGCTAATCTTTTTCTAAAATTGCCTGTCTTTTGAGGCCTTGCTATCCTCAAAGCTATAAATAAACAGAGCTGTAACTCACAGACTGGCCTCCTGGGGGAGTCCCAGAGCTTGCACCAGCATCACTGGACAGGCTTTCCTGTGCCGCAGGGGAGTGTTGGGCGTGCCTGGGACCTAAGGCAGTCGGCCCATCAGCTCTGTCTGCAGGTGTTCACTGCAGGCCTGTTCTTTGAGCACCCAGGGCAGCAGTTCTAGCCACAATGAGCCCCTTTCCCTCAATATGCCAAGCCATTGCTCAGGGGTTGATGTGGTTCACAGACTTGAGCGTACAGAGACCCAAGGACTTGAGCTGCACTCTGATGCCTTCCCAGGCCATAAACAAGGAGCTGGATGGGAAATGGAGAAGCTGGGTATGCCTAAAGCACTTGGGTTCCTGCCAACCACACGGGGAAACTTGGAGTTCCAGGCTGCCATCCACATGGGAGAACTGGATGAAGCTCTTGGAGCCAAGCTTTATTGTGGCCCAGCTCTGGGGCTGTGGCCATCTGGAGAGTGAGGCAGTGGGTGGAAAATCTCTCTCTCTCTCTCGTATGTATATAAAACTATGTGTTTCCATTAAATAATTTTTAAAACAATTAAAAAAATTCCTTTCCATGTATACAGCTCCAGAAATTACCACTGAAGTTTATGCTTTAGCATGTAGAAGATTGTCTCCAAATCAGAACCCTTGATACCTCTGTTTAACTGAATGTGACTGTTTTGGGGACACTATTCCGTGTATCCTCGATGCATACACTCTTTTTCATTAGTATTACAACCCCTTGCAATACACTTAATATTGCTGTTTAACAGAAGAACACAATGAATGAGGCCATGGGAGAATTAAATGCTCCGTCATCACACAGGTAGAAACTCAGCAGGATTCACACACAGGCCTTGGGTGTTGAGTGCTCACCCAGCCCTCCGGTTTCCTGTACCACCTGCAGCCAGAAAGCCTTCCCCAGTGACGTTGTGACTTAGAGAACGTCGACCTCGCGGAGGGGGGGGGTCTCTTCAGCTTATGTGTCACCTTGCAATGCCTTCTCTTGTGCCTTCCAGGCCCCTGCACCCCGAACCCGTGCCATAACGGAGGAACCTGCGAAATCAGCGAGGCCTACAGAGGAGACACGTTCATAGGCTACGTGTGCAGATGCCCCAGGGGCTTCAAGGGGATCCACTGCCAGCACAGTAAGTTACACACAGCCATTGTGCAGTTCGTGATCGATCATACAGTGCTCAAGCCATTATCACAGAATCCCAGGGCAGACAGGAGCCCTGGCATGAGGCTAACGTGGCTCCTCCCTGACTGAACACAGCGTGTCCCCGCGGAGGCCTCCGGAGCAGGTTTCAGCCGCTCAGCAGCATGGGGAGTGGGAATCTCCCGGTCGATGGGGCCTTCTCATTACTGCACAGCTGTGCTTGCATAGTGTCGCTCCTTGTGTTCAACTGATATTCTCTCTCTCTCTCTCTCTCTCCCCCTCTCCCCACGCTCCCCACGCTCCCCACGCTCCCATCATATCATTTATTTTTCAAGCTTCCCAAAAATCCTTCTTAGGGATGATGGTAACTAGCAAGGAGACCTCCCCTGAATGCAAGCCAGCTCCGCTGTGCCCCTTCTCCCTGGCTTCTCACTGTTTAGGGAAACAGTCCTGGAGAGCTCTGTAATATGTGCCGTCGTCTGTCCTCCTGGGATGGGACACACACTGGGTCCACTGTGACCATCTCCTCCTGGAAGCAGGATTCAATTCAAAGGCTCGGTGGGCGGCCTGGCCCTTTACCTGCTGTGGGGCTCCAGCCAGGGGGAGGCCACCGTGGACTCTACAGTGGCAGGACCTAGTCTCACGGCCACCACAGCGAGCTGAGTGGCCAAGCAGGGAGAAACCTCTGATCACAGGGAAGGAATACTAGTTCCCAAGGGACCGTGGATGCCAGCCTGGATGCGAGCAGGCAGACTGGCCACACTGCCAGTCACCAGCAGGAAGCCTGCCCTGCTTCTTGGCTCTGAGATTTGGGGAGGATCCAGAACTTCCCTGGAGCTTTGCTCTTCCAGAAGCTTGTAGAATTTCTGTGGAAACCTGTTATGGTGTGGGTACCCCTTCCAGCAGGCAGCTACAGTGCCTGTGATTGTGTGAGCTCAGATGGCCAACTGAGACAGGAAAGGCCGGCCGTTCTCTCCTTAGGCTGAGTCCTGAATTCTGCGACTGGATCGCCCCACAGGAAATACGTCACACAGTTGGGGGGGGGGGGTTGCCCAAGACGGGAGCTCAGAATCTTGGCTGTTAAGAAGTCGCCGAATCCCGTGATCCGACCTTTACAGTTGGTGAATATGTGACCTTGAAGTCGTCACTGCCCTTGCTGTCAGTTAGCACTTGCAGGTTGTTGAACTGCACTAGAAATGGTTGACCTTAAGGACCTGAGAGAAAATCACTACCACCTACACTGCTTGCTTGCTGTCCAGGGGTCATCAGGCCTGGTTTCTGTGGATGGAAGTAGAGAGGACCAGGCATTAGAGAAGCAGGTCTTGTGGAGACCCCGCCCTGTACAGATGTCATCCCTGTCTGTGGATGGAAGTAGAGAGGACCAGGCACTGGGGACGCAGGCCTCGCGTACCCCCACCCCGGGAGTTTCTTCAGGTATAGAACAGCAGCTCCTTTGTTCCTCAAGGATGGCTACATGTTGCTTTATTTTTCCCATGGTTAGCAGTTTTGTGACGTGGCTGTTCCTTGGGAATTTGCTTCCCAAGATGTGCTTAGGTGTTGGCATAAACTACAAGCTTATTAGAAATGCAGATGAGCAGGCCCCATCCACAAAATCTCACAGCTTCTTGTCCCAAACAGTCTACATCTGGATCCTGCATGCATTGAAATTCAGCAGATGCCACACCGAGCTTGCAACAGCCCAATGTGGTCATCTCTTAGACTGAGAGAACAGCGTCTGTGTTCGGTTACACAGCAATAGACTCCTGGCAAAGTCTTCATGAAGGTTTTTGAAAACCAAACTGTATCGCATATTAATAAATTGAAAGATTTAGCAATCTAATGTGAATCTCTTGTTTGAAAGTAGAGTTGAAAAAGAAAAAAAAATCCTGGAGAAAGGCAAGTTTAGTTGTACAAGGCAGAATGTTAGTGAAACATTTCTTGGAATGTAGCTGGACACTGAAGGAGCCTGAAGTTCCGTGATACAGCTGTGACAGATGTGTTCCTCATAGGTTTATTCCGCTTCCAGCATTGGAACTTTCTGATTTTATTGTTTTGGGAGTTGTTTAAAATCTATCACCTGGTTTTGGATTTTCTGAAAACTTGATAGCGCAATTTCGATATCTCCCCGGCTACAATCTCCCTATTATTTCCTTCCTGAATTGATAAGACAAATGTTTGATTTGCTGAGCCAATATTGCCACATTGTGAGTAGCTGAACATCCATAGTTAAGGTTTACTCACCATGTTGTGCAGTTCTGTGCTGTTTGCAACACACACGTCATGTAACTGCTGTTAGAATGTCACACGGAGCAGTTGTGGTGACCTGAAATTCCCCCTTCTGCCTCTGTGCGTGCTTTTCCCCGGTCCCCACCCCCGATCTTTCACCAGTGCTGCTTTCTGTACTCTCTACAGTCTTACTTTTTTGAGAACGTCCTGTAATTGGAATCATACAGTCTAGAACCTTTAGGGTTTTCTTTGTCCTTTGAGAATGTACTCTCAGGTTTCCTCTTTTTCAAAGATGTCTTGATATGCTTTGAAAGTAAGAATTACTTAGAGATCTTCCGGTCACTCGTTCCCTTTCCAGATGGTTGCAGTGGCCAGTGCTGGGCTAGACTAAAGTTAGACCTAGTTCTCCCACTATGGTGGCCAGGGCCCAAATCCTTGGACCATCTCCTGTCGCTTTCCTCAGGCCATTAGCAGGGAACTGGATTGGAATTGAAGTAGTTGGGATGCAAACTGGCACCCAAATGGGTTTCCATCGCTGGAGCATGTGGCTTAACCGGCTGTGCCACAATACCAGCCGCCCTCTTTGCCTTTTTAGAGTGTGATAACTTAAAGGCTGGTTTTGATATACCACTAAATTATTTCATTTTACAGATGCAGCATAGTATGTTTATTTGTTCTCGTGAAGTATAATTTTTGGCAGTTTTAGGTGCCAAAATGCTGTGCATTTTCATGTGCAGCTTGCTGTGTGGACATACGTGATGAGCTGATCTGGATACATAACGTGAAAGTCCAGTTGCTGGGTAACGGAAGTATATTCAATTTTGTAGGAAATCTCTAAACTTTGTTTCATTGCTGTTGCACCATGTTTTCAGACTCCCCAACAATGAGAGATTCATGTGGCTGCGCAGTCTTACTAGCACTTGTTAATCCTTGTTTGTGCCTTTGACCATTAAGTATGTGATTTTTTTTAAATCCTTATATTTTAGGAATTGGAGTGTTAGTGAAAGAGAGATACAGAGAGAGAGATGGGATTCCATATAATGTTTTAATCTCCACATATTCTCGGTGGTCAAAGCTGAGTGTGGCCAGGGATGGCAGCACCCTAACTCCTTGAGCCATTGCCTGCTGGCCTTCAGCGGGCACATCAGAAAGAAGCCAGGACTCTGATACAGGTACTCTAATAAAAGATTCGGGCATCCCACCCTGTGGCTGAACACCTGCCCATACCTAGGATTGTTGTGGTGATAAAAATAGCATGAGAGGCCCAGCGCAGTAACCCAGTGACAAAAGTCCTCTCCTTGCATGTTCCTGGATTGCATATGGGCACTGGTTCGTGTCCCAGCTGCTTCACTTCCCATCCAGCTCCCTGCCTGTGACCTGGGAAAGCACTTGAGGATGACCCAACGCCTTGGGTCTCTGTACCCGCGTGGGAGACCTGGAAGAAGCTCCTGGCTCCTGACTTTGAATCAGCTCAGCTCTGGGTGTTGTGGCCACTTGGAGAGTGAATCAGCAGGCATATGATATTTCTCTCTCTGTGTATCTCCTCTCTGTAAATCTGCCTTTCCAGTAAAAATCAAAATATAACATGAGTTTATAATCTTTTAAGAACAACGACTAACATTGTGTATTACATGGAATTGCCAAATTAGATATTCTTTAAAGATGCCATAGTATAATATTAGGGATATATGTGTGTGTGTATGTATATTGCAAGATGTAAATGACAAGATGAATTGAGCACCACGCCTATCTAGAGGATGGACTTTTGAAAGACATTTTAAGACAGTTTTCTGCTGGGAGATGCACTGGATGCTGCTGGAATTAATCGCATGTTCTTTGTTGCCTAGTAACAACTGTTTTCCCATCCCTGGATCTCTTTGCCTGTCTTGCCACTGAAGGCGTTCTGCACCCTTGTGCCTCTCATGCATACTCCACACATTCTTTGGTTCTTTTAAGAGTGAATTTTCTTATTTTCTGCTTTTCGAGGGTAGAAAGCTGATCTAGGAGCCAACCAAGCCCTGAAAGGAAAGGATTAAAGATGCAGCCCATGTTATCAAGAGTCCTTGTAGGAAAATGCTCACCCGCTCCTTTCCTCAGGAAATACAAACTCTGTAGCTTCCCTCCTCGTCATTGTCAAGTCAGTTTGTTTGAAGCAATTTTGTATTTTTTCATTCATGGAGTCATGCATTGTACAGACATTTCCTGGGAGCCCGAGAAGTTTGGCTTTTATTCTCTCCGTATTTCATCTCTCTGAGTAAGCCAACGATGGGTACAGATTTTGTGATCACTGCTAGTTGGGCTCACACAGTTTGGGCTATTGTGTGCTATTTCCAAGTGTTTGCACTTAATAAACATGATGGCTGCTGGTCTCAGCCCTAAGGAGTCAGCTCTTTGGTTGACACCCTGGATTGAGTTATTAGCACCTGTAAGATCCTCAGGTCCTGGACCGAAAAACCAGTAGGTTACAAGTTGATTGTCGACTTTCCATCCATGAAGTGCGCTGGAGGAAGCCTGCAGAGAGGAGAAGACACCCAGGTTGGTCCCGGGTTTCTGAAGAAGCTCCAAATGCATCAGTTGATGAGCGATAAAGGTGGGACCCGACTCAAGAAGTACATCTTGACAACTTTACATTGTGTTACGGTGCTAGAGGAGAACTGGAGATGACAGCTGCTTTCCTAAGTGTGATATTTTTGAGAATCAAACATGGGATATTAAGTGAGTTTACAGAGTTTAATAGATTAGATATGCCCCATGGGCTGATTTTTTTTAAATGTACTAGACATTCAGACTGTTCTTTATTTTTATCTCCTTCCTTTGAAAAGAATTTGAGTTGCAATATTTTAGAAAAAAATATGATGGTATAATGGAGCAAAAGGAGACTCTCGTCAAAGCTTAATGCTTTTCTGCGAAATTCTTCCTTTGGCCGCATTAATTCTTCAGGTAATGCTCGGGTTTTACTTGTTTCTTTTATGCAGGCTTAATCATGTTGGCTTGATAGCTTCCTTATGTTAGCTTTTCCACCAGAAGGGGAGGGAAAAGTCCAGTCTACTGGCCATTTAAGACCTGCAAAATCACTTGATCTGACCCTGCCAGCAAAACTAAAAATTGAGCAAATGCGTTACTAGTTAGTCTTTCTGTGTTGTATGATCTGTGAACCGTTAAACATGGCCCAAATCAGACAAAACTTCCCTACCCTTAGGAGATGAGGCAGATCAAGTTCCCCCAGTGAAGAATTCACAACACTGTGAAAAATTTACCTGGGATTGTAGTGACACTTGCAAGCAGTGTAACTAAATTGGCTGTATAACGACCCCCACGGGAACTTTGTAAATAGCACTTGCAGCAGCACCTACAGCTTTTAGGGAAGGGATTGATTCCAAATTGTCCTGCTCACTGATAGCTTGGCAAGTCCAGAGGAAACCACCTTAACTCTCTAAGCCAAAGTTTCTCAAACCTGATGTTATTCTGAATCAAGGAGGAGTCCAGATAAAAACGTTCATTCACAGGAATGTGAGCTAAGGCTTTGATCCTCAAAGAAAATGACCCCAGTGGTGCTAGAACTGATACATTCACCCTTGGCTGCAGGATTGCATCACCTGGTGACCTGCAGATACTGCTGATGCCTTGCTCCTGCCTGGGAGCGTCTAATCTAATTGGCCTAGAGTCTGGGGCAGGCAGAGAGAGTTTAAAAACCTCCCCCAGAGGATTCTAATATCTTCTAGAACCCAGGCTGTGAGGAATGACAATGCTTCAAAAGACTAAGCACAGAAACACTCAGAGAAAGAACAAGCTTAAGACCCATCCTTAGGAGCAGACACCCTGGAATCCCACAAGCTCCTGGAGTGTTGTCATTCAGCCTTCGTTCCCTAACAGAACAGTGAGCCTCTTGCAGCAAGACTCCCTTAGTGATTGAAAGAATCAGGCCAGGAGAGGATATCCACCCACTCTTCCACAAATTCACCCTCTCTTCATCTATCTGTGGGAATCAAGATTCCCAGGCATTCTTATTTTCTTGTTTTTCTTGCTTGGCTGGAGGCCAAGAGGGAGAATGGTCCCGCCAGCCACTGAAAATACATATTTGCACAGGAGCACTCTTCCAATATGGGCACGACCTCGTGACTTTTGCAAAGAAACATTTAGATGTTCTCAAAACTCAAAATACTTGATAATTGCTATTTTAGCTAACTTTAAGGCACTCTTGCATATTTTAACCTGTTATTAAGAGAAATTTAGTTTAACCTATTATGTAGTAAAAGACATGTTAGAATAAACCCAGAGGAGAAACGTGTTGAAGGGAATTTTACCAGTTCGTACTTATGCAGGTGGTATATTTTTAATAATTGGTCCGAGTCCACAGAACCAATTCCCTCCTGGTTTATTAAGGCTCTCTCAGTGTATAGAAATGATAGTTCAAAACTCGGTTTTAAAGAAATTGATGTTTGATCCAAATGTCGAAGCCTCCCGGGCTGTGGTGGTGCTACTGACATTGACTCCCACATTCCTGCTGCTCTTGGCCATGACCTTGTCTTTAGTCGCCCCCACTGGGACCTGCTGCTCTCCTGCAGTCATCTGCAGTCATCTGCAGCCATGGAGGAGGAGACACAACTGACAGGTGCTTAATGAGAGCTTACTTACCATTATGTTGGTTTGCAATGTGTGCTTAGAAGCAAGCCCTGGCTGCTGGGTTCTCTGCTGGTTTTATCCCAGTCATGCTGGGAAAGAGTGGGCTCCCCTGCTGGTGGGCAGCCCACCAGCTGCAGCACAGGGAGCAACAAGATGCCCTGGTCATGGTTGGACGCCCTGGTCATTTCAACAACATTGTTTCTTGCGGTGCTCTGTGCCGTTGGAAAGCAGCATTGTCTTTTTGCTAGAACCTCAGGAATACCTTCATGAGCCGAGTGGCTTAGGCTTTGTGCCCTGCCTGGGTTTTTTTTTTTTCGTTGCACACTCACATGAGTACCAGAACGTGGTGAAGGACGAAGAGAGGGTATGGAAGCAAGACCTGAGAGAAGTGAGGGCCAGGTTGAAGCCTCTGTTGAGGCTTCACGGAGGACATTTTACTTGATGGTGATCGTGGAAGGACACCTTTGGAGGATGAAGAGCAAGATGGTGACTGTTGTACAGCATGACTCTGCCTGCCGAAGCAGGATGGGTCCTGTTGGTTAAGGATGGGCAGGTGCTACACAGCGCTCAGATTTGCAAGCTAGTTTGAAGTGAATTGCCTGTCATCACAAATACTTGGCTTTTGCTAATAATTTCAGTAGCATTGTAATTATCTTCTCATTTTCGTCTACTCTTGTGCAGCTGGGCAGTATAATAAGTATGCCTTGTCATTGCTATTTTTTCTATGGATCAATAGTTTTGTTATACAGTATATACATAAATAATGCCCTACACAGATAGATTATTTAAGACATTGCCCTTTCATATTCATTACACCCGAGGAATACTGGGCTTTTTCCCCCTTCTTGTTGAATTCTTTTTTTAGTGGAGGATTATGCACATGACTATACAATAAAATAAAAGCATGGCATTGCAAAAAAAAAATTAAAGAGAAATATGTAAAAGAGAAAGTGCTTAGTATTGTGTTCTTAAAAGTATATACATGAGATACGTGAACATTATTCCCTTTATATAAATAGATTTTGACACTGTATTTCACTGTATTTCAAACCCCCTAGCCCCACACACTTCCCTAGTGTGTTTGGAGCGGAATCCTGAGTGGTGAATAGAGAAGCCATGTCTACTCCACCCCCTTCGCCTCTGTCCTGGTCATCTCCTGCGTCTGCTCCTTGAGTTGCCTTGTTCTCCTGGCTGTCCTTAAACAAGCTGCGTCTGTTCCCAGCATGAGCTTCTGAACTTGTGTGCATGTACCCTGCCCACGCTTTCCTACACAACCACAATACTTGCTTCCTTGTTTTCTCCTCTTAGAGCTTGGCTCAGATAATAGATAATGCTGCAGAGTGCCTGTCTACTACTGAGCAAGAGGGGCAGTGAAGGGGCACGGCCTTTGGCAACACATCGCCCTACCCCCCAACTCTCCACCTGCTCTGCTTTCCCTCCCTGCTTAGCAGTACTTTCCGTACTAGTAAATGACTTTTCGTTGTAGCATAAAGACTTGCTTTACTTTCTTTGCTTAAAAGTTCCTACCTCATAGCAAGCACGTAACAGGTAAGTATTCATTGTCTAGATAAATGAGTGGACTGTTCATCTGTGGTCTAATAAGTTCATGATTGCATTCTCTACAATCTGTTTCTGATTATGTTAGGCCCTTTGCAACAGGAAAAAGGTAAAACTCTTGGGATGCCTTTAAGAGTTTATGAAATGAACCTGGAGGAAAAAGAGTATTTGATCTAATCAAAGTCCCATGGCCAAATAGGTTTGTGCTGAGGAGCTTGTCAGTGCACAATAGCTTATCGAGGTCTCTGAACAGACCTAGTTTATAAAGCATGATGGATAAATCATTGTGAGATAACTTGTAATGCATGTTGATTACTGTTTTACTCAGTGACCTGGAAGAGATGGGAGTGGGAGCAACATGGAAAGCTCAGCTGGGGAGTTTGACTCTGCTGCCCAGGATAGAGGCCAGGTGGACACAGTGAGGTACTGATGGACGCAGATGAGGGGGTTGCTGTTAAGTGGCTGACAAATGCATGAGAGGCAGGGGTGGAGCGGTTAATGCAGGGCGCCTGTGCCTCTGCACAGGTGGGAGTAACAAAGCAAGCCTTGGGAGGAGCAGCAGCCACCCACGCACGCTTGCCCAGGAAGAGTGGGGCGGTGAACAGGACCCTGCTCTGGCCAGGGGCTTCCTTTGGGAGCTGAAGGAGTCGTGGGCAGGCGCCCTGAAACCCCTGGAGAGCCACTTGCCTTTTGTTCGGTGGTCTACAGTCAGCACGCTGGTTTTCTTGGAGTCCCTTTCCGTCGGGGACCTCCAGACCCTTTTCAGCTGCCTCGGCTACTTCTGTGTGCTTTCATGCTGCGTCGCCACCAAGGGAGCAGCGACTTTTTTGTGAACTCCAGTTCCAATCCTTCCGGAGCAGAGGTGTGAGGCAGCAGCTAGCAGCCGGCAGGAGGGAAACGCAGCTCAAGAGTTGCCTTGGCAAGGAAAGAGCCTCCCAAGCCGTGGTCCTCCGGACAAGGTGAGTCCCGTGGATAGTGATTGTGCCCCAGACCGGACGGCTGTGGCAGTCACCCATCTCCTGACCACACTAGCCGCGAGTGCTTCGTTTAACACAACTCTCTCCGTCTAATTGGCAGGGTATCGGTATGTGGGCACAGTTTGTTGCAGGGGTCTTGCGTTTGGCTGAGTTCGTATCTAGATGACGTAGTCCACGAGGCTTTGCAGCACAGTCCTGGGAGCTCCCCTCCTTCCTGAGGTAGGGGGAGGTCCCCCTACTTCCTGGTAGAGCACTAACGTGTCTGTTTCTCTGCCTTGTTTTGTATTTGTGTTACCTGCCTTCACCTTAGGTCACTTAGAGGCAGTTTCTACCCAAGTCACCCTTGATAACCTTGACTTTAACTTTGGTTTGTGCTTTGGGAAGAGTAGGTGCTGAAAACATACATGATGAATAAATAAGTAGTTAGAGTGCAAAAGAAACCCTGCTTATTTTATTTTTTAAAATAGGAACCCGGAGCAAACAAGGGGGATAGTTGTCATTGTGCTCTCGATCGCGCTACACCGGCGGGGCTCCTGCCCCAGCCTGGCACAGCTGTGTGGCTGTTAGACATACCAGTTATCCCTTGAGCATGTCTAGCAAGGCACCTGTCGCATGGCAGCTATACTGTAAATATTTGTTAAGTGAATCAATGAGGATATCTAAGTATATTATTTTTTTCAAGGCAGCGTATGTTGTTGCTGAGGTACAGGTGCGCAATGCTAGAAACAGTGTGAGACCTGAACCAGAAACACTTCTGCAGCTTTGGGAGCCCCGTCTGTAACGATGTCTGTGTGCTGGCTTTCTTTCCCGACAGTGACTTAGGAGGAGCTAACATAAGATGTACTGGAGTGGTTTGAGGGTGTGTGGTTGTGTGTGTTGATAATCAGTGTCCTCTTAGCCTTTTGGCCAGTGCAAGTTTCTGCCCCTTAGGTTGTATTGCAGAGTAGTAGCCGGTGGGTGTTGAAGACGCCTGTGGCTGACGTGCTTCTCCTAGCTTGTGCAGGCAACGGGGATATCATTAAAATATAATAAAAAGCACATTGTTTTTATTGTTCTGTTTGTTCTTTCGTTATAGGCGCCACAGGGGTGATTTTCTGGGTTTAAAACAAATGAGTTTTGGGGAGGGTACATAAAATGGCTCCAGACGCATGAGGAAGTGGAGTGTGGTTATCAGATCAGTACCCCGTATGTGGAGGATGGAACTGAGATGTTAAAGTGTAGAATCACAGCACTGAGTTCCTTGACCTCAAGGTTGCAAACGTCCCTGTGTGGAAATGAGGGATCCTCACCTGTGTGTTTAGTCAGTGTGTGCTTTTGTCAGCATCCGAGGATAAAGAAGTTCTCTGCTTAAAACGCCACTCTTTTATTCATAATGCTCTTTTGCTTTACCCTGTTTCCCCATGTAACTGAGAGATGAATAATCAATAAATTCAAAGCTGACTTGATAATAAGGTAGTACTAAGTGCTTCATAACTATGGATATGGGCATGTCTTGTCTGTGCTGGAAGCACTGAATTTACGTGTTAATGTTTTTTGTGTAATAGCTTGAATGCTCTTTTCTCTCATTCTGTTTTGTAGGAAAATTCAGGGCAAGTCTGAGAAAAAGGTAACACATTCAGGCGTGTGTGTCTTGTGTGTTTTGCCACTAGGAACTGAATAAATTATTTTTTCAGTATTCACGTCCAGCAGATAGCTGTTCTTTTAAATACTAGAGCAGTGTTCTGTTTCAGAGTTAAGAGGTAAATTGTTATGACTTTTAAGGTTGTCTATATTTGTGAATCACTGGAGAACAGTACAGAAATGAAAATGTCAAAATGTGGCTCACCTCTGTCCAGTGTAATTGAGGGTTTTATGAACCAGCCACATTTTAATTTTACTGTGTCACTAGAACATCTGATTCTACAACCAAGTGCTTTGCAGCCATTCCTCATGTGTCATGGAGCTTGTTGTGCCTGATTTTTGCCTGTATACTGTTTTGATGCTTTAATTACACGCAGAATGCGAGTTCATTATAGTAACAATTTCCAGTTCAGTAGTGTATGTTAGCTACCATTGTCTAGAAGATTTCAGAACATTCTCATGTATTGGCACCAAGATATGCAATATCCTAAGGCTGAAGCATTGTTTAATTATTCCATCCATATATTTATGCATTCAGTAAGTTAGCATATAGAAAGCTAGATGCATACCTTTTTTTTTTGAAATTCATAATACATGTTGGTAAGAGTAATTACCAGGGAAAAGCAGCAAATCTACCAGAAGGAATGCAAAAGGATTAAATTTCCTGATCACTTTGGCCCTCATCCTTCTCTCCCTCAGGCTTTTTAGAGATCACACTGATTGATAACTCGGTGTGCCTGACAACAGCGTAGTTATGTTGTGTGGGCACAAGGAACAGGTCTGAAGTATTGATTTTTGGGGGGAAAACAGAGAAATAGATGTTGCAGTTTTGGAAGAAAATGTATTGGATGTTCGTAGTTACAGATGACATGCATGTGTACGTGCTCACACACAGAGAAACGCGTTACAGAATTCAGTCAAAAGTCCACTCTCTGAGGAAAATACTCCAGAAGCTATGCTGGTGAAATAGATTGATCCAGCTGATCCTTTATTTATGTAAGCTAGCCATCAAATTCACTTGACATTTAAGGTAAACTGCAAAAGAAGCCCTAGAATGAACACATAAAGTAACCGAAGCAGGAGGCAGAGGAATCTCTTCAGAACCCCTTAATTGGGATCACAAAGTATGATATTAGTGAAACAAGTCACATTGAGAAAGAATTGATGAATATGTAAAATATGAATGGTCTATTTAAAAAAATTTTTTTAATGCAGTTGGAGGTTAAAGACCAAAAAAGCCTCAGAAATAGGAAAAAAGTGAAGCAATGCAAGAAATGTAAGATACATTTCTAAGAAATGTGGAGTTTTCAACTTAAGAGAGCCAACATGGGAGACAATAGCAAGTTGAGTCATAATGTTGTGACAATGTATGGGTCACAGAACAACACATGAAAAGCAGGATATTTCTGGACCAATTCTGAAGACATCTAGGCCCAGCAAAAACCCTCCCAAGCCCTGTGCTGTTTTCATTAAGCCCTCTTTGTTGTGTGTCTCTGAGAGACCCTGTCTACTTGTAGGCAGACAAGGGGAGGAATCCTGGTAGGGGAATTGTCTGGTTCGATTGCAGAGACGGGAGAATCCCACCTGTCCAAGTCTACAGCCCTGGGATACTGTTGGCGCAACTCTCGGCCTGAGGCCAGAAACTTGAACTTGGAGCAGGGACAGGAAGCAGGTGCATGCACTGTAGTCCAAAGACTGGAGAATCTAGAATTTGGATGTCACAAAGTAAGGGGAAAAAAGAAGTCCTAGTTATGTACTAGGAAATTTGACTTTTCCTCTGCAGTGTTAACTGAGTAGAGTGTAGTGACGGTTGAAGGCAGGTATCCTGGTTCAGTCCACTGATTGAAATGTGGTCGTTTCGAAGTGTAATCTCAGACAGCCCCACACGTGAGGGGTTCCCAGCTGTCTGCTCATCCTTAAGTTGAGTAGATACCTGAAGTCCATTTTCATAAAATACGATGCAGGTAAGCTCAAAAGAAGCAAGAATTACATGGGCTTCAGACAGCTCAGGAGGTAACTGTCTTGCATTAGAAGACAGTGAGTGAATTCTATTTGACTTGGTGGGGATGCATACGTTTGAATTTAGACTTCTATATCAGCCAAAATGCATCCAGATTTCTTGAGTAAAGTTTATTGTCTTCAAACATGTTGACAGTTTTTAAGACCAGAATCGAAATAGCATATCCTTGGGCAACTGAAATGAGGATGTGAGAAAGCAGTATCCTAGAACCCAGGAAGGTGTGGGATAAGCTGTGGCAGCAAGCTGAATCCCAGGCTGTGACTGCAGCAGGCCCGAGAAGTCAGCAGCTCTGGTCAAGACGTGGGAGGGCTCCGGGAAAAGGGAATTCAGAATGGACATCAGTCTGAATGTGAGTGGGAGCAAAGGGGGAAGTGCTTAGACTAATCCTCCCAAAAGAAACAGAAAAGATAGTTCCCAAAGCCCTCCAAGTGTGAAGTGCATAAATGGGTCATAACTTAGATAAAAATCCACATGACTCTGATACTACAACAGCCTCATGGTGTGGGGTACAATAACAGGGTTCCCCATAGTTCTATAGTGAGTACTACTTCCATAGTGTTCTGCATATATTCATTTTCTGGGTTTTGCACTTATTCATGGAGAAGGTGGTAATCAGTACACGTGGCTTGACTGCTCCAGTTCTCGCCCCACCCCTTCTCTTTTCATCCTAACATTTTCCTATCACCTTATAATGTGTAGAAGAGAAACTTGATTCTCTGTTCTGTTGGGTTTGGAGGTGTGGACCACTTTGGTCACTGAATGGCGTGCAACCACTATTATGTCACTTCTGACCCTGAGTCCTCAGGGGTCTTGTGTGTTTGCCTTGCTCTTTGGACTCCGGTTGTGCTGGTGAAGGGGCACCTACAGGTTGGTTCTCAGAAGGATCCTGCTGGGAGCAGACCAGAGCCAAAGCCTCAGCAAGGCACTAAGCCAGCAGGTGTCTCAGTCCCAGCAGGGCTCCACACTGTGTCCAAGGAGTTCGTCTATCACTGACACTCAGCTGCTTGGGTCATAGGTTCATGCTTATTGTCATAGATCTCGGAAAGTTTGTCACCGTTACACGAACCAATAGGAGCTGGGATGGACACTTTTACAACTGTAAAACTGGGTGTTGTAAATACAACAGGGAAGAAAGGTAGTAGAACTTCAGTGGCCGGAAAGAAATAGGAAGAGTGACAAGAGAACTTCGATGTCTGTTGCTGACAAGTGATCAGCAGGTTTAAATATAATGTGTAAGGCTTTAAAAGCAAAAGCAATAGGTCCAAAATAAACATGCAACAAAGTCCGGCGGGGAAGGGCAGTAAAGGAGACTGAGGTAGCGTCATTTTGTCGTTCATAATATGGATGATCTAAGTAGTGAAGAAAATAAATAAAAACATTAAGGTTCCCAGAGGATTTTGTATCTGTGTGTGCACACACATATAGCAGATGGCTCAAAGCAAAGTGTCCCCAGTACAGGACTGTGTCTGCCTGCACAGAACAGGTAGATAACATGAAGTGCGATTTGTTTATGGCATATGATTGCAGTACCCTCTGTATCTTTTGTAGGAGTAAAGAGTATTATTTTAAGCCTCATATATGAAAATTACTGCATTTTCAATATATCAACCCCATAATGGAAACACATACACACACATACACACAAATCAATGTGCTCAATGAATTTTCTAGAAATAGGAATTGTTGGAAGATGGTATGAGAAACCTCAGTCACGTGCTTCAGATTTGAGAGTCAGCTGTATCAGAAATAAATTCAATCCCAAAACGCACAATACAGGAGCAATGGGAAGCCTGGCAGTTATGTTGTCTTTCATCTTCATTTATGGCGTCCTGGAAAACATTGCTTGAGTGATGAGAATGACCAGCAGAACAGGAGGTTAGCTCCCCTGGTGAGATTAGCATCTTTGGGATTTTTGTGAATACAGATCCTCCTGTTAGTGTGTTTTATTGCACTACTCTTTCCCCAGCAGAGCCTGCTTCATGGCATTTGGGTTGCAGGTTCTGGGTTAAAAGTACACTAGAAAGACAAAAAAAAAAAAAAAGCCGTCTCTGATGTGGATTTGAGAAGGCTGCTGTTGCTCATTATTCTTGTGGGCCTGTCACTGTGATCCAGCCCATAATTGAGTTTTAAAAGTCTTGACATCATCCCTTTTTAAGATCAGCTTTGTTGAGCTGGAATGGACAGATGGACGTTGGGGTTTGTTCTGACTGCAAACACCTGCGGCTGGACTGCTGTGCGTTGCCATCTTGCTGCCTCCCTCTGCCGTGTCACTTCATCCGCCACTGGTCAACTTTGTGCAGATAGGCCAACTGCACTTTTCCCACCATATATAAACAAAATTACATAATATGTACTCTTTACCTTGTTTCTTTTTTTACTCGTTAAAATTACTGTGAAATCCTTGTATTCTGTTGCTTGTATCAGTAGTACATTTTTTTTTCATGGTCAGGTAGCACACAGTTATGCGAAAATGCCATGATTTAACTGTTTACTAGTTGGAATGCACTTGAGTCTTCTTGAGTTGTCAACCACTCAAGCTTCTGTCTTTCATTGGCCTGGAGGAAATAGCCGAGAGGGGACTGGCAGGACCATGTAATAGTTATCTGCTTAAATATTTGAGAAAGTGGCAATTTGTTTAAATTGTTTTCTAAACAGATTGTGTATGTGTGTGAGCATCTGGGGCGGGGTGGTTATTGGACCGACCAACAGCAAGTCAGAACTCAGCTTTTCACATCTCAGCCCCACTTGGTATGATTTTAACTCTAACCATGATTACAACTGTGTAACAATATTTCACTTTGATTTTAATATGTAGATCCCTAATGACAAATTCTGTTGAACATCTTTTCCCATTTCTATTTAAGCGTATTTATATTTGCTTCAGTTCATTTTTTTGCAAAATAAAATTTTGCCTTTTTACATCGAGTCATTTAAAGAGTGCTAATTTAAATATTTTGGTCAGTTTACCTTGAGCTTTTTTGGTGAGATTTTTCTATATTTTGTTAATAAAAGCACTTTCTCAGATATTTTATTTGTAAATATGCTCCCTCAGTCTTTTAAATCTTGCCATATGATTGATTTTTGATGGACCTAAGTTTATAATTTTGATAAGGTTTAGTGTGTCAGTGTTTAATGGTACATGGTTTTTATATTGGAACTTAAGAAATATTTCCCTAAATTGAGCCCCATCTCCCCCTACTTTTTTCTCACAGCTCACAGGTTTCTCTTTTGAAGAAGGATGTGTTTTTGTTTTACTTTTTGATCCAGAGTCCATTAGGGATGAATTGTATCCGATTTGAGATATCGATGTTGTTTTGTTTGTAGATACCCACTTTCCCCAGCATCGTTTGTTGAAAGGCTACATTTACCTGTTGGTTGACTTGCACATCTTCAGGAACCGTGTGGAGGCTCAGTGTGATTGTCTTCATGTTTCCTGTTCATTTGGGTGTCATTAGGCTGCCTGCGTGGGGGTCTGTGGTTTCCATTCTATTTGAAATATTTCTAAACATTATTCAAGTACTTTTTCTACTTGCTTTCCAAAGTCTCCAGTCTCATTTCTTTGAAGCTACTTATCTCATCTCCCAATTCACTGATGGCCAGTTTCCCTGCCACCCTGCCTCTGTGCTTTATTCTGTCTGTTCCTATTAGTATGCCTTAAATATCCCCTGACCTTTCCTTCTGTGCCATCTCATCTGCTGTTATTCATCCCCCCCGTGCTTTCATCCCACATGTTACAGCTTTCATCCGTAGAAGCTCAATTGCCCTCAGTTTATATTTTCTATGGGCCTATTTGGCATTTTCAATCTATGGGTTGTCTTTATAACAATTTTCAATATCCTGGGCTTGTTAATTCTAACATACCCAAGGATACTTCAACAAGTTCATGGAAAATGGGGAAAAAAAGGTAAATTCTTCCTGGTGCAAAATGATACAAAATTGCTGCTCAGTTTTCCCGTGATGTAGAACATCTCCATGAACTTTTGAAGACCCCTGTTGCTTGTTTTCTCTTTGTTGTCCTCAATTCTAGACATAGATTGCCCCCTCCCCTTTTTGAGTGCTAGATACTTTGCAATACTGTATAATTTGAGCTCAGTTTCTCACATAGCCTAACCTGGCAATAGTTCAGTTCTTCTAGGTCTTTGCTAAAAGGTTTGTTGGGCAGCAGCAATCAGATGGTCAGTCCAGGACTGCTCCTCACTGCTCAGGCAAGACCCTTCCAAGTTCTCTGCCCAATGCCTCGAGTAGTTTACTTCCCATGTTACTGGTGGGAACTCTTGGTGGTTCTGGCCCCACAGAGTGAAGGCCAGTCACCCCCTCTGTTCCCCTTCAGATGGTTCTTGGAATGGCTGTTTGCTCACATCCAGCTCTGCTCAGGGTGCTGCTTTATACACCAGAGGGCACTGCAGAGTGCAGGACAGGTCCAGTGGATGTGGGTGGCCTCAGCATTCTGTCCTGCCAGCTATGGCCTCTCTGGGCTCTCTGGACTCTGAGCCTCCTCCCTATAACTCAAAGAGGCTGCCAGTCTCCACCAAGGCTCTGCCTGCTCGTGCTGTGTTCTAGAATCCCAGTGCAGGCATTGAACTTGGCCATTGCTAGGACTTACAGAGTTAGTAAGTTAATGAACTCCTGTAGTTAACTATCTTGTTTTGGTTATTTCAGGCAGGAGGATCTATCTGAAAACCATTCACCGTTGGTACACCAGAAGCAGTGCTGTCTTGAGTCAGATCATTTATCACTTTGAGTGAAGAAAATATGCCAGTTTGGCATGCTCAATAAGAAGTATGGGGGAAAAAATAGGAAAACAACAGCTTGTAGGCAGCAACTTTTGAGAATTGAACAATAGCTCGGGACTTGTTAGAAACAGATTCTTGCTATGGTGGCCTTAGATGTGGCAGGTGTCTTGTGGCTTCCAGCTCTGCCAGGAACCTGTGAACTATCCCTAGAGTCATGGGGATGAGATTCTGGCATTAGCACCCCCTAGCTGTCCAGCTCCCATACCTGGCAGGCACAGAAACATCTAGAGTGTGTGTGTGTGTTTAAGAAAGTCCTTTTTGTATTTACTCATATTGATGTGTATCTATCCAGTATCAGTCTCAGTGATCTGTCAACTTGGAGTAGATTTGGTCCTTTTAAAATATAAATGTCATTTTTTTCTGAGCAGGAAAAAAAATAGATAATAAATGCCTCCATTTTTGGAAAGGCTATATAGAGACTACTTCTTGGATGATTCCAGTAAGTGTACTGCAGTTCCCCTGGGCTTTGTGACTTTGTAGATGCATAGTGCCTATTAGGCCTCTTCAAGGCAGGATTCCTCTACTGTAGAGTAGTTATTAAAAAATCTCCACATTTGTTTACTTAGCCATGTCCAAAACATTCCATCAGAAACACGCTTGCCATTGTGTACAGGGGCAGAGGCCAGAAACATCTTCCAGAACATCTGCAGTATAGGTTAACACATCTTACAATAATATGGATGATTCTTTTTATAGTCTAGATGATAAGATTTTTCTCATAGATCGCCTCCTTTCATCTTTACAGTGGTTCTAGAACTGCACTGTGATTCATCACTTGTGGAAATGATTTCAGCTTCACTGTGCCCATGATGCAAAAATCTCAGATACATAAATATAGGAGCAGAAAGCATTATTTCCTCATTTGAGTATAGATGTGTATGTGAGAGTTGAGTTATAGGGCTCTTAATAAAAGTGATTCAGAGGTTAAATGAATTTTTTGTGTATTTAAAATATAAGCACTCTAAATGTAGCATTGTGTATAAACTTTCAGTGGCTCAACATTTTTAGTGTAAATTTTCATGTTTTCTTAAGAAAAAAAGATGACGGAGGGGGGAAATGCGACACAAATTACTGAATTGGTTATTTTAGTTCATTCCATTAAAAAAAAAAAACAGTTCTGTTCTTTATGTATTGAAAGAATACATTGGTATGAAGCCTTTATATTTACAACTTGCATGCAAAGCAAGAATTAGGTGGTGACCTAAAGTTTCATGAGGCTTTATTTCTTCAAAATTATTATGAATTAAAATCCTGAGGAGAATTTAAATGGGTTACTTGCTTTAGAAATCGTTTGGGTGTTACTTAGAGAAGTTGAATATATGCATCCTTATGACTGCCAAGTATCCCCAGAAGAAAATCCATACATTCTGTATCGAGAGGCATGTGCAAGCAAGCTCTCTTAAGCTTTTATTTCCAACCAAACAGATGCCATTAACAATAGACGGGAGCTCCTGTGACACAGTGACGAGCCCCATCGCTTCAGAAACCAAGTCACTGCAGCCACGTGCAGTGGCATCGTGACAAGGACAGGAGAGGAAGGAGCACGCCCTGTTTGATTTCTTCTAGTTGGATGAGTATAGCCGGTGTCTCACACAAGGCT
The DNA here is from genome assembly GCF_017591425.1 of Ochotona curzoniae. Taxonomy (NCBI): domain Eukaryota; kingdom Metazoa; phylum Chordata; class Mammalia; order Lagomorpha; family Ochotonidae; genus Ochotona; species Ochotona curzoniae. Next base: position 4,057,772 of record NW_024466307.1, on the reverse strand, counting down.
TAGGATGCCTCTCGGACGCCCAAAGAGCCTGGATCGAGTCCCAGCTGCACTGCACTTCTGATTCCAGATTACTGCTAATGCTTGCCCCGGGTACAGCGGGGATGAGTTTATGAGGTTGGGTCCCTGATACCGACGTGGGGAACTCACCCAGGAGTGAGTTCTCTGCTCCTGGCTTTAAGCTGATTCAGACCCATGGGAGCTCTCTCACTCCCGTATCTAATAAATTTTAAAATGCTAATTAAAAATACGAAGATAGACACACAAATGAGTCATCGGCATAGCTGGAAGAAATGTTCACTTTCCTGAGGGTGAAGGGAGATTGCCAGTGGAAGGGGCAGCTGAGGGCTCTGCGAATGAAGACAGAATTTGTGGCTTGAGCTTGGTGGCTGCTATACAAAGCATCTCTTTAGGAGAACTCACTAAACTTTACGGTCCTGGAGTTTTTTTTCCCTCTATGTATGCTATATTCCAAATATTTTAAAGTGAAATGCATTGTCCCAAAAGAAAAAAAAATCACAAATGCTATGGTTGCGCAGGTGTAAAATTGCATCCATGGCCTCCATTAAGACAGAAACCTGCAAGCACAAAGGCATTCCTTTTGTGTGAACTATAAAGGTAAAAGATGTGAGAGACAAAGAAATCTACTTCCCCACTGGCAAGTAGAACAAATGCTCATTCAACCAAAGGCACATTAGACTTCAGAGAAAACTAAAAGACATCGCAGGAACATTGAAACTCCCAAGCTAAGACTTGAGGGCTGACAATCTGCAAGTATTGGTGAGTTGTTGCAAACACTTGGAGGCCAAGGGCAAAGTGCTATTCCAGGCGTGTCCCCTGTGCATGTGGGAGCACCTTGTCAGCCAGGATGCGGTGGCAGGCAAGAGGAAGCATGGGCATTCCTGAGTGATGGCAAAGTGTGGTGGCGGATAGCACAGACACTCTCGCCAAGTCGTCTGGGTTTTAATCTGTTTTACCTTCTCTGTGACTCTGCACGTGTTAGTTCCATTTTAACCCCTCTGTCCCATTATCTGTAAAGCTAGTATTACGAACAAGGTCAGAGGGATAAACACGTGTGACGTTTAGTACGCAAGAAGAAACCCAGCAGTGAGTGAGGGTAGTGATCCTCACCCACCCGCTGTCGTCCTGATGGGCTCATGGACCATACCTGCCTTATTAAAGAGTAATCAGACATACACCCCGATGCCGTGACCCCCTCTGTGGCAGGTGAGCGGGAGAGTGAGGAAGAAACAAAGCTGTTCTCCTTGCCAGTGATGCTTTCCCACCGCGGGTAGGGATTCTGGAATTGTGATGTGTCTATGAAATGGGACGCAAGACCCACTGCTGGAAATTAAAGTCCTTCAAGAAAGCGAAAGAAAAGAAATTAAAGAAGTTACATGCTTACTGTTTGGGTATAGATTGATGTGTGTACCCAATATTTTTGTGGGAATTCTATAATTTTAGTTTTGTCACATCTGGCAACCCTGAATACCAGGAAGTCTAGGTGCGTTGCAAGCCAAGGCATGTGTTTAAAGTCATGCAGCCGTCGCCGCTGTGTTGTGGTCGCTGCTGTGTTGTGTGCTTTGATTGACACGGGCTCAAGGTACATTTTCCTTCTTTTTGAGTAACTTTGCCAAAATGTTACTGATTATGAAATTCTGGAGTGAGTAAGCTTTCTAAAACTCAGATCTGCTTAATGCCTGCGACCCCTTCCACACAATTTGTATGCTTCAGTTTCCCAGTATCCACCGGAGTAAAGTTCAAACTCCTTAACTGGATTTATATGATCGTAAAAACTGGGTCCCACACTGCTTAGTAACCACGGTCCCCAGTGGGCCCCCATATCCCGTCCCTCTGCAGACTCCTAGAGTGTTCAGTTGTCTCTGAAAGCATTATGATCCTTTGCTTCTTGCCATTTTTTTAAAGAACTTCTGCTCCTTCTTTTAGCACAAATCAAAATTATTACTTAGGCAATCTTCCGCATCTCCTGTAGGCATAACTACTGCCTCTTCTAAATCACAGCATATTTTGTGCACAGTGCTATAAAGCATGATTTCTCTGTGTGGTGTTGCAGTCTGTAAGCACGGATGTGTTCGTGCAGTTGAATGCCTAAGTCCTCCAACGTGTTCATTAGAATCCTCATGGATGGGCAGGTGAGTGAAGAAGAGATGGGAAATCAGGAGTCACAGCTGTCTGTGTGCTAGGAATCCTGTCTTACCCACAGTGTTAGGATTTTCTAATAATCATATGCAGAAAAATACAAAGCAGGAGATCATCAGGGTTTTGACTGCAAAAACGAAGGATAGCAATGGACAGGACTGATTGGGCAAGTGGTTGGCAAAATAGAATGGGTAATTTTGGGTAGAAGATTTACATACAGGCATATGTAGATCATAACACAGAAAACACGACTTACGCGAATGTTGCACAGGACAACAGTGAGGAGTCACTCTTGGGTGTGCAGATAGCAGTTACGCACACGTTCATATAGAAAAAGGGTGAAATACCTGCAACTCTCCCTAAAACTCAAACACTGTTTCCACGGTCTGCTAGCCTGCTGGAAGGACTTAGTCTGTGAGATCTGGAATTCCTTTGGGAAACCGCATGTTCCTGCTGTAGTGCTTGCCAGGCTGAACATGGCTATCATCCAGTCTGTGCATGCTACCATAAAAACTCTGATAGAAGCAACAGTCCCTTACTTTTATCTTTGCCTTCTGAGCACCTAGCACAAAACCAGGGCTGAGTGGATCAACTAAGAACGGGTGCATGGGCGACGGAGGCGGGAGGGGCGGTGAGGTTCGTAAGCAGGTTGTGCTCAGCGTCAGCTAGCCCTGGCTGCTCTGGAGAATCCTCTGACCCTGTCCGTGCAGGACCCCTGCCTCCATCCCCTCAACACCATGTAGTCAGCATCTCTGCTCCGGGACCTCAGCCCTGCTCTGCTGCCCTAAGAGCTCCAAAACTTTTTTAAGCTTTGTCCTAGTTTTTCATTGGTAATTTTAAGTTTGTAATCAGTACTTAATGGAGTCAGTGTGGCTGCTAGATTTTTAATCTAAATCACAGTGACCCCCTGCTCCTCTCTTTCCTTCCCCCTCCTTCCCATGCTTCTTCCTCTCTATTTCTTGTTTTAGAAGAAAAAAATGACATAATACATTATAGATTTACACTACAATAAAAGGCTTAGTGCTTCCCCAGCTTAGCAGATTATCAAGTAAAAAGCAAAACTACTGTTAGTTTAGTGAACAGTAACTGGATTTAAAAAAAATGACCGCATCACTCATGTATAGTAAACTACAAAGGAATCCCAGCTCAGTAAGTCTGTCTTCCTGCCTATAGGAACTGGCTGGATGACTTGGTTCTGATCGAGGAGCTCACAGTTGTGATGCTGCTTTGATGAGCATCTTTGTCTCTCTGATAGTCCCTGTTCTCCCAGTCCACATGCACTTACTGCAGGCCGGTGGCCACGCCGCCTGGCACGAGGGGACAACCTTCGCTTTGCCTTTGCATGATGCTTTCCACCAAAGAAAGCCTGTGTTCTTTGTGATTTCTAGTGTTTTTCCTGTGGTTTTTATTAATACCTTTTCTGAGTCATTGAATAACTGAGTTATAGAGTCACAGCACCCTCCTATTTATTCCTCCCTTAACCTCCATGCTACCCGCTCCTCCTGGTTTCCGCTTGAAAGGTTCTTTGGAAGAGCTGTTCGTCCTACTAGCCAAATATCTGATTAAAGGTAAATTAAGCCTGCCTGGAATAATTCTACATGGAAACATCCCAGAAAATTGAGGTGCGTAGTGCCAGGATACCACTAGCAAAGATATTTGCTTTCAAATTGAGCTCTCGACACAGAAGCTAGGATTACAGTATAGGATTGGGCAGAGAGTATGATACTTGTTGGGGAGAGAGGTGGAAGGGAAATGCCTGTTAGATCTGGGTTTTCATTACTGCTGTTCCGAGGAAATGGAGGCTATCAACAAGCCGTATGAAAGACGTATGTATGATGTGTTCTTGTTTAAGAAATGCTGATTTTAATTTGCTACTCTAAAATTAATTAATGGTAATATACCAGGAGATCATACCAGATTCACACATAAGATTAAAAGTGTATTGAACTGGACCCAGAAATGAATGGGAAATTCTCTAGATAATTCTGCTCATGACATCATTCTATTTCACAATGAAAAGGAAAGCAAAAATCGGAGAAATTCATCCTAAAGTAATTCAGACTTCAGAAACGTTAAAAAAAAAAAACCCACAAGACAGTCTGCAGATGAGATTGGGGGGGGGGGAGGGGAGAAAGAAAAATCAAATTTTAAAATGCAATCTGTCACAGAAGGTCTGGAGGATATTTCATTGTAATGGGGAGTCCAGGGAAGATGTGCTCTTAAGGATCAGAAATAGTAGGCGCTTGAAAACCAGCGCTTTCTGTCTAATTAGCAGTCAGTAACAATTCTGCAAAGAGGAGAGATAGCCCCAGGGAAAGGAAAGAGAGGAAGCCAAGAAATTTTGTCTTTGCAAAGAAAATAAGAAACTTTATCACTGAGTCCTTTCCTCTAATGCTTGGAGATGAGAATGTTCAGGCGAAGCAATCCCCTTTGATGCTTACGGGCCCCTCACGTTCTTAGGGACAGAAAGGAGACCGATTTATGACTGAATCGGCTTGTGTCTCTTTACTAATCACAAGCTAAGCGAGTGATTCTGTCCCCAGAGGGATTGAATGTTCCGGTCTACATGGCAGTCAGCATTCAACATCACTGAACCACAACGATTAAGTAAATGTACCTGAACCATTGGGGACAGGGTCACCAACCGAGGTGTTCCAAGGAAGCCCAAGCGTCAGCTCGGACAGCAGTGACCCAAGAATGCAAACTGTTCTGATTCTTACCATGCAAAATGCAAGTGGGAGCCACTAATTAATGAGCTAATTAATTAGTCGATTAAATGTGAATGTCTCCAGAGAAAGTGCCAAGAAATTAGACGTAAGATTTCTTCATCTCCTGCTTATTGATGGAGCATGACATCACTGAATATTTAGGTCTGCTTTACTGAGTAATAGCGCTGGTGACTGTGACTAGAAATCATTCTCAGAAAATGCATCATTTTGTGTGTTTTGTTGGTTTTATTTGCGTGGTAAAAGACAGGGAGATCCTGTTTGCCAAGTTACTCCTGCCTCGCCCACAGTGGGTAGGGCTGGGCTGGGCTGGGCGAAGGCGGGAGCTGGCATCCCAGCCCAGGTCTCCCGGAGCAGACGGTGAATGCTCCAAGCCATCGCTGGTGCCCTCACGGGCTGCAGGAGCAGGAAGGCACTGTCCTGAGCACAGCTGGGACTTGAACCCAGACACTTGGGCTTGGAATCTGGGATTCTAAGGCTTATCTTCAACACTGGGCCAAATCCCTCCCACTCCGCCATTGAGGTTTGAAGACACAAATACACAACTTGGAAATATAGTTCAGATTAAAAATACAAACAACTTTTCATCAACCTCTTTTCATCCAAGAAAGAACCCAAAATAACGCCAGAGGACATCTCTGTGGAAATCTGGCTAGCTCTGGAGTTGACCACTGGGCAGTGCACCTGCCTCTGGGGTCTCCGAGCACACACACTGTGCACAGGTCTCAGAGGGCTGCCTTCGTCGTTAAGTTGTGTTTGTAAATATGCCATTTTATGCAAATAGTTCTCATAAGACTGTCATAAAAGCCGAGACCCGAAACGAGAGGCGCAATTATCATTATTGCTATTATTATAAGTAAACTGTATGTGCAACTTTGTTGCTATCTGCAAGAACAGGGGCAATTTAAATTGGCCAGCTCTGTAAAACTTAAGCTTAAGTAGTTTTCAGTATAAAGATGTTCCACATTTTAACAAGGGAAATATTGTTATCACAAATTGAGTGTTGTGTGCAAAACATTCCCACTACAAACAGATGCAATTTCGACTTGTTCCGTGTCACGTTAACCTCTCGGTAAAGGTGTTAACTGGTCGTCTCTCTGAGATCATTTATTGTGGCTTGCTTTGTTGCCGATGGTATATATGGCCCAACGTATGGAATAGTTAAAATCCATGTTGTTTCCGTTTGATTTGCAGGCACAGATTGTAGGCACTATTTGGAGGGTTTAAGAGCAGTGAGGAACTGGCATTGTGGTGTAGTGGATAAAGCTCCCAGTGGCAATGCCAGCATCACACGTGGATGCTGGGTTACATCTGAGCTGCTCTGTTCTGATGCAGTTAAGAGCTAGTGACCTGCGAAAGGTGACAAACGATGGCCCTGCCCACAAAGGAGACAGGGGATGCTCTCGGATCCTGGCCTCAGTGCAACACAACCTTGGTCGTTGCTGTCATTTGGGGAGTGAGACAGTGGAGGAAATACTTATCTCTCTCTTCTCTTTCAACCCTGCCTTTCAAATAACTCGTCCGTTCTCTTGTGACTGCGTGTGTAAACTTCCTTCTGTTAGCATTTCAGAGCAGCAAGAGCTAGGCTTGATGCTACACATGATGTATTGCTTCCTTGGAGAAATCCGCAGGGCTGCTGGGCTGAGTGTTGCACTTGTTCACACGAAGTTGTGTACACAAGGGTATGTGTCCTGCCTCTCATTGTGTTTCTCGAGCTGACCCCTCATGAAGCTTCCCCAGGTCCTGTTTCGATCAGAGGAGCAAAAAGGCAACTTCACAGTCTGCCCCAGAGTGCCAAGTGATAATGCTAAGCTCCAGCTCCATCCTAGCTTGGTGCTTTCTGCCTTCACAGACTAGGGATCACAGCCCTTGCCTCACTCTGCTGCACGGGAGGGCCACTGGAATATTCAGTGCACCCTCCAAACAGGAACAGACTTCTGCAGAGCTGCCAACACATTGGGGCTGCCTGCTTGGGAATACACCACTTCTCCATTCTGCCCTTGCTGATTCTAATTCGACATCTTCTCCAAGATCCCATTTTATTTCCTATATTTGCTGTTCAGCTGTCAATACTAACGTGTCTTCTGCATAAATACATAAAGGAGTAACTTTTTACGTCTAACTTATAAAATGCAGTAGTGCTTTTTTGTCTGGAATGTTGACGTGACCTAACCGTAACCCCATGTCATAGATATGAAGTTGTAGAGTACACAGTAGCCCAATGATCACCGTCACATTGACTTGACAGCCAAACAAATAGCCACTTACAAAACTTAATGAAAATGTTTATGTGAATCCTATTGAAATGAAGACTAAGTGAAGCTTTTAATAAGATCGCAAAAACCTGAATATTGAATGGGATTCTAAAAGGACGGCTTACTTATTTTTTTTTTTTTTGCTTTATTATGTCCTTCCCTGTTTATTTTTCTGTCCCCTTTCTTCTCTTCCTTTCCATTCAACTCTCTTCCCTTTCTCTCCTCCTTCCCATGTTCCATTCCTTCTTTCTTTTCTTTCCTTTCTTCCTATGGGAATTTATCATAATCTAAAACACACAGCTATTGGAGATCATCATATCCCAATTCAGGCTGTTTTTGACAGGACCCAGTGGGGACTACTTAGATTCCTGGTAAACGGTAAGCATGATTTGTGCCTGCACTCAAGCTGGGCTGGTTGAACCAAAACCAGCCCTAAAACCATAGACTTCACAGAAAGTCATCTCTTGCCTGAAGAAACAGACTAGACTTGCACAGCAGACTTGGAATGACGGAGTGACCAATTCTGCTCGCAGGAGGGAATGCTACTGAGAAGGAAAAATTAAGAGAAAGGTCAAATTACAGCGTTTCCACTTTTATCTTCAGAGGATGGTTTAATGATCATTCATATTGCTAGAGGCAAAAGTGGTGGGTGCCCCGGGACTTCAGAAATACCTTTTGAGCCATTATACCATACTAGAGAACATGTTTCTAGATGGAGGGTGTTTTAAGTTGTAGACATCACTCTTCTCTATGCTTAAGTAAAACATCTATCAGGAGACACCAGGCACCATGGGTCTTCCAAATCTAGCATGATATCTGTAGGAGCAAATAGGCCAGCCCAGAGCTGCCCATGGGGTCTCACCACTGGACCAGATGAGATGGCGACAGTCTCACAGATAAACACTTGCCAGTCAGCGCCTTGGGTGAGGTGCTCTAAAACAGAAACGCAGCAGCACATTGAGTTATGGAATTCAGAGCAGATAGGGAGTTTGGCAGGTTGGGTGATAGAGAGTTGGGACCAAAGAGTGTTCTCCAGTAGGTAGCTTCAAGAGCTCCCGTGGAATTTGACGTGGTGCAGCGCTCATAAGCAGCGGGTTCCAACATCACTGGTGAATGCTGACTGAATTAGTCCCCACTGCTTTCTGCATTCAAAACCACGTGCATTTTCCCTGTTGTCCAAGGTTATAATGGGAGTTAAGTATACTTTCCTGAATGTTTTCTATTTCATACGTTTTTGAATCAGGTATAATAGTGGTAAATCAAAGGTAGGTCCCCTTAGTGATCCTAACTTTAGAAGCCCTTGAAAGTGATTAAGAAGTGGTCATCATTTGCATTTATTATACTTTGCATGTAACGAGCATTAACGATTAACTAATTTGCTTCTCATCGTATTCATCAAAGACGAACTATTTAGAAACTAAAGCATCGTTGTCAGAATTTTAATGAATTAAGATGAAATGAGATGTGCTAATTGGCAGTTGGTGCTGTGGCAAGGTTTCTAGAATGTGTAAGCGAAACCAATTCATCTCTCTCTCAGGGTTAATTTGATTAAGCTCTAAGGATACACTGTATATTTTCCAAAGTAGCCATATGTGTTTTCAGAACTGAAAAATGGCTTCATTCTGTTGATCTTTCATCTGGATTCTCAATTTTATTAGAACTTACTTTAATTATTAGTAAGTAGTTGGCTCTAAGCAATTATTTCTTTGGTACACACACACACACACACAGATGCATATACATAATACAGAATGACATTTGAATTTTTTTAAATTTAAAATGCTCCAAAACTTCCAGTGTCTAAACTTTTAAAATCAACAGTCGTCTTCCTGTTTTCCTTCTTCCTCAGACATCAATGAATGTGAAGCTGAGCCTTGCAGAAATGGTGGGATCTGCACAGACCTTGTGGCCAACTACTCCTGCGAGTGCCCGGGTGAATTCATGGGAAGGAATTGCCAATATAGTAAGTACTTACACACACATCACTGTATCCCTGTCCCCTCCAGTTACTGAGGAATCTTGGCCAAAGTCAACTCCGGTTGCGCCCAGAGTGTGCGACTGATGAGAAGGTTACAGCATGTTTGATGTCATTGGTGTAAATGCATACTGTGGGGTCCTGGTCAGTCAGTGTACAAGTTACGCCAGTGGTATCTTGCCACCTGAAAAGGACAGTTCAAGTGCCCCAGCCCAAGGTCTCCCGTGAAGCTATTGCTTGCATTTGAGTATGTGTGTGATTTCCACTCACACCACCGATGAGCTCTTTGGAGTCAGCAGGACATATGAGTGAGAGATCATGGGTCCCAGATCAAAGGTGGTGATGATGGATGGTGCTGTGACCTCACCCACCTGTCAGCAGGAACGTGTCGCTCTGTCTTCTTGGGAACCTGAGAATCAGTTCCCCTCTTTTGCTTTCCCTTCAACTGTGATATTTAAAAAAATAAATGCGGACTATTGTGACATACATGCATAGATGTTTTTACAGATGGGATGGAACAATAGAGCAATGACTAACCTGAAGTGTTGGCACAGAAGCATAAAGCTAGACTCCTTAAAAGTAAGCAAGATTGAGCAGGCAGGTAACAGGATCTGAGTTGTTGGATGGAGCCCGGACGAGGCTGAAGCACCTGCTAATGAGAACACTCAGGATAGAATCTCGTGATTGCTGGGCGCTGTGGAAACTGCTTCCTAGGCCTCGGCTTGGACACATGGGATACACTCTGAACATCACAGCATCATGCAAATTCAAAATGCACATACACGTGAGGGTCTAGTGGTGGAGACTGGGATGCCTGTGGGACGTGGCTGGCGCGAGCCCTCCCAGAAGAGGGGCCGAAGGAGAGCCAGGAGGAATGCAGGTGTACTTGAGCCAGAGTGCTTCCCTCTAAGTCAGAGTTCAGATGGGGATGAACACGTGCCACCAGTCCTCTCTCCCTCCCCATGTGCGTCTCTGTCTCAGACACATTCCCTCTGTCCCTCCCTTTTAGGTAAGTCATAGTGCCAGTTGTATTCCTTATGGGTCCTCTCTTCCTTCCTCTTTAGTCCTCGTCTTAAAATTGAGAATTTTGCTGATACATGAAATATATATCATCTATTTAAATATATATATGTGTGTGTGTGTGTAGCCTCAAAAGAGCATACTGATCAACCTAACCCTGCGACATTGCATTAAAATAGCCAGAGTCTGAATATCAGAAACAAATCTTGGGTGGGAAAAGGCCCGTTTTCGGCTTTGAGTGATTGGCAAAGCTCAGTGAGATGACTAGACGTGTGGAAAGGAGCAAGCCACAGAAGCCAAGAGGACACAGGCCCCTCCTGCCCCAACCAGCTGAAAGGAGCTGCGGTCTTGGGTCCTTTGGGCCACCTGCCCATGAAGCATTGTGCCTCCTCTTCACGGGAGTGAGCTCCAAGTCAGGGTCAGCTGCTCCCCTCCCTCTGTATCCTGGGCTCAACATCCGCAACCTGCATTTGCATATCCTGTGAATTTGAAAGTGGCTTCCCAAGCCGACCTAGAACTTGTGTTACTACAAGCACCTGCAAGATGTCTGCCAATGAACATCCTGTTAATATGATCAAAACAAAACAAGTGCCAGTGTCTGTTAGGCAAACATGCAGCAAAAACAGGTCTGGGAATCGACTCTTCTAGGAAATCCTGGAACTCTGGCAGAGCTCATCACAAAGCCTGGGTTAGAGCTTTGATATGACACAAAGCCCAGAGAAGAGCTGGCATAGTCAGGCCCACTCTGACCCTTAGGGTCTGTGGCTGGAGATGCAACTCACAGGGGGATTCTTAGAGTTTAGGCCCTATGTTGTGAGTTGTCTTTAGGGATGAGTGGCATTTTGGGGGTAGTATAGATCTGACCCCTCTCACTGAGTTCAGGAAGAACTGATGTTTAAATATATAGGCCTCCCGGGAGGGAACCTGGTGTGTAGCCACAGGGATGGAAGAATGGGAATAGACAGTTGATAGCTTGGGGTTGAGGAACCCAAGAGGAAACCATTCAGGCCACAGAGCGGAAGCAGTGTCCTTGCACACCCTCCAACCCCATTCACCTTCCCTTCACAGTCAGGTCCATCTGCAGTAACCAGCAGGCATATAGGAATGTTGTCATACGGACAGCTGCCGTTGCTAACAGGCCTGCAAGACTGGAAAGCCATGATTTTGCTAATAATTTTTTTCTGCTGCACAAATGGATTTGCTCATCTAGGTTCCAATCTCCTTTTTGCTTTTCCCTCATGATTTACTAGTCTTTAAATTTTAAGCTGGTCATCCAATAAGATTGGATGACATATTTTGAATATTAGTGACATAACACATTTTGAAAATCTTCAATATATACATTCCTTTCAGTTAAAGAATTAAAACAAGATATTTCACTGAGATTTTGCTTTAATAAATATTCCAAAATGAACAGTGCTTTGTCTTTAATAAGGATATTATACACTTTTATTTTATGAAGAATAAGTATATATCTAATTTTGTGTTATGACCTGATGCACAATGTTAGGGTCTAAATTATACAGACCAATCAGCCATGACCATTTCAATGGCAATATAATATTTTAAATGCTAATAATGAATCTCTTCATACCTGGCAGGAAATTTACCCATAATTTTTCCATTAATTATTTTCTAATTGTGTTTAAAGATACTTCAAATCAATAATACCTGTGATATTTCCAACTTCAATTTCTAGATATTAGTCATACAACTATTTATTTTAGCCAGCTCAATTATTTTTTAATTGTATGTTTCATTTGTTATAGGAGGCTTGATGAAACTTTACCATTTTTACTTTAAATGTATTTTACTTTTGATGGATATGTGAGCGTTCTTTGCTGTTACTGCAGAATTCATCGTAGCATTACATCACTTCTTGTAATTAAGATCGGAATTTGGATTCTCATGCTGCTTTTATTTAAGACATGTTTTTGAAGAGTGACTTTACTTGATAGAGTTATGGAGAAAGGAGGCAGCAAACTTGCAGTCACGGGTCAGCTCTGCTGTTGGCCACAACAGCGTAGACCAAAGCCAGGAACTTCACCCTCTCTGCGTACCAGAGGCCCAGGCACTTGGGCCATCCTCTGCTGCCCTCTAGCAGGGAGCTGGATTGGAGGTGGGGCAGTTAGGACATGCATGGGTGCACATATGGGCTGTAGCAAGCACCGTCAGCAGCCCCACGGTGGCCCCGTTCCTGTCCCCAAAACCCTCCTGTTGCTTCTAAGTGGACATCCGCTGAGCGGACAGCCATTTTCATAAACAGCTTGGAAGGGAGAGGATGCTGACCAGCAGGGAGAGAGCTGTTCTCAAAAGATGATATGCTTTTCCACGTGTGTTTCACAGAACATGATGTTTAAACTAAAATGAATGCAATAGAAATGGATGGCACTTGAATGAACTAATCTGAACATAACTAGGACTGTTTTCACTTATGGGACCCACAACAACCGTATCTATTTGCCTCTTGGGTGTTTAAATGTGACATGATTAAATTTCAGAAATGGCACTCAAATTCATTTTCATCACTGATACTACTTCTGGAAATTAAGATAGTTACCAAGGGACCTCTTATTCTGCAGCATCCCCACGCTGTTAGCCAGAAAGAATTAAGACTTGGGTAGCTTCAGAGGGTTTGT